>NC_137890.1:148922219-150390899 GCF_963455335.1 Martes martes | reverse complement strand
AGGCAGGCAGAGAAAGAGGGAAGCAGGCTCCCCGCTGAGCAGAGCCCGATGTGGGGCTCAATCCCAGGACCCTGAGATCATTGATCTGAGCTGAAGGCAGAGGCTTTAACCCAGCTGAGCCACCCAGGTGCCCCTTACACTTTTTCTTAACTACTTTTGTTTTTTGACACTTGCAAAAGATATCGTATTTTGGGTTTCACTTTTCCAGTTGTTTGCCGCTAGTATATAGGAATGTATTTTTTGTATGTTAGTTTTGTGTCCTATAAACTTTGCTAACTCACTTATTCATAGTTTTGGGGTTGGATTGTTTTGGCTTTTAGGTTTTAGGGCTTTTTTTTTTTTTTTGTAAATTCCTTAGGAATGTCTACATACACAATTATGTCATACGTGAAAACAGAAAGTTCTGCTGCTTTATTATCTGAATGCATTTTTTCTTGCCTTATTTCTGCTGGGTAGGACCTCCAATACCATTTTGAATAAAAGTGTCAAGAGTCACTTTTCTTGTTTCTGATCACAGTGGGAAGGCATTCAGTCTTTTACCATTAGGTGTGATTTTTTTTTTCTGTAGATGCGCTTTGTTAGACCATTGTCTGGCAAGTTGTCAGGCAATTTCCTTCTATTCCTAGTTTGCTGAGAGTTTCTATCATAAATAGATGCTGAATTTTATCAAATGATTTTTTTGCATCTATTGAGGGGATTATATAAATACTCTATTTTATTACTTACTTGATTAATTTAGTCAATTATATTGACCGACATTGGAATGTTAAGCCTTGACATTCCTGGGATACTCGTTTGTGATGTATTATTTATTTTATATATTGCTGGATTCAGTTGGTTAATATTTTATTAAGGATTTTTTGTATCTATGTTCATGCATGATTTGATCTTTATTCTTCCTTTCTTGTGATGTCTTTGTCCAGTTTTGGAATGAGGTTAAAGCTTGCCTTTGAAAATGAGTTGATAAGTTGTTCTTTTTCTTTATTTTCTGAAAGTCTTTGGATTGATATTATTTTATTCTTAAATGTTTGATAGAATTCACCAGTGACAACATTTGGGTCATGAGTTTTCTTTGTGGAAAGGTTTTACATTATGAATTCAACAACTTTAATAGATATAGACTACAAAAATAAAGACTATTGACATTTTATATTTCTTGTATAAATTCTGGCAAGTTGTGACTTTTAAGAAATTTGTGCATTTCAACTGAGTTGTCAAATATATTTGCATGAAGTTACTAATAATGTTAATTGTTCTTCTAATGTCTATATGATCTTGATGCCTTCTCTTTCATTCCTGATATTAGTAATTTGTGGGTGTTTTTTACCTTGGGTCAGTCTAGCCAGAGGTTTATCAGTGTAACTGATCTTTTCAAAAAAACCAACTTTCATTTTATTGGTTTTATATAGGTTATTTTTGTACTATATTAAATTTCTACTTTCTCTTATTTTCTTTCTTCTACTTATTTGGGTTTAATTTGTTGTTATATTTCTCCTAGGTTCCCAAAGTGGAATCTTAGATCAATGGCTTTACACACTTTCTCTTCTAAAACAAGCACTCAAAGCTACAAATTTTCCTCGAAACATTGCATTAGCTTTATCTTGCAAATATTGATAAGTTGTGTTTTCATTATCATTTAGTTCAAAATAATTCTAGTTTCCCTTTGATTACTTATTATAATTATAATTATGTGCTTAATTATAATTATGTGCTTAAGTTCCAAATATTTGGGAACTCTTTAGATATCTTATGTATCTTTTTGTTATTTATTTCTAATTTAGTTGTGTTGTATTTAGAGAATATACTCTATATGATTTAATTCCTTTTAATTGTATTGAGACTTATTTTGTGGCCTAGCATATGGCCTATTTTGGAGAATGTTCACATGTGCACTTGAAAAGAATACATAATCTGCTGTTGTTGGGCACACCGCTCTCTAAGTACCAGCTTGGATAAGCTGACTGATGTTGTTCAAGTCAGCTATACCCTTATCAGTTTTCTCTCACTTACTGAGAGATGGGTCAAAATAACCCATCATTGTTGTGGATTTCTCTCTTTATTTGCTAGTTCTATCAATTTACATCACATATTTTGACTTTCTTATTAGGTAACACACATTCAGAACTGTTAGACATTCTTGACAAGTTGATCCTTTTATCGAAGAAATGTCCCTTTTTATCCCTGGTAATATTCCCTGTATTGAAGTTAACTTTGATATTAATTTACCCATTCCAACTTTCTTGAAATTAGTGTTTGCATCTTCTATCTTTTTCCATTCTTTCATTTTGTTTACTTTTAACCTACCTTTATGTTTAAAGTATGTGTCAGTTAGACACATTATTATCACTTTTTGCTTTTTTTTTTTTTTTTAAGATCTGATTTATTTCTTTGACAGAGAGAGAGAGAGCATAAGCAGGGGGAGAAGCAGGCTGGAGAGGGAGCAGGGAGCCCCATGCAGGGCTTGATCCCAGGACCCTGGGATCATGACCTAAGCCAAAGGCTTAACCCACTGAGCCACCCAGGTGCCCCCACTTTTTGCTTTTTTAACCCAGTTTGAAAATCTTTGCCTTTTAATTGGAGCATTAGACCAATTACATTTAATGGAAATGTTGATATGTTTGGGTTAAATCTACCATCTCACATTTGTCTTCCATTTATTTATCTCATCTTTTCTTTGTATCTTTTTTCTCCCTCTTTTGGATTGAATGTCTTGTTTCATATTCCATTTATCTCCTCTCTTGGCTTATTATAACTCTTTTTTCAGTGGTTGCTACTGGGTTTACAGTATGCATATGTAACTTACTGATGACTGACTGGATGTAGAAAGGCAGTGGCTTGGGAGCTAGATGTGGGGGGTGGAGGGGTGCTGTGAGAGGGTTTCAGGATCTGGGCAAGATGCAGGGGCTCCCAAAGATCATTGGAGATTCCACTCTTTAATTTGTGAGTGTGTACATGGCTGGACACTTAGATCTAATGCTTTATTAAAACACTTAAAAATGAAGAACTCTGCCCCATGCTACTGGGAGTCAAGTACAATGCCCGTTAGTTGCCTGCAGGGTCGGTGGACTGACCATGGTGAGACCCAGCCCTCAGGGCCCAGGCACTGCTGGGTGTGTGAGGAGCTAGAGTCTGTGTGAGGACACCACCTTCAGGACAGCCTGCGACCAGAGTCACTGCACGCTCAGCAAGCAGCCCCCCCCCCCAAGGAGGTATGGCCTCTCATTCAGACTGTGCCTCTGGCTACCAGACGGTGTGACTGCTGCAACCAGGTAGTGTGACTGCCCCACCCCAATGGCAGCTTCACTCCCACTGACTAGAGAAGGAGGCTGACCCACGCAACCAAGGGCCTGGCAGGGGCGTGCTCAGCAAGTATGTGCTGGAGGAAATCCAAGTGAACAGGCAGGCATGGTTGGAGCTGGCAGGGAGCAGTGGGTGGGTGTGCAAGAGGGCAGCTGGGGAGGCAAGAGCGGAGGTGGGGTGCTGCAGGTGAGGGGGAGCGGGTGAGAGAGGATGGACCAAAAAACTGTGTGCATGCGTGTGTGTGTGTGTGTGTGAGAGAGAGGGGGGGAGGAATGTCAATGCAAAATGAACAAACCTTTAGAATCTTTAGAAGAAAGAGAGTTTTATTTGAGCCCAGGTTAGGACAGCTGCCAGAAAATGTGCCTGCATAGGGAAGAAAGGGCTCTGGAGAATGAAGTTTTTACCAGGCTGTACTTTTTGCATCTTGTAAAAGCTCGGAAGACTATAGATGAGCACACCGGCGGGAATCAGGACTTTCGTTGTCAAGGAATGCAGGGATAGGGGCATTGGTAGGCGTCTCAAGGACAAAATGGTTTTCCCTTCAGGCTGTTTGTGCACAAAGCAGGTGTTCAACCCAGGCACGATGGGCCACAGATCAGCTTTTTTGTTTGAACCAAACCCTGATTTCTAAGTCTAAAAAGAAATCTGATATGGTTTCGCGTGTATATCAGGCTTTAGGGAGTTTTTCTCTGATCACAACGCAAACAAGATTCTGGGAAAAGGACTTTGAACTCCAGAGTTTTTAAGTGAGCAAATCAAGTAAAAACTCAAGCTTTGCTCTGTGACCCCTTAAGGCCTGGCTCTAACCCTACCCTAAGGCAGCCCAACCCAAGCCCGCCCATCCCCTGCCCTCCCCCTCACTCTAGCCAGAGACCCAACCCCAACCGCGGCGGCCCGTCCTCCCTTTCTCCCCGTTCCCATCACCCTCACCGCCCCCCGCCCCGCCTCTGTGGCCCTCCTGCCCTCCGGGGCCACCCGTGTCTGAGGGTCAGCTCCAGCCCCTCACCGCCGCTGCTCCTCCCCTGGCCTCGGTCCCGGCTGCGGGCTGCATCCTAAGCTTCGCGCTGGGGACGAGCCCGGTGCTCTCCTCTGTGCACTCCTCGCGGCCTGGAGCCCCTCCCTGCCCCCCTGGGCCTTCGTTTCCCACTCGGTGCCCTGCAGGCTTGGAGCCGGTGAGGTGGACCCTGCTGCCCGGAGGCTGGCGGAGGCAACCCAGCCTCCCGCTTCTGAGGAGGACTCAGCCCTGCAGGCAGCTCTCCAGGCGGAGCAGACGCCGCGAGCGCCGAGTCCCAAGGGAATGGGCTTCATCCGCGGTGCTGGGCGGTTCCCAGCCAGTGCCCTCCACGGCTTGAGCCCCGCGGGGGCCGTACCGGCCTCCTGTCCACCCGAGGGCCCCTCCCACGAGCACGGAGAAGTGTGTGCGCCCGGCGTCCTCCTGTGCAGGGGCACAGCATGTGTATGTGTCGCGTCAACCTCAGAACAGAACACAATCACCTTATCAGCAGAGCCGGCTCGTCTTCAGACAAGCAAGGAAAGAGAGGCGGCTTTTTTCTGTGAGGGGGCCCGGAGCGGTTGAAGTATACTGGCTTCTCATTGGCTGAGCCGTGGCTGCCTCTCATTGGCTGGGCTTTGAATGTCTCTCATTGGTGGGGGCATGAATGTCTCTCATTGCGGGGCCGTGATTGTCTCTCATTGGCAGGACTGTTGCCAGGGCCAGAAGGAAATCTTTCTTCCTGCTGGTGGGGTAGTAAAGTAGTATGCATCCACCTGCAGCATGGTCTCTTCTTGTGGGGTCTTCAAATGGCCATGAGTGGGGGGCCTGGAGAGGTTCCCCTGCGGCTACCAACTCCATTCTAAAAGAGTTTTCCTTTATTCAGTTTCACAGTGTATATGTGTATGTAATTGTGTATGTTTGTCTATGTGTTTGTATGTGCATGTGTGTTTGTGTGTGTGCCGTGGGTGTGTGCATGTACAGAGGAGTGTATACATGCATGTGTGCATATACACATATGCCTTTGCACGCGTGTGAGTGTGTGTGTGTACATGCATGACATGTGTGTGAGGAAGAGGAGGGGGTTCTGTTGTACCAGGTGCCCCCCAAAGCTGCATCTGCCCCATGCAGACTGCCGTTCCGCTGGGGCGGTCCTCGGCCTCCCTCTGTGTGTCAGGAGTCCTCTCCTGGGCATGCATCTTCTGGTCCGTGGTTTCTCCTACTGTCTGACCCTCCTGCCTGTGATTGGCAGGGATTTCTCATCATTTTAGGACCACTGAGAAGACCCCCTTTTACACTACCATGGAGTTGAAAGAAAAGTCACAGAGGTCCTTTCCTTGCTTCTTAAGGACTTGTAGTGGGTGTTTGGCCATCCTTTTCTTAAACTTTTTATTTTGGGAATTTTCAAACAGATACAAATAAAACAGTAATGAACCCCATGTGCCCTCACCCCCAACTCCAGCAATGACCAAATCATGACTGGTCCTATTTCACCTGACCTCCATCTACTAGCTTAGAATATTTTGACAAATGCCAGACATCATATCATGTCATCTACAAAAATTTCAGTGTGAATAAAAGATAAGGATTGAAAAAACACACTTGCAGAACAGCATTGCCACACCTGAGCCAGAATGAACACGACTTTAGT
This sequence comes from Martes martes, assembly GCF_963455335.1. Classification (NCBI taxonomy): domain Eukaryota; kingdom Metazoa; phylum Chordata; class Mammalia; order Carnivora; family Mustelidae; genus Martes; species Martes martes. Next base: position 150,384,957 of record NC_137890.1, on the reverse strand, counting down.
TTTATCAGACATGCAGTCAGTCTTCACCTCTCCCCCGTGGTCATATACACCTTTAAAAATAATTGCCTTAGATTGGGACCTGAGGAGTCCGTGTAGAGGCCCAAACCCTGTGTGTGCTCTCCACCGCCTGCCCACAGCGGTCACAGAGCTGTGGCCCTCAGGCCTTGAGGGAGCAGCCCCCCCAACCCAGCCCTGCGGTCTGTGCACCCCATAGCATCTGAGTGGGCCTGGGGTGAGGGCTCAGGTCCTGGCCGATGGGCTCCACTCCTTGAACACCTGCATTGGTAGGCACGCACTGCAGTCAGACCTGCTTCCCAGGGTCCTTGGCTGAGGCTCTTTTTCCAGCTCTGACTCAGTGCTTTTCACTCCCAGCCTTGCCCCACTGCCCCGGCCCCCCGCACCAAACACAGGTGGGAGCCTTATATTCAGAGCTCCTCAGGAGTGAGATGGTCCTCCTGCCTGTCTACAGGGCGTCTGACTCTTGCCTTGTGAACCGTGGGGCAAAATGGAACACTGAGCAGCCGCTGCCTTTCTTCCATCTCTGGACTTTGCTATGACACTAGATTGTAACTTGCCATTTGGCCCAGCACCCTGTGTCCGTGGACACTGGCCGCTTAACAGGATGCGCTTAAGGTCCCTCCCCTCCACTAACTGACATGCAGTTAAGTCTTTCTCTCTCTCTTTTTTTTTTTTTTAAGATTTTATCTATTTATTTGACAGAGAGATCACAAGTAGGCAGAGAGGCAGGCAGAGATAGAGGGGGAAGCAGGCTCCCTGCCAAGCAGAGAGCCCGATTCGGGGCTCGATCCCAGGACTCTGAGATCATGACCTAAGCCGAAGGCAGAGGCTTAACCCACTGAGCCACCCAGGTGCCCCATGGTTGAGTCTCTTAAGTGACAGATTTCTCAGTCATCTCTTTCTCTCCCCTCGTGACTCTTGTTTTTGATGCCCGGCCCTGCACAGTGGCCCACAGACCGGAGTCTGCTGCTTGCACCCCTGGAATGTCATGGGTCCTGTTCTGTGCCCTCTCTGGCTCTTGTCCCTGGGATCTGGCTCCAGGGGTTTAATCAAGTTCAGGTGGGGTTTTTTTTGTTGTTTTTGTTTTTGTGGCCAGCCTCTTCATGAAGGGACTGGTTGTCTGTTTGTTAAGTATAATTACAAATTCATGGATTTAAGCACTTTTTTTGTGTCCCCATTCATGGAAATGGTTCTACTTTTTGCCACGCAAAGCATCTTGTCTTTGGCGAGTGGGAGCTAACTTGAGTTAACTCCTGAATCCTTTAGACTTTGGCCAAGAGTCTTGATCTGCTTTGTTCTCTAGGATGAACTATCCCAGGCCTGCTCTATACATTTCCTAAGCCAGACCTGCAAGCATCTGCTGCTTTCAGGAGCCCCTCTTTCTCTTCAAGAGAAATGGTATCTAGAGACCAAAATCTGGGTGCCTGGGTGCTGGTTTTTAGGTCTTGTCAGTGGACAGAACTAAGATACTAACTTTCCTTTCCAAGAAATGACACAGTACGAGTACCTACTGATACTATGCACCCAGATTCCGATCTGCATGCTTCTCCCTGGACCTTTTTGAAAATACGTCTGCATCTCATTTATCCCACACAGAAACTTCAATGCCTGGCGTCATTATTCATTTACAATTATTCACAACACAATAATCCCCAAATCACAATACCAACATTACTATCAACAGTGTGATTACTGAAAACAGTTTAAGATGCTTTTATGTATTTTTAAAAACATCCTTGCATTACACACATGTACAGACGAAACTGGGTTTTAACATTATTTGGGAAATGATTACAGAAAATGAAGCATTTTTGACATCCTTTTTGTAGTCGGGCTATACAGATGACAGCCAAATACTGGATTTTAAAATCACTCGGCGGGGGGCGCCTGGGTGGCTCAGTGGGTTAAAGCCTCTGCCTTCGGCTCAGGTCATGATCCCAGGGTCCTGGGATCGAGCCCCGCGTCGGGCTCTCTGCTCATCGGGGAGCCTGCTTCCCCCTATCTCTCTGCCTGCCTCTCTGCCTACTTGTGATCTCTCTCTCTGTCAAATAAATAAATAAATAAATCTTTAAAAAATAAAAATAAAAAAAATAAAATCACTCGGAAGAGTTTGCCAGGACTGTGTTGTCAGGTGATAATGCAAGTTTATTGGTTTTATCTTGCTTTCAAGTTTAAAAATTTCCTTTGGGGCACCTCGAGGGCTCAGTGGGTTAAGCCTCTGCCTTCAGCTCAGGTCATGATCCCAGGGTCCCGGGATCGAGTCCCACGTTGGGCTCTCTGCTCATCGGGGAGTCTGCTTCTCCCCCAACCTCTCCCCCCTCATGATTTCTCTCTCTCTCTCTCTCTCAAATAAATAAAATCTAAAATCTAAAAAAATCTAAAATCTAAAAAAAAAATTTCCTTTAAAAATGTAATTCAATGTAATTTAGTAATTACATAAATATTTATTTATCTCTAAAGCCAAAGCCACAAACCAAAGGATATTCCTATATATAGAAGTCTAGTTTCTATCCAGTCTCCCTTCACCTCCTTTCTTCCTGTTCCCTGTAGGTAATAATTTAATTTAAAACAAATTTAATGGCTTATCCTTCCATTTGTAAAGACAAGCTGCTGGCATGCTGTAAATCAATAAAGACACATCAGTGCTTTTTCTCACTTAGCAATCTATCCTGGAGAAAACCATTTAGTAACATATAGAATATTTCTCCTTCCTTTTTACAACCTCCTGGTGCCCCGTGGTGTAAACAGCAAGCACTTCATGCACACAGGGCCCTCTGACGTCTGAGTGACTTTCAGGCTGTGCTACCCTACCGCACGGCAAGAAATAGCCTCTCCAGTCTCCTCTTCCTCACGGGGCTGGTCTGTGTGTGGGACACATTCCTGGAACTAGGATGACTGGGTCAATAGACGAGGCATCTCTAAGTTTGCGCGATTTCCAGGTTCCCTCCGATGGGGTTCATATCACGTTAAATCCCAACAGATGACATCCAAGGCTATCTCCCCCAGAGATGGCTGTCAGACGCCAGGATTTAGCCTCATCTGACAGGGACAAATCGTGCTGCAGGACACTTTTAATTTCTATTTCTCATTTCATGAATATGCTGAGCATTGTTTCAGATCTCCAGTGAACCCTCTCCATCTTATGGTTCCTCTTCTGTGAATCTGTTCCTCTCTGCTCTCTGTTGGTGTCCTGCCCAAGTTCCAGAGGAAGTGGTCCGGGGGAGCGGTAGGGGGAATGACAGAGACGAGCAGGAAGTACTCAGCAGTGTTGGTCTGGGGAAGCTGAGGACCCCTGTCTGGGCATCTCTGTGGGTGCTGGAAAAGCAAGCCTCTCCTTGGGCCCTGTGCCCACAGACTGGCTCAGAGGAGCCCAGGCAGGAGGCCAGCTGCCCTGGGAGGTGGGCGGTGGGACCCCTCCTGAAGACACATGCCCTTTCCGGGGAGATTGCCCTTCTCGGGCTCCCTCCACGTCAGCTGTGGAAATTCACGGTGACTTCCAGGTGGAGTGAGCTCATGCTCTCCACCCATCACACTCTCAGCCTGGGCCCAGCCCTGCAAGTATTGGCAGGCAGGTGCTTGAGCTGGGAGGACCACCTGGAAGAGGAGGCCTCCTGGGGAGGGTGGGCGCAGTGAGTGGGGACAGCTCCCGGGCGGGCTCTGGGCTCCAGGACCACCATGTCTGCCTCCCTGGGGATGGAGGTAGGGTGGTGCTGGAAGGCAGCATCCCCAGGCATGAGAGCAGGCGGGGGACCTGGCATGGGACCTGTGGCCAGCCTCGCAGCCACAGAGCGCCTTGGGCAGAGAAAGGGGAAGGAGGTCTGTCAGAGTAAGGGAGTGAGTTCAGGGGGTCAGCAACAGTGTGAAAAGCAGCTGGAGCAGCACGGCCCCACCCCACCACCCCTGTCTGGCAGGGTCCCAGGGGGCTCCGAGCAGCAGCAGAGGCCGGAGGACAGCCCCTTGAGGAGCCAGCCCTGAGGAGGGCAGCAGCAGCTGTGCAGGGGTGAGTGAGCCATCCCAGGGCAGCTGGGGGCCCTGGGGTCAGCTGTGGGGCCAGCATCTGCTGCCCTCTCCCCAGAGCAGCAGCCTGCCCTTCTGGATGCAGCTATGGGGCATGGGATGTGCCAGATGGGGACACTTCTGTCACTTGCAGGTGTCTAGAGCCCTGAGGCATCTTCCAGTTAGGGGGAAAGGCGCAGCTGAGCACAAGCAGAGGGGGAGGGAGGTGAGGGGGTGGACAGCTGCCGGAGCCTAGTCCCAAGTGTCTGAGGGCAGAGGCTACGGGAGGCTGCGCCCTGCTGCTGGTGAAGGGGATGGGGTAGATGCAAGGAAGGACAGGGAAGGGCAATGCCCAGGGCACTCCCATGCTAAGCCTGTGTGAGTCTTCGAGGCTGTGGCATTGGGAGCGGGAGGGGCAGGATAGCAACCCCCCATTGGCCCCTCAGATCCTCTTGTTCCCATGCCGGCCACCCCTGTGATGTGACAAAGGATGCTAGCAGTGGGAGCAGGAGCAACCCAGCCAAAGTTACAAGACCTCAGGACCTCAGGCTGCCTCAGCACCTGGGAACCCCTCAGGATCTCAGGACCCTTCAGGACTCCAGGACCTCCTCAGAACCTGGGGACCCCTCAGGACCTCCTCAGGACCTCCTCAAGACCCCCTCAGGACCCCAGGACCACCTCAGGGCCCCTCAGTACCCCCTCAGGAACACTTAGGACCTCAGAACCCTCTCAGGACCCCTCAGGATGCCCTCATATCCCCAAGTTGCCCAGTGTCCCTTGTCCTATGGTGGCTTTTCCCTTCTGGCAAAGCCCTCCCCCCCGACCTTGCTTGGGCCAATCTCCATCCGGAAAGGACTATGGATGTGCCGTCTGGGTGCCTGGCTTGACCAGACCCTCTGTCTGGCACTGTGGGGTCCCAGGTGGCCCAGCAGTGCCCTCCTGGGTGCAGGGTGAAGAGGGAACAAGGGGCTTCAGGGGGAAGATTTCTGAGGGGGTGCTGAGGGGAAGCGCAGAGAGCAAGACCAGGAGCACTGGATGACTAGAGCCAGGGCTGCCCACCCCAGGACTCCAGGGCTCCAGAGAGCTGTCCTAGACCCGTGGCCTCTGTGTCGGGCCCTGGTGTGTACAACTCTCAGGTCACAGATAGCATGAGAGGTCCAGAGGCCAAGGAGTGTCAGAGCTGAGTGTCAGACCGCAAGGCTCTTCCTGCCACCACAGATGTGCGTGCCAGCTTCTGGAAACAGGGCAGCCATCCTCCAGTGCCCCCCTCGGAAGCTGTTCCCCACAGGCCTAGGCCTGGGGCTTTGGCTGGAGGCTGGGGGCAACTTATCCTTGCCTTCCATGCACCCCAGCCATTTCCTGGGGTACAGGGTAGATGCCAGAGGGGAGAGGCCTGGGGGGCAACATAGCCAGGAAGGTGTGACTGTCCTCTCCCTCTGGGGAGTTGAGCTGGGTCTGAAAGCTAAGGGAAGACCGCAGGGCCAGGGGACACTGGAGAGAAGAAGCCCTCCTAATGGGGGACAGTGCCGGGGCATGACCTAGGGGCAGGCCAGCAGCAGTTCCGTTCTGGGGAGGAGTTCCAGAGTGTTTCCTGTGCGTGAGAGGGACACTAGTCTGCCAAGAGTGAGGAGGAGCTTGCGCGGCAAGAGGATGTTGGTTGGGGGTGGAGGGTCTGTGAGGACGAGCAGGAGGGTGGCCAGGGCCCCCCTGCTGAGGAGGGGAGGGGGACTTGGGAGATAGATGGCAGGTGGGACTGACCCCACCCATGATCCCTCCCACCCCATGGTGTCCCCAGCACCCCATCCCCCACAAGTTTCCCCATCCCCTGTTTCCCCCTGTGGCACCCTCATCTGGCCAGACTGGTGGGAGGGGAAGAGGTTTCCCAGACCAGGTTTCTGGGAAGAGGAGAACAGAAAGTGTCCATGGTGGGGAGATGACAGAAGCTCGGGTCCTCTCTCTGCTCAGCTCTGCAGATAGTCTAGACTTGTGGCTGAGCCCAGGTTCCAGAGGCCTCACAGTTTCCAGACACCAGGTGCCTGGGCCAGGGCTGGCGCCAGGGTGTGGCAAGGGCGGCCCTGGCCTCAGGCCGAACATCTCAGAGGCTGCCAGCATCCAGTCATGGGGACTGATTGGGCTTTGATGCTATGTTTGACTACACGGAATCAAGGGCACCAACCCTCCATAAACGTGAACATGAACTGGCCCTGTGCTAAGGGCGGGCGGTAGGACTGGCATTCTTTTGCTTCAGGCTCCAATGTGGCAGGGAGGGGAGGTCGTGAAAGACCGGCCTCTACCCAGCCACCAGTCAGGCTCCGAAAGTGGCCTGCCCAGCACTGGGGGTCTCCGCTCAGTCTTCCCCTCCACCTGCAGAAAGGGTCATGTCTCGGAGCAGGCGGCCGGCCACCTCCCCTGCCTGCTGTGGGCTTCAGGCTGTGGGAGAGAAGCTGCCTCCCTTCCTCCTCCTCCAGGCTAGCATGCTCTTTCCCTGCCCCATGGGCACCCTTCCACCTTCCAGAAAGCCCTTCCATCTCCACCTCCTCCCACCATTCAGGCCCAGCTCAAGTGCCACCTCCTCCAAGAAGCCTCCTGTCCTAGTCTGCCTTCTGTGAACCCCCAGGAATAGGGAGCCGCTGGGAGCGCATGCCCCATTCTGCATGAGGGCGCACCTACATGGGTGGCCTGCGTCCCCCTGCCATGTCCCCTGTGGCGCCCAGGCGGGGGCCCCAAGGGTGGGCACAAAGGGGGAGCAGTGAGGTCAGAGCAGATGCACCTTTTAGCTTGGGGAGTTGACCCTGGGTGGGTCAAGGCTGCACTGACCGGTATCCTCAGGGCCCTTTGCCCTCTTCCTTGGCACTTTGATTCCTCATTTGACCCAGGTGGGCGGGGCATCGTTCTCAGCAGGCGAGGGGAGTAAGGGGAGCTTGGGGAGGGCAGGAGTGCCCAGAGGCTGCAGCGTTTCCTGGGCCCGCCCCTGGGCCGCAGCCCGGAGCTCTGTGCAGTGACTCAGCGGTCATGTTCACTTCCCTAGAAGGCCCAGCTGCACACGGCAAGGATGCGCATTTTGTCATCAGCGGAGTAGCCCGAAGTGTCCAGAGGGGTGAAGGACCAGGAAGAAGGGGGAGCACGTGGGCTCTGCAGGTGCGAAGCAGGGGAGGGAGCTGGGAGTCCCACAGGTGGTGGCCAGGAGGGAGGGCAGACTGGGGGAGGCTCCCAGGGGCTCCACGGGGTGGGGGGGGGGTGCTTGCAAGTCCTGCTCTGCTGGGCCCGTGTTGGTGGTTCAAGGCTGCCACTAGCAAGAGAATGGACCTGGGCTGCAATCTGGAGCCAGCCCTGTGCTCTCAGGCCTTGTGAACCCCGGGGGTGCAGGGGGCCCCTGCCCCTGGGAGGGAGCCCGCCTCACAGTCCACACAGAGACCCCAGCCCACCCCGTGCTCCCCTCCAGGCCACCTCCAACTGGTCAGCATGCTTCAGGGGGCCTTTGTGCCCTGCACTGACACACTGATGTGGCTGAGAGCAGAAGGTCCCTGCCACGAGCTAGAACAAAGTACACAGCCTGCTACTTTAATCCATGAGAAATACTTTCTAGAAAACCGGACCGAGTGGGGTGCTCAAAATGGCTGAGGATGCCAGGGGCGGACAGAGAGGCAGGGAGAAAGGGAGGAGCCATGCTGGGACCCCGGTCAGGCTGGTCCTGGAGGGATGGGCCTAGGGCCACTGTGGTGGGGGAGGGTGGAGACAAGACCCCTCTTCAGGAGCCTCTGGGCAGGGAATTCTGGTGGTGGGGTCTGTGGGGGGGGGGGCGCCGCCCAGCCCCACCCTCCTCTGGGTCTCTGTTCCTACCTCTGGGAAGGGGCAGGGGTAATGGGAGCATTCCCTTGCCCCTCACAGCCTGTGCCGGGGGAGAGATGCTGGGGTGGACTGCAGGGCCCACACGGAGGCCCACAGGTGCCTGGGGCTAAGTGAGGGCAGGGCCAGAAGGCCTGGAGGAGCAGGGGGCAGGGGGGAGGCCTGGTCTGGAGATCTGGCTTCTGAAGAGGTGACTTGAGGAGGGACACCCGGGGGAGGGGAGGGAGGAGCAGAGCAGCGGGAAGTCCCATGTCCAGGGGAGTCAGGGGGGTGTCCACGGGAGAGGCGGGCGGTGCACAGGTGGCCCTCCTGCTGGGATGCTGGCCCTGGAGGCAGGGAACACCACCCTGCAGCCCCTGGGGGCCCAGCCCTGGGCCAGCTGCTTACTCTGCAGAGCTCGGGCAGGGAGGACTGGCTGGCCTTGCTCTCCTGGCTGTTTCCAGGACACTCCCTCTCACCCAACATGCTGGTTCTCTGTCTAGGAAGGCAGTGCTGGCTCCCACTTCCTTTCCCAGAAACTACCCGAGGCAGCCCAAGACTCCTACCTCGTTTGAGACTCTGAAACCCACTTTGTGGGCTGTGACCAGGATCTGAGAAACCAGAAGAGAAAGTGTCTGAGGGCCGTATTGCTGCTATAGGGGTATGTCTGGCCACGCATCCATCTCACTCACACACAACCAGCCTGGATCCTGGAGGATTTCCTGTGTGTGGTCCCGGCTCCAGAAGCCCCTACAGCGCTCAGGCACCTGGGGTCCGCACCCCACCCTCTGCCCGACTTCCTACTCCATGGCACCCCCCCCAGACAGCAGGGAGGGCTGGCGGAGGCCGCGGGGCACTCCAGTCTCCCAAATGCCACCACGGGCTACTTTCAGGTCATTGCAAAGTTCTGTCAGCACAGAACCGAGGGCGCCTTTCCACGCAGGTGGGGAAGCTGACTGAGCTCAGCCTCAGGAAGGAAGTGGGGCCTTGGAGGTGCTACCCACCCCCTGGCCTCCCCCTGCAGAAAACTCAGAGCCCCTGGCTACCGAGCACTTGCCCTGTGCCCATGGGGCCCCAGACACTAGGGCGGTGGCCGCAGAGTGTCTACTGGAGGTGACAAGCCTGCGCATCTGAGCAGAAGATGCGCTGGGTCCCTGCCTTGGGCACAGATCCCGATGTCAGGGTCAGACCCAGGCAGGGGCATATGCTGACTCGGATGGCTTCTGGGGCCCCAGGCCATTTGCGTTGGACCCTGGGACGAGATTTCCTGAGCTTTTACAGTGAGAGCCTCAGAAGCTGGGCAACTCTCCCCACTCTCAGTGTGTGCCCTCAACACCTTGCCAAGTTAGCATCCTCTCCCTGGGACACACTGAGGCTTGCGTGCAAGCCACACTCCCAGGTGTGTGCGACGGGACACCCAGCCCACGGCCGCTGGCACTGCTGGCCAAGGTGCAAGGGACTGGCCCTGGACCCAGAGCAGGTGGGCAGAGCAGGGCCCACAGCATGGAAGGACCCAGATTCCGCACAATCACGGCATGTTACCAGCAGCTTCTGAGGATCCTGGGCTGTGGGGGGACCTGACCACAGCCCGCCTGGCAGGTCACCTGTGTTTCTGGGTGAGCTGCAGTTGTGAGGGTGGGGCAGGCAAGGAGGAAGGACCCTGTTTCAGTGGATGGTTCCAGTAGGCATTGGGGGTCAGTGGAGCCTGGCTGGCTTGTGGTCTGAGGGGCCTCTGAATCTGGGAGTCAGAACAGAGAGAAAACCAGAATCCTTTAAGAAAAAAAAAAGAAGAGAGTATCATTAGCAATGTGTGGAGTCCTCACATGCGGTGAACAGTTCATACATCTTTAATTGCTGGCAACTGTGCCATTTTCAAATTCAAAAGGGATGAAATGGGATAATTTGGCAGAATATTTCTGTTTCTGGCTGAAATCTGTGCTCCTGCTTCCCTAATGGACTGTGACCTGGAGGTCCCCAGGGGACTGCAGTGAGGAAATGAGCTCCCTTCTCACCCACCCAGTCCCAGGCACTAATGAACCTAATGGTTCTGGATATTTCTCTCTTTCCTGTGCAGGGAGGAGGCAGGGACGCAGAGCCCACCCAGGAACCCTCCCTTCCATACCACTCCTGGAGAGCAGGGAGCCCCCAGAGGGCGTGGTACTCATAGGGGAAGGGGCGGCCACTCCCACCCTGTCTCCCCAGCCCCCCAGCCAAAGGAACCAAGGTTGGGGGGGGCTTGGTGGGAGTGTTCCCTGTGCCAGACACTGAGCACATATGCCACCCATGCAGGTGCCCCGTGATCCCACGTGTGTGACACCAGTGCCCCATTCTGCTGGAGTGCCTGAGGCCTGCCCAGCTTGGGGTGAATCCAGAGTCCTGTTCCTAGATCATGGGCCATGCCGTGGGTGTCAGAGCCCTGACCAAGTCCACCCTGACTCTGGGGCTGTGTCCTGGAGCATGTCTGGGGAGTGAGGGGACTGCACAGGTTGGTGGAGGGTGAGGTCTTATGGGGGCCTTAACGGTGACAGGGATGCATGCCCAGGGCTGCGCAGAAGCTGGAGGGTGAGGCCTTATGGTGGCCTTAATGGTGACAGGGATGCATGCCCAGGGCTGCGCAGAAGCCTGCTCCAACCCGCTGGTCTGGGCCAGAAGGGGCAGGGCTGCCATCAAGGCTCTGACCACAGAGGACTCAAGGGGCCCTTCCAAGTGGGACCCTGGCTGATAGGACTGGGGTAGGCGGGGCCTCAACGAGAGGGTTGTGCCTGGGGCCCGTGGGGGCTGTGCCCCAGGAAGAGGATGTAGGGCAGCAGCATGGGAGGGAGACCAGAGTCCTGGGCTTTCCGGGGGAGCCGTCCTGAGCCACAGCCCTGCCGCCTGGCCCTCTGCCGACAGGAGCAGCTGGGTGGGAGACAGCGGGGGTGTGAGGGTGGCTCACAAATCAGCACCTCCTGTGGCCAGGTACAGGGAGGGGCAGAGGGGGCCCTCTCAGCGTTGTGAGGGGCCCTCGGGACCTGAGCGCTGGCACAATGACCACTGTGAGCTCCCCCCACCTTCCTTTCTGCCCAGCAGCAGACAAGTCACAGGCCAGGAGGGCTGGGGAGAGGGGAGGAGATCTGGTTCCATCTCTGGGCCACCTGGATGTGTGACCCTGCCCCCCGCCACAAGCCCCCCTCCCCGACCCAGCCTCTGAGAGCTTTGGTTTTCCCTCTCAATCCAGTGCGTGGGGATTTGGGTCTGGCCTGGAGGGTGACACGCAGCTCCTGATGATTTCTATGATTTTCTTGGGGAAGGCGAGTCTGGCTCCTGGATGTGGGCTGGAGGTGGGTGGGGCCCTGCCAGCCCCGCGCCCCCCTTCCCTGCCTGCCATCCTTATCCCCTGCTTCTCGCCCTCAGCAGCGGGACCATGAGCAACAACACCTGTGTCTCCAAAGAGCTCACCTGGCCCCCCTTGGTCAAGACAGTCCTCTCCACCTACACGGGGCTGCTGCTGGGTCTGGGGCTGCTGCTCAACGGCCTGGCGCTCTGGGTGTTCTGCGGCCGTATGCGGCGGTGGACTGAGACCCACATCTACATGGTCAACCTGGCAGCGGCCGACTTCTGCCTGCTCTGCGCCATGCCCTTCTTCCTACACTCCCTGAAGGAGAGGACCACAGACACGCCCTTCTGCCAGCTCTCCCAGGGCGTCTACCTGGCCAACAGGTACATGAGCATCAGCCTGGTCACGGCCATCGCCGTGGACCGCTATGTGGCCGTGCGGCACCCGCTGCGTGCCCGGGCACTCCGCTCCCCGCGCCAGGCTGCGGCCGTGTGCATGGCGCTCTGGGTACTGGTGGCCAGCTCGCTGGGGCTGCGCTGGGCCCTGGGCGTGCAGGAGGGTGGCTTCTGCTTCTCGAATGCGTCCCGGCAAAGCTCCAACACCATGTTCTTCTCCCTGCTGGGCTTCTTCCTGCCGCTGGCCGTGCTGGTCTTCTGCTCCCTGCGTGTGGTCGCTGCCCTGGGCCAGAGGCCAACCGCCAGCCCGGACCAGGCAGAGGCGACCCGGAGGGCCACCCGCATGGTCTGGGCAAACCTGGCCGTGTTCGTGGTCTGCTTCCTACCCATTCACGTGGTGCTAATGGTGGTCGTGACCATGAGCTTGAACACCTCTGCCATCTGCTATGCACTCATCATCACAAGCAAGCTCTCGGATGCCAACTGTTGTCTGGACGCCATCTGCTACTACTTCATGGCGAAGGAGTTCCAGGAGGCGTCTTCACTGGCCTCGATGCCCATTGCCAAGGTCCACAGGAACGAGAACTCCCTCTCTGTGACCCTTGCCTAGAACAAGTCATGGACACATGGGCCAGGTCCCAGGCTCTCTGGGAGGCCCTGCCTGCTGGGGCATCCCTGAACTCGCTGTGGCTGTTGGGCATGCTCCAGGAGCCTGGCAGGGTGGAGAGGGTGCGGGCACGGACCCTGAGGCAGAGTCACCCCAACCCCTGGGATGGAAGAGGCTCAGGACCAGAGCAGGAGGCCTGAAGGCTGAGTGAGGCCAACTTTGGACAGCGCCAACACTGGAGTGTCCAGAGTCTGGTACCCCTGAGGTATTGGAGTGCATGCTTGCTCTGTGCTGTGAGGCCTCAGTGGGCAGCCTTCTGCTGTCCCCCAGGGCTGGGCCTGGACTGTCAAGGCTGTGTACGTGCAGGGCACGTGTCCCCCACACTCTCATGGTGGGAGGCTGGGGTGTCTTTCTAGATGGCTCTCAAGGACTCTCCATCCAGGGGCTCTCCTTGGGGCCCCCCACCTGCTTCCCACCCCCCGGCCCACTCCAGGCCATCTGCAGGTCTCCTGGGGGCTATGGGCAGCTCCTGGAAGGGCCATGCTAAAGGCCCACAGCCTGCTTTCCTCCTGCCAAGGAAGAATCAGGACTGCTCAACCCCCTGTAGGGGCTGCACAGATGCAATGGGCTGGTGGTGGGCTGGGGGACAGTGGGGAAGGGGCCAAGGTCTATCGAGGGGGCACACTCCCTTCATGCTTCCTTCAGGGAAGCTGGAGGACCCTGCCTGGGGGCTGCAGGACCTGGAAGTCCTCAGGCAGGGATGGGGGTGCCCAGGCCGGTGTGAGCTATACCCTAACCCCTCCTTGGCCTCCCTGCATGGGCCTGGACACCCCCACTCAGGCTGGAACTGCTGGGGCCTTCTAGGGGCCCCCTGTGGTGCTGGCCTGAGGGGCTTGGCTTTGAACCCCAGCCCACCTGCCTCCCTGGGCACCAAAGAGCCTCCCTATCCTGTTCTTCCGTCTGTGTGCTCGGAGCCCGAATGGCAGCCATGTCCTGGCTTTGGGCCCCTGCAGCTGAGGCAGTCCCTCAGGGGCCCCGCGGGGAGTGGTCCCTGCTCAGGGAAGTCCACGCTCAGGGGACCTCTGCTCGGAGATGGGGCGCTCAGGGACCCACGCAGCTCAATCCACGGCTGTCCTATGCTGGGGCTCAGATGTCCCCCCGCCGTTGGGGACCCCTGCCCTTTGTCACCTCAGGTAGGGAGTGCCGACCCTGCCCCCCCGACGTGCACCAGGGCCGGGCCAGGCAGCATTCTGTCCTGAGAAGGAGTAAAGATGGCCAGGCTTGTCGGGTGAGCAGGGCCGGGGGGACGCAGCCATGTGGAAGCAGGGAGGAGTGAGCAAGGACGAGGCTGCTGGGCGGACCCCCCACAGCCAGACCACCTCCCTCTCCTGCCCCCATCCTGCACCCCCAGCCCCATGTCCCCAACCTCATCCCGGGCTTCCCAGGACTCCCCACACCCCTCACCCCATCCAGTGCTCCCCACCCTTGACCTCCAGCGGTACCCTCCACATCCACATCCGGCACCAGGCCCCTCATCACAAGCCCGCCCTTCCAGGGGCGTGGCCAGGCGGACAATTCCCAGGCCCCGAGCTCTACTGCCCTGACCCTCCAGTGTTCTTTTCCAAGGGACCACCGGGTCCAGAGAAGTTTTCTCACTGTAGGGTGGAATGACCACTGGGCTGAGCAGCGAGCCAGGACCAGGTGTAGACATCCAGGGCCATCCTTGGCCAGATTTGGGGATCCAGGGAGAGAGGCAGAATAAGGTCTGGGACTCAGCTCCACCCCCCTGCTCCCGGCTCAGCATTGTAGGCCCTAGGAGGGGGACGCCCAGGGGCCAGTGGGGAGCCCCCATAGAGGAACAGAATTTTAGACCAAAGGCTGACAGGCCCCATGACAGAAGCTTCCTGAGCCTTGTGTTAAGAACTCTGAACCTCACTCTGGGCCCAGGGAGCAGTGCAAGCTGCACGGGCCGGGGCTGAGACTGGCCCAGTTCCCAGGTGTTCTCCCGTGCTGTAGGCTCACCAGGGCTGTCCTCTGGAGGGCGGGGACGCTGGGAGGAGACCTCTTCGGGGTCTCCTGGTGGTGGGGCTGGAGCTGCTGGGTGGCGGAGTCAGCTGGCTATGCTCCCAGGACACCAGCCTCCTGAGGGGGGCCCCCGTGGCTCCCTCTTGCTGGCCCTCATCTGTGGCTGGGGAAGGGGATGGGTGCGCCCTCTGTCCCTCAGGCCGCTCCTGACTCCCAGCAAGTGCAGGCAGCTGGACTTTCACAAAATTCCCAAAGGAGCAAGAAAAGGAGCCAAGGCAAAAATCACAGATGTTAAACATCCAAAGCACTGACTTCTGGACACTAATCATGGTCCACACACTCTGAGAGGCTTCTGGGCTGGGTCAGACCACGTGGAAGACCTTTGCCCTAACACCCTCCACTCTGGCCCAGATGGCTTACGGGGCAGCTGGGCACACTGGTCAGGACTGGGCTCACCATTAATTAACAAGCAACGGGAATCTGAAAGCAGGCTCACTTTGAGGCTGCATCAACAGGAGTATAGGGCCCAGAATGCGGGAGGACACCAGTTCGTTCTCCTTCTGCTAGGCTTATATCTAGGGTATTTTATCTGGCTAGGGACACTGTTCTGTCTCACGCCATAGTCACCTGGGAGAGGGTCTGGAGGGTACAGGCTGGTGAGGGCCTGGCAGCAGCCAGAGGAAGTGTAAGCAACAAGTGAAGGGAGGTGCCTTCACCTCCAGCAGATGAAGCAGGAGGTGGTGGCATCTGTGGTCTCCGAGCAGCAGACAGATCAGGATGGCTGTGGAGAGCAGAGCCATGATAGGGAGGGACCCAGAGAACGGCCCAGGACCGGGGTGTGTCCAACCAGAGAGCTGGGCAAGACACAGCTGTACGTGTCCAGGAATTTGCACACAGAAGGAAGGTGCTCCTGGGGGGGCCGTGTCACCTGATTCCTAATAGTCTGTGTGTCATCCTGCCAATGTCCCTTGTCTGTGGCTCTTTCCTCTGGGGCAGCTTGC
Source organism: Martes martes (assembly GCF_963455335.1). NCBI lineage: Eukaryota > Metazoa > Chordata > Mammalia > Carnivora > Mustelidae > Martes > Martes martes. Next base: position 150,369,774 of record NC_137890.1, on the reverse strand, counting down.
TTCTCCATGAAGGCTCTCTGTTCCTGCTGGGGGTTGGAGCCTGGGTGCAGATGGCCTCAGGAGAAGGTAGTCTGAGGGAGGAGGCTGGCAACCCATGGGCAGAGCTGAGCTTGGCCTCCTGTTATCGGGGACCCACCCGCTGCTGTGCACCAGAGAAACCTTCCCTAAGAACACATATCTATCTTCTACGGGGCCAGGGTGTATCAACCAGAGGCAGTACCACAGCAAGGGGGGTCTGCAGGGTCTTGGGGAGTGGGTGCAGGCGTGGGGCTGCTGCCCAGGCTCCAGCTCCCCCTGTGTAGGGGCATGGCAGGGTTTGGGCACCCCAGGGGCCCCAGGGAGGGGGGCAGCGGAATACATTGTCCATCCGACCAGAAGGCCAGTGCTTCAGGAAACTACTGCCCACATTCCCCAAGTGACCATCCAGATAGCGGCCCCTCAAGTCTGACCACATGAAACCCGCTGGGGGAAGCAGCCTCTCCATCTCATGCGCTGGCAGTGAAGGGGTCTTCCAGCTCCTGCCTCCCCGGAAGGATACACAGAAGAGTGGAAATGACACTGACAACCAAGAGACACCCCCCCACCGCCACAGGACTGGGACCACACACCTCTCAGAGCGGGGGTGTCCTCGCCACCCTTTCAGAGTCCCTGCCACACACAAGATGCCTGATGCGCTGGCGCCCATCGCCGCATCTGTGTGGTGGGCCGTCCCTCCCAGTGTCCTCCCAGCACCTGCCCTCAGCTCACCCCCGTCATGGCTTCACAGGCTGTGTTGTTCCACTGTGAGGTGTCCCCGATTCACGGGAAGAGGGGCTCCCCCACATGCCTCTGCTTCCTTCCAGGCTCTCCCGAGCCGGGGGCAGGACTCAATTTCCTCTGATGCCCTTCCTCCCGCAGGTGGTCGGCAGACCCTCTGCAGCCCCAGGCCTGGATCCTCTCCCTGGGGCTGCCGGCGCGGCCAAGGGCAGGGCCATCCTGGTGCTCGGGCAGGCACACACCCCTGCATTGGGGTGGCTTCCAGAAGTCTCTGAGAGGGAGGCTTGCATGCAGGGGTTTCCGGAGGAGTGTGATTGGGAATCCTACCTTCAATGGTGTTAGCAGAGCGGGGAGGGCCGAGGGAGCAGCTTCCATACCCATGGGGGCTCTGCACTGAGATGACGCAGCCGAGGACACAGGTTACCACTGACGCACGGTCTCTGATGCCCTGTGTCATTTGCTGAGGGCAAGTCCAGAGGGGTTCTGGGCTGGGCTGTGAACTCTGGCGGGAAGGGCGGGCAGCATGTGCCCTGGTCATTATGGGGGCCCCTGGCAGCACCCCACGGCATCCACTACAGCCTGCCACCCTGTCGGGGTGGGTGCCTGGAACCCTGAGCGGCAGCTCTCCTTGGCTGTGGGGGAGGGGGTTGCAGCCGAGGGTCTCTGGGTTCTCCAGTCCCGAAGGAGGCAGGCATCCTGTCCAGGGTCTCCCCAGCCAGTGCCAACCATGGATGTGCAGAGGTGGGGGGCACCACCTGGCCCAAACCGGCCTCCTGGAAGCCGTAGGCAGGCCCTTCTCCGCCCCGTGTGGGAGGCCGGTCCCTGCAGGCTGGAAGTACACTCGCTCTCCAGCCCCAGGCTCTAGATGGCTGCAGAGGTGGCCCAGGGCTGTGGGCAGGAAGCAACGTGGTGCAGGGTGTCACAGATGGTAGGCAGACACAGCGGGAGCCAGGCACACAGGGACCAGAGCAGGGGGCTCCGAGCAGGGGTGCCCCCCTGCCAGATGCCCTCAGACACATGACCATACCTGTGCACAGAGAGCACAGAGCCTGTGATAATGGCTTTGGGCTCCAGTCCGGCTGTGCAGACAGTGGCCCAGCCCAGCTCCCCAAGGCTCCAGACCTCCCAGACAGGTGAGTACCCCCCAAGCCTGTGGCCCCCTGCTGTCCCCTCTGTGAGCCCTGGCCTGTCCTCTCCTTGCTGGCCAGTGGAAGCTGGGCAAAGGGCTCCCAGGAGCAGGGCCCTGAGCTGGTCTGCATTGAGCCCCATGCTTCCCACTCGAGGACTGCACTGCGCTCCAAGAACAAGCAGGCGTAGGGCAAGGGCTGGGGGGACAGTTAGTGTCTGTCTGAGGTAAAATAGTTGGGGGGCAAGGAGTGAGGGACAGAGGTAGAGCTGGGGGACAGAGATGGGGAGACAGTGGGGGGACAGAGATAGAGCTGGCAGGTCAGAGATGGGGACAGTGGGAGGGACAGAGATAGAGCTGGGGAAGAGAGAGGGAGAGACAGTGGGGGGACAGTGGGGGACAGAGGTAGAGAGGAGGGGGAGGAGAAAGAACAAAAGATGGGGGAGATGGGGGTTGGGGGAGAGCCTTTGGTGGGAGGGAGGGGAAAGGAGGGCCCCAAGGAGGAGGGTGGACAGTGAGAGCGGGAGGGCCGAGTGGGGTGGCTGGGGTGAGGGAGACACGCAGACCAACAGAGTCAGGAGAGAAGACAGGCTCAGCCTGGTGATCCCACTGCTCTCCTGATGGGCTGGGGGGTCCTCCCCCTCTGTAGACTGGCCTGTGGCCCCTGCCAGAGGAGTGTGGGGGCCCCGCTCCATGGGCCATGGGCTGATGGTCCTCAGACAGGGCCACAAGATGTTGGGGAGTAGAGGGGACAGTAAAGTCACAAAGGTCTTGGGCTGAGCTGGTGGAGAAGCCCAGAGAAGAGCCCCCACGGAGCCCCCTTCTGTGGCAGGGGCCACTGTCCTCATCCTGGCATCCGGTCCCTCTGGGTGGGGCAGGGGAGGTGGCCTCAGTGGAGCCTCTTGGGATCAAGACAAGGAGCCCCTGGGGCTGTTACTGGAAGTGGTGGGGGGGGGGAGAGAGAGGGGGGAGGCCAAAGAGGAGGGGACCAGCCACAGCGATGTTTCCCTCCCTGCCCCCAGGTGAAGCTGGTCACTAGCTTCCCACCGCCTGTCAGGGAACAGCTCCGATGGGTGCAGAGCAGACACAGCTGGGCGCGTGCCGTCCCAGGTTACCAGGGTCTCCATCTGCTCTTCCGGCGCCGGGGCTGCCCTTCAGTGGGCTCGGACTCTGGGCGTTCTGCAGCTGCCAGCGCAGGTGGATGGAGACCTGCGTCTACATGGCCAACCCAGCAGCGACCGACTTCCTGCGGCTGTTGAGCCCACCCAGAGTCCTGCCCACGCTGGGCCAGGAGCTGGGGGACTGCGAGGGCCCTCTGTGTGGGGTCCCACGGGGCTTCTACCACGTCAACCCCTACCGGAGTATGGGCCTCCCTTTGGCCATGCCTTGGACTGCAACACCATCTCGTGCTCCCCCTGCAGGCTCGGGCCTGGCACAGCCCCCACCGGGCCGCCTTCACCAGCCTGGCCTCTGGCTGCTGGTCTCTGGGATGGTGGCTCTGGTCGCGTCCCTGCCGCCTGCAGATGAGAACTTCCACTTCGGGCAGGGACACATCCGGGCCATCAAGACCTTTGCCTTCTCCCTGCCTTGGGTCTCCACCTCACTGCTCACCTTCAGCCTCGGCTTTGTGGGCACCGCCCCAGGGGGCCGACCGCATCCCAGAGCCCTCCACATCATGGCTGCCAACCTGGCCACCCTCATGCTCTGTGTCCTCCCAGTGCACGTGGCCTTTGTGGCCGAGCTTGCAACCAAGCAGACAAGTGCAGCCTGCCCCACCATCCAGCACGTCGCTGACTTGTGTGGGGGACCTCCCACATGGCCTTGCCTTTACGGGGATGGACACAGGGCCCTCCTGCAGGTGACCACCCTGACCTGGGTGTCAGCAGTGGGGCAGCTAAGGAGAGCCCTATGGGGGGGCCACACACGGCCCTGCAGCAGGCAGCACAGGCCCCCCACAAGGAAACACTCCCCTCCCCTACCATGGCACCCACAAGAAGCAGCCTCCCTGCTCACAGTACTGCTTCAAATTCATGAGGCCTGGGGGTGGGGACTATTGCTCGGCAAGTAGAATTTAAGCAAGGAATTTAAGGATCACCCCCAGATCTTTGTTCTCCCTGCTCTGCTGGCTTGGGCCCTTGGGCTGCTTCCTTTGCAGCGTGCGCCCCTCCCCAACCCCAGCCCTCAAGCTCCAGAATGACCCTGACCTATGCTAGGCTGACCTCCAACCTCTGTGCTCCACCCCTGCGGGTGCTCAGGAAGGAAAGGACCCTCTGAGCACCCAGGTAGCATTCCTTGGCAAGTACTGAGAAGGGTGTTTAAAAAAACACACATTTTTCTGTGTCACTTGTAGATCACGATTAGACACCAAAATCTATCAAAGTTCCAAGGTCTCTCTTCAGGCCTGTAACACCACTGCAGACAGAAACCCCTGGATCCTAGGGCTGTGGGATGCACATTTACAGAGATACAGATGCTAATTAAGTTTAAAGACATTCCTTTGTAATAAATGTTCAGTTGTTTTCCAGAAGCATGTCGAAGAGGTCTTGTCACTACCTTTGGGGTGCTTCTCAGGGCCGCTTGTTCTGCTACACACATCACACCTCCCAGTACCAGCTGCAGCCGCCACTCCACAGCCCCATCCTCCCGCTCTGGGCCAGGCCCAGGGATGCCCACAGGCTGAGCTGAGAGGCCTGGTGGCCCCCTCTGTTAGCAGGGGACGGGAGGGGCTCTCCCCACAATGCTGTGGCCGTCAGGATGTGCCCATCCGGCTGGAGCCCGAGGGCCTGGCTGGGAATGGAGCTACAGGATCAGCACAGACACTTCCACTGAAAAGCCAAGGCAAGAGACAGCCCCCAGGGGCTCATGTTGGAGACTGGGGTCCCCAGACTGGGCCCGAGGATGCAGACGTGGACGCTCCTGAGAGCCTCAGGGGACTAGAGGGAGATTGGGAGACCCAGACCCCTGTCCCCTTCCCCCCCACCCTCCTCCTCTCCCCTCTCCCACCCACCCCTGCCACCTGCCCCAGCCTCCTCAGAGCCATCTGCCTGGCAGGGCCAATCCGTCTCCGGCCACACAGGCAGAATGAGAGCAGCAGGGCCTCTGGGCTGCATCCCAGGCTGCACCTGAGACCTGCAGGGCCACCGGCTCCCAGCTGAGGGAGACGGACTCTGAGACAGAGCAGTAGGGCCCAGGAGCAGCAGAGGGGTCAGTCCCGTTCTGCCAGGCCACCAGTGCCCTGGCCTTCTACCACCCGGAGACCCAGGCCCACAAGCCTCCCCACCCGCCTCCCTGACCTCCCACAAACGCTCACCTGCCCCCAACCCCCAACACACACTTGTTCGGTCAAGGATGGTCAGTTGGCAGGCCCAGAGAGGCCATCTGTGTGGCCAAGGCTGACAGTGGCACCACAGCCCTTGGCCATCACTCCAGCAGCTGTCCCATCCGTGGCCCAAGTGTGGAGTTTCTTGCGGTGCCATGAGCGCAGCCAGAGTCCCCGGCCCCTCCGTCCTCTTAGGACTACCAGCAGGAGTGACCCCTGGCAGCCCGATCCTCCCGCCTCCATGGGTCCAAGCAGATTTGGGGCAGTGGGGCTGTCCTGGCTTGGCGAGGCGGTCTCCAGCTCTGAACCCACCAGTGCAGCCCAGCCCCCCCACGCCCGCCCCAAGCCAGGGCTGCCCTTCACCCAGGGAGCCCAGGTCCCACTCTGGGGAGGTGCATGCAGTGGTCCAGAGAAGTGGGGCTCCTGCTTCTTGGGGCTCTGGCTGCCGACACACACGTGGGAGGCACATGGGTTTAGCTCCTTCTCCAGCACCTCCGTTAGGGCCCCTTCCCCTGAGGAACAGCCCCCTGGAGTCTGGCTTGCAGAGCCAATCCCTTTGACACCCAGGACCTCCCAGCCTGGAGACAGTGTTAGGACACAGCAGGCTGGAGGGCCGCCTGGGGGACAGGCGAACTTGCCAGAGTCTCCTGAACAACTTGGGCATCGCTTTCCAGCTCAAGGCACAAGGAGCTCCGGGGCTGACCTGTCCCCCAGCAATGTACACAGGCCCTGCCATGCTGCCACAGGACCTCATGGTCTAGGCACCCGGAGCCTCACAGGGATCCACGGAGGTGAGGGAGAGGAGAGACTGAGCAGTGGGCCAGGGTGGGTCACGGAGGGCCTTGCAGGGAAGATGCAGGCCTTGGTGGGTGTTCTGAAGGGGGAGCAGGGGAGTTTGCATCAGAGGAGTGAGGCCTGTGGCTGTGCTGCAGGTGGGGGACTGGACAGCAGGGCCAGGACATCAGTGGGGGACCAGGGTGGCTGTGGTGGGGGCTGGGACTGTGCGGTTTGCGGCACCAGGATGGAGTGTCCAGGCCATCACGGGAGTGTGGGACCATGATGACCGCCAGCCACGGGAAGCCTCAGTGCAGCACTGTGCAGTAGCAGGGCTAAGGAGGGCAAGCGGGGGCTTCCAGGAATTAGGGTGACCCTGTGCAGGCGCGGAGAGGTGTGACAGCGGGGAGGAAGCAAGGGACCCAGGCAGTGAGGAGGCAGATGGGACCGTCTGCCCTCAGGGAAGCGTTCTCTGGAGAAGGCGGGGGGGGGGGGGGGGGGGACTAACCAGGTGGCCTGCTGCTTCCTGTCTCTTCTCAGGGACATGCCCCCACCCCCCACCCCCAGGTATGAGCAGACTCTTCACCAACTGAGCCCCCCGGGTGCCTCAAGATAACTTTGTTTAAACCAAAAACCTGGTTTATGGCTCGCCAAGCATACTTTGTACACTCGCTTTGTAAATGAGTGGCCTAAAGGAAAACTATCTCGTCCTTAACATAGGGATCAATGTTGCTACTCCCTGCATTCCTCGACCTTAAAACTCATGATTCCTGCCTATATGTTAAGCTATAATCTTTTTGAACTTTTACAAGAATGTACCTCTGACCTATTGATTTGTGGCTCCTTATGTAAAAAGGTATATAAACTTTGTAAAAATTGTTCATTCTCTGGAACCCTTTCTTCCCTGTGAAGGTCATGTTTCCCGGGCAGCTGTTCTAATCTGGGCTTGAATAAAACTATTTTCTTCCTTTATTAGTGTTCTTTCTGGTCAGTTTGCATTGTCATCTGCTGGTCTGCAAAGGACAAACTGTACTGGTGAGGCGAGCTCCCCCTGCTGGCCGCCGGACACGCTAACCAAGGAGGTTCCTACTTCTTTCCACACCCCTCTCTCCTCCAATTCTTACTCCCTAGCTGCCCCTTCTCAGCCCCCAGCAGCCTCTGGAAGCCTGCCTGCCACTGTCTGTTGGCCTCTGCCCAGGAGCCCAGTGAGCCTGTGCAGGATGGCCCTTGGTCCAGCAGTCAGGAATGTGGTCCTTGCACCCGGCAGCAGGACTGCAGATTCAGGGGGCGTGGTTACCAGCCTGTTTCCTCTCTGCCTCAATGGTCTTACTTGCAGTCTGAGGACTCTCAGATCCAAGGTCACACCTAACACTAGGACACAGATGTAGGAAAGACATTAGAGTTTGAAGCCTATGGCCAAGAAAGAAATCTTGAGATGTCTTTGGTGCGAAAAGGTGGTTTTATTAAAGCTTGGGGACAGGACCCGTGGGCAGGAAGAGCTGGGTCCTGAGGAGGGGCCCATTATATACTGTAAAGTTGGGAGGGGGTTAGGGAGAGCGTAAGCCTCCCAGGTATTTTGGCAACGAGGTTTCCAGGATCCTGAGGGAGTTAACTATTGCTGGGAAAGGTCATTTATTACCGTTTAGTAAAAACTCATTCATGAGACCCTCCAGATGTAATCGGTGGGTCGTATGCTTGGGGGTGATGGCCAAGATGTACCTTGGGGGGGTAGTGATAAAAGAAGTTTCCAAAGGAATTTCTATAGTTAAAGTACACTCACAGGATCCTGGGGGTCAGGCTACGATTGCCTGTGCCCTTAGGAAGGTGTCCACATGGAGGCAGCTGAGCTCCCAGGGGAAGGTCACTCTGCCCATTTCAAGGACTTGTCAGTGGGCTGTAGGTAGTAAGGAAATTTAACAATTTTTCTTCTGCCTTTGTTTCCCACATCAGACATGACCACAGGTGGAGACTCACATGCTTGTCTAGATATTTAAAGCTTACATGTGTGCCTTTGAAGCCTGGTGTTGGTGCCTGTCCCAGGCATCTCCCCCCAACCCCCAACTCCGCCCTGAGCCCTAGATCACAGGGCTGAGGAGCTGCCCTCTTCCTGGTCCAGCCCTGGGAGTCTGAGCCATAGCACCGTCTGTGGGACGAGGCCAGGACTCCTGGGTGACTCCCAAGCCATGGACAATGAGGGGGCCTTCGTGGGCATTCCTTTAGCCATCCCACAGGGTTTTGAGGAATCATCCAACAGCTAACATGAGCAGAGGACAGGGCAGGCCCATCCTGCCCGTGCTCTCCCTTTGAGTGACTCTGAGGAACAGCCTCTGAGCTTCCTGGGAGGCCGTGTGGGTCCAGGCACTGCAGGCTCTCGTCCCTCTGTCTGTGACTCTGAGGTCCGTCCAAGAAGATGGCCAGCTGCTCACCATCTCCGGGCTAAAATGCCGGGACAGCTCTGCCTCAGACTTGGGGAAGTGTGGCGGGGTCTGGAGGGCCCTGTGACAGTGCTGCCACAGTGCGCTGGACAGGAAAAGCTGAGAGGGAGGGGTGGCCGCCCACAATATGCAGCGGGGTTCCGTGGATAAAACAGCCACCCATGTGGAGGCTGCAGCTGAAGACCAGGAAGATGGTTTACTGATGCAAGCACCAGACCTGAGAGCAGGGAAGGGGGTCGGGGGTCCTGGAAAACTTGGTGGCCTTCACAATTTGTCTGAGGTGGGCCTGGCTGAAGAGGAACGGGTTTGACCTGTGACCTCTGTTCAGGGCGGCCTGGGGCACTTCCCTGGTGAGGTTGGGACTGTGTCCCCACAGGAGGCTAGGGGAAGTGCGCTGGAGGAGAGTGAGCCCACTTGTGCCCTCGGGGTCGTGGCGGACCTCAGGTCCCCATTGGACACCCTCAGGGCCCCTTCATTCCTGTGGGAATCCCCGAAGTGTGCTCTGGGGCACTGGGTCCTGTTAGAGTGGGACGGGGAAAGAGATCCCCCAGAAACAAGGGTGGAGGCGGGCTGCCCATGGAGGACAAGCCTCACCAGGAGCTGGATCCTGGGGCAAAAGGAGGAGGCGGCCAGGCCATGGGGCAGGCCTCCCACAGCTGCACACACGCTCATGCCAGGAAGGCTAAGGTGCCAGGATGACCCACTCTGACAGCGTTTCCCCAGCTTTTTCACTGAAATTTAGTTGGTTGAAACTGTCAGTCTCCTGACTGGAGCAAACGCACCCATCAGTCCACATCCAAGTTCCTGTCCGCGGCCTTGAGGGCCGGACACCCCCAGATACCGTCCTTGGGCCCAGGACTGTGGGAAGGGACAGGGCGCCCCATGTGCACACCGCTGTCCCCAGAATTCCAATTCTGTCCAGCCTCTGCTCGAGCCATCACAGTCCTTTCGCTACAGCAGTGAGTCCAAATGAGAGACAACCAGACGTGCTTTACGTGGGGACCGCGTATCACAGATTCTGGATCAGTGGGAGAGACCACGGAACAGCAGTGAGAGCAGGTTCTAGTGTCGTCTGGAAACCACCGAAGGTGGAGACTATTCACTAAGATTCACGCGTGTAGAACACACATTTATAAAACACCACCTTGGAATTATCATCTTATCAGGTCTCTGGGACATCGTACACTTAATAACAGCAATAAAACTGAAAAAGAAAAAAAATTGGATTTATTTTAGAGGCTAAAAATCTGGCTGTGTTTCTGGATTGTTTGATTACGTGTGTTAGCAACAACAAAATACTCACTCCCCACAGAGAGACAGAGATCACAAGTAGGCAGGCAGGCAGGGAGAGAGGGGAAAGTAGGCTCCCCGCTGAGCAGAGAGCCCGATGTGGGGCTCAATCCCAAGACCCTGAGATCATGACCTGAGCCAAAGGCAGAGGCTTAACCCACTGAGCCACCCAGGCACCCCTAGTACTGCAGTGTTGATGTGACCGGCTTGTGTCTGCTGCCCCGAGCATGTGGTGGGGACAGATGCGTCGTGGATACTGGAAAATCAGAAGGCATGTCGATGCCCCCTTGTGCCAACCCTTATTGGGTGTGCTTGGTGGGGGCCAGTAAGATGGCCCAAGCCCATGGACGTCATTCTTTTGAAAGCATATAGGACACCTGGTGGGCCAAAAGAGAATGGCCGCTGTCATCAATGAATGCCCCGTTAGAAGCTGGAGTGCAGAAGGACAGATTTCTCCTGGTCAGCCCTGGGTGGAGGACCACCGACTACGGCCAAGGGCAGTGAGCGCCGCCCAGTGGCGACCACTGGGATACCGGACCAGAAAATTTCCGTTTGAGAGACAGGCTACTGGGTTGTGATTGAGATGGAGAATGACCAAAGGACAGAATCTTGAAACCCGAAATGCCCATAACATCCTGTGTGACGCCCCAGAAACACTGTAGTGGGATCCCAGTGACCAGAGGAGTCCACCAGGTGGACATTTAACTTGCATATCTGGACAGGTGCGTGCTACTGTGGGAATGCCAACAGGTACACGTATGTGCGAGCAGGGAGCCCCTGAGGAGTGGCGAGGTTCCCCTGCAGTGCGTGCACAGGCCCCGTGAGCAGCTCTCGGCCAGCAAAGGGCTGCCTGGTGTGCGGACAGCAGTTCCAAGGGGATCGGGCTGCATCTGGGGCCACCACTCTGACCAAGGAAGGTAAAATTGAGTCAGTCCATGAATAGAATTGCACACTGTTGGCCTCTCTATTTGGGTTTTTACTGACTCATGGGTGGTGGCCGATGACCTGGCCATATGATCAGACAAGTGAATGATGGAAAACCGGTCTGTTAAAGAAGCGACTGCGTGCAAACATCTATGGTGTTTACGGGCCTTGTCCAAGTAGGATGTGTTGGTGCCCATCGAAGAGCTCCCTTCCAGGGTCCAAAGGTGATTGGAACTGCAAGTGCGAATCTCAGCACACTTGAGTGACCCAGTCCCTGGCCGGTGAGCTGAGGGCATGTGGGAGCTTTGCCACCTCGCGGAAAGGACCCCCTCCCCTCGCACCCTTGAGCCTCACAACATCCCCACAACGTCTGTCAATGAGGCAGCCCAAGACCACAGACGGCTGTGGGGTTCCCTGAGGGGTGCACTGCAGGCACAGAGCTGACAAGCAGATCGGTGCCTGGTGGCCCCAGGAGGCTGCAGGGGGTCCTGCCCAGAATAGGCCCTGACCCTGGACTGGGCTCTGCTTACCAAGGGCTGGATGGTCAGGGCTCAGTAAGACAGCAGGAGAGCAGGTTCTACACCGATGTGCGCTGCCAAGTTCATCTTTTCAGACCAAAGAACGTACTTCTTAGAGTAATGGTCTGATAGAGGATTGGAACAGGCAGGTGAAACGTCGGTTGTCTGAAATGTGGGGAGACCCGGCATTTGTGGGGAGGGCCGGTGTGCGCTCACACTCAACGTGAGGGTCTGCCCCTGTGGACAAGGAAAGGTTTCTGTGGCGGGGGATGTGGCCTGCACTCAGCACTAGGGGCTGGCGCTGGGGAGGCCCTGCCACTGTGACCCTCAGGTGCTAACATGCACCCAGGCCGGAGCTGCCCACCTGGCTGTCCACCGGGGCAGGCCCGGGGCTGGTGCCACTGTGCCCTGCAGGGTCCAGCCCAGAGCTGCCTACAGGTCCTGGGGCTGCCCCAGCGGCTTCAGGGCCTGCATGAAAGCCACAGCCCCCACAGGGTTGGTGGGCAAGATGCCAGCTCTGGGGGCTAGGCTGGGACCATACTCCCAGTTTGGGCCAGGAGGCACTGAGGGCCACCTGGGCTTTGGTTTGTCCCCTCAAGGATGCTCAGGGGTCCTCTGGGCCTCTCTTAGCTGCTGGGGACCAGCTTCCACTACAGAGAGGCAGCCTGCCCCTCCCTCAACAGCCCAGACCTGCTCCCAGGCTGGGCTCCGGGGAAGGGGTGGGTCAGGTCCTGCAGCTCCTAAATGATGACCAGGGTGAGGACAAGATTTTGTCAGAATTCAGATGCTGTGTCCTTCTGCCAGACTCCAGGCTGCTCTGCAGCTTCTCGCCTCTCCTTGCAAGGCCCACCATGCGTGCTCCGGGAGGCCTGACGTCTCCATGCAGAGAAACTTCGGTGCTTTATATCTGTAGCCGCCTGGAAGGGAGAACTGGTACCCGATACTGCCTGCGTTCCTTCCACCGTGAGCGATCACGAGCCTGCAGCCCTGTGTCCAAGTCCACCCATGAACCTTTTTCTGTGAACCCTCTGTTCATGTTTTGCTTTTTTATTTTCTTTCTGTTTTTGAAAATAATTTTTTAAAAGACTTTATTTATTTATTTGACAGAGAGGCAGAGATCACAAGTAGGCAGAGAGGCAGGTGGGGGCGGGGGGGGTGCTTGGGAGCAGGCTCCCTGCGGAGCAGAGAGCCCGATGCGGGGCTCGATCCCAGGACCCTGAGATCATGACCTGAGCCGAAGGCAGAGGCTTAACCCACTGAGCCACCCAGGTGCCCCTTTGAAAATATATTTTAGAGTTCTTTGTACGTTAATTTTTGCCCTTTGTCTGTGACAAAGGTTGCAAACTGTGTTTTCCTGGTTTGCCATTTGTCATTTGACTTTGTTACGATGTGGCGCCCTACACCAGTCTCCTTTTTATTAGGGTATCGTTAGAGGAATCGATGCTTTTCATTGTTTCTGGATTTTCTGTCCTGGTTGGAAAGATCTCCCCTACTCCCAAGTTTAGAAAGAACTTTACTCTGTTTTCAAGTTTTCACAGGTAAGTAACACTGCATTTGATGGAAAAGAACTGGTGTTTCGCATAAAAACAACTTTGGCTTTATTATTTATTATATTTTTTTCCATTTATTTCCTGGGAATAAGATATTTATTTTTTTATTAACATACAATGTATTATTTGTTTCAGGGGTACAGGTCTGTGATTCATCAGTCTTACACAATTCACAGTATTACTATTATATATTTATAATTCTATATTATATAATTTTATGCTAATAACTTTATTATCATTGTTTTATTAACATGTATATATTAACTTGGGAAGAACGGACATCTTTAGGATGTTGGGATATCCTGGATATCTGGGATATCTTAGAATAAAGAATGAGTTTCCCTATTTTCAAGTCTTTCAGAAATTTTAAAAAATTTTCTTTGGACCCAGGCTTTGTGCCTTCCTTATTAAATGAATTTCTAAGCACTTTATAGCTTTGCTGTCATTGTTACTTTTCTGCTCATTGCTGGCTGTGTGAAGCCTACTGGATGTCTTTCTCCTGTTAGTGTTGGCTTCTGCGACATTAACAAGCTATCTCTTACAGCCCGTGTCAGATTTTGCCTCGTCTGTTTCCTGTGTCACTATTGTGTGATCTGCCAACAGGAATGCGACTCCTCTCATTGTTCCCTCTCATCCAGTTGCATCAGCTTGTGTCCCGGGCGCCGACCCTCAATGGGATGTGGACGCCTGGCAGTGTTTCTGACTCAGCCAGAACATCCGCGGTCTGTTCCCACCGAGCGAGGTGTCGCGTTGGGCGTATGTGCTGTGTCTAACCAAGACATGATCTGTCACTTCCTTTTTGAACAGGGAATGGATGTTTTCTTTTCCCAGATGCCTTTTAAGTGTCAGTGCAGATAACTGTAGGATTTCATTCCTCAGTCGATTAATAGGGTGAATTATATTAAAGAACGAACGGCCCAATATTGAACCACTCTTGCATCCTTCCTGTTAAACTTTTTTTTTTCCCGGTAATTTTTAAGTTGTCAGTTCATCAAAGCTTCATATTAAAAACTGTGTTCTTTTCCATCAAATGCAGTATTCCTTAAATTTAATGTATGCTTCCAAGCTTGTGGAGTTCGCTTTACAATGCTTTCCAAAATAAAGATCCTGAACTCCAAGAATTCTAATAATTTGCTGATATACTTTATTGCGATGTCTGCACATTCACTTGTCTTGTACTAATTTACTGGTTGAATTTGCTGAGGGAGCACCAGAAGCTTCTGACCTGAAAGTATTTGTGCCGAGACTGCAAGGACGTTCTATGGGGACGGAAGTGCCATTGGCCTCTGGTCTCAGGTACCCTGAGGAGCCTCTCCTCCTTCCTGGGGCTGCGACATTTGCTGTGGCCCCCCCAGCCCCCTATCCCACACAGATCCCCTTGGAGGGGAGCTGGTTGGTCCCCATCCCAGCACCATGCCTGTGTGCTCATGGTCCTTCTTCTAGAAGCCTCCATGCAGCCCCATCAAGCCCTGCAGAAGCTACACTGGGCTGGTGGTCAGGATCAGCCCAGGGGGCTTACTGACCCCTCCCAGGGCGGTCACTCAGAGGAGGGTCAGGGGAGTCTGGGGCCCAGACTGATGTGGGTGGGGAGAGGATTTAAAGGGGGTGAAGGGGCAGCCACAGGATGTGGCCAGTGGGAGGTTCTTTCTCTCCCATCCCCTGGGAAGCTGGTGTCGGAAGACATGGCCTCCTCACGAGAGAAAAGCTCACCCAGGACCTTCCTGTTTTCTGTCTCTCACCCTTCTTGGCCTGAGATGTGGGCGAAGCCTTGGGCTAGAGACCCTGCCAGCTTCACTTTTGGAATGGGGCTCCAGGAACCCCTAGCTGAGGAGGACGTTCTCCTTTTGGGGTGGAAATTTCCAGGTTAGCTCTGGTCTTTGAGAGAGGAGATGGCTCTTCTCAGCCTAGCAAGGAGCCCCTGTCATGGGCAGGGCTCTGCCTGGCTTTGCAGAGCTACGGCCGAGCTGCTGCGAGGGTGGGGTGCTGCTGGGTGTCCAGGCCACTCGCCTGCAGCCTCAGCAGGAGGAGGCTGCTCCAGCCTCCCCCGGCAGTGGGATCTGGGGTGTGTCCAGGACAGCCAGCACCTTCTGTGCGAACTTCTCCCCTCGGGTCTTCCCAGGCCCTGGTGGACGCACCCCGGACCTCTTGCCTACCCTCCCGGGTTTTACCTTTGGTTCTAATTCTGAAAAAAAAAGAGGCAAGAGACATCCTGTGGGACATGGAGGTGACTCAACCCAGGCTCCCTTGTGGACTGGTCTCACCCCTGCTTGCCCTTCCAGAAGCCTCTGTCAGACTAGGGAGACAGGCTGGTTTCATGAACGGTTTATTGACAAACGGTTTCCAGGGAGGAGGGGGTGCGGGTCTGGGGCCCCTCAGCTCAGAGGGGCCCCAGGGTCCCACCAGGGCCACTGTCAACTATGCTGGTTCAGCCGGAGCCTGGTAGCTGCCGCCCCACCTCATGTGTGGTCTCCCGGCTTCTGCACCCCCCTGCAGGCATCGGGGTGTCTCTTGGCCCTGGGGCCAGCTTCCCTCTAGGAGTCCGGTACTTGTTCTTCTGACTATACAACAGGTTCCTCTGGAAAAGGCGAGGAAGGCGGCCATGGTGCAGCAGGACCGCCAGCACCATCCCTGCAAGAAACCGAGGGTCAGACCACCGGCCTGGGAGGCTCACTGGGGCCTCCCTGCCAGACTGTCCATGTGACAGGGGATCCTACAGATCGGGACCTCGGCCAGCCTGCATGTCTCTATCTGGGAGTCCTGGCCTGCTCTGGCTCTTCCCCAGCAGAGGGGACGGCCCATCAGGAGCCCGTGTCCTTCCAGACCACCCTCTGGGGACCCGGACCCAGCATTCCCTGCACCAATGTCCTGAGCCACATGCACGGCCTGCTTGACCTCCTTCCTCCCAGGACTGCCTCCTGAGAGTGACCTGTCATCCGTGGGGATGGCTGTTTTGGGGGTGTGAGCAAGAGTGGAGTTGAGGACCAAGGAGGGGAAAAGCAGGGGGGCTGAGGGCAGGAGCAGGGCCTGGCCCCTGGTTCCCAGGTTCTTCCCAGAACTTGCAGACAGAGAATCCTGGATTCCCGAATGGCCGCCCCGGTCATGGGCAAGGTATTGGCCATGGCAGGAGAGGGGAGTACATTTGAAGTTTCATGTGAACCCGTTAAGGACACAAACTGTGGTGTGTGGGCCCCAAGAAGGTCAGGGGTAGCCTGGCCAGGACCAGGCTCCATGGACGCCCAGCCACCGTGGCTCCCAAGAATGGTCCTGGGCCCGCACACGTCCATGCTTCACTCGCCGCGCCTCTCTTACCTTCAGTGGGATGCTGGGACCACCCCTGCTACGGAGGAGGGACAGCCCAGGGAGGTGAGTGATGAGCTCAGGGTCCCCTGGGCACACATGTCCATGGAGAGTCACGGCCCAGGAAGCCACCCCCACTTCCCGTGCCTCATCACCAGTGGCCCAGCTGCTCCAAATGGGCAGGGATTCAGTAAAGGGCGTCAGCCCACCAGCGGGGAAAGACCAACGCCACAGGGGAGGTTGAAAAGCAAGGGGACAACAAACACATGAGTGGGACCCAGGGAGCAGAATCCCCAGCTGGCAATGCAGAAGGCTGGAAGGCAGCCCACTTCGTTCCACAGAACCCCCAAGTTCCAGCAGGGCGCAGCCCAGGTACCCCGGATGTGGACGCGCCCCATGCTGACCTGTAGGGCATGCTGTACGGTGTGTGACAAGCTCAGTGGCCTGGAGCCCTGTTCCTATGGCAGTTCCCATCCCAACCCTGGAGGGAGGCAGAGAGAAGCTGTGGCCTTGGGGCAGCAGGAGCACCCCAGCAGGGGAGTCCCCTCCCCAGACAGGACAAAGTGGGCAGGTGCACGGAGGGTGCTGCCCTCCCAGCCTCCTCCCCGCTCCCCCCACGAGGCCTCCAGAGGAAACCCTCGTGGCTTTGGACTTCACAGCGGCAGTTATGGAGTCTGAGGCTCTACTGGGTTGAATGGCGTCCCCCCCGAATTCATGTCCTTCCCCAAGCCTCCAAATGTGACCTTATTTAAAACAGCATCTTGGGGCGCCTGGGTGGCTCAGTGGGTTAAAGCCTCTGGCTTCGGCTCGGATAATTACCCCAGGGTTCTTGGATGGAGGCCCACGTCAGGCTCTCTACTCGGCAGGGAGCCTGCTTCCCTCTCTCTCTCTGACTACTTGTGATCTCTCTATCTCTCTGCCAAATAAATAAATAAAATCTTTAAAAAAAAAAAAAAGAAGAAGAAGAAGAAGCATCTTTGTATCCTTAAGCAGTTGAACTGATGAGGTTACACTGGAGAAGCGTGGACCGAACCCAGTGTGGTTGGCGTCCTACCAGAGGGAGCCGCAGAGACAGACTCACAGTGGATGCCACGTGAGGACAGGCAGAGAGGGGAGAGGTGCAGCCACAGGACAGGGGACTGATGGCCACCGCCAGAGACCAGGAGGTCAGGGAGGGGCCCCGTTGGCCCTTCGAGTGAGCAGGACTCCACACCCACGTGTCTGAGTGCTCCCCTGGACTGCGTGCCGAGTGCTTTGGGGCTACGGATGCCAGGAGACAAATGCAGAGGCCTCAGGCCTTCACATGCAGGAAAGGGACCCCCACCCTGACTTTAATCCATGGCCCGACACGTCATCAAGCTGGGTCAGAGAGACACGTATTTCCGACACTGAGGTCTCCAAGATTGCGACCAGGACCACTTCTCAGGGCCCCCGGAGCCGTGCTCCACCACGGAGGAGTCACCCACGACCAGAAATGGAAAATGTCCCCCAAGAAGGAGCTGTCCAGGAATTTCTGAGTCGTACACGCCCCTCGGGCCACATGGACCCTGCTGTTGAATTCGTGACTGAGCACGAGAGATGGGGACGTCCCTGACCGGGGGAACAAGCCTTGGGACCCCAGGAGGCCCCAGGCCCACAGAGCTGTGGGGGGCAGGCTGTGTGGGACTCTCAGACCCCCCGCGTTCTCATCCAGTGTGCGCAGAGACCTTTGCGGCGCCCCGGCAGGGAGGGTGGAGAGCGCATGCCTCCTACCCGCAATATAGAGACACTGGGGTGAGTCAGGCAGCACTCGGGGACCTCTGGGGTGATGTGCAGCCCAGGGGGAGACTGCTATGTCTCAGACCTCGCTCAAGTGGACCGTGAAGTTACCAATCATAACCCCAGCTTTCTCATCACTCCAGGGACCGCTGGCTGCCTGGGAGCCCCTGGGGAGGCCGGGGCTGTGCTCCCTGAGAGGGAAGTGGAGGAACCTTCCAGAGCTCCATGGACCCCACAAACCCATCCACTAAGTATGGGGAGTGAGCGGGGAGCCCAGGGGCTAAGACCAGGTGCTGGCAGACCCCAGGGCCAGGGTGGCCTGGATGGGCTCTGGTAGCTCCCGCCACAGGTGCCCCAGCTCAGGGGCTGTGAGATGCCCCCAGGCGCATCCATGAGGCTGCCCTCCCTGCCCCACCCCCATCCTCCCTGGTTCCAGCCCCTCATGACCACATCTAAACCAAGACGGGCCACTCGGCCCCACCCCTGATGTCCCTAACAGGAACTGAGAAGGATCCCCCCATCTCCCTCACCTACATCGGGGACCCCAGAGCCGGCCATCCCTGAATCAACTCCCCACCCGTGAGCCGGACCACAGGCATGTCCACCAGGAATGCTTCGAGTGTCCTCCCAAGCCACCATCCACGGATGGCCTTGCCAACTGTCCGCAGTGACCCTTACCTGTCAGAGGACCCAGCCAGTACACCTGGGCATACTCCAGCAGGGTGGGCCCTGAGCACTGGAAGGTGACTGAGGCAGCCAGGGCGGGGTTGAAGAAGGCAGAAGTGAAAGGCCCGGCTGTGGAAGGAAACACAGATGTTCCTTGTGGAGCCGCCTCTCCTTGGGATGGAGCCCTGTGCCCAGGGCCTGGAGCTCAGCACATCCTGACCCTTGTGCTGATGGGGACACAAGTGGGAGGGCCGTCAGCCAAGGCCAACTCCACAGGATCAGGGAGCAGCCAGGACAAGAGTCTTTCCACAAACGTCTAACCCATCCCAACCACTTGCCCCCGATGAACTCCCCTCTCCACTACTTTCCCTGCCACCCGCCTGGGAGGTTGTCCTTGAGAGAAAGGGGGACAGAGACAGAGATGGAGAGAGAGAGACAAAGATGGTGAGATGGGGAGACAGACAAGGGCAGAAACGGAGAAACAGTAGTGAAGGGCTGAGCCCAGAGAGGAAACAAGAGAAGGGAGGAGGGATGGAGAGGACGAGGAGACATGGAGAGAGCACAAGCGTCCCTTCGCCCTGGACCGGGTAGACCACTGCCAAGGAGCAGCAGCCTCGAGTGGGCCGTGTAGGGCCTGAAGCTGGTGGTGGAGACCAGGCTCTGGGTGCGGTGTCCTAGATGGCTGCAGGGCTGAATCAGGAGCTCCCCGTGTCTCCCCAGGGCTGGAGCCCAGGCAGGCTGGACACAGAGCCTTGCTGGCAAGTCTCTGCTCACCTGTGCCTCAGTTTCGTCACCTGTACGTGGGCTCTAGCGGCACCTTCCTGGGCACACAGTGTCTGTCCTGTGCCAGAACATGGACAGTGTCTCAGGAAGTCAGCCCTCAGTGCTAGTTTCTTCCCTACTGGGCCTAGCCTGCCCCAAATGCACACGTGGGCTTCCAGTTGTAGCCCTAGGCCTGAGCAAGCGTGAGGCACCCACGGAGTGACCTGCAGCACGTCCCACAGCACACCCTTCCCAGGGAGCCCACACCCGGCCCCCTGTCCCTCCCAGCACACCAGTCCTCTGGGGTGGAGGAGGCATCCATGCCTGGAGAGCCCTCCTAGTGGAGCAGATCCCACAGATAGAACTATGGTGGAGTCCCCTGGGGATTTAACAACAGCCCCAACCTGGCACTTTAAGATCTGGCCCAGCTCTATCCCCATGTCCAGGGATAGCTGCTACGTGAGGTCAGCAGCCTGGACATCCTGCAGCTGAGCTCAGTTCTCCACTTCTCCATCGAGGTGGGAAGGACAGATGGTGTCCATGGTGGCTGAACGACCCCAGGAGAGCTTGGTCCAGAGGCCCAGGGCCCAGGCATAGGCATGGAGAATGGGAGGATCGGAGGATGGGAAGAGGATGGGAGGATAGGAAGATGGGAGGATGGAAGGATGGGAGGAGGATGGGAGGATGGGAGGAAGATGGGAGGATGGGGGATGGGAGGATGGGGATGATGGGAGGAGGTTCGGAGGATGGATGGGAGGATGGAAGGATGGGGAGAGGATGGGAGAGAATGGGAGGAGGATGGGAGGATGGGAGGATGGGAGGAGGCTGGGAAGAGGATGGGGTATGATGGGAGGATGGATAGGGGATGGGAGGATGGGGGGATGATGGGAGGAGGCTGCCCTCTCTGGAGACATTTGGAGCCACTTGGGAAGGGTTGGAGAGGGGAGGAAGAAACAGCAGGACCTGGGACTCTTGGAAAGGGTGGCAGAGGACTCCAGAGCTTCCAGACCAGAGGGTGGGTTGGGCCTTAAAGAAATGGCACGGGCAACCCACCTGCCCTGACTGCAGACCTCCTGACATGGACAGGAACATTTTGGAGCATGGAGCGGCCCAGCTGGGAAGGAAGGCGCTGACCAGGGCCGAGGGTCCCACCCCAGTGCACTGTGTCCAGTCCCACTGGCCCCCATTCTGCCACCACCGAGTTCCCAGGAGAGGGCTGTCCACAGTCCCTGGGGGCCAGGGGTCCCCCTCAGCTGCCGCCTCTGTCCTGGGTGTCCACATGGGTGCAGAGGTTCTGACATGTCCCTGGGAGCGCAGCCAGGTCTCACCTGTGTAGGCCATGAAGGTGACCAGCAGGGCCGTGAGGGGCACTCTGTAGACAGGCAGACTGTTCCGGAAGCGGAGGAGGCTCAGGTGGAAGAAGAAGGCACAGGCGCCTTCCACCAGCGTGCCATGGGGCACAGACGTGCGAAGTGCTGAGCTGCAGTGCGCATCCATGAGGCTCTGGAGGACATGCAGGTCGCTGAGCTCCCAGGCCCAATAGCGCCAGGTCAGCACTCGGGCCGTCTGCATGCCCAGCCCCTGGGCCGCCAACGCCAGCAGGGTGCAGGGCACAGAGGCCTCAGCCAGGAGCAGCTCCTGCAGGGACACGGTGGGGTTGGCTGCTGCCCCATCGCAGGTTGCCCAATGCACCAGCAGGAGCAGGAAGAGCAGCGTCAGCAGCAGGTCGGGGCCGAAGCCTCCTGCCCAGGGGCCCAGCTCCACCAACACCCGCATCTCCAGGCAGCAGGCCCCCAGCTGGGCAGCGCCCACCGCCTCCCGGGCGAAGCTGGCGTAGGCGCCCACCGGGAGCAGGGCCTTGGACAGCCTCCTGGCTGCCTGGCAGAGGGCGAAGGTGGCGAAGAAGAAGGAGAGGGACACATTGAGACCGGCCATTGGCCTGAGGGCTCCCTGAGGAGCAGGGCCGAGCGGGACACCTGAGCTGACGTGTCCGGGCCCGGCCCAGCCCCAGCCCCAAGGACGGGGCAGCTGTGGGAGACGCCACCTGGGCGGACAGCCCTGCGAATGCCACACCTGTGCCCCTACCTCCCGCTGCACCTGCTGCTGGCCTGGGAGCCGGACCAGGAACTTCCACAGCGGACGCCCCATGGCCAGGCGTCCTCCCTGGGGCAAGAGACACACCAGGCCCCTGCCCGCCCAGCTGCAGGGGCTGGACATGGGCCAGAGCTTCAAAGCCACCACTGGAGCTCCATGACTCAGCCCCGGGGCTCTTGACTCCCGGGACGCAGCTGGGTAGCTCCCCGCACCTGCGCTCTGTCCCCCACAACTCCCCCCTCCCCGGCAGGTGAGGATCTCTGGCTCTGCCCATGCTGTGGGCAGCTGTCTGCCGGGCCGGGCCTTCCCATTCGAGGGAGGGAGGGAGCCCTGGGTGGTCCAGCCTGGCTGCTGGCGACGCCTCGGGGGGCTGAACCTGCAGAAGCGGCCCCACCACACCACACACGTTAGTTGTTCTGACTGGCAGTATAGACAAATAAAAATGCATCTGTAAGAAAGCCTGGCTGGTGAGCAGCTCAAGTGTCTCCTGACAGACGCACAAATGCGATGACCTTGGAAAAAAAGACCCGTTCCCTGTTCCCTCCGTGAGCACTGATTCCCTGTGCACAGATCTCCTGGGGACACCCTGTGGGGCATGGCTCTTGAGGGCAGAGACACCGTCAGAGACTGTCCCCAACACTGACCGGGCTTCAGGGACACAAGCCTAGGGGTCGTGGTCTCAGGGCCTGGAGGTCTGTGGCACACCACAGTGACTGCAGTTGGCCATTGAGCCCCTCAGGGAAGAGCAGACATCAAGCAGCTACACTGGGTCGTCAAGGGTGGCCAAGCCCTGGTGGAGGGGTCATATGGGCCCAGGGAAATGGCTGAGGACAGCACAGAGGCCACTCCGGGAATGGGTGTGGGGGTGTGGGGGGGGGACTTGCAAGGGGAAGGGGCTGCCAGGCTGGGGTGGGACTGGGAGGAGAGAGGGAAAGAGGCCTGGGAGAGGTGTGGCACTGCCAGGGGAGGGAGGGGAAGGAAAGGGAGCGGAGGGGAGGGGAGGGGAGAGAGCCGCTTGGTGCAGCACCGCCAAGGGCCACAGGGGGCCAGCCTGAGGCGGTGGGTGCAGTGAGGTGCGGAGATCAGCTGTGGGGAACGGGTGCCTCATCCCTCTCCCCCCGTGTCCCAATGTCTGAGGCCTGCAGTTGGCCGGGTAGAGCCATGGACGTGGGCTCTGAACACAGTGGCTGGGCTCTGCACGGCAAAGACCCCACTGTCTAGACACCACCAGGGGCACAGGAGACACCTCTGCCCCTCCTACCCTCACCTGTGCCACCGGGAGGACTCCCACGGCCGGCAGCAGACCCTGATTTCTGCCCTGCACCCCTTCCCCATCTTGTTGTCCCCCTGCCCCTCAGGAGAAGGTGGGAGCACCCATCAAAATCCTCTGCCTTTCCTTCCAAGGAGTCAGCTGAGCACAGCTGCTGGAGAAGGTGCAGAGTAGGACGTCACCAAGAAGAGGGGTTCCTGAGAGCTCCTGACCCCTGAGGGGGCCTGAGAGCTGGGGGACTGCGGCAAAAGTCCCGGCCGTGCCCCAGTGGTCCTATCATCTGCAGCCTTGCAGGATGGCCCAGCCGGCCCCTGTGATACGAGCAGTGCTCGGGCTCTGGATCCCAGGCCACTGGGAGCAGGCTGGGCACGTTTACAAGGAAGCCTAAGGGGAGCTCCATCTTTTCCAGAAGAACCATCTTTCACCTCTCCTGTCCCTCTGCCTCCCTGATTGTCCCTTGGTTTGTACCATTCCAGCCCTCAGGGCTCTCCCTCCGCTTTGTGCAGGTGGGAGACTGAGGTCCAGGAGAGAGGGTTTGAAGCATGATCTCAAGGTCCAGAACGTTCCCAGAGGTTGGGAAGGTGTCTGGGCCCTGGGGGACAAGGGCAAGTTTAACCCCAAGAGGAAATCCACCTGCTGCTCCTCCTGGAAGGCAGACAACCATCCAGACTCCAGCCCATCGGCGGGGGGGGCAGGGTAAGGGGTGGGGGGTGTGGGGAGCGGGAGATCCATCCCATCCTCCTCCACTGGCCCTCTCAGAGGTAGGGGCAAGCTATGGAGACCTGGAGTCTGGGAGCAGAGAAGCGGGGGCTCCCTCAGAGAGCACACAGTCACCCCCCTTCCACCCCCCAGCAGGTGGGGCCCAGCCCAGTGAGAACACAGGGATGTGGTTTCAGACACAACAACTATGTCTCTGAGAACACTTGAGCCTCCCAGCTAGAGCTCGGCAGTGCCTCATGCTGGGTGATCAAGGGAACTGATTTCATAATTCCACGTACTTTGTAACTTTCAATGAAAACTTAGATAAAGCGGGCCCTAGGAGCGCCCTTCCGCACCGTGCAACAGAGGGACAGAGCCAGAAAACCAAGGCCATTGCGGAGAGGGACCATCCACACCCAGGCCTCCTGCTGAGCCCACCGCTAGCCCGGGCGCCCGCTCCTTGGATGTCTGTTGTCACCGCGTTATCACAGGCCGTCTCACGCCACGGTCACGCTGCTGAGTCTGGCGGCCTTGTGTGGGCCTGTGGGCCGCGCTCGTTCCTTCTAACTGCTGGATGGAGGTCCGTTTTGTGAACGAACCGTAGCTCGTCCATCCACTTTCCTGGTGACCAACTTCAGGTGTTCTTGGTTTCTGACTACCATGAAGCAAGCTGTCGAGAGCACTCACGCACGAGTCTTCAGACACAGGGCCAGAGTGCTCGGGCCAAGGGCAGGGGATGGCTTAGCTCCCCAAGGTGGCGGTGGCCCAGGAGCCCGGGGTGGGGGTGCGGGTAACGCACAGTATCTTCAGCAGTCGGGCTGTGACGCCTGAAGCATGGCTTCTGCCCACTGCTCATTTCTCCCTGTGGCCCCCGGCTGCATCTCCCCCACGGCGACTGAATATGGCCGCATTCTGCTCCTCTGTATTTTATCCAACTTTTTCTGATTGAGTTCTAATGATTTTTCACGTATTCCGTATACACTCTGGATAAAGCCCCTTGTCCTGTAATTGTTTCACACAATTCATCCAATTCCATTTTCTTTTTTTTTTTTTAAAGATTTTATTTATTTGAGAGAGAGAGCAAGAGTGAGAGGGAGGGGGAGGGGGAGGCAGGCTCCCCACTGAGCTGGGAGCTCGATGCGGGGTTGATCCCAGGACCCCGGGGATCATGACCTGAGCTGAAGGCAGAAGCTTCACCAACTGAGCCCCCCCAGGTGCCCTCCAATTCCATTTTCTTAATGATGTCTTTTGAGAAATACTTCTAGAAGTTTTACAGTCTGTGTTTCACAGTTAGGTCTAAAGTCTATTTTGACTTAAATTCTTAACTTCTGTGAAAGTATAAGATGGTTTTGTTTGTTTTTTGCACTTAGGCGCCCCATGGCTCCGGCCCGTTGTTACAAAGATGGTCCTCCCCCCATGGAGCTGCCATTGCTCCTTTGTCAACTTGGGCTGACTCTGTCTGGGCGGGTCTATTCCACTACATCTATCGGTCTGTTCTTTCACCAAACCCGCGCTGTCCTGATTTTTGAGAGCTTATCATAAGGCTTGCAGTCACGTAACAGGAGTCCTGCTATGTTGTTCTTAGGTACGGGGCAGGCTATTCCAAGTCTTTTTTTTTTTTTTTTTTGCCTTTTCCTATCAATTTTAGGATCAATTGGTCAATATCCAAATAGTTCACTGGGATTTTGATTGGGAACGCATTGAGTCTATGGATCCAATTGGGAAAAGTTAACATCTTCGCCATCCTGAGACTTCCAGTCCAGAAACACAGAATGCTCCCCATTTATTTAGGTCTTCTTTATTTATTTATTTATTTATTTATTTAATTTATTTATTTATTTGACAGGCAGAGATCACAAGTAGGCAGAGAGGCAGGCAGAGAGAGAGGGAAGCAGGCTCCCTGCTGAGCAGAGAGCCCGATGCGGGGCTCAATCCCAGGACCCTGAGATCATGACCTGAGCTGAAGGCAGAGGCTTAACCCACCGAGCCACCCAGGCGCCCCTATTTAGGTCTTCTTTGATGCCTTGTGTCAGAATTTTGTAGTGTCCTACGTACAGATCCTGTGTGCTTTCTGTTTGAGCTTTACCGCCTACGTGCTCAAATGCACATGCTCTCTCTCTGTTGGTACCACTGTAACGCTGTGGTTTTTTTTTTTTTTAAGATTTTATTTATTTATTTGACAGATAATAGAGGTCACAAGTTGGCAGAGAGGCAGGCAGAGAGAGAGGGAAGCAGGCTCCCTGCTGAGCAGTGAGCCCGATGCAGGGCTCGATCCCAGGACCCTGGGATCATGACCTGAGCGGAAGGCAGAGGCTTAACCCACTGAGACCCTGAGGCGCCCATGCTGTTTTGTTTTTCTAATTTTGAATTCCAGTTGTTCATTGCTGGTTTATAGGAAAGCGTGTGACTTTCGTGTATTGTCTCTGAGTTCTGTGACCTTGCTATGATCTCTGCTTAGTTCCAGGAGTTTTTGGGTCAATTCTTTAGGATTTTCTTCAGATGATCTTGTCATCTGCAAAAAAAGACAGTTTCTCTCTTCCTTCTCAATCTGCGTGCCCCTTCTTCTCTTGTCTTATTGCACCTCGAATTTCTAGGACAGTGTCAAATGGGACTGGTGAGAGGACCTCCTTGCCCTGCTCAGTCAAAGGGGTGAAACCTCCAGTTTGTCACCAGTAAGTATGATGTCAGCTGTACGATTTTGACAGATGTTCTTTGACAGAGCCACATTTATTTCTTAATCGGACAGAGTCTTAAGTGCACACACACAGTACAGGAGCCTAGAGCCTAACACTCGGGTTTAGGATGTCAGGGAACTATGAGGAAGCTCCCCTCTATTACTAGCCTGACCCCCAACCCCCAAGACTTTGTCATGGAGAAAGCTCTGGGCATATTCTAAAAGGACTACTCTTCTGTTCCTCCTGATAGAGACATGAGGGGATTTTTCTTCTCTCCTCAGTGAGAATTTCATGGGCTCCTTCTGATAAAAGCCACGGGAGTGTGAGGGCCCCCTAAGCCTGAGCCCCAGGAGTTCTTCACCTCCAGCTGGGCCACACTCGGCCTCCAGCAATGCCGAGTCAATGCCGCCATCCCGGTGTTCCCATGCACCCCGGCCCCAGCGGCTTCTGCACCCACAAGCAGCTCTCAGATGGGGCTGTCTGCGCTCCTTGCTCTAGATTCTGGGTGACGTTCGGCCTGGTGACCTCAGTTCTCTGATGGGTGTGAGAAAACTTGCTTCTGGTTTTATTCAGCTTTTTCCGTTAGGATGAGGCATGGTGGCTGCTAAGATCTCTACAGTCTGAGTTGATGACCTAATGTTTTCGACATTTAGGAAAAACAGAATCTATAAGGAGCCTCTTGGATGTCTCTTCCTCGGATTCCCTTTACTCTTATCCTACAGTTTATTTGTTGAAGAACTGAAGTCATTTTCACATGAATTTTACCATGTTCTGGATGTTTTGAGGCAAATTTATGCTCAAAGACGTATCCCTGTCTTTGCCAATAATTTATTTAACACAGGCCCACCGTGGGAATTATAATGTAGAGTGATGGTAGTTTCCAAGCCAATAGCACACAGAATAATGTCTCCTGATGAACCAATAAGTAACAGTCTCCAGACAAGTTGATTGATCACACGGTTGTTCCAGGCAGAGGGGAGAGGACAGAACGAAAGTCCAACTGAGTTGAGAGCTACCTTCCCGCAGGTGGGTTCTCGGAAGAGGCGGCTTCGCCAGCGAGAGCGGATGTCCACGCAGGCATGAAGCCCAGGTCCCCTGTGGCGAGCACACTGTAAGGGAATGCAGGTGTCAGGAAGGAAGGAAGAAGCTCCGTCTTGGGTGTTGCCACCACTGCCGTCAGTTGCCTCACCGTGCAGGACTGTGCCCGGGTCTCAGGAGAGCACTTTAGATCAGCAAAGATGGCCTCGACAGACCGAAGGCTCGCTGCCGGTCCTCACAAGCTCTGAAATTTGCAGTTTAAACGCCCACTCGCGGTTGCCCCTCTTCCCTGTGTGCCCACCCGCATTTGCGACTGAGCGTCCTCAACGTGAACACCTTCACCCCGAGATCAGAACAACCTTGCCAGAGTTGCACGCAAGGGGCCCTGGGGTCCTCACAAATGCCCCCCACACCCTGGATCTTGGTGCTTGATCGCAGCCCCCTGGGGTCCTCCTTGGCTCATCCAGAAACCCAATCGACATCAGCTGTTCTCGTTCAGTTGCCCCGTACTGCGTGGTACCATGACGAGGTAGACATTGTCCAAATACCTCGGATTTCCAGTCAGCAGTTCTTGGTGGAACATCTCTCTATTGAAACACCGCTGTTGTCTCTCCCGACTGAAGCAGGATGTTCGGTCCATTTCCAGTTGCCATCGCTAAGGACCCATTTACACGGAAGTCTCTTATCCGAGTATTTATGTTCTTCTTGTTCAATTGCTCTTTGTGCCCTTACTTTTCATTTCTTCTGATTGATCACGTACGTAATTTTTATCGTCCCATTGGTCTTTTCTACGACCTTATTGGCTAAAGGCGTAGTTAGTCGTGGGAATTAAATTTTGTCAGCTGCTTGTTCTGTATCCACAGAGAGAGTGATTTTTTGTTTGTTTAATATGGTGACTCACCGGATTCATTTTTGAACCAACCTTGCCTTCCCAGGACAAACTCCGCTTGGTCACGACAGTATTATCCTTTTTACACATCATTAGCTTCCATTTGGTGAAAGATTTGAAAATACTTGTTTTATACGTGGATGCAGCCTAATGGCCTGTAGTTTCATCTCCTTGTAATACCTTCGTCTGGTTCGGGTATGGGGTAAGGCTGACCACACGGAAAGCTTGGGGCTACCTGGTGCGACATGGGTGGGTATGGCCAGTGGCCAAGGGACAGAGGTGGGCGCTCTCATGATAACCATCATCTTGTCCCTCACACCCCTTGGGCTCTTGGCACCCCTCCACCCTGCCTCCCCACCGTGGGCAGTGGGTGCTGTCTCTGGGCAATGCTGGACATCTGGCCCCAGCGGCCATTTCCAGCCTCATCCAACAGATTTCATACACAAATAAAGCCACTGTGGAGGCCTGCAGGTCTGGTGTTGCATAAGGAGCCACATTTATTTCTTAATTGGACAGAATCTTAAGTGCACACACACAGTACAGGAGCCTAGAGCCTAACACTCGGGTTTAGGACGTCAGGGAACTAGAGTCGTTACATCGGGATGGTGGTTACAGCGCGGGGGCCCAGGGTGTGCCACAACCACATATGTACAAGCTACGGGAAGCTGAGGGGACGGCGAGCGGCAGGAAGCGCAGGCCCGCAGGAAGCCACAGCCTCTGCTGATCCTGGGGATAAGAGGAGGGCGCCTTCTGGAGTCCTGCGTGGGAGGGAGCTGACAGAGGACCAGCAGCATGACCCCGCTCACACCTGGACCGGCAGCATTCAGGAACTCTCCCCGGGTGTTCGCCACACCTGCCCCTCAGGGAGGGCCCCTCACTGCAGCCCCCCGGGGCCCGGGAGCATGTGTGTGTGCGTGCGATGGGTGAATGGGACATGGGCACCGAAAGAGTGATGACTCGGAACGAACTCAGAAGCCTCTCAGCTCCCCACCTCCCCGGGGACTGGCCTGGACACACTGGAGCCCAGCGCCCCCCCTTCCTGGGCTCACCCTCCCCTGGAGGAGGCAGAGAGCTTCTCTCGGGGAGGATGGCTGTCCCTCAAACCAAAATGAGTGGCATCAAGCTGTAAAACAAAAAACCTCCCAGAGACATGGCTTTCTGGATCTTTCTTCTCTCCCCACTTAGTGGGAAATTGTCAGGTCTGACCTTCCTCTCTGCACCCCACAATGGGCAGATCCTCAGGGGCCCCCAGATCAGCGCCCCAGGTCACAGAGGTGAAGACCACATCCCAGTTTGCTAAATGCTTGGCCCCCTAACATGACATGTGGGTAGCTTCTGGCAAGGGCAGACGTGAAGAGACCAGCTTTTCTGACTCGTATTTCTCTCCCCAGCACTCCAAGGGTCTGGCTGTGACAACAGTGCCGGGGCTCCCAGCAACTACCAAGGGGCATCAGGCCAAAATTAATCAGTCCTTGAAGAACCTCCATGGCTGTGGAGGCTCCCGAATTTAGGGTGGTTCCCAGAAACCCTCACGCAGGCCCCCTTCCTTCAGCCCGCCCCACGAGGCAGGTGCTCTGCAGGTTGGCTGGCCTCAGACACCTGCATCCTGGGTGCAAGCACCTCAGACCCTCCAAGGCCACGGCTGCAGGCTGGCTGACCTGAGTGGGCTGTGGCCAGGGACCGGCACCTCTCGGCTCCCTGCGGGCACGCGGGGCTCCTGGGAACCAGCTCACCTTAGCACAGCCCCTGCCCTCTGTGGTCCTCCTCCCTGTCCTCCAGGCCCTCGTAAAAGCCAGAAAAAGTGCTGCTCTGGACCATGCCGCACCCCTGCTCTCTGTGTCTCGGCCTGGGAACATCTGGTTTCTGGATGACGTGTGATTTCAGTCTGGGATGGGAGCACGCATCCAGGGCCTGCAAGGAAGGCTACGGAGCCCTGTGCCTTGCAGATGTGGCCTCCCAGGACTTGCGTCTTAGTGAAGTAGCTGCTACTCCAGGGGTGCCTCCCAAGCACTGGGGGTGGGGGGAGCGGAGAGCAAAAGGGGCCACTGAGACACTGCCTGGGGCTGGGGGTGGAGAAGGCACGCTGGCCTCTCTGCTTCTGGCCGGGCTGGGGTGGCTGAGGCGGCTGGGGCGGCTGGCAGGCCACACCCTGCTGCCAGTGGCCGCTCAGGTCGGGTGCCCACCAGCCTAGTCCCACGTCCGAGGCGGCGCTGAAGGGGCCTGAATAACTTTCCCCAAGGAGCGCCCCCGACTGGAACCTTCTCACCTGGTATGGGAGCCAACCCCACACATCCCTGGAGGAATGCAACTGTACACCCTCCCGGCCTCAGTGTACAGA
Organism: Martes martes; assembly: GCF_963455335.1. NCBI lineage: Eukaryota > Metazoa > Chordata > Mammalia > Carnivora > Mustelidae > Martes > Martes martes. The sequence goes on along the minus strand of NC_137890.1, from coordinate 150,339,596 downwards.
ATGGGGACAGGGTCCACATGTCACCTGGGTGTCTGTCGGGGACGGCCCGGGCTGGATGGGGCGGGCTTTAGAACCCCTGACCAGGTGTGACACAGTAATCCAAACTGGGTGAAGAGGTGAGGGGTCTGTGAGCCATGCCCCGCAGGGCCTGTAAAGACAGCAGAGAACAGTGTAGACAGACCGGCCGGCCGCGAACTTGGGCCTGGAACCCCTTGAACTCTGAATGAAACCTGCTCTCAGGGGGCCATGGCAGGGACAGAGGTTTTGTGGTTTGGTTGCTGTTCTTCCTTGAGTTGGAAGGAGGCCAACTGGGTGTGGGAACAGGTCATTGAAGACCCCCGGGCCCCGAGGTCTCTTTGACGGGTTTCTGGTCTGGGTGTGATGCCTGACCAGACTCTCAGCCTGGGGCCGATCCTTGCCCTATGGGGGCTGGGTCTCGGGCGTGGCGTCTGCACAGAGAAGGAAGTAGATCTTGGAACAAGAGCTCCCAACAGTGCGAGGACAGCCCCTGTGTGCAGGACAAGAGCATCTCCCTGAGGACAGTGGCCGGCCGGCTGCCCTCACCTGACCCCAAGACTCTCAGAAACTCTTCTCTTGGGGCAAAGGGGGAGGTCACACACTTTCTTCCCAGGAACGACCTGGAGCTCACCCCATTTCTCACCACAGCTGCAGAAGCGGCACCCGAAGCCCCTCACTGCCTGGACCACCTTGAACCCCAGCCACCTGCACCCCGGTGGCCAGGACACACGATGCCAGCTGCAGTCCCGGCCGGGAGAGCCCCACAGCCCAGGGGCCCATTTGCCCGGTCTCCCCCTGCTCCACATGCTTCCAGGGAGAAGCTGCATCTCTGAGGCTGTTGTCCCGGTGATAGGATGCCACCTCCAGCTGGAAGACTGCACACCCCCCTCCGCACAGCTTGGGATCCAGGCACCAAGTCCCCTGACACTCACACTCCCCCCACCCGGGATGAAGCCCTGCCCCACCATGCGCCTGGGGAGAAGCCCCCGCTCGGGCCTGGCCAGGCGTGCCCCATGGTGACAACCAGGAGGCGCCTGGCCTGCCTGTGCGGACACCCGTTCACCATGGCCTTCCCTATGAGCCCTGGGGGATGTGAGTGGGAGCAAGCGGGGGACAGGGTCCATCTGAATCCTACAGGTCTATGTGAAGGCATTAGAAATAAATACTTATAAATAGAACACAGTCTTATAGTTAATTTCTGAGTGGACTGTTTCAATGTCACTAACTAATGTATATTAATTATAAGTCTGTCTATGCTTAAAAAAATATTAGAACGGCAGCGATGCCCCTGTGGCTTGTGCCCTCTGCCTTTCCAGCACCTCCCAGCTCTTCCCACCCAGGGCACGCTCGGAAAGACCAAAGAACAAACATGGCCTCTGCTGGGAGCAGGACAGGTCGTATGGTGCAGGTCCCCGGGCCAGAGGTGGCGCTCACGGGGCCCGACGCGGTCCCCAAGAGGGGACTCGCTGGCTGGCTGGTAGGGGCAGGCTGGGCGTGGTGACATGACGGGTGGTGATGAGGGCTGGGGGGGCCGGCCTGTGGCTGTCCGGGAGGGCTCCGGCTCACACCCTCATCTGGGCAGACCGCCTTCTGGAGAGCTTGGACCTGCGGGAGGGTCGGGAGACATGCCACGGTCAGGATGCCAGCTTCCACGTGGCTGACATCCCCTCTGCTTCCCCTCACCCGGAGACCGGCTCCTGTCCCTGGGACTCAGCCCACCCGCCTTCTGGAAGGCCCGGGTGTAGGGGAGCGGGGCTCCCCTGAGCCTGTGTGTTGTGTTTCCAGCCACACAAGGACAGCCCCCCAGGACAACACTTTACCAGCAGCAACAGCCAAACAAGCATTAAGGTCCTCAAAACCTGCTCCCAGGCCCAAGAAGCAGGGCAAGCACTGCCGAGAGAGCCCATACCGTATGGTGCCGGCCAGGAGAGGGTTGAAGGCGTATAGCCAGTCGTGCATGTCCTTGTCACTGTTGGCCTGCAGCAGGATGCCGCGGTGCTCCGTGCACACGGCGAACGTGTTGGGCGTCTGCGAAGGCGGGAGGCCGTGAAAAGGCGTGAGGCCTCCCCACCATCCCGGTCAGCGCGCAGGGTCATGCTCCCTGGGGCCCGGCTGGAGCAGCTCGGGGAGGGGGCAGGACACGGGACAGAAGACCCCCGGGAGAGAGCTGGGAAGGCTGCCCCAGTCTCCGTGGCCTGCACAGCCCATTCGGATGCAGACAGGTGCGGCCCCCTCGCAGAAGGGTCTGTGGTCAGGACACCCTGTCTCTCGCACGCCCCAGGGCAAACTTGCCACTGCTCTGTGCCCCCCGAAGACGTGTCGACCCCCCACAAACGAGGTTCCTTCCCCTTGACATGGCTCAGCTGCTGGGCCTGGCCTCTTCTGCTAAAGGCTGAGCCCTTGTGGTGGGGGACAATGTGGGGAGGCAGGCTGAGATTGTGTCCCCAAACCCCACCACAGGGAATCAAAGATCAGCCAGCGGGCACTGAGGCTGCCAGCGGAAGGGGTTGAGGTCTCTGGCACACACATCCAGCGCCACTGCTGACTCGGAGAGTCAGACTCCCAGGCCCACTACATGACCTGCCCCATGGGGCTGGGTGGCCCCAGGAGAAGGGGACTGGGTACTGGCTTCTCCTGAATGGGAGTGGGTCAATGCCTGCTCCCCTGCCCCCACAGGACCACAGCCCATCGCGGCTGGTTGTCATGGGATGAGGAGCCCCACGGGTGGGCAGAGGGGACCCCCAACATGAGAGGCAGAAGGATGCTGTGCGAGACAGAACACTAGGGCCGTGGTCTGGCAGCAAGCCGGAATTGGGCCCACCGGGAACTAGGCCCAGCCCCCCTCCCCGAGCCCCGCTGGCGGCTTGCAGGCCTCGGCCTGCCCAGACCCCCATCCCGGGCCGCACCTTGAGCATGGCCTGCTGGTCCTCACTGTACTCCACCTGGGCGGTGGACAGGTTGAGCACAAACCTCTCCACGGAGTCCTTGTCGCTGTTGTATAGGTAGGCATAGGGACGTCGTACAACCACAAAGCGCTTAGCCCAGCCTGCCGTGTGCGGCTCCAGGAAGTGCAGGTAGCCCTTCTTCGACACAATGGGGCTGCAGGGCAGGGACAGCTGCTGGCTCCTGTGCTCCTGGCCCCGGGGGCGGGGGGTCTCCACGCGGGCCCCCACCCACCACCAGGCCCCTGGCAGTACTGGCCACTGCGAAGGTCAGACAGGGACCCCCAAGAACAGCCAGGGCCGAAGTGTTAGGACATGCCTGGCAGAACCCCAACCTGGGAGGTCAGAGACCAGAACCACCAGTTCTGAGCCTCAGTTTCCCCATCTATACAACAGAGAAAATGAAACAGAACGGACACTGCCCCGAGCAGTCATTCCCTGTCACGTGAGCGTGACCCATACAGCGTGGCCTTCTTGGGGCTGCACAGGTGTCAGACTAGTGATGCACAGATGCATGGAAACCGTGGTTCTGCAGGGGCACCCGTTGGGTCCCCTGCCCCGGGCCTGGCCCTGGTCCAGCCTCCTCCCTGTGCTGTCTGCTCTTTCTCTGCCCCTGCCCACGGTCGGGGAGCCTAGCCTGTCTCCCTCGCATGGAGCTGTGGAGACAGAGCTGGCTGGGTGGGGCCTCAGAAGCACCCCCATTTGGGGGCCCCCCACATACCTGACCCGGATCTCCTGGATGTCGGGAACCAGCAGGCGCTGGGGCTCCTTGTCTGCTTCTGTTGCCCGAGCCGGGGAGGGAAGCTTCTTTGAATCTGCCTCTGGCACAGGCTCGGGTTCTGGGCTGGCCGGCCGGGAGCAGGGCTGAGGGGTCCTGGAAAAACAAAGCCAAGCCTCTGCCTTCTTGCAAGGAGACGCCCTGGCCAGGCCGGGCCACCATCTTGGCTCGGGCTTCCTCCCACCCCCTGGTCACCCCCTCAGCCTGCCGTAAGTACCTCTCAGGATCTGTGCACCCAGCCGCACCCACAGCTGGGGCTGGAGGGCCCAGGCCACTGGATTCCAGGGCTGCGCCAGGGTGCCCCGCCCCCGTCCCACGGCACCTTCTGTCCCCCGCCCTTGTGAAAGTGGCCCCTCTCCCCAGCTGGCCCTCGGAGCCCGGGCTGTCATGTCTTCAGGGGCCTTCTGCACTGGGGCCTGTCGGGTCCAAAAAGCCTGACCCATGGCCAGGGAGGCCCGTCTCCGGGGAGGCCCAGAGGGCTTGGACGAAATGTGGACACCTTGAGGGATCTAAAATGTAAGGGCTCAGGTGTGGGCGGTGCTAGCATGGCTGGGGGGCGGGGCAGATGGCCGGGCATTGCGGCCACTGCCACGGGGCTCACCTTCTATCCTACTGAGTATTGTGTGAGCCCATTCCCCTGAAAAGGGTTTTTGGTTTTGTGCCATTTGATCCATTCCCGGCATTAGTCCCCACGACACTGGAAATCAGTGCTTCAGCCGAAAACGTCCTCGGGAGAGTCAGACAACTAGAGAGCAGCTAGGGGCTGTGCCGGCCAAGGCACAGGGTGGACCCCTCCCTCCCCTACCCTACCCAGCTGTGTGCAGCCCTCCGGGTCACTGTTGCCCCACCCCGTCCCCATGCTCTGCACCAGAGTGGCAGCCACACCGTCCTCAGTGGGTTCGTGGTGCTGCCAACTTCTTCGGGGTCTGCACTCACCTCAGCTCCGAGGCTCCATATCGCCCTTCAACCAGAGAGGGGCAGGTGGAGGAGGGTGTGAGCGTGGCCGCACCCAGAGGTGACATGGACGGGTCCCGGAGCAGGGTGACAGACATCTCGGAGAGCTGTGGAGGACAGCGAGCCTTTCGTGGGGCAGACAGGGTGTGGACGCCCCCACAGTGGCTAATTCCTGCATCTCGGCTCATGTTTTACCTCCATTTAGGGCACCCCCCACTCCAATGGCAGGCCAGCCTCCCTCAAACCTCTCCCAGCCCCACGAGGCCCTGGCCTGCCCTTCCCCGGGCTATGGGCTCTGTCTGGCCTCAAGAGGGACTTGTAACAGCCGCGCTCCAAGGAGGGAGCAGGGACCACAGCGGGGTCAGAGAAGGCTCTGCCGATGTGCAGTGTTGGAGCCCCGACTGTAGGATGGGCAGTCCAGAAGCCTCAGGGAGAGGTCTTTCCAGGCAGAGGGTGAGGCTAGTGCAAAGCAGGAAGGCCAGGCTGCAAGGGGGCCGTGCATGGTGGGCTCTGTGCCAGGGTGGGCGGGGCGGCATGAGTGGCCCTCTGGTAGGGGAAGACAGCTCCAGGGCTGGGGCCTGAGCACCCAGGACAGAGGCAGCTGAGGGCCAGGCTGGAGGCAGCAGGGAGGGTCCTGGGTGGGCCTGGCCCTGGTTCGCCCTGAAGGCCCCAGGGCTCCACGGACCCCACACACCAGGCCCTTGGTTAGGAGGTGTTCCTTCAGGCTGTGAGAGTATGTTTCTAAGAAAACCCTTATATTCTTCTCTGGACGGGGGTGAGAACTGTTCTTGGAGACGAAAGCCCTGCGGACAGCCCCTTGCTGCCTACCTTGCTCTCACTGGCGCTGACGCAGACGTGGCTATGGGTGTACTCTCTGTTGAAAGTGTGCGTGAGGAGGCGTAAACACTGTAACAAGAGCAAATGTCCAGTTGGGGGTGGTGCCCCGGACCTGGCTCGACCGCAGCATGGCCCCTGGATGCGGAGAACTGGCTGAAGGCCTGGACACAGTGGCTCCAGCCTCCAAGGTGATGGGTGAGCCAGGGAAGCCTCTGGGAGCAGGCCCCGGGCCCAGGGCAAAGATGGGGGGACAGCATTGTCCAGCCTAAGAGGTCTTCCCAGTGGCCCATCAAGCTGCCCAAAGAGCCAACTCTGGAGAGAGGGGGTGAGCTCCCCGTCAGCAAAGGTATTCAAGGAAGCAGATCACTGCTTGGGGGAGGAAGCTGTAAAAGGCTGCCAAATTCCAACATATGTGGAGTGAGGAGCAGGCAAGGGGCCTCTATGGACCCTCCGTGTCCCAGCTCCTGCCCTAATAGGACAAGGCTCAGTCCCCAGAGCCCTGCAGGGACCACAGTCAGGGCAGTGCTGCCTGAGCTACCTTGACAGCCAGCTCCCGCTGCCTCTCGTTGGGAGCCTCCACAGGGGACGGCCGGCCCTCAGCAGAGAGTGGGGAGGAGGGACTGGATGAGACGTGGGACCCGGAGTCCTCACTGGAGGCAGGGGATGGCGCCTCGGGGCCGGGTCTCTGGGTTGTCTCCAGCTTCTCCCGCAGCAGCAGGTAATGCCTGGTCTTCTCCACCTGCAGGAGGCGGGACATGGATCAACTGCTGCACCCCAGGGTCATGTGGACCCAAGAGCCCACCCACTGTCTCCCCACAGGCTGTGCTGCTGATGGGACTCGGCCCAGCCACCCGGCCACCCTCTGTTCAGCATCCGCATCCCCCGTGTCTGTGCTCACAGTTAGTGGAGGGACAGTCCACCCCTGCCACAGCACCCTCCCAGCACCCTGCTTCCCACATGCACCTGCGGCCTGGGCTGTCCATGCCCATGGCACACAAGCTCACCTCCTGCAGCAGGCTCAGCTTCTCCAGCTCCCACTGGTGGTCCAGGATGAGGCTGTCGCTCCGGGGCCGCCAGCCCGCCAGGTTCTCCTCACCCCGAACGTAGGCCACAGATGTATCCAGCACTCGCCTTCGCCGCCGCTGCATCCCTAGAAAGGGGACCCTGGGCTGGCCACATTCCCGCTCTGGCTCTAGGCCTTGGGCTTATGGGGACTTATCCACAGAGGGAGGCTGGTCCCCCTGGGAGCGCCTTGCCCACAGAAGTCATCCAGCCCTCAGTGCTGCCTCTCCCTTCACTGTCCTCTGGCCTCTTGGGACAACCCCACAAGTTCAAATGTGAGCACTTGAGTCTCAAAAGAGAGGGCCCCCAAAATGGCAACTTAGCTGAGGTGATCTGAGTGATCCCAGAGAATCCCAACTCCCTGACAAAGTGCCCCCACCCCTGTCAGAGAGAGCAGGGCAGAGGCCTACCTGGGCTGCCTGCATCGGCCACGTGGCACAGGCTGAGCTCATAGACGCCCGTCACACGGTTGCTGCGGGGAGCAGAGAGAGGACGTGTGGACACCAGGCCCATCAAGGGCCTGTCCAAAGCACACTGGGGACAAGTCGAACTGCATGCCCTGCTGGGTGGCCTTGCATGGGGTCCCTGGGCTGCAGCCCATATGGACTGGTTTGTTGGGGAGTCCACATCCCAGACCGCTCCAGGCCCCATTTTGTTGAGTGCACACTGCCAACCTTGTCGTGGAGGCAGGCCCAGCCGGCAGGCAGTATCCCATCCCCCCCGGGTGACCCCCGGATGCCTGGGTCATAGCCAGCCTGAGGCCACTATGTCCTGAACCCCACACTCCACCCTCCTGTCTGTGCCCTGGATGTCCTGCACACTGGGGCCCACAAGACAGCGTGGGAAGGAGGTGAGCACAGGAGGCCTAGCACCTGTGGTGGTCTCCGCTTCTGGGACAAAGCCCAAGCCCCCTCCTCACTGCCTTGGCGTTCCTGTCCATCACACCCATACCCCAGGAATGCAGGGACTGGTCAGAGGGCAAGAGGGGATGGCTGGTCCCAGGCCTGATATTCTAATCCCTTGGGTGCTGCCAGCCTCCAGGAGGCAAGAGGTTCTGTCCAGAGTGCCCTTTTCCCAACCCAACCCCCCATCCTGCTGGCATGATCCCCAAGGTCCCTTGGGAGGAGGTCTCCCAGCCATGGGGGTGGAGTTGGGCCCCAGGACCACCCACGAAAGGGTCCCAGGGCAGGGGAACGGTTGGGAAAGTGGCTGGTCTACCTTTTCATCTGGGATGGCCTGCAGCCGGCCAGTCACTCGAGCCTCTGCCGGGCACACCCAGCCGCTCCCCATGCAGAGTCCACACAGCAGCACCCCAGCCCCCGCCGCCCCCACTGTAGGCTCGCCTCTCCCAGCCACTCCCCGTGCAGCCCCCCACCCCCACTGCAGGCTCGCCTCTCCCAGCCGCTCCCCGTGCAGCCCCCCGCCACCCCCACTGCAGGCTCGCCTCTCCCAGCCGCTCCCTGTGCAACCCCCCACCGCTTCCACCGCAGGCTCACCTCTCCGAGGCCCGCAGGCTCCCACTGCCAAACAGGTTGCGGATGGAGCGTGAAGCAGGCAGCTTGGCGTCCCGAGAGTAGAAGACCATGCAGAAGTCCTTGGTGATGACCGCTGGCTGGGTGCAGTTCTCCATCTGCCATGGGGCACAGGGCAGTGGCTCAGGCACAGGAGCACCCCCAGAGGACCCAGGTACCAGACCCCCTCTAACTATCTTTGGGGGGCGCACAAGCCACCAGTCGGCAGCCTCAGACCTCCATGGTCCCCTGGCATGGCGCCAGACCCAGGAGGTCTCTGCTCCCCCCAGCTGACTCCTGGGAGAAAGCCAGGATCCCACCTCCCCAGGCTGCAGGTGGCTGGGTGTTGGTGCTGGGGACCCTGAGGATCCTAGACACAGGCCCCAGCCACCTGGCCATGGGATCAGGTGACATACTCCCGAAACGCCTGTGAGGGTCAAAGCAGATCCCAGCTCCGCACCCACATTCTCCTCTCCGTGACTTCCCCAGGCGCCGACAGGCTGCGTCTCATACAGCTGGCTCTTCTGTTTTCCCAAAGCTCAACAGCACTCCGACAAAGCCCGTGTGCACCGGGGCCTTACCGGGCCAGACTGGCAGTGTCTCCCCAACAAACCAGCATCCCAAGAGGCAGGCAAGTGGGTCCTCAAATCAGTTGGAGTTTCAGGCCCAGAGGGGAGGGGGTGCCTTTACCTCCCCCGAGCCTCCTTATTCCTCAGTAGTGCCCCCACCTGGCAATGCCCCTGCTCTTGGCCTCCCCCCTCCCGCCCCACCACCTCTGTGCTTCACAGGGAGGGTACAGCCCAAGACTCTGGGGGCACTCGTTTCCAGCCCACGTGGAGCCTGGAAGGAGCCATCCTGCAGCCCCAGGGCAAAGCCGCACCCTGCGATGAGCGGGAGGTGCCGTGGAAAATAAGGGAATTGAACAAGGACTTGACAAGTCCTCCAAGAAGACATAGGGGTATCTGGGTCTGTCCAGGGCCACTGAGCACCCTCCCTGCCCCTTGGCGAGCAGCTCCGGCTGGGGGGACGGCAGCTTCAGGAATCTCTCACCTCGATGTAAGCTGAGACAGTCATGTAGATCTTCTCTCGGTATGGGGTGACCCGGTTGAGCAGGAGAGAGTTGTGCATGGAGCTGTCCCACGCAGCCTCGAACTGGTAGAAAGTCCTGGAAGGAAGTGGAGACAAGGTAAAACATGGCGGCCCACAGGCTGGGCTTGTGGGCTGGGGACATGCAGATGAACAGACATAGACAGAGACGTGAGGGCTGCCACAGGGAGAGCAGCCCGGGCGGTGTGGAGAACAGGCTCCTCCTTACTCGGGCTGGAGGGGTTTTCCCCTGTGCATGGACAGGCGGGGCAGCCCACAGCGCTGGCGCTAAGGCAGGAATGGGAGTGGGGGCCAGAAAGGGCAGAGAAGGGAGGGAGGGAGGGAGGCACGTGGGCTGGGACATGGCAACAAAGGGGAAGAGAGGTAGTGAGAAGAGGGGAGGTGTAGGCAGACAGAGGGGTGAGAGATGGAGAGAGGGCAGAATGGGGACCGCCCCCTCCTGCCCTGTCTTAGTAAGGAGGGGTCAACCTGCCCGGGTTGGCCAAAACCCTGTGGCCCACCTCCTCCCCTTGGGGGAGGATGCTTGGCGTGGAAGCCTGGGTGGCCCATGGCAGATGGCATCGCCACACACCCCCCACAGCCAGGCTCCTCTCCATTTAGCACTGAGCAGGCAGTGGGCTCTTCCCCCATCCCCATCTCTAATCCCAGAAGAAAGTGAGCAGAGCAGACGCCCGTGGCCCAGAATGCCCTCTGAGGGCAGCATAAGCCGTCCCTAGGAGGCCAGGACATTAGTCTTCAGTGGCCTCCACTCTGGAGCAGGCTGTCCTTGTCAACTGCCCGATGGCAGAGCTCCTAGACTCTTATTTAGGCAGGGTGCCCGTCTGAGGATCCTCTGTGAGGCAGGAAATTTGCCTCAGTCCAGAGTGGGGCCACTCGGCAAGCCCCGGCCAGCACCACTCAGCACCCAGCCACGCCCCGTTTCCATCCAAGCATCCTCAAAGACACAGCTGAGACACAATTCAGCACAGACTACGGACAGACAGCGGCACACGCCCCAGCGCAGCCAGACGCCCCCCTGGAGAGCCTGGCCCGGCCTGGGAGTACAGACGGCCACCAGAAGGGGCAAGGCCACGCCAGCGTGCAGCCCGTGCCCGCGGCCTCCTGGCTCTCCAGGGCACACTCCAGGGGCATGAGGCGAAGCAGCGGGATGGGGCAGGGCCGCTGTCACACACACACACACACACACACACATCACCAAGACAACGATCCAGAGGAAGGGCCGTGAGGACAGCAGGGTGACCAGACTGGCGGAGAGCACGGGGAGAAAGGAAATTGAAAAGCAGAAGAGGACAGACCAAGCGAGTGCGGAAGAGAAAAGTGAGCTGTACCTAGTGTCATTTCCGAATGAAATGCTAAAGGTGGAGGCAGCCAGGACACACACGTACACACAGAAGAGATGGACACGTCAGAACGAGCCCCGTCACGTGGCCGGGTACAAGCTAACCCACAGTGAGCGGGGGAGTGCGCCATATCCGCCAGCTGCCCGGGCGGCTCACGGGGCAGCGTCTGGGGCCCTCTCCGACCCCCAGCCCCCGCATCTGCAGCCAGAGCTTTGAGTCTGTGCCCAGCAGGACCAGGCGGGTACCCATGGACCCGTGACCGACCCCTTTAGGGACTCCGTCCCAGGGGCCCCCAAGCGCCCTAGTCCCTGTGGGCCAGGCCCGCGGGGAGAGCCAGAGGTCCAATCCAGCCCAGACCGGACAAATGCCGTGGCACAGCTGTGTGACCTCTGGCTATCACCAGACACCTCTGTACACTGCTTCCTGGACCAACCACTGGAAGTTACCATCCCTGCCTCTTGGAGATGTCCTGTGGGTTGAAGCTTGTCCGAGGTGCTGAGGGCAGGGCCCAGATGGTACTATTCTTACTAATTCTTGTTACTAGTCCTCGAGCCTCCAAGAGGCCCTAACCACACACTGGGAAAGGCCAGCCTGAGGGCCCCCTACCCGGGGCGGCCAGCCAGCCCCAAACCCTCACTGCCATCCCCTCTGTCCACCTTCCTTAATGTCATTAAAGGATGCTGCTGGTTTCTGACCCACTGCCGGTGCTCTGAGGACCAGCAGGGCTCTCCTACATTGACGTGCACTCTCTATTTGTCCTTCGGGAAGAACTGGCCCTCCCAGGGCAGGCTCCTACTCAGACACCAAGAGCTGGACCCCCATCTCGTTGGGAGCCCCTCACCCTTGGGTGGGACACACCAACGGAACCAGAGCCAGCCCAGTGAGGGTGGCCAAAACCCTAGGGCCCAGTAGTGGCCCTCACCCCAGGACCAGATGGACTCTGCCACAACTGGCCGGGGCCGTAAGGAGAAACGAGCGCACCTCCACACGAGGCTCACTCACCAAGGCCCCTCGGAGATGCTCTTGGCCAAGAGGCCCTCAGTCAAGTTGGGATGTGGCTCTTGCTGAAACCCAAAACCTCGCTGAAAACCCGAACCTCTGGGTCTCGTGTGTTGAGGCGGGGCCCGGCAGTGGGTGGGGGCCCCCTTGGGCCCATGTACACAGCTGAAGAGGGCGCCTTCCACTATGCTGTTCACCAGGCGCCAAGATGGCTGGGGTCTGACCTGGCACAGCCATGACGCTGCCCACAGGCTGTTCTCAAAGCCCTGGTCAGCCTTCAACCCCAGGCAGCCCTCCTGCAGACCAGCCCCTGGCCTACAGCCGGCCATGCATCTGCACAGTCAGGGGGTTCAGACCCTGGAGCCCCAGACAGGAAGGGTCATCAGCAGCACTCCCGAGCTCCTGGGCCTCTGCAGAGGGAGGTCTCACTGGACACCAGCAGGAATGCTTGGGGCGGGGAGGGGTGGCCGAGAGCCAGCTTGCCTGTGTGGGACCTTCACAGCCCTGGAGTGTGCGGACCAGGGATCGCTGTCCCCCATCACCGAGACAGTCAGACGGAGTCAGGGCTACTACACCAGGACTCCCACTTGGGAGCAGACACAGGACTCTCGGGACCTCTCTGGGCATCAAGTCACCCCAGGAAGGGAGCACCCCTCCCTCTACCCCCAATGGACACCCAGCCAGTCCCGTAGATACACTCTCAGGAGAAATGTGCCGGCCAGACGAGGGGTCCCTGGGTCAGAAGCACTGTGGATTCCTAGACCCCACCCCAGACCCACTGAGGTGGAAACACGGGGACAGGGTCGCCTTGTGAGCAGAGCACCTGGGCTCACTCTGGCGCCTCACCACAGTCTTGGCCCCACCCTGCTGACCCTTCGGATCCAGACCCACGTCAGGCCGGGACCCGAGTGTCCCTGACCCAGGGAGGCCCTGCCCACAGCTCCCAGGCCTGAGCCCTTCTCCAGGACACCCAGCAGCAGGCAGGGCTCCACTTCCCCAAGGGCAGAGCCCTAGGAGTTCCCGCAGGACCCTCCCTCTGGAAGAAGAATGCCCACTCGCACAACTCTTTCTGCGGTGGACTGCAGGGTGCAGGACGGAGGCTCCCCTCCTCCTAGTCCCCTGCAGGAGCTGCCAGCCAACATCTCCCTCTGACCAGCAGGGGTGGGTGGGCAGGGGGTCTGGGTTGACGCCCCCAGCCACAGGGCTTGGGCAGCGGGGGGCCAGAAACAGGACCACCCCCAACTCATGTCCGGGACTTAGAGTTCAATCCTCAGACAAGTGAGGACCCACAGGGGGAAACCTGAAAACACGTTACAAAGTTCTGTTGACAAAGAATATGTCATAGGCTGTGAAATGTTTTTTCCGTGCTGATTCTTGCCCAGCAAGCTTCAGTGGCCGTCCCGGCCACCACAACAGTGGTGGGTGTTTCATGTCCCCTTGGAGGGTGACATGGGAGCCCCCGCGTTGGCCTGGACTGATGTAACGGACTGTGTGCCCACCGTATCCCCGAGGAGCTCAGGTGGGGCAGCAGCTGCCTGGGGCAGGCATAGGGTCATCCCCCGCCTCACCCACCCAACGGCGGCGCCTGGTTGTTCCTCACGGGATGCCAGCTGCACACAGCCCATTGATGCACCTTCCGACAACTGTGTGGTGACTCGTACCCAGCACTTGGGACGAGCATCACAGCCACGGTGGGTTAACGGGCAGGCAAGGGGGGCACGCTGATGCAAACAGGTTTGTGGAGAATCTGAAAATTAAACCCTGTGCTCAGTAGGACCCCACAGCTAAGAGCAGGGGAATGGGATTCTGCTGTGCCCACTGCAGCCCTGTGCATGGCTTAGCAGCCTCATGCACTGTGCAGCTGGAGAGTCCTCAGACCCGAAGGGAATGGAGAAGTAAGAGGATTGAGGGACTGAGGAGGTGAGGAGGTGAAGGGGTGAGGGAGTGAGGGAAGGAGCGGGTGGGAAGCAAAGGGGTGAGGGAATGAAGGGGGCAGGGGATGAAGCGGTGAAGTGGTGAAAGGATGGGGGTGAGGGGATAAAGGAATGAGGGGATGGGGGTGAGAGGTGGAAGCATGAAGGGACTGAGGGGATGAGGGAGTGAGGGGGTGGAGGGGTGAGGGGATAAGGGGTTAATGGGTGAGGGAATGAAAGGGGTAGGGGATGAAGGGGTGAAGGGGTGGGGATGGGGGTTAGGAAATGAGGGGATGAGGGAATGAAGTGTGAGTTCTGAGGGGATGAGGGAAGGAAGGGGTGAGATGAGTGGTTAGGGGTGAGGGGATAAGGGGGAAAAGGGGATGAAGGGTGAAGGGATAAAGGAATGGGGTGCAGGGATGAGGGGTGAAGAGGAGGGATGTGGGGTGAGGAGATCCGGGGATAAAAGGGTGAGGGGTCAGGAGGTGTGGGAATGAAGGGGTAAGGGGTAAGTGGCTAGGTAAGAGGATGAGCGGGTGAGGGGATGAGGGTGAGGGGCTAGGAGTGAGGGGCTAAGGGGATGAGGGATGAGGGGATAAGGGGTAAGGGGGTGAGGGGGTGAGGGAATGAGGGTAAGTGGTCAGAGGTGAGGGGTGAAGGACTGACAGGTGAGGGGATGAGGGGGAGAATGACCACGTGACCCACGTTTACACAGTTGTGTGGAAGCCTCCCAGCTAATAGATTTTCGTCATCTCATTTCTGCCACAGCAACTTCAAGCAGGGGTTAAATTATCCCCTTTCTGAGGGGGGAAGGAAAACGAGGTTCAGAAGTTTCTGCCACCTGTCCACACTCACATAGACAGCCAAGGGCACTGCCAGCCAAGGGCAAAACCAGGCTGCCCCAGTCCACACATCTAGGGCGAGACCCTCCCTGGACCACACCCCACTGTCCGCTCATTCCCAGGACCACCCCCACAGTGGCTCCTGCCCCACAGGGCTGGGCCCTGTGAAGGAGGCAGGGGCTCTGACCCCACTGCCCCTCATGCCCTGGACCTCCTCTTTCAGGCCAAGCCCACTGGGGCCGATGAGCCCTCATCTGGAACTGGGGGTCTGGACTCTGCTCAGGTGCAGGGGTGAGGGCCTCATGAAGTTGGGGGGCTGAAAAGGAAAATCAGTGCCCATTCCTTCCTTGGTACCTCCTCCTGGCTGTGCAGTATTGTCCCCACTTTACCCAGGAGCTTCCTGGAGGCATAAGTTGCAGGTATGGAGTTGGGGGGTCGAGGACCAATGAGCACCCCTCTATTCTACAGAGCTGGCTGTGCAAATGCAAACTTGAACAGAACATACACATCCCACCCCCCCACCCCCCCACCCCCGCCAAAAAATCACACCGAGGGGCCTGGAACCTTCTACTCATCAAGGAAACAGCTCTTGACGTGGGTCCTGTCCAACAGATGCGTCCGAGCAAGGGGCTCCGGGCCCAGAGCTTTCTGAGAGCAGGACGACCGCCTTGGCCGGCCCCGGACCCTACCGGGCCCCCTCCCTGCTCTGGGCCTGCACGTCTGTGCCCTCTGTTCAGAAGCAGCCACTGCCACATGTGTTCCCTTGACAGGGACCCCAGGGAGGGCGAGCAGCAGCCTCTGGAAACACGTGTCCACCACACAGATACACGTGTGCGCATGCTTTCGGGGTCACACCAGCAAGAGCCACAGCCCGTGGGGCCCAGGGCCCGTTCACAGTGACCCTCACAGCCGTGACTCAGACAGGCCTGTGGTGCCCCCCACCCCATCCTGGGGCTCCTCCCACAGAAGGAACAGGCACCCCCCCCCACCCCGCCCAGGCAGCTGAAAGGCTCACACATTTGCTGGAAGCCTTCTGAATGCTCACTTCATCTTTCAAAACAGCTGACCTGCAGGACCACCCTCACAGCGCTCTGACCACTATCCACGGGACCCAGAAGGACATGACCTTGACCCTCTGCTCAGAACAGACTCGAGTCTCACGGACGGTCTTGATTAGGGACTTTGAGGCTATCTGCCCCCAGGGCCTCACTGATCCTTGCACCCAGTGGGCCTGCTCAGGGACCTCACTCAAGTCGGGGAAGCAGCCCCCTGCCCAGGAGCCCCTGCCTCGGGGGGTTCGGACAGAGACCGGCTGGGCCCTTCACAACTTACTTTACTGCCCACCCCCTGCCATCCAGGGTGTGTGGCAGCCAAGGCCAAGAGCGCAGCTGGAGCCCCCAGCCCGGCCAGGTGAGGGGCTGATGCTCAGGGCTGGAAGGTGTGGAGCGTGGAGGTCCCTGGCAGGGCTGGTTCTCATCTGCCCTCCCGTCCTGGGCCCACCACAGCCCCTCTCTCCCTCTTTTCTCTTTCACCTTACAAGGGGTGGGGCTGGTGCTGGCCAGCCTGCATGCGGGGGCGCCTGCTCCGGCTCCGGCGGAGGCGGGGTCAGCACGGGGGCGGGCAAGGCTGGGGGCAGGAGCAGGAGGCCGGCCAGGGTCTCCGGAGGGGCAGGAAACTACTGAAGCAGCCAAAATCAAGAGGACGGGCAGAAGGAACTCAGCCAGGAGGGAGGGGTGGGGTGAGGAGAGGAAGCAACAAAGAAAATCAAAAAAGGATTCCAAGGAAATAAAACTAAAGAAGATGGAGAAACAGGAGGGAAAGGGGAGCAAGTGTAGAAGAAATCCAAAAAGCTGAAAATAAATGTCAGGGTGTGGGGCTGGGGAAGGAAAGAGGCCAAAATAAAACCAAGGGGCACAAATGATACCTAGGCATGTCCGAATCAAGAAACTGCCTGCAAAACACAAACAATTACAGGTTAGTGAGGCCGGCGGGGCAGGGCAGCGGGGCGGTGGGGCAGGGCTGCGGGGAGGCGGGACGGCAGGGCAGCGGAACAGCGGCAGCAAGGGGAGGGGCAGCGCAGAGAGAAGCTGTCCGTGGTGACAGGCCCAGTCTGAGCTGGGGAGGCCGAGAAGCACAGGGCCTTGGAGCGGGAGGAGGCTGAGGCCGTGGCAAAGCGGGTTGACAGCTCGCACCCCTCAGCCCAAGCCTCGGGGGTCTCTGAGCCTCAGCGCCTCTCAGGGGAGAAGGGCCCACTCCAGTGGCCCATTACAGGGCTCCGAGGACATCAGCCAGGGTCCAGGAAGAGAAAGGTCCCAGGAAAGGGGAACCTGCCGGCTTGGCCCAGCGAGCCTCCGAATGGCATCTGCCTGCGGCCCCCAGGTGGGGACAGTCCCCAAGATTTTCCTGGGGGAAGACTGGGGGGTCAGAGCAGTCCTGGGGCCGTACCATCATGGGCAGGAGCCAAGCCTGAGGCCAAAGCAGCTCTGGGCAAGGTCTATGGTCCCAGCCCACAGATGGGCCTTCCTCTACATTTGACCCAGGGCAGCCCTGACCTCAGACACAGGTCCGACTGTCCCCAGAGCTGCCTGTCAGCCAGCCTCACTTACCATGGTCCCCAGGGAGCAGAACCAAAGCTCTGTCAGTAATGGGGCCTCAGGCCTCTAGGAGCAAGGCTGGACCTGCTTAGCTAAGGCCCTGAGGTCCAGCCGGGAGCCAGAGCTCCCTTAACTACCGAGACTCAGCCTAGAGCTGAGGCTCGCAAGGGCCTCCCCAGCAGCTGGGCTGGAAGGACAGAGGGAAGCCTCAGAGACATGGTCCTCCATGTAGGGAGACCACATGGGGCAGGAGGCTTGGAAGGAAAATACTTAACCCTGCCCTCTTGGGTTTTGCTCCCCACTCCCTTTCTGACCCAAGAATCTCGAAGTTGCCAGGCCAAAGGAAGGGTCTGAGGCAGAGGGAATGCTGAGCTCACTCAGCAGGCAGAGCCCTCCAGGGCTGCCCTCTGCTCTGGGGTCCTAGCTCCCACATCAGTGCAGGCAGCCCTCATGGGATTGCATTCTCGTGGTCAGAGGAGCCCCCGAGCCAGCTTGCCCCACGGTGCCCCCCAGCTTCCCACTCTGCCAGGCAGGACCCCCAACCCACTCATCATAGCGACACCTCCCAGCGTTCTGCACCCCAGGACAAGAGTGCAGGTGACTTCCCTCGGGAAGGTTTCTGGGCAGGGCTGGAACCAGGGTCACAGCTGCCCCTCTGGGGGTCTCTGACTGCTGGCCCCCCCAGTTGCCTGCACGGGGGGATGCTTCCCTTACAGCCCACTCCCCAGGGTGTCCACAACAAAGCCAGGTTCCACTGGGGCTCAGGAGTCAGAAGGGCAGGACCTGACGCCCCAGGACATTTACCCTCATGGGTCCTAGCGTTCCTGGCAAGTGAAGAATCCCCGGTCCCCTCCAAGCACTCCCAGCCCTCAAAGACATTTTTTCCTGTACACACTGCCACAGGAACCCGTGAAGACAGCCAGAGCGCGAGCTCCCGGGGTCAGCTCTCAGCGTCTGCCTGCAGGCCAGGTCTGCCCATGGGAGAGCCATCTGGGATGCTGGAACATTCTCGTCATTTCCCCAAGCCCCTAGAGAGCGGCATCTCAGACACAGCCAAGCCCACATCCCCACCAAGAGGACAGGTCTCGACAGCTACGAGCTACCCACCCCCCCGTCAGTCCCTAGATGCCACCCCTCACACCCCCAGCCAAGCCCAGCAAGGCTGGTGTTTTGGAGGTGAACGAGTGCATCCCCGGGGCTCTGGCACACCCCACCTGCCCCCCTCACATACAGGGGGAGCTGGGGCTGCCCTGGCTGCCAGGTCTTGGCCATTAACCGCAAGCTGGGAAAGGAGCAGCCCAGTGACAAGGAGCAGGTGCCAAGCCGTGCCCGGAGGCTGAACCACTGACCTGTGCACCCTGGAACGGCCACCGGAACCCCCAGCCCGAGGCCCAGACCACCCACAGCAGTGTGGCGGGGGGTGTTCGGGCCTGCTTGTCTGCCCAGCATCCCCGGTGTCCCCCCTCACCCCCTGAAACTCCTGAGGACAGAACCCAGCTCAGCCATCCTCAACACCCACTGCCCCTCTGCCAGGTGACCAAATGAACAGGCTGGACGAATGTGTGAGCTGTGATGGGACAACGTGCAGACACACACACCAAGGGACTCGGAGGCCAAGCCTCCCCTCCCGGCACCCGTTCTGCAGGTGTCAGAAAGGAAGGCCCAAAAGTTCTGTGGCTGGACAGGCCCAAGACCTCACACAGGCAGGTCCACTGCAGTTGTGGCGGGCTGAGGACACACCCCAGGTCTGACCTGGACCCTGTCTCCAGGGAGCTGGGAACAGAACCCACTGTTGCCCTGAGGGCACTCACCGGTCATCCTGGGCCGGGTGGATATAATCAGAGGACAGGATGTTGAGAGACAAGATGTTGGGGTCGATCAGGGATTCATCAGTTTCTGGTGTGTTTCGGATTCGACCTACAGGAAAGGCCACAGTACAGTCACCTCCCAGGAGGACAGGTGAATGCTGGGTCCCTGCCTGGACCGGCACTCCAGTACCTTGAGGCCACGTCAGGGAACCGACTCCCCATGGGCCCACAGGAGCACCAGACAGCGAGGCCACGGCAGCGTCCCTGCCAATCCCAGGCGCCGGCACTGAGCGTACCACCCTACCCTCCGTCCTCCTGCAATCTCAGTTTCTAGTTTATCAGCCATAAATAACTCTGTCTCTCAATGTCGGTCTCTCTCGCACCCAACTGATAGGTTCTAACCACTCAGCCTAGAATGCACAGGCCCTTGTTGGGAAAGGAAATCTTAGCAAGATAAGAAAATATGTTCCTTCTTCTCTTTATACTAGAAGGAAGGGAGAATGAAGGAGGGAAGGAAGAAAGAGGAAAGGAAGGGAAGGAGAGAATGAAGGAAAGAGGGAAGGAAGGAAGGGAGGGAGGGAGGGATGGATGAATGGATGGATGGAAGGAAAGGAAAGGGAAGGAGGGAAGGAAGGACCATCTGGGTTGTTAATCTCTCTGCAGGACACACTTCCTGCTGAGCCCCCTAAGACGCCCCCTGGGATGGCGGTCCTGTCTGGGGAAGGCGCCACGATGGCTGTGTCAAGAATCCTGCTGGTGGCTTTGTGTGTCGTTTCTTGCCCGAGTAGTGTTAGATACCAGAATACTCCGCTTCTTCAAGGAAGAAACAGACACTGAATTTTCTCCATTAAGCCATGCAGGAAGACTGGCCTTCTGTCCCCTGTACGCATGGGTGAGGCGGAGCCCAGGCCTTGGCCAGGAGTCTGTGGCCATGTATGCTGGAGTTGCCTGCCCCACCTCCTGGAATCTCCTTGCAGCATTTGGGTTCTGGGAGGAGGCAGGTGTGGGGTCCCCCAAAAGTGCTCCCAGGGTGTGTCCCGCATAGTGGGAGGTGGAGTGCCCTGTGGCTTGGCTGGAGCCAAAAAGCTCGTTCCAGGGCTGGCCCCCGACCTCCTCGGCCCCTAGGGCACGACCTCAGCAGCTCTCTGCCCATTTGTGTGGTCAGGCGCCCACTGGCAAGCGTGATGCCTGGGGGCCCCTGTCAGGCAGAGACGCCCCTTCCCAGGTCTGTCTCGTTTAGGAGGCCCAGAGAGACAGCGCCCAGAGCCCACGACCCGGGGCCTTGGTGTTCACGGTTTTCCCCCCTCCTCTCAGCAGCACCCCTCCTCTGCCTGCACATGGGGCGAGCCCTCCCATCTGCACGAGGCCTGGGCACCGGCGGGGTATGTGCTGCATCTCATTCTTTAGGTTGATTCCCTAAACTTGCCCTAAACATCTCAAAGGAGGATTTACTAGCTCTCTCCAGCCTTTTAGGATTTGTGTGAACACAGATACCAAATGGCTAAAATAAAAGCATTTGTCTTGGGCCCCCAGAAGCTCACAGTCCTGCACCTTGGGGCCCAGCATATGGCTTCTGGCAGTGGCATCCCTGCGACCGCGCCCTCAGGGCCCCCCATGAGACCCAGGACAGCACCCTCCAGCGGCAGCCCTCCTGACCACAGAAAGGCCCAGGAAGGGGCTTCTGGAGGGACCCATCAGCTCCAGGGGAGGGGAAGGACGGACAATCGTCTGAGCCCTTGAAGGGAAACTGGAAAACAAACTCTTCACAGCTTGGCAAAAGAAACTTTTCCAACAGACCAAAGAGCTCAGAGTGTGACGTCCTTGAAGGAAAATGTCCGAGGTCCGTGGCAACCACTGTGAGTTGAACTGTGTGTCCTCTCCCTGTGTGTCCCCCACCACCACCACAAAGGATGCGTTGTGCTGACCCCCAGGACCTGAGAACATGACATTATTTGGAGCCAAGGTCTTGGCGGATGTACTTAGCTGAGCCGTGGTCACACTGGAGGGGGTGAGCCGTGATCCAGGTCCTCCCAAGAACAGGCCACCTGACGGGTCCCTAAGCCGAGGAGGGCCAGGCAGTCCCCACACCACTGACAACAGGAAGAGGCAAGGACCGGCGCCCCTCTACAGGCTTCAGAGGGTGCGTGCCCTCAGCCTCATGCCTGCAGGTCTGTGGGAGGGCCTAGCTCTGCCATCTGCACCAGCGTGGCTGACCGCAGGGGACTCCACAGAAATGGGGCAAAATCACCCTGGCCTGAGCTTTCCTCTCTAGGGGAGGGACTGAGGCACAGAGAGGTTCAGCAACTTGGCCAAAGTCACACAGCCTCGGGGCAGAGCTGTGGTTAGAGCTCAGGCATCTGGCCTGGACAGGGGTCTTCTTGCCAACCCAGCCCCAGCCCCTAAGGCAGCCCACACCCATCTCACTCACCCACGACCAGCTCTCGAACTTCCTTCCAGCGGATGTGGCTGCCTGTCTCATGCAGCAGGGTCACGGTAATCCGTCTCTGGATGCCCTGCCCAGTGCCAGGAGAGAGGACATGCTCAGATGGCCTGGGGCCCCCAGGGCGGGGAGCACAGGCGGGCAGGGGCAGGGAGCACCTCGCACCTGGTGAAGCAGGAAGGTCCCCATGCATGGCATCCCGCCACGGTGGTCCACGACTGCAGGAATATAACTGCAAAAGAGAGATGCGTGAGGCAAACCCCCCACCCCCCCACACTCCCCCACACATACCCTTGCTCCCGGAGGAGCTGAAGGGTGGGAACAGGAAAAGCAGCTCCCGCCTCTGGCCGAGAAGAGGAGGTCCAGTCCAGGAAGGACAGAGTCAGCCAGGCAAGGACAGCCACGCACACCAGCCCGAGGCTATGGCCCAGGCAGCCTGGCCATAGCCGGTGAGGGTACTCACTCGCCATTGGCCTCCAGCTCGCAGATCTCAAAGTAGACCAGGAGGTCATACTTGCAGTGACAGGGCCCGGGGCAGGGCCGCGCCAGCGTGCTGAGCTTGGTGGCAGGCACTGGGGGGTGACAGGAGAGAGGCACCACGGGTGGGAAACCTGGCCTGCCATGTCCCGGCGAGGTGCGGGGACGCATCGGGGCAGCACGAGCCCCTCGCTCCCCCAGGGGTGGACGCAGGAGAGCCCTGGGTACCTGGCTTGGACAGCGGCATGACCCTCGGGAAGTGGCGGCGTGAGGGCCTCAGGGGGCTGTGGAGAGAGAGGCGCCGGGGTGAAGCAGCTGTGGGCAGGTCTCCAGGCCCCCAAGTCAGAGCTGGAGCCAAGGGCAGGAGTGGCAGCAGGAGCTCAAAGCGCTGCCTGCTCCAGGCCCCCGTCTGCCTCCCTGCCTCCCAGGTCCCAGGAAAGGCCCCAGGCTCAGGCCTTCACCAGCCTGGATGGGGGAGGAGGCCTGTGGGGACCCCAGACCGAGCCCGTGAGAACTGGGCGAGATTGGACTCTGGTTCTCCGTTCAGGGCTTCCAGGACAGAGCCTCCCTCAGCACCCCAAGGACAGATGAGCCTTGTGGGGCCAGATGCCTGGGAACCAGCACCCCTCACGGCCTTTCTCTTTCTCCAACACTCTGGACCCCCTGCATAGCTCCGGGTCCCACAGGACAGCAGAGAGGGCAATGGGAGTGGCAAGAGGCTCCCCTAGCCCCAGAAGCCTGTCTGCAGTTCTCCCCGCACCAGGTGGGGGGTGGGAACAGCAGAAGGGACACCTGGCCCACCCACAGAGCCCAGGGGAGGTCACAGGAGATGAGGGAGATGGAAGGATGTTCCCTCATGCTGTCTGGGGTCCAGTGACTCCAGGAGCCCGGAATAGCTGGGCCCGGGGTGGCTTTCTCTGCAGGCGACAGGAGTGGTCGGCCTCATGCGCCTCCCTGGCCATTCCCCCACCCAGCCCCTGCTTCTCTGGCCCCAATACACAGCCCACAGCCGTGAGGGCAAGGTCTAGACAGCAGTCCTCTTTAAGAACCTCGCTGCTCAGTCCTGGAGGGACGTCTCTCATTTCCCCTGGATCCTGCTGACCTTGGGTGACCAGCTGCCCTGTCGATGGGGAAGGTGGGCATCGGGAGGCCTGCCTGGGTCAGGGCAGCTTCACTGGTAAGGAGGGGAGAGGGCCTGCACCCTTGAGAAGGGCCCTCCGACCCACCCCAACCAGGGGTGCTGACCTGAGCACGTCCTTGCAGAGGGGTGGGAACGGGTGCTGCTGGTAGTGACCAAAGACCTCGAACACGATGGGCTGGCTCTTGATGTACTCGATGAAGGACTTGGTCACCTCCACCGCGATCTGGCAGGTGAGGAGGGCAGGTGGGAGGGTGAGGCCATGCCACAGGGGAGGGGAAGGAGGGTCGCAGAAGTTAATAGCTCGGCCTCCCTGGAGAGCCAGACGGGAGACCCTGGCTGGGCCCGACCTCTGCCCACAAGGGGGTGATGCTCCTCCCTCGTCCTTCCAGCCCTGCCAAAGGCCAACCTCCCCAGAGTGCCCTTTCAGAACACGGAGCTCAAGAGGGGACAGAGGGCAGAGGGCACCTCTGTGGCCTGCAGGAACCCTTCCTGGGCCCTTGCCTGCTCATCCAGGGGTATGGGTTAAATTGTATTCCCCCCACCCCCATTCCTATGTTGCAGTTCTGACGCCCAGATCTGTATTCAGAGATAGGATCTTTGTAGAGGTAATCCCAAGTTAGAACAAGGGCACTGGGGGGCCCTAAGCCAATGCAGCTGTGTCCTCATGGAAAGGGTATATCAGGACACACAGACAGACACAAAGGCATGACCACGGGAGGACAGGGAGAAGAGGGCGTCTGCCTGCCCAGCAGAGACCTGGCACAGAGTCTCCCTCACGGTCTCCACAGAACGACCCTACCCAGGCTTTGATCTCAGGCTTCCGGCCTCCCGCGTGGAGGCGCCGTGGCTTTGTTAAGTTTGCCCAGTAAATGGGCTCTGTTCAGGGCGCCCAGGAAATGAGCCCACCAAGTGTGCACACCTTCACGCCTGACTTTGCTTCCCTGGCTGAGAACCCGAGGCTCAGGACGGGCTGGTCTGGGGGGCCCTTCCGAGTGTGGGCCCGGGACCACTTGGGCCACACACCCACAAGCTGTACTGGCCACGGTCCGTTTCACACTCCTCGGCGGGCATGTGAGGCCTCACCCCTTGATGGCCACCATTATGGCCAGGTGATGGCCAGCGGCCGGCGAGCCCTGTTCTCTGGCCTCACGGAGCGACTCCACTCAGAAGCCCCTGCTCTCCTGACTGCCAGGCTGGGGACACGTCCTGCCTAGGACTTCCCTGACCTCTCCAGACTGTGCCCAAGCACCCCGGGGCCCTCTGTGTGCTCTGTCTCTCTGCTTCTTCCCCACACCAGCCAGCGTCACGCTGGGTACCCTAGACACCTCGTGTTCATACCTGCCCAAGGGGTCCCCAGCCCCAGGCTTAAGCCCACTGAGGCCCCCACTGCCCAGTGACAGCACATGCCCCCGCCTGGCACCTGAGTCCCTGTGCCCTCACACCCGGGCCCTGTCCAGCTCATGACCAGGACAAGGTATGACGCACAGTGACTGCTGCCGGGCTCAGCTTTGGGTCAGCTGCGGTGGAGGGGAGAGGGGGCCCTCAGGACGTACGTTTTGGACATGGTAGAAGCCAAGTGGGGGGCCCCTCCCTGTGTTCTTGAGGGGCTCTGTGGAGAAGGCCTCATCGTGGCGATGGATGAAGCTGTAAAAGGAGAGGAGACGCTGGCTAGGCACAGGGCCCACGGGGTGGGGACCTGCAGCAGGCACGGGGCATGGGGCTCACTTGAACTGGCAGAAGATGTCGGCGTATTCAGCAGAGATGCTGGACGCCTGCAGGACGGTCACACGGAAGGTGAAGGTGTTGCCCAGGCGCAGATGGTCCAGGGCGGTGTCCAGTGGCCCGTCCAGGGGGGCCTTCTCGGGGCTGTCCAGGAGGAGGCCTTCTGGAGACACGGCTGTGTGGGGCGGAGGGCAGAGCGATGTGGCGGGACCTCCGCAGGGCTTAAAGCCCGGGATCCGGCGAGGAGCCCACACGGCTGCTGTCCCGGGAACGTCCTACGGCCTCCCTGGGGAACCCTGGCAGTGGGGGCTGAGTCAAGAGGCGGTGGGCCCTCTGGACCATGGTGGGTGGGGTGGCCTCCTACCTGAGCAGGTGTTATTGTTGACCTCGTCGGCCGAGGGCCCGGCATCCGCACCCTGGCCCTGACCTTCCACAATGCGCAGCTCTTCCTGGGAGGTCCCTGAGCGGGACATCCCCACCACTGGGCAGGATTCAGACTGGAACTGGGTGGGTTGGGGGCGAGAGTCAGAGGGAACCAGCTCAGGGTGAGGCCACGACAGCTCACTGAGGACCCCAGAGCCAGGCCAGGGCCTTCGCAGACCTGTGATCTAAACCTGCCCCTGCCTAGATGGGTGCCCACCTCCCTCAGCCTCAGTTTGTGTCGGCTGCAGAGGGGAAGGTCGGGAATGGTTCAGGTGGAGTGCCGGGCAGCTGGTGGGGATGGGTTGGGAAAAAACCTTAAGATGGAGAGGGGAAGAGCCTCCTGTGAGTGAAGCCCAGTCTGGGGGCGCCAGGCAGGACCCTCCCCTCCTCTACTCTGGGCCTGAGAGCAGAACGGGGAGCACAGCCAGAAAGCACCGTCTTCTTTGAGTGAGGACCCGGCAGGGGGCAGTTCCTGTCCTTTGGCGCCAGAGCAGGGCCAGCCTAGGACTGTGTGGAGGGGCCGCTCTAGCTCTTGCTGCAGTGTCAGGGGAGGGCAAAGATGGAAACAGTGTCCGGGACAGCAAGCCGGGTCAGGGCGGGTCAATGGGGGCATCTTGGCGTGTGGTGGCCCATATAGCCAAAGGCCGGTGGGGAAAGCAGGCACAGACCCAGGGGAGGCCAAGGTGAGGAGACAGACGGACCCCATGGGCCAGGACAAGTCAGACAGCAAGAGAGGCCCCGAGGCCGGGGCCTGGGAAGAGAGAAACCAGGCTGAGGAGGACCCAGGGCCTGCCAGGCAGGTCCTGAGCAGTGCAGGCATGCCTGGGCCTTCGGGGGTCAGGCAGAAAGAGGGTCATTGGTGTTGGAAGGCCAGGCCAACCTTTGCGCCTACCTTTTCAAAGTGCTGGTCGTCAAAGGAGATTCTGGCCGTCCCTGACTGCCGGACGCCAGAGCCATAGTCAGGGGCCTCCTCGTCAGCTGCAATGGGAACCGAGTGCACGGTCAGGGCCCTGCTGGTCCCCAGGAGGGCTTGGCAAAGTCAGTCAGAGCCACCAGGCAGGGGCAAGGCATAGGAACTGGGACGGGCTCTGACCCAGGACGGGGGTCACCCAGTGCTGCCAACCACGGTTCCAGAAAACCCAGGGTGCCATCCCGGGCACATGCCCGCCAGCCTGTGTGCCTCCGGGCCCAAGAGGGAGCCGCCTCCTCAGCACGGCCGACCCTGTTGGGGCTATAGACTCCACATTCTCAAAACCAAGCTATGACCCCCGCCCCTCTACTGAGTCCCGGCCGCCACCACCCACTGCAGACTTAGATGCTCCAGCTGAGCCCACACCACGGGGCCCTCCTGGCTTCACCCCCAGAATCACAACTGTCCCTCTGCCACCACCCTTACAGGCCCGCACTGTCCTCCATCTGGGCCCTCAAGAGCCCCCACGCACCCCTCACTCAGCTCCCATACCTGCTCTCCACATGCCCCCCACTCCCCTCCCTTCACAGAGTCCTGGATTTCCCATTGTTTCCCAGCCCTTGTCCTGCTGCCCCAGGGACACCTGGCTTCCATCCCCTCCCCAACCCCGACTCCAGCCACTCTGGCTAAACCCCACCCTGGGAGGCCTCTCGGACCCTCCAGGGGCTCCAACCTCCTCTTCTGGGGCCTCCAGTGGGGGACAAGTCCTGCTGTGCTCTCAACCCCAGCTGCCCAGGGGCCCTGGGCTGGTCTAGGACCTGAGCACAGCAGAGCTTGGCGTTCGAGGGTCCAAAAAGCAGACCCTCGCAGGCCAGGCAGGACTTCTGTGAGCACTGGAGCTTTTTGAAGTTGCTGCTTGTCCTCCATAGCGTTAGACAGGGAGAGTCCCGTGTGTCCAAACAGACAGCACCGGCCCATAAAGCAGGCTGCTCTGTGAGACCAACTTCACTGGGGCTCAGCCTGGTTGCAGAGGGCTAAGAGCCAAGGGGCAGAGCCCCCCCAGGATTATAGGGACAGGGTTCCCTGTGAGGAATGAGGGTGGCCCTGGATGTCCTGAGTATCCCTGTTTCTGTCCTCCCCCTACTCAGGGTCCCAGAGGTCTTGGCAAGGCAGTGACATGACTGGGACACACTGTGAAGAGCACCTGGAAACTGTGGGCCAGTGAGAATTTGGCAAAAGGGTCCCAAAAGTACAACCAGAGCCCCCTTTAGTGGCTGGGTCATCCAGGTGGGGATGGGTGGCACGGGACTGTGCAGGTGGGGGGCTCATGCTCTGAGCGGCCCGGCCCCATCTTGTCCTGGAGACGCTTTGCCATCGGACTCCCCAGGGCATCCAGGCTGCCAAGGCCATGGGGAGGGGGCAGAGCAAGGCCACAGGGCGAGACCACGGGGGGTGGACCGAGGGGCCCGAGGGCCACGAAGACCGTAAAGGCCGTTAGAGAGTGAGCACAGGCCCTCGGCCTGCGGCTTCTACTCAGATAAGCGTGTTCACAGCTATGTTCTAGAATGGTCTTTCAATACATCTGTTGGGTGGGAAGCTTCCCGTGGGATGGCACTTACAGGGAAGCACACCCAGGCTCAAAGGCATTCACTCTGTGGCTCGGGGTCCTGGGATCCTGCCAGGCGGGGAGGGCTCAGCAGCAGGAGGTACCTGCCTCTGCAGCCAGGAGATTTGGCCTGCAGCCTACTGTGGAGGGTCCATGGCCTCTGGGCGGAAAGGCCAGCTCCCGAGAGGCCAAGGGGTCTGAAGGACGGACCCAGTGGGGAGCCTGGAAAGAGGCTCTGAGAGCTGCTGCTGTGGAGGTGGCAGTGGTCCAGGGTCTGCACGCCTGTGCTGGGCTCAGACACTGCAGGGAGCTAGGACAGAGCAGCACTCTGCCCCACGCTGAGGCCTGGGTCCACCTGGGGCTACCCGATGGGAGAGAGGGGGCCCCTGAGGTACAGCGGGGTCAGCCTGCACAGTATCAGCACCCCGCCCCTGACCTGTCAGACCTGACCCAGGAGAGTCCGAAAGGACGGAACCTGGAGCTGGGCAGCAGGAGCTGATCCCGGAGGTCCTCCTGGGCACCGGCAGCCTGCATGCTAGCCGGGGGGCAGGACAAACAGAGGAGGCCAGCGGCATGCTGGCCACGGTGTGGTGCCCACGGGGACCTCCCACCCAGGGCTGCCCCACACGCACCTGAGGTGGCCTGGACGGCCACGCGAAGGAAGCCCTTCACCTCTCCCTTCTCACTGACGACGGCCACACGGTGCACCAGGGGCACGGGGTACAGCAAGTTGCTCAGGTACACGAAGGCCCTGGGGGAGCAGAGGCCAAGGTCAGGGCCTTCCCGGTGTGGGCTGGGAGCAGCGCTGGCGGCAGCACGGCCCGGGCTCACGACACAACACGGCGAAGCAGAGCGAGGAGCCAAGCAGCCAGGGCAACGGGCAGGCAGGGCAGGCGGGGGCTGTGCTGGGTGGGGTGAGGCAGGGGGGCAGTCCGAGGGCTGCGCAGGAGACAGGAGGAGGCACAGGGACAGAGGAGGAGGAGGGCGTGCGCGGGGCAGGCAGAGAGGAAGTGCGAGTGGGGCTGGCACAGGGCTGAGCCCGCAGGGCCATACCCGCTGTCTGAGAGCTGAGGAGGGAGGTTTCAGCCTGCTTCAAGGAGGAGGAGGACCTGGGGACCCAGCCACGCCGAGCTATGACCCTCACACTGGCAATGATGCCCACAGTCCCTCTGCCTCCCGCCCCTTTCCCAGTGACCCCTGGCCTCAGCACCCCACAGAGGGCTCCCATGGCAGAACAGAGCTCAATTCCTTCTCAGACCCTTCCAGAAACACAGCGGGCAGGAGCTCACAGAGTCGGCCAACGGGACACCACCCCCATCTCCGTGCCAGGGAAGTGGGCTGAGCAGAGCCCTGGGGACCCCCTAGACTGCCCGGCACTGCCCGGTGAGTCCCCATCAGCCACTCACAGAGTACCCGAGGCCCTTCCCATCCAACCGGCTCAGCTGTGCCCCCGGCGAGTGGCAGGACCGGTTGGGTAGTGGCCGTGTCACCCAGGAGTCTGCCCAGCTCCCTGAGCTAGTCCATGTGCAGAGGTCACTCAGATAGCCAAGAGGACTGTGAGAATCCTGGAAGACCTGGACCATTGGGCCAGGTGTGCAGGCTGGTGTGGAGCACAGCTCCTCCCTGGTCAGGGGCACCCTGCCCAGGGGGACTCCAGGCACAGGACAGGTGGGCCCAGTGAGCACAACCCTGGCAAGAACCCGCCGCTCTGCTCATCCTTCACCACAGGACCTATCCCCAACCTGCCCTCCCGTCCAAGCCACAGGGTGACGGGTTGGGGCACGGCCTTCAACAGCCCCGAGCTCCCAGGAGGATCTTGGGGCGGCTGGGGGGTCCCAGGGCAGAGGTCCAGCTTGGGCAAGGATGGAAAGGATTTGGACACAGAAGGGAAGGAGGACCAGAGGTGGGGGAGGGAGGCCCACGGCCTCAGTCAGGGAGAACCAAGGAGGTACAGAAGCAAGAGCAACAGTGGGAAGGGGAGGTGAAGGGGAGGTGGGGGAGGGAAGGCCACAGTGCGCAGGCCAGGTGGATGCTGGGAGGAGAAGGGAGAGAAATGTCACCCCACCCACTGCCCCTCTTGGCTTGCTCAGAGCCCAGACACCACCCAGGCTGAGCCCCTGGCCTCGCCCTACACCTGAGCTCCCAAAGGACTCTCTACAGCTCTAGGCATGGGGAGGCCATTCCCCAAGGGCCCTAATTCCAGGCCCTGGTGCCCCACTCCATTGTGAGACCTCCACCCAGAGGGTTAGAAAGCTGGGCACCACTTGGCTGTTGTTCCACCCCAAACGTCCCCGCCAAGGGCCGGCTACACCTGTGCTTCCCCCGAGGCCCCCACAGCAGCCAGAGAAGGCTCAGATCTCCAACCAGACTTCCACACACCCTCGGTGCTGGCTGAGCCCGCCACTCAGCACCCCCCGTCCCAGGACACCCCAGGTGCTCTCTGATCCCAGCACCCCCATCGTGTAACCCCTTACAGCCATCTGTTTGTCTGACTCAGCAGTAGGTCTGTCTCTGCCAACGGTCTCTTACTTGCTGGGCACCCCCAGACCGAGATAGGCGCCGGTGAGAGGGAATGGCCGTGCTGCTTCAGGGGCTCAGTGTCACCCTGAGTGTCTGCGCCCGATGGCTTCCCAGAGCCCCTCTCTTCCCCGGCGAAGAGTCCTCTCTGGGAACACCCCAGAGAAGGACTGCTCCAAGGGAACACACCGTCCTTTCTGGGAACTCACCAAACGGCAGCAGTGTTGATGGATGATCAGGGTGGGGGCTCTCCTGCCCCTGACCACCCACCAAGACAAGGCATGGGCACGGCTGGCAGAAGCCAGTGCTGGCCCCACTCACAGAGGAGCCCAAGGCCCAGGGAGCAGAAGCCCCTTGCTGCAGCAGCCTAGGGCACCCCACTGACAGGGACTGGCCGGGGCTGGCCAGCACCCACCTCGGCACGGACACGATGGTGGCCTGCCCTCCCTGAGCCCCTGGCATCCTGGCCGAGGAACAGGTCTGGATCCTGCTCTGCCCCCTTGGGGCCCCACCTGGCCATCCACCACATTGAGAGCTAACGGGACCGAGCAGGACAACCCCGAGCTGCAGGCCTCGTGCCCAGGGCAGGGCCCACCATGGGAGGCCCCACGTCAGGAGGCAGGGAGGTGCTGAGGAGACTCCCAGGGCTTCCCAGGCATAGATGGATGTCCATCCCCATCTATAGTCTGCAGAGAACCAGCAGGAGGGCCCTCAGAAGCAGGGGGACACCTCCCACTGGGGGCAGGTGAGGGCACCGTGACTGGCATGAGGGTCTTTAATCAGGACAGCCTCCTGGGCCATGCAGAGTCCCCAGCCAGGTGAGCCAGAGTCAGGCCGCCACAGAGCCCCTGGCCTGGGATGCCTTCCTAGAAGGCTCAGGGGCTGATACCTCAGGGGTTGGATCTGGGCAGGCAAGGCCCAGGGGTTATCCAGACCTCGAACCACAGCACCCCAGAGGTAACCCCTACCCCTCTCTGAGCTCATAGGGTCCATGTCCACCCACTTCCTGATGCTCCTCCCCGTCCCTCCCCAAGGCCAGGCCAGAGAGAGACAGAGGTAGAGGGCAGGGCCCAGTCCAGGTCAGGGCGGGGGCAGGGCAGCCCTGACCCGGTTCTCTCCTTGAGACCTTGCGTCACAAAACCTGCTGTGCTCATCCCGAATGGACTCTTTCTGTCCTGTTGCCAAGCGTGGGCCCAAGAACCTGCATCACTGTGCAGATCTGAGGTTCCCACAAACCAGATGGGGGCTGGGCCACTCGTGACCCCAAGACCCAAATCGTGGATGAAAAAGCCGTGATGGAGTCCTAGCTGTTCACTGCACCCTGAGCTGGCTCGGGGCTGACCCCAGGCAACAGGGCCACGCACCCCGGGGGCACCAGCCTGCCTATACCGTCACCCGTCACTTCCCAGACGCCCACTCCTCACATCCTGGCAGCGGACGTGGGGCTGCCCTGACCCCCACTGCATCTTAGTTCAGGTGCCTGCACCTTCCTCTCCCAGGTGTGCATCAGAGCTGGTGCACGAGGGCGTTAGTGCCCCTCTGCAGATCTGCACATCAGGCTCAAGAACAGAGAGGAAGGCACCAGGGGCTAGGGTTTAAACCCACAGCCTGGCTGCTCTCTGGCTCCGGCGGGTGCAGTGCCCACCTGCTAATTAGGAGATCAGTTCTTTCCTGATCTTTTAGGATTTCCTTCTGTCAGGTGAGAAGGAAAATCCGAGCCCTCATGACACTGAGCAAGGCAAAGCCTGAGTTCAGATCCTTACACAAGACACATCCTTGTGTGCTCTGCTCCCAGAGGCAGGGCCTCCCAGGACTAGGGCCTTGAGGGACCCTGTGGTGGGAAGTGGGGGGTTACACAATGAAAAAGACCCCTGGGGTCCATGGCCGACCCTGTTCCCTGGCTCTGAAGGAGCAATGAGTGAATGCGTGTGCACACGCTCCCCTGGGGCACACGCGGCGGAGGGGACACCCCCAGAAGGCAAGAGAGCATCTGGTGCCGGATGCTGTGCCCGCTCTCCTTCCCGCCCCCCTCCCCCGAATCCCCAGGATCTAATCATGAGACGGTGGTGAGCACATCACCCAGAAGGGACCTCGGGGGCCCAACAGCCACCATCCCCAGGGCCGGCAGCCTGAAAGACCCCACAGTCCAGGCAGAGCTCAGCCTGACCCATAGAAGCCAGGACATGAGGAAATGGGGCCCACAGCCCAGACGCTGGCCTCCCCTGCGCTGCCCCGTAAGTACCAGAAAGTCTGACATCAGCCTCAGCCACCAAGAGCCAGAACTGCCCAGTGCTGCCCGGAGGGCCCCTGCCAGCCAGAGTGCACCCACTGCACACAGAGGAGCTCATAGCCTCACCGGTGACAGTTCGGGCTGATCGGCCCTGTGCACAAGGCTCTGAGCTGGGAGCTGAGGGACTGGCCACGCCAGTCCAGGGGGCACAGTGTGGACCCAAAACAGGCCAGCATTGTTCCACAGAGTCTGGAATGCTTCCCTTGGGTTGTCCCCCTCCCACTCCCCTGCCCTCCTTCCCTGCACCCTCCACCCCTGGCAGCCAGCCCCTCACCCTCCTCCCTGCAGCTCCCGGCCCAGCTTCTGTAAGCAGTGCTCCTGGCCAGGAGGATTATCAGTGGTGGGGGGTGGACCAGAGTCCCCAGACCCCCTTCCTCTGCCTGGGTCAGCCCATCCCACCTCCCCACTTCACCTGGCACCCCAGACCACCAGAGGGAGAGGCCACTGGGGGACTAACCCTGGCCACGGGCGAGGGGCCCAGGGTTCAGATGTGGGAGGCCCACGCTGGAGGGGGGTCTCATCCACGGGGGGAGGGCACCTTGAAGCAGGCTGAAACCCGCCCGGAGAGAGAGGAGGCGGCAGAGCACAGAGCCAGGGCTGCGTGTGGCGGGAGGGGAGGAGGCGGGGCTAACCACGAGGCTGGTGAGGTGCAGAGACGCATGCTGGGGCCAGGAAAGCCTTTCCGAAGGGAGACAAGAGTGGGCACCCCAATTCTGCTTAAGCTTTGGCGAGAGAG
This sequence comes from Martes martes, assembly GCF_963455335.1. NCBI lineage: Eukaryota > Metazoa > Chordata > Mammalia > Carnivora > Mustelidae > Martes > Martes martes. The sequence continues at coordinate 150,306,629 of NC_137890.1, read as the reverse complement.
CCAGCAGCTACCAGAAGGATTAAAGGGAACCAAAGATGGGGTCCTTCTCAGGGCCTGGCCTGCACAGCTGCCGCGCGGGAGAAGCCAATTCTTGCCAAACCGAAAAGATGGGGACGTTTCCAAATGAAGCCCCTCACAGACCACCCGCCGTGGGGGGCTGGCCTCTCACTGATGACTTTCGTTTGGTTTGCTTGTTTTGTAACATCTCAGATCCACAGAGGGGGGAAAACGTTGGAAGGACCCAGCTCTTTCTGGCTGAGACTGCAGAGCCCACACCCCGTTTCTCCCGGTGCCCTCGCTCCCCTGCGCCCTGAGCCCACGCCTATCTGACAGCGGAGCGACTCCCGGGCCCACAATCCATGGCTTTCTAGAGGCCTGCGTGGAGCTGGCCCCCGGGGCTTCAGCCCCCTGTCGGGCTCAGAGAGGCCCAGATGCGGGGCATCTCCGAGGGAGAGAGCCCACATTTGCATCCAGGAGGCCAGCATGTCACTGCCACAGAAAACCGGTCAGAATAAATCTGACATGCACCCGCGGGAGCCTGCTTCCTTCCAAGAGAAGTCGCGGGGGGGGGGGCTTTCGTTCCGGGGTCTGCACCCAAGAGCTCCCGGTGTGAACCTCCTAATCTGGGGCCAGCCTCAGCCTTTAGTTTCCAGGCCTGGTGCTCCAAGGTCAAGACCTGCAAAGGCTCTCACTGGCTTAGCCCAAGGAAACGATCTCAGACTCAGAGAAGGTCACCGTTGAAACCATCTTACGCTTTTCATACGTTTGTCAAATCTAAATGCAGTTGTCCCGTGAGCCAAACATCCTACCACTGCAGCTGGGTTTCTAGAGTTTTCCTTCACCTGTTTTGCTCCCATTCCACGATCATAAAATCATTAATGGCAGCTGCATCTGCCCAATCTGCCGGCAAGGTCTGGGGTGCCCCGGGGCCTCTGCTCCATCTCCTGACCTTGGCTTCCCTCTTCTGTCCAGAAACTGTAACGGGCCGTCTCTGCAAAGGGCACTTCCCAAGAAGCGTGGGCCCTGTGTGCCGAGTCTCACCAGGATAGCCTGGAGGTGAGGAGGAACGAACTGTCCTCACCTTTGGACGGAGAAAGGCTCAGGGAGAGGCAGGGTCCACTGGGCCCCTGCCTGAGCGCCAGCTCTTCCTTCCTGCCCTCCAGGACCGTCTCCTCCAGCTTCTGCTTCTTCTCCCAGAGGGAGTGGCAGGGAGAGCAAACTGGGAGCCACCCCCTCTGGGGCAACAGCAGAAGGAGGCTGAGGGGAGTGAAGCCGCCTCAGGAGGAGGTACGTGCCGAGATGCAAACCCTCACTCTCCCAGATGCCCCCACGGACTCCCTCCCAGGGTTCTACAGCCTGTCTGCTGGAGGAGCTCCACCCGCTTGGAGCCGGAGGGCCGTGCTCTGGGTGCATGGCGCCTTCCGTGACTGGGACCCTAACTGTCCCCGCTGGGCATACTCCAGGATGGCCAGGAGCCCTCTCGCTCCCTCACGCACTCTGCTTGGGGAGGCCAGCCCCGCGGCCTGCCTCGGCCTGGGGATCTGGGGAGCTGCCCTGGCGGCGGTCGAATTGTGCCCGCAGCAGTGCTCCTGCGTAAAAGAGCTGGTTCCTTCCCAGCATGCCGTCCTCGACCTCACCAACCTTCCTACTAAACTGAACAGGGGGGGCCGGTCGTAAAACGGGTCCCGGCCGTCGCACAGCGCGTGCTCCGGAAAGACGTCGTCCTCCAGGTCCTCCTCCTCCTCCTCCTCCTCCTCCTCCTCCTCCTCCTCCCCCACGCTCTGCTCCTCGGCAGGCTCGGTGGCGTCGGAGTCGGGGCTCGAGAAGGTGGGGGAGGGGGTGAGAGCAGCCATGCGCTCGCTCATGCATGTGTTGAGAAGAGGGTAGCTGTTGCAGCCAGAGATGACTGAACTGAGGTTAGTACGACAAGACAGAGAGAAGTTAACACCAGCTACTCGCAGGGACGGACGGGGGGCGGGGTGGGGGGGGGCTTCTGTTTAAAACCAAACACACAAACCATCAGGAATGTTGCTTCAAAGACAAGAGAACCAAAGTGCACCCCGTCCCCAGGCTTGGAGAGAAACCGCACGTATGGTCAGTGGAAGGCTACGGAAAGTTCTGGAAAGCACCCGCTGGCATGATCCTGGCCAGGTGTGGCTGAGGTTGTGTGAGGACCGGGTGACTCACATTCACACCCGTGGACACGTGCAACCTGGCGGCCATAGCCCCTGGTGGCAATGTCGAGACCCCCTCCCCTCCTGGTCTCCCAAATTACAGGGCCCACTGGCCTGTGGACAAGAATGGCTGGGGAGGTGCCTCAGACCCAGGAAGGACGAGGACAGGGGAGTCAGGGTGGAAAAGGGCCTCTTGCTGGGGTCCCCCAGCCAGGGGTCTTGGCCTTGGGAGGAGGCCCATTCCCTGCCCCACCTTCTCTCTCTCTCTCTCTCTCTCTCAGCCCAGGGAGGGAAGGAGGCGCCCACCTGCCCACCAGCCGGAACCAGGGAAAACGGTCGTAGAAGGGGTCTCCGCCAGTCACCACGTTGTCACAGTCCTCGATGACACTGGAGGGCACCTCCGCTGCCCGGTCGTACATTTCCCGCATCAGGTCCAGGCGCTGCCTGGCGGGTTGGGGGGGGGGGTAACAGACATCACCATGGGTGGAGCGTGGGGCAGGCCATGCCTCCCGCCGGGCCAGCAGGCTCCGCCCAGCTCTGGCAGCAGCCTGAGGCTCAGTGTGATTTGCTGACGGAGCCTCCTCACTCCTCAAACTCAGTCAACCGTGAGCAAATTCCACGTGAGCAAGCGAGGCACCACTAAATGGCCTCGACGCTGACCCAGGGACAGCGAGACGACGTGAGTAGGCAGACCGGGCCTGGAACGGGAGGCAAGGGGACCGAGAAGGCCTGCCAAAGCCCAGGTAGGGCAGCTTGGGGTAGGGGATCGTGTCGCCAGGCCCTTAGAACCCAAGGGAACAAAGGGCAGATTGGCGATCGGATGTAGTCATAGAAAATATTTTTAAAATGATTATCCCCAGAAAAACCAACACATTGTAGAAGAAAGAGAATGCAGTCATTTCCCCCTAGAACTCAGGAGTGACAGGAACGTGGTGCTCATCCTCACATGAGTCCCAACATGGCCCCAGGGACGGTAGAAAGGGGCCGTAAGCATGGGCCCTGGCTCGCACGAGTCAGGGGAACACATGTCCCTGCATGTGTCCGCGTGTGAACAAGCCATACCAGAGAGGAAGGTGTGCGAGTGTGAGTGTGGTGGGGTGTGTGGGGTTGGGTCTGGGGAGGACTGAGAGCATGGATTAATGACATCTTCTGTTCTCCGTAGTTGACGACATCGTGACATCCCTGGGGCCCGCCAGCTGGGTCAGGCCGTGGACAACTCATGGGTGAGCCAACCTGTCACACACAAACCAACCCACACACCCTTACCTCTCTCACACACCAGAGCATCACCCTTGCCCGAAATCTCCCGACGGTCAGGCACATGGCAGCCTGGGCAGCCCTGTGCCCAGAGCCCACCAGGATAGTTCCAAGTGGCCAGTTCCCATGGATGGCCCTGCCCGCCGAGGCCTCGCCCAACTCTGCTCCTTCTCCCTCCTGACTCCCGGAGCCCTCCCACCGGCACAGCCTGCCTCTGTGCGGAGCCCCCACGCCCAGGGGACCACAGCAGCATCAGACTTTCCTCTGATGGCATTGACCTCTGTCTCACTCAGTCTCTCTCCAGATCGAGTCACACATTACAGCGAGCACGTGGGGAGCATGGAGGTGGGGCAGTGAAAGACGCCTCTCACAGCGACAGCTGCACTCCCCATCTGACCCCTCCAGGTACCTCCGAGCCCCTCTGTCGTCCTGCCTGGGATCCCTTGGGCCCTGAGGTGGAGAGGCACCCTGCTGAGCTCTTCTGAGAGCCCAGCTTTGCTCTGGAGACTCCCCACCCACCTCTTGGGGCCTGGTTTGACCGTGCTGGCCCTATGCAGCCCCCACTGCAGCACCGCGAGCCTCATCCCCCGTTTCCTCCACGAAAGCCCACCGAACCTCACCACTGCGTCAGCAAAGGGAGAATGCAGCTTCTATAACTGCACTTTTCCTTCAGATTGTAAAAGCCACTGCAGCAGGAGAAACACCCCCCTCGACATAGGAGCTCAGAGGGCATGCCCCCCCACACCTGAGCTTCTCCAGCGTCCAGTAGTGGGTGGCCCCATTCTTCTGGTCCTGGACCTCCACGGCCACAATGGTGCGGGGGAAGGGGCGAGTCTCCCGGTCTTTGGCGGCCTCGGGGGGCAGCAGATCCGGTGGCAGCGGGGAGTAGAGTGTGTCCGTGAGGAGGACGAATTGGAACTGGACCTGTAACATGGGGGATGATGGCGGCCGTCAGCCCTTCAGTGGATGGAGGCCAGGCCCCAGAGCGCTTCCTTCCCACCTCTAGGCTGCACTGGAGCCTTTTGAATGGCAGCCGGAGAGAAAGCTGAGGCCACACGCCAGCCCGGGTCTGTCCCTGGGCCTCCCTCTCCCTGCCCCCCCACTCTCAGGGCCCCAGGTCAGGGGTGACAGCTGTGCCCTCCCCCAGCGGGGCAGGGATGCCCAGCACTGGGTCCCCCCTGTGTGCGTGTGGCCACGGCGAGCGGGCAGTGGGGCAGGAGCCCACCTTCTTCTTGAGCTCGACACTGATGGCATTGGCCTCCTTGAGGAAGATGGCGTTGCCCCACAGCAGGTCCCGCAGTGACGTGAACTGGTACCACTTCCACTTGCGGAAGGCCCAAAGCGCCAGCTCACACTCTCTCTCGGTCCACTGGACTGTGGGGAGAGGTGTATGCAATTGTTGCAGAAAGGCCGTGACACCCCACTCTGGCCACGGCCCGGGGCTCTGTGTCTGGACCCCCAGTGTCACACTGACTGTTCCGGGCACTCAGAAAGAAGGAAACCGGTGGAAAGTTCTGCCCCAGGGAATGGCCTGAAAGGCCCAATGGGCCCCAGAGAGGCCACCCAGAGCCAGAGCACTCGGAGAGGCCGTCAAGCTCAGAGAGGGCCGTGGCAACGCCCTTACAGACATGGGGGGCCCCCGGCAGGGGCAGGGGCCTGCGGGAGGACGGCAGGAGGGCCAACCGGGGCTCAGCCTCATGCCCTGTCCCGCTCACATGCCTCTGCCCCCCAGGCCCACAGGAGGAAGGACACGGGGACACCGGGATGGGCCTGTCTGGGCTCCCAGGCTCGGCCCCTCTCACCCAGTGCCCCTGCCCCAAGGGAAGGAGCCTCATCAGATAAATGGCTCCACACAAGGGCATGCCAAGGTCATGTCTGCACAAAGGTACTGACCAGCTGACCACGGGCCAAGCTGGACATGAACCCCGGGTCTGTTTCCGCCCCTTCTGCCCTGCCGGCGGCCCCCCTCGTGCCCACAGCAGCTGAGGTCAGCAGGTGGGCCACCTGAGTTAACGCTCAGAAAGGGGGTCCTGAAGTGAGGAGCAGCACCAGCCTCATGCTGGCAGGATGGGAGAGCAGAAGCCACACCCTGCCCGCACCACCTCCCCACCATCCAGGCTGTTCCTGCCAAGACAGGCCTGCGTGCCAGGGCCCAGCTGCCTCCCTGCCGCAGCCCAGCCCCTGCTCCCCAATCCTGCTGCCATGGGCACCTCCCAGCGACAAGGAGGTCTCTCCCCAGGTTGGGCCAGGGGCCCCAGGGCGAAGGTGTGGAGCAGCGTGGGGGCTCCTCTTGTCCAAGACACCTCCCCTGTCCAAGGCCCACGCCCCATCCACTGAGAGCCTCTCACCTTCATCCTCGGGCTCCTCCTCCTCCTCGTTCACCTCGGGGTAGTACCTGGAGTCCATCTGCCTCTGCAGGGCCTCCAGCTTGCTCTCGTAGTCCTGGCCACGGGAGAAGGCCTGTGGACCCACGCGGGGACCGGACCCCGTCCCCGCCCTCCCGCCTGAGCCTCCCTCTGTGGGCCCCAGGGCCTGCACCACAATGACGGCTGGCTGAGCGGGGACCCCGTCTCCTCACCCTGCCCCTGGCCCAGGGCCCAGCGGCCGCCCTCACCAGCCTCTGCTGCTCTAGCAGGTACGTGGCCTCCTCCCGCTCCCGGCGGTACTGGTCCTCTAGCTCCTGGAGTCTGCAAGAGCGGGCTGGGGTGAGCGAATACAGTGGGATGAGCGGCAGGATGGGCACAGGGACCCTGGCTTGGGCCTCACCTCTGCTCCATCTCCTGCTTCATGTCAATGCCCTGCTTCTCCAGCAGCTCTCGCTGCGCAAAGGCCCAGTCCACAGGCTCGGCGGGCGTCTCCGCACAGGGCGTGCGCTCCCGCTCCTGCCTCGCCTGCTCAGGGTGGTTGAACCGGAACACGTGGCTCTTTCCCATGATGATGCGGTTTCCTGGGGGACAGCAGCCAGGCCGGCAATGTGGCGGGGGGCTGTGCCCTGGGGGTGGCTTCCAGGGATGGGGGCAGGGAGGAGGAGGGGATAGCGGGGCACACGCGCTTCCTCCGGTTGGCTCACCCCAGGGGGGCCACCAGAAGCCACCCCAGGTCCCCACTCTGGACCCACCAGCCACCTGACCCGTGGCCCAGGACCTCGCTGTATCCCCAAATCCACACCCTCCGTGCCTCCCCATATAGCAGCCAGCGATGTCTGCTAAACAGTCCTGGCACTTTTCCAACAGACGGTCCTTTCCCTACCCAACAGGGGCCACTGCCCTGGCGATCCTGACCCTGTGCCCTGTCTGTGGACACTCCTCCATCCCCCAGGGGCAAGCATGGGCTCGAGGGTCCTTCCCTTCCCACCTGCCTCCCCAGCTGCTGGAGCATGACAGGGGCCTGCTTTTGTGTGCCCGGGGCCCCCCAGAACAGATGTGTTCACTAGACCTGCAGCATAGCCATACCTGACCGCAGGATACTGGGCTCCGTGACTTTCTTGCCATTGACATAAGTGTCTGCGCCCTCGCAGGGCTCCAGGGTCACCACGGCTATAGGACAGACGAGGGAAGGCTAAGAGGAGGACTGTGAGGGACTGTCATTCCGGGTGGTTGTGCCCTCTCTGACCACACGTGCGGCTCGGCTCACCCAGCCACCCAGGTGCAGCCCCCATCAGGCCTGTCCCCTCCCTGCTAGCTGCAAAGTCCAACAGCTGGCAGACAATATCTCGTTTGGGCCCCACAGGAGGGCCGCACCTCCCACACAGATGAGGAAGGAGACGCCCGATGGAGGGGGCACGTGTGCCCGAGTCAGAGAACCGGGGGGCCATCAGGGTCTCCAGGTGGGCACGGATGGGAAACAGTGGCTGGCCTGTCCCCAGGAGTCCCAGAGCCCCCTGGAGCTTAGAGTTCACCCACCCAGAGGAGGGCAGACTTTGGGGACAGCATTCTGGGAGAGCCAACGTCCCCAACACTGTTTAAGGCAGTGACCCTGAAGTGTCCTGGTCACAGTGGGCTGCGGGCCAGACGCTTTCCAGGGAGCACACCTGGTGCTGGGGGAGCGTGGGACCTGTGATGGCACAGGGACACAGCGGGGCCTTCCCAAGAGGGCCACATCCAAGACAGGCAGTGGGGACAGAGGTGGGCAGGCCGGCTGGGTAGTGGACAGACGGCAGCTCCAAGCCCAACAGGAAAGAGGGGTCTAGAAGTAGCTCTCCACACTAGATCTAGGCTCATTCCCACAGCTTACTATCTTCCTGCCTAGGGAGACCCCCAGCCCACTCCAGGTGCGGGGAGGGGACTCCTGGATCCGCAGCCCAGCACTCTGAGCCCCTATTCCCTGGAGCCGCCTCCCCAGGGCTGAGATACCTTCACTGCCCCCTCGGGAGTCACTCCGGAAGACGCAGTGCTCCTCCTTGATGAAATGCCCGCTCAGGACAATGTCCTGCCGTCTCTCTGCATCCTCACGGCCCACTCTGCAGGTGAGGGGGGTGCGGTCAGCACTGGCTGGACCCAGTGCATCCAGGCCACCGCCCCCGGGCCCACCCCTGCCCCCCAACAGGGGAGCCTGGTTGGGCTCGGTTGGGAAACGCCCAGAGTGCATGTGGGCAGGGCCTCAGGGGACGCCCCAGACGCAGCCCGGCCTGGAGAGCCCCATGGCACAGAGTGGCCTCAGCCTTGTGTCCAGCAACAAGTGTGGGCAGACAGTAGCGTTCCAGAAGACGCCAGGCTCGGCAGCCCCTCTTTGGGGGAAGCCTGACCCCTGCGACCCCCACCTGGTGATCCCATCCTTGATGTAGTACAGGAGGCACTCAGACATCAGCGGGTCCTCGTTCAGGTTGACCAGATGTGGTGTCTGGGGAGAGAGGAGCCTGGTCACCTCTCCTGGGGAGGCATGGAGGCCAGCACTGACCACACACCTGACCTCTCTCTCCTCGGGGGCCAGACCACCACCAGCCCGAAGTTGCCTCATGGGGACACAGTGTCCTCCCAGCCCTGGCTTCCCTGAAGAGGGGCCCAGGGAGCTCGGAACCTACGTAGGAGGCACTCAGGGGGAGTTGGGAGCCCAGGGAGGTGCTGGGGGCTATAGGGGAGCCCTTGGGTCTGTAGGGTGCATGCTGGGTCCCGCAGGGACCAAGGCACCAGGCTCTGGGTCCATTCCTCCACCCTAAAAGGGAGCTATGGGACTCCATTCAAACTGAAGCACCCAGGAGCTGAGAGCCCCAGTGGACCTGTGAGTCCAGAAGGATTAGGATGCTGCTGGGAAGGGATCTGACCACCAGGCTGAGGAGCAGAGGCTATGAAAGAAGTCCCTTCAGGCCCCCCAGCTCAGGCTCCCTCCCATCCACAGGCGTACCCAAGATGACCAACCTGTCTGAGCACTGCCCTCAGTCACCTGCCCCTTCCTGGGCAACCCCACAGGCTTCGCCCACTGGGGCCCTAGCCACATTTCCTGAACTCAGGAATGCCACTCCACACCGTGTCCCAGGCCAGGGTCCTACAACCCAGTGGAAGCTGGGACAGCTTTCTTGGCTTCCCATTGGGCACCTTAGAACAAGCAGCCTCCACACCAAACTCCAAGTCCCCCAGTGCCCCACCACCAGTCTGCAGGACTGTGACCGTTCCCATGTTATTAGACACTGGGGACAACCATCCCAGCTGCCCCTTCCCCTAAGCAAGGAGAGCCATGCTTGCCAGAGTCCCAGGAATGCCCTCTCAGGAAGAGGTATCCTCAGATGCCCCCAGGGCAGTGCCCAGACCAGGGCCATCAAGAGGGAATACTATTGCCTCTGCCACCAATGGCAAGCCTCCAGGGTGCAGGTGTCCCGAGGCCACCTGCCCCCACAGCTCTGTACACCAGCCCTGGGGTATGCCCTCCAGGAAGGGGCAGAGGCTGAGAGCCCAGGAACAGTCCATCCCAAGTGAAAACTACAGGCCGATCCCAAAGGGCTATGAAGCAGCCTACCACCTGCCCCCCAGCGTGCCCCAAGTGCGGAGCCTGCCCACATGGCCCCCTCCTGTCCCTGGGCCTTAGCTCCATGGCCTAGAGCTCACGGGGCAGAAGCAGCGTGAGGAGCCCAGCCCCGCACCCAGGGAGTGGCCACTGGGCTGATGAATGTATCACCCAGCACGCACACTTCCCTCCCCACGGTGTCTCCAGCGGCACGAGGGCACTCCACATGCCTCTGGCTTCAGGTCCTGGCAACACAGAAGCCCTCTGTCCCAAACAATGCCCGGGGGAAAGCCAGCCACAACAAAGCTGCTCTAGGGCAGGCAGGCCCGGAGATTCGATCTACGGTCAGAGTAGGCTGTCACCACCTCCTTGGAGGCTTCCCAGCTTGAAACTTGGCTCCTAAGAGTTCTAAGGGTCTGGCACTCTTTGGGGGAATAGGGGTCCTGGGTCCTAGAATTATCAAAGAGACTTTTACCCAAACGCTCATGCTACAGCCATCTGAACTGCCAAAGGGGTTGGCGCTCGGCTCCACGTGAGGCCCCACTGACAGGGCCAGGTCTGCAGAGCGAGCTGGGACAGGAGAGGAAGAGTCCCAGCTGGGACAGCCAGACCCCACTCTGGCTGAGCTCCAAGAGGGCAGTGCTGCCCACTGTCCTGGCTAGCACAGGCTCCGGCGGGTCTGCACCCCCCGTCCTACCAGCGGCACCCTCCTGGCTGAGCAGGGGTGGGTCCCAGCCCTGGCCTGTCCGAGTCAGGACCGCACCCCAGAACTAGAACCAGCACCTACCTTTTTGGGAGAGAACACCCCCAGGGTGCCGCCGTCCTCCCTCATGGCCACGCCCATCTCGGCCAGCAGGGCTTCCCTGAAGGGACAGTGTCTGGATCAGCCTGAGCCTCGAGGCTGCAGGAGCCTCACTCCCAACTGACCCATCGGCTGAGCAGGAACTGGTGAGGCTCTGGCCCTTCGGCCCAGGGGCACCCCATTGGTCCATGAGCACCTGGAGAAAACTGTCACCTGACCGGGGATCAGGTCAATGGGGCCATCAGTGATGGGGGCGTCGGGGGGAGTCTCTGGTGAGAGGACACGAGCCTGTCCCCCGCTGGGACACGGCCACCCCCAGGAGCAGGAGCCCAGGGCTGGGGTGCTAGAGTCCTCAGTTTCCCCACTGCCCACCTCTCCATCCGGATGGCTTCCGTCCGCCGCAGCTTCTCCTCCCATGTCTCATTGAGCTCGGCAATGATCTTCTCCGTCTCCTGGGCAGTGGGACAGAGCAGAGTGAAGCTGGGGGTCTGGGGTGGGAGCAGACAGAGGCCCGGCTGCCAGGCAAAGGTCTGCAGGGCACCAGAGCCCCAATTCCCAGGTCTGTCTAGCCAGCACAACACCTGAAATGTCAAGGGCTGAAGAACTAATGTATCCACAGACACAAGTCTTCTGTGGACACAGCCAGACAATAAAGAAAAAAGGCAAAATAAACCTGGAGAAAAAGAAACACATATACATGTAAGGACTCTGACAGACATGTAGGACACCGAGACACACGTGGGGCCACGGAGAGACACACAGGACACTGAGAGACATGCGGGGACACAGAGAGACACACAGGACACAGACATGTGGGACACTGAGAGACACTCAGACACAGAGAGACACATGGGACACTGAGACTGCTTCTGAGGCACAGATGTCCCTTGGCCACTGCCGGGACATAGACGACAAGCACTTCCAACATCAGCCCCAGCTCCTGGTTTCCTTCCCAGCCCCACACCCCAGTGGGTCCTGCGCCCGAGGGTCCCCCACACACCCAGCACCCCCCACCAAGCCGCAGTCCAGCCTCTGTGTGTCTGCCTGCTAAGTCAGCCCCAGCCCCATACAGCCCAGCATCCCACAGTCATTTGCTATAGGAATGACAAGCCCCTCAACTAAAAGCCAGCCAGCCCCCCGCAGGGCCACAGGTGTGAGCACAGAGCACAGGGAGGGAGCATGGAAGCCCCTGGGACCCATCTGCCCTTCTCAGCACATGCAGCCTCTCGGTGCTGGATGGCAGACCCATACTCGCTCTGCTCCCGACCGCACAGCCCACTGTGCCTCCAGGCAAGCCTACCCCGCGCTGTCAGTACACCCCTTCCGGGATCCCAGGCCCCTCAGGAAGGGACACTGCCCCCTCCCCACCCCCGCTGGCCACGCCCTCACCTTCAGCCTCTCGATGGCCTCCTCACTGCCCGGGGCAAACAAGATGCGCTCGTGCAGGCTGGACACGGAGGCGGCACGGCTGGACAGGGCCGAGAGCGAGGACGAGGGGCTCATGCCCACAAGGGCGTTGGTCACTGTGGAGAGATTGTCAGGGGCTGGACTCAACTCCGCCCCGCCACGGTTACGGTTATTGTTCTCAAGGTCGGACACGTCTACGGGAGGAAGGGGAGGGGAGGGTGGGCAGACAGACGGGAGGGAGAGAAAAGAAAGACCAAGTTGGGAAAAAGCCAGAGGTGGGTGAAGAGAGGCAGGAAACAGAAAGCAGCAGGTGCAGCTGGGGCCCAGAGCCGGACAAGCACATGCGGGGCTGCCGCCGCCTCCCCACCAGGGGACCCAGCCCCCAGAGCCCTCCCATCACCCAGGCGGCAAGCACCCTCTCGAGCTCCTCTCTACCTCCCCACCCTGCCCAGATCGGTGGCCTACCAGCAGTCTCTGCACCCCCACCGGGTCTCCTTGCCTTGGCTGTCGCTGCCCTGTGGCCCTCCTGCACCCAGGGCCCTGACACTTGGCCTCATCCTCTCTGCCATGGACCCCCCCCCATACCCATCACCTGCCTGGCCCTCCATGTGGCCCTGAGCTTCGGGGACCATGCTGCGCTAACTGTTTGGCCCCAAGGACACCTTGGAGGAGAGGTGCACTGTGGGACCCCGAAAGGGCCCCTGCTCCTCCACCCTGGAGAGCCTGCTCTGGCTGCCCCAGGGTTCCATGCCCCCCCAAGGCCTGGGACTTGGGGTTAGGACAACCCCCCGGCAGAAGCAGGCACGCAGCAGAGCAGCGGCAAACGTAGGACAGCACGGGGCGCTAGGGAGAAAGACGGTGTCCTGTGCCCCTGGGTCAGGGAGGCCCCAAACTGCAGGCCCATGCCGCAGGGAACTGGACCCAAGACCAGAGGGACACAGGCTGGGAGGCCCTAGCAGCATTTTCATTCGGCTCTTCCGGGGAAAGGGGCTTTGTGGTGTGGGGGGCCTGAGGGAATCTGGAGCTGGAAGCCGGGGGGCAGACCCGGCCTCCTGAGGACCCCCAGGGCTCCCCACCCTCAGGCGCTAGCTACCAGGCTGAGCTTCCGAGGCCTCTGGGAGGACAGGCTGGGCTCAGTCACTTAGGCCTCCCTGTGGCCTCGGTTTCCCATACAGACATGGGCTGAGCCAGGAGCCTAGGTGCACCAGGCAGGGTGCCCGCATCTACCAAGACACCTACTGCCCAGCCCCTGAAAGGGGGAATGGCAGAGGAGGGCTGGGCAGCTGCCTCCCCGCCGTGCTGCCCTACACCCCGCGGAGCAGGGACAGAAGCAGGGAAGCAGGGAGCAGCAAGGGGGATACACACATTTGGGTCCTCCGGGCACAGTGTTGGCTACGGGGAGGGGAGGCGTGGGGGAGGGAGGAGAGACAGAGAAACAGAAGAACAGGTTTGTCTCCAGAGGGCCTGAGGCCCACCCATCGCAGGCCAGGCACCAGGCTGGGTGGCAGGGGTCTTCGGCGGACACCCGGGGACCGCGGCCTTCCCAGCACCCCCGGCACGCCGATGTGGCTTCCAGGAAAACCGTCTGCGGCCTGCTTGGGCCAGCACCAGACCCAAACCATGCTGTCCACCCCGGCCAAGGCCAAAACTGCAGCCTCCCCCCAAGGTGGCTTGCCCAGGGACTCAGAGCTGGACTGGGATTCAGGTCCATGCCATGAGGGCAGCTGGACTGGCCCCAGCCAGCCAACGGGTGGCTGTCCCGAGGAGGGAGGCCACCCCAGCCTGCCCGCCCCGCCCAGGACAGGCGGCCCGGACACTCACTGTCAGTGATGTCCCCGAGACCCTGGGCGTACAGCAGGTCCCGCAGCCGCGTCACCTCATCCTTCAGCTCACGGATCAGCTTGTTGTTCGGGTCCTCGTTGATGACGGCGTTACAGCGGATCTGTTTGGCCCGGTCGGCATACCTGGACGGCCAAGGGAGCTGTGGGCTATGCCCTCGGCCAGCAGGCCCAAGGGGGCCCACAGCCCTGCCCAGGGCAGAGCCACGGTGGGGAGGACCTCAGCAGCTGGGGCCCAGGGGCCGGACACAGAGCAGGTCACCCCACCTGGAGCCAGTGGGGCCACTGGCCAGAGCCCTACAGGGGGGTCACCTAGCCCTGCCCCACATTTGGGGGGACTGAGTCACCAGGAGGAGCAGGGATAGGGAGTAACTCTCTGTGAGGCGGAGCCTTCACACCTGGACCTCTTCTCCCCAGGGCAGAGGGGGCAAGTCTGACAGCTGGGGGAATGTGACGATGCCCACATGTGTGCATGTTTTGCCTGTGCACTCCTAAGTGTCACCGATGTGTGCAAGTACCTACATAGGGACTCACACCCCTTCATCCTTTTACAGTTGGTGGCATGTGACCCAGTCGGCTGAGCAGTCTCCTTCAGGACCAGCGCCCAAGCTGCCCATCCTGCTGCCAGAGGGACCCTTGGAACACATCCATGCGCCTTTGCTCCTTAAAGACCTGGTTTGGTACCTGGTCCTGGGCCACTCAGACCCACGGGTGGTGGGAAGGGAACGGGCCCATGAAGACCCAGGTGTCCCCAGCAGCCACTGGAGCCTCAAGGAGCCCCAGATGAGGTGACCCCCCAAAGTGGTGCCTCTGACTCAGGGAGAGAGGGATCCATGCCCTCCTGGAGCCAGGCCGGGTCCAGGGCCCATTCACTCCAGAACACACCTCAGCGTGCTCAGGGTCTCGTCGTAGTTGATGTCTGCGGGGCTCAGGGCCGCTACCATCGCCGTCCTCGAGTTCCCGCCTGTGGAAAGAAGGCCAGGTCATGGGGGGTCCTCTTTCCCCCATCCGCTCCTACCTTTGCAGCTGGGGAAGCCAAGGCCCAGACGGGTAAACCAAGCCACGGTCCACTGTGTGAACAGGGGATCTGGCCTGCACCACTGCAGAGGGGAGCCCAGTCATTTTTCTCCCAGAGTGTGCTTTTCTCACATTTGTGGCTACTTCACAACAGCCAGGCCCCTTCCCCATAACGAGGGGGGACTGGGGCCGACTTTACGGCATTTCCTGCAACGTCAGGATAATTTCTTTAGAAATTTAACATTCATTTCAATTCAAGATGCAACGATTTCTTTCATTTTTATCTTTCTCATTTGGAATATTTTTTTTAATATTTCATGTCCGAGTCCTGGCCCAGGGCGACACGGAGCCTGGTGTCCGGTAGCGCACTGAGTGAGGAAATGGACGTTTCAACTTCAGCTCTAAGGCTGATGGATCACTCGAAGTCTCAGAATGTGGGGAGCCCTGGGCAGGGGCTGCGGGCTGGTCAGCAGCCTGGGCACCCCTCAGGGACATGTGTCCTGGGAGCCATGTTCCCAGGGTGTGGCCCCCACATGAACTATGAGGTGACAGTGTGAAGGGCTTGGGGTGCGATGCCACACCGGATGCCAGACTGGACTGCATGGGGATTCCCCCTGCCCTACCCTGGAGCTGGGCCTGGGTGTGGCCCTTGGCAGAAGCGTCCATCTGGTCCACGTCCCCAGTGAAGGCCCACATTCCTAAGACACTCCCACCCACCCTCAGGGGGGCCCTGGGAGCCTCCAGGAAGCCTGACATGGCACCCGTCACTAGCCTGAGCAGTGATCAGCCAGGCTGGTTCTGGGGTGCCGGGTCGGCCAGCTGGGGCTCCTATACCGTGGCCATGAAGTTGAGGAAGGCTGTAGGGCCCACCTGGTCTGCCTTATGCTCACCAGGTCAGCCCAAGACTCAGTTTACCTTCCTGGGCGTTAGTCTCCCAAGCTGTGAACATAGCCAGGGAGGACATCCGAGGTTATTTTGGGGAGGAAAGGGATCAGTATTGGGATCCTTCAGGCTCCATCTCCCTATCTGTGTCTTAAGGGCTCAGAACTCAGGGAGACAGGGTGACAGATGCCACCAACCAAAAACCCAGCAAGCAAGCAGGGCTCCCCGGAATCACGGAGTCCCAGCAAGGAGTAGCACTTGGTCTGGGTGTCACAGGCTTGAAGCAGGAGCCCCAACATAGGTGTGTGTGTTCTGTGGCCCTCTGGGCCATCCTGCTTCCCTGCACTTGCTCTCCTTAGCCCTTTGCCGGCCACCAGCCCAGGCCCTCCAGAAGGATCCCCCAGGTTTGCCTCAGCCTAGGCCCAGAAAGAGTGAGAGGCCTCCTGCTGGTCAGACACCCCTTCTTGGGAGGGAAGGCAGGACAATCGCTCAGGGCAGAAGTTAGAACCCTAGGGACAGGTGAACACGAAGAGTCCTCACCCAGATTTTCTCGGAGGAGCCAGGTCAGCACAGAATCTCTGTATGGAATGAAATCTGTCTTCTTCTTTTTCTTGTTCTGTGGGGGAAGAACATTCCAGGTCAACCCTGAGCCCGCTGGAGGGGAAGGGAGATGGAGGGGGCAAAGCCCAGGGTCTGTGGGGTGGGTCTCCAAAGCCAAAGGCTGCTGTGGAGGGCAGGGCTAGGCCCAGTCCTCAAGGCCTCTCCCCACCTGCCCCCTACGGTGCTACCCCCAGCTTCCCACACTCAGTACCAGAACCAGACTTGCTGTCCCATCCCCTCAGGTTCTCCCTAGCCCATCCCATCACACGTCTGGGCCACACAGCCAGACAGAACCATTGCCTTCCCTCCACTCTATCAGAAGAATGGACCTGAGCCCATCGCCCCTCCTCAAGCAGCACTGTTGGTTCTGCTGACTAAAAAGAAAAGGTCCCACCTCACCTCTCTCTCTCCACATGAAACTCACCTTCCCACCCCTGCAGTCCAGGCACAGACCCCTTCGTTAGAACCTGCTCCCCACCCCCTCCCCTCAGGATGAAGCAGCCTCCACTGGCTGCTAGGAACCATTGCTCCTTACAGACACGACTAATGGACTGACCGAAGGAGTCCACTGATCATGGATACTCAGCTTCCAGTGTCGCCTAGTTCTTGTAGACAGTTGCTTAAAAGTATTTGTTGAGCACCCGCAGGGGCCAGCAGACATGGCGCCTGCCCTCCAGACTCCCCACCCGGGGCGACACACACAGGGGCTTCCATAAGGGCTGAGCCATTTCTCTGGGAAGAAGCTCTTCCGTCATTGTTCCTCAGGACGATTTCCGACGGGTGCTCCCTTGGCTCTCAGAGAACATAACTTGTGAAAGCTCCTGAGACACGAGGTCAGGATGGCTTCCTGAAATGCTGCTCTGGCTTCCCTGTCAGTGGGGCTTGAGTGTCCCTCTCCTCACAGCTCCTCAGGACTGACGGCCTTTTTCTCTCCGTTGAGACTTGGTGGGTGAAAACTGTACTTCTACGTGGCCTTTGGATTCCTTCATTCCTGAGGCTCAATCCTCTGCCACATCTGTCATAGTCCTCGTTTCCACAGTAAATGCCCCACGATCATGCAGTCCCTTCCGTGATGACCAGGAGTCACCTTCATTTCCACCGCTCTGTCCATCCACCATCAGCAGTTGTTTAGTCGTGCTCCTGCCCCTCCCAGAACTCGCCGCTGCTCTCCCTTCTCTGCCTTCCCAGCCTCCGTCACCTCACACCCGGATTTTTGCGACACTGACTTCCATTCTCCTGACTGCCACACCAGGCCACTGGGCTCCCCAATCATTCTCCAGGCAATGGCCTGAGCAGCACGTGCCAGATTAGATCAGACTGTGAGTGGTGCTGGAAATGCCTCTGCTGCTCCCCATCCAACCACAGTCAGCTAGTTCCTGACAATGGATCAGGCCCCTGCCCTTCTCTGGCCTCATCATCTCATGCCTCCATGCTCCCTGCTCTAGGCCCTGAGCCTCAAAACCTTTCACACTCAATCCTGAAGAAATTTCTACTGCAACCCCTCCCACAGCACTTCACGCAGTTCCCACAGTGCCTCACATATTCTCTCACAGTCCCTTCCTCCCTCATGCAGTTCCCCACAGCACCCTGCACAGTTTCAGGTCCATCACACAATTCTGCACCATTTGTCACACAATGCCTCCCACAGTTCATGACACAGTTCCTCTCTCTTGGTTCCTTATATCGTTCTTTGCATAGTTCCACCTAGATCCTCACAAAGATCTCTGAGTTCCTTGCATAGTTCCACACTATTCCTTTCAGTCCCTGACATAGTCTTTCACAGTTCTTCACACATTTCCCCAAAGGGCTTCTCACAGCTCCTAACATAGATCCCCCCACAGTCCCTCACATAATTCTGTTTTTTAAAGAGTTCCCTACAAGGTCCCAAGGCAGCTTCTGACACTTCCACCCATAATCCCACAATCCCTCATAATTCCTGAAAACGTCCTCAGCACTTTCACACTGTCCCCACACCATTTTACATTCTTCCTCTCAGAGTTCCTCATAGTTTCTCACAATTCATACAGTTCCCAACAGTTCCTCAGTTCCTCATCTAGTTTCTCACACTTGCCCCACATTTCCTCACACAGACTTTACACAATTCCTCACACAGTTCCTCACAATTCTTCCAATTCCATACACAGTACTGCACAACTCTATACAGTTCCACATAGTTTCTCAAACAGCTCTTCTCACAGTTCCTTACACGGTTCCTCATATAGTTCCTCTCAGATCCTCACATAATTCCTCTTAGTTCCTGACATAATCCTTCACACCACCCCTAACACAGTTCCACGCATACTTCCCACACAGTTCCTCAAACGGTTCTTCACACAATTCTTCACAGTTCCTCAGTTTCCTCACATAGCTACTCACTTAGTTTCCCCACACCATTCCACATGTTTCCTTACACGGTGCACACAGAGTTCCTCACAATTCTTCATACAGTCTACATCTATTTCCTTATAGCTCCTCACAATTCCTCACAGTTCTCCACAGGAGTCACCTGGTGCTTTATATGGTTTTCATCTCAGATCTTCTCATAGTTCCTCACTCAGCTCCCCCACACAATTTTTTCCTCTCACAGTTCCACAAAGTCCACATACAGTTCCTCACTATTCTTCACAGTTTCTCACCCAGTTCCACACACTTTCTCATAGTTCATACCGTTCTTCACAATTACCAACAGTCCACACACAGTTCCACACACACATTCTCACACAGATCCTACACAATTTTCCACACACTTTCACACAGATTCCCTCAAATTTTCTTACACTTTTCCACACAAATCCCTGACATAGTCCATTACACAGTTCTGCATGCATTTCCCCAGAAAGTTTCTCACAGTTCCTCACATTCCTTTTCCCACTATGTGGGAAGTGTGTGTGTATAACTGTGCCAGGAATAGTGTGAAGAACTGCACTGAGACTGTGTGGGGAACTCTGTAAGTAACTGAGAAGAACTGTGTGAGGGACTGCGCACTGTCCCTCACATAGTTTTCCATATAGTTCCCTCACAACCCCCATACTTCCCCACACCATTTCACATACTTCCTCTCACAGTTCCACAGTTTCTCACAGGGTTCACATATGTTTCCTCACAATTCTCCACATAGTTCCCCACACAGTTCTACCCAGTTCCTCATACATCCCCACAAAGTTCCCCCCATCAGTTCAGAGTTCGTCACAGTTCTCCAAAAATTTCCTCAAAAGTCAGTCACACAATTCCCACACAGTCCACCCACACAGTTTCACACACTTGTTATAGTTCTGCAAAGTGTCTCACGATTCTTTACACAGAGTTCCTCTCACAATTCCTCACATAGTTTCTCCCACAGTTCCTTACAATTCCTCATGGAAATCCTCAGAATTATGCAGTTCCTCATGTATTTCCTCAAACTACTCTTCACAGTTCCTCAAACTGTTCCCCATACAGTTCCCCCACATAGTTTCTTCATAGTTTCCCACTCAGTTCCTCACAGCCACATACCATTCACCACAGTTCCCTCATACAGTTTCACACACTTCCTCTCACAGTTCCACACAATCTTACACAGTTCCCTACACACTTCCTCACACACTTCCACAGAAAGTTGCCTCATACTGTTCCCACACAGTTTCTTTTTGGTCCTCAAAGAGTTCCTTTCCTCTCATTTTCTTACCGTTCTTGACACATTTCTTCGCAATTCCTCCTAGTACCTCAGTTTGCCACACAGTTTATCTCATAGTTCCTCATAGTTCCCACAGGTTCCTCACTGAGTTTCTCATAAAATTCCACACAGTTCTCTCTATACACTTCCTCACATAATCCTTCACAATTCCTCTCATAAGTCACCAGTTTTTCATACAGTACCACATAGAACTCCTCCAAATTCACAGACACAGTTTCCCGCACCGTTTCACATACTTCCTCTCCCATTTCAGTTCCATTCAGTGGTTCCTCACACATTCCACATAGTTCCTCACAATACTTGATACAATGCCAGACCTCTTGCATGGTTCCCCCTACTAGTACCTCACACTTGCCCTAGACAGTTCCCCACACAGCTCCTCACAGAGTCACTCACTGTTGCTCACAGGTCCACACACAGTTCCTCAAGGTTCCCCACACACACAATTACCACATATTTTCCCACACCATTCCGACTATTCCCTATACTGCCACAGTTCCTCACAATTCTTCACGTTTCCTGCCTAGTTCTCCACACAGTTCCACAGTTCCTCACGGTTCCCACACACAATTCCCACATATCTCATACACCTCCTCTCACATTCCCTCAGAGTTCCTCACATAGTCTTCACATGGTTCCTCACAGTTCCCACATAGTTCCTTGGTTTCCTCACACAGTTATCCATTTAGCTCCCCATACCATTCTCCACAGTTCCTCAGACAGTCCACACAATTACTCATAATTCTTCATACACTTTCACATGCATTTTGTCATAGTTACAATTCTTCACAGAGTGCCATAGACAATTCCAATTTTCTGTGGTCCACAATACTGTCCTTTACAGTACCATGTGCATTTTACCCATTTCTCACACTTCCTCACATCCCTTATACAGTCCTATGCACAGTATTTCACAGTTGCCCATGTAGTTCCTTACAATTCTTCATACAATTCCCACATTTGTCCCACACCATTTCAGATACTTCCTCTCACAGTTCCTCAGTTTTCACAGTTTCTTACACAATACTTCGTAATTCCTCACACTGTTCACAATTCCACACACATCTCCCATACAGTTTCTCACAAAATCATTCACATAGTTCCTCACAAATACTCACACTGTTCTTACAGTTAGTTCCTCTCAAATCCTTGCTTAGTTCCTCCCGTGTTTCCTCACAGTTCCTAACACATTTCCTCATACAGTTCCCCACATAGTTGGTCACACTCTTCCTCTCATTTCCTTATGTAATTCCTCATGCTTCCCCACATGGTTCCTCACATTTCTTCCCACGCAATTCCTTACATAAATCAACATTTTTCCATTTCAGCACCCCACACTGGGCTTTCCAACTACATGGCACAGCTGAGTAACCCTCTACCTGGGTGGCTCCTCCCCACTCCTCAGGTCTTAGCCCTAAAGCTACCTGTCCTATAAAGCTTATGTGGCCATACTGACTAAAAGCTACCTTGTATATGGGTCATGCTCACAGTCCATTCTTTTCCTTTGTGATATTTATAACAATTCATAATTCTGTCTCTATGTTTATCATCTACTTCCCCCATCAAGCTGTGGCCCCTGTGGGGCTGTGTTGTTCTAACACACAGCTTCGTTCGGAGTTGGGCTCACTGTGTTTGTCTGCTAGGTGCACAAACAAAAGGTACTTTTACTGCCAAGACCTTCGCAGAACAACTAGGGCTAAAGGCATTCCTTGCTTCTAGCCCCCAGTGCAATGGCTGAAGACTCCTCCCCCTAGAACTGAAGAAAGCAGCTTACCTTATTGGGCCCAGAGTCCTGGAAAAGAAAAGATAGAATCTGAGGACCTGGAGTGAGGCTGGGGACCCAGGGTGTGTGGGGAGGGAAGGACTAGTGCGCTCCAGAGAGCAAAGGAACCCACCGGGTGAGCCAAGTCACCATGAGAGCCCGCGAAAGGCCCATCACTCACCACCCGGCCATCGCTGGCCACCCTGGTCTTGACAGGCCAAACAACAGAGCGATCTCTCAGGCTGCTGTCAGCCAGCAGCTCTTCCCTCACCCCAAACTATTTAAGATAAAGGTTTGGGCCTTGTAAGAATTGTCCTTCTCTGGACAAAAGCCTAGGTGTCTTGGTGAATGGCCAATACTGGTAGGGAAATTTTGACACCATCTGTAGCCTAGGGACACACACCCTTCACATCTCCAAGATTTCCCTTGAACCCCAGGCACCCTGATAGAGATAGCACTTGGCACAGGTATGACAAGCTCCCAGCATCCTTCCAGAAGGAAGAACAGGGAGCCACAACCCATCCCATCCATCTAGTTCTAGAAACCCAAAGCTAGCTCACCATTTCAGCCAGAGCAGAGATCACCTTCCCCAGCGTGGTCAAGGACTTATTGATGTTGGCTCCCTCCTGCGTGGGGAGAAGACAGTCAAGACATCAGGAAGCTTCAGGACCCTCTCGCTCCAGAGTGATCCCCTGGGGCCTCACGCCATGAGACAAGGGGCTAAGGCCGCCAAGCCCTGACTGTTCATCCGGGGCTCCTTGGAGCACGGGGGGGCTCTGGCAAGAAGCCAGGCAGAGGCCCACCCGGGCCAGGGGAGTACACTTGCCCAGCTTCTTCCAGGCTCCCTGGGGGTCCTCATAACATCTCACATGAGCCCTGGGGCCCAGCTGGTACAATTTCCAGAGCCTCTTCCCACCCACTGGGTAATGTGGCACCAAAGGGAGGCTGGAACATGAAGGCTCTCCTTCCCAACACCGAAGACTGCTTTGACCAGAGACTGTCTGCCTCACAGCCTGTGTTCTGGAGCAAAAGCCACACAGCAGTGCCCAAGTCACCATGAGGGCCCGCAAAGGGCCCAGCTTTCCTGCTGGGGTCTCGGTCCTTGTTGGCTCCTAGCCAGTGTGCCAGGCACAGCCCTCTGACTCCTGGCCTCCTCTCACCTTCTCCCATGCCCCCGGCTTTCCCTGCCCGGGCTCGCCCTGCGTGGGGGTGGCCCCAACCCCCCTCCAGCCCCAAGACGAGACCTCCTGCCCAGCCCACCCTGGAGCAAGCCAGCCTCAAAGACACGGCCCACCAGGTAAGCGAGGCGCAGGGTCACAGACATGCCAGTCCGGCCCCTACCTTGAGACGCGTGCCCTTGGCTCCTGTGGAGTCGGCCCGCTCACTCCCGGCCAGGTCCACCAGGCTGATCTTGCTCACCTGAAATAGCAACTGTGTCAGATGCAGGAGAGGCCGCAAGGCCACTGTGGGGACATGGCCAAGCCCTTCCCTGGGCCTGACGGTCTCTGACGCTGCACTTTCCCTCCCTTCACAGCTTGTCCGAGGCTCTGCCTAAGGTCAAAGCCCACATCCCTGAGAGGCTGTGCACCCCTGGCCCCTAAAATGCCCGCTGCTGCCACTGTGCTGCTCTCAGCACACGGGGCGCTCTTCATGTGTCGGAACGGAATTCCCCACAGAGCTCCCCAGGGTGTCCTGTCACCTGTTTCCACAGATGGGCTCATTGTCTATGGCGGGATTTGAATCCAATTCCAGAGCCCCAGCGGCTCAGCTGCCTCATGAGGGCACAGCTGGCTGGCCCAGTGACCGGGCGGTGGTGGGGAGGAGGTGACACTGCCACAGCCTGGGCTATGCTGCCACATGGGTTCCAGAAAAACTCAGGCCCTCCCGATCCATGGCCACTACAGATGCAGACAGGACTTGCCCAGACTTTAACAGCCAGAGACCCTCTTGGTGCCCAGAGCCCATGCTGGATGGCTGGGGGTGGGAGGGTGTCACAGCAGGTGGCCCCCAGCCCAGTCCACCTTGTTGCAGCTCCACACTCTGCCCACCCAGGCCCCACTGGGCCATCGTGATTCTCTGGGAGGAGGGCACCAGGCTGAGGTGGCCCTGGCATGACTGGGGCCTAAGTGGGGCTAACTTCTCCCAGACACCCTATAGTCCCTGGGGTGCTGCCAGTCAGGAGGAGACTGGGACACCCCCAGGAGGAGGCCTGGACCATGGGTCAGGGGAGATGACATGGAGAAAACCTGACACCCAGGGACAGAGCCACCGAGGGACAGGAAGAAGCTGTGAGCCAGCCAGGCTGCCCCTTGGGGAACACAGAGACCACGTGTCTGGACAAAGTGTCTGTCTGGGGCCACCACACAGGCCAAGACACGTGGGAAAGGCATCTGGAGCTGCAGGCGGGGTGGCGCCGGCCAGCACAGCCTCAGCTTTGTGCCTATGGATGCCAGGGCCCCCACTCCCGCCCGTTGGTCAGGCCCCACGGTCACCCCTGTGACAGGCACTCACCCCACCCACGGCCCCCGGCCCTTGAGGGCCGCCAGCACCCACTGCGGTGCAGCTCTGGGGCCAGCCCTCCTGGGCCCCCTGTCCCCACCACAACTACCAGGCAGGAGGCGGATCGGGGCAGATGCCAGGTGGGGCCCAACATCGAGATAAGCTGGCCTTGCAGGCCCAGCCACCAGGCTGGCAGTGGTGAGGGCCTGGCGCCCAGGGTGGGGAATGCAGCACATGCCCTGTGGGCCGGTGGTTGCCTTGGCCTCCTTGTCCCACCTGACAGGTCTGACCCCCGCCCCCTGCCCAGACGGCTGACATCTGCCAAGGCCACACTCACTTTCTCCGTGGTGATGTCGGTCTCTGCGTCATGGCGCTTCTGGGTGAAAATGATGTTGAAGACGGCGTGGGAGCGGCTGCTGGTTTCGTTCATGTTTGTGGCCGCCACGGTCCTGGGGGGAACAGAAGCCACACAGGGTTACCTGTCATCCCGTGGTCGGAAGTGAGAGTGGTTGATGACCCAGCTGGGCCTGCTCCCCTTGGCTCCCCGGGTTGCCCTGCCCAGCCACATGCTGGCCCTGCCTCCTAACACGGCATGAGCAGGGCCCCACCTACCTGGTCACTAGTAGCAGCCAGGTGCTGTGACAGGGGCTCTGCAGAGCCCAGACGACCCTCACATAACACAGAAAAGCCCCACCCAGGAGGGAAAGGGGGCGCCCATCTCTGTCCCAGTCTGGGAAGGGCCAGAAGCAGGCCATAGGGGGCAGAGCCCAAGGCAGCCTGTGGGGAGCTGCGGAGCTGGGCCCCATGCTGCTGAGGTGTGGAGACCACAGGACATCCGCTGGACCAGGCTCGCCATCCGACAGTCCCCAGCAGGGAGAGGCTTCATCAGAACAGCGCACTCACGGGGCCGCAACGGCTAGAGGCCCCTCACCCTCCTGGAGGCCCCAGGCAGCAGAGAGGGGAACTGGGCCATGCCTGCGGGGCAGACCGCCAGCACAGTGAAACCAGGGAGACGGATGGCCTGTGCCCTGCGATGCCTTCCCTTCGGCCCTTCGCTGAGAGCCCCTATCCTGTGCCCTGTCCGGAGAGCCATTCGCCCTCGGAAAAGGCAAGATCAGCCCTCCTGACCATGGAGCCTGACAGGGCAGCTGCCCACGGGGAGGGCCCCTGGGGAGCCACCACAGATGACACCAGTGCCCCCCAGGGAACAAACCACCTGGAGACCCCTCCCAGGCTGGCATGTGCCCTCCGTGGCCTCAGGCCCCCGGGTCCCACTCCGCCACGGTGGGGCAGAGCAGGGGAGGTCTTGGATAGACCGACAGGTGCCCCAGGGACCAGGCCTTCCATAGGGGCGTGCAGCAGCAGGCACGGGGAGGACGGACCAGCCACCTGGCACGCACCTGGCCTTGTTCCCTGAGTCCATGAGGTCCTGGATGTCATTGTAAGAGGTGACGGCCAGCTTGGAGAGGTCCTCCACGTATGGCCCCAGCAGTGGGTGCTCCCTCACACGCAGGTTGCCCTTGTTCTTGGGATTCAGGAGGTCGCGGACACGCTCACAGTAAATCTCCATGTAGCTGACCTGCAGGGCAGAGACATTCCCTCAGGGACCCCCAGGCAGGGAGCCGGGGGCATGGGGCCCACCAGCAGGGAACCCCCACAAGGTGGGGATACAGGGCCATCATCGGGGACTTTTAAGATAGGGGTACGGGGCCGCCTGCTGGGTAGGGGGAGGCACGCAAAGGACCCCCAGCACCTGTGTGAGTGCAGGAGCTGGGCTGTCAGCCCATCCCCTCTAGCTGGCTTCCCCCTCCTACCCACCCCCCATCCTGGGGGCCCGTCCAGTGGGAACACCCCAGGGACACTGCGGCCACAGCAGAACCAGGCTATGCAGCGCAGAGACACCTGTCCTCGCACCTGGCACAGAGCGCTACTTAACCAACACTCGCTGAGCAGGGGACCACCCCTCACTCCTCCGTGCCCAGCATGTCCCCGCCCCTGAGTGGGTACCCTGACAAGGTTGCTACATGCATGAACGAGTGACAAGCTCAGGGACCAACCAGGGGCGGGGACTCGCTTTAAACCAGAAAAGCATTGCTGTCCCTGCCTGGACCACCTCCCCCTCCGTGCTGGAGTCACAGACACTCGGGGAGCCCTACCTCCACGGAGTAGGACATGTTGTCATTGGTCGTGTCGTTGATTCGGGAGAACAGGTCCTCACAGAGCTGCGGGGCCGAGGACATAGCGTCAGACGATGGGGACAATGGGGCTGTTCCTGCAGGCCTGCCCCCAGGTGCTATGGGCAGCCCGAGCTCTCCAGGCCCCTCCTGCTCCCTAACAGTCCATCTCAAATGCACTGAGAAGGCCTGCACCCTAAGAGCAGCTGTCTTCTGCTTAAGTCCTGGAGTCTTCTCGGATGATATCTGATCCTTTCCCACTCTCTGCGTACCATCCTTGTCTACACAGAGTGGGCAGGGGTCTCTCATGCTACAGACTACCTAGCATTCTCCCCTGCCCAGGCCAGGTCAAGCGCTAACCAGCGCAGATCCAGAGGCCTGCCCAGGGGGGCTGGTGGGGTGGGGGCCAGGGTCCCAGCAGTACTGAGGCATCTGTCTCAGCCTTAATTACCCGAAGGCCACCCCTCATCCAGGCATCTCTCTCTTTCCAGACCACCAGGCCTCACAGCACCCCCCACTAGGGCCTAGGGCTCCAGCCTCTTCAGGGAAGGTCTGCCCCTTGCTGCTCCGCGGTGCCCTCCGCCCTCCGGGTTCACCTTCCCTCCTGGCTCCTGTCCTCCTGTGGCTACTCTCCCAGGGCACCCTGCTGGGTCCTTCCGCCTCAGGGAAGGGCGCAGACCCATCTGGTTTGCCCTTATGCTGCCCTCCCTGACCCCCGCGTGCCTGTGGGATGATGCCCTGCTGGTCCTTCTCCTGCTTGCCCATCATGGTGTAGGACTTGCCGGCCCCGGTCTGCCCGTAGGCGAAGATGCACACATTGTAGCCCTCGAAAGCGTGCTGCAGCATCTCCTCCCCAATGTCCCGATACACCTGCTTCTGGGAGGCGTAGTTGATGTCCTCAGGCTGGAAGACAGGAGGCCGCACTGCTGTAGGAAGCCGGATGCACCCGTGTACCCCCACCCTCGCACACTCCCTGCACAGGGGCCCTAACCCTGCCCGGCAGGGTGCACTCCCTGGGGGAGGGGCTGGAAGGCGCTGGCCAGAGGGCATTTCTGCAGAGTGAATGGGCTGTACCAGGGTCAGAGGCAGGAGCAGGAGCCAGAATGCTCAAAATGAAGGCATAGCCGGCAGCCTTGGGACTGGGAGGGTCTGACGGGAGGCCCAGGGAGCCCAGGGACCAGGCTACCATGTGGAATGTTCTCCTAACAGGACTGCTTTAGGCAGGCCCCAGGGAGTTACCCTAACAACGCATGTCACCATGCATTGAGGGTGACCTTCCACACACAACTTGGGAAAGTAGCCCCCTCCCCGCCCCGCCCTGGGCCTCTCACCCGTCCCTCCTTCCCCTGCCCCAGCGGTAGCCTTGTTTAGAGACACATACAGCTCAGAGAGGTCAGGGGACAGGTCAAGCATCCACATGGCTGCGGCCCACCCCCGACCTCCCGCAAGCCCCAGCCCTGGGCTTACCGAGGTGTGTGACCAGTAGGAGTAGTCGAAGCTGAAGCTTTTGGGGGTCTCCTTGGGCTGTTTGGGGTTAATGATGGCTGCAGAAGGGGACAGACATGGCGGTTAACCCTCTGCTAGGGGGACAGGCCATCAGCATGTGTTACATACCCCCCAGACAGGTACCCCAAGACAGGGAGGCCTCTGGCCCCAGACAAGCCAGTCCACCAGGGGGACGGGACCAGGGCTCCAATTCCAGGCAGACAGGCCATGTGTGCCCCTTTCCTCCATCAGGTGGACCCTGCTGCCCATACATGCCTCCTCATGGCACCCACATGGGTTCCTTCCTGCAGACGCTGGGTCAGCGGGAGACCCCACAGCCCACCTCCACGCCTCGGTCCAGCCCTGCTCCCCACCCCCACCCTGCTCTGCACACACGCGTCCAAGACACATACGGAGGCTGGAGACTGTGGGCAGGGTCGAGCTCTGCTCCCTGTGTGCCCACCATTACCGTGTGGCTCATCCGTGCACCGCGGGATTCCATCGCAGGTCACACAGCTCGGCCCTCCTGCCCCATGCTGCTGGTGCCTTGCAGGCCTGCTCTCACGGGCTTCCCTGGCACCATCTTCTGCATGGCCCCCTGCCCCCGCCCCCAGTGAGCGGCACGTGACACTGGCCAGAGGTACCACACCCAGAATGTCATTTTTTCCAAGCCAGGAACAAAGCCACAAAAGCATGGTGGTGCCATCAGCCACCAGCTGGTGCTGACCATAGAACCCACCAGGCCCCCACCCCAGGCTGCTTTGCCCTAGGCCGGCAAGGAACCCTGCCCCAGTGTTTCCCATGTGCCAGAGCCACAGGTCACATGCACCTGGGGACCAGGCAGGAGCCACCGAGGCCCCCAACCCCATCAGGCCACTCACCCACTGCCTGCTGGGCCACCATCCAAACCTGCAACTGCCCTACAGGCAGGCCTCGCAGCCATTTGCTCGGCCTAAGCGCCCCACTCCCGGCACGGGCTTTGCCTATAGCCTGTCCCCAGGGATGACTCAGTTTTGGGCCCCAGACCCCAGGTTTGAGGAGTTCTGGGAGATCACCCAGCATGTTTGGGAAGCAAGCAGCTGGAGCAGGTGATTGACCATCACGTTGCTGTCCTTGGAGCCAAGCGTGGCTCACATTTATGCTGCCTCCAGGAACAAGGCCGAGGACAGAAAGCTGCCCTGCTTTCAACTCCTGAGGGGACCTGGGGACGCAGCCACTGGAACCCCAAAAGCAGATAATGCCGGCACCGCAGAAACAATCACAACAGTCACAGCACCTCCTAACCCAAGCCCGGGCCAGGCCCCCGATGGCCCCCCACCCCGTCCACTGCTCCCCTTTGTCCCATGTGACCCTTGCCCAGTTCTGGGTGCCGACCTCGCTCTGACCATGTCCTGGTGCTGGGGTGTTTGCCATGTACCTCTCCTGGACTGCAGGCTCCCTTCGGCGGTGGCGGGGAGCTCCCAGGAACAGAGCACAGCTGTGCTCAAGGAGCACCGAGTGACTGGGGACAGCCAACAGAGAGGGACAAAGGGCAGGAGCTGGCCACAGGAGAGTCAGCCACGAGGACCATCAGGCAGAGGTCTTCCGGCACTCAGGACTGCCTGTCACCTCTCCCCATTCCCTCCTGGGGGTCCCATGGGATCTTGGGACCTTTACAGATGTGATCTGAGCTCCAGACGCAGTGAGACTGGAAGCCAGGATCCACCTGGGCCCAGCTCCTCACCTCCAAACTCTCACCAGGCACACTGGGACAGGGCTGCTCTGCTAGAGCAAGGCCCTCCCTTCAGGGGCTTGAGTTTCTCCTTTTGTGGCACTTAGGAGGAAGGAAGGGTCCTCCTGCGGCGTGCTCCCCCCAGGCCCGGGCAGGGGGTTGGGTGGGCAGGGCCCCTCCGGAGAGTGCACAATAGAGGGCGCACAAGGCACAGGCACCTGCCAGGGATGGAGACGTGGCTGGTGGGGGCCCCAGCTTGGACAGGGAAGGGAGGCAGGGAGGAAGGACTGACGGAAGCCAGTGTGTGCACGTGCGAGAATGTCAGTGTGTGCACGTGTGTGTGCGAGAGCGTGTGTGTGTGTGAGTGTGAGAGAGCATGTGTGCATGTGAGTTGTGCACATGCCTGTGTGTATACGTGTGCATGTATGTGCATGTGTGCATGTGAGAGCATGCTGCACATGTGTGTGCACACGCAAGAGTGTGTGTGTGCATGTGTGTTCATGTAATCCCATGCACGGGTGAGCTGGTTTACCAGCAGCCCACCATGGCACACTCGCAGGACTGGGGAGACAGCCCGCTGCAGCAGACCAGAACACTACTGGGCTCTCAGGGAACAGAGTCCAACCCCTGGGCGCCAGCATCCCTCATGCACAGGAGCGCTCACCTCCTCCCCTCTCCTGACCGACTGGGACAGCTCCCTCACCACCAGATATGGCTCCCAGCCCCCGCACGCTGGTCACTGCACCCCTTCTTAATGCTGCAAGACACGGCCTTTGTCCCTGCTGGTCCGGCTCCATCAGGCGCTGATGTGTGCGTTGCCTGCTTCCCCACTGGCGTGTCACCCAAGGGCACTAAGAGCCTCAGTCCTGCTGCCCTGGGACCCCAGAGAGCAGCCTCTTAAGGCCCGTGCCCAGCAAATGTTTACTGATGACCTGAAGGGGCCTCATGTCCACCCTGCTCTTCCCATGCAGCCACACATGATGACACACATCACAGAGCCTTGGTCTCCCCGTAAATGCCTCGGGAACTGTCCTCATCCATGCGGGACGATGGGGACAACACACGCAGCCACCACTGCGACTCTGTGAGCAGGACACCCACTGCAATTCTAAAGGGGAAGAATTCTAAGCGAGCAATTCCAGGGGAGAAGATGGCTCCAGGCTGTGAAGTCCTCCCTGGATGGGGCTGGCAGGAGAAACAGGCACCCGCCCTCTGGGCTGAGGCTGGTGCCCCAGCTCCTGGCCTCCAGGGCTCCTCTGTGGACACTGTGAACAGGCCTGCAGTGGTGCCAACGCCGAGCTCCCTTCTGTGGCCCTCCATTCCCAGGCTCACTCTATCTGGAGCCTAGAACATTCTAGAATAGTGACAGCAAATGGAGGCTTAGATGAGTTAGGCATTTGCAACACCTGGGTCTGTGCACAGGGCTGCTGATTGACAAGGGCCTTTGGGAGAAAGACCCCTAGAGCAGAGAAGAAGGGTCTGGAATGTTCCAGAATGGTGGTCACTGCCTGAAATCACACTGGGACCAGCTTGCCAGGATCCAGGAGGAGGGCTGGAGGCAGGGAGGCCAGGCTGGGCATGGGCCTGTGGAGCCTGGTTGGGCTGGGGGCAGGCCCTGGATGCACTGGCCCTGAGGCCTTGGTCTGTCCCCTCTGCTCCAGAGGCACTGTCCTGGGTGAGGAGTGTCCTCCCTAAATTCACATCCACTGGGAACCACAGCACGTGACCTTCTTTGGAAATATAGTCCTGGCAGATGAGATTAGTAATGATGAGATCGTGCCGATCAGGGCGGTCTGTATATAAGAAGTAGGGTCCACTAGAGACAGACAGACAGACATGCACAGGGAAAAGCCCACATGAGGACAGAGGCCAGACCCGGCCTGTTGCAGCCGCCACAAGCAGGAGACAGGTCAGGAGCACATTCTCTCAGAGTCTCAGAGGGAACCAAACCTATGGACACCTTGGCAAAATCACTTCTGTCTCAGTTCGTCTGTCCCTGGGAAATGGACTTCCCCCCAGTGCAGAGGGCCTCGGGGTGCCGGCTGGCCCATAGGGGACACAGGAGGCAGGAGACGCAGGCCCAGCCTTGCCTATAGGGCCTCAGCGGTGCAGGGGCAGAAAGACCCCATCCAGAGCCTTCCTCTGTGGGACCAGAAGGACTCAGAAGACAGGAAACCCTGCCAGACATCCCCACATCTGCTGTCTTGCACAGTGGGGACGTGGGGAGACACACAGGACATCTGCACCCCTCGGTAACCTCCGCTGGCCTGGCAAGGGGCGGACGGAAGCATTCGCCATGCAGTTTGCCTGGCTCACAAAACCAGGAGATCTGGCCCATTCAAGGGAAGGGCATTGTTCATTCAGGTGATAAACACAAGAGGACAAAGGATGTTTAGCAGTGAACGTTTCTAATGTGTATGTGTCAGCACGGAGCTTCGAGCGGCCCATTCAGAGACCCGGCATCTCCTATGAGCACCTGGATCTGAGATCCAAGAACTGCGTCAACATCCCAGGGGGTGGAGCGGGGAAGGCTGGATGGCCTCCCACCCTGACACTCACAGCCTGGCACGGGGCCCTGACGAGCCAGTGCATGGCCAGTGCATGGCCAGAGCGGCCACGCGGTCCGCTCCCCAGGCGTCTCCATATTGCTGGGCAAGTGCTCCCTGCTGAAAACATGAGGTGGCCCTGAGGCCTTGCATAGCCTCCACACGGAGCACCATCCCCCCCCTTCTCATGGGTCCCACCTACACTGACAACGTGGCTGTGAGCTGCCGCCCAAACAGCTCCGTGCACACCCACCTCAGCCTGGCTCGGGGTACCCCCCACCCACTCTGCCCCAGGGTCGCCAGGAAGAAAACCCATCCTGGCCGCTGACCCCATTCCACAGATAAGCTTTCCTGCACCGAAGGCTGGAGGGCGTCCCTCTCCTCTGGGCTCCCCCAGCCTTCACCCACACTTCTGACATGGCTTCTAGCACTTTCTACCAGTACCATCACTGCTCTGTTTTCTCCCAGATGAATACAGCTTCCCGAGTGACTGTCTCAATTATCCATTCTTCTGACACTTCTTTCCTCTCTGTCTGTCTGTGTCTCTGCGTCTCTGTCTTTCGGGCCGGAGGCCAGTCAGAGCTTTCAACCCCACAGCCCATCATCTCCTCCAGCTTTCTGCTTCCCTGGCACCTGTCCCACCCTATCCGAGACCACTCCCAAGCTCCATGGGAGATGGGTCTGACTCTTATGTGTTGTTCTATATTCTGCCAGCTCCCAGAGGGTGTGGTCACCTGTGAGCCGCTCCTGCCCAGACCCTCAGCTACTGTCTGAGGTGAGGGTGGTGCTGCCAGGGCCTGGTCCAGGAGGGAACAGGGGTCCCCACCATCATTCTTGATGTCTGGGATCATCTGACAGTGACATGGCAGACCCTGTCAGCTCCTTGGGCACATGTCCTCTGCCCACCCAGGGTCATAGCTCCCAGCAAAGGTCATGGTTCCCAGCCTGGGGTCACTTCTCACCAGAAGTCACAGTTCCCACCAGGGGTCACAGTTCCCACCACAGGTAACAGTTCCCACCAGAGGTCATGGTTCTCACCAGGGGTCACAGTTCCCATCAGAGGTCATGATTCCCACCAGGGGTCACAGTTCCCACCAGAGATCACAAATCCCATCAGAGGTCACAGTTCTCACCAGGGGGTCACAGTTCCCACCAGAGGTCACAGTTCCCACCAGAGGTCACGGCTCCCACCAGGAGTCACAGTTCCCACCAGGAGTCACAGTTCCTATAAGGAGTCGCAGTTCCCACCAGTAGTCGCAGTTCCCATCAGAGGCCATGGTTCTCACTAGGTCTCACAGTTCCAACCTGGGGTCACAATTCCCACCTGGGTAACAGTTCTCACCCGAGGTCATGGTTTGTATCCAGGGATCACTGTTCTCACCCAGGATGTCATGGGTCCTCCCAGGGTTCACAGTTCCTATGCAGCCCTTAGCTTCCAACCTTTAGGCATAAGTCACACGCCCTGAGCACCTGCTCAGGTCATAAGGAAACCAGGCCCCTGGACTGACCCTTGGCTCATGCTGGGGAAGATGCTGGACTAGCAGCCAGCCTCGGGGGAGGGTCTCAGTGACCCAACCCCTGCTGTCTGGGGCGGTCACCCATGTATCAGCATCCTCCACAGCTTCTCCCCACATCCACGTTCTCTCCCCACATAGCCTGGGACCACCTCCTCAATAAACCTTTGGCACCCAAATCCTCACATCAGGGTCTGCTTCCAAGGACTCAGTGGAGGCAACACCATTCCTAAGCACTGTGACAAAACCGCAGGTGCACATGGCCACACTGTGCCCGGGGGCCCCTGAGCAAGCTCTGAGTGGAACCTCCACAACCTGCCCACCCGGGATGAAGGAGTCTGAAAAGACCACCTCCCCGTCCCCACTCCACAGAGCCTAAGGTACCCAGGACATTCTAGAGACCCCTGAATCCTCACCTCCTCAACAGGCCTAGGGAGGCAGCTGCCCTCCACTCTGAGTGCCTCTCCCCTTGGCCAGCCTCTCCCTTCACACCTGGAGAGCTGGTGGGGTATGGGTGTGTGGGGGGTGAGGCCTGCCATCCATTCCACAGCCTCTGGGGGAAATAAGAGCCAGCACACAGTACGGTTTGTTGTCCCTGAGCCTACAGTTACAGTCACGGTCACTGCTCGAGGGACCCCAGGGGCAAACCACTTGGCTGAGCCCAGAATTCTCGTTCTAAGTCACAGGCCTGGGGCCAGACTGTTAGTCAGCTGGAGACAACCCAGACACTGCCTCAGTTTTCATGGGACTAAAATAAGTCCCCCCAAACTCTGTGTTAGAAGCAAAGGTGGATGGGGGGCAGGAGGGTCTCCTGGGGTCTGGCCACACTCCACTTCTCGGCCTGAGTGCTGCTTGGGTTGGGAGAATCTGTCCACTCGTCTGCATGAGGGGACAACAGGATCCACAAGTTCAAGGCCAGGGAGCAAAGGCCAGGCAGGGAGTGGGTGCTGTTTCCCTGCAGCAGCCTGTGTGCTAATGAAGCTGTCAGGGCCCACCTGCCTTCCTAGGCACCGCACTGTCATTCCCTCCCTAACTCCCGCCTGTTAGCATGGGGACTGCAGGCCTCCTCTCCTCAGGAAGGTTCGAGACGACATATAGTCACAAACAAGGGAAAAGAAGGCTGGAATGAACTGACATATATATGTATAAGTGGGGGGCAGCTGAAGCGAGATGAAATCCAGAACCTCACATGTTGGTGGGAAATGGGCCCCCAATTCACGTTATCCTGAGCCTCAGAAGGTGACCTTCTTTGGAAACGGGGTCTTTGGAGATGGAATTAGCTGTCACGGTGAGATCACACCAGATCAGGGTGGGTCCTACATCTGGGTATCAGAGTTCCGTTCTCTTTTGTGTTTCAAATCGTTACTTAAATGCTAGTTCGGTCACATACCGTGGAGGACTGGTTTCAGTGACCGTCCACTTATCCACAATGCCCAGTACTGACAGCAAGTGTCCTCCTGAGGGCCCAGCACCCACCTAGCCTACCCGCCCTCCACCTCTGTGAAGGCCACCGGCCACTGCAGGCCACAGGCCCAGACAGCCAAACCAGCTGGAGCCGCGGGAGGCAGAAAGGAGACTGGTCTAGAAGGTTAGAGGCAGCAAGACCCTGTCAATACCTTGACTTTAGACACTAGCCTTCAGAACTGTTGTAGGAGCCACTTCCCCACTGGTGGTCATCTGTCGCCACCGGCTCAGGGAATCGGCACCCCGTGCATCGATGAGGGAACCAGGGTAGGGGGGTGCCCAGGCCCCAGCGACGAGCCGCCCACGGCCACCCATGACCAGTACTCACTGGTGGTGCTTCCGGACATCTGGATGATGCACTTGGAGTCTCGGCTCATCTCCCGGGAATTGAAGGGGCGGACGCGTACCGCCACCTTCACCGAGGCCCCGGCCATCGTGCCGGCCTTTGTGGGTCACCCTTAGTAGTGCTAGGAGCCTGAGTGAGCGTGGAGACCTTGAGAAAAAGGGAGACATGAATTAGAAACAATACCCAGAAAGGCAGAACAGCTACTTCTGGGGGCCAGCAAACTTCTCCCTTCCTAAATCCCACTAAAGGAGGCCTGCATGTGGTGCCAATCCAGAGGGATGGGGGGCTGCGGCGGGGGTGGCTACGGATGAGAAACACCACAAGTGAAGCCTGGCTTAGCAAGTCTGGAAATCCGGAGCCTAACAAGCCTAACAAGCCAATGCACTCAGTGGGACCCAGAAAGGCTCCTGGCGCCTCTGAAAGTGGGCATCCGGGTGGGACCAAAAATGGGTGTTGGTGGAAAGCCAGCATTAAACCTGCCGTGGGTTGAATTCTGTCCCCTCAAAATCCCTGCGTTGAAGTCCTAAACCCCAGGACCTCAGAATGTGACCTTATTTGGAGACGGGGTCCTTGCAGATGTGACTGGTAAAGATGAGGTCATGCAGGAGTCTGGTAAACCCCGGACTCAACATGGAGTCCTTACGAAAGAGAACAACTGGACAGACACACACCAGGACAGTGTCAGGTGAGACAGAGGCGAAGATCCGGGCGATGCTTCTACAAGCCAAGGAATGGCTAAGGTGACAGCAGACAAAGCCCAGAAGGAAGCCGCCCTGTCCACACCTGACCTCTGACTTCTGGCCTCCAGACTGGGAGACAATATGTCTCTCTTCTCTAGGCCACCAGTCTGTGGAATTGTGGTTCAGAGGCCCTGGCAGACTCGGGAAGACCCCCAGGGCCCCACCCTCCCCTGTGGCCATCCAGGGCCTGGACCTCCCCCACCACCTGGCAGGAGAAAGTGAGCCCTGCCCAGCCTGGGGATCCGAGGCCCAGATGAGGGCGGGCATGGAGCACCTGCTGAAGGGACAGGGTTGAGGTACCCCCAAGATGCCTAGCCCTGAGATCCCCGTGCCAAGTTCATGGCTAGGGGGACCTGCCGGGACCACACCCTCCAGCAAGAAATACAGACGCTGAAACCACCAGGAAAGGAGCAAGCAGAAAGGAACAGTGCAGGAAAGAGAAGAAAAGTATTTTCTAAATTTCTTGTAATTAATATTCTCAGAGAGAGAAGTTGCTATGCCCACGAATGGGTGGAGAATGCTATTTTTCCAAAAGGGCTGTCTAATGAATATGAGAGTTTTTGGAAATTAAAAATATGAAAACACAAACTTTGAAAGTAAACCAAAAGGTTGGAATTGAGTAATTTTCCATGAAAGGGAAGAGATAAGATTTGAGGAACAGGGAAAAGGAGCCACTGAGAGAGAACTCAAAGGAAACCTCCCAGGACTGCCAGTCACGAGTCTCCAAACTCAAACACTCACCACTCACCCCGCCGGCAGTAGAAAGTCACACACCAAGCAAACTGAGGCTAACAGGAAGATTCCATAAGCTTCCGGAGAGAATGACAGACCACAAACGGTGGAGAATGGGAATGGCACGGGCATCTCACACGGACCCCAGAGATTATAGAGAAACACATCCAAACTGCTGAGGAGCAGTGGGGACAGTGCGGGGGCGGGGGGGGGGTCTTT
Organism: Martes martes; assembly: GCF_963455335.1. Lineage (NCBI taxonomy): Eukaryota > Metazoa > Chordata > Mammalia > Carnivora > Mustelidae > Martes > Martes martes. The sequence continues at coordinate 150,269,850 of NC_137890.1, read as the reverse complement.
GCTGGAGCGTGGGGAATGGTGGGGGTCTCTGTTGGGGCATTGGGGATGGCGGGGTGGGGGTCCACTGGAGCATGGGGAATGGTGGGGGTCTCTGCTGGGGTGTACGGGATGGCAGGGAAGGGAAGCAGCCCGGGGGACCCTGGGGAGGCAAGAGAGGGGCAGGGAGGGAGGCGCGGCACAGAGCTGCCCCGGGCTCCAAGGCAGGGCCAAGTGTCCCTGTGGGCAGGAGTGTAGTAACGCATTGGGGGACAGTCCCATGGTGCTGGGGCAACGCAGAGCCTCCGGCCCCACCTGGTGGGCAGGCAAATATTCAGAGGAACCACAAAGCGACAGAAAAATCTTGTTTGCACCAAAGCTAGAGCTGCTGAAGACCCGATGATACACAGGTGAGTCTCCTGAGGCTAAGGCTGAGCCGCCCTGTCTGGCAGGTGGCTGACAGGGAGACACGACACGGCCCCTGACCCAGCCCCCGACCTAGTCCTTCTCCTCCTGACTCCACGCCAAGGCTCCGGGGCCACTGTGAGGCCAGCAGCTGGGATCGGTGGACAGGCACAGGTCCCAGCAAGGCCAGAGTCCAGCCTTGCCTTCTCAGGGAAGCTTCTAGGGGTCCCAGGAACAGAACCACCTTTAAGCGTCTGTTTCCACAGAAAAATGCTGCCAAACGCATCTCTGAGGCTGGGCCTCTTCAGAGCACCTGGGGCCCTGTGGTCTCCCCGCCACAATGAGCTGGCATCCCGACCCTGAGGCCCAGGATGAAGAGGGTCGGGCAGCCCAGCACTGGGGGCCGTGCCAGGTGCGCTCAGCGGGAGCCACAGAAGCCCACCACCCTCTGACTCGCGCTCCTGCGCCCTGGCCCAGCCCACTGGCCAGGGACCTGGTGGGTGCACCAACCTCCATCCCCCTGTGGGACCCTGGCCCAGCCCACTGGCCAGGGACCTGGTGGACACACCGATCTCCATCCCCCTGTGGGAACGAGCAGTGTGTGGGTTCCTACCAGCAGTGGGGACAGCAGTCATAGGACGGAGATCATCCCCCCAAAAGCCTAACCCTGACATAGGCTGGGGCTTTAAACCTGTCAAGGGTGTTTTCAAATAGAACAGGGCTCCAGAATGTCCTCCCGTACCCTATATCCTGGGGCTCTCACTGGCAGCTGGATCCAGCAATAACCTGGTGTCCAGATGAGCAGGGAAGGAAATGGTTCGCGCAGCAAATCCAAATGATGGAACAGACAGTCCTAAGCAAGTGTACAGATGCTGCATTTCAGTACCACGTCCCACAGCTCCCAACTCGGGCTGCAGCCGCCGGGGGCATTCCTGGCATCGACCTCACATGGAGGAGGTGCAAGCCAGGGACCAGAGACCCAGTCCCGTTCCTGCCTTTGTCTCCACCGTGTGACTTAACCCCTGGGCCTTGGTTTACCCATCTGTGAAATGACAGGGTTGAGGCCATTTGATGACCCCAAAGCGATTCCCCCTCTCAGGGCCTGGGACCCTGAGGAAAGCCAGCAAAAGCTCCCTGCTCTGGCCACTCTGAAAGCCCTTTCCCACAGGCCTCCAGCGGGCTGCCAGCCTGATGCTGTAGCCGGCCACCCAAGGGGGTTTGGGGGCTTGCAGGACAGGGCCCCTGGGAACATGGAGGAGGACAAGCTCAGGGCAGAGAGCTGTGGGCCATCCAGAAATGGCCAGGAGCTCCAGAAAACAGAACTCAGCCTGACATGAAGACCAGTTGCCACCTAAAATGAACCAAAGTACCCATTCAGCTGTGAACCCCCATCACTAGAGGCATCCAAGGAAAGCAAAGGCTTAGGGGAGAGGGCTTGAGACTCTCAAGAGCAGAAGGATCCTGACAAAGATCCTGGGGCCTGTCTCTCTTTGCAGATGGAGGGAGCCCCACAGGGGCTGGGATCAATGCAGACTTCAGGCTTTAAACTCCCAGGCCCCACCCAGGGTCAGGATCCCCCAGCACAGGCTAGACGTGGAGCAGAACCACCCAGTGGGCAAGCACAGCCATCCAAAGGCTGCAGGGAGAGAGGGATGCCCCAGAGCAGCCGGCCACTGAGGGGTGACAAGTGCAAGACGTGAGCCAAAGCCCAGGTGGGTGGGGGCAAAAGGGGGCTGCAGTCACAGCGGCCACACGCCAGAGCCCCTGCAGCCACGGCACGCACCCTTACCCACACACTGTAAGTTAAGGGTTTTTTTTAACAGTCTCGCCCTCTCGCATCCAAACACGACCACCCAGGAAGGGACTGGAGGGACGTGGCTCCCTGGGAATCTGCATTTCCTTAGGCTGCAAAATCTCCCCACACTCCAGATGGAGAAAAGTATTAGGCTATTCCAGCTGGGGTGGGAAGGGCAAGAGCAAGGTCATGAATTCCTGGTGTGAATGTAAATTGAAATGAGATTTCCAGCATTTAGCAACATGCCTTCGTGTCTTCCAAAAAAAAAAGGAGGCTATATCTGTTGAGTGAGCAATGCTCAGTGCTGAAATAGGAAATAATTAGGAATAAAGAAAATATTTATGAAAGCAGATGTTCAATTCAATATTGCATAATTTTCAGTTCTCCCCAAATTTAGATATGTTAATTCAGTGCTAGTCCAGTAAGCAAAATATTCCAACAGGATTTTCAGTGGAATTATGCAAGAGTTCCAAAGAGACCAGTGAAAAATAAGAATAAAGAACATACCTACCAGCTATCAGACTTACTATAAAGCTGTCATGACTTCCAAAGTCCAGCAATGGCAGATGAATAGAGACCAACAGAAAAGATGAAGCATGACCACAGGCGGACAGACAGACATACCTAATGGATGATAAGGCAGCACTTCAGGTAACTGGGTGAGACTGGTACTGGAGCAACTGGCTCTCCCATATTTAAAAAGAGCTAGAACCTCACCTGTGAGAGGATTACAAGAACACATGGACACTATGCTATGGCTCCCGGGGGGACAGCGGGTGTGAGCGCAGAGCATGGAAAGCAGAGCCCTTCCAGGCAGAAGGGCTGCAGACACAGCCATGCTCCCCCCCACCGTGTCTGGCTAGAGAAGCTGGGTAAAATTTCACAATGTGAATCAAAGAGCTACGGAAGCCACTCAGACTAGCAGGCCAAGATTCCAAAGATGGGGGCTGCCGGGACAGGAGACAACATTCCAACACGCCACAGCACTTTCTCCCTAAATGCATTTGCATTCTGGGCACGGGGCAAGAGGCTGGGAATCTGGAGTCTTCCCAGGCAGGAAGCTGTTGCTGAGGGATGGAGAAACCCACTGAGTTTTTGGTCAAGAGAAGCAAACTTGAGAGGTCAAAATCCCGGGAGAAAGAAGTAGGGAGCTTCACTCAGCCAGTTCTCCTCTTAAGTGCAAAGGTATGAGGGTCAGGAGTTTAAAAATCCAAACAGAAATCCTCTGTAAATCAAAAAGGAGTCTTCTGCACTGTCAGGTGCTAAGGAGACAAGGATTAGCATTCAAGATCCAATGGGAGGAGGGGCTCCAGTAATCATACCAGGACCTGATTTGAAAGCCCTGAGAGGCACAGAGTCTAAAAGCAGAACCACAGGGAGGGCAAAGCTTAGCAAAACTGCGATGCTTCCCTAACTCAGTCAACTAAGTCTTTGCCTGAATTAGGGATGACTGTCCACTCTATCTGCTTGGAAAGAAAAAGGTGAGCCATCCAGAGCCTCTTCTGTGTTTCAATAGGAAAGACCTGACATTAAATCAAAAGTCACAGGGCACGAAAAACAGGACTATAGGATTCAAAACAAATTGGGGGGAGAAAAAAACCATGAAAGGAAAAAAAGAAACATATCTACACATGATCCAGATCTAGGAGTTATCAAACAAGGACTTTATAATAACCATGATGTATATATTCAAAATAAAGAGAGAAGGACAGAGAAAATAAATGGAAAAATGGAGACTTTTGCAAGATCTAAAACTATGAAAAAGAATTTCTGGTGAAAATTCTAGAACTGAAAACACAATAACTGACATTAAGAACCCAAGAAATTAGACACAGCTGAAAGCAGTGTTCATGAACTGGAGGAATTAAGGAACAGGAAAAAATGAATGGAAAATATAGGAAGTAGAGTCAGAGTAATACAGGACACAGTAAAATGGCCTAACGTGCAAGTAACTGCAAGCTAAAAGAAGAAATGGAATAGGAGAAAAGCAATACTTAAGAAGATAATGACCAGGGGAGCCTGGCAGCTCAGTCGTGAAGTGTCTGCTTTTGGCTCAGGTCATGATCCCAGAGACCTGGGATCAAGCCCCACATCAGGCTCCCTGCTCAGCGGGAAGCCTGCTTCTCCCTCTCCCACTGCCCTTACTTGTGTTCCCTCTCTCACTGTCTCCCTCTGTCAAGTAAATAAATAAAATTGTCAAGAAGAAGAAGAAGAAGAAGAAGAAGAAGAAGAAGAAGAAGAAGAAGAAGAAGAAAATGACCATTGTCTAAAATTGCTAAAGTACATCAACCCACAGATTCAAGAAGCCTTGCAAACACAAAGTAGGATAAATACAAAGAACGCTACACAAAGGCACATCATAATAAGACTGAGTGCCAAAAAGGAAGAGTCCTAAAAGCAGCCAGAAAAGAAGAGACAGATAACCTCTAAAGGAACAAAAATTGGACTGACAACTGACCTCTCAACAGCAATGATGGAAGCCATAAGACAAGGTCAGGTTTCAGCATCATCAGATAAGTAGAAAAGCAACAATTTACATTAGACTTTCCAGGATACATGTTTCAACTGCCAAGGTAATCATCAAGAAAGCAGGGAAAAAATGTGTAACTAACAAGTTAGTAGCAAGAACAGAAAAAAATGTACATCGTTTTATTAATCCAATAGAAGGCAACCAAGGAGGAAGAACAGAAAAACGGCAAAAAAAACCTAGGTTGAATGGAAGATGAAGACTTAAAACTGCAGATAAAAACCCAATTAGTATGGCCTGAACACTCCCGGTAAAATATCATAACCATCAAAACAGATTTTTTAAAAATTCTATTCTGTTGCCAAGAGACACCTTTTTTAAAAAAAGATGTTATTTATTTGAGAGAGAGAGTGCGTGCGCACACATGCCTGCATGGGGGGAGGGGCAGAGGGAAAGAGAGAATCTCGAGCAGAGTCCCTGCCGAGCATAGAGCCTGACATGGGGTCCATCTCACCAAGTGAGATCATGACCTGAGCCAAAATCAAGAGTAGAACACTTAACTGACTGGGCCACCCAGGCGCCCCCAGGAGACACCTTTAAGTAAACAGACAGAAAGGTTGAAAATAAAAATTTTTGGTTTGCTTCTTCTATCAGATACTGAGAAGGAAAATTATACATCATACACATTCTTTTAAATTTTTTTTTAAGATTTTATTTATTTATTTGACAGACAGAGATCACAAGTAGGCAGAGAGGCAGGCAGAGAAAGAGGGGAAAGCAGGCTCCCTGCTGAGCAGAGAGCCCGATGCAGGGCTCGATCCCAGGACCGTGAGACCATGACCCGAGCCGAAGGCAGAGGCTTTAACCCACTGAGCCATCCAGGCGCCCCCACACACATTCTTTTAAAGTGCACATAAAGGGGCACTTGTGTGGCTCAGCTGGTTAAGTGACTGACTCTTGATCTCAGCTCTCAGGTCTTGATCTCCAGGTTGTGAGTTCAAGTCCCATGCTGGGCTCCACTCTGGGCATGAAGCCTACTAAATAGATAGATAGATAGATAGATAGATAGATAGATAGATAGAGAAATTGCACATAAAGATATACTAAAATTGGTCATACACTAGTCATAAATCAAACTCTAACAAATTTCAATTTAAAATTAAAATCCTAATGTGTATGTTCTCTGACCACAGTAGAATTGAGCTAGACATCAATACCAAAAAACAAAACAACAACAACAAAACAAAATCCCCCAACTGCTTGGACATTAAGCAACAGGATTCTAAATAACCCATGGGACAAAGAAAAACATCTCATCAGACATTAGAAAATATTTTGAACTGAACACTAATGCAGATATAACATATCAAAACTGTGGGAGGCAGCTAAAGCAGGACTCACAAGCCTGGAGGGGTCAGGGGGCCTTCACAAGGTTCTCGGGTAGATTCAGACCCAGCGTCCCTCAGCAAGCTGCAGGTTCACCAGGCTGACCCTCAGGACGCATGTTGCCTGGAGAGTGGCCCAGTGGATGTAAGCCAGCAACTGAGGCTCTGCCAGAGCGGGGCTGTCTCCTGTGGACCCTGAACCCTGGTGTCAGCAGCACCAGGGGTTGGAGAGACATGGGAAACTCAGGGAGGTGGTTGGATGTGTGCATCTGAAGAGGGGTCAGGCAAGAAAAATGAATGCATCACTTGTGAACACTAAGTCATGGCAATGGAGGAGATCAACAGGCTGGATAGAAAGGGGGAGAAGGAGATGGAGGAGTGGCAGAGAAGTCTGGAACTCTGGACAGGCCCTCTAGAATCCTGCCTTCACTGCCAGAGGCAGTGGGAGACCCAGGTCCTGAGCCTTGTGGGGACACCACAGGTCACTTCCCAATTCCCCACCAGCCTCCTCAGCATTCACCTTCCTGAATCTGCCGTCAGTTAGAACAAGGGTTCTGCTTTTCATTTCCCCAAACGCATTGCCGTGATTTCTCTGTCTTCCACCCTTTCAGAAGGGCTTAGGTCTCCTTCACTTACCTTTACCATATTTTAGTGCCATTTCAGGAGGGAGAGAAGATAAATGCATGAACCTCACAGACAGAACACTGAGAAAAGATGGCCCAAAGACAAAAGAGGGTACACTTTTTATAATCCTACTTATGCAACTTCTTAAACAGGCACCCCAAAACTGGCAGAATAAGCACATTACTTAGCAAGATAGAGCCAAAAGCATCAAATAGCACAAAACAGCTAAGAGAGCTGGAAGAGGCTGGGGATGGAGAGGAAAACCTGCTGATTTCCTAAATAAGTTTTGTAGATAGATCTGACTCTTCGAAACTGTGTTCATATTTAAAGATTTTTTTTAAAAAATTCCCAAAGGGGGGCACCTGGGTGGCTCAGTCATTAAGCGGCTGCCTTTGGCTCCGGTCACGATCCTAGAGTCTTGGGATCGAGCACCACATCAGGCTCCCTGCTCAGCGGGAAGCCTGCTTCTCCCTTTCCCACTCGCCCTGCTTGTGTTTCCTCTCTCGCTGTGTCTCAAATAAATAAAATCTTAAAATAATAAAAAATTACCAAATGGTTCGGGTAAATAAGTAAATAAATAAAAAGGCCTTATTTTGTTTGATAAACACCAGTGTGTGTGAAGACAAAAACAGTTTGCTCATTAAAATTAACATTTGTCAAACCAACAGAAAAACAGGTGAATGAGAGACCTCCACTTTTGACAACATGGTGGAAGGAACTCCCTCCCATTAGAAATCACTGAGAAACTTAGGATAAATAACAAACTTCAGAATAAAATAAGAGAATGTCTGAGGAAGGGGAGAGAAAGCAGCAGGAAGAGCTGAATCCAAGAGGCATGCCCACCAGGGAGAAAGCTGCCCACATATGCTGACTCCAGAAACGTGGAGAAGCGGACCTCACCTGCTGAATGGAGGACTGAGGCATGGCCTCAAGCACAAGGTTGGAACTGGAACCAAACCACCACAGAGAGTTCAATCCTTTAAAGCTATAACCCCAGAGCATGGAACGCCAGGAGAAAGCCATCTGTCATCAGAGGGACACAGGGGACTTACTCTGAATGATCTCAGCCCCATGTGGTGAAAAAGCCAGTGTTTCTGAGAACTTGAGGCCACAGACCTGTCTTCATGCAGCTTTGTGTTTCAAATTTGCAATACCTCCATGATCAGTGAAACCCGAGTTTGAGAAGTCAGCTCAGAGTGCGTCTCAGTTGTTTGCAACTATAGGACATCATCACAAACACAAATACAAATCCTCCTTAGAAACAGCTTCCTCTTCTCAGGTCCCCACAGATGAAGATCAGTCAAACATGAGCTCACAATTACATATTACCCAAACACCACAGAAGCAATTCACTGTGAGCAAGAATTGGGAAAAGGAAAAGAAAAGAGAACTAGAATTAGATCCTAATCCTGGAGTATCAAGGATTTCAGATACTGAAATCATCAGATACAGATCATAAAATGTGCATGCCTAAAATGTTGAGAGAAATAAACAGGAATGAGAAATAAGGCTGTAAAATATGGAGGGGGGAATCGTGTAGAACGTTCAGAAATAAAAATGTGACCATTCAAACTTTAAAACTTAGCAGACATGTTACTGAGCAAATTAAATGAAGCTGAGCAAAGAATTAATGAACTGGAAAACGTATTGGAAAAAATTACTGAGAATGGTCCCACAGAGACAACACAATGAAAACATAAAACCAAGATTAAGAGTCATCCAACATGAAAGAATTCACTAATTCATCATGGCAGAAATTTTAACATATTGCTCACTAATTGACAGCCCAAACAGACATATTAACAAGGATGTAGATGGTCTGAGCACGATAATCATGAACTAATGAACACATGTGCTCTCTTCTTCTTGTAAATTAGAGAAACACATTCTTTTCTAACACATATGGAACATTTACAATGTTCTACCATTTTGTAGGTCACAAAACAACTCCTAATAAATGTCAAAGACTCTGTACCAAATGCATCTTGTAATTTAAAGATATTTAAAAATCAATAATAGACCATTAAAAAAACCTATGTTTAAAAAAATTAAAAATAAACTTCCAAATAATTAATACACAAAGAAGAAATCATGATGGAGATATAAATAAACTTAGGAGTGAATGATAATGAAAAGACTACTAGCAACACATGGGGCATTTCCATGTTCAGCCATGATGGGAGTTACAGGACCACACTTCAGCTCCCCCTATAAACAATAAACTAGCAAACCTGGACAAAATGTATGAAAATAACTGTCTTTAGACACTGGACAGCAGGCTGTGCAGAACTGTGATCACTGAGAGAAGGGAAACATACAAGGGAAACCCTATAATCACTCCAAATCCACCCAGAGGCAATTTCCAGACCTCAGGGTTTGGACAGTAAGATGCCAATAGCTCAGCAGCTCTGAGGAGTTGAGGAGATGGAGGCTAGAGTTTGGGTAGTTTGAGGCAGCTGGAAATTGTGGGTCAGAGTTCTGGAAAGGAAAGCGCGGCTAAGTAGCAAAGGTCAAGATATTGCATAGGAGTGCCTTCAGACTTTGTAGAGGATGCATCCATCCCCATGTAGTGCAGGCAAGGAAGACGCAGTGATTCCCAAAGCTCACATAAAATAAGAAAGTTATCTGTGCCATAATAGTTCTCTTGATCCTCCAATCCAGACATTCAGTGGATATCCCAAAGAAATCACACTTCAGTAGTGGGCTTAACCATCCCTCTGACATCTGCTCCAGAGAAACTCTTAAAATCAGGACTTCAAGGATCAAATGAGCTCAAGTAATTTACTACCTGCCAAAACAAAGCCCAACATACTTTCTGGGAAGAAAGCATAATTTAGACACTCCACAATGTAGAAATGTCTAGAACCCAATTAAAAAAAAAAAAATGGGGCACCTGGGTGGCTCAGTCCATTAAGCATCTGCCTTCAGTTTAGGTCATGATCTCAGGATCCTGGGATGGAGCCCCATGTCAGTCTCCCTGCTCAGCAGGGGAGTCTGCTTTTCCCTCTCCCCCTGCCGCTCCCCTGCCTTGTGTGCACTCTCTCTCTCAAATAAATAGTCTTTTTAAAAAAATTACTACACGTGCCAAGAAGCAGGAAAAGATGATCTATAACCAGGAGAAAAATTAGTCAGTGGGAACTTGAGTTTTTTTACAACAGTTAAAGAAGCTGATTTAATAGTTTAAGAATCTACTTACCAAAAAAAGCAGGAGACTTTTCACAAGTGAGCCCTAACATACACTCAGAAAACCCAGATAATTCCAATCTTATACAAACTCTTTAAGAGAACAGGAAAGATGGAGATGGGGTAGAGAGATTATGACCTTGGCATCAAATCAGACAAAAAAAATTGGAGAAATGAAGATCGGACATTGATCTCACTAATGAACATAGATATAAAAGTCCAAAACATTAGCAAGAAGGCCCAGCAGCAAATAAAAAGGTTAATGCAGTAGGCTTATTCTAAAAATACCAATATGATGATATATATGCAGTTTAACATAGGACATCTATTAATATAATTCACCACATATCAGATTAAAAGAGAAATAGCCAAATGAGGTTCTCAATAGTTGCTGAAAAGGCATTCAATAATTCTCAAAATCTGCTTATGATAAAAATCTTGGCAATAATGAGAAATAAAAGAAATCTTTACTCTCATAACAGGCCCCTACTAAAAACCTACCCAAATATCATACTTAATCGTAAAATATTAGGAACACTTTCTTTAAATTCAGAAACAAGTTTAGGATGCCTTTCATCACTTCTATTTCACATTGGAACAGTGGTGCTAGCCAGAGTGATAAGGCAGGAAAAATAAACAACAATGACAAAATATGGATTGGAAATGAAGAAACCCAATCTGTCATCACTTGCAGACTAATTGCTTATCTACACAGAAATCAAGAGGATCCACAGATAAATTATTTGACTTAGTGGGAAGGTAACACAAAGTTACTAGAAACAAACCATGTTGGAATACACGAGAGATAAATAGTTAAAAAAATATTTTAAGGTGCATTTAAAAGATAATCCAAAGTGTATAGTACCTTTATCATAATAAGTGTCACAACAGATGCATATAACTTTTGTGAGGAAATGTTTAGCCTTCACAAAAATATAGAAAACCTAAATAAATGAACTATAACCCACACATGGAAAAATTTCAATATCTTTAAAATGTTTATTTTCACTCAAATGAATAAAAAATTCAATATATGGGCAAATGAAATCTCAACCAGATTTTTTATAAAAGTGTTGTTAAAAATTCCTTTGGAAGAGTGAGATGCTATGAATACCAATGACCCATTTGAAGAAACACAAGAGGGTAGAAGACAACGTGTCCTCCTGGAATCAAGACTTAACATAAAGGTACAGTAACTAAGATGGGGTGGCCAGGACAAGGTAAGTCACCACCCGTGTAACAGAAGGGATCCCAAAACAGACTTACACAGACACAGCCCTTCTGAGAGTGGGCAAAGGGGGCTTTGCAGGTCTGTGGGAAGGGGAAGGAGTACTGAAGCTATGTTGCTGAGAAAACTGGTGATGGCCTGAATTTTGGGACACCATATTCCTAACCCAAACCCTACCCCCAGTGGGAAGGGATTAGGAAATGGGGGCACTGGTATATGGTCAGGCATAAATGAGCTCAGAGGGTGGGCCTCATGAATGGGATTAGTGCCCTTATAAAGGTCCCAAGAGAGCATGCTTCCTCTCTCCAATGCAGAGTTGGCTGTCTGCAACCTAGAAGTAGGCTTTTGCCAGAACCTGGCCCTGCCGGCACCCTGATCTTGGACTTCCAGTCTCAGAACTATGAGAAATCACTGTCTGTTTACAAGCCACCCAGTCTATGGTATTCTGTTACAGCAGCCCAGACAGACGAAGACAACTGGCTAGCCATATGGAAAAACACAAAATTAGATTCCTCCTCTATACCAAATCAAATTCCATGCATACTCAAGACCTAAATGTGAACAACAGTTTTGGAAGATAAAAAAATGAAGAAAAGTGGTATCTCCATATTCTCCTTCGAGGATTCAATCCACAGAAGGTACCAAAAGGAAAAGTCCAGACATCAAGATACCATTAATGGGTGAAGAGGAGTTCACCCCCCCTGGAGATGTCTGCAGCACATCTAACTGACAAGGGTTCATATGCAGAACACACAAAGAACACACAAAAATCAAACAACAACAACAACAAAGAACACCAAAAAAAATAGCCAAAAGTTATGAACAGACAATTTACAGGACAAGACGCTCAACCACAATGGATAATGATGAAAGTGTGGCTCAAAACCATATCCATCAGGGGCACCAGGGTGGCTCAGCCTGTTAAGCATCTGCCTTCGGCTCAGGTCATGATCTCAGGGTCCTGGGATCAAGCCCCACTTCAGGATCTGTGCTCAGCAGGGAGCCTGCTTCCCCCTCTTTGCCTGCCCCTTCCCCAGCTTGTGCATGCACGCACTTGCTCTCTCTCTCTAATAAATAAATAAAACCTTTTTAAAAAATCCATCAGATCACAAAATTAAAACACGTGGCAACATGAAATGTTGTAAGGACAGGGAAACGGGAATATCACAGTCCACTTGGGAAAACCTCATGAGCACAACCACTTTGGAAACAACATGGAGATGTCCGCTAACATTGTAGACTCTGGGACCAGCCACTGGGCAACTCTACATGTACGAGATCACAGGAGAAATATCCCCAGACTCCACAGTATCTGCAGCAGAAAGGAGAAAGAGTAGGAAAGGTGGAGGAGATGGGAGAGCCTGACTGTCCACCGATTGGAGACTGAACAAAGTGTGGCCCAGTCACACCGCAGTCATCCAGATGGGACAGTGAGTGAAGCAGAGCCATCCGTAGTCCTTGGGAAACTTACAAACAGCCAAAGTCACTTGCCCAGCAATATGCAGCCCACACGGGGCTTCACACACACACACACAAGGGACGCTACCTGGAGCCCAGGGGTCAATGACGAAATTCTGCACACATGTTGAGGGCCAAAGTCCAGGTGGTGAGAACCTCCAGGTCAAGTCGGGACTCTGAGGCCCCAGGGACTGCCAAGGCCTTGATGTGGACCTCCACCAAGTCTGCAAGGTGGGGTCACACCAGAGCCCCCTCCTCCTTCTGTAAGGGTTAGGGGAGCGATCGCTCAAAATGCCAGGGACCGGGGAGTGTGCTGGAAATGCTTCCTCTCTGAAGTTGACCGTGCACACATGGCCATTTGTGGAAATATTCTAGATTCTTTTCATGTGTCCTATTACATAACCTTTTTTAAAGACTTAACTTCTTTCAAGAAGTCTTGCCACAGAGGGGACCAAGCAGCGGGGCTGATTTGCAGGGGATGGGGCCAGGCCTCGCTGCCTGGAGCCGGGCTGCAGGCAGGGGGTCTGAGGTGGGGCACTGGGGGTCATGGTGTCAGACATGCCGTATACCGGAGAGCAGCAAGAAGGGCCAGCCTCTCTCAACAGCACTGGGTGTGAAGTCTGAGAGGACTCGAGCAAGTGTGAAATGGTCCCGGGGGTGCAGAGTCATGTGGTTGCAGGTGCCGCGGAGGGTTGCCCACCGAGCTGGGGAGGGCATGCACAGGGGTGAGGGTCAGCTAATCGCGGGCTCAGAACCAAGGGAGAAGGACGGGGCAGGGAGCATGCCAGAGCCCAAGGAGCTGTTCAAAGGGCTCCTGAGCCATGACAGTCTGTGCCCTGCCGGCCCTATGTGGACTGCCGTCCATGTCTGAGGGTGAAAAGGTCCAGCCTGCAACCGTGAGACGTGCAGCAAGGACAGAGAGGACAAGGGAGCCAGGCGACAGTGGTCATGCACGTGGATGAAGAAGTGACCGACAGTAAGGACCATGGGAGAGGGAGACCCGGAGCCACGAGTCAGGGCCTCAGGGGAAGGAGGGCATTGAGCCCATTCACTCAGTGAAGATGTGCTGAGGACCCGCCCGTGGGCAGGTCACAGGGGACACAGGGGATGGGGCTGGCCCCTCAGTGAATACTGACGGCTTCACATTTCTGCGTAAACACGGAGTGTGGGCAGGAAGCTCAAGGAAAAGCCAAACCTCTACGGACACATGGATGGGCAAAGGCAGCCTGAGACCCAGGACTGGCCCCCGGCGCAAACCCACACCAAGCACCGCAGCCTCCCCAGTATCCCTCACCTGGCACCCATCTACCCCCCAGGCCAGCAGCACCGCCTGGAACGGAGCACCCACACGGCACCTCTTCCTGAAACACTGATTTTCCCTCGAGAGTTGGGGAAAAACAGAACTCATCTTTCTTAGTCTTACAAGAGATGTACATTAGAGCCCATACCAGGCCTGCCCCGGGGCCCCTCAGAAAGGAGGGGACCCTCAAGTGAGAAGCCTGCAGGCTAGCTCTTGAGGCCCATGAAACAGAGGGCAGAGCTTGCTGGTGGGTCACCCCCCGTGGTGAAGGGCAGGGGAGAGGCCTCGCCCATGACCTCAGGCCCCTAACAATCCTTCTGGAGGCTGGGGTCGGGGGGTGGCCCAGAAACAGCCCGGAGGGGGTCGGCATGATAGCGGGGCCCTCCAGGGGTTCTGGGCTTGTGGGCTCAGTGGGGCCCGTGGAGGGAAGGCATTCCAGGATGCGAGGCTATAGAAGGCGACCCAGTGTGACTCTGCAGAACCACCACACGGACCCATGGGACCTCCATCTGCTCCTAGCCGCCCACCCCCACAGAGGGCATGGCCACCATACCCCAAGGCCCAGGCTCCCCAGACACAGGAGAAGACGTGTGGTGAGAGTGAGAGAGCCAGTGTGGACGTTGGCATCCCGCATCCTGGAGGAGCGGGACGGGACTACGTTGACCCCGCACCCAGCCCTCCAGACCTAAAGCAGAGCTCCCTCACCCCCATGCTGGGCTCCAGCTGGAAGCCCACTCTGACCCAGGGAAACCAGGGGTGGCGTGCTCAACCCCCCACTCCCCCACCACAGGCATCCCCAGCAGGAAGGGGCCCTCAGGGCCTGCCACATAAACCAGGAGTGAGAAGCCTCGAAGGTGAAGACTGTAGTGAACCAGCAGGGAGCTCGAAATAAACCACAGAGCAGAAGCAGAAACAAGCAAATGAACAGGAACCACCTCTAGGAACACTCAGAATGTTTCAAGAGGATAGTGTGCTTCCGAAACAGGAACAAGACGCTGTGAAATGGGAACAGTTAGGGACAAGGAAGAGGGAGCTCTTAGAGATGGACACGTAAGTGCTGAAACACATGATCCCAAAAAGAACTCAAAAAGGAAGCCCAGAAATTGCCCAGAAAATAGGACATAAACAAGGAGACACGACATACGAGAGGAAAAAAACAAGACCAAGACAAGACGACCAGTGCCTAACATCAAGGAATAAAACAGAAAGTGTAAGGGGTGGATGTCTGCTCATATAGCGTGGGACCTCAGGCTGGGATGTCGACACCGAGACGTGCCGCCAGACACACCACAGACCTAGGGCGAGGACCGAGCTGAGACCCCATCCCACAGCCAAGGACTCACCCCATTTCCAGGAAGTCGCACAAGACAGGAAGCCAAGAAAGGAGAAGCTCCGTGTCCAAGAAACAGAGCCATCTGGCCCGGGGATGTGGACAGCAGGGGGCAGCTCAGGGGGACACAGGCTGGGAGAGGCTCCCGGGTGTGGGACTTGGCAGAAGAGAGCGCACGACGGAGAGATGGGGAAATCAAATGTTCCAGAGGTCTGTCCTGTCTAAGGTCAGAGCTCACGCAAAGAAGAGCAGGCCCTAAGTTCTCTCCTCAGGTCTGGGTCCGGTGACCACGTCCCTGCTCATCCTGTCACCCTCCGGGCACCAGGGACCTGCGGCCATGTGGCGAAGAGTGAGGACGAGGTGACACGGAGCAGCTGAGTCACCCCAGGCCCCAGTCCCATGACGGCCCCTCAGAAGCCTGGTCCCCATAGACCCACAGGCCTTGGACACTGATGGCCCCGCCCTGCCCCTTACCATCCCGGCCAAGCTGATGACAGATGGGGAAGGGAACTGAGGCCCACCTGAACTCTCCTGGCAGGGCTGAGACCCAAGAGTGGGGACAGGGCTCCTGACACACCCCTCCAAGTTCCTCCTGGGCACCATCAGCCTCCCTCCTAGAGGCCGAAGGCCAAACTCCAGGGAGAGGGTCCGGCAGGGGTCCATGGGCCCTTCCCACCCCATCCCTAGCACTGCATTTCAGGACAGGCACCTGCTCCAGGACCTGCTGGGCCCTGAATGGGAGATGTGAAGACATACAGACAACCTGCACATGCCCAGGGTGGTAACCGCTCTCTCTGGGCCCACGGGAAATAGACCGCTTGGGCTAAAGCAACTGGCTTGGCTGGGCACCTACTGTGTGTGTGAGGCCCTGCACTGGCTGGGGTGGGCGGGAGCAGGGGGGATGGAGGGGTAGAACGGGGATTTGAAGGGGCAGATGGGGCAGAGGATTTGGTCAAGGGGTGGAAGAGTGGGAGGGAGTGGGGGTGGGTGGAGGTGAAGGAGCAGGGGTAGGTGCCAGTGTGGGGTGGAGATGTGTGGAGTAGAGGAGTAAGGGAGTGAGCAAGCTGGAAGGTAGGGTAGGGGGCAGGTCGGGGCTAGGGGTAGAGGGTGGGCTGGAGGGGTGCGATGAGGTGAAGGGGTGGGGTGGGGGGCAGACTGGAAGTGGGGGTACAGGAGTAAGGTAGAGGAGTGAGTTGGGGTAGAGGAATGGGGCAGAGGAGTGAGGTGGGGTACAGGAGTAGGGTAGGGGTGGGAGGGGGTACAGGAGTAGGTAGGGGCGGGAGGGGGTACAGGAGTAGGGTGAGGTAGAGGAGTAGGGTAAGGGGCAGGTTGGGGGCAGGTTGAGAATGGGATAGAGGGTGGGGTGGAGGAGTGGGGGGTAGAGCAGGGTGGAGGGCAGGTTGGGGGTTGGCGTAGGGGGTGCTGAGGCTGCAGAAAGTCTGGGGTCTAGGGAGCCTTCACCTACACATCTGAGAAGTGGTGGGGGGGCCATCACCTGCCTGGCTGGGGTCATAGGAGCACCCCAGGAAGTCTCCCAATTCTGCAGCCAATAAATGTTGACTTTCTTCCCCCAGGCCACTGCCCACCAGGGCTGGAGGAACACCTTGGGGGCTGCAGGCGCCTTCAAGGTGGCGGAATCTGGGGGGTGCGGGGACTTCCTGTGGAGGTTGGGTAGAAGGCTCCAGAGAAGAAAGAGGATGAGGTGGGAACAAAGGCAATGAGAGCACATGTGTAAGGGGGGTGCACGTGGAGGTGTGTGTGAGCGTGTCAGTGTGTAAAACCGTAAGAGTATGTGGGGGGTTGTGTGTGTGTGTGAGAGCACGTGTGTGGGTGTGTGGCTGTATGTGTAAGCTAGTTGTAAGTGTGAGAGAGGGTGAGGCTGGGTGAGTGGATATGAGCATGCGTGTGTGACTACGCGTACGAGTGTGTGTGAGACTGGAGGGGTAAGAGTCTGTGAGTGTGGGGGGGGGAGTGTGTGAGACTGAGTGTAAGAGACTGCGTGTGTGGGTGTGCCCCAGGTGACCGCTGTGAGGCCGGCTGAGAAGGAAGAGCAGGAGGTCTGGGTTGGGGGCGGGGGGACTGCCTGGCCCTCGAAGCACCCCGGTACTTCCCCACCCCTTCCGAATGGGGGGGGCACCATACTGCAGGCCAGGATTATTAGGAGATTAAATGCAGGGGGCAGAAGCTCTCCAGAGCAACAGCCCCTCCTCTCGGATGCCCAGCCACCCAGGCGGCCAGTAAATCCTGATCCATCCCAGATATGGCATCTTGTGAGGCCTCCGGGGCTGGCAAGGGGCTCACAAGGGGCTCAGATTACAAAACCACAGAGGAAGCTGGCTGGGGCCGGGGACATGACCACAGAGGCACACAGGAAGGGCTGGAGAGGAACCCAGAGGGGTCAGGGGGCTCAGCCTCTGCTGTGCCCTCCACTCTTCCAGTGTCCCCTCCACTCCCAGTACAATGACCCCTTTGCTGAGTCCCTGAGCTGGGGTAACGTCCCAAGCCAGAATCCTCATGGTGTTCAGGAGTTAAACTGCAAACCTGCTCGGTCAGGTGGGGGCAGTGAATCACGTGCCCACAACCCCAACCTTTACCCTCTGCCTGCTTCCCCAGCCCTGCCTGTGGGGTGAGGCCCACAGCTAACGGGACAGAACAGGGTATGGAACAGACCCACCTGCCTGGCTCTGCCTTGGGCACCCCAGCCAAGCCAAGAGGTTTGGGGCAGGGTGTGGTCCAGCCCCAACCGAGCTGTGTGATGCTCCTGGGTGTGGATGGGGAGAGGAGGGCAGTAGAGGTGTGGGGGGGTCCACTCCTTTGGTCTAAGAACCCTAAATGGGACAGTGCTCCAGGAAGCATTCAGGACTGGGCAGGAGGGTGAGCATGGGCTCATCCTGGGGGTCACTAGCTGCTGCATGACCCCTGACCCGCCAGTCTCCACCCCAGGGGTGGCTGCTCGGACCCCTCCCCACTCTTAGAAGTAGGGGTCTCAGGCATGGGGGCTGTGTCCTGATCCTTAAAGGCCAGGGTGTGGTTCCCAAAGCTGGTAGCCCCTCCACGGTCCCCAGTCAGGTGGTAGCAGGCCCCCATCAGAACATCCCCTCCCCCTGCCACACCCCGCTCCCCTGCCTTGGATGGACTATGCAAATTGAGTGAGCCTATGCAGACCCCCCAGACCCCCCAGAGCCTTCTCCTGAAGCTATGTTGCTCCATCAGCACCTCCTACCTGTCTCTGTCCCCCCACCACTGTGCCTCCCCCAATCCCATCTTTCCCTCCACAGAACCCACAGGAGGACCTTCTTCCCCTACTTTCAAAGGCCATCATTAGCCTGGGTCAGCAGTGGTGACATCAGGGGGGCCTGAAGGGAAACCAGGCAGGGTGGCAGGGCCCTCTGTCCTAGGAGTCTGGATCAATTCTAGCTCTGCTCATTCTCCATCTGGCTGGCTCCGTATGAGGCCCCTGGGGGGGGGTCAGTCTGTGGGGGCACCCCAGCGTGGGGGAAGGGGGCACACAGCAGACATTCAGCAGGCCCTCCTCACAGTCCCTCCCCACTGAGAATCTTGGGGTTGGGGAGCCCTGACTCCAAAGCTGATCCCCGTCTCTGTCCCCTGGACCACACCCCAGAGGACACCACCTGTCTTCAGATCCTCCCTTAATGTGGGACAGAGTTGCTCATCTGCTCCCTATCTGGAACCCAATACCCTCTCCAGACTTCCCACCCAGATAGAGGCTGACTGTCCCCCTCCACAGCCAGTCGCTTCCTTGCCACCATCAACCCTTCTTGGCTCTTCACTCCAATAGAAAGCGGACGGACGGGCCCTAGCAGCATCCCTCACGCTCCACCGCAGACACCGCAGATACCGCACCCCACTGCAGGGGCCACAGCTGCTCTACACCTAACCACCCTCACCCTACAGCCCCCGTAAGGCGGGTGGCCAACCACACCTGCAAAATGGCCGCCGCAGGTAGAGCCCCAACCCCCCACTCTGGACCCCAGAGCTCCCCGGCAAACCTGCAGCTGCCTTCTCAGGCCGAGGCGAGGCAGATGGGCACCGCTGCCCTGGCAGAGCCCCTTCAGCCAGACCGAGAGCAGGGCAGGGAGGGCGGGTCGGTGGCACCCCTCTGCGGGAGCCTGCGCTCTGGGTCTTGCAGAGTCCTCCCCAGGGTTAGGACCTGGGCAGCCCTACGTGTCAGGGACCTCTCCACACCTACTCCCGCATCCGCAAGATCCGGTGCGATGCCCTAACAGGCCTTTAATCCCAGCAATGCGGGTACCCCCTGGAGAGGGCTGCCTTTTGGGGAGGGGGCACCAGTCTCTCAGGAGAAGTCGCTATTCCTGGGAACGAGGGCGCGCATCGGGTCCGCGCCGGGGCGACGTCGCGCCCGCGCCCAGCAGGCCCCATGACTTGGCATTCCCTCCCTCCCCTCCCCCTCGCCCCTGCGGACCGCTGTCCTCCCCCCGCCCCCCCCCCGCCGCCCACCTAGCGCCCAGCAGACTGCAGACCCTCCCTCGGCTCCTGGATGCCGCCGCCACCCTTTCCCCAGCACACAGCCAGCGCCGCTGGTTTGGGGTGGGAGGAGAGAGAGTGAGCGGCAGCCTAAAAGGGGAGTCCAGGGGTCTTCGAGGCATACTCGTCCCTGTCATCCGAGTCGGGCGGCCCCGCAGCCCCCTCCCCACCCGCCGCCGGGCCACACCTGTTACTCGGGCGCTGGCTGCGTAGACACAGGCCTCCTCCGCTGACGGCCCCTCCCAGGCCTTTCTAGAAGGGAGCTAGGGTCTCTCGGGAGGAGGACGCGGCTAGGGGATGGTGAAGGGCAGTCCCGGAGGTGCGCACGAAGCTGGCCTCCCGCCGCAGCCCCCGCCCGCCCCGCCCGCCTGTTATGCTCCGGGCTCCAGCATCCGCCCTCCCCCACCCCGGGGACTCGGGCAGCTGCCCCGCGCTCTCCCCGGCGCCCTCATCCGCGCGCTCTCCCCTTCTCCCCTGCCCGCCGGTCTAGCTCGGCGGCCCTTCTCCAGGAAAGGACTAGAGCGCGGAAGCCAGGGAGGGGGCGTCTCGAGAGGCCACAGGCGGCGCGCACCCTCCCCGCGGAGACCCTGCCCCTCCCAGCGACAATCCCGCCACAGCAGAGGCCTCAGCGATGGGAACCTTTCCCGAGGGCCCTGCCGGGACGCGAATGAAAAGGGGACACCCCTGAATTTGCCCCATTGTTCTCGGGGACGGGGGAGGGTCGGGGAAGGGAAGGGGCCGCGCGCGCGGCGCCGGCGCCTCGATGGCGACAAGGACGCGGCTCCGGGCGTGAGCTCCCCACGCCGCGCGCAGTCCATGGAGGTGCGGGAAGCGGAGCGCAGGTGCCAGAGGCCAGGCGGGCGGCCGCCTTACCTCCCCGGCGTCACTGGCGGCCCGGCATGGGCACGGGCATGGGCGCGGGTCCCCGAGCGCGGAGCTGCTGCTGCTCCGGGGCTGAGCCTGGCGCTGTGACGGCCGCACCGCGTGACGGGCTGCGCGCCCCCGGCCCGGCCCGCCCCGCGCCCCTCCCGCCGCGCTGGTTGGCTGCGCGCTGCGCCCAGAGCCCCAGCCGCCAGCTGGTTTGTCGCGCGGGTAGAAGGACGGGCGTCGCGGCCGCCTCGGGGAGGGGGCTGGGGCCGGAGGGGGCCGGAGCCGAGCTGTGACATCACCGCCGACACAGCGGTTTGCTAGGTGCAGAGGGGGGAACCCACACGGGGCTCGGACGCGGCGCCCCCTCCGCCGGGCGCAGTGCCGGAGCGCCCTCGCAGGGGAGAGTGACCGGGCGGCGCTCAACCCCGAGCCCCCCGCCCACCCGCACCTGCCACGGATCCCGCGCTGGGCCTTCCCCCACCCTGACCCCTTTCCAGTGAAATCTCCACCTGCCCGCCCACCCGAGAGGCTGGCAGCACAAACGCTTAATCGCAGAGGGACAAAGCCCCGGGGGGCTCCTTGCACCAGGGAGGGGCGCTGGGTGGGGCAGGGAGGGACCCTGACTCTGGGTGTAACAGGTGAATTTTCAGTCGCATCTGGAGTCTCGGTCAGAGCACTAGAGGGGACCAGAGCATCGCAGACCGCTCTTCTAGCGGGGATGACATCTCTTTTGCCGCCTCTCCTCCCATCATGCCTTGGGTGTAGCCCCCACCCTCTGCCCGCCCCACTTCTGCAGGTCATCAGCCCCCACTGTCCCCACAGTCTTTCTCCCCAGCTTCACTTCCCAGAACCGAGTCACACGCTGCTCCAGGGCCACACGGGCAAACCCGGCCTTCGTCAGCCTCCCCAGTCGTTTTTTGGGCCACTGTGAATGACTGACAGACATCTCTGCTGCCTGCAACCTCCATTCGCCCCCCAGGGGTAGAAACTTTGACAAAGCCCCTGGCCAGCTCACCCACCGGAACTGCGGTGGGTGCAGTGACGTCATGCCATCGTGAAAGCGGGGTCCCTTTCCACCCCAGCTCTCGTCCTCAGTGTTCTCTGCATCCCCATGGCTCCGCCTCCCCCAGCGCCTGACACCTGCCAGGAGCTGCCCTAATCCTCACGCGACCCAGTGAGGGAGGGGGGCTTCACCCCCATCTGCAGCATCTGTGTGGCGTATGCCCCCAAAGTAACAAGAGCACAGACACATATCCACTCTGCAAAGGAGACCACCCTCTCATCCCGCCCCCCAAAGGCCCCCAGACAATTTCTCCCTTTCTATTTCCTTGAACTACCTACGTGAAAGAGAATTTATTGTTTTTACAAGCTTTTGGTAGAAACAATAAAACTATGGGGGGGTAACTTTATCATTTCCATTTTCATCATATTTATTGATCTGGTCAAGTTCTCTATTCTGGAGCCAAATTTTACATGTTTCTAGGAACTAATCAATTTCATCGAACTTTTAAAATTGTTAGCATATATTCATTTTTCTATTAATTGCTTCTGTAATTATTTCTTCTTTTTATTCTATACTTTATTTATTTGCTTTTTTTTCCCTTTTTAATATTTCCTAAGGACCAACTTTTAGTTCTGTTCATCTTCTCATCTTTCCCTTTATTTCAGTTACTCCTGCCCTTATCTATTATTGCCTTCCTTCCGGGTTCTTTGGATCTAATATGCTGCTCCATCTTGAGCTAAGTGCTTAGGCTCATTTATTTTTGAACTATTTAATTTTCTGATAGATATATTTAAAACTGCAGAATTCCTCCTCCAGCGCTGACTTACTGGGTCTCACAAATTGGGACATACAGTGTTTCATTATCATTCAGAGCTAAATATTTCTTAATGTCCCTAATGATCTCTTTTAAACTCATGGGTTACAAACCCATGCCTTCTTTAATAATGTTATTTACTTCCTAACAGCGTTTCTTGCTTGCTTGCTTGCTTTGGTATTTTTTATTATAACTTGTTGTTACCAATTTCTAATTTAATCATGTTATTGTCTGAGAACAGTCTGTGTTCAGTCAGGATCCTGGCAGGAAGCAGATGGCACACTCCAATTGGGTAATTTGAGGAGTGTTTGATAAAAAGACTATTTACAAACGAGTAGGTAGGAGTAGGGAAACCACAGGACTGAGTAACACTAGGGTGACACTGTGGCCTGACTAAGGGGGAGGGGCAAGGGAGGGGGAGAGAGGGAGCAGCCCCTGGAAGGAGCCAAGGCCTCAGCTGAGCCCTTATCCGGAGGGATCAGAGCAAGCAGCCTCTGGGTCTCCTTCCTTCCTCCCTCCTTCCTGGATCTGGGAGTGCTCCCTTTGGCTGAGCCCAAAGGGGAGCTGGAAGGCAGGGACACCAGTGACAGTAACGAGGTCCATTTAGGGTGGTTTCTTAGAGCATGGGGTGAAGCACAAATTGAACCTAGCAGCCCAGTCTGCTGGAATTTCACCTCAGAAACTTATCAAGACTTCCTTAAGTCCTAACACCTTTAGGTCCTAACACCTGGTCTCTTTCTGTGAATATTCTACATGTGATCAAAAGCTTATATTCTGTTTGATGGGTATAGAGCTCTGTATACATTTAAGAGTTTAAGATTATTATGTTGATCAGGATTTGGAGATTTCTGCTAGGTTTTTGTCTGTCTGAGCTATTAAATTATTATTTTTAGAAATAAAATCTCCAGTTACATTTGTTGAAATCTCTCTCTCTCTCCTTTCCATTCTGGCAGTTGCTGCATGATATGCATTGAGACATCTTTGTAGGTATTGAAATGATTTTGACGGGGTGCATGTTCGTTCTGTGGCCCATTTCATTAACATGCACATGGTGTCCTTTGTTTTCGTTTTTGTTGTTTGTCTTAAATTTGAATATCATGTATTAAGATGTCTATCCAGTTTCCTTTGGTTCATATTCACCTGGTATGTCTTTTGCCAACGTTTTATTCTAAACTTTCTGTATCTCTTTTTTTAAGTGTTTCTCTCTCTTTTTTTTCTTTTAAGATTTTATTTATTCATTTGACAGAGAGCAGAAAGAGGAGGGACAGAGGGAGAGGAAGCAGGTTCCTGAGCAGGGAGCTGGACATGGGGCTCAATCCAAGGACCCTGGGATCATGACCTGAGCCCAAGGTTTATGCTTAACCGACTGAGGCACCCAGGCACCCCGAGCGTTTTTCTTTTAAGTTACCATTGTTAGAATTTTAAAATCTAATCAGTTTGTACCTCTTTTTTGGCTTCCTCCTTTTGATTGGAATTTAATGCACATACATTTATAGTAATTACTGTTATATTGAGACTTAGTTTTGCTATCCTACTTCTATTTCTCATTGAGTACAGTGAATATCCTTCTGCTGGTTTATCCTTGTTCTTATTTTTATTCTATGGCAACTGCCCTGAATTTAACACCATTTTAATGTAACCTATGTACCCTTTGTAGTAACATTCAAGTTCTTCAGCCTGGTCACATATCCTTTACTCCCAGGCACTGATCCTGTCTAGGACTACAGTCTGAGTTATTGTGAATATACTTTTCCTTTTCTTTGGTCCTTGCTTTCATTTAAAATAATTAATACTCATTCCGGGGAACTTGGTCTTCCTTATTTTCCATCCCTCTGAAAGATTCTCCTGCATCTCTGTTGTTTAGGAAATACAAAGTATTTTAATGTGGGTTTTGGGGTGAAAAACATTCTGAGGCCTTAGATTCCTGAGATTCCTTTATTATACTTTCCACTTGGCTGGATATAAAATTCTAGGTACAAAGTTTATTTCCTTCCATAAAAAAAAAAAAATTACTTCGTGGTCTCCTTGTATGCTGTTGAGAACTCCCATGTCCACTGACTTCTTGTTCCATGTTCTTTCTCCCAGGATGCTTCTAGAACTTTCTAAAGGTGTGGATTTTCCTGTAAGCTTATAATCTGAGGTTGCTTTTTTTTTTTTTCATTCTGGAAAATTAACCTCCCTTGTTTTTCAAATATTTTCTCCTCTCAGTTTTAATATTTTTCTGACTTTAGGACACCTAGCATCTGCATGCTAGCCCTTCTTATCCTCTGCAAGACTTTCTCTTTCTCTATTCTCTAACTCTTCACTGGATGATGGTGGAATTCAGGGCCCCTCCCTCCAGCAACAAGACGGGGCTAACAACCAGATCCTTCACATCTTAGCCATCTTAGCTCTGCACCCCCGTACTCCCCTATGTTCTTGCAACCCACACTCGGATTCCCTTTCTTTTGCCCTTTTTGTGGGCTCCAGTCTCCATCAGCTGTGCGACCCGGGGCAAGTTCATTTACCCCCTATGTCCGTCACGGGCTCCTCAGAAGGGATAAGAGCAGGACCGACCTGCTGCCAACAGCAGGGCTGGGCACGCGGTGAGCCCTGAACGGACCATGTGCCACAAGGGAGGGATGCCAAGAGGACTCCTGTGACAATGAGTGATTTGCACTGTCGGTCACCTCCATTCCTCTGAGAGGTGTCAGCCACTGCAATGACAAATGAGAGAAAAAAAGGTAAAAATATTGGAAAGGAAGAAACAACATTATCATTATTTGGAGATAACGTGATTGTCTACCTAGAAAACTTTAGGGATGAGGGAAAAGCAGTGAGTTAGGGGCAGTAGGAAGGGGCAGTTAGGGAGCAGCATCATCATGGAGAGGACAACAGTTTCCGTAAAGCAGACAGCAACCAGCTGGAGCCTCTTATGGAGGAGTCTGAGCACAATAACACTAAGAAATGTAAAACATCCAGAAACAACAAGAAATGTGCATGTTTCTTATTTGTAAAGAAGTCAATAGAAAAACTAAAATCCACCGAAAAGAGGTAAAGGAATGGAAAAGCACAGCATACTTTTGGAAAGGAAGAGGCAATATTGTTAAAAGTCCAGTTTTCCCTAAATTAAAAGTACACATTTGATGCCATCTTAATTAAAATAGCACCAAAAGCTCACATGGAAAAAGCAAACATGCAAGACCAGCCAGGAAATTTGTTTAAAAGGAGACAAATGAGGAAGATTTGCCCTGTTAGATCTTAAAACATGTGATGAAATGCTAAAAATTCTAAATTCTGAAAGAAATAGATCAAAAGTTTATGATATCATGTCAAATAATGTGGGGAAAATAGTAACAGGTATAGGCCACTGTGAGAGACACACAAAGCTACCACCTGACACAGCATCAAGAAAAATTTCTGATGGAGTAAACATTTATCTGTGGAAAAAAAAAAATGAAACTTTAGGAAAGTAGAATGAAGTGTGATTGGACATATTCAGTATTTCGGTATGGAGAAATCAGGACCCATAACCTGAAAGCACTAGAGAAACCCGACGGACTGCAGAAAAACTAGGCATCTGTATGGCCCAAACATCCTAAGCAAGATTGAAACACCAACCTCATACAGAAAAAATATTTCAGAACATAGGAAGGTGGAGGGAAATTTCTAGAACTATAAAAAGCCTATGCAAACTAGTAGCAAAAAATGTAAGTAACCACCAAAGAAATGGCCACATACTATGAAGGGACACTTTACAGAGAAACAATGGCTCACCAAGCAAAGGTCATCACCTTTAAAGGAATGCAGATTGAAATAGTGAGATTTTTTTGTTGACCTATCAGACCGTGCAAAATGTAAATGCCAGGCGAGATCCAGTGAAACCAGGCTGTGGGGAAAAGCGCCCCTCCACAATATGGCAGTGGCCAGGGACAGAGGCACTATTTTCCGGCAGGGCAGTTTGTCAAAATGGTTCCCCATTTAAAGTCCTCCTGTCCTTTTTAATGTGGGGCCCGAATTCACCACCCCCAGATCAAGAGTTGCATGCTCTACAAACTGAGCGAGCCAGGTGCCCCAAAACTGCTCCTATCCTGGGTTCAGTAAGCCTGGGCTTGCAGTTTCTACACACAAAGATTGACCCCCAAAGCTGGAGATAATCCAGGTGTTCCCCCATGGGTACTGGTTGAACGAATTGGGGTAAATACAGGTCAGATTGTTCTGAAGCTTCTAAAATCAGGGAGTCTCAAAAGTTATGTGTGGCTGTGCAAAGATCACCAGGATGTTAAATTATTTAAAAGGGGCACAGAAGCGTGTGCATCAAATCTGCCCCCGCCTTTGTTTTCCTTGAAAGGAAGCACAAAAAACTGGAGACAGTGTTTGCCAAGGCTGGGGCTGCCATTGGGGGAAGGGGGCTGCGGAGGCCTTCACTATTAAAAATTTATATATTTATATATTGTTTTTCTGTATGCACAGGATGAATTTTTGAATCTTAGTTGGGTGTATTCTTTTATTTCAATGGCTCTAAAAGTGGAGATTAAGACCCATTTTCATTTTTACTTTCTTTTTTACCATTCTGAATTGACAATATTAATAAATATTAGAAATAAAAAGTTTTTAGAATCCTATCTGAGCTGTAGACTTCTGTATAGCTAAACAATCTGGAAAGACCCCCAGGCACTCCAAATATTAGGTTTAATCATGAAATCGCTAATGTTCAGCTATTTTTGACCTACATGAAAAATGGTAATTTCAAGTGGTTTAACTTAATAAAAATAAACTGTGGAAAAATCTATCACTAAATTCAAAATACACAAGCCACGCTTGCAAATGGAAAAGATCATGCCCCTAAGTGCCACGCGCCAAGAGGAAATTCAAAACTACGGTGATGGCCACAGCCAAGTCGAGCCACTCAGGATGAGCAGGGATTGTAATGTTTGGACAGCAACTTGGCAGGTGCAGAGGGGACATGGAGAATAAAGTGGGGAAGGAGGTTCCCCGTCAGCTGGGAGAGCTCTGTAGGCACCAGGATGGAAGGACCAGGTCAGGAAAGTGACTGTCCCACTGGGGTCACCCTTGTCGGAGCAAACTGGAAAGAAAAGTGAGCCACAAGCCTCCTGCCCTGCAGGTCCAGGGAATCTAGGTGAGGCCAGCACACAGCAGAAAAGCAAGGGAGGGGCATGGGGTTAATGGGGAAAGCAGGAAACCAGGTGCTAGCCTGTGACCTGAGCTTGGGAAAGATTCTTGAAATTCCAGATGGAGGAATAGAAAGATATTGAAAAAATATGTGAATAGATATTGGCTTAGAATTTTCCAGAAATGCAGATAGAAATGCTCAGTGGAAAATCAACATGATCCCGAATAAGAAAAATAAAACCAAAGCTGCAGAACACCAGAAATATAATAATAATTATAATAATAATAATAATAATAAATAGAAAGCAGAGTGACAAGACAGGTGACCTGAAAAGAAGCTACGTTGGACAGCTGGGGAAGTGCTGAGACAGCTGTCCCTGCCCCAAATAGGGAGACCTTGGCTACCCTTCCCCTTGGGTGGGAGTCCCGGGAGCAGGGGACGCAGGGGTGTCTGAGGGGACAGGTGCAATTCAGAAGATGCTGCAAGGCCTCGAACCCTGGCCCCGCGCCAGGCCCGTGCAGGGACCACCGGTGATCTGCAGCCAGCACATGGGGGACAGGAGCCCGGCCCTGGATTCCCAGCCCAGTGCAGGCCTCGCCCAGAGGAGGAGCCCCTGGTTGCCTTGGCAACCCGGGCAGCCGGGTTCCGGCTCCGCGCTGCCGCTGGGGGGACGGGGCTGCCACAGCAACCGGGCTGAGCGGGGCGTGTCCAGCCTGCGCTGCAGAGAGGGATCGGCGTCCCCGTGGACCCCTGCGCGCCTGCGGGCGGCTGGCCTTCCTGGGGCTCTCCTGCTGCTGGGGTCCGGAGCCGCGGGGACTCTGGGCTCGAGCTGCATTGCCACGGGCTTCCAGACCTGCGCTGGAAGGCCCTCAGCTGCCTCTTCCAGATAGGGAAGCTGAGGCCATGATGGGAAAGCGGTGGGAGGACTTGCTCCAAGGCCATGCAGTTGGTGTCTGGGCAGGATCCACCCAGCCCAGCAGGGACCCTTTTCTCCCCAACTTTGCTCAGCTCACTCTTGCAGGTCCAGGCCCTATGGGCAGCCTCCGTGGGACAGTTTCCCTGGACTTGAATCCTGTGGCCACAGAGCTCCTCTAACTGGCGGAAGCTCCCTTGCCCACCCAGTCCTCACTTTCTCCCTTTCTTCTGCCCAGCTGCACCACTGCAGGCCTCGCCCACTGTATAGGTCACACTTTCTCTTTAACTTCTGCAGCCTTCCCTTAGCACTGAGAATTCCTACCCCACAAAGCCCTCCTAGGACACCTCCTCCATACAGCCTTTCTGCCTCCACCACTGAATGGAATGTTCCCATCCTGAGTTCTCATCTGTTCCAACTCTTAAGAGCCTCAGGTCCTTGTGTTTAGAGTGGGGACAATGCCCTCGTTGGGGTTTGGGGAAAAGTAAAACAAAGGAGTCAACAGGCATTGTGTAAGCTGAGAACTGGGCTCCCCAGGCTGGGAGGCCAGCCTGTGTGCAGAGCATTCAGGGACCTCGGTAATGCTGTGGACAGGTTTCCTGCAGCTCATGGGGCTGCAGAGATGGGGTGCTGTGGGTCTGGGTGCAGTGGAGAGAGGCCCCACAGAGCCCCACGCACTGGCTCAGGAGACTCGGTAGAGCTGGGGCCCTGGAGCTGACCACTAGGACTCAGGTCCTAGGGCCTGGGACTGTCGACCGGGGTGACCTGAGGGCCGCCTGACATTGGGCATGTGGGAACACAGAGGGACAGCCAGGAGAGAGCCTCAGGCCCAGCCTCCAGAGCCCTGCTCCGGATTCTCACCAGGAACCCGGGCCCTCCCAGCACCTGCATCAGAAAGCAGAACTTCCAAAGTGCTTACCTTTGAAAAACTGAGCGTGAGCTTGGTTTACACATGCTCTCTTGCACAGGGAGGCAGTTTTCAACCCTATTTTGTGCATGAGGAAACTGAGGCTAAGAGACTTGAAAAGGCCCCAGAGGATCAGGGTACATGACGTCAGTCTCAGTCAGAACCTTGGCTAAAAACTCACATCTAGACTCTAGGAGCTTCTCAAGGGCCAGAGCCACGGAGGGTGAGGCAGCCCCTGGGAGGGGGGAAGCAGGTTCCGGGTTCCCAGGCCAGGCTTTAATTAACGGAAGCCCTGGTTGGCAGCAGCCTCCCAGCCCCTCCCGGTAGAGCCGGCAGGGCTGGGATGAGCCCGGGAATCTCTTTGTAAGAACACACCTGCCTCTCATCAGTACCTAATGTCACATCACTGCTGAATCACCCAGGAGGTACGACCGATGTTCTGCACTCCTTTATGAAGGAGTGAAAGGACCTGCAGGAGAGCTGCATTGCTGGGCCTCAGACTCGGGAATCTGGAGCTGTGGGTGGGACAGAGCAGAGCAGGGTAGAGACTGGCAGGCCCCAAGCTTCTGGCCTGGGAGGCCCAGAGGGGATCTGCACTGCGTGTGGACAGCTCTGTGGGGCTCTGCTCACCGGCCAGTTGCTGACTCAGTGTCTGGATAACAGCAGCTGGCAGCTCAGCAGCTGGGCTGAGGCCAGAGCCCATTGTGGGGGACTGGGACCACAGAGCAGCAGCTTCTGGGGGCTCCTGCGGGGACCCAGCCAGAAGGAAGTCACTGGCTCCTTAAAAGTCAATCAGAGTCCCCACATGGAGCTCTCCTGCACCCCTGAAGACCCTGCCATGGTTTGTCCTCCTCCGCGCATCCACAAAGATCCTACAAGTTCTGAACTGGGTCTGGGGCATGTAGGATGAGGGAACGGGAGGGACTGTCTCTCTCTATGTCCTTAACATGCTCTTTGTTAAGTGGGAGCTAAGTCAGGACCCTTCCACTGCCCCCCTGAGCTGGAGTGAGGGTGGAAAGGAAGGAGATGGAATGTTCCCCAGTGACTCCTGGGGGAGGGACTCTGGGTCAGCCTGCACATAAAGCTGGGGGAAAGCCCTGGGGACTAGAGGCTGCATGGGGTTCCATATGCAGAGGCTGTCCAGCACACAGCCAGCTGCTGCCCGGGGCTGATGGCCTGAGTCACCTTCCACAAGGACTTACAGTGAAGGCAGGGGGGACATTATGCCAAGGCAATGCCTGGGAGTCTGCAGGGTGGGACCCCCTCCAGACCTGGCTTCCCCTCCCCAGTCAGCCTCTGTCTACTCTGTACCTGGAGGCTGGCCTCCCCGGGTCTGGGCTTGTTTCAGGCAGTGGGAGGCTCCAGCAGGAGATGAGAAGGCAGGAGGAGAGGCCGGGGTGCAGGTAGGAGCAGGTTTCCCCAGTTCCTCCCTTTTCAGTTCACCTCTGGTGGGTTGCCACGCTTGTGGAGGGCTTTGGTCCCTCCATGGCCTACCCTGGCTCCAGTATGGTCCCCTCCCTGTGCCCTCCAGCACCGGCGAGGATCCTCAGTGCAGCTGACTTCTGGGCTTCAGCCCTGCTCTGTGGGCCCTCAGACGTGGCCACCTTGAGTAGATGCCCCCCGTGGACTCTGCAATACCCCACTTCAGTGTGCTAGCGAGTTTCCTGAGGGGACCGCCACCAATGCATGCCAGCCCCTCACAATGGCCCGTGGACACTGATGTCATTTTAATTAGGCCTCAAGCCCCTCCCTCAAATACCAGTCAATCAAAGAAGAAATCGTACACACCATCTTTTCCTGAGTCCAAGGTAATAAAAAGGAAAATGAGCCAGAAAAGGATAGTCCAAGGACAAAACACCAAAACACCAAACACCTTGGAAACTAAACATGAGTTTGGTTTAAGGAAGAAGAAAAAGGGAAACCGCTCTGTACTTGGAGATGAGGGAGACGGTCCCTATTGCCAGCGGGGGGCACGGCCACATTCCAAGAGGCAGAGGCAAGAAGCTTCGAGAAAGAGGACCTCTCTACTCAGCTTCCGAGCTCAGATAATAAGCAACAACAACAATAAACAGCAGCCGCCGGCAGTGGAAGGAAGGAGCTAAGCCCTAAAGTGATGGAACAGAAAAGAGACACGGTTCTGACGGAGAGCAAAAGGATGCGTGACTTGAAAAGGAGGAGATAGAGCTACAGAAACAAACACGTTAAATATTTATACAAAATGTGAGAAATCTTAAAAAATGGACAACTTTCCAAGAAAATGTGAATCGCCAAGATTTTCTCACAGGGTGCTGATAGCTGCATGGTTATGTCCTGGCGAAATCCCAGCCCCCTGTGGGCCAGGGTTCGGAAGCAGGAATTCTGACAAGAGAGCCGGTCATGAGGACAGAAGACTTGTCTGGTGGCACGGGGGCTCCAGAAGCCACACTGGATGAGCGCAGCCCATGTGGCCAGGCCAAACTCTGGAATAAGACCATGACAAAAATGACCGGTGACAGAGTTAAAGGACAAAAAAAAAAAAAAAAAATTTCAGCAAGGAAGAAAGGTTTATGACGTCGGTGAAAGATCACGGACCTGTATCCCCAATATCGAATTCTCTCTAGAGCTTCAGTCCAGGCTTCAGTGTGTTTGGCTGTTTATAAAAGAAAGTATTAACTTTGATGTTTTGGAAAATGAAGAACCAAATGTTGAAAAACTATGAAGAAGGATGACGCTGCGAAACGGGCCATGAGGACTCAGGACGGCAAGGGTGGCCTCGGCTGGGGGACCACACTCTGAATCAGGCGGGGCCAGTCCCCCGCGCCAGGACCAGTGTCTGAGCGTGCGCTGGCATCCGTTGTTTGTGCTGACTGCTCCTGAGCCACGGGGCTGGTGTAAGGACTCCCACAGAGTTTGGGGGTTGGCGGAGTTCCTCCAGAGGCTCTGGGAGAAACTTCCCTCTCAGCTCCAGGGCCACATGGTCCTCTCCCAGCTCCTGCCTCTGTGGTGTGGCCTGACACACGGTCACCACGATGTCCCTGCCTTCTCTGTGTGTCTGCTTTCTTTCCATCTCCCTCCTCTGAGGACCTTGTGATGGCATGAGGGACCACCAGACGGGTGTCACCCACCAGAGGCAGTCCTGGTGACACTGACACATAGTGACCCTGTAAAATCAGGGGTCACTTTCACGGCTGCACTGAGACCACCATGGGGGGCTCCGAGGAATACCCAGGCCTGAGCCTCACCGGACGGCGGTGGAGCCATCTGGCTTCCCCGCACTGATTTCTGCGGGGGGGTGGCTGCATTGGCAAAGGTGTTTGGCTTCTGTTCCACTGAAGTGTGAACAGACTTCCTTCTCCTCTGGTATCATGTGAGTGTCTCAGGTCCAGTGGCCGCCCCTGCGTGCATGTCCCACGTTCATCCAACCAACATTGTGTCGCTGGTCGTGAGGGTCGTGAGCGTGGGCACAGCCAGCTGCACGCGGGCCACCAGAAGCCCCCTCCCCTGGAGGCACCCCTGTGATAGCCTGAGGCCACATCCCTGACGCATACGGTTCTCCTTCTCAGGGGTCATCCATTCTCCTTCACATGCTTGTGTTGGGATCTTCCTTTCTGTGTCCCCCCTGCCCAAATCTGTGTTTCTTCCCACAGGATAACATGCCCAACATCTTCCCAAGGACTCAGGCAATCATTCGGGACCCCTTCTGCACACCAGAACGGCACGTGCATGCTCCACAACCTCCCTGGGGAGGCTGAGAGGGAAGAGATCCCTGGGAAGGTCTTCAGTTCTGTCTCAGCCCAGGAAACATGGCACACGGAGGGCAGAATTCAGCCTCAGAGGGCAGAGGATGACATCGCAAAATTGAAACTGGCAGCAAAAGTGACTGAAATTAAATCTTTTCTTAGATCTTGGCAGGAGAGAGTCTGACCTTGGAGGAAGGAGTTTGGGGATCAATTCCTCTCTCATTGGTTATTCAAGAGGATGTGTGCGGGAGCCAGGAGCCCAGTGCAAGTCCCAGGGACGGTGACGGTGCTGTTTGCGAAACTTCACCAGGAGCTAGAGTGAGCTGGTTGCTCTCCCCGGGGCTTTGGGCCTCCTCAAGAAGGGTCCAAATCTCCCCCACCCCAGGTGCTAGCGCTGGAGGAAGGCATGTGAAATGGAGGGGCCGTGTGGAGGGGCACCCCAGGCAATAGTGGAGCAGAGGCAGGGGTCCAGCGGGGTGTTCAGGGACTGGGGCGTGGCCTGTGCGAGCCCTAAGGAGCATGCTGCCTTGGGCAGGGCAGCTGGGAATGAGGTCCCAGTGACCTCGAGGTCTAAGCCACTTTCTGGGAGCAAGGAGAAAAAGAGGCAGAGCCCAGAACACAATGAGAAGTGACAGGTAAGGGCTCTGCATCAGCCACAAGCAGCACAAGGCCCCCATCTGCCTCCAGGAACAACCTCTGCCTGGCGCAGTCTCTCTCTCTGGGGGACCCTACACCCTGGCCCAGCAGAGCAGAACTGCCCCCCTCCTAGGGAGATACCAGCCGGGGCCCTGACGGCCAGCACCTACCTCAGAACAGCCCAAAGCTTTCTCCCTCTGCATTCCCACCTGGGGCCCAGGCAAAGAGGCCCACTGGTCACCACTGATGGAATCCCATGGTGGCCCAGTGGCCCAGTAGAGATAGGTCCAGGCTGATGACCCGCCTCATGCTTCAGTCACCTCATCCGTAAATGAGAATAACAGCAGAATTCCCTCCAGGGAAGTCAAAGATTGGCTGAGTTAAGTTCCGTAAAGTACGAGGACAGGGTACACTGAGGGCCCACTTACTACCCCCTGGGCTTCTAGAATACACGGGAACCTACTTCCCACCTGGGCTCTGGGATTCAGCCCCTGCCCCAGCTGGATCTGGCAGAAGAGGGTGTCCCAGGACCCCCAGCACTCCCTGTGACCTGTGCTCCTGGCCAGGTGGGGAGAGCAAGCTTCCTGTCAGGGGCCCCGACATCTCCCCGATGTCTCCCTGGGCCTTGGCTGCCACTTCCTGGGCCATGTCTGGAGTCTCAGGAGCTCAGTAGCCCCACTGGCAATGGCTCCCTGGGAACGGGTGCCCACGGAGAGGTCAGCAAGATGCTCTTAACTGCAGAGCATCCCTCCGCCCACACCAGATCTGTGGGGCAGGAGCAGCCCAGAGGGGTGTGCAGAAGCTCCCAGGCCCCCCGCCAAAGCAGAGCAGAGGCAGGGGGACAAGGAGGGTCAGGAGCTGACCCTCAGGTCTTCCAGGGTGATGGAGTGAAAGGCTGAACCTGGAGGGAGGGCTCTGTTCTGAGGAGGGAGATGTCTCCTGCTCTGGGGTGACACTTCTTGTAGTGCTTTGACCTTTCCCACCAGGAAACCACACCTGGCCTTGGGCCCCAAGCCTCACACCCTGGGTCAAGTGGCCCTGCTGTCCTGCACCCTCGGCCCCCCTCCCCTCTGCCCAGAGGCTCCAGGGACAGGAGGTCTGTGCCCAGGGCGCAGGAGAGAGACTCAGAACAGAGGCTGGCCAGGTGGCCAGGGCAAAGAGCTGGCCTCCATCCTTGAGCTGAGCTGCCCCTCACTCCAGGGCCTCTGGGTAATCGCCTCCCCCTGGTGGGCTGTTCCCTCCCTTGGGCCAGAAGACTCTGGGACCCTTTAAGGATCTCATGCCCAGACTCAAATGGAATCAGCAGCCCCTTCATTCTCCTGTCCCAGGTGTCCCCTCTTGCTCTCAAAACTGTCTGTTCTATGACACAGTTGGAAAATAAGGGGTGATAGGTTGTCCCTACAACCCCCTCACCTCAGCATCACCAAGGGGCACCTCCTGACCCACATGTCCAGAGCCGTGCATCAGGAAGCCCCCAGACCCGCCGGGTCCCGATCCTGGGGTGAAATCTATAAAGGATGAAAACAGAACCAGGATGGAATGAAGCTGGCAGAGGTCCGCAGAAACTTCCAGGCCCATGGGGAACAGAGGGCAGCGCTGAGCCCTGAAGGAACACTCCCAAGCCAAGACTTGGGTTATTTTTTCTTTCTAAAGAATTTATTTATTTATTTGAGAGAAAGAGAGAGAGAACATAAGCAGAGGGAGGATGAGAGGGAGAAGCAGACTGCCTGCTGAGTGGGGAGTCCAATGCGGGGCTCTATCCCAAGACCCTGGGATCATGACCTGAGCTGAAGGCAGACACTTGACCGACTGAGCCCCCCAGGTGCCCCAAGACCTGGGTTCTTTAAGATGTCAGTGGTGTGGAAAAATAAAAGAGGGTGGAGTGGGATCCCTAAACAGGTACATACAGACATGCATACGTGTACACATAGGTACACACATACGTACACGTGCATATGAGAGGGCGGGCTTGCTCTCATGACAGCACCAGGACCTCATCTGCATCCAGCTCAAACAAATCAACTTTGGAGAGACATTGTCTAGACACCTTGGACGAGCCAGATGCGACCGAGGGATGTGTTTCAGAAAATGTCTGTTTGTTTAGATGCACTCCACAAGGTGGGGGTGAAGTGACACAGTGTAGGATTTGCTTTAAAACTCTCCACGAGGGGCACCGGGGGGCTCAGTTGGTCAAGGGTCTGTCTTCGCCTCAGGTCATTGTTTTGGGGTCCCAGGATCGAGCCCTGCATCAGGCTCCCTGCTCAGCGGGGAGCCTGCTTCTCCCTCTCCCTCTGCCCCTCCCCCTGCTTGTGCTCTCTTTCTCTCTCTCAAATAAATAAACCAATAAACTCTTTTTAAAAAAACTGTCCAGCGATATTAGACGAGTGGGAGTGGGGGGCCGGGGCCCAGGTCAAAGCGACAAGGGCAGGTGACAGTGCTCTGCCCCGGCGCCTGGGGATTTCCATCGGGACTCCCACTGAAGGTAATGTAAAGATAATCACCCTGTCCTTCCCTGTGTCCCCTTCACTGCCCCTAAGGGGCCCCAAAGACACGGGGCACAGGAGGTTGATGTGTCCTTGCTCATGCCCAGAGCACAGCCAAGCTCAAAATTCCTCGTGCAGCACAGTTAGTATCCAGCTACCTCCTGGGACCTCCTGCCTGCTGGCAGCCTTGCCCACAGACCCCTGTCCCCACCTCTGCCCCACCCGCAGCAAGCGGCCTGGGCAGCTTTCACCTGCAGAAGAACAAGAAAGCTTTGTTCTGAGGGAGGAGAAGGAGCAGCTCCCGCGGGGCCTTCATCTGGCCACTGGGGGTCACTGTTTCCCCACGGGGCCGGCGCCTGGTGGTCCCACCTTCTCTGTCCAGTCCCCAGGCCAGCCACTCCCTGGGAGGTGAGGTCCAAGCACAAGCTTTTGGAGTTGGGTGACCTCCCACCCCAGACATACCCACTCTGAACCTTCCCCTCCTGTGGGTCCACTGAGAAGTCTGGCCTCATACAGTTGACACAGAAAAGACACTTAAATGAAAGCATGAATTAACAAACCAAATGTCCGTACCTCTCCCAGAATGGGACACAAATGAGGCACAGGAATGTGGGTCTGATCACGGACTTGTCGTGCTAGGAGAAAACATTCAATTTCCTCAGTTTTATAAAGCCAACTGTGCATGCTGGCCAGGGTCCCCAGGGCCACCCGGCTCGGTGACTCACTAGCACCCCCCCACCAAAACTCAGCAAAGGCTGTGCTCCCAGCTGGGATTCACAACAGAGAAACAGTGCAACGCACAGGAAGGGAGAAGTGGGGGGACCAGGGGTGAGCTTCCAGGGCCCTTCCCCCTGGAGTCACACAGGCCACCAGCAGGCATGACGATGTGTGAGGTGCTGTCTTCAGGGGAGCCCGTGAGAGACGCAGCACCCAGGGTTTTTATCAGGGGCTAGGCACGGGGCACCCCCACCTGCTGACGATTCAGGGTACCCAGGAGGAAACAGGTGCTTAGTATGAACCATGTTGCACAGAGGTGTGGGAGCAGCAAGATCCTCTCATGAACGAGGGTGCAGGGAACTCTGCCAGGAACTCCTGCCGAGGGCCCCCCAGGAGGGCAGTGGGGCCTGCTTGTTGACCCTCTTCTGCACAGCAGGTGACAAACAGCTCCCGATGTCAGGCAAAGCTGATGAAAAGAAATCTGCTATAGAAACACCGTGGAAAATACTCGATTGAAACTGCGGCTAAACCAAACACACTTGCTCCCAGGCCGAACTGATGAAGGAGGCCATAGCTTGCTGTATGTCAAAGCTCAAATGCTTTGAGGGGCGCCTAGCTGGCTCCGTCAGTACAGCATGCGACTCTTGATCTCGGTGCTACGAGTTCGAACCCCATGTTGGATGTAGAGGGACTTTAAAAAAATAAAATCTTTAAAAAAAGAAATTGGAATAGGAGGCAAACCCCGAGTGTCCGGGAGCACTTAGAAGAGCACCTGATAGCCTGTGGCTCTGACCTGTTGTGTCCTTCTGTCAGGGACCCAAGAATGGCACTGACTCTGCTCAAACACCAGTCTACGCCGAGTGATTGCCGTGACCCGGGCAAACATCTGGCAAAATGGGCACAAGAAAGTGACCTCCTCCTGTTATGAAAGTGGCCTCGTGTAAATAGAGGGTTTCTAGGCATTTAATTTGTTTTAAGTTTATTTTGTTCTTTTTCAAAATTATTTACAGTGAGTGCATAAAGACCTTTATCTTAAACTCACCCGTAAAAGTATATCTCAGGAAGGCATGGGATTCATTTCCCCAGAAGAGCAGGGCCCACTGGGTTTGGGGAGCATCCGGATAAGGGGTTCAGGGCGATCGTCTGCAGAGCTGCAGGGGAGGGCAAGGGCCCACACCCCCACCACAAACAGAGTCCCGTCTGAGGGCACCCAAGCCTGGATCAGGGCCAGGGCCCAGGCCCGAGAAGAATCTGTCCATTCGGCTCCTCCAACATCGTCCACACATAGTCTCCCTCTAGAAAATGACCGAGTTCAGGGGAATGGACGTTCATGAAGTTCTCACTGAGTGTCAGATGTGGAAGGGCTGTGGCACAGGATGGAAGTTCAGGGCCAGGGGCCCGGTCCTCACAGCCGTGAGGGGTCCGTTGGAGCCTCTTCCCATAAGTGCTGGGCTGTGTTTCTATGAGGCAGCCTGGGTCGGGGGTGCCCCAGCCTCCACCAGCCGGACCGGGACATAAGAGACATAGCCAAGGACTACTTCCCCTTCTGTGTGTCAAACCCTTAGGGTGTGGGAAGGGCAGGAGCCAGGATAAGCTGTGGAAGAGATACCTGCCTCGGGGCCAGGCACCAGGCAGCAGGTCCTGAAGGAAGAGGAGGCTGGCAAGGGCTGTGTGTGTGCTCAGCAGCCCTGCCTGCGGGCCAGCAGGTGCCCACAAGACCCCCGAGGAACTCCTAGGCCTTAGGAACTCCCCGATGTAATGTGTGTGTGTGTTCAGCTGGTCTGGCCGGTCCCGCCGTGGGGCCTGGGCCAGTGTCCCCTCCCTGGGGCCCGAGTTCACCACCTCTGTGAGGACCAGCTGGATGAGCCGTTGGCAGAGGGGATAAGGAGCCAGGCCCCATCCCTCAGGAGGAGTCTTGAGCCCTGGGGACGCCCGAGGGTGGCACCCTCACTTCACCACACATTTAGGATGCCACCTGTCGCTTGCAGGAGAAGGGCCAGAGGGGGCTGGTGTCCGCACTGTGGGAGCTGGGGGGCGGGGCAGGCATGCACATCTAGGTGCCAGAGTTCCATCAGACTTTTCCAGAAAATCTCGTGTCCAGGGTTTCGACAATCCTCCAGTTGAATTTTGGAATTAAGGCTTGTGAGGGACCCATCCAGTTCGGGCTCCAGGATGCCTGGGCCTGCTTGCTCCACGTGCGTGAAAGCCGGCCTGAGCCAGCTCTCGCCATTTCTCTGTGGGGATGCAAAACGCTGCTCTCCCAGGTTTTGGGGTGTGAGAGGGTGAGGCACTTGGGTGATCCTGGCCCAGGTTGCTCCTCTGTTAAAGGCAGTATTTAAATCCAAATGTCAGCGAAAAACATCTCTCAGGCGTGAAATATGAAACTCCTTAAATGTTTCTGTTGGTAAATCCAGCCAAGCCGGTCTTGCAGCTGTCCACAGGGAGGGGCCTGAGATGCGGGAGTTTGGGGGTGTGTGAGGGGGCCCTTGGACGCAGTCTGGCCGCAGCCCCCACATCACAGGCAGGCCCAGGTTCCGGGCTGGGACAGATGCCAGCCCGCCTCCTCCCTGCTTTGCCACAACTGTCACATGATGAAAAAACAGCTCCCCGGGGAGCCCCAGATGGGAAGGGGCAGAGCCCCCACGAGGCCCAAGATGCACCAAGCAGGCACCTTGGGTGGCACAGGGACACAGAGTCACTGTCAATGGAGCCGCTCAGTCTCATCCAGCACACACGCCATCATGACCAAGCAACCATGGGTCCTACAATGTGGCCAGGGGCCAGCCTCCCCGCTGCCTGCTCGGTGCCCGGCCCACGGGGCTGCGCAGGACAGAAGCAGCTGCAACCAAAGGCCACGGTCAGCGCCAGAGCGATGTGACAGATGTCCTGGGATGCGCTCCGAGCTGCTGCTTGCCTGGGGCCAGGCATTTCACATGCGGGCCCTTGTGTCCTGCACCCCAGGACTCCCTGAGCCCCCAGGGGCAGCTCAGCAGGCAGCAGGGGCACTGATGATGACAGATGATGTCAGGAACGTTTGCCCATGGCCACTAAGCAGTTATCCAGGAACACCATGCTCTTCAGCGACCTCTCAGTGGGATAGGTTCTACATGACACCCACGGGGCAGAGACCCAACCCTGCTACTTGCTTGTGGCCTGGACACCCTGAGCCGGAGCTGCATGGCACACCAGCCAGGCCATGCAGACTGAGATGGCAGGTTCCTGGCCAATCCCTCCCTCCCCCACTGATCTGGGACCAGGCAGGCTGTCTGTGGAAGGGGGAGTATGGGGTCCTCTCTTGGCCTTTCCACAACAGCCTGGCTCTAGTCGTAGATTTAAAGCAGAGCACCCCTGGATACCCGACAGGAGCGGGCCGCTGGCAGAGGGGCAATGGACCTGTGCCACCCACAGATGAGCTCATCGTCTGCTGGAGCACCAAGGGGACAGACAGCCCGTACCCTGCCTTCCTGACACCGCAATGGGGCACGGCAGGTGTCAGGCCCATGGGCAAAGCAGTCATTTGCCCTTTTCACATCAGTTATGGAAAATCAGGAGTTAAATTAAAAAAACCAACTGTATCATGGCAGGTGGTGGCCGAGGGGCCCACAGCTGAATGGAGAAGGAAGACCCCCTTGAGTCTGTGGGGAGCTGGCCCAGGAGCAAGGCGGAGGACTTCATGCCCCACCCAGAGCCCTGGCGGATGCACAGGGAGCATGGGACATCCACCCCTGGGGGGCAGGGACTGCCGCTGGCCTTGGTGTCCAGGCTTAAACCTGCCTGGCCCACCTGCCCAGGTGGCCTTTATCTCTGGGACTCCAGAGACAGAGGTCGGGTACCTGCCCCTCCGCTGGCTGTCCTCTCAGGCTTCCTCGGCTCCCAATCAGCTCTTGGCCTGAGGAAACGCCTCTCAGGATTGCAACAGCCTCCTCCCGGGTACTCGAACACAGGGCATCTTCCTGTTTGGGAACAAGGCTCACACCCCTTCCCGGCTTCCCTGGGCGGCACACGCCCACCCACCTGCCAGGACTGGACGTCCAACCCTGGGCCTTGGCTTCTCCCGCCCTCCCACGTGCCGTGCCCCACATGTGGTGCTGCCCAGAGTGGGTCCTGCCCTGAGGGGCGGGGGGCAGACCATAAACAGCATTACCCATGTGGCATGTGACATGATGGAAGGGCATCCAAGGAGCTCCGCACAGTTGAGAGGACTTCCTGGACAGGAGGCTTGGCCATACCCCTGAGAGAGCAAGCCAAGCTGAAGAAAGGGACAAGCATTCCAGGCAAAGGGAACAGCACATGCGAAGACACAGATGCACTTGTTAGCCTGGAGTGAAGGGTCCGTGTGCCTGGGGGTGGGGGGTGCAGCCCCCCAGCTGGCAGGGTTGTCACTGAAGGAAGGAGCCCAGGGCCCATGGGGCTCTAGACAAGGAGCCGGGTTGGCAGCTGAGTGAGGGGGCTGGTCCTCGGGGAGAATGGGGCCCTTGGTTCTCGAAGGCAGGAAGTACCCGTGGTGATCAGCTCAGGTTGGAGGAAGGGTTCGCCAGGGCTGGGCCTGGCTGACTCCACACTGTGACTCCAGAGGCTGGGGTCACACAGATGTCCTCAGACCAGCACCAGGCCCCATAGGCCATGGTGGGGCAGGACCCAAGACCACCAGCTCCCTTAGAGGGGCTCTGCCCAGGCGCCCCACACATGGGTCTCTAGCTGGGGAGACTGCCCCCCTTTGTTCCCTGGCCCCTGCAGATTCCTCTGGGTACTTCCTGCACTCCGGGCCCTGGCATGGGCCCACTTCTCCATTCTCCAGGCCCAGCTCCCATGCCTCCCACTCCCCCTTGACCTCCCCCTGGCAGCCCCCTGAGCTTCTCCTCCCTTCCAGGCTCTCAGTTCCCTGGAGGCCATGCAGACCTGGGACTCCTCTGGCCCACCCTCCTCCCTCACCTGTTAGGATTCTGGTTTTCTTCTTGATGACACCGCATCTGTGGGAGCAGCCAGCAGGGTCCTGGTCCTGGTCCAAAGCAAGGGCCCTGGAAGGAGAGAAGGAGGGGAGGTAGGGAGGGAAGGAGGGGAGGGAGGGAGAAAAAGAGGGAGGTTGGAGGAAGGAAGAAAGGACAGAAGGAAGGAAGGAAGGAAGGAATGAATGGAGGATGGAGAGAAGGAAGGAAAGGAGGGAGAGAGGAAGGGAAGGAGGAGGGAGGGAAGGAAGGAAAGGAGGAAAGGAAGGAAGGAAAGAAAGAAAGAAGGAAATAAGGGGGAGAAGAGGAAGAGGAGGGGAGGAGGAAGGAGGGAGCTCCCACTAAGCCTTCTTATGCTGGGGCAGTTGAAGCTAATGGTCATGGCATGCATGCCCTTGGCCAGCTAGAACTGCATGTATCTTCCCTGGGGCCGGGGCTGGGCCCTGGGGCTAAGCTGGGCTGCCCTCTGCCTAGCCTGTGGGGCCTATTCCCTCTGCCTGTTTCTTCAGCCATCAGATGGACAGAGCACCACCACTTCCGCAAGGCTGTGGAGGTCCCCAGGGGCCCAGACCATGACTGTCCAGCCCGGCTAAGGCTCTTCGGGTCCCTGCACCCCTGAGCTGCCAGACAAACCCAGACCCAGCAACAAGAGCTGAACGAAGGGATTTTGCTGAACTGGGGATCGAGCTGTCATGTGGGAAGGTCCCATGCCAGGCCCAGGGGGAAGATGCTGCCTCCTTGGTGACCGTGAAGAATGCTGCAGGAAGCCCTGATGCTCCCCTGGTTACTAAGGCCACGGGGTTGGGGCCCTAAACGCAGGAAGCCCCATCCCTGCTCCAGCCAGGGCCCCCAAGAATGTAAGCAGGTGCTGCGCAGGAAACAGCCAGTTGGGCGCCTCCTTCTCCTAGCTGCTGGCGACACGGGCTTCTCCTCCTTTCCGGGACATGAACAGCTTCTCTGTGCCCGTGTCCCTGGCTTGGCTGGGTCTGGCCCCTTTTCCTACTTCGTGACCTGCATTAATTCTACCCACCCGTCAGCTTGGCAAAGCTAAGACGGCTCCATAAGCAAGCGAGCCCTTGGTTACGGGACTAAACACCAAAACTCAGGGCTCTTGGGAAAGAAGAGGCACAGGGAATACTTATTTCTAGAAGGATGAGGAAGAAACATGTCCTCAGTGTGTGTGTGTGTGTGTGTGTGTGTGTGTGTGTGTGTGTATGCGTGCGTGCACGCGCACTTGTGCATGTGCGCTCGTGTGCATCTATACGCACAGTGCATACGTATGTTCTAAACTGAGCCTTTCCCTTAGCTCAGCAAACTATGGCCTCTGGGCCAAACTGGGCCCACCATTTGGCCTTATAAATAAAGTTTTATTGGAACTCAGCAATCCCATTGTCATCAGTTTTGCACTACCACAGCAGGACTGAGGAGCTCTGCCAAGCCAGAAATAGCTGCTCACTGGTCCTTTAAGAAAACCTTTGGGGTCCCCTGAGCCCAGCAGGATGCATTTGGCTGGGGCTGGGCACCTGACAGCTGAGAGGAGCTGGGGGAGGGCGCGGGGAGGGCAGAGGGCAATTCGCCAAGCTCTGTTTCTCATTGACTGGACTCTGGAGGCTCCTCCTCCCTAGCAAGGGTTCAACACCCCGGCTGTCAGGCCCTGACATGCGGGAAACACGTCGATAGGGGGTCAGGTCACGACGGCAAACAACGAGAGTCTGAGGTTCTAGTGGGAGCCCATCGACTGGCCTCGCCTCTAGACACCAGCGCGAGGCGCCCTGGGACATGTTCCGAGCACTGGCCAGGGCCACTGCGGCACTGGGGCCCCAGGCAGCGGGCCGGGTGCGCACCATGGCCTCCCACCAGCTGCTGGTGCCCCCCCCGAAGGCTCTGCTCAAGCCCCTGTCCATCCCCAACCGGCTTCTACTGGGGCCCGGCCCTTCGAACTTGGCCCCGCGCGTGCTGGCGGCTGGGGGGCTGCAGATGATCGGACACATGCACAAGGAGATGTTCCAGGTAGGCCGAGCAGGGGGCAGTGGCCAGTCCCCAAGCCTCCTCCTCAGCTGGGCGAGGGAGGGGAGCAGGGCCTGACCCGTGTGCCCTCTGTCCCCAGATAATGGATGAGATCAAAGAGGGCATCCAGTACGTGTTCCAGACCAAGAACCCCCTCACGCTGGCCATCAGCGGCTCAGGGCACTGTGCCCTGGAGGCCGCCCTCTTCAACCTCCTGGAGCCGGGGGACTCCTTCCTGGTCGGGGCCAACGGCATCTGGGGGCAGCGGGCTGCGGACATTGGGGAGCGCATCGGTAACATGTGGGGCACAGGGTGTGGTGTGGGCCCTTGCCTCCCCCTTCCCCACAGCCTCCTGCCTGCCTCCCAGGTGAAGCTGGCAGACCCAGCCCACCCAC
Organism: Martes martes; assembly: GCF_963455335.1. NCBI lineage: Eukaryota > Metazoa > Chordata > Mammalia > Carnivora > Mustelidae > Martes > Martes martes. The sequence goes on along the minus strand of NC_137890.1, from coordinate 150,225,670 downwards.
CCCACGGAGCCATCGTGGCCCCTCCCCAGGCGTGCCCATCCCCCTCATGCCTCCACCTCCCTGCCAGGCCAGTGGCTGCCTTCTCCTAGCGGGCATCGGGGTGCTTGAGAGACCCCCACCTCCCAGGCTCCCAGAGCTTGAGGACAGCGGTTTCCGGAGCCCACGGGGAGACGGCGCTGGGGGAAGCTGCAGATTTCAGCACAAACCTGAGAGCCCCCGCAGCTCTCCTGGGCTCCCAGGCATCACCTCCACCCTGTGACAGGACAAGGTGCCAGAGGCTGAAACCCCCTCCCAATATCTCAGAAACAACCCTCTTTCTGGAGAAGCACGGACAAGGCTTTCATTTCCCGAGTACAATATTCTGGAGAGACAAGAGTCAAAAGCAGGAATGTGCCGTGGGTTTAATGATTGACCTCTGTGTTTGGAACCATCTCGCAGCTCCTGCATGGTCAGCTCCACACATGGCCGCACTTGGTCCTCGTTAATGGACAACCCCCAATAGCCCAAGGGATCCCCACCTCTCACCTGATCCCCTGAGTGCACACACTGGCTTTCAGAGGGAGGCGTCAAGGGACAGAGGCCAGCCCTGGTGGGCTCAGCACCACGCTCCAGAGGCTCTGCCCACAGCCCGCACCCTGGCCTTGGGATCCCCCATGGGGTTGGGGGTCCTGGGACCTCCTCCTGCCCACCTATGGCTCTCTGGGGGTTGGCTATGCAGGGGGGCACTGTGGGGGGTTACAGGGGTCTGAGAGAGGGAGCAGGGGCCTGCCTTCCCAGAGACCCCACTCAACCATTCCTCCTCCATTTGGTCCCCAAATGTTGCTGGGAAGGCACGGGGCCCCTGGGCCTGTGCAAATGCCTGCTTGCTTCCTGGGTGAGGAGCCTGGCTGGGCTCGGGGAGGATCACCCCAGGAAGGGGCAGTGCAACTGGTCCCACACGCTCACACCCACCTTCCCCTTCCCTCCGGCTTCTTCTTTGGGCTGGGGTGGGTGGGTTCCTGCACTCACAGTGCCTACTGGCTCAGCACAGACCCTGTCTCCAATACTGGGGGGCCGGGCACTCACCACTCACTCTGCCCTTACCACCAGGAGCCCGAGTGCACCCAATGATCAAGGACCCTGGAGGTCACTACACGCTGCAGGAGCTAGAAGAGGTAGGGCCCCAGGGAGGAGAGGGGCTGGCCCACAGAGGGGGCTCAGGGCTAGGACACCGGGGCTGGTGGCAGACCCTCAGCTCTTCCCAGCACCGGGGGACCAGGACAGGAGGAACACTCCAGTACGTGGGAGCCGGTGGAAAGGGATAGGGATGGTTCTGCCTGGCAGGGAAACTGAGTCAGGATCCTGGTCCTGTGGGCTGAAGGCAGGATATGGGGGGCAAGACATGCCCTGATGCTCAGGACGCCCCTTCAGGAAAGGTCCAATCCAACCAGCCAAGACCCTGGGGACTCAGCAGACCTCCCAGCAGCCCCAACAGGACGAGGTGGGAGGCTGGTGCCATTCTTCCTTGGTCTCTGGAAGAAAGTCCTTGTCTTCCTGGACAAGCCCACTTCCCAGAGCCCAGACTCTGGCTCAGCACAGGGAGGGACACAGATAGGGGACGAGGCTTGCTGCCGATGCCCAGATCTCTACCGTCCACAGGGAGGAAAGGAGAGTGTGGGGGGTGGATTCTGACCTGCTGTCCCTAGCAAAAGTCTTTCTGGGCCCAGAGGGAGTCCGAGCCTACTGGCTCTGCCCACGACAGTCACGCCTGTCCCTCGCAGGGCCTGGCCCAGCACAAGCCAGTGCTGCTGTTCCTGACCCAGGGGGAGTCATCCAGCGGCGTGCTGCAGCCCCTCAACGGTTATGGGGAGCTCTGCCACAGGTGAGCCCGTCCACAGCGCTGGGGGCAGAGCCAAGCCCATAGTCCTCTGGGGGCTGGGAGGGCTGGCAGGTCCCTCCAGTCTAAGAGGCAGCAGGCAAGACCCAGATCCCTTTCTGATCTTCTACACCCTCTCCAGCCTCTGTCACAGGGCATAATGCCCCTCGGGGGTCCTCTGCCCACCAGAGAGGAGGACCCAGGTGCTCCAGGCCAGGTGTGCCCTCTGCCAGCCAGTCCCCGTGGCTGGGAAGGGCTTGAGGCTGCCTCTGCTCCCCAGGTCCCAGGAGCTGCTGGGCCTGCCCCGACCTTGTCCTGAGATCCGAGGGCCCCAGAGCGGCCTCCTACCTCCACTACCCTCCTGCAGCCTCCCCACCCCTGCTCAGGATGGGCAGGACCTAGGGTGTCGTCAGGTGGGACCGGCAGGCCCGTCCCGGACAGTTGACCACAGGGTGCAAGGAGAGAAGCTCTACCCAGCCAGACAGGATTGCCCCGGCAGGGCTGCTATGCATCCTGGGGGAGAGGGAGCTACCTGGCACCACCCCAGCCAGGACAGCCTGTATCCTGGGGTCTTGTCTAGTAAACCAAGCTTGGGCTATGACCCCCCGGGACATCCACCTGTCCCCTCTGTGCCCAGCGTGGGATATGTTCTACGCCTTAAAAATTTTATTTAAGTAAGGGCACCTGGGTGGCTCAGTGGGTTAAACCACTGCCTTCGGCTCGGGTCATGATCTCAGGGTTCTGGGATCGAGTCCCGCATCTGGCTCCCTGCTGAGCAGAGAGCCTGCTTCCCTCTCTCTCTCTCTCTTTCTCTGCTTACTTGTGATCTCTCTCTGTCAAAAAAATAAAATCTTTAAAAAGAAAATTTTTATTTAAGTGATCCCTATGCCCAACGTGGGGCTCAAACTCATGACCCTGAGATCAAGAGTTGCACGCTCCGCCAACTGAGCTGGCCAGGTGGCCTTGTGCCCTTTTTTTTTTTTTTTTTTTTTTAATTCCTGAGAAAACATGGAAATGGAGGAGAGTCAAAGCTTTTAGCTCAGGCTGTTTCTGAACCCTGTCCTCCCTGGGTGTCCTTCCCTGGCAGAAGGAAAGCCCAGCCTCGTGTGCTCTGGTCCCCAGGCCTCCCTCAGAGGGGCCGACAGGAACACAGTCCGGTGGGGCGTCCCTCAAACACACCTGTGGGGGGAGCCCTGTGTGCAGGCCAGCCAGGCCCACCACACTCCCCAGGGCCCCTCACGGACACCTGCTCTGCCCCTCTGCTCACCCTGGTTCCCACACAGTGCTGGTCCAGGGGGTCTGGCCGTCCAGGAGGGTGTACCCTGGAGGAGGCCAAAGGCTCCTGAGCTTCCCTGCTGGCCTTCTGGGGGTTCTCGAGGCCCCTTCCAAAACCCCAGAGAGTCCTAAATGTCCCAGGCTTCACTCTGCTGCCTTGCACGTCCAGGTACAACTGCCTGCTCCTGGTCGACTCAGTGGCATCCCTGGGCGGGGCCCCCATCTACATGGACCAGCAAGGTAAGCCACGCACCTGTACCGCTGCTGCTGGGGGACCCGGAGCCTGCAGGCCCCTCTGTGCCCGCAAGCTTGCCGTCAGCCCACGCTGTGGGTTAGCGCCCCAGGGAAACTTCATCTCCTCCCCCTCCGCCAGCTAATCAACACCCCAGTGTTTCCGCTGGGCTGTCAGTCCCCAATGTGGGGAACAAGTGGTAGGGAGAAGCCCCTCCAGAATTTGGAGAGGTACTCAGAGCCCCTCAGGTGTGCCTGGGAGAAGTGCCAGGGCCCCTGTCAGTCAGGCTGGGCCTCAGTTTCCCCATCGGGGAAACTGGCACCCCACCAGCCCATCATGTGCAGCCAGCACTGTTTGCAGGGAAGACTTCGAGGCCCAGCATTTCCCTCAGAGGAAAGTCCTGATCTACACAGGTGGTGCCTATCCTCAGCCACCCACCCAGCTTGGTCGGCCACACTTCCCCCAGAACCATCTCCATCAGGGAGCTCCGGGCAGGCTAGGGCGAGATTTCTGGGCGGACCCTCAGATCGCTGCTCTGCAAGGAGGGGCTCAGGGAGGGGGCCCTGGGGACACAGTGCAGGTGGCAGGGCTGTCCGGGATGCCCACACTGTGCCCCCCAGGCTGGCCGGCCCACCGTGGGAGAGAGGAGACTCCAGCCCAGGTCCCCGGAGAAGCCAGGGTGAACCCAGGACACGCTTCACACTTCTGCCCTAACCCTCCAGCCCGTCCTCAGCGGAGGCTGCAGACCTCAGTTTCAGGCCAGCGAGCTTTAGTCATGTCGTTTGGTGTGTCTGTCCGCCAGTGTCCTCTGACTCCCTGAACATACCACAGCTCCCCCTCTCCAGGTGGCAGAACTTTGGGTTCTTTCCAGGTTTGCACTTTCAGGAGTAAACCGTGGACTGTGCTGCTGTCCGTGTGAGCCGGTAGCCCACATCAGTCCACAGTTGTCCCTGCCAGGCCGCGTGATGCTCAGACTCACAGCCTCTCACATAAAATTCGGTTTTCGCAGAAGTCAGCAGGCTCTTACTTTGAGATGGAGCAAGTAAACCTGTTTCCCCATCCCCTCAGCCACCCCCACATGCCCACTCACCCCTGACGCCACCTGCGTGGGCTTCTCCTCTACCCAGTCCACCGCAAACAGGTGGCCTAAAATTTAACTCCATCTCCCTGGACACAGCGTCGGGTCGCAGAGGTCAAGGGCTGAGTCCGACAAGACCGTCCACCTTGCTTCAGACGGCACCTGCAATGAGCCCGCCCTGGGTGGAGCTCGGCCCCCCAGGAGCACGCGCCCCTCCTCTCCACAGGCATTGACGTCCTGTACTCAGGCTCCCAGAAGGTCCTGAACTCGCCTCCAGGGACTTCGCTCCTCTCCTTCAGTGACAAGGCCAAGTGAGTGATCCTGGGACCTCCTACCTGGGGCTGGATGGGCAATGAGGCTGTCGGCCCCTGAGGAGAGAAGGTCAGAACAAGGGAGGGAGGGGTTCCTTGGGCCATGCTCAGACACACTGCTGCTCACCACCCAGCTGGGACAGGTGCACGCCCTGGACAGGTGCAATGAAGCTTTGAGCTCACAGGGCAGGGGGTAGCCGGGGCACAGTGAGGGTCACAGGTATGAGCCTAGTAGCCTCAGAAGTTCTCATCACGGTGTGTGAGGATGCAGGGCCTGGTGTTCTAGAAGCTCCCCAGTTTCAAAGCCAAGGACTGGGGGCTTCCAGGGGGCCCGAGAGCCGAAGTCCCCAGCTGTGCCTGGCCCAGGAAGGCACAGGGTCTGGGGAGGCACAGAGCCCCCCTGGGCCAGAGCACAACCTCAGGGGTCCTGGGGGCCCTGCGCCTCTGGTTCACTTCTGTGAAATAGGAGAGCCTGACGGGACTGCTCCTGGCGCTCCATCCGGACAGGCACACACTCAAGCTGGTCCTTCCTTCCCAGAAATAAGATCTACAGTCGGAAGACGAAGCCCGTCTCCTTCTACCTGGACATGAAGTGGCTTGCCAACATCTGGGGCTGTGACGACCAACCGAGGATGTGAGGACCACGGGGGGGGCGCACATCTGGTGGCCTTTCACCACCCCAGTCTCTCGCCAGTTGTTCACACCGGCCTCTAAGCCCAGACCCCAGCTGGAGCCCCAGAATTCACCAGGGTCAGGCCAGCGATGCCCCCGGGCCTGGGAGCTCAGGTCCAGCAGCACGACCCCCCATCACCCTTCCACCGGGCCCTCTCCTCTCAGAGTCCCTGTGCACCTCTGGGCCCTTTGGACCTGGCCCAGCCACATCTTCCCATTCCTGGGTCTCAGTTTACCCACCTCTCAAAAAGAGGAGCTGAGCTGGGGGCTCCTTGTGAAGAGGCTTTGGCTACAACCCAAGATCCCTTATGACACACATGGGGCTGAGGGGTGCCAGGAACTGTGCCCTACTCTGGGGCCACTGGGGCTAAAAAAGGCCAGGTGCGGGGGGAGCCCGTCCTAGGCGATCTGGCCAGTGTCCTTGTTCTGAGCCTTGCTCTCCCAGACCCAGCTGTTTCTCTAGCTCGGAGTCTGTCATGCCCAAAACTGGGCAGCAGCCCCCTGGGAAGCGGGCTGGGCCCATCGTCAGAGAGCCTGACTTGCCCCCTGCCCAGTGACGCTGGACCAAGCCCCGTCCTGTCTTCCAGATACCATCACACCACCCCAGTCATCAGCCTGTTCAGCCTGAGAGAGAGCCTGGCCCTCATCGCGGAACGGGTGAGGGGGGCACGGGGCAGAGAGCAGTGTGGAGCAGGGGCAGGGGCGAGACCTTGGGGCAGCAGCTCCCAGGAGCCCCTGTGATGAGGCCGGCTGCCCCAGGGAGGCCCCTTCTCTGGACCCCCAAGCCCTTCTGCGGAAACAGATGGGAGGGCTTCCTGCAGAGAAGCAAGGGTTGAGTGTATGGTGAAGCAGAGAGAAGAGCATCGCAGGACAGTGGCTCTGAGCTGGACAGGTCAGCCTCCACGAAGGAGCACTGGGAGAGGGACGGGAGGGCTGGCTGCGAGCAGAGGGGGCCGAGGAGGACAGAACCCTGGGATCAGACGCGGTGACGGGGCAGGTGTGGACCATCGTTTGACCCCAGGGCTGCTTAGTGAGGTGCTCCATGAGGGCCCAGCCAAGCGTGAGGGGCTTTGAGGGACTGGAGTTGGCTGGTGGTCCTGAGTGTCAGAGGGACTGACCCCAGCAGGCTTGGCGCTGTCCTAGAGCCACTGCCAGCTCCCGGGGTGGGGCAGAGGCTGAGCAGGGACAGGCGTGTGTGACCAGGGGTGGGTGGTGACTTTGTCCAGTGCCACGACCACACTCTCGTGGCCCCGGGCGTACTGGCTCTGCAGGACACAGGACAGAAGACACTGCCCCCAGCACAAAGGCCTTTCTCATCCAATATCTTCTAGGGGCCACGGCCTACCACCAGCCCAGGGGCAGGAATGAGCACTGGAGCTGCGGCCGGCCTCGTGCCGAGGTCTGCCCTTCTGGGTCTGCTCACAGAGCTGCACCCTGGGGCTGGGCAGGGAGAAGCTGAGGTGTTCTGGAAGCTGGGTCGTCCCTACACCCAGGCTAGCCAAGGGCTCGGGGGTGTAGGGCTGAGAGAGGGCAAGGCCCATGGACTAGGGATTGTGGGGGTCCATGTGCCAGGAAGACAGGATACAGTGGGGAGCTCTGAGGCCCCTTCCTGCCCCGTGGCCACTTCCACACCCACAACAAGGGGCTCCCACCTCACATTGTCCAGGAGCTGCAAGGTCCGTCCACTGGCCAGGCCCCCCTCCCAAGTCCCCTAGACCCAGACTATGTCCACTGCCCTGAGGTGGCTCCAGGTCTGGTCACTGGGGAAGAACCAGGGCGCCGGACTGGGGACTCAGTCTCAATGGGGATGGGAGTCCAGGCAAAGCGAGGGGCCCAGGAGCCCCTCTATGGTCTGAAGCTGCCCCCCGCCCCCCAGTCATGGATGAGAGCCAGTTTCTCCCACTCTCACCACCGAGGGAGATGTCCCCCCCCGCCCTCCCCAGCCCTGCCCACTGGGTACCCTCTGCCCTCCCAGGGCCTGGAGAGCAGCTGGCGGCAGCACCGGGAGGTCACTGCCTACCTACACGAGCGCCTGCAGGGACTGGGTCTGCAGCTCTTCGTGAAGGATCCAGTAAGGAGGGCGGAGGGCGGAGGGCAGAAGGCGGAGGGCGGGGGGCAGAGGGCGGAGGGCGGAGAGCAGGGGGGCATAGGGGGGAGGGGAGAGCTTCTGCCCAGTCCCTGCTGAATGGACACAGTGTCCTGTGGTCACCTGGGCGGTCATTGTCACAGCCACAGCTCCCTGACCTCTGAATCTTAGGACACTTTGACGTCCCCGCTCTCCCTGAGAGCCTCCCCGCTTGAAGTAGTTGTGGGTGATCTCTGAGCCAGAACATGCCCATCGGCCTCCAGAGCCCTGGCAGTCCCCCAGGTGGGGGTGGAGGCGGGGAGGGTCACCAGCCAGTCAGCCCAGGCTTCTTAGGAAACTGAAGCTCCTTAGCCCCAGGGAGGGCGTGATCTGTCAGAGGGAACAGACACACAGACACACCCAGCGTGCTCGGGCTGCTGGGGAGGTGGTGACCTCACTGTCCTCGGGCCCCTGCTCCCCCACTCCCTGCCCACCCCCATCTCTGTCTGGCCCCTCCGGACCCTGAGACCAGGGCTGGCTCGGCCAGATCCACTGGTGCTGGCCACACGCCGTGGGGAAGATGGCTGAGTCAGGCATATCCTGCAGGCTATCCGGCTACCCACTGTCACCACGGTGGCTGCACCCGCTGGCTACAACTGGAGAGACATCGTCAACTATGTCATGGACCATTTTGACATCGAGATCACAGGCGGCCTTGGGCCCTCACTGGGGAAGGTAAGGGGACAGCGGCTGCTTGCCACCTGCCACAGAAGCTGCCTTCCCCACCCCCCACAGGGAGCACAGTGCACACCAGGCCCCAGCTGAGGCCAGCAGTCATGGGGTCCCTAGGGGGGGATCCGGGCAGAGGGACAGCTCCTGCCCCTTTTCACCCCAGCTCAGTGATGTCGTGGAGTGCAGCACCCCCAATCCCACCCAGAATGGCCTTCCTCTGCTGCAGGTGGACCGACCAGGCTGGAGGCCCCGGGCCTGGGTCCGGCTGTGCCCTCCAAGCAGGCGATCCTGAGTGCTCATTAACTGACCACCATCCTGGCCGCTCCTCCTGAGCTCTGCATGGCCAGAGGGCCAGGGGCTCCTTGTGTGACCGGGACAGGGGCGTCCCCCCCGGAAGACCTGGTTCAGGGCCTGCCTGACATCTGCACGTCCCGCCCCCCCAACAGGTGCTTCGCATCGGCCTGCTGGGCTGCAACGCCACCCGGGAGAACGTGGACCGTGTAATCCACGCCCTGCAGGAGGCCCTGAAGCACTGCCCCCGGAGCAAGATGTGACCTGGAGGCCTGTGGCCCATCCTCCCAGAGGGGTGGGGTTGGGGGACCTGGAGCACACGGACATCGCCACATGGCCGGGCCGCAGAGGCGAGGCACACGGGAGCCCCAGACGTCCTTCTCCTCTCCAAGTGGCACCTCCCGGAAGGGGACTATGTGGGCTCAGCTCCCGCAGTACCTCCCATGAGATACACAGCCCCCAGGTCCCTGGCCCACCCAGAATACTCAATAAAGAATCACTGGGCACCGTCCTCACTGCATGGAGGGTGGGTGGCAGAGATATCTGGCAGGGAGTCACCATGGCCTCCAAAGGCTCCTTGGCTCGGGGATTGCTGGGGGACAGAGCCTTGCCTGGGGCCTCCTGGGGCTGGAAGACAGATGGGGGACCTGTCACTGTACACTGTGGCCCCAGATCTCACATCTGCAAAGGACAACTGCACACATGCCTCCCAGGCTGACTCGTGACTCGAGTCACACATGTTATGGCACCAACACACCCCAGGCACAGGGCCAGGACAGAAGCCAGGAGGGCTAAAGGTCACAACACATGCGTGTAGGTTGGCAGGTGCCAGAAGTCTAGGGGCCTCAGCTGGACAGCCGAGGTGGCCCGTGGCCCAGCCCCTCACCCCCTCAGCTTGGCCCCCTCTGGTCCTCTGTGCCTTAAATGCCCCCTCACTTGGGGTTTCTGCCTGTACCCGGCTCCCTTCCTCCCCCTTTCTAGGAGTCCCAGAATACACCTTGGCCCAGTCACAGCCACAGCCATACTCCAAGTCCTCACCCATCCTAAGATCCCCAGGTGGGGGGCCAGGCAGGGCCTCTCCCAGGTTGAGGCAGACACCCACAGCCTAGTGAGCCCCGTGTCTTTGTGCAGGGCCTGGGTTGGCCTGGCTCAGCCCCCGTCACTCACACAGGTGCCGGCTGGGCACAGTTGTGTGCGCTGGGGAGAGCCTTGAGCCGAAAGACGCGGCCCACCCCGTGTGCTCACGGCCACCAAGAGAGACGGGTGCAGGAGCAGAGAGGGCCCGAGGGTCTGAAACCCCCAAGTCGAAGACTGGGTGGAGGGCGGCTCTTCCAGAGAGAACCGGACGGGGCCCTGTGGGCCACCTTCATGCTGACAGCAGCCCTGTCCGGGTTGGCTCTTCCTGAGCAGACATGGGGAAGAGAACCCAGTGCAGGTCCCCCGTGCCCCCACCAGGCAGCGTGCCCCACCCCCATCTGATTAGGCCAGTCCTGCAGGTGTTTGCGTGTCATATCCACGGAGTCACACAGCACGTTCTCTTGTGTGTCTGCGATTTCTGTTGGTGCTGACAGTCACACATGCTGCTGCGGGACGCAGGGACACGCTTTGTCTCCCTTTCTGGGGCTGTTCCATGGTCCTGGCATCTGTTTGTCACCTGCTTTAACGGACCTATGTGCGCACCACTCTGGGGTGTCCTGAGGTCGCACAGGAGGACCGTCTCTAGCGCTGGAAGACGCCATGACGCTCCCTGGGGCTTGTGACCCTTGCCATCCCCACCGGCTGTGCCCGCGAGCCCCAGCTGCTCAGTCCCTGCCGACACCTTGGTGTGTCTTCTTTTCTAGCGGGGGTGAGATCGTGTCTGATCTGGTTTTAACTTGCATTCCTCTGACGCCTCATGACATGGACCCTCTTTCCGGGTAGGGACTGGCCATCTGTAGGGCTTCTTTTCTGACTTGTCGGCCCAAGTATTTTGCTCCTTTCATTTGATTTTCATCTTTTCATTATAAATGTATGACCATGATTTCGTAAGTCCCGGCACTGCAGGTGATGCGTATTTTCCCCTACTCCCTGGCTTACCTAGTCATTTTCTTAATCATGTCTTCCAAAGAATAGGTCTTTTCCCTCCGTGAGCTCCCGGTTACGTGTCTTCTCTCGGGGTCTGTGCTGTTGGTAAACTGTCAGGACGCTTTTGATGATGTAGAGTTTCCAAAGATCTCTCCTGTTTTCTTCTGGAAACTTTATGGTGTCAGCTTTTGTGTTGAGGTTCAGGGCACATTTTATATTAATTTTGTGCATGGGGTGAAAAGGGGGTAGGTTTGCTTTTATCCACCCCGACAGCCCGTGTTTTGGCAACGTTTCTTAAACAGGCTTTCCTGAGCCCACCTGACGGATGTGGCCCCTCGTCCTTTGATCATCCTCACAGACACTCTCTGGCCTCTCCTCCCTGGGGCGCTGCCTCCATCCAGGCCCAGACGGCCGCCCACACTGCAGCTTCACGGAGTCTTGAAAGCAAGTCGTGCCAGACTTTCGATTCTGCTCTCCCTTTCAAAGACTGCTTTTCTTATCCTAGATGCCTTGAATTTCCACGTAGATTTAGAATCATCTTGTCTCTCCCTTCAGAACAGCTTGTCGGAATTTTGATAAGAATTGAAATAAATCTATGAATCAAGTTAAGGACAACAGACATCATCAAAATATAAATTCCTATTCATGAACGTTAATTTGGGTCTTTTAAATTATACTCAGCGATGTTTTCGTGCACAGGACTTACATACCCTGCGTTACATGTATTCCTGGGTGTTGGACAGTTCTGACCCTATCGCAAATGGTATTTTAAAAATTTTCTTTCCTTGGGACGCCTGGGTGGCTCAGTTGGTTAAGCGGCTGCCTTCGGCTCAGGTCATGGTCCCAGCATCCTGGGATTGAGTCCCGCATCGGGCTCCTTGCTGGGCAGGGAGCCTGCTTCTCCCTCTGCCTCTGCCTACCACTCTGCCTGCCTGTGCTCGTGCTCTCTTTCTCTCCCTCTCTCTAACAAATAAATAAATAAAATCTTTAAAAAAAATTTTTCTTTCCAGTAGTTTATTCTTAATGTATGCAAGGACAATTAACTTTTCTCTCTGTTCACCTGTCTTCTAACCTGGCCAAATTCACAAAGTCTAGCAGTTTCTTTGTGGATTCCTTGGGGTTTTCTATGTAGACAAGCAATTTGTCTGTGAATATGAGTCTCACTCCTTTTCTAATCTTCATGCCTTTTATTATTATTATAATCCTGTCTCACTGCACAGGCGAGCCTCTCTGTAACCCTTGGCTCGTGAAGAGTGGCTCAGGTCCCGTAGCCACCAAAGGTCCTGTGGCCAGAGGCTCCTTCCCCACCGTGGCCCACTACAGCCACTGCGTTCCGATGAGCGGTTCCCTGCTGCAGGTTTGCACGTCGGGGTTTCAGAGACGCTATGTGCTGTCCCATTCCCCCAAGGGCACCCTCAGAGCCATGCTTGTGCCGTAGCATGAGCACATCCGCACTCCGGCCCTACTCAGAACCAACAGCCTCAAGTCACCCGCTGCACAGACATTCCCGGTGTGCATGCGACCTACAAAGGCCAGTGAGGGCGGCCTGGCCCTGCCGTCGCTCATCACAGGAGGGGAGCACGGCCTAAAAATCCCTGCTATTCCTCTGAAGCGATGTCTTGGCATGCCCAGACCACTGAGCCTTTCCAGCCTTCAGCTGTGACACAACCCTGAGATGGTAACATTTGTCTCCCAGCCTTTGGAGTAAAAGTGTCCTACAAGGCATCAGAAGCTCTTGCCAGTCAGTGCTCCCCAGGCCTTATCAGTATGATGTCATCGATGTCGCAAGCCAGCAGGTTACTCTACAGGACTCGTCTGGGTAATGGAGGCCCACGAGGCCTGCATCGTGACACAGAGCAGGCGGGCCTACCTCAGCCTGGGGCACGACCAGGTTTTCACACTGTTGCCTCTTCCAAGTGAACACAAACCGTCTCTAACTCCCTCCTGCACAGGACTTGGAGGGCACATGTTCTGCAGCTCTGCCACCAGGAGCCTGTGCTGACCCCTTCCGTGCAGTCCAGACCACCACCAGAGCACCTTGGCTACAGGCCACGTGTCATTCGCCACATTTCAAATGTATTTTATTTTTTAAAGACTATTTTTAGAGGAGTTTTGGATATATAGCAATATTGAGAGGAAGGCATCGAGATATCCCATAAATGCCCCCCCATCACCAACGTCCCTCAGCAGACAGTACGTGTGTTGTAACTGAGGAAACCTCATGGACACGTCACCATCACCCCAAATCCGTCATTCACTTTACAACTCACTCTCGGTGTCGTGCCCTCTGCAGGTTTGGACACATGTGTAACGACACGTATCCATCTGCATGGTTTCATACCGAGTATTTTCCCTGCCCTAAAAATCCTCCATTCTTCACCTGTTCGTCCCTCCCTCCCTCTCTCCTCACCCCTGGAACCACTGATCCTCTTACTGTCTCTGTAATGTTGTCTTTCCCAGAATTCAGAATGTCGCCTTCTCAGATTGGCTTCTTCACTTGGTCATAAGCGTTTAAGTTCCTCTACGTCTTTCCGTGGGTCGACAGCACATTTCTCTTTAGCACTGAGCGATATCCCGGTGTCTGGTGGACCAGTCCGTTTATCCATTCACCCACTGAAGGACATCTTAGCTGCTTCCAAGTTTCGGAGATTACTTGTTAATATAGCTGCTGTAAACATTCATTGCAGGTTTTGAGCAAACATGAGTTTTCAGCTCTTTTGGGTAAATATAAAGGAATGCAATTGCTGGATCGCATGGTAATAGTGTGTTTAGTTTTGTGAGGAACCATCAAACTCTCTTCCAAGCTGCTGCCATTTTGCGTTCCTCTGAGCAACAGACATGAGTTCCTACTGTTCCGCATCCTTGCCGGCGTTTGACGTCAGCAGTGTTCCAGACTTCAGCCATTCTCATCGGCATGGACAGGTTTCCCATTGTCGTTTTCATTTGCACGTCCCTGATGACATGTGACGTGGGCACTCGTTTCATGTACTTCTTCACCATCTGTGTGTCTTCCTGGGCGAGGTGTGTGCTCAGGTCTTTGGCCCATTTTTCGATCAGGTTGTTTGCTTTCTTGCTGTGTTTTAAGATTTTTTAAAAATACATATTCTGGATAATAATCATTTGTCAGACGTGCGTTTGGCAAACATTTTCTACCACTCTGTGGCTTGTCTTACTCTCTTGACATCATCTTTTGCAGAGCAGGAGATTTTCATTTCAATGAAGTTCGGCTAACCGATTATTTCTCTCATGGATCGTGCCTTTGGTGTTGTAGCTAAAACATCATCACCATACCCAAGGTCATCTAGAGGTTCTCCTATGTTATCTTCCAGGAGTTTTATAGGTTTTTGCTTTACATTTGTGTCTCTGATACACTTTCAATTAATCTTTAAAAAGGGCTAAGGTCTGTATCTAGGTTCATCATTTTGCATGTGCATGTCCGGTTGTCACAAGGACTACTTTTGCTGCATTATATTGCCATTATTCCTTTGTCAAATATCAGTTCGTTATATTTGTATGGGTCTATGTCTGGGCTCTATATTCCATTCCACTGACCCATCTGTCTGTTGTTTTTGCCAATATGACACTGTCGTGATGCCTGTAGCCTTGAAAGGAAGTCTTTCAGGAAGTCTTGAAAACGGTACCATCAGTCCTCCAACTCCGTTTTCCTTCTTCAGTATTGTGTTGGCTATTCTGAGAGAGTCTTTGGTCTCTCTCTATACCTTTAGAATCAGTTTGTGAACAGCCAACAAAGAGCTAGCCAGGATTGGGATTGCGTGGAATGTATAGGGCAAGTTGGGGAGAACTGACATCTTGACAGTGTTGAGTCTTCCTATCCATGAACATGGAATATCCATTTGTTTACCTCTTCTTTGATTTTGTTCATCAGAGTTTTTTACGTAATAGATATTTTACGTATTTTGCTGGATTATATCTAAGTATCTCATTTTTGATTCATCTGATTTTTGCTAAGGTTGTACTCATAAAATAGGGTCTTTCAGGATGATTCTAAGTCATTTTTGCCCCTGGGATACAGGATGTTTTGCTAGACTATTTTGGCCATGAGAATAGAAGTGCTTTTGAAGTCTCTGCCTTGGCCTTTCCTACCACTAACAGACATCCTGATACATACTCAGATACTGAGGAAATGATCATAGGGTGGGCCTTTGTACCCACTGCGAATCAGATTGGACCAAGGTTCTGTGCTCTGCAAGCCCCCTCTCTAATGGCATTTTGTGTCCCCCTGTATGAATGTCAGCTCAGGCCCTGAATCCCATGGCCTTCAAAGGACCTGGTATTTCCTGTCCTACATGTGTAGCTATTCCAGCCCACGGCCATTGGAAGCTTTGGAGGAAGCCGGAAAAGATGCTGCACCATGCACTTGCCATGGAATTGCAGGCCCCTTTCCAGGAGACAGTTCAGCAGCTGAGGAATGAATGTCACTGAGAGGCAAAGAGGGTGGAAAGTAGAAAACATAGGCTCTCACGTGAGAGCTCAGTGGGGAAGGGGCTGCAGACTGGCTGTTATGGGCTGATGAGAGAATGCGGCGTGGGGAAATGGAGCACTGAGGACAGATGGAGGGGGTGGTGTCAGATGCCCAGAGATGCCACCGTACACAGGAAAGGGGGACCCCCCCCATGATGGGACTGGCACAGGTGGGCAGCGGGACCTGCAGGTGTCCCCTGTCGGCTTCAGTTCCCTCGATGAACTAGAAGGTGGGGACATTTGGGGAAGATGGTGATTGTTTATAGGAAATGGACAAAGTTGGAAACTGTCTGCCCACTAGCTTCTTTTACTTCTATGTCTCCTGGGGAAATATTCTCCGTGCAGATGTACAGAAAGTGGTAGGTGCCATCCCCACTGTATCCAGTGCGTTCCTTTATTCAAGGTCAGATATACAGTATTTCGTGGCCACAAAGCAGCATGTGACATAGGTGGGCACAAGTTGTTGAGCTCCAGGTCTCATGCAGACACCCGGTTCTGAGAGTCTGATAACATCACACAGAATGGATCAATACCCATCTGGTGAAGCACAAAGTGCCTTCATCCCGGGCCCTGGGGGGTCAGGCTGCTGCTCCCGGGGGCCTGCTGCCCAGCATGCTCAGACTCCCGCCAGGCCATCCCTGGACAGGTGGTCCCTGTGGACATCTCTACCACCCACCACCTGCCTCCAGGTGAAGCCCATTCTCCTCTACAAATGGCCTGGGATCCTCCGTGGGGCCGTGGGGCCAGGCCATGGGCAGTAAAGACTGATCAGGGGATTGCTCAGCACTCCTCGCTGTCCAGAGTCCTGGTCTTCCGGAAGATGCTCTGCATGGCCGAGATCCGGTCCTTATCCTGGATATTGAAGACCTGGAACTGCAGATGGGGGGGGGGGCACAGCAGGGTCACGGAGCTGTCTGGGGGCCCCATCACAGGGGCCTAGACACAGTGTGGGACAACATGTGCTCCTTGACCACCAACACTTCCTGCCTCTGGGTCTCTCTTGCATGGTCCTCCCCAACCTTCACTGTCCTCCCCCACCCAGGGCCCTCTCCTCCAGGCACCCTTCTTCACACATAGGTATCCTCCCCAGGTGGGCCTGACACACAGGAGGCCCCACCAGGTGCTTGGGGAGGGCTGAGGAGGCAACTCCCTCTTGCTTTCATCCCTCCAGCCCCCATGGGTCCTGGAAGGAGACAGTGTTGGCTCTTCAGGTGAGGGTGGGGGTCGGCCTGGGGGAAAGGAGCAGGAATGAGCTCGGTGGGAGCAGGGGAAGGGAGGGCTTAGCAGAGCTGACGGCACCTTGGGGGCTCAAAGAGGGGCAGTTGGGAGAGCGGCCAAGTAAGCCCTGAACAGGCCATAGCAGGTAGACTCCTGGGTAGACTCCTAGGGACACAGCATGGGACTCCTGAGTGCAGGGAGGCAGCAGGAAACTGTCCCTGTGAGGCCCGGGGACAGACACACCCATTCACGAGGAACAGAATCCCAGTGTAGGCAGGTGGGGCTCGAGCTCTTGTCATGTGTGCCTTTGGGGGCAGTTCTGGTGGGTAATGGAGGCTGGCTCAGACCTGGCCTCCAGGGGCACTAGTCGGCAGGGGCCCTCATGGCCTGTCTGGCCTCCAGATGTCCCATTCTTGCCGTCCAGATGGCCAACCTGCCCGGCCTTCCAGCTCTGTGCCCACCTGCATGTCCCCCCTGGGCCTGCCCAAGACCCCCTCAGCCTGCCGCGCCCACCTTGTCCAGCAGGACATCAAAGTAGGCAGTGGCCCAGTAGGCCGGGTTGCTGGCAGGCAGCTGCAGGAGCGCCTTGACCCCACTGCCGAGGCGCGGTGGGGGGCTACGGCCCAGGTGAGTCACATGGATGCGCAGGGACGGCTCTGGCTGGCTGGCGAAGTGCTCCACGTTCTGGTACAGGGCGTTGAGGTCCAGGCCGGCGTCCACAAGCAGGTTCCGCTCAGGGTGGAGGAAGTCCGGCAGGTTCCTGGTGGCCAGACAGCAGAGCAGCACCACCAGCAGCCGGTACACAGCTCCCTGCAGCTCGGTCCAGTCCTCCGGCTCGGGGAAGAGCACTGCGGCCCACAGCAGCACAGTCTGAGGCAGGACTGGGGGTCAGAGGCCACCCGCGCATGTGGCCTGCTCCAGCCCAGGGCAGCCCACTCCACCCAGCTTCCCCGCCAGCCTCACATCTGGCCCCTGCAGCCCACCCCCGCTTGGCCAAGCTTACCTCCCCCCAGCAGCCCCCTGTCCCATCAACACCCCTCCCCCACACTCCATGCCTCTGCAGCCCTCTGTCCCACCAGCACCTCTCCCCCACATCTCCCGCCTCCCCTGGAGGTCCCAGGGTGGGCTCAGCTCCTTCCCACCTACAATCTCCATTCTGGCCCCTCCCCAACTCCCCGAGGGCGAGGTACCCCGCCCCCACCCAGCTCCCATCCCAGGACCCCCTCAGCTCCTCTGGCCCTTTGCCTCCTGCCCCACTCCCCTCGGATGATCATGATCTCCTACTGTGCAAGGCAGCCTGAGCAGAAGAACCCTACCCCGGGGCACGTGTGCGTGTGTGTGTGAAAAAGCCCTAAGAATGGAGCTTCCTGACTGCACCAGGCACCCTCTACTCTCCCTCTCCCTGAGGCCCTCAGCCAGAGGCCCCTCTCCTGCCACACCACTGCAGCTACCTCTCTGTGCCCTCACTACCCCTCCTCCCACCAGCCCCCATCATCCCTCGCTCACTGTGGGGCTCAGGAGCCACTGTGTCCTAGACCCCAAGGCCCCCCCCCCCAGAAGATGGCAACCCCTCAGGGGTGGGATGGAGGCCCGCAAGGGATGGAGAATGGGTCAGAGAGAGCTCCCATGACAGGCCAGCCCACACCCCCAGCACCCCAGAGGACCAGCCTTGCACCGCCCCCCCAACACGGCTTACTATGGGCAGACCCCACACAGGCCAGGGAGGACACAGCTCCAGCCAAGTCCCAGCAGCCCAGTGAGCAGCCGAGAGCTGCAGACAGGGCTGCTTCCTCTCAGAGGGGGGATACCTGGCTGGTGACCTTCACAGCCACAAGGGGCCCTTGCACCCGAGAGGCCCCCGCCCCCTGCCCCCCGCCCATGCACCTTCAGATGGCCGAAGGTCAGGCCAGGGCTCTGGCCACCATCACGCCAGCTCTCATGGTTGACCCGGTCCAGGATGGAGAGGCTGTCCAGGCGGTGGCCCGGGAAGGAGCCCAGTGCACCGAGCAGTCTGGTGAGCAAGTAGTCAGTGGAGACCCTGGGAGCCGGGACATGCACACCACAGACAGACAGCATTGTGGCCCCAGCCGGGAGTCCGGGGCAGCCTGTGCCCACCACTTAGCCCCAGGAAGAAAAGCCCCCAGCTTCTGTGGCTTCCCTGTGAGAGGACCCGCGCACGGTCCAGGCCACGACAGGGCCAGTGGCTGCATCCAGCACACCCTCCCCATGGTTCCCAGGCCTGCACGTGTTGGGCAGTCAAATGGGAAAGGCCAGTGTTCTCAGAGAGACATGTAGGCCCCACAACACGGAGAGGTGGAGGGAGCCTCCAGACCATCTTGGCCCTTTTGTGTGGACAGGAAGGTGCCACTCTGACCTGCCCAGGGTGGACGGGCAGTCCTGGTTCTTGGGCTCGCACGTCCACTCCATGCCCCATTGGGAGTGGGGGCCTTTCCCGGGCGGCCTCGAAAGACCTCGGGGCACTGCACCCCCATGGCACTCACTGTGGACTTGCTGAGCCGCCAAAGGGGTGGAACCTGAGGTCTCCCCAAGGGCCCCCCTCTGTGGAGTCTCAGTACTGGACGGCCAACTGCCTGCACACCCAGAGTCTGGATGGAGGGACAGGGGAAGGACCGTTCCCTGCTCGCCTGCACACGTGACTGCCCAGCCCACCCTCCCTTCCTTCATACAAGCCCAGACAATGCCCTGCTCAGGGTGAGGGGCTCAGAGGCGCTCAGGGGAGCCTTTCTTTGGGGGCAGAAGGCCACAGGAGGGCATAACCAGCTCCATGAACATCATCGACTTCCAAGAATTACCTGTAAGAGCAACATCCACCACCATCCCCCCCACGCCTTACTTCAACTCGGTGCCCTGTTCCCAGAAGCAGCACCCGGCATAGGAGCTGGTGGGCAGGTCACCCCCCTCAAATCACAGCACCCCTGCCTGCAAGGTGCTGTGGAAGCAATTTCGGAGCTGGAGGGGGCTCAGTCCCCGCCCTTGGCTTGGGGGTCTCAAGGACAGCTCAGCCTCTGCCGCGTGCCCCCCACCCCCGACTCTCTCTTTCCATCTCACAGACACCAACTCAGGGCCTCCCTTTCCTGCAGGTGCACCTAAGGAAGGGGCCTCAGCACCTCACAGAGGGATGGAGACTGGAGGTCCACAGAAGGCTGGCAGGGGAGTGGACACGCAGCTAACCCCACGGGTGGGGGACACACCATATCCCATCTGGGAGGATGCTAGCAAATTCCTCTGGTCACCCTCACTGTGCGGGGACCCCTCCTGGCCGCCCCAGGACGCTGCATAACCCAGATAAGCCTCTGTCCTCTTTGCCGCTTTCCCACCTGAAACAAAGGTGTCAGGCCTGGTCGCGAGAGTCCCCTCCCAGGCGGCCTCCTGCGTTTCCCAATTTCTCCCCGTCTCTCCTCACAGCCTGCCCTGCCCATTCCTCACGTGGGGTGGGGGCACTGCTCCCCCTCCCCCCTCCCTGCAGCTCCTAGGGCGGGGGGACATCGCCGCAGAAATTCCGGCTCAGAGTGAGGGGAACAGTGGTGGGGCAGCCCCCTTCCTGCCAGCTCCCCAGGACCCCCAGACCCCAGGAAGCGTGTCCTACCTCCAGTGCTGGGCACCAGCTGGTACCAGCGCCACCTCTTGGCTGACGATCCTCTTCAAGCTGCCTTCAGGGAACCCATGCGTCAGCTGGGCCCCCTCCAGGGTGGGCACCCTGTGCCTTCTTCGTACCACAGGCACGACGTGGAAGCACACTGTTCTCCAGCCACTGGACACCAGCAGGGACAGATGGAGCTCCTCCTCCCTCAGGCTGTCTGCGTTCAGAGACCCTGCAACGACGGCCGTGCCCCGGAGTCCCCATCTCAAGCTGCCCTTCACACCTCTTGGAAGGGGCTGAGGAGGTGCAAGACGGCCTGGTATGGCCCAGGAGTAGCACACATGCCCCCAAAGGCCTGATGTTGGACATACTTGATGCCCAGCTCCCAGGAGGGTCCAGATCCGAGGGCTGACAATGAATGAGCCTGCCCTCCATCGTTCTACTCCACACCCTGGGTCCCCAGAACCGCATCCCAGACGGCACATGGAAGTAAAGATGCTCCCACATCCCTCATGGCTGACGCAGCCCAGCGCCCACTCCCCTGACCCAGAGCCCCCAGACCAGCCAGGAGGGGACATTCCAAGGACAGTAGGGGCACTCTGGTATGACCTGGGGCCCTCTGGACTTCCACGTCAGTTGTCCCTCCACACACCCCCCCCGCCAAAACATATTGATACCACAGAGAGAGGAAGGGGAGCTAAACAGTGTGGGGAACCCTCGCATCACCATCCCTGACCAACACCAGCAAACACTGGATTCAGAGCGGTCGCCCCTTCCCTCCCCCGGCGCTGCCCAACGAGGGCGCTGGTTAGAGGTCAGCAACCTTCTGGGAGACATGTGCCAAAGGAAGTCCCCAGTATGTGCCTAGGAGAAAGGTCTCCACGGGACTGAGCGTGGGTGCTGCGTTCCCACACTGTCCCACCGCACACAGCCTACCACAGCCCCTCACAGCGCTGGGGTTCCTGTATGAAGGAGACTGGTCCCCCATTAGGCAGACCCTTCCCCCCAGTCTCCTATACAGTAGTTCTTGGGCCACTTCTGGGGACCTAGCCCAGAGCAGGTCCTGGTTCTGCCACCTGGGCCACTCTATCCCCACCATGAGCCTTAGTTTCCCTGTCACTTAAAGGAAGAAAGGAGTTGGGTGATCCCTGGCCCCTCCCAATTCTGGGTTTGAGCTGCGGGTGGTGGCTTTATTTCCTTATCTACTGCTGGTCGCACCTTCCGGAGGTGGAGGCGGCTTGGAAGGCAGCCACACCTGTAGCCCCAGCCTGGTCACGGCCACACCCTGCCTTAGCCCCTAGGCTGGTCTCACCGGTTTCTGCCCTGGGTGGGAGCAGCCTAGACCTTGTCACCTGGAGGGAGCTGCTGTGTTTCCCTTTTAAGGTAAGTGTCAGGAAGCAATGTCTGGAATTTCCCTGCGTGCTCAACTCAGGCGGGTGTGGTCCCAGGCTCCTCTGCTCTCTCAGCCAGGAACTGAGAATGGTGGGGACCCAGGGATAGTGAAGACAGGCAGCTCAGAGTGCGCCCGAATGGCCCAGGCTGGGCATACCCCAGCAGGTGGGTCTGCTCCCAGACAGGCACAGGGCCGGCAGGGGCTAAGGCCAGGTGGGAGTGGCTATGTTAGGTCACAGAGGCAGACAGACAAGGCCCTGCGGTAATTGAGAGGTTCAGAAGATGAGCAGAGAAGATGTGGAAGGGGCTGGAAGCTGGTCACGCCTAATGACAGGCTCCGACTGCCCCGAGAAGGTGGCCACAGGCCCCAGGTCACCAGGCAGGCCTGGGAGGGGCCACAGCTGGAAGTTGTCCCCTCTTGGGGCTGAAGTCCATCCAGGAGCCACTCTGAGCAGCCCAGGGCGGGTCACTCTCCCCGAGATGGACTGACCATCTCACTCTGGCATCACGGCAGACATAAGGACCAGCCGCCACCATGGGCCTGTCCTTCCCAAGGGAGGCTGGACATTCTGTTTTGGTCCCCAGTCCCTGCCAGTACAACCCAATATATTTGCTCTGGTCCCCAGGAGGAGGCCCTGCTGTCCGGATCTCTGCACCTGCCTCTTTCCGGGACTCTCACAGTCCAGGTGGCACCCACTGGAGGGAAGCCCGCCATTTGTGGTCCAGCCAGAAGCCCTGCACCCCCCAGGGGCTCACCACCCCAAGTCACACCATGTGGGCACCCAGACAAGACACTAAGGCCAGACTCCAGCACGGAGCCTGCTCAGGGCCCAGGACACCAAGTAGCAACCAGACCATGCACAGAAACAAAACTGTGCATGTGTACACACACGTCCACACACACTCTCATGTGTGCCCTCTTCTGCATGCACATGTGCACACACTCACACATGTGTCCACAATCCTGCACACACATTCACTCACTCATGTGCACACACTCAGACATGCGTTCATAACCCATACACACACACATACACACACATAGTCTTCCCAGTGCGACATGACCAGGGATTGCACTCAGGAACATCTGTAAAGACAGCGGGCTGAACCAGAGCTGGTAATAGGACCACTCGCCCAGACCTGTGGCCGGACCCTCATCTAACAGGTTGGCAGGAAGACGGTGCCCCGGCAAGCGTCGTTTCCAGCTGTTTAACTAGTAACAGCCTGTCCCCTGTGGCCACCAAAGTCATCAGGTGACATGGAAACACATGACCTGTCTTCTCAGAAGTGTCTGGAGCTAGAAAGGACCTCAGAGCAATGTCCCCGACTCGTGTGCCCTGACACACACACTGAGAGACCCTGTCTGTGCACGCATTCTGCACATGAGCACACATACACACTGCCATCACATGTGTGCCCCAACACACACACTAAGAGACCCCGTCTGTGCATGCACGGGCACACACACATGTACACACACACACACACACACATGCACTGCCATCATGCATGTTCCCACAGTCGCTTGGTGGCTACCTGGTGCGATGAGGCTCTGGTGTTTGCAGTGCACGATGGCCGCCACCAGAAGGTCCTTGAGGACACGCAGGACCTTGCTGGGCACAATGTGGCTGCAGCAGGTGCCACTCCCCTCCGAGGAGATGCTGGAGACGTCCTTGGCTGTCCACTGCTCCAGGTTGGCCCCTTCCCTGGGGACACCTAGGCGGCAGGACGCGGGGCCATCCCCTGACTCGGCGGCCCCTGCCTCTTCAACCAGGAGGACCTCGGCGTCCACCCACAGGGGCACCTCCATGCGCACTGGGTCCTCGGAGGAGCGCAGGGCGAACTGGAAGGCCTCCAGGTCCCGGGAGTAGTCCACGAGGAAGCGGGGGTCCAGCTCGTGCACGCGCTCCAGCACCACGAGCAACACGTTCTCTGCTCGCTGGTAGTCCTGCGCCCGGGCCGCCCCCCTTGAGCGGATGGCCTGCAGGTAGTGGTGCCACAGGGACACCTGCACGGCCATGGCTGGGGCCAGGGCACAGGGGCAGCCAGGGACTGAGGACCCAAGGACGTGCGCAGACCCCGGAGAGGAGCAGGTCTGCGGGTGGGGCCCCAGCTCCCCGCAGAGCAGAATTCCGGAGCTGCCACTGGGTTAAATA
This sequence comes from Martes martes, assembly GCF_963455335.1. Lineage (NCBI taxonomy): Eukaryota > Metazoa > Chordata > Mammalia > Carnivora > Mustelidae > Martes > Martes martes. Next base: position 150,202,246 of record NC_137890.1, on the reverse strand, counting down.
GCCGAGCCTGGCCCGGCCTTTGAAGTGGGGGTGAGTCAGTCCCCAACAATTAGGAATGTCACTGGGAGCCTAGGGCAGGAGGAGGGGCCAGGTCACAACTCAGCTCTGGCTCCTCCCTCCTGTCACACTGACTGCCTCTTAGCTGTTCTGAGAGCCCTGGAGAAATACCACAGTCAGGCCACACCCCTCCCAGGGCCTGGCCACCTCCCCTGGGCCATTCCTGGTGCCCCCCATCCCTGTGCAGTGGCCACAGCAGCTCTATGACACACAGGCCTCCCACCAGCCTGGGGGAGGGACACAGGGCAGCCTCCTTGCTCAGATGACAAAGGTGAGGCCGGGTGGTAGCCTCCGCAGGCCCCCAGAGGGAGAGCCCGCTGCAGCTGCCTCTGAGGAGCCTGGATGGCAAGCTAGGGGGTCTGCACTCCCCCAACAACTTCCACAATCCACTGAGGCACCTAGGCCTGGCCGGAAGTGGGGAGCCTCCAATGGGGGGTCACCTGCCCACCCACCGCCTAGGTGAGAATCCTGCCTCCTCTCCCTGCATTTCCAACCCCCAACCCCAGGCCCTAGCTCAGCCTGAAGGGAACCTGTACCCACCTGGGTCTGCAGCTCTAGGGGACATCTCCTGGGATCCTTACCTGGTGGAAAGTCTCGCCTTGCCGGCCGCTCCAGCACAGCACTGGGAGCACTGCCTGGCCCAGCCTGTCTCCCTGCTCAGGCAGGCAAGTCCCAACCAGCCACCAGGGAGATGCCCCCGCTGACCCTTGGCCCTGCTGGGCCAGCCGTATATGCTCCCCCCACCTCCCCGCTCCCAGTGTCTGCAAACAGTGAACTTGGAGATAGTCCCTAGTGAGGTTTCCCGGAGACGCAGCCCTGAAGCCCTCAGGCTGAGCCCTCTCCTCCACCCACACTTGGGCCTCAGATACCCAGAGCTGCAAGCAGAACCCAGATCCAAGGGGCTCCTGGGTGGCTCAGTAAAGCCTCTGCCTTTGGCTCAGGTCATGATCCCAGGGTCCTGGGATCGAGCCCTGCATCGGGCTCTCTGCTCAGCAGGGAGCCTGCTTCCTCCTCTCTCTTTGCCTGCCTCTCTGCCTACTTGTGATCTCTGTCAAATAAATAAATAAAATATTAAAAAAAAAAAAAAAGAACCCAGATCCAAGGTGCTCACTTCCTGGTCCTTGGAACCCCCAGGGCCTGGCTCTCTCTTTCATACCTCCCAGGACAAAGAGCTCACCACCTCACAGTGCAGCCCATAGCACCGTCAAACAAAAGACACGTTTCCTTCCTCAGACCTGGCCTGGTCCTGTCCTCTGGGGTTGTCCAGAGCACGTCAGTCCCTCTCCCAGGGCAGCCGCTCAGTGTCAAGGATGCTGATGCCCTTGGCCAGCCTCCCACCCCATCCATACCGTGTTCTGCTCCCCACCACACACTCCGCATGGCCCTTCCATCTTCACGAGACTCTGACCTATAGGGAGGGGCATTGCTGTGGAGGACCTGGGTCCCGCGCTCCTGACTCTGGCCCTGGGTCACTGGGCCCTGTCTGTGCCTTGGCTCCACCATCTGTGACCCATGATATCACATTTCTCCAGCTTCCTTGGACCTCAGGGCAATCCTGAATTCCCCCAGGAGAGCAGGTGGCCCCACTTGGCATGGCGCTGCAGGGACTTCCCTGACTCAGGGCGGCCCCCATGTTGTGCACCCCACCCCCAGTCCCGGGAGCCCCCTCCTCAAGGAGAGTGACACCAAAGTGCCCAAGGCCAGTTGTCTGCTTTCCCCTTCACTGCTTGTCAGCTCGCCCTCACTGCCTCCACTACCACTCCCTGTGACATGTGTTCCACATCCCCCGCTCCTTGGGGCTCAGTGCCCCTGGCCCTAGGCCCCACGGCAGTTCTGTGTCTGCCCTTGGACTTCCCACAGACCGCGCACACCTGGTCTCTTGCAAGGGCAGGGCTGGGAGAGAAGACACACGAGCTGCCCTGGCCCACTGGGCAGTGTCTGACCACAGAGGAGCCACGGAGTTCAATGGCTGCAGGTCACAGCACCCAGGACCACCACCCTGCAGATCCCAGGGTGGGGCAGTGAGGGGCCCGGAAGGGCCACGGGAGTCCACGTGGAGGGTAGCCAGCAAAGGAGTTTGCCGGCTGGTGGACAAGCCGCCCCCAGCGCAGGTTCATGCAGCTTCCGTGTCCTGAGGGAGATCGGCGCAAGCATCCTGATCCTGTACTTCTGGAGCTCCTGGTTGTGCTACAAGAGGGGACCCGCATGCAGCCCACAAAGTGGACCGTGGGAGTCTGGCGGCAGACCCCATGAGGCCTCAGAGGCCCCCATGCTCACCAGCCCCCTCAGAGAGCGTGGGCTGCCACTCAGACGTCCCAGGCCTTCCTGCCCAGACCACGTCTACCAGCCACAGCTCTGGGCCAGCCCACACAAAAGCAGACCCTGCCCGAGCTGCCAAGTGTGATCTCCCAAAAGGGTCAGCAAGGTCTGAATCAGCCACCGAGTCCTAGGGGGACCCCTTCCTCTGGGCCCAGGGGCAGGCCTCTCTCTCCAGGCCCTTCTTGTCTCACTCAGCCCATATGCCCAGAGCACTGGCCGGAAGCTGCTTCCACTCAGGGGTTCACACAGAATTGTCAGACCTCAAGAGAAGACATACCCAAGAGCTGCTTTACAAGAGATCCTGGGGGAGCCCGAGAGACCCCGGGTGAGCCGCTGGCCGGCCTGGGTGCAAAGCCCTTGGCAGAGAAACAGGGAAGCTGCACGGGATGGGCCACCAAGACACGGCCACGCTCTTATGGTGACCCACACCTCTGCAGCCACCAGCTGCCCAGAAACCAGCAGCCCTTTCTGCACGATGCCCCTGGCAGGCCGGAGAGTTCCCATGTGCCATGGACGCAGGAGCTGCTGAAGTGAGCGGTCCGAATATGACCAGCACAGGAGGATCCCTCCCACACATGGCTTCTGTGGGCCTGAGGCTGGAACGGCAGAGCATGCCAAGCTAGACACACTGAGGCGTGGCTCCCAGGGTCCCTGAAGCCCCACTGTCAGCAGTGGCCTTGTGGTCATGGGCAGCCCCATCTCAGCTGGACCCTGGTCTATGGCCCGACCACATGCAGGACACGCAGTCAGGGTGGCCAGAACCTGACATGCGTGCCTGACTGGCGTGGGCTGCAGCTGTGAGCGTGCATTCGTTGCTTCTGTGGAACATCCAAGCCTAACGGGCCTGGCCTGTGGGTCTGCCCCACCTGGTCCTCCTCCTCCTTACTCACCCCAGGAAGGTCGCAGCAGCAGCAGGGAAATGGGGTGTCACCCACGGCCCCAGCCCCCCACTCTTCCCTGGAGCCCTGCTGAGAAGGCCCTGCTTCCTTTCCCAGCTGCCTCCAGCCTCCAGTCTGGGCTGCGGGCTTGTGGCACGGGCTGGGAGTTGAGGACGAAGTCCTATGGGAAGCACAGAGACCGGGAAGCAGCTGGGGTGGGTTAGGGGGACAGGGTGTAGCCCACGTGGACCCCAGTGGCTGGGGGTGGGAAGAGCCATAGTGCCAACGGGGTCAAGGCCTGGCCCCAGGAGGGGTCCTGCACTCCTGGGGTGGAGCTGCAGTGAAGGGGCCTCAGGGCACGGACCCCAGAGCCCTCGGGCACCAGGGTCCACGGTCACTCAGGAAGATGGGCCCAAGGAGACAAGGCAGGAACCGGCAAACTAGAAACCACAACGGGAGAGAGAAACAAGCTCCTCACAGCCATCCCCGGGCCACGGTCTGACCAACCGGCCAGCCCGAGCTGCTGGAGCATTTGTGTGCTGGACATGTCTGGCCTGAGGGGCAAGGAGCAAACCCACAGAGCGGGAAGGAGGGCTCAGAGAAGGCCGGGCCCCATGCTTCCGTATGGGACCCTCGCTTGGCAGGGGAACAGTCCAGGCAGGAAGGACGATCCCAAAGTGGTGAGGGGGCTTGCAGGGAAGGGAGCCAGGACCTAGGAGGAGGGGTCCCCAGCCCCCGATTGGATCACAGCCCGCACCCCCGCCCGGGCTTCCTTCAGAGATTTCTCATGTGGTGGGGTCAGAGTGAGGAGACAGCTCTGGCCCTCGGCTTCCGCAGGGCTCCCACGCAGCTACATCTCTGTCACTGGGTGTCACAGCCCAGCTGTCTGAGCACCAGCAGCCTGTGGGCTTATGCTGCCCCTCGGTTTCTGGTGATTTCTTGAAGGGATCTTCTGCAGAATCACCAGACATGAAAGGCACAGAGCACAGGACTTAAATCACCACTCCTCGTCCCCCAGGTCCCAGGGGCCATCCTCTGACCCCCCACCCATCACTGCCCATCACCTCCCCTCGTCCCCTAGGTCCCATGGGCCATCATCCCTCCTGAACCCTCGCCCATCACTGCCCAGGAGCCCCGCGGGTCTGCTTCTTCGCAGGCGGCCTCTCCCAGCAACCCCAGAGCGGTCTTCCCTCCCCTGGTCTGGGGAGGACACGGGGGCTGTACCACCTGCCTGGGAGCCTGGGGCTAAGGGCCTAGCTACCCGGCCAATTGCCTCCTTTCGCAGAGACCAGCACAGGCGTGCCCAGCTCTGGCATAAAGCCCATCACACCCTTCTACCTGCACCACACCATCAAGCAAGGGACACGTGGGACTGCACGCAGGAGGTGACAGTCGACAGGGCAGCTGACAGGGGTGCTGGCCCAGGGGGGACAGAGGGCACTGAAGAGGCGCTGGGGAGGAAGTAGGCAGACCTTCCTGTGGAAGGTGCATGTGTGCTGGTGGCTGGGGTGTGAGGGTTCATCTGTCTGCTGTAGGCTGCTGTCCGGCTCTTTGTGGACACTTGGGGTCCCCCAAGAAGAAGCAGGTGTGGGCCAGCACCGTCACCCAGGAGGTGGCCATCCTCAGCTAGTGGCAGAGGCAACAGGGAGCAGACAGCTAAGCCATGAAGCTTTGCAAGGCAGGAAGGAGGCTGGGGCGGCCACAGCCCAAGAAGGGGGCTGGCAGAGGCCATGGGGAGAGGGGTTCCAAGGGTCTCAGATCCAACCACTCAGTTACATAGCTGCTACCTTTGTCCCCTGGTTCAGGGGTACAGACACACCGACAGTGACCAGTAGCCTGGGGCGCTCCCCCGACGGGCAGAAGTCTGCAGCTCTGGGCGGTGCCTGAGCCCAAGTGTCCAAAAGGAGTCTATATTTAACCTAAGTGCAGAGTGTGCGGCCTGCTTCCTGTCCAGCACCTGCAAGGGACACACCCAATGGAGGCCGTGCCCCTGGGTCTGTTGAACCACAGCTGCTGGCAGGAGCCACTCCTCTCCTGAGTGATCACCCACCCTCCCGATGGACTGTCACTGAGGACAGCTGGCTCTCGGGGGGGGAGGGGGGGAGGTGGGTAGGTCCTCAGGGGACAGAGTCACTGGAGAGCAGACTGACACCCAGACAGATCCTAGAGCCAGTTAGGGTAGCCCGGCTGCTAGGAGGCCCTGCGGAGCTAGGACAGAGGCAGGCCACTCCTCTCCTCCGGGGTTGCCCTGCGTGTGACCCATCTTCAGAGGACACATCAGGGCAACGTGTCCCATCCACGGCAGGCCCGGCCGCACCCATCCCTGTCACACCTGTCAGGGCGAATATAAGAGATGTGATTGAGGGTTAGCCTTCACACCAGGAAGCCAGTACTTTGGTGCGAGTTTTGAGGGCCCTTCCCTTCTCAGGGAGGGTCTGAATCAGATGTGGCAAATTCTGGTGCCCCAAAGGCCGGCAGCAGACAGGAAAAGTTGAGGCCATTCTCTTGCTCTGGGTCAGGACCAGCTGTGGTCTTTCCTGAGCCCAGCCCCTGCCCATCCCACAGAGGTGCTACCTGCATGCTAAGGACCTCTATCACACCCTCCATCCACTCCAGAACATTCCCCAGGAGCCATGCCCGGGGCCCAGGGCTGCCTGGTCCTGAAGGTTCTCCTTCTCATCCATTGACAGCCCAGGACGAGGAGGCACAAGCAGGGACACCAAGCAGTGAAGCCACGGGGCCTGTGGAAGCCTCGAGGGGCTGGGCTCCTCCCTAGAGGAAAGGGTACTGGGGTGTGGGCAAAGGCTGACCTGTGCTGGGCTTCTCTGTGCGGCCCGAGGGCTTAAGGGGGAGAATAGGCCGAGGTGAACGCTGGGTTGGGGAGTAGGGGCAAGAGGCACAACAGGTTGTCCCTCCCACCATGGAGCCACGACTCTCCTGGTTTCCTGAGAGAGATGGCGGATAATCACACCGGCCTCCACAGCTGCCTCATGCCACCACCACACGGATGTCCCACACTGAGCTCCCCAGGTGGGAAGACTCACTGGAGGCAGGGCTTACCCTCTATGCCCCCAGAGCCCACCTCGTCGGGGTCAGAGGAGGCCCAGCCCCCTGAGCAATGTTGCCGCTTCCTTTGCCTCCCTGAGGACACCTGCCTCACACCTCTCCGAATCCCCTGGGCTCAGATTCTGGAGTAAGGGTGCTATAGGCAGCCTAGGGTGCCGGAAGGTACCCAAGCTACAGCATGGGTCCCCTGGGCTCTGAATCTAGATCTCGGCTTTTACCTTCAGAAGCTGGAGGTTATGCTTGTCCAGAGGGGCCTGGGGTGAAAGGACTGGCCAGGGCCCACCGTCCACTGGCCTGTCCGATGAGCCCCATGCCAGCCCTGCAGGCCCAGTGGGACTATGTCCAGCCAGGGAGCCTGGCCTGTGCCTGCATGAGGCACTCCGGTGGCTGTCCTTCTGGGGGGCGGCTAGCCCTGAGGATTCCGGAACAGAGATCCAGTGCTTCTCAGGGACAGCTTCCTTTAAGCACAGGTGACCTGGTCTTGAATTTCCATTTTGAGGAGACAGCCTGGTCCCTCACAGTCCCTCAGCAGCCCTCCCACCGAGCATCCCCCCTCACCGCCGGGTCCCTTCTGGCCTTGCGCAGGCAGGCTGACTCCCATCTTCTCGAGTGGCCTCAGAGGAGCCCAGGCTCTGGGGGTCCCCAGGACATCCCCAGAGTCCCCACATTGGTCTCCTCTCATTCGAAGGGCAGTCATTCCCGGCTGCTGGGCCCATCTCCAACAGCTGTCCCTAATTCAAGAGGGACTCTGCTGGGAGAGACCCAGCTTGGAATGAGGCATGGGGAGAGGACACCGGTCTGCCTCGATGCCCAGTGCCAGACTCAGTCCAGAGGCCCCAGGAGGCCCAGGCTGGGAGGGACACAGGTGTGTGCCTGTCCCTCACTTGCTCCTGGGCCTGGGTCCCATCACTCCAGTGGGTGAGGTCTGGGTGTCCCTGCTGGTCCTTTATGTGGCTCTGGAAAGCCTTCAGTGACAGGGGTACAGCGAGTGTGGCACAAACCACCCGTGGAGTAGATTACCCTGAGACCGAGCTCCAGAGGGAAGCATCCAAGTGCAAGGTTAGGATGATGGGGGTCTCTTTTGGTCCTCAGGCAGGTGGTTTCTCCTCTCCAGGCCTCACTCTACCTATCTGCTGGACACATTCCCACTACTGACCTGAAAGTTCTTTTCTAGATGTTAGAAAAGAAAGCCATAGGGGCTCCTGGGTGGCTCAGTCGTTAAGCGTCTGCCTTTGGCTCAGGTCACGATCTCAGGGTCCTGGGATCAAGCCCCACATTGGGCTCCCTGCTCAGTGGGAACCTGCTTCTCCCTCTCTGGCTCCCCCTGTTTATGTTCACTATCTCTCTCTCTCTCTCTCTCTCTCTGTCAAATAAATAAATAAATAAAATCTTAGAAAGGAAGGAAGGAAGGGAGAGAGAAAGAAAGAAAGAAAGAAAGAAAGAAAGAAAGAAAGAAAGAAAGAAGACATAGTTTCTGATTTTCCCTTAGGAGGGAGCTGATTGATGCGTGGCCCCAAGCACACAATTCCTCCCAGGGAGAATGCCCCTGGAAGGCCGGGAGCCTTTCCCCACAAGGGCGGGGGAGGGGGAGGCCTGGAGGAGAGCCAGCCCCTCCTGGCTGTGGTCATTCTGGTAGACAGCTTCACCCAGGGCGTCTCCGGTGTCCAGGAGACCGCTTGCAGACAACAGCGTTCCTTAGTCCCCATGGCAACAGGGCCTGCACTCCTGTTTCCAAGGAAACTCAATCCTCAGCGTCGCCATTGCCCCAGCAACACCTCTGGCTTAGTTGGCTGCTTGGTCGCCAGCCCAGAGGGGGCAGCTGGACGCCCCGACTGACCAACCGGAGGAGCCAGGTGCTGCACAGGTGTGGGGCTGGGTGCGCTGGGGCAGGTCCCAGCCCAGCCAGGGCACCAGGAGGACACTCACCGGGCAGCCAAGCCCCGGCTCTCTCCCGAGTCCTGTGCTCCCATCCAAGATGAGCTCTGCCTCCAGCGAGCCCGGCCACGGGGATGCCGCTGCAGAGCGGTCTCCGCTGGGGCTGGACACCGTGATCCAGGTCAGTGGGGTGCCCACCCTCTAGCACCCTCCTGGGAGTAGGCTCTGAGGGCACCTTGGGAGGGTGCACAGAGAAGCCACACCTCCCCAGCTCCAAGGGGCCCTCGAGCACTCACGTGGTCAGCATGAGCACGCACACGCATGTGTGCACGCACACATACACCGGGGCAGCCTCAGCTCAGGAGAGGGGCCTGGGGAGAGAGTGGCCTGGATGTGGGGAGGCCTGAGCCGAGCACTCAGCCTCCCCGTTCATGCCTGTGTGAGCTCAGGCCACCAGCCCCCTTCTCAAGCCTCAGGGTCACAGCCTGCGCACTGTGGGTGGGGAGTGACGGACTACCCTCCCACACCGGGGTCCCACATGCTGGGATCTCATTCCCTGCTTTCTTCCTGGCAGAGTGTGGGAGCCGCCATTGCTGGGCAGATAGGGTTCATCCCAGGATCTATTCTGTGACTTCCAGAACTTTACCGTGTGCATAACAGCAACAACAGTAGGGACTGCGAACTCTCCCCCTGCCCCTCTCTCCTTTGTTCCCCTACTTCCCAGAGTCAATTCAGTGCCCAGCACCACCATCCCCACTCCTCAGCTGCCCCCCACTGCCATCACCTGGCTCTGGCCACCTGGACCAGGTCGTCCCCACCCTGACTGAACCCTCGGGGATGCCAGTGAACCCTCGGTGCCCTGGCTGACTCAGTTGTTAATTAACCCGGTTCTTAGAATCTCAGAGTGCGCTGTAGGGGGTTGACGTGGGGTTGACGTGGTCAGAGAAGAGTGATTGCCCATGGTTGGTGCCACGTGATTACATAACACGGTGGAACCACCCTCCACATGCACACGCACATGCACACCCCCATGCACGCACACATGGCGCCCACATAGTGTACGACGTGATGGGACAGGATCCTTGAGTTGGGCGATGCAGCAACACAAAACAAGGGCCGGGCCTGGTGACCTTGTCCGGCTCCCAAGAGTCTCCGTTCTCTGGCTGGAGAGAAGGACAGGCAGAGGGAGGTCAGGCTTGCACATCACAGTTTCCAGACTCTTTCAGCCAGGCATCGCATAAGACCCTCCCATCAGCCGTCAGCTGGGGAGGAGTCTAACATCCCCTCTGGATTCCAGGAAAACGTAGGCTTGAGGGTTGAAGCACGTTGCTATGGTTACCGGCGTCTGAGGGAGAAACTCGGGCTGGGGCCATTGTCTGGCAGTGGGCCCAGGTGCCTGGCAGACAAGACTGTCCCGCAAGTCCCCACTACCTGTGGGAAACTGTCACCTGGAAGTCACAAGGAGTCGCACCCGAGGTCTGCGCCGCCCACCCAGCCAAACCTGTTATTTGCATCGTGGTGATGGAGATCCGAGTGCCGGCACCCAGGGGGTGAGCAGGCAGGCTGGCGCCAAGAGATGCTCAGATAGGCCTGTCCAGACGGGGAGGCAGGCCCACAGGGCTCCTCCAGCCCCGCCAGCTGCAAATGGGGAAACTGAGGGGCCTGGGAAGGGGTGGTTTGTGGATGGGGGCCTCGCGGGGGACTGGGCCTGAAAGTACCCCGATGCCTAGAGAAGCTCCCCTTGCAGCCTGGGCATGGCACCCCAGAGCGCCCGGCCCCGGGCCTCCTCCTCAGAGCTGGGTTCTCGGGGCGTCCGGGCCCAGAGCAGAGAGACGGAAGAGCCCAGGCAGGGGGCCAACACCAGAGGGCCCTGGATTCTGGGTTCAGTCCCATTAAGAGCTACCGAAACAGATGCTCTTTCTTTTGGGTATAGGTTCTGATTAATGATAATTTCCTGGGAATTTGTCCACAATATCTGAATTTCCAGACTTACTGACAGAAGTTATTTCCAGTATGTTCTCGTTGTTTTGATGTCTGAGGACCTGAAGCAGGTGGCCACTGGCCCCTGGAACTGAGGGGCTGGAGAGCCAGGGCTTCCCGCGTGACATTCAGGGGACCCGGGGCAGGCCAAGAGGGGTCGGTCACCCTGAGCGATACGACATTTCCTTTTCTGATTTCAGCCATTGGTTGATCCTCTTTCCGGTATTTTTGCCTTCTGGTCCATTAATGTACAGACTTATTATTCCTTTGTTTTTCAGTTCTTTGGGATTGTTGTTCATCTGACTTTTTGAGATGCATGCTTAGCTCATTAATTTGCAGGTGTCTTTTAAAAAAAGACTTTTTTTAACGGGGCACCTGGGTGGCTCAGTCGGTTAAGTGTCTGACTGTTGGTTTCAGCTTGGGTCGTGATCCTGCGGTCGTGGGATCGGGGCTGGCATTGGGCTCTGTGCTCAGTGTAGACTCTGCTTAAGAATCTCTCCCTCTTTCAGTCTCACTCCCTCCGTCTCTCCCTCCACACACGTGTGCGCACATGCTCTCTCTCTTTCTCTCTCTCAGGTAAATAAATAAATAAAATCTTTAAAAAAGGGTTTTTTAACTTCTTAAAAAATTATGGTAAATATAGATGTATCTAGGCATAGAATTTACCATTTTCGCCATTTTTTAAGTGTGCGGTTCAGCGGCATTGAGCCCATTCACACGTGTGCAGCCATTACCGCCAGCATCTCCAGAACTTTCTCACCTTCTCAAACGGAAACTCTGTCCCCATGAAACACGGACTCCCCACCCCCACCCCAGCCTCTGGCGCCCGCCTTCTGCTCCCTGCCTCCATGAATTTGGCTCCTCTCAGGACCTTGGAGGTGGGATCAGGCACTAAATCTCCTTCTGTGCCTGATCCATTTCACTCTGTGCAGTGTCCCCTGGGGGGGAATCCATGCGCTCGCCGTGGTCACAGCATCCTTCCTTTGTAAGGCTGGATTGTGCTCCATTGTGCGGCTGGACCACGTTGTATGTCTCCACTCACTTGTTCACAGATGGCTGGGTTGTATGAATACGCTGCTGGATCGCTGATGTGCAAATCTCCCTTCCAGTCCCGCCTTCACTCCTTTTGGGGATACACCCAGAAGTGGGGTTGCTGGGTCCCCCCAGTAACTCCCAGTTTAATGTGAGGAACCCACCCCCACTGTTTACCACAGCAACCGTATCATTTCCCACTTTCTTTTGGTTCTTTTTTTAAAGTCTGCTTTTCTTTCTAAACAATGCATTTGCTACCTTCCATACATTTTGTCATAATAATTTTTGTCATTATCCAGTTCAAACTGTTTCCCAATTTCCACTTGATTTTATCCATGGGTTCTCTAGAGGTATAAACACCCTGATTTCCAAACATGTAGGGGTTTTCATATTGTTTTTTTAACACCTCGTTTGACTACACTATGCTCAGAGGTTTTGTTTGGAACATCTTGGAGAGGACAAGCCTACTGGCATCCAAGTGGGGAGAACAGGGAGGTGAGTGGATGTACGGAGCTGACCTCCGGGAGGAGCTCCATGCTGGAAATAGACATTTGGGGTTGTTGGCAAGTGAGGAGCCGGGTGTGTGTGTACATAGAAAGAGGAGCTGGAGCACTCCCCACTCAAAGATGGGAGAGGCAAGAAGGAACCAGCCAAGGAGACCAAGACCAATGAAATGAGAACAGCTGGGAGGAGTGGTATCAGGAAGACAGTGTTTCAGGGAGGAGGTGGGACCCACCTGCTGCTAACAGATCAAGGAAGTGGAGACCACGGACCACTGGGATTAGCAGCATGTGTCTATAAGAAAAGTCTGAAAGAGAGAGAAAAATCACTGATGCACAAGGAGAAGGCAGGCTTGCTGGAGCCATGTGTTAGGAGCATGACAGAAGATGAGGTGGGCTGGGACAGGAAGGGGTGGGATGGAAGCTGAGGGCGCCCACCCATGGGACAGGAGCTGGGATGGCTTGAGAGCATCACAGTGTGGCAAGCCCCCATTACTCACTTGCCAAGGGCCATGGTCTGTCCTCCTTCCAAGCCAGCCAGGGACAGAGGCGCCGGCCCGTCTTGAATCTTCCGTCCATTTGCCCTGATGCAGCCAAGGTCACAGCAGACCTGGTTAGATCAACCATCTATGCTGATCAGATGGGCCACATCCCCCTCCTCATTCAGACACACTGCTCTTCCTGCCGCCACCCTGGGGTCCAAGGGGACTGTGGTGGCGGCACCAAGGGGGCAGGCATTCAAGCCTTCCATAGTGTCCTCTGCTGCCTTGACCCCCCCATCTCTGTGCCCTCCTCCCCCAGGCCCCACGCAGACTTTGAGAACCCTCCCCACTGCCTTTGCTTCCACTCTTCCCTCTACCTGGACACCTGATCTGTGTCCCCACTAGCTGTTGGACAGCTTGCCTGCCACTTCCTCTAGGAGGTCTGTGTGGGCACTGCAAACACAGGAGCAAACAAGACCAACAGGACCCTTGCCCTTCCAAGAGTTCCTTAATATATATAAATCGTTCTGTAATTGGTGATTTGCTCCTTAGGCTGTGTTTTCCACCATTCACATGGTGACCTGTGCCAAGCACTGATCATGCTGGGGACACAAAGATAAATGACAAGTTGTCCTCCTCTCCCCCAGATGCCTGTTCAGTGCCTGGCCCACATCTCCCATTTATTATGAGTTGAGGACCAAACGGCCCCCCATAAGAAGCATGGCCCTGCTCCTGGGGTGATACCCAGTGACCCAGAGGGCTCCACAAATGCACAGAAATCTACACTGGCCAGTACTGAGACACAGCAGTCAGTGGCCAGGTGCTACCCCAGACACAGAGAAGCTCTTTTTCCTCAGGAAACGGAGCCTGGCAAGCACCCATCCCAGCTAGGGCCCTCTCTGCCGCAGGCCAAGCCATGGAAAGATGGCAAGCAGACGTCTGGTCGCTGGCCTTGGCTACAGGCCCTGTCCTCAGATATGTTCTCCCAGCTGTGCCCGCTCCTGGCGAAGGCCAAAGCCTGCTGCCAGGGAGGGCCTGTGGGAGTGCCCAGTGCCCACAGGTGTGGGAGGGCTGGAGCGGGCACACAGGGAGGAGAATAGGGGCGGGGGCCGCCAGAGCCCATCTGCATGGGCTCAGGGAGGTGCCACACTGGGGAGGACACCTGAGGCCAGCGTGCCTGCTGAGACCCAATCTCCAGCCACCAGGAAGGTGCCAGGACCCACAGGTGGCTCAGTCCTAACACTGTCTTTTGTGAGTGCATGACCTTGGGGGAGCCCCCTCACCCATAAAGTGGACAAGAGCAGGTGTGACAATGTTCGCTAAGAAATCCTCAGTGGTGAGTGCCTTGCCTCACTCCACTCCCGACCTGACCTTCACTTCTCGGCTTCTCAGCGGGGCCAGTGACCCCTGCACCCTTGCACGTCCCCCACCCCCTGCCGCAGTCTCCTACCTCAAGGGCTCGGATAGGGGCAGCCTCTTGCAGTGCCGCTGGAGGCCACACGGCGGCACTGTGGGAGCTCGGCCGCCAGGCCCTGGCAGCGGCGGGCCGGTCCACGCGCAGAGCGGCCCAGGACAGCCCCTGGACTCTCACTCCCTCCCTAGGTCTGCTGCTGCCTCACGACGCTGCAGCCTGTGACCTGGCTGAACTGGGATCGTCCACATGACGCTCTCTCCCAGGGTGATTTTAATCAGAGGTTCTGGTGCCCCTCCCTAACCGCCCCTGGGCTCACTGGACCCACTCTGGGGCACACAAAAATCCCCCTCAGTCGGGTGCAGGGAGCCTCACCTTCTCCATCTTGAAGATGCCAGGCTCCTCTTGTGAACCCATCCTTCTTTCCGCCTGGGGTCATAGGCTGTCTGTGTCCCCGTGTCCCAGCAGCCGGGACGTCCAGAGGGGCCACTCGGGGACTTACTGATGCTGCCCCAGCAAGAGGAAGTAGTGACGTTGCTCTTCGTGATTTCCATTCCTGACCTACAAGGTCACCTGCCCTCCGGAGAGGCCTCCTGTCTCGCAGACTCCACACTGCACCCTCCACAGAGCTGCAGCACCCCCAGGGCTCTAGGATGCCCCCTCCCACTTCACAGAGGAGGGGCTGAGGCAGAAGACACACCCAGGGTCACAGCGTGCGCTGGCTGTGGCAGGACAGGGACCCCAGCCCGATTCTCATGGGGACTCCTGCTCTAATCCAGGGTGGGGGGTAGATAGGGGAGCCCAGGTTCCTACGCGTGCAGGCTATCCCCTCCACACAGCTGCGGTGGGGAGCGGAGCGGTGACCGTGACCAAGGGGTGCCTGGCCCCCTAGGTGGGGATCTGCTTCCAGGACAGGGCCATGCAGGGGCTGGGAACTCGCCTTTAGTGCGAGTTGAGCTGAGGAGGGCGCTGGGAGCAGGAGGAAGGCTAACGGCTGGGTTCAACTATGAGTCTGAGGTCTTTGGGGAAACCGATGTCCAGCCCTCCGACGGGCTGAGAGTACGGGACGGGGCGGGGAGTGGGGTAGCCCGAAATCTCCCTGTGCACTGCCGGGACACGCTGACGCCCAGTCACCGGGGCCAGGCCACAAATAGCCAGCTGGGGAGGAGGGTCCCGGGGCGGAGTGAGCAGCCTCTCTGGGCCAGACTCAAGGCTGCCCGGAACAGGCAGAGAGCAGCGAGGTCCTGCCCCCAGGTCCTCGAGGCCCAGCGATCCGCCCCGGATGGAGACCAGGCCTCTCTCCTGGCCCCGCCCCCTCCTGGCTCTTCCCTTTCCCCTCCCGGACTCGCCCCCTCCCGATCTTCCCCCTGCCGGCCCGCCCTCCCCTCCTGCCCCTCCCCCTCCCCCTCCCGGGCCTGCCCCTTCCCCGCCCTCAACATCCCACGGTCCCTCCCCTCCGCGCGCCCCCCCGCCGCGCCCCCTCGGCTCCAGCTGGGCCGCGGCCCATCGCAGGCACCCGGCCACAGCTGGAACCCATTACGCCCCCAGCGCCTCTTGGGACGTCTCGGCTAATAAGTGACCCTCTGTAAATGTTAGGAATGAGTCAAGTTTATGCGGCGCTGCTGCCTTCCCGTTAGCGGGTGGCGCCTCGGATGCCCGAGGGAGCAGGGAGGGTGGGGGAGGGCGAAGGGGCAGAGCCGTTCCGGGCCTCGGAGGGAGAGCTTCCTGGAGTTCATTGTTCCTACAGCGGGGCCCGGGGTGGGTCTCGCTATCCCGCTGAGCCTCAGTTTCCCCCGAGTGCAAATACAGGGTTCAGGGCAGACAAAGGCTGAGCCCCTTCAGCCTCCTTGCCTCCCGGGAAGACATTAGAGGCGGTTGATGGTCTTGGCACCCGTGCCTTGCTTGGCCCAGAAAGGGTAGCAGGCACGTCCTCCCAGGCCCCCAAGGCAGGCTGCTCACCTCCCACCCGGGGTAATATTGAAGCGGGTCATCTGGGGGAGATGTGGGGGGATGGCGCCTTCCCAAGGCCCCCTGCTGACTCAAATTCAAACATCCTCCTGCAAAGCAAGGCTCTGGCCTGAAGAAGGGCTGGGTCCCAGGTGAGCCAAGCCTAGGGTTCTCGCTCCACGGGGAGGGCAGTGGAAGTCAGTCGGTGGTATTTGCTCAGTGATGGTCCAGGAACGGGGCTGCTGTTGGGTATCAGAACAGGGCCCTTCCAAATGTCATGCAGGAGCCCAGGTCTGGGGGTGACTCTTGGCCTCTGGTCCAAGTGGAACATGCCTTGTGTCCGGGGAGAATTGGAGGCATGTGAGCAGAAATACCAGGGCAGTGGAGTGGACAGAATAAGGGTAGGCCCAGGAAGCCCTCCACCCCAACCAGCCAGGGGCCAAGGGACAGAGCCAGGTGAAGGGGTCTGAACCTGGAGAAGGTCTTCAGAGAGAGCTAGGAGGAAATCGGAGGAGGGAGGGGACTGGCAGTAGGAGGTCACTCCTTGGGACCCCGGGCTGGGAGGGAGATCTGGAGGGTCACAGGGTGGGCGAGCAGGCTCTGAGGGACCACAAGGAGAGGGATCCTGGAAGCTAGAGGAGGGGTGAGTTTGAGCACACCGGGGACTGGGTAGGGAGTGACAGGAGGAGCCCGGTTTGCAGCCCTGGAGAGTCACTGGGAGCAGACATCTGTCTCCAGGATCCCCTGGGAAGCTTCGCATGCCCAGAGTGGGCTCAGGCCCCTGAATGTCCTTCCCAGGGCCAGTGCTGCAGTTAGACCCGGCAAGAAGGGCCCTATCCGGCCCCGGGTTTGGAGGGTGACGCCCGGCCCTCCCCCAGCTCTGCTCACCTAATGATGCAGAGAATCCCCAGGGCCAAAGCAATGGGCCAGCAGAGCCCAGGAGCCCTCAGCCCCAGCCTCTGGGTATCCAGGACCCTGGGATTTCCTGCCTGCTTCCCGGCCTCCTGAGACCTCTCCCACAGCAGGTCAGGTATTCCAGACAGGCCAAGAAGGAAGGCTGTCCTCACTCTCCTCCCACAGCCCCTCCCTTAGTTCCTGTCCTGCCCTCTCCCAGGGCCTCCTCATGCCCTTCCTGGTGGGCAGGGAGGTGGGTGGGTGGGTCTAGGTTCTTACAAGTTGCCAGTCCCTCTCAGAAACCCCCACAGCCAAAGTGGTGAGACTGTGTGCTGCAGGGGGACACCAGATCGGGTCCCATAACCGAAGCAAGGGCAGCTGCCTCCCAGTTTCTCTGGAGGTGCCCAGTATGAACACTCAGACCGGCCCCCACAGAGGTGGAGCAGGGCCAGAGGGCAGGGCACCGTGAGCAGCTAGGCTATGTGTCCTCCTGGCCCCCAGGGTTCAGGACACATACCAGGCAGGCAGGGTTCTGTCCCACCCTGCAGGTAGAGAAACCAAGGCATGTACTCTGGGGGATAGCCTCAGGCGGTCCTTTCCAGGGCACTGCTGCTGGGGGCGGGGGAGCCCTGCGGTGGCCCCATAAACCCCAGTGGGCTCGTGGAGAGGTATTTGGCAGCTGTCCAGGAGGCTGCCAGCCTCCAGTGTGTCTGCATGGCTGTTTTTCAGAGGCTGGAGGACACTGTCTTGAGTCCCATGGCCACCAGAGAAGCCCGGACACTGACCGTTCGTGGGGCAGGCTGGCGGGCTTTGCCCACGCCTGTGCCCGCCCGAATCCGTGAGATCGTGGCTGGCAGCCTGGGGGACGAACCACATCAAGGTGATGAACGGTGGTAGGGGTGACGATGGAGGTGGGGTTGGGCACCAGGGGAGCCACAGGGCCATCAGCTTCCTCACCCGCCCCGCAGTGTCCCCCTCGGCTGGCCTCTCCAGGCCTGTCATCTTGCGGTGTGATGGGGCACAGAACCACACCCTCCCACAGGGGTCACCACAGGGGTCCTGTGTCAAGCCCCACAGCGTGTTTACCACAAGGCCACAAGGACTCTCCAGCGCTGCATTTCTGTTTGAGACACATTTGTGACCAGCCATCTGGATTTCATCGTATTTGTTTCATTAGATGAGTGAAAACCCTGAAGGTCGAAACCCAGGAAGCACAGACACTGAGCTAGTCCCCCCAGCCCGCCCAGCCCTCTGCTCACCCAGCCTGCAGGTCCCCTCCAGACCTCTGCTCACCCAGGCCTCCCCCAATCCCCTGCCACAAGCAGAGCGCTTTGCAGCTGAGGGACTGGCCCCCAGCTGGGTCCCTGCAGCAGGCCACCCAGCGGATCAGGCCACTTGGCCCTTGCTAGTGCAGGTGACTCCCTCATGTGTGTGTCCTGAGACCCCTTTCTGTAGTCAGGGTCTGTCCAGCCTCCTGAGGGAACCAGTCACTCACAAAAGGTGTATGCTAAGGAAGAAGAAAGCCCACTGTGTGCTTAGAAAAGCAGCTCACTATTCAGATGCGATCCAGTTACCCCAAATCAGTAGTTCTCACTGCTTCACAGGGGGCGGGGGTCCCCAGAGTCCAGGCCACTCCCACACCCTCCACTCTAATTGGTTTGGGACTGTGTTGGGGTTAGAGATGTGGATGAGAGGTAGGGCAGCCGTCAGTGGCCTGTCCTCCAGCAGGAGAGGGAGGGAGGCCTGGAGCATGAAGCCCACATCCCCTAGCCAGGGTCCCGGGGTCAGACCTGGGACCTTCCTGGAAGAGCAGGGCAGACCAGCCGTGGGAGCCCAGTGAGGGGCCCAGAGGCCCACCGGATGGGGTGCGGTAGCTGAGGAGATGGGGGGACCCTGGTTCGGCCACCGGGCTGACACTGGTGCTACCTGTCCAGGGACACAGGAGCCACTGGCCATCGCGGCCCGTGTGCAGGAGGAGAACGAGCTCCTGCAGGAGGAGCTGTCCAGGCTGGAGAACCTGCTGACCCAGGCAGGCTCTGAGCAGGACGAGCTGGCCGGCAGGTACCATGCACTCAGTGAGCGGGTAAGCGTGTGTCCCGGGTATGTGGGCACAAGCAGAAGGCGGCAGCCTGGCCTGCGGCAGGGTGGTCACCTGCTGGGACTGGTGGTTAGAGGGCCGGGACCATTGTTGAGTCTTAGGACACAGAGGGACAGGCGACCTCAGCCGCAGCACATCTAAACCCCGAGCCACAGACCGGAAAACAGGCTGGAGAGGGGTGGGTGAGAACAGGACGAGTGTCCAGGCCCCTCTTCCTTCTAGTGCTCCCCTCCCCCGGTCTCTGAAGTGTGGACCCATGTCCTGGCTGCCTGGGGGCTTTGTGGGGGAAACCTAGTCATCCTGAGCCTTTGGCCTCAGCCCCTCACTTTTGGGGTCTGCTAGGAATGGGCCCCAACCCTCAGACAGAGCCTGTAGAGAATTGGCTTTGCCCCCCTGACCTTTTCCTGACAATCAAGGCCACCACGGACCTCAGAGGACAGCTGTGACCAGTGGGTCCTCAGTCCTCGGTTCCCAGGGCACCCACAGTGCCTTCCACCATAGCAAGAGACCATGCAGTTATAAAGTGTGGGGTTGGGGGAGCTCCTCTTGTTCAGGTGGGAACCCATGCCAGAAAGCTGAGGAAGCCTGCCAGGCCTGAGCCTCTTTCCAGGGTCTGCCCCTCTGAGCCCCATGGCTCTTGAGTGGGACTGGGCCGGGATGTCCGGTCCCAGTGTGGGGTGCTCAGGGCCTCCGATGCATCTGGCTCACCCTACCCTTGCTGTCTTCAGAGTCCTCCTTGCACTACGTGACAGGATAGATGACCCCACTTTCCTCAGAGCAGCCAGACTTGCTGAGGGCCGTGCTGTCCCCATTGGAGCCGAGACTGAACCAGGTCTGGCCCTTCCAAGCATGACCAGTGACCCGTGCCAGCTACCCAAGGGCATCGCCAGCCCCCACACTGAACACCCGCTCTCCCCGCTGCCCCACCCCTACTGTACCCCTCGGGGCAGGACCACGAGCGTCAGTGTCCTCATCCCCGTCAGGGCCAGGAGGACATCAGTGAGCTCCAGCCCTCCAGGGCTGTCTGTGGCCTGGGCCCTGTTGTGGGGGTGGGGGACCTTCCTAGCACAGGGTGGGGAGATGTTGGGAACCGGGGGTGGGAAGAGAAGCCAGAAATCCTGTGGACAGATTAGTAAGCCTCATGAGTCAGAACTGAACTCCCAGACCCCGCAGCTCAGCGCACATGGCCGGCTCCCGCGGGCATCCAGCCTCCCCCTTGTGCAGACGCCTGAAGGGGCCAGGCCTCCCCAGCGTCATCCCCGAGCAGATGGACAGGGTTGGGCAGGGGTCAGGGTGGCCAGTGTGCCTGCTCTATGGACACCCCCAGCCCCTACCCTGGCCTCCAGCCTGCCCACTGACCTGAGTTCCCTCCCCAGACACCCCAAGTGTGCTCTGGGTCGGCACAGCTGGGGGCAGCCCCTGGCACCTCCTGTTTCCCTTGGAGCCCCAGGCTCCCCATCTGCTCAGGCCCCAGCAGGGATCCAGGAAGGACATGGGCTCTGAGGCAGGCCTGGTCCAGCTCAGACGACCCCCCTCTCCACCGGGCCTGCGGGGGGACGAAGCCCACTCGTGGTGGTGGCCATGCTCCTGCCCACCTGCGAGAGGAGACACTGGGAACGCAGATTCCAGCACCGGGGTTGGGGAGGTGTGCTGCTGGAGGGGCGGGACGCCTATATTCAGCTCTCTCAATGGAGAGTGACCCCAGTTCAGCCATCCTGCCCCTTAAGAAGCAGGCCCCGGAGACCCTTCCTCAGCCAGCCACAGGCACTGGGCATAGGGTCAGGGGCGAATGCCTGTCCCTCGGCCCCCTTGTGGGGAGGGGCCTGAGCCTCAGCAGGCCCCTGCTGGCAGCCGGAGGGGCACCCCTTCTCCCACCTTGGGGAGGACTTTATCCACAGCCGCCCTGCATGGGGGCTGAGGAGCCACTGGCCAGGTGGGGACTTCTGTTCCTCTCCAGCTACAGGCCCGCCTGGAGAGCACAGAGGCTCGGCTGCGGAGGTCGGAGCTGGAGCACAGCGTGGACCTGGAGGAGGCCTTGGGACGTCTGGAGGCTGCTGAGCAGAGGTGAGTCGGGATGTGTGAGGCAGTCAAGGCTACTGGGAGCTCGGCCCTCACCCCTAGAGGCGGCAGACCCCACTGTGCCTTGGGGCCTTTGGCAGTCTCTTCCTAAAGTGACTCCAAGCCAAATTTGCCTGGACATGTTGGCTGCAGGCTGCAGGCCTCAGAGGCAGTGGAAGGAGTGGGCAGAGCAGGGTGGGGAGGGGTCCCACCGGCTGTGGCCTCAGGTGTGGGGTGCAGGTCCCACAGGTCTGAGGGTCTCACAGGCCCTGTGCTCCTAAGCGTGCCCCCTCCAGGCCCCTGATGACACCAAGGCTGGTGCCCTGGCCAGCACTGCAGGCAGGCCCCTGAGCTGACTGTGGCCCCTGTTAGCACAGCCAGTCCCAGGGTGCCCATGGGGGCTGCCCTCAAGACCCCTCTTCTTCACGCTCTGGCCCTGCCTCCCAGGTCCCCTCGGCTGCATGGTCAGGGACTTCTCTGCTCACCAGCGACCAGTGCGTGTCTTGCCCTAGCCTCCCAGTGGTAACCCCAGCTCTCCAGAAGCAGCCTGACCCCCAAGCTCCAGGAACCCGTCCCTGGAAGGGAAGGGCAGGTCTCCACACCGCAGGGAGGACAGACAGGAGGGGTTACACCCCTGAACCCAGCGGCAAATCCAGACCTGGGGGAGGTTAGAACATTTATGGAATACTTCCCATTACTTGCTTCATCCTCAGGGACTCTGGAAATGGAAGGAAAGTGCTGAGAAGCATTTTGAAAACCAGTTTTCAAAAACAGCGGGGGAGAGGGGAGGGGTCACAACCCAGGAGGAGAGGACGCCCAGGTTGCAAAGAGGAGCAAAGAAGGTCCCTTTTGTGGCCTTGCAGCCTGCCCAGAAGGGCTGGCTCTCAGAGAGACACTCTACCCCAAGCAGCCGGCTTCAGTGGAGAAAGGACCCCACGATCACAGGGGGGCTGCCCCCTTCCTAGGGCGTATAGACTCCCTCTCTCCACTGCCCCGTGCCCTCCTCCCAGGCCTGGTGCCCTCAGCTCCCAGTGCCACCGCTCTCGTGTGTCTCAGGGCTCACGGCCCCTGCGACAGAGCCAGCCACACTCATGGAGCACAGCCAGGAACGCTCAGCACGGGAGAAGAGGGAGAGTAGGCATCTCAGAGACAGAGGAGGGTACCGGGGGCACTCAGATACTGGCACCCTTTGGGGAGCCATGGGGGACCCATGGCAGGTGGTCTGTGCCTCTTAGGTGTGGTCTGGGGATCTTCACACCCAAGCTGGGTCAGCCGGGCCCCGGAAGCATAGGGCTTGGCTCTCAGAGAACCTTTCAAAGGAGAAGCCACTTGCCCACTGTCACACTGCTGTGGTTTGGGCCCATCCAGGAGCACGGGGCTCTCCCAGGTGAATGCCCTTCTGCGGGAACAGCTGGAACAGGTGAAGAAGGCCAACGACAGACTGGCCGAGGAGCTGGCCAGGACGGCGGACGGCATGCTCCGTCTTCGGGGCGAGCTGGAGCTGAGGGAGGCCCAGCGCTGGACTGGGAGACAGGTGCTCTCCCACTGTGCCCGTGGGCGGGGGACACGGGCTCTGGTGTTTGTGGCTGGTGGCAGGGAGGATGCAGAGGGGGCCGGGAGAGGGTGAATTGGTTCTCGCTGTGGTTGCTCCTGGAAGGCAAGGCCACTGACCTCCTGTCACCCCATGTTCCCCATCCAGCTTGGCCACAGTAGTCTGCAGAGTGGGGGCACCGGAGGAGGGAGGCCCTTGCTTGAGAATAGGCAGGACCTCAAAATCAGACTCGGAAAGTAGAATGAGGGCACAGGGTCCTGGGTCTTGCACAGCCTGCCCCATTCTTGAGAGAGAAGGTGAGCTCGTAGGCCCGACTCCCGCTCAGACTGCAGGGTCGGGGACACTCGAAGGAGCCAGGAGCCACGCAGTTGCTCCCAGCCCACGGCCAGTGCCAGCAGGGCCCTCCCAGGCCTTGCCTGATCACAGTCTTCTGAAACCCTAAGCCCTGCAGGGGTTCAGGGCACAGTGCCCCAGGCCACAGCCTCAGGGCTGTTCTTTAATAGCGAGACCCCTGATGTGAGCTAGGGGAGATGCTTGGGAAAGATGACGTCCCACTCCCCTGCCTGGTCCTGGTCTTCCCACGGCTAGGCTGTGGCCCCTGAGTGAAAAGAGGCATTCACACCTCTGCTCTGGTCTGTCCTTGGACACAGTCCCCTGAAAGGGGCCCAGTCTGGGGCAAGGTGGGCCTCCGCAGCTGTGGCCGTCCCTAAGGAGGGGTCAGGTGTCCCCACGGCCTTCCTACTGTCCTCTCCAGATGCCACTGGCAGGATTCCTCTCAGACACTGCCTGGAAAATGCTTCCAGGTGAAAGCCAAAGCCAAGGGGGTCCAGTGTTCCTGGGCCCCAGGCTGACCCCACACAGATGTCCCTCAGAAGAACCCAACTCACGGGGCTGTCCTGCCCTGTCCAACCAGCGTCAGGCGGAAAGGACAGCTGGCTGGGCCCCCACAGGCCCGGGCCACAGCTGCCACACAGGAGGGCTTGTCCCCCGTGCCCAGCTGTCTGTGGCTGTTGTTCCATGGAAGGCTGGGTGGGCCTCCTGCTGCATGGACAGGGAGGGGCAACAGAGGGAGGGTGAGCCTTTCCACGTGTCCCTGAGAGGGCCATGTCGGTCACCACAGGGTGGTGGCTGACAGCAGGGCCCCTGCATGCGGCAGGGGGCCTGTGAGAGGCAGCCCCACATCCCTGCTTCCACCTCTTCCTGTGGCTGGACGTGGGCCCGCCGAGTGGAGATGAATGTCCTGGAGGACAGGTCTCTAGTTCAGCTTGGACTGGCTGGTCGAGGGTCTTCATCTCACCCTCAGCCATGAGAGGAAGTCTCACTGGTCAGCAGGTGTTCTCTCTCAGTACTTTAAAGACCCTTTCTTTGTCCTCTGGCGGGAGGTTGGCACCCAGGGCCTTTGATGGTATCTGTCCTCCCACCTGGCAGCTTTAAGATCCTGGCTTTGACTTTGCCGTCCTGCAGTTTTACTTGGGTGTGTCTCTGTGCAGATTTCTTTCTGTTTATTCTGCTTCGGACTCATCTGCTGTGTCTTTGTTACTTTCGGAAAGTAGTCCTCGCATCTCTGAGTGTTGCCTGTGCTTATCCTCGCTCCTCCCGACTCTGAGCAGGCCCACTGCTCTCAGGACCCCCGACTCCCTCCAGCCTTCTGAACCTGGCATGTCTTCTTTGTGTCACACTGGTTTGTAGTCGAGACAATGTCTTCAAATACACCTACCTGGTCAGCATGTCTGTCTCTGGTGTCCAAGCGCTGTTAATCTCTGTCTGCTTTGCTTAAATTCCAAATATCCTGGCTTTCATCTTTAAGAATTCTGGTTGATTCTTTCCCAAATATCTTACTCTTTTTTTTTTTTTTTTAGATTTTTATTTATTTGTTTGACAGGCAGAGATCACAAGCGGGGGCGGGGGGGTAGCAAGCTCTCTGCGGAGCAGAGAGCCCGATGCGGGGCTCGATCCCAGGACCCTGAGATCATGGCCTGAGCCGAAGGCAGAGGTCCAACCTGCTGAGCCACCCAGGTGCCCCCCAAATATCTTACTCTTAACTCACATGTTCAAGCCTCTTGTTTACTTGCTGAGGCATCCTGAAAATAGGTATGTTCTCCATTGTGTTTGATGTTCCAACATCTCAAGTTCCTTAAGGACTGATTCTATTGTTTCTTCTGGCTCTTGACCATAGTGCTCTGTTTCCTTGTGTCTTTAGAGATTTTTTTTTTTTAATTTTAAACCAAGAGCTGCTTATTTTTCTTAGAACTTTGTGAAAGTTCTTTGGAACCTGGAAAGGAGGTGGCATCTTCCAGAAGGGATTTTTGTTTGCTTCTGACAGGTGCGTAGGGGCTCTGACAGTCTTTGGGGTCCCAGTGAAGTAAATTTTCAGCCTGAGTCCTTTTTAAAACCTAGGTTGTATGAATTCAGACTGAAAACTTTATATAGGCTGACTTGGGACCCCCTATCCACAGGGAAGATACTTTTCCTTTGCATCTTACCATCAGGCTGCTGTCACAGAACCACAGACTGGAGCTTATGTCATGCTAACATTAATTCTCACAGTTCTAGAGACAGGAAGTCCAAGGTCAAGGTGTGAGGCCATTCAGCGTGCGGCCAGGGGACAGCTCCTTCTCACTGTGAACACACACAAACCCACACACAGTGCAGGGGGCAAGGGGGCTCCCCAGGGGCCCTTTCACAAGGGCAGTAGCTCCATCATGAGGGTGGAAGCTGAAGCCCCCACCCCCAACCGCGTCCCTCTGGGGATTAGGTTTCAACGTTTGGATTTTAGGGCACGCAGACATTCCATCCATGGTACCTCCTCACGGCATCCTGCAGGCAGGGCTGTGCGTGTGCTCGTGTGTGTATGTGGGCACATGGGTTCTGGTCAGTCCTTGCTGGCACCCCAACTTGGAAAGCAGCTTTGAGATCTCACTCCTGAGTGTGGGCAGACTCCCCCTTTGGATGGGCCCCAGGCTTCTCTCTCAGTCCCTGGAGCCAGTGTGGTCAAGGAAACGTGTTTGAGTTACTGAGTTTGGCAGGAGGTTGCCTGTGTTGCTCTCGCGTTCCTGACCTCGCCGGTTCCTGGCGTGACTGTTCCTCCCCACGTCGGCCAGCCCGGCCTTGCATTCCGGAAGCTGTGAAGTCTGGAATCTAACATAGTTAATTGAAGTTCCTGGGCAGCCAGGCTAGGCATCCGCTCCTCCAGGGGGCAGGTCTAATCCCTGCTCTTTGATGATCACGATGGGGGGTCGGTGGAGCAGGCAAGCACACTGAGGACTTGGGGGCACACAGCCAAGTGTTCCTGGGCTCAGTGGGGGGGCCTCGGATGTGGGATCAGGCCAGGGGATGGCAAAGGCTTCATGAAGGAGAAAGGGTGTGTGCATCCTGAGAGCTGGAGGAAGTGAGGGCACTTTGTCAGAAAGAAGCATTCCGGGGCACCTATAACAAGCAGGGAGGGCAGAGGGAGTGCGGGGCAGCGCTGGGCACGTGCTGAGCCCTCTGGGAGCTCAGGAGGTCAGCACTCAGGGCACAGCCGAGTTCAGGGCCAGGGAAGGTGGTGTGGAGACTCAGGACCCCTGGGCTTCAGCTCCGTTCCCTGGAAGGCAGACACCACTGGACATACATGGCTCCATCCCATTATTGCCCCCAGCTCTGTCCCCTCTCCCACCCCTACAGTCCTGCAGTGGCCTCCTGCTTCCCCATTTCTACCCAAATTCACTTAGCCCTGTCTCAGCGGGCAGCTTCTCCAACTTCCCCTCCGTGAGCTCCAAGTGGTAGAGGCTTCTGGGTCCCTGGTACCTTCAAGGACCAAGCCCCACAGCTGGACATGTTAGGGGCTCCCCCAGAGCTGCTCTCTTGGTGCTGGGGGAGGAAGGGAAGCTCCCCTCCCTGCACTAGGGGAGGGAGGAGACCCAATTGCAGAGGGCTGCAGGGAGACCAGGCTGGGTGAGTTCTGGTCCCGGGCAGGACCCAGATGTGGCCATCTGCCCAGGTCCAGGTCCTCAGAGTAGGGGAATGAGCACCGCACCCTGGGAAGCAGGGGATTTGCATTATTTGAGAAGGTAAGCCCCTGGGAAAGGGGGCTGCAGGGCCACGGGCAGCACTGGGTCTGCTCCCTGCCGTGGCTGCCAACCCAGCTTGGCATCTGGAAGAGGGGCTTGTGGGGAGGGGCTGCAGGGCTCCTCACACCAACCACACCTGAAGTAGACCGCAGCCTCTTGTTTTCAGAGCCCACGCACACGCTCAGGGGGGCCCCAGGAACTCCTCCTCCTGTGGAGACAGGTCACCACGCTCCGCATACAGCTGGCTGACTTGCGTGCAACCACAGAGAGGTATGGGCACTGGGCCCACGAGGGTGGGGGACATGGGGCATCAGGTTGACCTCGTGGGTGCAGAGGAACGGACAGGAGAGGTGGGCGATGGGGGAGAAGCACAGACAGAGTGAGGTAAGCAGGGGTGCAAGGGGAGAGAAGGCAAGGGGGCAGGCCAGCTGGGGGATGCTGCAGAGGGGGTATCCCTAGGCAGAGCGTTGGGGCCCCTCAGATTCCTCTGCTCTGGGATCCTTGAGGTGCATGTCAACAGGAGACAGTCTCAGCAGGTCAGTGTTGACTGGAAGCAGAGAGGCAGTCCTATCTGGCCTGGCCTAGCCCCCGCTCCCCTTCCCTGGCTGGGATGTGGCCACAATCCAGGCCTTGTGCTGGGGGCTTCTGAGGATGACAGGGGAGGGGTCTGCTGTGGGCAGAAAGCAGGGCCCACGTGACCAGATCCTGCCCGTGGGGCGGCTCATGACCTTGGGTCCTGAGGCTCAGCTAGGGGTGCCACCCTTTTCTCGCAGGGGTCTCACGGACATGCGAGCGGAGGCAGCTAGGACGGCCTGGCGCCTGCAAACAGCCTGCCTGAACCTTGACTCCCACCTGCGGCTGTCTGCTGGCAGCGGGCCAGGCAGCCTAGAGCCGGGGGCCCAGCGGGCTGCACGGCTGGAGCGGCAGCTACGGGACAAGGTGCAGGAGATGCTCCAGTTGCAGGGCCGCTGGGACGCAGAGAAGGTGGCGCTCCAGGCCAGGTGGGTGCTGGGGGTGGCAGGCTTGGAGGTGGGACACCTACCCCTCCCCACCTTGAGCAGCAGCGGGTCCAAGGCTCACACACACGGCTCATGCTGCTTCGCCTCCTGACCCGTACCCAGCACTCCCACATCGGGGCACCTCGCACGCTGCTGGCACCAGAGGGATGGTCCCCATTGTGAGCTCCTGCATCCCGAACCATGCCCCAGAGGCCGAGCTAGAACGCCCGAACTTTGAGGGTTTCGGGGAATGCGGCAGGGGCACATCTGGACTGTGTCCTCCTGGCTGGCTCCCAGAAGGGACTTCTCTGGCGGAGAAGCACATCCCTGCAGAGGTGGGCACCCGCTTGGAGGTAGAGCACTTAAGAAGCTGAGGGGGACGGAGGGGCCCAGGTATACTCCTGGTGCAGAAGAGATCAGGGCCTCTCCTGGGGTCTGCGAGGCTCAGAGCAAGGTTTTGGATACAGAGGTTTTGGATACAGAGCTACATCGGCAGCTCAGAAATTTCAGGAGAGCAGCTCCAGCAGACAGTGGGGAGGCAATGCCCCAGGGGAGGCCTAAACTGCTGAATCCAGGCACAATTCCTCAGAACCAAGGACCGCCTGGCCACAAACACCTGCAGGCCTGCCCTCAGGGAGCCAGCTGAGTCCAAGAACCCCAGACCAGCCCCAAAGGAGCATGGTAGCCCAGTGCAGCCTGCAGCGGCTGTACCCCAGGACCTGCACCAAAGATGCAGGGCCACAGGAAGGGGGACCCAGAGGACTCTGAGAAGGAGGTGGCTCCTGGGAAGGAAGGGATAGTGATATGACTTGTTAGACTTTCGGTGGCTGAGGTGCTCCCGGCAGAGGAAGCAGCTGGACCAACGGCCATAAGGACAGGGGCACGGCCTCGGGGAGCCACTGGCCATGATGCTGGAGAGCCAGTCATGGTCACAGTGGGGACCTGGAATGCTGAACTCTGATTCCGCAGAGACGGCAGGGGCCATTGATGGTTCTGGAGCAGATGAGAAGTTCCTGCCCAGACAAGGGACCAAGGCCAACTCGCCCAGAGCCGGGGTGTAGGCTGCACCACAGGGGAGTCTGGACACAGCCTGCACGTCTGTGGGCCCCCCCGTGTCCATGTGCTGGGCTTTGTTCTCTGCTCCGACAACCCTTTCCCCAGCCCCACCTTTTCTCCAGACTCTCCGAGCAGACCCTGCTGGTGGAGAAGCTCACAGAGGAGAACACAAAGAAGGAGACCACCATCTCTTCCCTCAGAACACAGGTTCAGAAGCTGGTGCGCAGGGCTGGGAAAGCGGCTCTCCGCAGGGGGCCAGCCCAGGGTGGGGGTGCGGCGCCAGCCCTGCTGAGGCAGCTGCTCCGGCCATGGCAGGCCGGGAGCCCTGGAGCCCAGCTGGACGCCTTGGAGGAGGAAGTTCAGTCCCTGCAGCACGTTCTGAAGAGCATCACAGAGGTGCAGGCCCTCGGTCCTTCCCGCGGGAGAGCAGCTGAGGCACTGGGGTCCTGAGGGCTGATCACTCATGGGATCTGGAGGGTCCCCTCGTGGCCATAGCCCTGAGCTCCCTCCCTCCGTCCCCTCCTCTCCGTACCCTGAAGGTGGCCCAGGCAGATGCTGGGGGCCCAGAGCTGGCACGGAGTGGCAGGATGGGCGCCGAGGAGGCACGGGGCCAGCAGGGGTGGCCCGCATGCTCTACCGCGTCCCCCTACCGGGGCATGTCCCCACTGCGGGCCCACCCCCTGGACACCCCGGAGCCTGCACTGCAGGCTGTGCAGACAGCCATCGAGAGGCGGCGGCGGCTGGAACAGGTGGGCACCCACGGCCCACAGGGGCAAAGCTATGCCCGGATCCCTGCCAGGGCCAAAGTGCCATTACAGGCCTGCTGTGGCTCGCCCAGAGCTGGATCCCTGGGGGCCACAGGGAGGGCAGCCTGGGTGCCAGCACAGGGAGTCGGGGGCCTTTGAGAAGGAAGTGCCTCCGGGGAAGGGTCTGGACACAGCCAGTGCATCTTCGAGGCCGGGGAGGTTTGGCTCTGGTCCTGAGGGCATCCTTCTGGGGAGAGTCTGGTCAAGGGTCAGTGGGGGCTCACGCCACACCCCCGCCTTGGGCAGGAGCTGCGCCTGCAGCTGGAGTTGTCACAGGCGGTGGCCGCCAGGCTCCGGGAGCAGCTGTCTGAGAGCCAGCAGGAGCTGCAGGCCTCCAGGAGGCTCCTCCAGGAGCGGGCACAGGAGCAGGGGCGGGAGCGCGAGGACCTCCTGCGCCAGCTGGAGACACAGAGCCGGGAGGCACAGCACTGCCGGGCAACCAGCGAGCTCCTGCGAAGGTGACGGGAGGGCTAAGTGGGGCAGGCCGGGCGGTGCCAGCCCGGGGGTGCTGCCAGCAGGAGGGAGAGAGGGGGCCCCACCTCCAGGACCAAAACTGCTCCTGGCGAGGCCCCCTCCCTTGTCCCCTCAGCCCCATGGCCCCCCACCTGCTCTGAGTCTCCTTGCCCTCAGCTGGGCCCACCTGGGCTGCCTCTGCCCAGGACACACCTTCCCAGAGCCCGGGCTCAACGTATGCCCTGCCCCCCCTCAGACTGCCTCTCTGCTCCACTTCCACACTCTCTCCTACCTCCTGCCTCCTATCTGACTCCCAGGACTCCTCCCAAGGGTCTGTCCATCCTTCAGAATGGTCCATAAATCCCCCCGAACTCCCTTCCCTCCACATGCATTGGGGTCACTTGAGAACCCTCCTGGGGTGCCCTGTGGATCTAAAGACCTGTGGTACAGTTCGCCATGAGGCTTTCTGGAGGCTTCTGTGGGCATCTTACTGCCCTGGGGTTGGTGGGAGTCAGGAAGCACAGGACAAGAATCTCCCGGGACACCTAGTCCTGAGTGAGGGGCTAGGGGGGACTTCCCAAAGCGACAGGCTGCCTGAGCTGGGATGTGGGAGGCCAGCAGGCTTGGGCTGGAGGAACAGGGCGCTTGCCCAGGGAAAGACAAGGGCAGAGGAGCTCAGCCTGACATGGGGTGCGGCAAGGAGCAGTGGAGGAGGAAGGTACCGGGAAGGCCGAAGCCTTCCTGTGACGGGGGGAGGCCTTCCCAGGGGCAGACAGGAGCCGAGGTGGGGGAGCGCAGAGCCTTGCGATGAGCAGGGTGAGGCTGGGGGGCCCTCTCCCCATGGAGCAGAGGGTAGTAGGGGCCGGAGGGCTATTAGCAGGGGGCACTGCCTCCTATACCCATGGCTTGGAAGCGCTGGTCTGGCTGCTGGGGGGCAAGCTGCAGCAGCCAGACAGGGGGGCCTGCCTGGGTGGGCACCTGAGCGTGTGGGGCAGAGGGGCCAGATCCCATGGGCACTGGGGAAAGGGAGGCTTCGGGACTGGGTGCTCCAGGGGCCAGAGCCCGAGGGGGAGCAGCTGAGGTCCAGATTCCTGGCTGAGGGGTGGCATGCTGAGAGGACCCAGGGGTGAGTCAGCCTGCGAGCACGGCTTTGCACAAGGCTGCTACACCTCCAGGGCCTGGGGCTCCTGTGGGACAAGGTGAACAGGGTGCCAGCAGACGAGGGGTCCCTTCCTTCCCGCTGAGCTCTGCGAGGACTAGCTG
The DNA here is from genome assembly GCF_963455335.1 of Martes martes. Lineage (NCBI taxonomy): Eukaryota > Metazoa > Chordata > Mammalia > Carnivora > Mustelidae > Martes > Martes martes. Next base: position 150,171,472 of record NC_137890.1, on the reverse strand, counting down.
AACTTGGCCTTTGGGTGGCAGAGAGCTGAGCACGGCACGCACCAGGGAGCAGGACCCTTGAGCAGGACCAGGGGCTCAGAGAAGACCTCCAGGAGAGGACCGGCCCGCCGGAGCCCGAGCTGGTTGGGTCTCTTCTGTCCCCCACCATGCTTCCCCAGCATGCTGCCCTCAGTGGCCCCCTGGCCTGGCGTCCACCTGGCCCTGCCACGCTCTTGGGACTCCCCTTACATTTGACTCTACCTAGGGGACGTCCCTCAGCTCCCCTTCCCCGGATCCAGTCCTGGGGCTGCCCCAACCCTCCGCCTCCCCTGCCACCAGAGAGAAAAGGGCTCTGGAGACTGCGGTGGACGAGATGAGGGGGAAGGCGGCCATTTCAGACGCAGAGAAGCAGAGGCTGGAGGCCCAGACCGAGGAGCTGCAGAGGGGTCTCCTGCTGTGGGCAGAGCGGAAGGAAGAGCTGACGCAGCAGGCCGAGCGGGGCCGCAGGGAGCTAGAGGCCAGGTGCGCCGGGCAGAGTGGCTGCCACGCCTCTCAGTCTCCATGTCCCCAGCCGCAAACAGGGCCATGTCCTCAACAGGCTGGGAGTGGGGGCACCTGATGGGACAGCAGCGGCAAAGGGTTCTCCAGATTCCCCCAGGCTGGGCATCACCCACACCCCCTCACCCCTGCTCCAACCTCCCAGAAAGGCCTACTCCCCACCCCCAGGGCCAGAGTGCGCTGTGAGCACACACACACACAAACACACCCACACACTCCTCATCCAGGGCTGTCAAGGTATGGACCAAGACCACCCACCAAGGCCTCAAACAGGACTAATGAGTTTCTGGGCCCTACAAGGCCGTGCATGCTCCTCTGGGGCTCCCTGGGCTCGGAGGGATCTGCGGCCCATCATCCTGCCCATTGTGGCCCCCACCTTGCCCTGAGGTGACCTCACAGTCTCTGTCCTCTGGTTTCTGGACCGCAGTCAAGGGCGCCTGGAGCAGCTGGAGGAGAAGGTCTCGGGGCTCAGGAAGGAGCTGGTGTCAGCCCAGGAGGCACTGAACTCGGCCCGGCTGCAGAGGGACGTTCTGGAGAGCGAGAGGGAGGGCCTGCGCAAAGCCCTGGCCCGGGTACCCGCCCTGCCTGCTCTCCCCCACTGTCTACGCTGGCCCGCCCCCTCCCAGTCACTTGTCTCCTCACCCTCCAGGGCCCTCAGTCCATCACCAGAGTTCCCAAAGCCACCAACAGCTTCCTGGGTCCCCAGCTGGTGGGCGCAGGCCTGTCCTGCCTGGCCACTGGCCACACCTGCTTCTCCATGCGTCTTGTGGGGCTACCCCACCACATCTGGCTGCAGCCTGAGGACCCAGGGGGCCAGTGCCCACCTCAGAGGCCTTGCCACCCTATCCTGCCCAGAGCTCCCTCCCTTCCTGGCACCACAGCTCTGCCCGAGCAGAAGGTCCGCTTGCAGATCTGAAGTCTCATCAGAGTGACTGCGCTGTCCCCCCATAGGCCGAATCCAGCAGCACTGACCTGGAACTGCTTGTGACCCGGCTGAAGTCAGAGGGAGCAGAGCAAAGGGACTCCCTGGCCAGGATGGCGGCCCTGACAGAGGCACTGGCTCACGACAAAGGCAACCTGAGCCACCTAGTCCTGCAGGTGAGAAGCCCCCCACCCCCCACCACCACCCTCCTCCCCTTCTCCATTCCTGCCAAGAGAGCAGGGGTCCGGGGAGGAGGCATACTGGGGTACAGGAGCCTGCCAGGTCCCGCACAGGCCCAGCAGGGTGCTCAGCCCACGGGACTGAGGGTGCCGGCATATGGAACACAGCTGCCTCCCTGCCTGCACCCCCCACCTCCACCCCCCACCCCCTGCCGCCATGGCAGCTGGAGCAGGAACGGGACCAGCTGCAGGAGCAGCAGAAGGCACTGGAGCAGGAGCAGGCCGGAGCACGGGAGCGGCTGGTGCGGGCAGAGCAGCAGCTGGAGCTGGTGCAGACGGAGCGCGGGGGCCTGCAGCGGGCCTGCGGGCGCCTGGAGCAGCAGCTGGAGCAGCAGCTGGGGCAGGCTGCCCGCTTCCAGCAGCAGAAGGCCCAGCTGCAGGAGCAGGTGGACCAGGTGAGGTGTCCGCCGGGCTCCCAGGCCCTGCTCCCACCTAGCAGGGCTGCCCCACCGGGCTCTCTGGGGCATGGAAGGCCACGGGTCACCTTTTGAAGTCACGCTGGCTCAGGATGGCTGCTGCAGTGCCTTCTGCCACCAAAGCTAACCGCTAACCGCTGTGGCCAGATTCAAAGCCCGCTCTGACACTGGCTTCCCGGTACAGGGGTCGGGGGTTGGTGAGGAGGAGATGGGGGGCGGGATATGTAGAGAACCGGTACGTGGAGCCTGTGCCCCGTGTCCAGGGCCTGTCCCAGGACCCCCTCAGAGGACCGAAAGGCTCTGTCTCGTGACTTCCAGACACTTGGGGGTCAGGAGTGTCACTGCTTCCTCCTCTGTCCTGTTTCTCTCCTCCCTGGACCTCTCTGCTCTCACTGTTCTGTCCGCATCTTTGCTCATGCATTCATTCTCCCACTCTCCCCGGACCTCAGCCTTCGGAGGAAGGCAGGCTCTGTGGGGAGTGACCCTGGAGCACTTTGCTTTCCTCCAATCCCAGCCTGTTGCCCCATGTGGAACGCTGCGCCCATAGTCTTGGGCACCCGGGGCCACCAGCTGTCTTGGGTGCTCTGGGACTCAGCTCTGCGTCCTTCTGTCCCTCAGGTTCTGTCCCATCCTTTCCAGCCCGTCTCTTCCCTCCTCCTGTCACTGGAGTGTGATTTGCACTCAGGAGCCACTGCGCAGGTCCACGAGTTGTGACCATTGCGTGCACTGCACGGCTGGCACCGAGGAGACGAGGATGGTCTCCCCAGGGCCTCAGGTCCACCGCGCCCCAGGCAGTCTCTGTGCCACACACCCCACCCATGCACCGCTTCGCCTGTCTGAGAGCTTCTGGTAAAGGGAGCCGCAGAGCTGGGGCCCCGTCTCAGCACGATGTCAGTGGGTGCCATCGCACTTAGCTGTAGTGAGAGCTCGGGGTTTTGACCGCCTGGTAACACTTCACATACAAATAAACCACATTCGCTTTTCCATTTCCTTGCTGCTAGGCATTTGGGTTCTTTGCAGTCTGGGTTTTGATGCACAAGGAGGCCATGGACATGGGTGTACGAGTTGCAAACGTATATAGGGAGGGGAATGTGGCCCTTGGGTAGGTGGGTGTCAAACTGAATAAGAAACGGGCCAGTGATTTTCTGAACTGGTTGCATTGCTTTCTCCACTACCAGCAATGGACTGGTGTGGGTGGGGGGAGGGCTTTCAGTGGCTTCGTGGCCTTGTCCACACTTGGCATCACCCATTTCTGCTTTTCAGCTCTTCTGTGTGTGTGTGTGTGAAGTTATATACCACGGTGGTTTGAACTAACATGTCCTAGATAATAGATGATCTGAGCACATGTTCATATGCTCACTGGAAAGTTGCATACTGTATTTTGTCAAGTGTCTGTTCAACTCTTGTGCCCGTTCTTACTGGGTGTTTGGTTATGGACATATAAGAACTTTTGATGTATCTTGAACACGAGTGCCTTGTCAGACAGATGTACCTGGAATAGTTTACTCACCTTTGTGACTTGCCTAGACATTTTCTTACTGTTGTTTTTAACTTTGGTAAAATCCAATTTGCCAAGTTTTAAAAAAATGTGTGGTTAGGATTTCCTAGGTACTGTCTCAGACACTTTTATGTAGCCCAAGGACAACCAAATGCTGCCTATGTCTTCACCCAACTCTAACATAGAGGTCTGTGAGTATGGCAATGGTTCTCAAAGTGTGCTCCCTAGGGCAGCAGCAGCAGCACCTGGGAACAAGGTAGAAATGCAGATTCTCAAAATGCCCTGCTCAAAACCGACTGAGCCAGAAACTGCAAGGTGGGCGGCAGAAATCTGGATTGTAAGGAGCCTTCCAGGTGACTCTGATGCCCCCAAAATGTGTGAACCCCTGGAGTGTCATGTAAAGTAAGACCTGAAGTCCGTTATTTTTCATACAAATGTCCAGCTGTCCCAGCACCAATTTTTAAAGACTGTCCTTTCTCCCCTGAATTACCTTAGTGACTTGTTGAAAGTAAATTGAACATATGTCTGCACATAGGGGCACAGATCGGATTGTTGACCTGTGCAATCTGCTCATTCTTTCCCCCAGACCACACGGTCTTGGTTACTGTAAAGTCTCAATAAAGCTTGAAATTAAGTAGCATGGATCCTCCAATCTTATTCTTCTTTTTCTTTTTAAGATTTTACTTACTTATTTGAGAGAGAGATAGCAAGAGAGAGCACAGTTGGGGCGACAGGCAGAGGGAGAGGGAGAGGGAGAAGCAGACGCCCCGCTGAGCAGGGAGTCCAAAGCAGGACCCAATCCCAGGACCCTGGGATCATGACCTGAGCTGAAAGCAGATGCTTAACCAACTGAGGCTCCCAGGCACACCTTTACTCTTCTTTTTCAAAATGGTTTTTGACTGTTCTGAATTTTTTACATATCCATATACATTTCAGAATCAGCTTGCAAATTTCTGTCATTCTCCGCTCCCCCCACCCCCTGAAAAGCTTGCTAGAACCTCGATTAAGATTGTGCTGACTTTACAGGTCAATTTCAGAAGCCTGGACACCTTCACGACATCACGGTGTCCCTCCGTAAAGGTGTGGTATCTCTCTTAATTCTCCCAGCTGTGTTTTGTGCTTGGTGTAAATGCCTTGTCCACATTTGATTAAATTGATTCTTAAAGTTGATATTGTGAATTGCTTTGCTTTTTAAATTTTATTTTCCTACTATTCATTACTAGTGTAGAGAAATACAGTCTCACCTATGAAATTTGAGTCACGTGACCTTACCAAGTTCACTGGTGAGCTCTAAGGTTTCTGTGTTCATAATCATGGCCTCTGTGAAGAGCAACAGTTTCCTGTTTCTGGTGTGCACGTGGGTACAACATAGTTCTCCCAGGCCCCTCAGTGGACGTGCTGGGTACTGACCAAAGCTTCTACCTTCTGGTGAGCCCTACCTCCAGGTTTTGTTTTCCCAATTCTATTAAGACTGCCTGAAGTTCTGTGTGACTTCTCAGATCCTTGGCTCCCACTTCTCATTCAGAGTCATAGTCTGTTGGCCCCATACTTGTTTGGAGTTATTTTATTTTTAGAAAAAAGGAATACCATTTTTAAAAACAATACAGAATCTGAGTTTCCCCTCCTCTCTGATATCTTTACCTCCCCAACTGCTTCGGTAGCTTTGAACTCGGGGTTAGGTCTCCCTAGTCTCGTAAGCCTGCTGAAACCATAAGTCAAGTCCCCAGCCTTTAGGTAAGGCCTTATTCACAGCTGCAAAGGAGCCTTGAGCTACTTAGGAGCTGGCCAGTACCACGAGGGAGATCTGTGGTACAGTGTCGGGCTCAGCTGGACGCACAACTGCTTGGGTCTTGACTGCTTTGGCAGTTCTCGGGCCCTCATACAGTTTCTTATGTTGCAGGTGCACTGCAAAATTTTCCAGCTGCCCCAGGTGGGAGGGCTGGTCTTCAACCACCTCCTTCACCATTATCAGAAGCAGAAAGTTCTGGTCTTGATGTTTGAAGGATTTTTTAATAGGTTATAGAATAATACTAGGATAGCCATTATTGCCATTAGCATTTTGATGAATTCATCCACTGTCTTCTGACTTTCCTTGTTGCTGGTTGGAAATCAGATGTCAGTCTTCTTGTTGCTCATTTTAAGGTAATGTGTGTTTTCCCCTCTGGATTTGTTTTTGTTTTTTGTTTTTTGTTTTTTAAAGATTTTATTTATTTATATGACAGACAGAAATCACAAGTAGGCAGAGAGGCAGGCAGAGAGAGAGGGGGAGGCAGGCTCCCCACTGAGCAGAGAGCCTGATTCGGGGCTTGATCCCAGGACCCTGGGATCATGACCCGAGCCAAAGACAGAGGCTTTAACCCACTAAGCCACCCAGGCGCCCCTTCCCCTCTGGTTTTAAAAGGTGTCTTTCTTATCTTTGGTATTCAGAAACCTTACTATGCTATGTGTCTGTGATAATTTCTTTGTATTTATCCTGTTGGAGGATTATGGTTCATTTTAAATCTGTGGCTTGATGGATTTTACTGGATTTGGGATATTCTTGTGTAGTGCCTGTTCAAATTCTCCCTCTCCTCTCCTACTGCAACTTCAATTGTACACATGTTGGACCTTCTTACCTTGTCCCATGTGTCTGTCACACTCTCTCCTGTGTTTTTCATCCATTTCTCTCTTCATGATTCAGTCTGAATGCATTCTTTTGTCTATCTTCCAGAGGAGTAGTCCTCTTTTCTGTCTAAGCTGGCATTGAATCCATATATTTATTAATTTCAGTCACTGTACTTTAAAATTAGATTGTTTCTAGTTTCTAGTTCTGTTGTGAAATTCCACATCTTGCCATCCATCTTCTCAAACATTGAATTACAGCTACTTTAAACTCTGTGTCTGACAACTCCAATATCTGAGTACCCAAGAGGCCAGGAAGACATCAGTATTTATTTTATGTTCTTACATGTGTTTTTTTGTTTTGTTTTGTTTTTTGCTATATGAGCCTATATCCTGATATGCCTGGTAATGTTGATTAAATGCCAGATATCGTGGGTCAAAAATTGTAGAAACAACTTGAGGATCTTGATGACTCTATTCTTCCAGGAAGACTTACTTCTGGTTCTGGCAGGCAGTAAGGTAAATGAGCACCACAGTCCCTGGTGTTAGTGTCTCAGACATGGGCTTCAGCTTGTATGAGGGATGATCTAGTTCTGATTCCATTCCACTACCAGAGTGAGGCCCTGTGTGAGTGCAACTGAAAGTTGAGCTGTTTTTTACGGCCCCTCTGCTATGATGGTTCTGAACTTGACTTTTTGTTCCCCTGAGGCCATAGTCCCATCAGAAACTCCCAGTTTTAGAAACTGAGAAATGGAGGCCAAAACTTCTAGACGAACAAATTCTGAGGAGAGAAGAGACGCCAAGTGGTGGGTTCAGCCCTCTGTGTCCCTCCCTCTAGGTCTCAGTTCCTTCAGTCCCCACTGCCCTGGTAGCTCTCTGAGGCCTTGTACAGATCCCTGTGTCCAATCCTGTCTAGAGTCTTGTGATGTTCTTGATGGAAGTGTTTGTCTACAGCACCCTGCTCCTTTGCCACCTTCTCCTGCCATTGCTGTGTCATGTTTTCTGCTCCCTGGACACTTGTGGGCCAACCAAGGCTACCATTTAGATCAGGGGCAGGCTCTTCCCTGGGAATGCTCAGTTCAGGGACTTCTCTGCCATTGTTTCAGGAGAGGAGGCCCCTCTGCTGTGAAAACACACACATGCACTTCTGAGGTCCAGCCTGTCTTCTGTCCACTCTCCTGTCCACTCTCCTCCCCCCTCTTCCTCTGCGCCATTCTGCACAAAATTGCTACTTTTCTCACCCTCCCCTCACCCTCTCACTTTCTGCCAGACTGTCCCTGCCCTCTCCCCTAGGTCACGTGCAAGAAACAGGCCCTGGAAGAGCAGCTGGCCCAGAGTCTGCAGGACCAGGAGGCCCAGATGGACTCTCTGCAGAGGGCCCTGCAAGAGAAGGAGGCTTTGTCTGATGAGCGGACCCAGCTGCTGGCCAAACAGGAGGCCCTGGAGAGGCAGGTCCAGCTCACAGCTGAGGAGGCAGCTGATCTCAGGTACCTGGGGCCCTTCCAACAACTGGTGTCCACACAGCTTCATCCTTGAAGGGCCTGCAGTGTGGCAGCGGAGAGGCACCTACTCCAAGACTGTAGAGCAGAGCAAGTCTGTCTATGTGGGAGAGAGGTTGTGAGTGAGAGGCAAGCACAGTGCCTGGATTAGAGGAGTGTCTCGAAGTGAATCTAGTGAGAGCCCTGGGATAGCCCTCCTGAGCAAGGTGGCTCTACTGGCCAGATTCCAAGTAACCAGAAACCCAGTTCAGACCAGCAGAAGGGAGGCATGAGATGTCTTGCTCATGGATCTAAGAAGTTCAGGGTACACATGGCTTCAGGCAAGGCTGGATCCAGGTGCTTCCACAGTGCTATCAGGATCCTGTCTCTCCCTGCTCAGTCCTACTTAACTCAGGGAATTTTGCTCTCAGGCAGGCTCAGGGTAAGAGGTGGTAAATGGTCAATGGCCACTCCAGGCTCCCTCCTCCAGCAGACATAGTGCCCTTCTCCCCACAAAGCCCAAAATCTGCACCATTGACCATCATGAACCATTAGATGTTCTGAACCAATCCCGGGAGTTGCAAGGCTCAGATTGGCAGGATGGAATCTCATGCCCACCCGTGAAGCCAGGGGCAGTGTCAGCCCCAGGGAACCATGAGGTTGAGGCCAAGATGAACTTCAAAGACCATCAGGAGTCACTTGCAGAAGAAATGAAATAGGCACTTGGAGGTGAGAATGGGATGCCTATTGGTTATTGCCCCGTGAGCAGAGCTAGTTCCAAGGTCTCTGTGGAAATCCAAAAGCTGGTGGCTTTCTGGCCCCAAACTTGCAGGCTCTCTTGAGAACATCTAAGTATTTTTATAGAAAGGTTTCCTCTTGGAATTCCAGAATTTGGGGATCACAAGAACCCTTCGAGTCCCAGGTCCTTAAATATCTTCACAGACAAACCTCTTTTGCAAATGAAAGCTGATAGAGAAATTGGAACAGAAAACCTAACAAAGACTACTCTGGGTCAGCCAGAGCAGAGGTCCCTGCCTGCTGCCCCCTCCCAGGCCCCATGGGTACTCAGAAGAGCAGGGGTTAGAGGCCAATCACCTGCCAACATCTGCTGCCCAGATCGCTGGCAGAGGCTGGGCAGAGGCCTCAGGAGCCCAGGATCCCCCCTCCAAGCCCAGCCCTGACCACTGGGCCCAGGGTCCCTGCACCAGCCAACCCAGGAGCCCCCAGACAGAGCCCGCTGCTCATTTAAACAGCACTTCACAGTGAGCAGTCTGAGCTTCTGCTGACTAGGCTGCTGGGGACGCACCAAGCCACATGTGCCTGGCACGTACAACCCCCAGCACACACAGGGTGTGTTTATCGGGCTAGCTCTGGGGGTTGGAGGGTGTGACCACGGCAGCCTTAACGAGCTCCAGGTGATGCCGACAACCAGCAGGGGTGCGGAGTCCTGCTGTAGCTTGATTCTCCTGTGGTGGGCAGCATGACAGTGACGGAGGACCCCAGGGTTCAAGGTCCTGCAGCCCCCACAACAGGGCCCTGATGAGGCAGCAGCCCCACAGACACTTTCTCAGTTCGCAGGGTGCTGGGGCCCTCGCCGGCCAGAGAGATGGGTGGTGTCTCTGCCTGACCCCTGCCTGCACACTGGCTTGTCTTGCCTGGCCTCTGCTCCAGAAGGCTGAGACCCTTGGGGCTCGATCTCACAACACTGAGCTCATGACCTGAGCTGAAATCAAGAGTTGGATGCTTAATCGGCTGAGCCACCCAGTGCCCCTCTACTATTTTTATTGTTCTGAGTTGTTTATTTGCTGCTTGTTTTGTTTTGTTTCACTTAGCTTTTTAATCCATCCGAAAGATTATTTTGTGCAGGGCCTACTTTGGTTCTAGAGATTTAAAATGAATGAGATGTTTATTCTGTTTTTCTTGTGATTTGTGAGCCTGGCCTGGTAGGCACCGTCCCACTGTCTCGGAAATGAGCTCTGCGCCATCCCTCATCGGCAGGACTGCCTGGGTGATAGGCCCCAAGGTCTGATGACTTTCTGCAGGGCCGAGAGGGACTCTCTGGAGAACAGCCTCTTTGAGACCCAGCAGCTGTCCAGGCAGCTACAGGCACAGAGGGAACAGCTGGAGGGAGAGGCCCAGAGCATGCGGCTCGCTCAGCAGGCCCTGCAAGGTGCTCCCCGTGGGGGCTCTCTCTGATCTTCTCCCCCTGTCAGAGGATCTCAGTCCCCAGATGTGCTGCTTCCACTCCCCAGTCCCCCGAAGGGAGGCAGACACAGGCCTGGAGCTCACAGGACTGGACAGTTCCTGCCACTCTTGTCTGGGAGGGATGGGCACCCACCCTACCACCAAACTGGACTGTGGCCACAAGATCAGTAAGCTGGCTCCCTGCCCCTCCCCTATGCTCCCTGGTCAGCCCGCCCTGCCTGGGTGGCCTGGCCATAGCAAGTACAAAGTGAGAACTTAGGACGCACACAGTGAGGCAGGGAGTGCTTTGTCCCTGGCTCTGGCAGCCTCCTCAGAGCAGGTGGCTATCCCTCCGTGGGGCTGGCACTCCACAGAGGGTTCATAAGGGCCACGGGGGTTCCACACTGTGGGGGCCTCATGGCCAGCCCCTGATGCACCTGTCACTTCACAGTGGAAATGCAGCAGCTGAAAAGTTCCTGGGAGGTCCAGGAGACAAAGCTACAGTGGGACGTAGAGAAGCTTCAGCGGCAAGTGGCACAGCAGGAGCGGGAGGGGCAGCTGGCCCTGGAGAGTCAGGCGCTGGCCCACCATGAGGACCTGGCTCGGCTCCAGAGGGAGAAGGTCTGCTTCTGTTGGGCCACCCAGCTGCCTGGTCACTTCCCTGGGGTCTACCATGTCCTAAAATGCAGCAGACAGCTGGGGGTGGGAGCCTAGGAGACCAGCCAGGAGACAGAGGTGCCCCAGCCATGCCGTGGCTAGGGCCAGAGGAGGAATCTTCCAAGTTCAAGTGAGCCTGAGCCACCCAGAGCCTGGGGCCTGTGTGCCAAAGAGCTCAGACGTCGTGCAAGCTGACCTGGCTGCAGTCTGAGGGCCAGTAGCTGGAGGGAGGTTTCCCTGCAGGTCGTGCTTGACATGTTATACATCTTGTGAATGTGGAGGCTCTGGAGGGGGTTATGAACCACTACATAAACGTGGGAGGGCAGATGGAGAGACCCAGGTCCTGCTTTGGTGTCACCATGTGAGACAAGTGTGATATAGCTGGAGTGGCCAACCTCTGGGGAGCTGTCCTGCCCTGCTGTCTGTCCCATGAACCAGGTCTCACTAAGGACCTGCTGGTCTCACATGTCCTGACCTATGCAGCCATCACAGCCTGTCCCTTTGTGTTGGCCCAGGAGAACCTGAGTCTGTCTCTGACAGAGGAGAAGGAAGTGGCAGCTCGCCGGTTGGAACAGGAGAAGAAGCTGGTGGCAAAGAATGCAGCCAAGAGGGAGGCTCTGAAGGAGGAGATTCAGAGCCTGAAGCGTGAGAGGGATGAGAGTCTCCTCCAGGTGGAACATAAGATGCAAAAGGTGACGGGAGACTATGAGGCAGCAGGAAACATGCACATCCACATCACCATGCCTTCTCTCACCCAGCAAGAGGGCTATGAGGACAACCTTTCTAGGTCACTGCTATTGCAACTATGGTCTCCCACAGAAGTTCTGGTGGACAGACATCCACCGCCCTGCTCATCCACCCAGCAACCCATCCATTCATCCACCCATCTGTCATCCATCCATCCATCAATACACACATCCATTCACTCATCCACCTTTCTACCTAGCAATCCTTCCACACATCCATCATCTATCTATCCATCCATCCATCCACTAATCCATCCACCCACTAATCCATCCATCCATCCACCCACTAATCTATTCACTCATCCACACACCAATCCATCTATCCATTCACCCACCAATCCATGCAAGCATCCACCCATCCACCCATCAATCCATCCACCCATCCACCCACCCATCATCCATCCATCCATCCATCCATTCATCCATTCATCCATCCATCCACTAATCCATCCACCCACCCACCCACCAATCTATCCACCCATCAATCCATCAATCCATCCATCCACCCATCCACCTCTCTACCCATCAATCCATCCATGCATCCATCCATCCACTAATCCATCCACCGACCCACCCACCCACCCACCCACCCATCCATCCATTCATCCACCAATTCATCTATCCATCCACCCATCAATCCATCCCTCCACCCACCAGTCCATGCATCCATGCATCTGTCCACCCATCCATCTACCAATCCATCTACCCATCTATCCATCCATGCACTTTACTGTCCCTCCATTTATCTGTCCATCATCCATCCATTCACCTGACTTGCCATCCTTCTATCTATACACCCAGCTGATGTCCCACGTACATGGCCATCTAGCCACATGCTTAATTTTCCATTCACATACCTAACCACACATCTATCCATCAATTTGCTTAAACATCCATCCAACTATCCATGCACCCAACTATCCACCCACACATTCATATGACCATCTATCTATCTATCACATCCTTCCTTCTATCCACATACTCATCTGTCCATCCATATCTACCATCCATCTCTGTGTCTGATCATCTATCTACCTGATCAGTCAGCCAGTGTGTGGAGAGCTGACTGAGCAGAGGCACAGAGGTTGGGCCATGTCACACAGAGCGAAAAGGCCCCATCGACCCCACTCAGAACAAGGGCTGCCTCTGGGGTGATGCTCCTCCCCAAGCAGGGGTGTGCAATCCGGAACACACCACATCCTGGCAGAGGCTTTACCACCCACTCTTCTGCTGCAGCCTCTCCTTAAAGAGGCCTCTGAGCCTCACAAGCACCATGTCCCCCAAATCCCTCCAGGCCCTGTCCCTGAAAGAAGAAGAGGGGAGGCTACTGAGGGAAGAGCTCTTCAGGTCCATGCAGGAGCTGGAGCAGGTGCGGCAGGAGGCCCAGAGCCGGCATGAACAAGCTGAGGTGAGCCCTGGGGGCGCAAGCAAGACCCTGAGCACCCAGCCTGGTAGGAGCAGGTGGATTCCCAGATGCACCCCCTTCCTGCCTGGTCCCAGGGACACAGCCCCTTCCATCCTGGCCCCCTGAGGCTGAATGTCCCCCGGGAAATATCCAGGTCTCCTTCTGGGAGGAAACACTGTCTTAATGGGAAGGAAAGACCCAAAGAACCAAAGCTGGTGGTGGGTGGGGGCTGTGAGAATCGGTCCCTGCTCCCCAGCAGTGAGCTTGGCCAGGAAGAAGCCAGAGAGAGGAGGGCCTGGGGCCACAGGCAAGCCAGCAACAGAGAAGGGCAGAACCCAGACCTGGGCCCCAGCCAGCCCCACAGACATCCACTGTGCACCTGAGCTGCCCTTGGAACGGAAGAGCAGTAAACAAGTGTGAGGCCTCTGGGGCCGGCTTGTTAGATGCCTCCGAAGGAGAAACCCAACCTGGGAAGTCCAGCACTGTGCCCGAGGCAGACCCTCACTGGGAAGGACGCCCACAGAGAGTCCCAAGCCGAGCCGGAAGAGAGGCATCCCTGAAGGATGAGACGTGGGAGAGACCCCGTAGGGCCTGGCCCATGACTGCACTGAGGCTGCCTCGGGCAACCAACTGGGTCACCTGGGACCCTGGACTCCACCAGGAGCCCATGTCAGGGGTCAGGGCAGGCAGCAGCAACTAGGACTTGGAGTGGGGGCCATGTGCCTCCACTGGGAGCCCAGACTGGGAGCCCTGTGCCTCCACCCCATGGGTGGGACACCCACAGCTGTGTGCCATGGGGGGTCTCAGCCAGAGTGTCTCTTCATTCTCCTCCCCCCACCCCATGGCTGCCTGACACGGTCACTCAGAGCAGAGCTGCCTGGAGGGGCTCCTGGCACCCAGGAAGTCTCATCCAGGAGCCTCCCTCCCTGGAGCCCTTGCCACTCTCCGTCCCACCCTTAGGCTGGGTGGCCCTTACATGGACACAGCTGGGAGGAGTGGAGGCCCTCCTTCCTCCCATCCCCACTGAGCTGCCCCCAGTCCCATCCATGGTCAGGCAACCAGGAATGTCCCTCCAAGACCCCGGGAGCTGACACCCCAACTCAGAGAGGGCTGGCTCAGGAGGATTCCCTCATGCTGGCTCCAAGTCTCTGGCTGGACTGGGGATGGCCCGCCAGCCAGCAGGGACCTCGTTAGGGGTCCTTTTGGCACCTTGGCCTGGAAAATTAAAACCCACTGAGGACTGAGAGAGGAGCGATGCCAGCTGAAGGAAGCCGGCTGTGGGATCAGAAAGCACCACTGGTGGGTGGAGGGGCTGACTGGAGGTATGCAGTTGCTCACAACCCTCCCAGGGCTTCCAGGGGAGACCTGTCCTGGGGGCACAGCCAGACCCAGCCACCCAAGGTGATACCTGTCAGTGGGGAGGGACAGCAGGGGCCCAGGGCGGAGGAGGCCCCAGTAAAGCCTGATGGAGCCCCAGCCCACCAGCACACTTGCTCTGCGGCAGCCACTGAGTCCTGGTGGGGGGAGTGGGGAGGCCTCTTAGAGACGCAGCGCAGGGCCAGTAGCGTGGGCACCTGCACCTCCTGGAACAGGAAGCCAACTCCACCCCCCACCCTGGAGGCCTAGACCACCCTGGGAACAGGCAGGAGGGAGGAAGTCATCCTGGCAGGGAAGCAGGTGGGCATCAGAGTAAGTAGGCGGGCCTCAGAGTAAGTAGGCAAGCGGGTGCTGTCCTTACTCAAAGACAAGGAAAGCTTTGAGCACGGCTGCCGAGCCTGGGCCCCAGAGGCCCCTCACTGCCTCCACGTGCCCACCAGTGAGCGCTGGACAGGACCGTCCTGAGAACTGAGGCCCCAGGAGGGCAGATTTGGGGCGAGCTAAGTCCCAAAGGAATGTTCGGGCCGCCTGAGTGGGCTGCGTGGTCTCTTACGGGAGTGGTCCCGCAGCCACTTTCCAGATGCGTCTGTGGTGACTACATGTCTAAGCTGACAGTGAAGTGGGTGTCCCCTAAGGCCCCCACCCATGTGAAAGTTCAGGAAACCAAGGCTGAAGGGCCCCTGTGTTCACCCGGACTCAGGGACAGGGCCTCCCCTTTCCCCACCACTGCCACGTCTTCTGAGCTGGGGTCTGCCTTTCTGGCCTTACGCTGGCAGGCAGTGTCCCACAGAGTAGGACTAGAGGCCCTTTGTCTGGGAATGGTGAGCCCCCTGCACTGACCACAGAGGATGCCCCAGCCACGGGGCCGTGGGACCCGGGGGGCTTCTCTCATGCCCGGCCAGCCAGCGAGGGTGGAGGTCCTGAACTCCTGGGCATGAACACTGAGCCTACTGCCAGCCCCAGGAGTCCCGAAGTCGGTGACATTTGAGGGCAGGGCCCTCTCGCTGCCAAATGGCTGTTCTTGGCCCCTCAGCGGGGTGGGCCCAACAGCAACATTTTAGGGATGAGAGAGGTCAGTGCTTGAGTCCCTGACTGGGCCACTGCAGCTGACCCTGCCCTGGCCTTGGGCTGGAGACCCCAGAGGAAAGGTGTGGGTGGCAGGGTCAGCCCCTCCCTGTGGGGAGACCCCTCTGGGTCTCCCTCACCCTGTCTCCTGGGGTACCTGGCATCAGGAGCATTGGCAGCTGTTGGCATGACCTGGAGTCCCAGGCCGGGCTCTGTCCCCGGCCACCTGGGATGGCCCGTGTGAGGATAGCGTCTGGCTGCCTGCATGGGCTTCAGCTGACCACCAGCTGCCCAAGCCTCGGGCTGCCCGTGGATGCCGTGGCCAGCTTGCTGCTCCCTCCAGGCCACCGTCAGCACCACGACAGCAGAGCTGAAGGCCCTGCAGGCCCAGTTTGAGGATGCCATCTCTGCCCATCAGAGAGAGGCCACGGCTTTGGGCGAGAGTCTTCGGGAGATGGCAACAGAGCGAAGCAACGCCAGGAGAGAAGTGAGGGGGTGTCGGGGGGAGGGGCCGAGGCAGTTCCAGGAGAGCCGGGATGCCGGGAGTGGGGAGAGAAGGCCTTCCCGACAGGCAGGTGTGACCCGGGGAGCAGGGAGGGGAAAGCTGGACCCTCGGCCCAGAGACCCCTCCATCCTACCAGCCCTGGGAAGAGCCTTGGCGAGGTGGTGCTGGCCAGGCCCTGCCTGCAGGCGGCATGGGGTATAGACCCCATGGGACCAGGTATCAGGTGGGGTGATGCTGCCTGGGGGTGACTGGGGTAGAGGGGCAGAAGTGTGGGGGTTTTGTGGGGTTTCCAGGGGCGGCCATGCATGGACCTGGCCAAGGAGTCGAGGTCAATGCAAGGCCCCCAGGAGCCACGTGACAGTGTCCTGTGGTGGGGAGAGTCCTGGGCAAGGCAGGCCAAGCTTCAACACAGCAGGCAAGCAAATCGGGGAGGTGTTTCTGAGGGAGCTGTGACAGGACCTGGGGAGCCTGGAAGAGGGGAGGGCAGGAGGGCACAGGGAGTTGGGCAGGGGGAGCTAAGCTATAGCCCAGGTGGGGCCGTGGGAGGGTAGGGTTTGCGCTCTCCCTGGGCAAGGAGCCAAGGCCGCAGGCAGCAAGCATGCTGACCGGGAGCTCAGGGGAGCATAAGCTTGGACCAAGCAGCAGAAAGGAAAGGGGCTCCTCAGCCCTCCCCCAGCCCCCCAGGGGCAGGCCCCAGCAGTAGAGGGAGGGGGAGGGAGAGAGCATGATTTAACATGACAGGCTGTTTACTTTGGCCCCCAAAGAGAAAGGTCTCCTTTCAACAGATTTCAAAGTCAGGCCCGGTCAGCGACCACACGGGGAAGCAAAATGAGATTTTAAAACTAGGGGCTGCAGGGGAGGGGCCGGGAGACTGGGGGCACATTTGTTCTGGAGAGGTGAAAGAAGAAAGCACAGGCCTCCTGAGAAGTTTGGGTTCCCAGAAAGGGAGCCCCCAGAAAGGAGAGGGAACCCCAGAAAGGAGAGGAAACCTCAGAAAGGGGAGGGTCCCCCAGAAAAGAGAGAGAAGCCCCAGAAAGAGAAAGAGCCCCCAGAAAGGAAAGGTAACCCCAGAATGAGAGGGGACCCCAGAAAGGAAAGGGGCCCCCAGAAAGAAGAAGGGCCCCCTGGAAGGGAGTGGAGGAGCAAGAGGCTGAGGCGAGGGGGCAGGAGCAACAAGCCAGGGAGCAGCGGCCCCGAAGAGCCTCCCAGGCGCCAGGCTGGCCCAGTTGCCATGGAAACCATAACGTTTCCACAGCCTTTAAACTGAAGGACAGTCCAGGCTTCTCACGGCCCTGCCTAGAGCCCCACACGCGTGTGCACGCGCACACACATGAATACACAGCACGGTTGTACTCACGCACATCCCCATGCACACACAGGCACACACATGACAGTACACACGTGCATATACACGTGCACTCCTGTGCGGACACAACCCTCCCAGGGAAACACATATGGACACCGCAGAGCTCACACAAATGTGCAACGAGCCGCACACGCTACCACGCATGCCTACACGCATCCGTCACACACGTGGACCTGGGCACGCACGTTCACACATGTGTGCAGAGGCACAGGCCTCCCCCTCACCCGTGCTGCGTCTGTACACGCGTGTGCACAGAGCGCACATGCGTGTGCTCACACACATACACAGGCCAGTTCCCCGTCATAGCCCCTCCCCTGCTTTCCCTCTGGCCATGCTGAGTCCTGGAGCCCCCTCCCTGCAGGAGGTTTCAAAAGACGCTGTTTATACGATTTCTAGTAAAGAAATAATTATTATAATCACATTAAGTGATTTGACTGTAAAACTCCCATCCGAGGCCGCTGTTCTCATGAGGGGGCAGGCGGGCACGCAGGAGGAGGGGCCCTTCTCCTGCTTTGTTGTGCTTGTTTTCATCTCCTCGCCCTGGGAAATGAAAACAGTTTCTCTAAGATGGATAGGGCCTTTAGCTGGTCCTTGACCTTCCTGGTGGATTTTTGCTGAGCTCTGCGGAAACCGCTCCACACGGTTGTGGCTCCCATATGTGGGGGTGGAGGGGGAGCAGAGGAGGGGCTCAGGCCCTTCCCCAAAACAGAACAACAATAACCACGGGTGGACATAGGAGCCAGGCTGGCCGGGGGCCTGGGCAGTGTCCCACTGGAACCGCCAGCAAAGCGGGGTTTGCATTTGGCAAACCGGCGCCTTGACATTGCTCAGAATTCTTGTGGCTTCCCTTCTCTCGGCTCGCTGCCGGCCTCGTCCACCTCCTCCTCAGGGCCAGCCCGGCCTGCACGGAGCACTCCCTAGAGGGTCCTGCCCAGGGCCAGCCCGCAGGCCAGGGAGGCAGGAGACGAGAGGTCCTGGCCCAACCTGGCGATCTCTGACCCCGTGGCCCACGTGCTGAAGGGTGGGCTGGCCCTTCTCTGGGTCTGCACTCTCCTCCCGGACCCCCTCCAGGGCTTGGGGGAGGGGGCGGTGCTGACATGAGGCACCCCATGTCCCAGGGCAGCATGAAAGCAGCCCCCGGCCCTACCAAGCTCTGGCCTCACATAGAACCCCAGAATCAGCAGGCCCTGCCTAGAAGCCCCAGGAGGGCATGGAGGGTCCTGGTGTGGGGAGGACAGTGTGATGGGGGTCCCCTTCTGGGCCTGGAATGGGTCTGACAGGGACAGAGGACAAGGACTCACGCCCAGAGCGTCTCCCAATCCTTGGGTCTGCTTGCAGAAGCTAGAGTCTGGGCGGCTGAGCCCCGACTGGGGTGGCTGTGTGGCACATGGTTCCCGCTGGCCCCAGAGCCCACCCACCTGGAGCCCTGCTGCCCCCCACCCCTTGCATTTAGGGTCCGTGTTTCTGTGGGGCACTATGCATAGAGCAGTCATGCAACGGACAGTGCCTGCTGCCCAAGTCGTTGAACAGCCTGGCCCCAGAGGACCTTCTAAGGGCCACTACCCAGAGACCCAGCCTCCCCCGGCCTCCCATGAGACAGAGAAATGAGGGCCGAGGGGGAGGGTGTGCCCACAACCATGCAGGGATCGGGAGCCCAGGCCCCTGGCCCTGCTGCCCACATCGGGGTGGACAGTGGCCCTATGCCACACTATCACTGAAGGGGACAGCAGGTGGGGCGGGCCATCAAGCAGAGGCCTCTGGACCTGGGTGTGGGCGGATGTGTGGGCTGACCAGTGACCAGCATCCCTGGAGCCCAGGAAGGGGGCGGGGCAACACCAAGGCCAGGAGGGTCAGAGTCACCTCCCAGGGCTCAGGGATCAGCCCTTGTGAACCGCTCCATGGCCTCACGGCATTTAGGTGAGGTGACCGCCCGGGTGGGCAAATCCAGGTCATCTGCTTCTCCTTTAAGCCCTTGGAAACACAAGGCCAGAGCCTGGCCCCAAGCCCCTGCTGCCTGCTCCCAGCGGGCCGTACAGCCCGTGCTCCTCCCTTAGGCTGAGAGGCTGCGGGCCCAGCTGGACGAGGCCCGGGAGGGGCTGGCTGTGCTGCGCCAGGAGCTTCGGGACAGCGAGGAGAGCCGGGAGGGACTTCACAGGGAGGTCCTGGAGGCCCAGCGGGCCCTGGGAGATGAGGCCCGTGAGAAGGACGTGCTGCAGCGCTCCAACGCTGAGCTTCGGGCCACCATCCGCAGGGCTGAGAAGGAGAAAGCCAGGTACCTCCCCTTGGAGCCCGCACGGCCCCAAAGGTCATCCCAGGGACAAAGGATGTGGGATGTGGGACCATCTCCCGATCTCCCATGGGCCAGATGGTGGTGGGGTGGACTCACTGAGCCGACCAGGGTGCCGGCTGCCTATCTGAAGGGCTGACCCCTGGGGAGGGGAAGGCCGAGATACCAACACAGCAGTCCCGCCCTCGATGCCAGACAGGTCCCACGTGGCCAGCAGGAGATGGCCAAGGGCTGGAGAGCAGACTGAGGCTGAGGGGCCTGGTCCGGGGCTCTGGGGACAGCGAGGCTGGCACCGCAGCCCTCGAAGGGGGGTGGCAGAGGTGTGGGGCTGCTGCTGGACATTGGGTCTCTGGGAGTGTGGTTAGAGAGAGGAGCATGGCAGGGGGAGGGTCTGGAAACACGGAAAGGGGCAGAGCCAGTTGGGCGTTCAGCCCTCATCTACCCCAAAGGGATAGGGAGGCAGCCCCAAGGAGGCTGGGCCCTGGGACCCTGGAGAAACAAGCCACAGGAGAGGCATCAGGCCAGAGTGGGGTGGGTGGCAAGAAGTCTCTGTGTGGGATGCGATGTGGGAGCCCCTGCCTGTGACCCGTGGCTCAGTTTTCAGAGGTCCAAGGAGGAAGGGGAGCAGAAGGTTCTGGTCCTGGAGGAGGCCCGGGCCATGGCCCAGAAGGAGGCCTGTGAGCTGCGGGCCAGTCTGAGGGAGGTGGAGCAGGCCCAGGCAGATGCACGCCGGGAACTCCAGGAGATGGGCAGACAGGTGAGGGCCACCATCCTGCAGCCCCGCCCCCACATGGGTGTCCCCACCCCCACCCCCAGGCCCCAGGGCACTCACTGGCTGGAGTGGGAGCTCCAGGACAGGGCTTTGCTTCCTGTGGCTCTGGAATATTCTGCCCCCATGCTGGAAGCCGCCTGCCAGAGGGCCCTACTGAGACCCATGGGGCTCCCAGTTCCGTGTGCCCCAGGGGGTACGGACCTAATGGCTAAGAACAAGCACTTGGACTCTCATGGACCCTACGGATCAGGAATTCAGCCAGGGCACAGAGGGCATGTGCCAAGAACACTCCACAGTGGGGGCCTTGCGGGCAGGGCCCAGCCGGCCTGCAGCGACAGGCTCATGCGCCGCAGGGCCAGGCTGGCTGTCAGCTGGGGCGTCCCCCAGGCTCCCCCATGGCTTCCTCCCTGCATGGCCACCTCGGGCTCAGAGAACAGCTGTGCTGTTTCATCTATCCACCTCGGCTTCCAAAGTCAAGAGCCACTTGTGCTGAGTTCATGGCGGGGCGGGGCAGGGGGTTGGCCCACAACGGCTCAGACAAGAGCCCAAGATGCCCCTTGAGGCTGGAGCCCTTTTCAAGCCTCTGCGGCCCTTTCTGTCAGACTTCCTCAGACTTGGAGAGGGTCGTGAGATGCCCTGTGCTCCCTCCAGACCAGGCATCTCCTTCACCTCCCTCCTCCCACCCCCACAGTCCTCCTGTAAGGAAGGTTCTAGTATATTCCCTTTCATGTGAGCCCATGGAGGCTCGGAGAGGTGGTGGAACAAGGCTCTCTGTGAGTGAGAGCCGGTGAAGAGACCAGAGCAGCACCCCTGACACTGACCCCAGCCCACTCCTGCCCACATGGTGTCCTGGCTCCGAGGGCACCCCCACCTCCGACACCTTGAGTGTGGGCGCTGCCTCAAAGGAGGGTGACCCCCCAGAACATGTGAGCAGAGGCAGGGGTCCAGGAGGGCCCTGGCAACCCCATGCTCACTCACAGGTGAGCATGCTGGAGGCTGAGAACCGGAGAAAGAGCCAAGAGGTGATCCAACTGCAGGTCCGGGGCGCACAGGGCGCCCAGCACCAGCAGCAGCAGCAGCAACAGAGTCAGCAGGAGGTGCTGCAGATGCAGAGGCTGGCCGCGGAGGCCGAGGCAGCCCACGACGGTGCCCGGAGGGAGGTAGGAGAGCTGAGCAGCTGGCAGAGGAGGCACCAGTGCTGCCTGAGGGGCTGGGGTCCAGGGCCACCCGGCCCGGCTCTTTTTTTTTTTTTTTTTTAAAGATTTTATTTAATTTGACAGACAGAGATCACAGGTAGGCAGAGACGCAGGCAGAGAGAGAGGAAGGGAAGCAGGCTCGTTGCTGAGCAGAAAGCCCGATGTGGGACTCGATCCCAGGACCCTGGGATCATGACCTGAGCTGAAGGCAGAGGCTTTAACCCACTGAGCCACCCAGGCGCCCCCCGGCCCGGCTCTTGTCCACGTGCTCATCTGTCCCACTTCCCAGCGGGGCTGGATACAGCCAGGGTGGAGGAACAGGGGCTCTGACTGACCCAACACCATGGAAGTGGTGACCCCTGCATCTCCTAGCGTTCTTGTGTTTTAGAAAGGGACAGCCTCACCCAGGTGACAGGAGCATTCTGAGCTGGGAGACATTCTGGGACCCCCAAAATGCCCATTTCTTAAAGAGCCTCAGGATTCAGAGCATACACCCACACCCACACCTGCCCACATGTGTCCCACCGGCCCTGACCATGTGCTCACATGCACACACTCTCCCACCAGCTCTCTCCCTGCAGGCCCGTGTCCTCCTGCCCCTACAGCAGCTGGAAAGGCCCTCTGTCCAGGCCTGGCTCTGTGTGCTGCCGGTGGCCAGGTGGCCTCATACCCACCCCTGCTCACAGCCTGGCCTGCCCAGGATCCCCCAGTTCAGACCCAAAGTCATGCAGACAGTGGTTTCATTGACCAGAAAACATGGACTCCCCTCCCACGACCCGTGTGACCACTGTGTGACCTGTAGCCCCTCACCTCCACCTGGGAATGGAATCATTGGCACTGTGGCCACCCAGATAGGAAATGAGACAAGGCCCGGCCCTGCCCCCAGCCCAGGCCTCCACCCTAGGACTTACAGTCTGGTGCAGGCTCTGTGGCCTCCAAGCCTGTCACTTCCCTAGGGGTGACAGTGCTGCTGTCGGTCCCGCCATCACTCATAGGTGTTTACAGGGCACGTCGTGTGGCTGAAGGTACACATCCCAGGGGCATGGTGCACAGGTCAGGCTGTGAGCATGGTCTGCAGTAGCAGACAGGGCAGTCTAACTGGGAATGACGGGATGGGCTGCTACAGATGAGCAGTGGGTCAGGGAGGGTCCCTCTGCGCCTAGCCCAGGCTACCGGAGAAGAGAGGGGAGCAGGCCCAGCAGAGGACCCGTGGGGAGGAGTGCCCAGGGGGCTGGAGTGACTCGAGAAGG
This sequence comes from Martes martes, assembly GCF_963455335.1. Taxonomy (NCBI): domain Eukaryota; kingdom Metazoa; phylum Chordata; class Mammalia; order Carnivora; family Mustelidae; genus Martes; species Martes martes. The sequence goes on along the minus strand of NC_137890.1, from coordinate 150,148,971 downwards.
GAGGAAGAGTGGCCCAGGCCAAGAGAAGCAGTGGAGCAGGCCACCCAAACCCAGAGCCTCCCCCTCTCGACCCCTGTGCTCCACGGGCTAGGCGAGGCTGTAGGGGCTGGGCAGCCCTCGACGGACACACTGTGTTGGTCCTTGGAAGCCCGTGTCATTGTGTCAGGCACCCTGAGGCTCCCCTGCCCTGGGCTCAGGAGGACGCTGACCCAGCCCGTGCCCCCACAGGCCACAAGCACGGAGCTGGCTACAAGTGGAACTGGGGCAGGCCACAGGAGGGGACAGCCTAGGGTCACAGCTCTGTCAGGCCCGGGGTTTTCCCGTGTCTGCCAGGATGTTCTCCATGGTCATGGGGTGTTCTTCCCCACCTGGGCTCGGGGTCCCCACTGCCAAACATGGACCGGGAGGTGGGTCCAAGGGCCCCTCGCTGTGACATGCTGATGGGGAGGGTCTGAGGGACTCCCTCAGGAGAGGTCAGGACGAGAGGCCTGGGGGCAGGGCTGCGAGGGCAGAGGACTCTGGGACGGCCTTACATCCTTCCTGCAGGTCCTGAGGCTGCAGCAGAGGCTGGAGGAGGTAGAGGCTGGAGCGGAGGCCCAGAAGCAGAGGCTGGAGGCACGTCTCTGCCAGAGCCAGGGCGCTGAGCATGCTCTCCGGGCCGAGCTTCGCACCACGACCAGGAAGCTGCAGCAGGCCCGAGGGGCAGTGGAGGGGCTGCGGGCTCACCTGGACGAGGCCTGCGGCCAGATCCACGGGCTAGAGCAGGAGCTCGCTCAGGCTGAGGGTGCCAGGCGGGATGCGGAGGGCCAGCTGGGCCGGCTGTGGTCCACGCTTTGCCATGGCCTGGGGCTCCAGGGACAGAGCCCCTCAGGCTCCCCCAGTAAAGGTCAGTGTCCTCGGTGGCTTCGGGTGGGCTCCTGTCCTGGCTCGGCACTCACTTAGAACACAGCCCCCCACAGGCCTCACGACCCACACCGTGAGGGGCCTAGACCCCCATGACCTCCCCAACTCCCTGGGGATGGGGGCTGTCACCGCATCCCCACCCCGTCCCCTCAGCTGACCCCGTCCTGCAGGCTCAGATGGCATACAGGTTCGCTCCGCACAGCAGAGGGCCAGTCCTGGCCGGTCCCGCTCACCACCGCGATGGTCCTCCCCTGCACCGGGGGACCCCAGCCCAGAGGTGGACATAGCCTCCGTGCGGGACGCCCTGTGGGACCTGACACAGCAGCTGCGGGACACCCAGAAGGAACGGGTAAGGGGGTGGAGAGGACATGCCCCAGGGCCCCTGAAATGGGAGGAAACTGCTCATCGCTCTGCTGTCCATCTGTCCATCCATCCCAGGCCTGCTGAGACCCTGGAGGGGCCCTGTGGGTCCCTGAGCCCCTCAGTGTTCACATTGTCCTTTCTTTGGCCTGAGAAATAGCAGTAAATACCATGGTGTCCCACAGACCAACTGCCCCAAATGGCCCAGCTCCTCTCTTCCTCCAAATGGGAGTCACTCTGATGCCCACAGGGGTCAAGGTCAGCACGCCAAACCCCCCAAGCCTCCCACCCGAGCCTTCGGCCCTCCCTTCCCTCCCAGGCCACCCCCTGATCTGGGTCCTTCCACCTAGGACGACTGGCACTTCCAGGCAGTAAGCCTGAGCGGCCGGCTGAGCAAGGCGGAGAGCGAGAGCGCCCGAGCCCAGAGCCGTGTGGGCCAGCTGCAGACTGCGCTGGCAGAGGCTGAGGGAGGTGAGCTCCCTTCCCTCACCCTGCCCTCAGGGAGCGCTATGCGGGGCCCACCACCACCTCAGGGGGTCCCGGGTGCCTCACCCCTGCTGCTGGGTGTGTGCAGTCCTGGGAGCTGCTCAGGCCTGGGCCACGGGGGCCACACCAGACCTGTGTGCCTCCCTGGGATGTGGCTGGCACGGGCCAGCTGGCTGGCTGTTTTCTCAACAGCAGCCTCCGCATCACAAGGGAATAAAGTCCAGAGACCCTGCGGGGCCTCCAGGCCCTCCTGCCACACTGGCCTCTTACAAACCCTACCTCAGGGCCTTTGCACAGACTGTGGAGGGACCCTCTTTCACTGACAGTCATGAGGCCCATCTCCACATCAGGTCTCTGACCCCTCTCCCTGTCCCCTCAGAGAGTGCCCTGCCCTGCTAGTCACCCCAATTGCATTACTGTCCTCTGTCCCCCCACCCATTAGCGGGTCTGCCTGGAAGGTGGGCCCAGGGCCTAGCACAGTCTCAAAGGAGGAATGTCTGTGGAAGGAAAGAAGGTCGGAGAGAAAGAGAAGTAGGCAGAGGGAGCCAGGACCCCAGACCCACCCCCAGGGATCTTTGAGCTTCAGATGGGAGGAGCAGGGAGTCCTCAGAGGGGGGCCTCTCCAGCAACCCCTTCCAGGTGCCAGACACTCAAACTCACCCAGCCTCAGTCTCCTGGCCTCTGAAATGGGCAGGGGCAGTCCCGCATGTGGCTACCCCACAGAGCCTGGGAGCCAGGCAAGCCTCTACCACACAGCTCGGTGCCAGGCAGACCGTGAGAGGAGCAGTGCACAGGCGGCGCGGGCCCTGCGAGAGGAGGCGCTCAGAAGGCTGGAGCTGGAGCACCTGGCGAGTGTGCGGGCGGCCAGCTGGGAGAAGCGGAGGCTGCAGGTGGGGCCCTTGGCCAGGGGGATCGGAGGGCGAGAGGAGACTGGGAGGGCTTCTGGGGGACGGGGGTCCCTGTGGGCAGAGGCACAGCTGGGACAGAGCAGGTGGCCTCGAGGGACATGGGGGCCCCACAGAGCTCATTAGGGTCCCTGGTAGAGCTATTGTGGAGGTGGTCCCTGCCCTTATTTTACAGACTGGGAAATAGACCTGGGTAGGGAGAGACTTGGCCCCCGTGGCGGACCCCCAGCTTCCCCAGCCCATCCCTCTCTCTGTGGCCACACCGGCAGGCCTACGGTGACACTGGCCCAGCCTCAGAGCCTTCTGTGGGGTCACACTTACGCCACTGCAGGACAGGCTTACTGTGTCACTCCGACGTAGGAGGTCACACAAGATGAATTGGGGTAAATGTCCCCACATACAGGCTTTGTGCTGTGAAGGTGGCCTTGGGTCCCCTGCTTTCAAGGAAGGACGCTGGGCTGGAGGTGGGGGAGGTCTGGCTGGACAGGGGGGCCCTGCACCCCACGCAAGGTCACAAGTCAAAACAATGCTGGGAGTGGGCCAGAATACCCCCTCCCCGCAGGACTAGGCTGGGGAGCAGCGGGGTCTGGGCAGTTGAAGCTCCAGCCTGCCATTTCCAGAAAGCTCTTTGAGGCCCTTCAGGGCACAGGGACCAGCACATGAGGGGAGGGAACACAGGCTCCCCAGAGGTGTCTTGGGGAATCAGGGTCCCTGGCCCTGTCCTGGAAAGATGACACTGATGGGAACAGCAGAGGAGAGGGGCCGAACGGGACCTGGGGGGCAGGACCAGCAGTCACAGCCCCACAGACCCAGAGATCTGGCACTGCTAGATCTTGGAAGTCAAGGTGGCTTGGCTGGTGTGTGGGAGTGGTGGGCTGGCCAGGCTCTCCGGGGCCTGAAGGCAGCCCGCACCTCAGAGGGCTCAGAGAACAGGTGCAGAGCCTGGTGGTCCTCAGAGTCCTCGGTCCACTGTGGGGCCCAGAGCCCGTGGGGAGGGGCCTCCTGTGGGGCGAGGGACAGGGGGCAGAGGTGGACCTGCAGAGAAAGCACCAGGGAGCTCGGGAGGCTGGGACTGAGACCCAGCCTGGACATCTGTGAGGACACCTGGAGTCCCACCGCTGCTGGGGAGGGCTTGGAGGAGCAGTGGTGAGGCCCGGGGGTCTGGCTGGGCTTGTGGCCAGACTGGTAAGATACCCGAGAGACGCCCGGGTCCGAGCGACTGGAGCAGGTGGGCTGAGTCTGCGTTCACATGTGCATCTTCTGTGCACACTTGAAAATAACGCTTTCTGTTTGCACGTTACACACTTTGAAATACATCTTAAATATGATACTCCACATTAGATCCGTCCCCAGAGTTCATCAAAGCTAAGAGTGATGTGTTAAATTTTGCCACTACAGTTGGGGGGGGGACGTCTTTTATTTCTAAGAGTCTTGGGTTTATAGATTTCTATGGCATGTTCTTCAGAATTTGAAGTTTCTCGGCTGCTCTGACTTAGCACCTGGAGGGCCGAGTGCCGCTAAATGCTGTTTGCCTGGAGTTCCACTGCGCCCGCCTCCTCCTGCAGGGCTCCTCTGCCCTGCCCCACATCCTGGCTCTGCCCTCCCCACCCCTGTAGGTTTTCAGTCATTTCCTCAGCCCAGCCTTGGCTCTGAGCCCCTCTGGATGGAGTCTCTGCCTTTTCCAAGGGAATTTACCCCACTTACAAGTTTTGCAGTAATTTCCACACTCTGGTTCTCTCTGATTGCTGATAGGACACTTGCTGATTTAATGCTTCCTCATGACTTCCATTCCATCCTTTTATCTTATGGTTATTTGCTCCCCTTGGCCTTTCGTGGGGGTGGGGGAGTGTTACAACAGTACGCATGACAACAGATGCTGCCCTGTGCTGGGCAGGGGGACCCCTTCTGGCAGCCCTCCCCGCAGCTGCTAGGCTTCTGCACCCGTGCCTGGAGGCTTACGGAGACTATCTCTCTGCCGGGGCCCTGTCCTGCTCCAGACTGCCCACTTCCACCTTCCTTCTAGGTGCCCAGTGGTGGTCCACGTAGGGCCTGCCCCTGAACCTGAACCCCCTGCCCTCCGCAGACCCCAAAGTCTTTCTACTCCCAGCAGCCCAACCATATATGCCTTTTGCCTGCTCCGCAGCCATTACCACAGACGGAGGGCGCACCCATCTATGGCTCCCAGTCCTGCGGGCCAGAAGGCCCTGCCGGCAGGACTCCACACCCCAGGATGGGCCAGGCTGCGCCTTCACCTGAAGCTCTTGGCAGAAGCCCCCACAGGCTCCTGGCAGCCTTCCACCCATCTGAGGACAGAGTGGCTTCCGGAGGCATCTCTGGCCCCGGGCCTGGACCTTCTTAGGGGCTCTCAAAACACGGCAATGGCCACAGGACCCTCACACCCGAACCCCACTGCTGCCCCCTGCCACCAGCCTGTGGGGCTCCTGGGGTTAGTCAGGCCCACGTGGATGACCACATCTGCGACATGACCCAAGGCGCTCACAGGTGATCTGGGGGCCGCAGGTCCAGGCCGTGCGGGAGCTCTGCCCACGACACCAGGCATCGGCAGTCAGTGCCCCACGTCCGCGGGCTTGTCGCCTGTGCAGGGGACACGGGTGAGTGAGCTCGAAGCCCAGCTCTCTGGGAAGGCCTGAGTCTACTTGGATTTCATCCAGTGTTTGCACTGTGACCTCATTCTCAGATGGGTTCAAGGAAGGTAAGTGTGTTGGGGGCTGTTTGAACTGTTCCCTCCAGAGTGGGAGCCAGAAGGCCCGCTTATCTCTGAAATTCAAAAATGTGCCAAAACATTGACTTGCTCCCTCTGTTGTTTGAACCTGGGCCTGTGGAGCTCTCTGCAAAATCAAGTCTGTCTTCAGCTGAGGCATGTGATTTCCACTTAAAAAACATCTCTTCTCCCCCTCCCCATTCTTTTGTCCCAAAATGCCCTGCAGCCCAGCCCTGCTCTCTGGGCTTGCCCTTTTGCTGCTGTCACCTTCTTGTCCCTGACCCCCCACCCATGTCCCGGAGAACTCACGGTCTTCACCCAGGTTAGCCGATCTGACTGCCCTGTCTTATCCAATCCCTGTCCTCACCGCCCTGGGTCGGTCCTTGTGTTTTTCATCTCGATTGTTCCCACTCCAGCTCCCACCATGGCATCCCCTTCTTGAGGCAGTCGGTACACATCTTCAGACACCTGTTCCCATTTCTTGCATAAACTCCGTTCTCTTTTCATTCAAGACCCTCAGATTCGCTCCCTCAGATTAACTTTGTCTCTTGAGCCATAGTTGGTTGTTACTGTCGAGATGTTTTCCTTCTGCGTGGCTTCAAAGAAGGGGATCTGGTCTTGTTCCAAGTTGGGAGTGAGGAGGACCCACTTGGGACTTCACATGTCCCTGTCCAGATATTTCAGGCTGACACTAAAAGACAGACAGAAAGGGGAGCCCCGGGGGCTGTGGGGTCCATGGGGAGCTGGCAGGACCGAGGAGGAGACAGCACGGAGAGATTCCAGAACTTTCCCACTCCAGGGACTGGGAGGTAAAGGCCCCGTTCTCAGGGGCACAGCTGGCTGTGGTGGGGGGTGTCCTGGGCTCCTCCCCCTGGCACTTGCTTGCCAGGGGACTGGAGGCCTTGAGGTCTCCCCTGCAGCCCGGGCTCTCTCTGTGTCAGCATCCCTGGGGTTCTGGCAGGTTTCCCTGTGAGGCTTCCTCACACGGGTGCAGATGGCTTGGTTGTTGTTCAGATCTTCTCTATTCATGTGGATTTTTCTCCTTAAGGATTTACTCCATTTTTCAGTGACGTGTAGGTGCTCAAGTTGTTCCTAGAATTTTGATAATTCTCCTATTTTTAGGCCACTTCATTCCATCTGCCTCCAAGTCGTGGGAACCCCCAAAGTCTCTGCTCTCCAACCCTGAGGAAGCTTTTTCCAACTTTTGTAACTTGCGGGCAGTTGAGGTGGGCACGTGGGAGGGGAATTCAGACCCACTGGAGGCCCAGAGGCCCCAGGCCCTTTTGACAAACAGCAGATCCAAGCAGGGCTCCGGCCCGTGGCCATACTCCCCACCCCCGCCGCCCTCTGCCACTCAGGTGGCCAGGCTGCCAGCATGGGCTAGAGCAAGGTCTGCATCCAACATAACTGCTTTCACTTTCATGGACTGGGTTCTCTCCTGTTTCACATGAGCCAATGTGTTTGTTAAGAGAAAGTTAATTAAAAACATATTTTTCTAATTAAATGGTAGGCTGTGCTATGCAAACAGTAAGATTCTTGTTTGAGAGCAAATCCCTCCCCGTTTCCAGGGCTACCCTGGGAATTCAACAGATCAGCCATGCAGAGCCGGGCCCAGAGCATCAGGACACATGCCCACACCCCACGCGAGGGTCCTGCAGGCAGCTGGCGGCCTCCAAGCAAGTGTGGCGGGGGGCACGGACACCCCTGGGAGAGGCGACTGGTGGGGTCCCACCCCCATCAGAGGCGGGTCACAGCTTCCCAGGAGAGAGGGGCTCTCGGGGTCCTTGCGGCACTGGTGCCACTCAAACTGTCCAGAGCCACCCTGCGGTCTGCTCACGTCCCCCCTCTTCTCCAGAACCCTGGTACCGGGGCCTAGCCGGGCATCCATCCAGTTCCAGTAGCTCCTCCGCTGGCAGATGGGGCAGGGTGGGCCACACAGGTGGGCAGTGTCCCCCTGGCCGGATGTGATGCCCTGAGCCCTGCAGGGTGCCCAATTTCTCTGAGTTTGGGTGTTCCGATGATTTTCTCTTCATACAATGAACTGGTGGGCTTTCCACCTTTTTCTGTCACCTATGTCACTGCCCAGCCCAACTCAGCTTCCCTGAAAGGGTGCATGGGATGGGCCTGCTCCTCCCATCCCCTTGCCCACAGTCGCTCCGTCCCCCGCCTCCTCCGACCTTTACCATCTGCGGGCCTCCCACTCCTATTTTCAACTGCATCGCCAAGGCCCCGAGTGTGTTGTCTATTCCACATTTTGTTCATATTGAGTCCTACCTGGAGCTGGAACTATTGGACACCCGAGGTTCTGCTGTATTTGTATCCGTGGCCACATCTGTTCCATGCTGTTGGAGATTCCTGTTTGTTTCTCTTAATTCTACCCACCAGCCGTTTGTCTGTTTTATTGGTCTTTTCAAAGAATCAGCTTTATCTCTCCTCTCATTTTTACTTACAGTGATTCATTGTGGCTTCTATTAATAGTGTTGTGATCTCTCTCCTTTCCTAAAACGAGTAGGTGACGGGTTTATGTGCGGGCTTTGTCTCTCAGCAGAGCATTCCCTGTTATCCCATTTTCCCCACCTGTGGCGTGGTGGGCATGCCACAGATTTCTGGTGTGAATGCTTTTTCTTTTTACCGGTTTTCTAGGAGTTTTCATTTTTACTTCTTAGTGCAAGGGTTATTTAAAAGAATAATGCCATGTGTGCCTCTTCCTGCTGCCGCAACAGATCTTACTGGGGAGAGCATGAGGCTCTGAGGCAGTTAGGGTCTTTCGATCAGCTTCTGGATGGATCTGTGTGTATGTTCCTGATTTGTAGGTTGTTTGTTGGTTCTTTGCTCTGTTGGTTTGGTTTTGTCTTTTTTTTTTTTTTTAATGGTATGTTTGGAGGGAAACAGGGCACGATGATTGCAAAGTATACAGAGAAGAATACGCATTTGATATTTTTAATGGAAATTTTGAAAAACAACAGTAAAGCTGGTGATAAGGCTGGAATGGTCAAAGCAGGAGGGGTTTACACCAGGATGGACAAACTGGCAGGCAGACGGGGCAGAGCCCAGAGTCCAGGGAACCAAGTCCCCCTTACATCTGAGCGCTGCCTGGCACCGGGCTCTCCTGGGACTGGCCCGAGGGCCCCCAGAGGGCAGGACCTGTGTGGGGCTGCAGTTCCCGCTTTCCTGTGGCTATTTGAACCCTCAGACTGAAGCTGGGTGTGCAGGCGCGCTGGCCTAACCCACATCTCGCGCAGCACCAGGACTCGGAACCCAAGCCACGGGAGGAAGGAGAACTCGTGGTGCAGCAGGCTTTATGCATGAAGGGTTCCCTGTTCAATTATAACGGCTAATTTGGATTCCGTAACAGCTGAGTCATTACAAGAGGAGCACAATGCTTCACATAAGTGGTTTGGGCCTCTTTAAAATACCATGAAATATTTAAGCCATATTTGAAGGAAACCTCTGCTTTTCTCCTAGAAATGTGCACAGACAGAAAATGGTAGTTTCCAAACTCACAGGGAAGGGTGAAACCCTGCCATTTTAGGCATAAGCACTGGCCTCCCCACTGTCCATTTTCTAAAGTACTACAGCATGAGACCAAAGGAAGTACGTCCAGCTCTGCCCATGGGATCGCCCGAGGGGGTCGCCCGTGAGGTCCGCCAGGGGGTCGCTCCCCTCCTTCCTCTGAAACCGCCTCCTCCAGGAGCAGGGCCACAGTCATGCCAGCATTTGGGACAAATGCTGTGGATGGAGGAGAAGGGGCCGTGGCCAATCCCAGGGGCCTGGCTGTTGGTGTCTGTGGGGCAGGGGTAGTTGTCCTGGGCCAGCACTCCTGGGCAGGGTTGGAAGGGCAGGGGGAGGGGAACACGTGCTGATAGAGGCAGAAGGTGGGGAAAGTGGGGTAGGAGGGCTGAGCGCCACAGTCTCCATGAGCTCAGGGGGACTGTCACGTTCATTCCAAGGGCTGGAAGCAGGGGGCGGGGGATGCCAGGTGTGTCTTCTGAGGCCACTCTGATGGCAGCAGAGGACCTGCCAAGTGGAGCCTCGCAGCAAGTCCTGCACCCCGGCCCCCTCCCCACCACAGTTCTGTCCTAAACTACCTGATGGGTGCACGTTGTACTTGACCTGTTCTTGCCTCTTCCGAGTGACCTGTGTGGCCCAAGCAGACGCCCTGGGCTTTTCCTTCCCAGGGAGCCATGTTTCCAGGAGACCCTATGCCTTCCTCTCCCTAGGAGCAACTGGACGTCCTGCACAGGGCCCTGGATGAGAGCAAAAGTCACAGCCAGGGCCGGGCCCAGAGAGGGAATCTGCTGGAAGAGCAGGTCACCTGCCTGGAGCGCAGATGCCAGGAGGCAGGGGGAATGGGGGAGCCCTTCCCACAGGTGAGTGACCCAGAGGGCAGGGCATTCTCTTTAGGCAATCATCCGCCTGGGGGGGGGGGGGCTGAAGGGAGGCTCTGGGAGATGCCTGAGGCAGGTGTTCACACCCAGAGCCAACCAGACAACCATCAACCTCCAGACCACACGGAAACTGAGGCGGGAAGGGTCAGAGGCCCGAGGCCTGCCCACAGTAAGCGCCCCTACGACAGAGGGATGGTTGTGGACGTGCAGCTCAGGGGGAGACACTAGTGGAGCCTGGAGGCGGGGCCCAGGCTCTCAGCAGCCGCAGCCAGAGGCGAGAGAGCGGGTTGCGCGGCACAGCGCACAGGGAGGCGCGCCCCGCGGGAGCAGACACCGCGCACGAGCTGGCCCGCCTACAGGGGGAGCTCGCGGGGCTGCGCGCGGGGGCGGGGCTGGTGGGCGGGCCCGCGGCTCCAGGGGGGCGGGGAAAGGGGCGGGGAAAGGGGCGTGGGGGTCCGGGCCGCGGCAGGCTGCGGGAGGCGCTGCACCGGCACCTGCTGCTGAGGAAAGCGCCCGCTCTGCACTCGGCCACCCCTCTCCGAGCTCAGGGCCGCCTTGGCGCTGGAGGGTGACCCACAACACTCCCCTCCCTGTTGGTGACACCCCGGCTACTTCTGCTCTCCTTGGGGAGGCACCACAGGTCATAGCAAATGGCCCCGGGTTTGTCCCAGTATCTGAGCCAGAGCCCTGCGGGGAGCCTTGTGGCCCGCCTCACTGCCGACCCCTGGAGTCCAGGGTTCTGCTGTCCATGTTGGAAATGGCCCCCGGTCAGGGCCCCACCGACTGCACCAGGGCAACAGGTGAGGTACGCACCCGTGGTGAAGGGGGGACGCCGGTCTTGCCACCCCAGCAGTCTCCACACGGGGCAAGGTAGGGCAGGGCGACCAGCGGCCCCCAGTCCTGCAGCAAGCAAGGGAACAGCAGAGAGGCCGAGGGGCAGGGCCCACCCCAGGGGCCCACTGGCCAGGGATTCTGACAGCCACACTGTCCCCAGCTGTGAATGGATCTGGTCTCCATGTATGAAAGAGGCCAAAGCGAAGCCATTATGGTTGAAATGGGTGGTGGAGTTTGCCAGAGCACTGTCCTGGTGCCAAGAGAAAGGAAATGGCGTTCCTGTCGTCCAAGGGGCAGCTCCCTTGTCCTGGAAGGGCTACCTCAGCTCCCCAGAAACAGGAACAGGGATGTGAGTGTGAGATCTGCCAGCTCTACTGCCTGCCACAGAGGGCACCAGCCATGTTGTGGGCCCTGGGATTCTGACGTCCTCAGAGCCCGCTCCAGAGACAAGCAGGACGGGGACTAGAGTGGGGAATATGGAGGAAATAGGGGAGGTTGGGGACAGCCTTTGCTGGACTGACGACCTGGGGCCTGAGGCGCTCAGTGACCCCATCCACAAAGTGGGAAAGCAGTAGTCCCAGCGTTGGGAGTGGCTGAGGGCCTCAGCCGCGGTCCCCAGAGTAGGGTGGCCTTCCCAAGGCTTCGCTGAGATGAGGATATGCACGTTTCCTGCTGCCCTGGCCACCACCCAGACCATGACCAGGGGCCTCAAGGACCATGTCTGGGCCGCAACTGGGCAGAGACCCTCATCGCCTGTCCCTACGAGCGGGCACCAAGGAGGAGCACAGGGAGTGGCGCTGCCGGCTGCACACAGGCAGTGTCTGCAGTGTTCTGTGGTGCTGGCCCTGGCAAAGGTGTGGGGGAGTTCTGCCAATGTGGGCTCACCTGCGTAGAGAGAACCAGACCCAGAAGGGAGGGCGTTCCTCACTCATGGCTGCTCCAGACAGCAGCGTCTGGCCACCGCCTCTCAGAGGCCGCCTGGGACCCAGGAGATCCCCGAGCTGGCCACTGCTTCCTCTGCTCACCAAGGCCTGCATAGACCAGCTTTATGCGAGGCACGCTCATCTGGGCCAGGGGATGGCATGGCCTCACCACACCGAGTGGTAGCCCATGAATGAATGACGGGTGCTGGGGGTCCCGAGCTCCCAGACTTTGGAGGACAGAGGATACAGCAAAGGGTGTGGACACCACTGAGGAGTGAAAGCCCACCAGCCACAGCAGGGTCAGGAGACAGGGCTGCTTCTCGAGTAAGGAGCAGCTAAGTCCCTGTGAGAATGACAGCTGCCTTCAAAGGCCAGCCCAGGCCCAATGCAGCCTCCAGCCCTGGTCTCCGGCAGCTCTCCTTAATAAGCACTGAGCAACACGCCCCACAGGAGAGCAGTGAGGCCCCACCAGGCGAGGGCACTGTGGGCCCAGAACCACCAGGAGAGTGTCGGCCGCTCTATGTGTTCCCAGGCACACATGAACATCTCTCCTGGGGCAGGCCCTGGCCACCGGACACACGCTATCCAGCTGACATGGACTCAGGGACAAGCGGGACATGTGGTCAGCTCAGTGGGGTGGCAATGGGACCAGAGGCCCTGAGAACGGGATCAGGGGCAGGATGCAGGCCCGGAGGCCTGCAGGTCACGACAGTCACTGGAAGCCGCTGGCCAGCCTGTCCCTGCAGAACCACCTGCCCTCCCAGGAATGAGGGTTGGCCAGCCCCTGAGGTCCCAGGAATCCTGCTTGTCCTGGAGGGTGGACCAGCCGCTGAGCTGCTGGGCTGAGGGAGCCTCCGTGGCCTTTGCTGGGAGCAGTGGCCTGGGCACAGTGGTATTGCCCAGGGCACCAGAGCCAGCTGGGGGGCCCCTGCAGCCCAGGTCGGGGAGGGGAGGAACAGCTAATGAGTTCCAGGAGGTCAGCTGTGAGGGGCCCCCAAACCCATAAACCCTTTATTGGTGTCTCAGGAGGGGAAACCCGGATGTGGCCATTTATTTATTTTGGATTTCACTTTTCTCTTTTTAACATATGATTCCAGGAGCGTAGCTGGATTTTTAAAGAAACAGGACTTCCTTTTTCAGTGGAAGTGGACTCTTTGTTTTTCTGACCGCTGAAGAAGAAAGGAGTCCTTATTTTTGTGACGCTACCCTCCTATCACTGACCACAAACTTTCCCGGTGGGCCAGGCCACCAGGTCTCCCGGGCTCTGCGGGACCAGCCCCCAGGGCAGAAGCGTGGGCCAGGAGGACACGGAAGGGAGGGCTAGCCTGGAGGCCCTCAGAGGCACCCCACCCCCACCCGGCACAGAGACCCACAGGGCAGACGTAGCAGGGCAGTGCAGGGGGCCTGGTTCAGAGAGCAGGCCCTGGGTTCTGACCCTACCCCAGCTGCGGACTGGCCTATTGCCCACCCAGGGACTTCCGAGGATGAGACCGTCCATGTCAGGCACCCACAAGGCATGACCTGGGGCGGCAGCTCCTTCCTCCACGAGGATCACCTGCAACAGACGAAAGGAGCCCCTACCAACCTTCCCGTTGGAAGTGTCTGCCTTCTCCATCACATGATATTTAACCTCGGGGCCCTGGGCCTGGCGTGGGGGGAGGGTCACCAAGAGGGGTTTCTGCATGGGCAAACTGCACCTCCAGGGAAGATAGATGGTGGGCACACAGGCTTGCTGGGACAGGATCAGTGAGTGTCCAGGGCCTGGGAGCTGGCTGGGGGCACCTGAGTGCAGGGGACTGAGGTTCCGTGGGGCAGGGGATGCCGGGAGGGGCTCTGCACCTTGCCAGGTGCAGGAGGCCACCCTGTTCTCCTTCTTCAGCCCTCTCCCCGGTGCAGGACCTTCCCCCTCCCCAGCCTGCTCTCAGGCGACACAGAGCCCTTTCCAGAGCCCTCTATGTTCTCCCCACAGTGAAGGCTGGCCTGACCCCACCCACCTGCCAGGAGGCCACCGCAGGCTCTGCTGTCTGGGCTCTTGCAGATGGAGCAGGAGATGCTGAGGAGGGAAGGGGACACGGCCTGGCCAGGAGCCAAGAAGGAACGACCGAGGCAGGACAGGGACGGGGCCCTGAGGCCAAACCAGCAGCTGCAGGTTAGCGGGCAGAGGAGCTTCCTGCGCTCCGGCCTGGGGATGGGGGAGAGGATGGGGGGTCCAGGAGTGTCTGGGTCTCAGAAGGGTGCTCCACACCACCACCACCACCCCACGAACTTGCCTATGCAGATGGGATGGACAGGCTGGACTGTTTCTACACCACACAGATGAGAAGACATGGCCCCAGACGACAATGGGGTCTACCAGGGTCACAGCTCGAGTCATAGGCAGAGGTGGAACCAGCAGGGCTCGAGGGACCCCTCCTGGTCTCTCCGAGGCCCCATGGGATTGGTAGCATGGTCAGGGGACCTTGTGAGCCAGGCATGGACCAGAAGAGCATGTGAAACACAGGGTCAGGCAGGCCTGTGGGCAAGTCCCGGGGCTGCCCCTCTGCGTGCTGGGGGCATCGCCCCTTCCTCTGCGGGGCAGACCCCTCCCTCTGCACAATGACTTGGCAAGAGGAGCAAGGGGCGAGAGTTGGCCTGTGACACCAGCAGGACCCCCCGGTCCAGCCAGGCAGAGACTAGGATGCCATTTAAACACCAGAGTGTGAACATGTGCTCACCTCTAGACCTGCTTGCCAGTGCCAGGTTGGGGCCCGTGCCCTGCAGACAGTAGTGCAGCCAGCTGGGGGCTGGAGGAAGGACTGGCAGCCCCAAGGGGAAGGCAGGACATCTGCCTGGGGAGACTCCATGCAACACGCAGGTAGGAGGGCAGCAGGTCCAGAGAGCGGAGCGGGAACCGGCCTGAGCCCCACGGCTCTGGGAGCTGGCGGCCCAGCAGCAGCAAAACCTGGCCCCGGAGGCCAAGCCACGTCCCGGGGTCTGGCTGTAGGCTACATAGGCCCTGTGGTGCCGGGACCCCACCCACCCGTGGCCATTGACAGGCCTGGAGGAGCAGTGGGCCCAGACCTCCATGTCCAGGTGGAGGGAGGGGTGCAGACGGGCCAGCATCCGCGGCGGAAGGCCCTCCAGCGGCGGGATCCCAAACCGCCGCTGGGGGATCCAACCAACCCTGGGATTCTCACCCTTCCATCCCGTCACTCCCATGGCTCACCGAGGGCCGGAGTGAGGATCCCGGAACAGGTCACCACCCTCTTTGTGCCCTTAAGGCGAGTAGTGGTGACAGTTCCTGGATCAGAGGTCAGAGTCAGGAGGCAAGAACAGTGGTGTATGTGGCCTTGGGCATGGACCTGCTCTGTCCCTGCAACCCCCCACACGCACCTGCTGGAGCTGACCCTCGGGCTCTGAGCCATCAGAGACCTCAGAGCCATGGGGTCAAAACCCTCATTTGACACCTGAGGGAACTGAGACCCAGAAAAGTAAAGTGACACCAGTGTCACCCCCAAATTAGTGTCCCGAACCCACGAGCCCATGTCCCAAACCGAGAAACCAAGGAGCACGAATTTCCTTATCATCCTGAGTGCTTTCATGGCCTGAAGGGAAGGGGTTTTGTCCACTGCACACAACTGCCTCTGTCCTGAGGACCCGCATACTTGGGCATTGTCCTGTCTGGCAGCTGGTGAGCCTGTCCACCATCCAATGTTTCTCTCCTACACACGGCTCCTCTCCTCAGGAGCCACAGATCTCTGCACAACCCCGTGCTTGGGGGCCCTGCCGGCGGGGCCTGCCCCCCTACCTGAGCTCCTGCCCCGCCCCCAGGTGGCCAGTCCGAAGAAGCAGCAACAAGCCCGCCTCAGCCAGGCCGCCCGGGCCAGAAAATGAGCCCGCCTGCAGAATGGCCCCAGGCAGCCTGCCCATCACAGCCGTGAGCAGCCAGGGCTCGCGAAGCCCCCGCCAGGAAAACCGGGGCCTCGTGCTGTTCACAGAGTGTGGTGCAGGCAGCCCCAGCCCCGAGACCACCACTCCCGCCCCAGGGGGCCTGTGTCACCAGCGCTCTGCTGCTCCCCCAGCATAGCGCTCCTCCCGGCCTGCGGGACACTGTGCTCCAGGACAGTCCTCCGCCGCAGGGAGCCACCCATAGCCCGCACCGGTCTGGCCCTGCTTCTGCTCGGACACACTGGTCTGGGCCGACCCTGGGAGCCGGCCCCGGCAGGCTGGCTTCCGTGGCCGTAGGCTGCATTCCGTGCCCTTGGCTCTATAAACACGGGGAAACACATGGAAAGTATTTCCACCAACTGGAGCCAAAAACATAATGTCCTGCGAGGCCCAGCCACCACTTCCCCACATCCAGAGGCCGCGGGACCTCCGGTATCCAGGAACTGCAGGCCCGTCCCAGCGGCAGGTGGCTGGAAATGACTCAGAAACCAGTCCCCGTGACTCACGGGCCACGAGAAGCCCCAGCCTGTGAGAGTTTGGGTTGTTACAGAGCTTCCCACTTTTCCAGCCTATAAACTCTGGGAAAATTCCTGTGGGAACCCAACCCAACTTGCTGGGAGACCAAGGCAGCCATCTTGAGCCTCTGCAGAGTGGCCTGTTAGCATTTTCACTCATTGCCCCATTCACACTGGTCCCAATGGCCTCTCGCATAGAGGGTGTGGGGCCACGGCTAGGCAGCGGGGTCTGCAGCCACAGGTGCTGGCTGCCCTCCGGGGCGTGGGCACGGCCAAGGGAGTTTGGGCCTTGTAGCCATGGCCCAGATGGGCCATCGCCAACTGTCTGTTGCCGGGATGACCCCAAGCTTAAAGCAGGCTGCCGGTCAGGCTTTGCTTTCTGCGTGAACACAGGGATGGAGTTACCACGGGGCATGAAGTGTACAAAAGCAGTGGCTGGAGGGAGATCGGCAGCAGGCCTCGGTCTGCCCTCTGCCCTGCCCGATTAGTGGGGATTGGGTTGAAAAGGATTCTGAAGTTCAGCTCAGGCTCAGAGAGGAAGAGCTAGGGGACAATTAACAATGACCACTGTGGGCAAAGAAAGTTTTAGGGCTGGTATCTGCGTGTGATACCCGCCCATCAGGGTGGATCACAGGCGGGGGAGGGCATCAGGCGGCCATACCCTGACTGCTGGAGTGTTCTGCAGAATGGGCAAGAGTGGGGCCTTGAGAGGGAAGGGGTGGCCCTCAGGTAGCAAATGGATCCCCAAACCCCCACCCCCAGCAGAAGGACCCAAGGGATGGGGGTGTGAGGAAGGGACAAGAAGCTGGAGATGGGGGTGTGTGGGGACACTTTCCTCTCTGCCTGACTGTGGCACCCACAGCTGTCACATGGGTCGTCCCTCTGGACCGTAGCTCCCAGCCCAGAAGAGCTACAAAGATGCCCATGGGTGAGAGGAAGGTGCATTGCAGGCACCAGATGGTCAGGGTGGCTCCCCGGTATTAAAAGGGAGGCATCCCTTGGGGCACCTGGGGGCTCAGTCGTTGGGCATCTGCCTTCTGCTTAGGTTGTGATCCCGGGGTCATGGGATGAGCCCCACATCGGGCTCCCTGCTCGGCACGGAACCTGCTTCTCCCTCTCCCACTCCCCCTGCTTGTATTCCCTCTCTCACTGTGTCTCTGTCAAATAAATAAATAAAATGTTTTAAAAAAATAAAAAATAAAATGAAAGCTCCCCATAACCCGACCGGCATTCTCTGTGGTGAAGTCCGTGCTCTCCCCGCATGCACAGGAGGGATGTTCAAAGCACCTGTGAGACCTCCGAGACCTGCATATTTTAATGAATAGTTCAATCCATGTAAGAGATGCTATTTCTATTTATTCAACATAAAGTCATATACTTAGGGAAAAAAAAGATTTTCCTAATGTAAGTAAATTGGTGTTTTCTTAAGCCTTCCAGTAGTAGGACACTGACAATTCCCATTGAACCAGGAGCCAGGCTCTGTTCCCCCAGCATCTCCCTGGGGCACCTGTTGACACATGAGGAGACGGGGACTCCACAAGGCCTTGCTTCTGGACCAAGGCCACAGGACAGTCAGCAAGAGGTCAGGTGATGCCCAGAGGCCCCACACCCATGTGGCCAGTGAGGCTGCACGCCCAGCATCCTGTTGCTGGAGGACAGAGACGGGCTGGGGACACCAAGCAATGTGAGGCCCAGTGCCTGGGGTGCTGGAGCCTGGCTGGGCCTCCTCCTGTCCTCACACGCACCACGCACCCCACCCTCCTGGAGGTGAGGTCCTGGGGCAGGGGCCAGGCCGAGTGCACGAGGGCCAGTGCTGGATGGCTGCCCATGCCCTCCCTGGATGCTGAGGGGAAAGGCTCCCAGCTTCTTCCTTGGCCGAGCTGTGTGGAGGCCTCCAGCCTGGAAGAGCCCGGCAGCCCCAGTATCCGTCTGGGGGTCATCAGCCCTGGACCAACCCTAGCTCCACCCCCTGCAGCTGTGTGATCCTGGATGGGCTCTCTGGCCTCAGTCCCGTCAAATGGGGCAACTCCACCCCAGAGCGGCATGGGGAGTCCTCTGTGAAGTATGGCCCAGATCGGCACCATCAAGAGCTGTCGGCAGTGGGGGGCAGCACCAACACACCGTAGCCCTCACGGGGGGCACCGCCAGGCATCTGGGGCAACAGCCTTCCCAGGAGTCAGCAAACAGGCCCTGTGCCCACAGCATGGTGGGGGTAAACGGAGCGGGGGGAGCCAGAGAGCCACAGAGAAAGCGCCACTCTGGGGGCCCAAGGAAGGCTGTGATTCCCATGACGAAGACCAGGCAGGAGAGGGTGAAGGGGCACCCTGAGGGGACAAACCCCGGCCCCCCCGGAAGCGCCCTGGCCTTTGAGGGAGGCAGAACCTCCCGCCGCAGCTGGAGCAGGAAATGGGCCACAGGACCAGGGAGGCCAGCTGGAACCAGGGTCACTGATATTCGGGCTTCTAAAACATTCATATTTTTTAAATAACTGCAAATAAAAAAATTTTTTTTGAAGATTTTATTTATTTGTCAGAGAGAGTATGAGAAAACACACGCAGGGGGTGTGGCAGAGGGAGAAGCAGCGCCCCCCCCCCCCGACCCCGCTACTGAGCAGGGAGCCCAATGTGGAGCTGATCCCAGGACCCTGAAATCATGACCTGAGCAGAAGGCCCAACCAACTGAGCCACCCGGGCGCCCTGCAAATAAAAATTTTACAAAAAACATAATAAGAAAACTACCACCCATAAGCCATCAGTGCAGATCCTAAAATCTGAGCAGTTCTTTCTCCTGGCACATGTACAGGCCAGTGGCTGGGGGGGCCAAAGACACGGTAGACGCGGCAATGGATACTCTTTCTAAAGACTCGTAGTCACCGTTTTACCCTGAGCTTTGTCCCACATCATTAAAAATGCCACCGAAGCATGATTTCACCAGCTGCCGAACCTCCCAGCAAAAAGCCAGGCCCTGGGCCCCACAAGAGCCCTCCTGTGGCAGCTGTCCCTGGAGGCTGCAGGACAGTCCGTAAGTGGAGGCTTCACCCCTGAGCCAGGGGCAGGAGGGTGAGGCTGCCTGGCACTGACCCGCACCCAGCGGTCTCTCATCACCCGAAGGGAAGACAGAGCCCCAACCTGAGCCCACCTGTAACCATTTTTGGCCTGTCCCTGCCAATTCTCTGGCTCAAAGTGTTTCTAATTCCTCTCTGTTGTTTGACCAAACGAAGCAGCAGTGAACATCCCAGGGAGTAAATGTGGAAGCCTGTTCTGGTCATTTCCCTAAGACCAACAGCGGCGATCCCATTGTGGGTGTCCAGCTGCGCGGGGGCTCCTTGGAGGCCGTGCCTCCATGCCGCACATTAGGGCAGAAGCCGAGTGGGCCCAGGACTCAAGGATAGTCCCTTCGTGTGAGGAATGCTATCACCCTAAGCCAGGTGTGCCCGTCTCTGCCTCAGTGGACCAGCTGTGCCAAGACCCCATCCAGCCTCACCGTGTAATAACCAGGCTGGGTGGGCTTCCACGAGAGCTGGACCCAATGGCCCTAGAACCTCCTAGCCTTGTTCCCGGAACTGGTGGGGACGGGGGTTACCTGGGGTTAGAGTTAGGTGTTTCTAGTTTCACATAGGTCTGGGGACCCCTGGGGAGGGAGCTGTGGGAGGGGCAGCCCATCAGGCTCCGCCCCGCGTGCAGCCCCGCCCCACACGCAGCCCCGCCCAGGGTCCCTGATCCCAGCCCTGCAGGGACCCCACCAGGTGTGTTGTGGGGAAGGACACTCCCTACCTTGTCCTGTATGGAGCCCCAAGTCCTGGGGTATCCCGGGGTCGGCTCGGGGGCTCCCCCATCGAAATTGCACACATACCCAGGCCCTGAACTAAGCTGTCACAGGCCTGTTGGGGAGGCTCAGATTTCCTGGTCGCAGGAACATGAGCCTGCTTGATAAAAACGACTTTGGTTTTGATAAATGTGGACTTTCTGTGGCAGAGACAAAGGCGCCCTTGAGTCCAGGGGGGAACCTAAAACGGCACATTGCTGAAAAGTATTTCCTGATAATATTTTTAGCACCTGAAAAAAAAATTTTTTTTCCCTCTTTTTTTTGCCTGTGGAGTTATTGGGGCAGGGTGGAGAGTTCGTTTTGTTTTGGGTTTTGGTTGTTTTGTTTTGTTTTGTTTTTTAATGTGCTGCCCAGCGATGGTGGGACCTCATGTTAACCCCCTGTCTCCCAGACCAGGTACAAATTGGCCCAGAAAGCCAGGCACGGGCCCCAGGTAGATAAGACCTCATTGGGGACCATGACCCAAGGGTCTGCCTGTGGCTGGCTCTGACCTGGACCCACAGGCACCTGCTCTCTGGGGTGGGGCCCAGGCCTAAGCATGGCCTCACTAAGACACCCAGGAGACATGCTTGTATGGCCTGGTTGGGACCCCTTGTCTAGGGCAACCACTCCCACCATGTCTGGAGAAACAGTCCTTTTCTGGATGCATCTAGTGGGCACTCTGTGCCCATAGGTATGCTGGGCTCTGGGACAGCCCTGTTCCCCCCAAATCTAGCCCAGAAATGGGCCTTGACTAGGTTCCCTGGACTTGTGTGCTCAGGAGGGGGAGCAGAAAAGGTGCCCGTGGGCAGGTGGGCAGCTGCTGGGTCTGTGAGCAGGTGTGTGTGAGCAGTTGTGATGGAGTGTGGGTGTGTGGGTGTTTGAGTGTCGTGTCTGTGTGTGTGAGAGTGTGCATGCATGTGTGTGTGAGTAAGCGAACATGAGCAAGTGGGAACGTGCCCTTCCTCCCTGGGTTCCTGCAGAGAGCCGTGTGAACTTGGGATTCTGTTCCCTGCACAGCCCCGGCCATCAGATGTCATTTCTGACTTTTGTCCTCCAGAGATGCGAGGCCTTGATCTTTTTCATCCTTCATTGGAAGCATGCAGTTGTCCTGCTGTCCTGGGGCGTCCCCAAGGCAGGAGCCTGGCCTCAGGGCTGGCCCTCTTGCAGCCGAGCTCAGTGGAATTAGAGAGAAGTTTTGGGGGACCTTGTTCTCTGGGTGGTGCCTCCTTAAATTCTTCCCTGATTCTAGCCTATGTCTGTAACCCGCAGAGTCAAACCGTCACACTCCGAGGACCTGTCCACTGTTTCTTCAAAGTCACATTAATGTTCCTGGCTAACTGTGAAATAACAGTTGCTCACTGAAGACATTCTAGGACACACAGAAAAATACAGAGCCAGACATAAAAGCTCCCAGAAACTCATTGGTAGTGCTGGCTCTTTCCACTTATCCTTGGTGGGTGCCCCGTTGTCTTCAGGGGCTCCGGGCTTGGCTCGCAGTCACACATCCCCCAACGCCAGATTCTGAGGGCAGGGAGGATGGGAGAGGGCCCTGCACTGAGCCTGAGGAGGGACAAACATTCAGAACAAGGTGTGAGGTCAGTGGTTCCAGGGACAGAAGAAGAGCTGGGATGGCCACGAACTTGGGACACAGAATCTGGGTTGTGGGCTCCATCCACCAAGCCCAGGAGCATCTATCCACCTGCCCCCAGGCCCACGTGGACCTGTATTCCCCACTGACAGCCACTAAACCCAGGAGTCTGCTGAAGAGTCTCTTACTGTGAGGTTCCCTTAGGATCCTGAACCAGTCGGGAAACCTCCCCGGGAATTTCTCCTGATGCGGCTGTGCAGGGCACAAACACCTTTTCTAATGCCCTGAAGTCCCCCAGGCCAGGGGCCCTCACAAAAAGAGAGGGAAACCTCACCTCCAGGGCCAGGAGCAAGTAAATGTCCACAGGCCCAGAGTTTGGGAGCTGCAGGGGGCTGGCCTTTGGCCACTTCCACAAGGGTATCCAGGCACTGTTAAGCCTGAGTGGCCCCAACTGACCACTGTCTGCAGGGGGTGACAGGGTCCCCTGGCAGGGCAGCGACCCAGACCCAACATCTCAGGTAGGACTTAGGGTCTGTCTCAGAATTGCTGTGTGAGCAAGGTGCTTCCATTGGGCCCGCCCTAGTCTGACAACTGGGGACCCACGGAGGAGGAGGATGACCCCCGCCACAGGACGCTGGTCCGCGAAGCAAAGCGGAGGACCAGAGAACTGCGCCTCAAAGCCAACGCGGCCGGGCGCGTCGCGAGCGCCCCGCCCTCCCGCGCCCCGCCCTCCCAGAGGCCTGGCGCTTTAAGAGCGGTGTTATTTGCATGACCCCGCCCAGGACCCGCCCAGGTCCGGTGACCGCCCGGCTGGATATTTAAATCGCGGCCCCTGGGGCGGGGCCGGCCCTGAGCGCGGTCCCGCACGGCGCCTTCCTTCGCGGAGCCGCGACCCGAGCGCGGCTCGGCCGAGCGCGCGGAACCCCACCGACTGCGCGCCGCGCTCCCCGCACCCCGCCTGGCCCCGCCGGCTCCGGCCCCGCACGAGCTGCCAAGCCGTCGGTCCCCGCTGCGTCCCCGCTGCGCTCCCGCGCTGTCCCCGCTGCGTCCCCGCTCTGTCGCCGCGCGGTCCCCGCTGCGTCCCCGCTGCGTCCCCGTTCCGGCCCCGCTGAGTCCCCGCGCTGTCCCCGCGCTATCCCCGCTGCACCCCCGCTCCGGCCCCGCTGTGCTCCGCTGCGTCCCGGCCGCCGATCCTCGGCGATGCAGCGCGGCGCCGCCTGGGCGCTGCTCTTGGCCGCGGCCCTGGTGCTCGGGGCGCGCGGCGTTCGCGGCGCGGTGGCCCTCGCCGACTTCTACCCGTTCGGCGCGGAGCGCGGCGACGCTGTCACCCCCAAGCAGGACGACGGCGGCTCGGGTCTGCGGCCGCTCTCCGTGCCCTTCCCGTTCTTCGGCGCCGAACACTCCGGACTCTACGTGAGTAACCTCGAGCCGCGGGGGCGCCGGGGAGGGCGCTGCGCCCCGCCGCTGCCCGCCGCCCCGACTCCCGCCGCCGCCGCCAGCAACTTGGCACCGCGGCGGCCAGAGGTGGAATGAGGACAGCGCTTCCTCCCTCCGGCGGCCAAGGCCGGACAGCGGCCCGCGGGAGAGGCGGGCGGGGGTGGGGTTCGAACTGCAGTCGGGCCACCTGGGCGAGGGGAGCGTGGCGAGCCCCGGCCCGGCCTCACCCGCCAGGAGCTTGGGCAGCGCGCGCAGATCGCGTCTGCCCAGCGACTGGTCCCCAGCACGGTGGGGGGAGTCCGGCCCTGTCCTGCTTCTTTCAGAAACATCAGTGTGGCAGCAGCCACGTGCTTCCTGGGGCCTCAGTTTCCCGAATGAGGCACCTGACACTTTCAGTTCCTCACCGGGCCTGCCACGGTCTCACCCTCCCTCCCGGTCAGGCCCCGCCCTGAGTTGACACCTGAGGCCCACTGCCAGGAGGCTGGGACCCACGCCCAGCAGTCAGGGCAGGGCCTGCTTCTCTGCAGACCACCTCCTGCATCTGGCAGCAGCTGGGCGTAGTGTCTCCTCTGGCCGTTGTCTCCCTTTCTCCCTTGGTCCTGAGTCCAGGAGCTGGTCACTCAGGCCCATAGGTCCCAAACAGGACTTGGAGAGGGAGCTCTGGGGCCAGGGACTCAGGACAGCAGGAGCTGCTTCGTCTGAAGGACGAGGCCGGAGGGCTGGTTCTGTGCCTGCTGTTCCCAGGGAGGGACCCTGGGCCACAGAGGGCATGAAACGTTACATCTCATCCCTGCGTGGTGACTTTACTGTGAGGACCCCTGGGCACTGGCACCCACCGTCTCCTGAATCAAGGCTAGAAAAGTGTTGGGCCAGCCTGATGGTACTTGCCATTACCTCCAACACTGTCACACCAGCCATGGCCTCAGCCACTTGCAATACCACTGTCACTGTCTGCCCTGCCATCCACTCACACGAGCACCACCCTCTGCATACCCCCTCTGCACAGCCACCTGTTTCATCAGCTCTCTCCTCCCCACCACCTTCAAGGCCACCCCCACCCCCACTCACATCTTTTGCACTATGGACATCTTCACCCAGCACTGTCCCAGTGGCCTCCGCCAATGTCATGCTCTCCCTCCACCAGCAGCCACGGCACAGCCTGGCAGCAGCCTCTCCCTGCACCTGTGCAGGAAGGTTTCCACACCTGGGCAGCAGCATTTGGTGATGGCAGTGGTGGGAGAGACACACGTTCTCTGTGTAGAAGTCACTCTGCTGAGGGTCCCCCTGGGACAGGACGGACTTCCAGCGGTACATGGTGAACAGTGCAGAGCCATGCTCAGCGTCTGCAGGGGCCAGATGAGGCCCTTGCCTCTTAGCCACAGGACAGCTGGGGCTGGCACTATTCTCACAGAACACTATCAAAATGTACCATAAACATCTGGGCCAGGCTCAGCCTTCCCATCAAAGTTGCAGGTGAAAATATTATTAAAATGGTCAACCCTCTTAATAGCCTACCAAAAACGTCTACCCTTGCCAAAATAGCTGGGAGAAACGGCTCTAACATGGAAAGATCTTCTAGGAAAATAAATCATATCATCAGAAATGAACATTACAGCGGCTAACAAAACATATATCTCCATAAAAGCCTTTTCCTGAGACAAAGAGAATATCGGAATAAAACTTGTCAGCATGGACGCAATGGGCACGCTGTGCCCTCTCTTTCTTCAGTGAGAAAGACAGTGGGATTCCTGAGGGAGCAGTGCCCAGACACCTGCCGGCAGGACCTCGGGAGCACTGTGGTCATGGAGGGCAGGGCAGCCAGTGGGAGGCAGGTTATGATCAAAGCTACGTGAGAGAGGGGAAGGTGTTTGCCCCATAGCGTGTGATCCTGGCCGGTGCCTCCTGTGCCTGCGCCTGGATGATCAGAGGGCACATGGGGAAACTGAGGCTCAGAAGGCAGATCCCAGGGCCTTTTGGATCACCCTGTCCAGCTGCCTCCTCACCCTTCCATCTCAAACTCAGTGGGACCCAAACAGAGGCCCTGCTTCCTCCCTGGACCCACCATCACCTTCCGATGCCTCCCTCCTTTCCCTCATCCTCTCATTGTTGGAGCCTTGGAAACACATCTCACTTCCCAGTGTCTGCACAGTCACAGCCCTGGGCCTGGCCACTGTCCCCACTCGCCAGGGTGCAGGGTGCGTGTAAGTGCCTCCTCACTGGCCTTTGTCTCCTGGTCCTGCCCCTGGAGCCTGTCCATAGGAGCACTGCCAAACATGAATGAGATCCTGCCTCTCCTTTCAGCCCCCAGCCTCGAGGCTGGGTGGTTTGGCCCCCAGAACACCTTCCAGCCTCCTCTGCTCCAGCCACACAGAGCAGGCCCCACTCAGGGGTGGCGTTCACCATTCCTGCAGCCAGGGCTCTTCCCCAAACTTGTGGGTCTTGAGGAGGGCCCCCACTCCCCTCCCCCACTGTGTCCCCTGTGCTTGCCCCTGACCCCACCATGGTTGTTTCCTTGCTTGGTGTCTGCCTTCCGCCTGTGGACCTGTGTCCTGCAAGCCACGTCAGGACAAACTCACAACATGTATTTATGTCTTCTGAAAGGAGGCAGTGGACACGGCACACGCGTCTGTGTGCGCATGCGTGCGCATGCACGTGCACACACAGTGGACACTTTTCCTGGCTCTCTCCACTCAGGGAAATGGAAGCTACACTACCGCAGAGCACCGAACTCTCCTGGTGCTCAGCTCCTGCTTGCCAAACGTCAGTCTCCCTGGAAGGAACTAGGGCTCTATGGAGATGATACGCCCCAGGCAGGGAAAGTGCAGAAGGGGACTGGGAATCAAGCTCCTGAGAAGTAAGACGTGCTCCAAGAATGGTCAGGATGTGGCAGGAGGACACAGAGGCCTTCAGAGGGCTCTCTGGCCATATGGGAACAATCAGCTGAAAAGACTGGTAGGAACAGGTTTTCATCTATTAGATAAAGAGGGAAGCAGGGAGCTTGCACTGGTAGAAGTACACAAGGGATGTCATATGGGAATGAGGGGAAGGAGTGTAGACAGCAACGGCAGCGTGTCAGACTTCATTTTCCTGACCTGGGGTGTACGCTTCCAGCAGAGGGAGTCTTTGGTTGTGGGCAGAGGGAATCGTGTCTGCCCTGTGCTCTCAAGCAGCTCAGGAAACATTGTGTGCAGACAGACAGACAGACGAGGGGAGAGCCCACACCCGGTCACATCTGAGCGGCGGGTAGGTGGGAATAGAGTAGGAGGACGCTCCTTGAGGTGTTTTTACAGTTTTTCTGTCTATCAAAGCAGAGTGAACGCCTGAATGTTCTGCTAGAACAGCCTTCTGTATGTGCTGCCCGGAGCACCTGGACACACACCCGGCCCCCGGGAGGCCAGCCCAGCCCTCTGGGAACGGCTCCGGGCTCCCCTCCCCTTAGCTTTCAGGGATGGCACGAGGCCAGAACTGGGGAGCTGGAAGGGTCCAGCCCACTAAAGCCTGTCCCTCCACAGCTCACGGTCAGAACCTGGTGCATTCCTTCCGCATCGACTTGTTCATGCTCTCGTTCCAAACCCTCAGCCAAGCCCCCGCACTGAGGCAAGAGCTAGCAGCCGTGTTTTGGTGTTCGTTTTAAAATCATTCCTGGGGGCGCCTGAGGAGGGGCTCCACAAGTTAGGCATCCGACTCTTGGTCTCGGCTCAGGTCATGATCTCAGGGGCGTGAGGTCACACCCCCACGTGCTCAGCGTGGAGTCCGCTTGAGCTTCTCCCCTCCCTCCACCCCTCCTCCTAAAACAAAATCATTTCTGTCTATTTTGTTCACTGTGCTGTTCCGGCTTCCAGAAGGCAGCCACAACTGGAAACTGCTCAGCCAATGTCTGTTGTTAGCATTCTGGTCAGTGCGATGAGACATCCACAATCCCACCACCCAAAAACAGTACTTTTAACATTTTGCTGAAATTCTTGACCCGTTTTCGAGCATACTTAGGGTCCACAAGACCGATCTTGGGGCTGCTGCTTCACACAATTCCTGTTTCCCATATTTCTTTCACTATTCTATGCCATGAGCACTTCCCATGCCTTAAATTTGTAGAAACATGCTTTCTGGTGACAGTCTAATATTCCATCCTGTGGCTAGATCAGAATTATTTGAATCAGTTGCTCTATTGACTGTTGACTGAGTGGGTGGTCTCAGTGGCCCCTGTGAATTAAAGACAAGGGCATAGGTGCCGCCTCTCCGCTCCTTTACACGGGTCTCCTGTCCTGTCCTTTCCTTGCAATACATTGCTCCAAGTGGGCTGACTAGGTCTGAAGGAATGCGTCTCCCTACTGCCCCCTGACACCCAAAAAGGCATCCTCGTGGGCACCCTCCTCTCCTGGTCCCCAGGCAGGCTGCTCTTATGGGTCAGTGAGCAGGCGACTGGGGGAAGGCACCAGCTGGTTTCTCCCCATCCTTTGTCTCTGGGGCTGGGGGGTGCAGCCTTAGAGTCTCATTGTCCATAAACTGGTTCTTTACAAAGTGGGACAAGTCATTCATTAAACACCTACTGTGTGCATAGCCACTGCCCTGCTCCCCAGCCCCAGGACTCAGCAGAGACAGAAGTCTGACTGCACAGGCTGAGTGCAGGCAGGAGGAGTGGGGCCAGGACAGGATCCAGGCTTGGGTCCCTCAGCCCAAACCCTCCACACAGCGGGGCAGCCTGGGACCTCACTGTCCTCTGAGCTGGCCCTGGGGTAGACCAGAGTGGGCACAGCCCCTCAGACCCCTGCAGGCTCCTCTGGTCAGCAGGAGCATGGGCACAGCCAGCTTCAGACGCTTGTTCGGTCGGGGTTTGGGCTGAGGCTGGGGCCCCAAAGTGTGACTGCTGTCCCCAGAAGGGGGACTAGCAGGGTGAGAGCCTGGGTGTATGTGGAGAGCAGGGGACACCGGGTTTGCATGCAGGGTGCATCTCCACTGTGGGGGCTATAGGAGGGCGGCGGACCCCGCGTGGTTGCAGGGATGCAGGGTGGCTGAAAAAAAGGGCCTCTGTCCGAGGAGTGGACCAGGCTGAGGGGCAGCAAGGTCTCAGGAGAGACAGGGAGGCCGCAGCTCAGGCAGGTGATGGGCGCAGAGGAAGGAAACCGGTGCCCAGGTGCTGTGGGCCTGTATTCCATGGGGAGGTATGTCCAGGGGCCATTGGGGAGCTGGGCTCTGGGCCTGAAGGAACACCTGGTCATGGGGTACCCAAGGAGAGGCAAGGAAGAGGCTTTGTCAGGGCGGGGGTGTGGGGTGGGAGCTGCCATCGACACCAGGAAGAAGAGAGAAGACAGCAGCAGGGACAGGACGTGGGGCACAGGTGCTGGGACACCAGAGAGGCAGCACCTGTGGGTGGGGGCCACGGGCAGCTAGCTGAGGGCAGAGGAGAGGGTGGCCACAGGCAGCCTCCAGAGGACGACTGTGGAGGGGGGTGAAGGGGGAGGACACCGCAGGAAGTACAGCCTGGGGCTCCCAGCCTGGGAGGGCTTGGCCTGGGAGGGAGGAAGGGAGGGGCTGCTCCTCTAGCCCTGAGCTCTGCTTTCCCACCCTCCCTGGGAAGCCCTCCACCCAGGTGCCCAGGCCCAAGAAGTAGGCCCTGAGGCAGCTCCCTCCCCTCCCCATCTGCCTGCCTGGGTCCCCCTCCTTCCCCACCTCACCCCCAGTAGCCCTGGGTGCTATTTCCTGAGGCCCTCTCTAGCTCTGCCCCAGCTCAGCCAAGGGCCAGCCTCCCCTCCTTCCCCAGCCTGGTGCACAGCAAGCTCCGGCTCTCCAGGGCTCAGACCTGACCTGGCCTGTGAGCCCCGTGGGCCCTGCCCACTGGCCGCCCTGCAGGCCGGACTCCAGCCCCCAGCTGTGCCGTGGGAGGAATCCTAATTACCCAGAAAGCTGCCAGGAAATAAAAAACATGCCTACATTTTTCAAAACAAGCTTATAAAAGGCCTCAGGGGCTTTATTGTTTTATTCTTGGCAGAGAAGTCAAAGCAGGAACCAAGGCCCCGCCCTTTTGGATGTGATGTTTGCAGAGCTGGGGTGCTGTGGCCTCGGGGTCCCTGGGCCCCCTCCAGGCCCGCCCGGCCCCGCACAGAACAGCCGCTCCATCCAGCAAGGGTGGCACTGCAAGCCCCTGAGCTCCTGGCTCAGGAACCAGCCAGACACACGTCACATACTTTGGGCTGGAAGTTGCCTCCGAGAGACTCTCCAGGACATTTCCGCTCTTTTCTGGTTTTATCCAAGTCGGAAATGCCGCCAGTGCCGTCCCTCTGTGCATCTCCTGAACAAGTGGGGGGCCGGCCTGGGCCTGCAGGAAGGTGGGGGTGCCCTCTGGCCTGCCCCACACCACACCGCACACACGCAGGCACACACACACACACACTCACATGCTCACACATACACTCATATACATATATACACACTCACACACTCATATACTTGCACACCCCCACACACTCATGTAACATACAACACCCGGATACACTTACACACATACATGTACACCTGAAATGCATACACACCCTTACACACACATTTATATATACATACACATGTACACACTAATACACTCATATACTCACACCGCCACACACACACACATGCTCAGCACATACACATATATAAATACTTGTATACACATACACAAACATATTCATACACATGCACACTCATACAATCACACACTCATACACACATACACATACTCATACACAGAAACACAATCATATACATACATATACACATACTTGTACACATACACACTCATCACACAATCACATAATCACACACATACCCACACTCTCATAGACATACACACTTATCCACATACACTTATACACACTCACCACACACTCCCACTCATACACATGTTCCATACACAGCCACACATGCATGTGGGCACATGCCCCTCCCCCCAGGGCCACTCCACAGGTCACAGAGCCACTGCAACTTCCTGTTGCATGCGATGGCTTCTGGGCCACCCTGGGGACCTGAGCAGCAGCTCCCTTCCCGGGACCATCAGTCTGCTCGGAGGGGATTGGGACGCCCCCTTGTGGACTGACTGCAGGCCTCTGGGAGAGAAGGTGACAGGCAGGGAATAGAGGGCTGCAGCTGCGGGCAGCCCACCCCTGCACTCAGTTCCTGCTGCCACACAGGCCTCACGAGACAGCCAGTGTGCAAGTCCCACCCTGGGCTGGGACACCCCGGGGACGGCCTCGTTCCAGCAGCAGGTGCCTGCACATTAACGAGGCAGCCCGTGTGGGAGAGGCCTGGCTTGGGGAGACCACGTGGTGACCAGAGCGAGGTCCCAGACAGTGGATTCTATAGGGAGGGCCTGGGAGGGCAAATCAGAGGGTCCTCCTTCCTCTCTGCTCCTGGGGTCTCCCTGCATTTCCATGACAGTCCCAAAGGGCTGGGGGAGTCCCCCACACGGGCCTCAGGTCCTCATGGCCAGCCTAGGCAGGGTGGCTGTACGGGGCCCAAGGGCCCAGCAAACACCCAGGCCAGGCCCATGGTCAAGTTTCTAGGAAGCCAGTGGCTAAATGGCATGCAGGTGGACCCCCACTTCTCTAAGTCCCACATGGGGATGAAATCTACCTCGTTCAGCTAGGACACTCGCCTGTCACAGGGGGGTATCTGATGGGGATTCCAGGTCCAATCCTCCCTCCTCAGCCTCCGTATCTTCATCACATGTTTTATAAAGTACTACTGCACATAGAAAAATAATAATAAAATCAGTGTTTTGCCAAGTGACATTTGCCCTGCCCTGAAGCAGGAGAGGAACCCTGCTGAGGGGTGGAGAGGGGCTGCTGCATGGAGCCCCTCACCCCCCCAGCTCCCTGCTCTGGGTCTGCTGACCCAACCCTCCAGTCCAGCTTGTGCCCACCCCCAACCCCCACCATGTAGATGTTCCCATCTGGAGAAAGAAAGTCCAGTGTGGTTCCTGCCCAGGTGAGAGAGCCTGCCAGCAGCCTGCTTGTTCAGCCTGGGGCCCCCACCACCTTCTCGGCTGTGGGCCTGGCCCAGCCCTGCCCTGGCAGGGAAACAGGGCCGGCTTGTTCTGCCTCCTGCCTGGACCCCTGGGCTCCAGGCCCACAGCCCCGGGGGGGCGGGGGGAGGGCAGCAGTAGTCTGGGGTGAGGGCAAGCTGGAGGCCTCTGCACGCACCACACACACCTGGGTGCCGGGCTTGACTTCCAAGAGGGAGGAGAACTCAGTGGTCTGCAGGAGCCACAGCGGGGGACAGGCCAGCTGAGGGATGCAGGGAGGGCAGTATAGGCTGTGTCCACCCTGGCAGGTGACCCATGGCCACCTACAGCTCCAGCTGAAGCCCACGGGCCCTCATTGCCTGCTGCCGTGGACTCTGCCCCTCCCATCCACGGGCGCCTTTTCCAAAAACCTGTGACTTCTCACCCTTAACTCTCTTCCTGAACACATGCAGAAGAGGGGACCCATGACATGTGCCGCAAAGGGACAAATGCGGTGCAAGCCTCAGTGGGCCCACCCCATTATAGCAGCCCCCAGCCCCTCCGTGCTCCTTGTGGTGCTGCCCTGGCCCCCCTTCCCCGCCCTCCCAGCATGCATCCCCAAGAAGACCGTTTGGACACTCCGTCTGATGGAAGCGCCATTCTCTTGCACCTGCTGCCTTTGCTCCAGGCGTGTTTAGGGTCACCCACTTGGGGTATTGTCTTAGTTCATCTTTGCTGTTTAATTATCTGGAGAGACCACAATTGTTTGACTGTGGTGGACATCTGGAGTTTCTAGTTTTAGGCTCTTCTTTTTTTTTTTAAAGATTTTATTTATTTATTTGGCAGACAGAGATCACAAGTAGGCAGACAGAGAGAGAGGAGGAAGCAAGCTCCCTGCCGAGCAGAGAGCCCGATGCGGGGCTCGATCCCAGGACCCTGGGATCATGACCTGAGCTGAAGGCAGAGGCTTTAACCCACTGAGCCACTCAGGCGCCCCACTAGTTTTAGGCTCTTCTTAACAACGCTGCATATGAAAATTCTGGACCATGTATCTGGGCACCCTTCACGCACATTTGTACATAGTGAGACCACTGGGCCAAGGGGGTGCACCTGTCTTCAGCTGATTAGACATGTCGGCCCGTGGGTGTTCCCGCCGCACGACACCCCACCAACATGTTTACCGTCTGGTCGTTGTGTACTGATGTGTTAACATGGTTTTAACTTCCTTTTTATCAGTGAGGCTGAACATATCTTGTATATGTTCACTGACCATTGGATTTTCTCGTTTGTGAAGTCTTTCCCCTCTTGTCTGTGTTACCTCTTCCCTGTTGATCTGTGCGAGTTCTTGACAAACCCAGGTCACAAGCACTTTAAATTTCTCTTTCCGTTCTATGCCTTATTTCACCCTCTTTAATGGCACCTTTGGACGAATAGGTGTTTTAAATTTTAATATAATATGTGTCCTTCTTTGTGTTTATGATTAGAGGGTTTTGTGCCTTATTGTAAAAATCACCCCCAAAAGTCAGGAATGTTTTCTCCAACAGTGTCATTGCTGAATTGCTTTGTCATTCACGATGAGGTGTCACACACCCCTGGAGCTGGGCTCTGTGTTTGGCGGAGATCAAAGGCTCAAGGAAAGGAGACACGTGCTGCTCCACAGCGCCCCTGCTGTGGGAACGAGTGTCCTGCAGGGAGGGGAGGCTGTCTCCGGGCTCTCCAAGTCAGGGGCACCGTGGGCGATCTTAGTGTTTGTCCGTTTGTCCTGTTCTTCTCCAGAGGGTCTGGGTCATTCTTGGCATTGCGTTTTCATATAAAATTTGGAACTGGCTTATCAGGTTACATGCATACACATACTTGTCGGGATTTTTTCGAGACTGCTTTGGATATATAGGGGCATGTAGGTGAACGGGTATCTTTACAACACTGAGTCATGCAATCTGGAAACATGGCGTGCCTCTAGATTGATTTACGTTGTCTTTAATGCTCTCAGTCAAGCTTTAGAATTGACTGCAGAGAAGCTTTGAGCATCTTCTGTTAGATTGATTCAGAAGTACTTAATATTTTTATACTGCTGTTAATGGTGTCTTGAATTTCTATTTACTGCTGGTATGTAGATTCATGGTTGATTTTTTTACGGTTCCTAATTTTACATTTAACAACCAAGCCCCTTATTAGTTTTACTCAATTATGTGGGGATTCTTTCAGATTTTCTACAACCACATTCATGTTGCACGGAATTCAAGGCAGCAGTGTTCCTGTATTTTTATTTTTTGTTTCATTTTTCTTGCCTTGCTGTGTGGACTCAGGTCTCCACTGAATTGTCCAGTGGAAGTGGTGTTAGCATGATCCTTATCTTGCTCCCAATCTCAAAAAGAAACTTTGGTATTTTACCTTGAAACACCTTGTTTGTTCTTGTTTATTTTGAAGACACCCTTGATCGGATTAAAGGTGTTCCCTTATATTCCTAGTATTCTGAGAGTTTTTATCACAAGTGGATGTTGACTTTTATCAAACACCATCTCTACACCTAGTAAGATGATCATGTGGTTTTCTCCCTTAATCTGTTAAATTGATCATTTAAATTGATTAAATCGATTGGTTGTTTTTTTTTTTTATTTGACAGAGAGAGAGATCGCAGGTAGGCAGAGAGGCAGGCAGCGAGAGAAGGGGAAGCAGGCTCCCTGCTGAGCAGAGAGCCCGATGTGGGGCTCTATCCCAGGACCCTGAGATCATGACCTGAGCCGAAGGCAGAGACTTAACCCACTGAGCCATCCAGGCACCCCGAATCAATTGGTCTTCTAATGTAAAGCTTAGTTTGTATTCCTCAAAAAATACAAACTGGTGGGATGCCTGGGTGACTCAGTTGGTGAAGCGTCTGTCTTCAGCTCAGATCATGATCCCAGGGTGCTCAGATCGAGTCCCAGGTCCGGCTCCTTGCTCAGCCGGGAATCTGTTTCTCCCTCTGCCTCTGCTGCTGCTCCCTCTGCTTATGCTCTCTCTCTCTGACAAATACATAAATAAAATATTTTTTAAAAATCCAACTTCAGGGGGCACTTGGGTAGCTCAGTTGGTTGAGCGCCTGACTCTTGGTTTCGGTTCAGGTCATGATCTCAGTGTCAGGAGACCCAGTCCTGGGGCAGGGTCCGTGCTCAGCATGGTGTCTGCTTAAGACTTTCTCTCTCCCTCTCCCTCTGCCCCTCCCCCTGTTTGCGTTCTCTCTCTCTCTCATTCTCTCTGTCTCTCAAAAATAAATCTTTTTTTTTTTATCCAACTTGGTAGTGATGAATTGTTTCTCCTATTTATATATTGCTGGATTAATTTGCTAGTTTATTGAAGATTGTGGCAACTTTTGGCATCAGTGAGACTGCCCTGCTGTTCATCCATGCCCTGGCTTTGTTCTGAGTATCACGATTGTGCCAGTCTCGTGAAATGAATTCTTTTAGTTAGAAGGGCTGATGTATTTCTGGAGTTATCCCTTACATGTTTGCTGGAACTCACTGGTAGTGCCATCTGGAACTTGAGTTTCCCTGGGGGAGTTTGTGCTGATTCAATGTCTTCAATAATTATATTTTAAAAAATAGGTTTTCTATTTCTCCTCACATTTGATAAGTTGTATTTCTCTAGGAAAATTTCCGTTTTATGTACAATTTCAAGGTTGTTATGACATGAAACTGTGGAGGTCTGGGATTTGCTGGCTCTCCTCCCTGGCTCATGTCAGCCTGTTACGGACTTGGGTGTGCTGGCCGGAGACCCCAGACTTCTGGTCTCTATGGAAGCTTGGATGCTGCTCCTTATGGTGCAACAGGAAGCAAAACCCCATTGTCTGCATCGGGGCCTCTTGCTCCCCACATCCCACGGGGACCAGAGGGGCCCCCACTGTGAGTTCGTGTCACAGCCAAGAAACACTGAGCTTGGGGAAACCTGCCTTCTGTCCACAAGGGACACAACACTTCATCCCTCAGGGCTGATCTCTGCAAACACAACCCTGAGGTATGGCCCAGGGAAAGCAGAGCCTTGCACTCTTGGCATACCCAGCAAAAACACGCAAGGCGCTCAGGACCCAGGGCAGACTGCCTCTCCCCACAACCCACCTCCTTGGCCCCACTTGTTCTTGGCCAAACTCATATTTTCACATGGGTCGGCCACTCCGTCAGTCCCTCCGATTGGTTGGACCACAGAGGCCAGGACCACACTGATGTGATTGGGCTTACAGTGCATGTAACTGAGGCTGCTATCCACCGGGCTCGGAGCAGCAATGGCAATTGACACAGCAGGGCCTCCGCCTTGCCCCCAGCTGCAGGTGCGGCCCGCTGGACATTAGTCCCAGAGAGGCCACTGGGTCTTATTTCAGCCAGGACGTTGCCCAAGGCCAGGATCTTGTCCACTGTGATGCACACGAGTAGTTCAGAGATGCCACCACTGATAACTACAGAGGCCGTAAGTGGCCCAAAGTGACACTCTCACCCTGCTTTACTGGGAAACTCCAGGGTCTCAGCCCTGAAAGGTTCAGGAGCCCCCTTGGTCTCAGGCAGAGAGGGATGGTTGACCCCCTAATCCCCAGCCCCACTGACGGACATTCCATGGCTCTCCCGCCCCCACACGCAAGCACCCAACCTAAGGAGCACTGATCCCCTCCGGCCTGAGATCTGGTGCTGACTTGGTTTGGATCGCTGCCGTGTGGGCTGGCTGAGGTCTATGGGCCATGGCCTGGAGCACTCACAGGCTTATTCAGCACCCCAAGTGGAACCCAAGGCCAAGCATGACCTTGTGTTGGAAAGACCGAAACAAGATTGTGCCCTCTGGGCATTAACACATTTTTGTGTCAGGCACAGCAGAATCATTTGTGACTGGCTGCGTGCCAGGGGCTTCTCCGTTTTTCTTGTGCACAAACAGGGGTGCGGACCCAGCACAGGGCAGGTGGAAGACCAGGCCCACAGGTGGCAAAAGCAGAGGTCTCTTGGGCGAGTCTGGGGAGGCTGATCCAGGGCTCGGCAATGCCAGATGCCAGTGGATGGTGGGGAGTGTGCAACGGTCACCAGGCCCTTGTACCAAGGCATGATGGCCCACAACATAGAGGGAGCATCTCTGTCAGGCACAAACGACCCAGAAGAGTCACTGTAGTGATACAGTGGAGCGGGTGGTCAGCATCGGCACTGAGAAAAGTGAGACCCCCACCCCGGGTCTGGGAGCAGTCGGTAGTCCCTCTGGGCAAGACGGCAAGTGGGCCAGCTTCCACGCAGACAAGGGTGGTGGGCAGTGGTAGTTTCCGCACCGGCAGCACTGAAGCCTTTCCTTCCACCAGCCACCAGCAGGGGCCATGGTGCCATCTCTGGTGTAAGGAGAGATTCCCCCGGCCAGCCTCTGCCAGGGAGAGGTCTCCATCAGTGGCCTGCTCTCCATCAGTCCCATCAGAGAATGCCCCTCCCTGTGGGCCCCTCGGGAACAACCCACACTGCCCCTGCTGGCCGCAGGGTGCGCGCAGGGTGCGCGCAGGGTGCGCCCAGGCTTACAGGCCCCAAACACAGCATCGTCAATCAGGTGGGCCTGGCTGTGCCTTCTAGGCTGCAGGCCGATGGCAGAGGGAAGCCAGCAGGCTGTCTGGTGGTAGGGTTGTCTCTACACTGAGCTCTGAGCAGCCACGGGCAGGGTGTGAGCAGTGCCCCCTTGTCCCTGCAGAGCTTTCCTTACGAAACCTGACCAGAGGTCTGTCTGCACAGGACAGCCCAGGAGCTGGCCCAAGGTCTGTTTGTGTATGGGCCTGGAGCTAAGAATGTTGTTGGTATTTTTAAAGGGCTATAAAAACAAAAACAAAAGAGCAAAGAAGAGTATGTGATGGAGACCGTATGTGGTCCCCAAAGCCAAACATAGTTACTATCTGGCCCTTCACGGAACAGTCTGCTGACCCTCCACTAGACCATTTGCCACAACCCGGAGGTCAGTGAAACCCTGGCATGTCTAGTCAAGGATCCCTCCTGGGCCAGGGTGACTGCTTCTCATTCCACCCAAAGCACCGCCTGACCTTTTCACAGGCTTCCCCGTTGGAGATGGGACCACAGCTCCTGGGAACGGCATTAGGCTCCAGCTTGGCTAGGCCATCAGCAAACCAGACAGGCTTTCAGGGGATGCTCAGTGGACGCTCTGTGACTGGAGGACCCCCTGAGCCAGCGGCTTTACTTGGGGCCCTGGAGTGAAAGATGAGGTCCCCCAAATGGGTAATTGCCATTTTTTCATGTAAAACCGAGACAACTTAGCTTCTGTGCCATTTCCATTTGGCCACCCACCCTGCTGGGACCTTCTCTGGTTACTGGTCAAGTTCAAGTTGACCCACCCCAAATGGAGATATTGGGCCAGAGTCATGAGGCCCCCATGCATCACCCTGGCTTCTGCAAGCTCTCCATTGGGTCCTGCCTCAGGCAGGGAGTGCTGTTGCCCTGGAGAGGCCTAGTGGGCCTGGCAACTCCTGGACTCCCCCAAAAGGAGAAGGCCGAATACTTCTTGGCAGAACAACTCTGACCCCACCAATGAGGTCTCTTAAACTTCCTGTCCCCCACTGCAACCTTGTCTTTTCCTATAAGAGCACTGCACATGAGTCAGGAGACCATGCTCTCTGCCTCAGGGACTCCAGGAAGTGGGGTGATGTGCACAGGGGAGGTCACCCTCTTATGTAGACCTTAGCTTCAGGCTGATGCCCGCACCCCAGCCTCACTCACTCCTTCCCTCTCTCCCTCCTTCCCCTTTACTGAGATATAATTCACATGCCATACAATTTACTCTCTTAAAACTCAGTGGCTTTTTGTGTATTTAGAATGGTAATTCATCACCACAATTTTAGGACATTCTCCTTACCTCTGAAAGAAACCCTGTACCCCTCAGTTGTCATTTTCAAGCCCCCCAATTCTGCTCTGACCTAGGCAATCCCTAATCTACTTTCTGTTTCTATTAATTTGCCTATTCTGTACTTTTCTGATTGGCTTTGTTCACTTAGTAATATGCATTTAAGGTTCTTCCATGTCTTTTCATGATTTGAAAACTTATTTCTTTTTTTTTAAGATTTTATTTATTTGACAGAGAGATAGAGAGATCACAAGTAGGCAGAGAGGCAGACAGAGAGAGAGGGGGAAGCAGGCTCCCCGCTGAGCAGAGAGCCTGATGCGGGGCTCAATCCCAGGGCCCTGGGATCATAACCTGAGCAGAAGGCAGAGGCTTTAACCCACTGAGCCACCCAGATGCCCCGAAAGCTCATTTCTTTTTAACACCAAGTAATATTTCATTGTCTGGATGGACCACAATTTACCCATTCACCCACTGAAGGACATCTTGGTTGTCTCCAAGTTTGGGCGATTATGAATGAAGTTGCTATAAGCATCTGTTTGCATGTTGTTGTACAGGCCTAAGTTTTCCACTCCCTTGGTTAAATACCAAGAAGTGCAATTGCTGGATGCTAAGGTAAGCGTATGTTTTATTTTGTGAGAAACTGTCAAATTGTCTTCCAAAGGGGCTGTACCATTTTGCATTC
Source organism: Martes martes (assembly GCF_963455335.1). Taxonomy (NCBI): domain Eukaryota; kingdom Metazoa; phylum Chordata; class Mammalia; order Carnivora; family Mustelidae; genus Martes; species Martes martes. Next base: position 150,110,688 of record NC_137890.1, on the reverse strand, counting down.
CCACCAGCAGTGAATGAGAGTTCCTGTTGCTCCACATCCTCAGCCACATTTGATGGTGTCAGTGTTCTGGATTTTGGCCATTCTAATAGGTGAATAGTGGTGTCTCATTATTTTTTTTAATTTGAATTTCCCTGGTGACATATGATGCAGAGTATCTTTTCATGTGCTTATTTGCCATCAGTATATTTTCTTTGATGAGGGGTCTGTTAAGGTCTTTGGCCCATATTTTGATCAGGTTGTTTTGTGGGGTTTTTTATTGTTGAATTTTAAGAGTTCTTTGTGCATTTTGGGTTAACAATCTCTATCAGATATATCATTTGCAAATGTTTTCTCCCGTTAAGTCCATTTTGTGACTTGTCTTCTCACTGTCTTGATACTATCTTCCATGGAGCAGAAGTTTTTAATTTCAGTGAAGTCAAGATAATTAGGTATTTCTTTCATGGATCATGCCTGTGGTGTTATATCTAAAAAGTCATCACCAAACAAAGGTTCATTTAGATTTCTCCTACCTAAACTTCTAAGAGTTTTATGGCTTTGTGCTTTGTATTTAGGTCTATGATCCATTTCGAGTTAAATTTTGTGAGCCGTGTAAGGTCTGCATCTAGATTCATTTTGTGCATGTGTGTGTGTGGAGATGCCCACTTGTGCCAGCATCATTTGTTGAGAAGATGATCTTTGTCCACTGTATTGCCTTATTCCTCTGTCAAAGACCAGGTGACTATATTGACCCAGGGGTCTAATTCTGGGCTCTCTATTCTGTTCCATTGGTCCTTTGTCTATTCTACCACCAGTGCCGCACTTTCTTGATTACTGTAGCTGAGTCAGGTAGTGTCAGTCCTCCATCTTTGTTCTCCTCCTTCAGTACTGTTTTGGCTATTCTGGGTCTTTTTGCCTCTCCATATAAACTTTAGAATCACTTGATTGATTTCCACAAGGTAATTTGCTGGTATTTTGAGTGGGATTGCACTGAATATACAGATCAAATAGAACTGACATCTTGAAACATTGAGTCTTCTTATCCACAAACATGAAATTTTCTCTCCATTTATTTAGTTTTTCTAAGGTCTTTTTCATTAGAGTTTTGTAGTTTTCCTCATACAGATTTTGTACAGATTCCATTAAGTGCATAGCTAAGTATTTCATTTTGGGTAGTGTTAACATAAATGGAATTGTTTTTAATTTCAAATGCCCCTCCCTTGTTCATTGCTGGTGTATAAGAAATTGATTTTTAGGATTCAATTGAGAATATCACCATCTTAACAACATTAACAGTGTTATGGCATCTGATTCATGAGTATGAGATGTTTTTCCATTTATTTAGATCTTAATTTCTTTCAACAATATTTTGTAGTTTTTAGGGCACAAGTTTTGTACCTCCTTGGTTAAATTTATACACATTTTATTCTCTTTGATGCCATTATAAATGGAATTGTTTTCTTGACTTCATTTTTGGGTCATTCATTGTACTATGTAGACATACAATTAATACTTATATATTTATCTTATATTCGGCAACCTGCTGAACTCACTGATTGCTTCAAATAGTTTTTTTTTTTTTTTTTAGTGGATTCTTTGAGATTTTCGATATAATAGGTCATATCCTCTGCAAACAGAGGCAGGTTCACTTTCTTTCTAGGGTGAATGCCACTTATTTAATTTTCCTGGAAGCCCCTTACTTTTTGTTTGTTTGTTTGTTTTTTGTTTTTTTTTTTTTGTTTGTTTGTTTTTTGTTTTTTTTTTATTTATTTTCAGCGTAACAGTATTCATTGTTTTTTCACCACACCCAGTGCTCCATGCAATCTGTGCCCTCCCTAATACCCACCACCTGGTTCCCCCACCCTCCCACCCCACCCCTTCAAAACCCTCAGGTTGTTTTTCAGAGTCCATAGTCTCTCATGGTTCACCTCCCCTTCCAATTTCCCTCAACTCCCTTCTCCTCTCCATCTACCCTTGTCCTCTATATTATTTGTCATGCTCCACCAATAAGTGAAACCATATGATACTTGACTTTCTCTGCTTGACTTATTTCACTCAACGTAATCTCTTCCAGTCCTGTCCATGTTGCTACAAAAGTTGGGTATTCGTCCTTTCTGATGGAGGCATAATACTCCATAGTGTATATGGACCACATCTTCCTTATCCATTCATCCGTTGAAGGGCATCTTGGTTCTTTCCACAGTTTGGCGACCGTGGCCATTGCTGCTATAAACATTGGGGTACAGATGGCCCTTCTTTTCACTACATCTGTATCTTTGGGGTAAATACCCAGTAGTGCAATTGCAGGGTCATAGGGAAGATCTATTTTTAATTTCCTGAGGAATCTCCACACTGTTCTCCAAAGTGGCTGCACCAGTTTGCATTCCCACCAACAGTGTAAGAGGGTTCCCCTTTCTCCACATCCTCTCCAACACACGTTGTTTCCTGTCTTGCTAATTTTGGCCATTCTAACTGGTGTAAGGTGGTATCTCAATGTGGTTTTGATTTGAATCTCCCTGATGGCTAGTGATGATGAACATTTTTTCATGTGTCTGGTAGCCATTTGTATGTCTTCATTGGAGAAGTGTCTGTTCATATCTTCTGCCCATTTTTTGATATGATTATCTGTTTTGTGTGTGTTGAGTTTGAGGAGTTCTTTATAGATCCTGGATATCAACCTTTTATCTGTACTGTCATTTGCAAATATCTTCTCCCATTCCGTGGGTTGCCTCTTTGTTTTGATGACTGTTTCTTTTGCTGCGCAGAAGCTTTTTATCTTGATGAAGTCCCAGAAGTTCATCTTTGCCTTTATTTCCTTCGCCTTTGGAGACATATCTTGAAAGAAGTTGCTATGGCTGATATCAAAGAGGTTACTCCCTATGTTCTCCTCGAGGATTCTGATGGATTCCTGTCTCACGTTGAGGTCTTTTATCCATTTCGAGTTTATCTTTGTGTACGGTGTAAGAGAATGGTCAAGTTTCATTCTTCTACATATAGCTGTCCAGTTTTCCCAGCACCATTTATTGAAGAGACTGTCTTTTTTCCACTGGATATTTTTTCCTGTTTTGTCAAAGATTATTTGACCATAGAGTTGAGGGTCCATATCTGGGCTCTCTACTCTGTTCCACTGGTCCATGTGTCTGTTTTTATGCCAGTACCATGCTGTCTTGGTGATCACAGCTTTGTAGTAAAGCTTGAAATCAGGTAACGTGATGCCACCAGTTTTATTTTTGTTTTTCAACATTTCCTTAGCAATTCGGGGTCTCTTCTGATTCCATACAAATTTTAGTATTATTTGCTCCAGCTCTTTGAAAAATACTGGTGGAATTTTGATTGGAATGGCATTAAAAGTATAGATTGCTCTGGGCAGTATAGACATTTTAACGATGTTTATTCTTCCCATCCAAGAGCATGGAATGGTCTTCCATCTTTTTGTGTCTTCTTCAATTTCTTTTAAGAGTGTTCTGTAGTTCCTCGAGTACAGATCTTTAACCTCTTTGGTTAGGTTTATTCCGAGGTATCTTATGGTTTTTGGTGCTATAGTAAATGGAATCGATTCTCTAATTTGCCTTTCTGTATTTTCATTGTTAGTGTATAAGAAAGCCACTGATTTCTGGACATTGACTTTGTATCCTGCTACATTACTGAATTGCTGTATGAGTTCTAGTAGTTTGGAGGTGGAGTCTTTCGGGTTTTCCATATAAAGAATCATGTCATCTGCGAAGAGAGAGAGTTTGACTTCTTCCTTGCCAATTTGGATACCTTTTATTTCTCTTTGTTGTCTGATTGCTGTTGCTAGGACTTCTAATACTATGTTGAACAAGAGTGGTGAGAGTGGGCATCCTTGTCGTGTTCCTGATCTCAATGGGAAGGCTGCAAGCTTTTTCCCATTGAGGATGATATTTGCTGTGGGTTTTTCATAGATAGATTTGATGAAGTTCAGGAATGTTCCCTCTATCCCTATACTTTGAAGCGTTTTAATCAGGAACGGATGCTGGATTTTGTCAAAAGCTTTTTCTGCATCAATGGAGAGGATCATGTGGTTCTTCTCTCTTCTCTTATTGATTTGTTCTATCACATTGATTGATTTGCGAATGTTGAACCATCCTTGTAACCCAGGGATGAATCCTACCTGGTCATGGTGGATAATCTTTTTAATGTGCTGTTGGATCCTGTTTGCTAGGATCTTGTTGAGAATCTTAGCATCCATATTCATCAGTGATATCGGTCTGAAATTCTCCTTTTTGGTAGGGTCTTTGCCTGGTTTGGGGATCAGGGTGATGCTGGCTTCATAAAAAGAGTCTGGAAGTTTTCCTTCTGCTTCAATTTTTTGAAACAGCTTCAAGAGAATAGGTATTATTTCTTCTTTGAAAGTTTGATAGAATTCCCCAGGGAATCCGTCAGGTCCTGGGCTCTTGTTTTTTGGGAGGTTTTTGATCACTGCTTCAATCTCGTTACTAGATATCGGTCTATTCAGGTTGTCAATTTCTTCCTGGTTCAATTTTGGGAGTTTATAGTTTTCCAGGAATGCATCCATTTCATCTAGGTTGCTTAGCTTATTGGCATATAACTGTTGATAATAGCTTCTGATGATTGTTTCTACTTCCTTGGTGTTAGTTGTGATCTCTCCCTTTTCATTCATAATTTTATTAATTTGGGCTTTCTCTCTTTTCTTTTGGATTAGTGTGGCCAATGGTTTATCGATCTTATTGATTCTTTCAAAAAACCAGCTTCTAGTTTCGTTGATACGTTCTACTGTATCTCTGGTTTCTACCTCGTTGATCTCTGCTCTAATCTTGATTATTTCCCTTCTTACGTGTGGAGTTGGTTTGATTTGTTGTTGATTCTCCAGTTCTTTAAGGTGTAGAGACAGCTGGTGTATTCTGGATTTTTCAATTTTTTTGAGGGAGGCTTGGATGGCTATGAATTTCCCCCTTAGGACCGCCTTTGCTGTATCCCATAGGTTTTGGAGTGAAGTGTCTTCGTTCTCATTGGTTTCCATAAATTGTTTAAGTTCTTCTTTGATCTCCTGGTTGATCCAAGCATTCTTAAGCAAGGTGGTCTTTAGCTTCCAGGTATTTGAGTTCCTTCTGAACTTTTCCTTGTGATTGAGCTCCAGTTTCAAAGCATTGTGATCTGAGAATATGCAGGGAATCATCTCAGTCTTTTGGTATCGGTTGAGCCCTGATTTGTGACCCAGTATGTGGTCTATTCTGGAGAAGGTTCCATGTGCACTTGAGAAGAATGAGTATTCTGTTGTTTTAGGGTGGAATGTTCTGTATATATCTATGAGGTCCATCTGGTCCAATGTGTCATTCAATGCTCTTATTTCTTTATTGATTTTCTGCTTCGATGATCTGTCTATTTCTGAGAGAGGCGTGTTAAGATCTCCTACTATTAATGTATTCATATCAATATGACTCTTTATCTTGATTAATAGTTTTCTTATGTAATTGGCTGCTCCCATATTGGGGGCATAGATATTTACAATTGTTAGATCATCTTGGTGGATAGTCCCTTTAAGAATGATGTAGTGTCCTTCTGTATCCCTGACTACCGTCTTTAGTTTAAAATCTAATTTATCTGAGATGAGAATCGCTACCCCGGCCTTCTTTTGAGGCCCATTGGCGTGAAAGATGCTTCTCCATCCCTTCACTTTCAGTCTGGGTGTATCTTTAGGTTCAAAATGGGTCTCTTGTAGACAACATATGGATGGGTCCTGTCGTTTTATCCAATCTGCAACCCTGTGTCGTTTTATGGGTGCATTTAGGCCATTCACATTGAGAGTGATTATTGAGAGATACGTTTTTATTGACATTGTGTTATCTTTGAAGTCTTTCTTTCTGTCGATTGTCTCTATATTTCTGTTCAATGCTATTCTTAGGATTTTTCCTCTTTTATAGAACCCCCCTTAATATTTCCTGCAGTGTCGGCTTGGTGGTTGCATAGTCTTTCAAGCCTTGCCGGTCTTGGAAACTCTTTATCTCTCCATCCATTTTGAATGTCAGTCTTGCTGGATAAAGTATTCTTGGCTGCATGTTCTTCTCATTTAGTGCCCTGAATATATCTTGCCAGCCCTTTCTGGCTTGCCAGGTCTCTGTGGACAGGTCTGACGTTATTCTGATGGGCTTTCCTCTGTATGTAAGGAGGTTCTTTGTCCTAGCGGCTTTCAAGAGATTGTATCTACAATTATGATTCCTCAATTTTACTATGAGGTGCCTGGATGTTTTTTTTGAATTTATAATCTTGGGGGGGGGGGACCTTTCTACTTCTAGTACATGAACACTTGTTCCATTCGCAAGATTGGGAAAATTTTCATGAAAAACTTGTTCCACTATATCTTCTAGACTTCTTTCTTTCTCCTCCCCTTCAGGGATTCCAATAATTCTGACGTTGGAACGTTTCATGGCATCATTTATTTCCCTGATTCTGTTTTCGTGGCTTCTAAGCTGTTTGTTCCAGGCTTCCTCCTGATCCTTTCTCTCTATTTGTTTGTCCTCCAGATCACTAATTCTATCTTCTGTCTCAGTTACCCTAGCTTTTAGAGAATTTAGATTAGATTGGAACTCATTGAGAGCGTTGTGAACCTCATCCCTGGTGGCCTTCAGCTCTGCCCTAACATTATGAACCTCCTCTCTGGTCGCTTTCAATTCTGCCCTAATCAATTCTGTTTGGTCATCCATGGCTTTCTCCAACCTAGCTATTGCCTGGATAATTGTTAGCCTGAATTCTCTTTCTGACATATTGTCTATGTTGATAGCCGTTAGCTCTGTTGCAGAAGGCCCATCCTCTGTATTTTTCTTCTGTTGGGGATTCCTCCTCCTAGTCATTTTGGTGAGAGATGACTGGACAGATGTAGCTGGATGTATTGACCGTGGTGCAGTCAAGGTGCACCCTGGAACGCTTCTGAGCACTCAGGATTCCCCACCCAAATGAGAGAAAAAAGAAAAGAAAAAGAAAAAAGAGGGAGAGAGAGAGACAGGAAAAAAAGGGAAGATAAAAGTGAAGGTTCAGCCCAAATGGGCCCCAGGGTAAGGTTTATGACGTATACAAACAAAAACAGACAAACAAAAAGACTGATAAAAGTATATGACGAGAGAAAAAAATATATATATAAGCAAAAAAAAGGAGGAGCCTCGTCAAGAAGAACCCCAAGTATAAGATTTATATACTATCCAGACAAACATAAATACACAGAGACACTGGCAGAAGAAAAAGATGGGAGCATGGTTATAGATTCTCGGTGTGGGCGAGGAAGGTTATTTTGATTCTTCCTGGATGTATCTTGATATCTTTGTTAAAGGACTCAACTTTCCTAAGAAAAAGGGGGATTAAAAATTGGTTCACCTATAGGGGTAGCATTGCTTGGAGAAAGGGGGTTACCTTGAAGTTTAACTCTATATGAATATTAGAAAATAAAAATAAAAAAGGAATAAACTGGACTAAACTAAATTAAAAATTTTTTTAAAAATTAAGAAAATAGAAAAGCAAAAGAAAAACACATGTGTATGTATCAAAAAATTCAGGTTAGAAGTTTATCATGGAATTTGATGTACTGGACATCTCACTGTGATGGTAAATAGGTTAAAAAATTATCTATATAAAAAAAGAAAAAAAATGAACCAGAATAGTGGGAAAGAATTAAAAATAAAAGTTGTATCTATGAAGTAGTGGTGGTTGTTCTCTTGTAGTCTTTTTTTTTTTTTTTCCTGATTTGTTTTCTGGGGGAGGGGGCTGCCACGTGGGTTTTCAGTCAATGATGTTCCCTGAGTTAAGTCCTCCCAACCCCCTCAAGGGGGTGGGCTCTGAGAAAAACGTTTTTTTCAGGTTTTTGTTCTCTGGAGGTTTTTATGTTTGTTCACTTCTTTTCTCTCGCCTTGACAGCTTTTGATGGTTTTTGGAGGTTTAGAGGAAAGAAAACTGCACCCCAACCTCCCTCTCAGAGAGAAGCCTCAGTCTGCTCCCCTGCAGGTGCTGCAGCCACTGGGCCGCTGGCAGAGCAGGTTCTGAGTCACGGTCCCTGGGGACGCAGGATCTCCTGCTTGTACGCAAAACCAAGGCAGCTGTGGCTGTCTGGGCAGCTCCAGACCTCCAGAGACGTTCCAAGCAGCAATCGCACACTGAGATTTTCCCGCTGGCTGCGGCTGAGAGCTCAGGGCTTGCGTGCACCTCTCCCAGGGGATGGTTTGGGGCGCGGCGCCTCCAGCTCTATCGGCTCTATCGCCGCGTGGGTCTATCACCGCGTGGGTCCCAGAACACCAGGCTGGGCGTTCGTGCACCTCTCTCAGGGGAGGTTGAGGCACGCGCGCATCTCCAGTAAGGTGCGCGTTCTGCCGTCTGGTGTGGCTCCCAGCCCCTCACGGGAGCCGGACTCCACCCGTTCTCGGGCGCACTGGCGGCTCCGGGACAAAGACCAGGTTTCTCCGCCGCACTCTCCGGCTCAGCGCCAGGGGATGCTGCCCTGGGTCTGGGGACTTAAGCCCCTATCCCTATCCGCCCCGATTCCCACAATTTCCCCGCGCGAGTCTTTGCTCTTTTGAGTGCTTTCAACAAGACTCCAAGTTAATGCTGGTCCCCAGATGCCGGGCACTCTCGTATTGGGGTATTATTTTCCAGTCGGTCGCCTCTGGTGGCTCCCTCCCCCTTTTGTTTATCTTCCGATATCAGTCCGACGTTCCCACTCCACTTTACCTGCCCACTGGCGTCTTCTGGCCCCCGTAGAGATCCAGACGTGTATAATTCTGATCTCAGGCTGATTTCATGGGTGATCGGAGTTCTTTGGTAGGTAATCAGCTCACTTTAGGGTGCAGGTTGAAAAGGCGCCTCCTCCTACTTCCCCGCCATCTTGTCTCCTGCCCCTTACTTTTTGTTGCATACATGTCACCATAGCTTTCCTCCATAGTCCTCTGAGCCTTCAGCCACCTCTGCACCTGGCACCACCTTCCCCTAATGAACCAGGTAGGATGGCAACTTGGGTGCCTGCAACCAACAGGGCTGTAAAAGTTTGAGTCCTTTACCTCTCTCAAGTCCCCTACCATATTTGGCTTTTTTTGTAAAGCAGCTGAAGTCAGGAGGGAGGAGGGAGCAAAGATCTAGGGACACAGACAATGACTGCACCAATAAGGAAGGCCTTGCATTTGCCACTCACACAGCTCAACCAAGTGGACTTTCAATGTTTCTGGTACCCTCAAAACTCTAAATCCTTAAAAAAAAAAAAAAAAAAAAAAAAAAAAAAAAAAAAAAAAACCAAGCAAGCAAACAAAACCCTTTAAATCCTCATTGCTGGAACCATTTCTTTCAGCTTTCAGAATCTTTTGACTTAGTCATCAGGGCCCTTCTGCTTTTTTACTGGGGCCTTGAGGGGTCACTGCTGCATTGTCATTATAACAACAATCAAAGCTCTGATCAGATGGCTTATTTCAAGCCTACCGCTCACTGCTCAGCTTTATTAACAGGTAAAACAGTGAGCATCCTCACTCCCCACCTCTTACTCACCCAACACCCCCACTTGTGGAGAACATCATCTCCCCAGATCCTGGTGACTCTTCTCAGTTTCTCCTGAACCAGTCCATGGGAGCCCTTGTCCTTCCTCTTCCAGAAAGTCATTACTCTATTATGTTAACATCCCTTCCTCCTTTATTTCTTCTTAACCCAGTTTTGGTAAGCTGCATTTGTCTAGAAATATTTCCATTTTATCTAAAATCTTGAATTTATTCTTATTATAAAGTATTTATAATACCCCCTTATCTTTTTTGACAATGTCAGAGTATAAAGCCATATATTCTTTTCCAGTCCTGATATTGGCAACTGATACCTTCTCTTATTTACTTGACCAATTCCACCAGAAATGTATCTATTTTACTAGTAGTTTAAAAAAAAACAAGTTTTGGTTTTGCCGATTTTCTTTTCAGTGTTTGTTTTCTAGTTCATTAACTTGTGCTCTTAATTTTTTTTTCTCTTCCCATTTTTGTTTTTGTTTGTTTGTTTGTTTGTTTTGGTTTTGGTTTGTTTACAATATGTGGAGTATTTACTAACTTTTTGGTTTATTCACAAAGTATACGTACTAAGATAACCATGTAAGACTACAAATTCCCCTTTAATTTCTGCTTGCACCACACTCTCACAAGTTTTTGCTAAATGCCCTTTTTTGGTCTTTCAGTCCAAAGTTATTTATATTTCTTAATTTCCATGCACACAGAAACTTCCTACCTTTTGGGGGTTAATATTTTTAGTATAATTGCACTGTAGCCAGAAGACAAACTCCATATTTTTTGTAATCACTTAAAATTTGTTGACATTTGTTATGTGATCAGTATATGGTAAATATTTTTTAAAAATTTTTTTAAGATTTTATTTGTTTATTTGACAGAGAGCGAGAGATCACAAGTAGGCAAAGAGGCAGGCAAAGAGAGAGGGGGAAGCAGGCTTCCTGCTGAGCAGAAAGCCCGATGGGGGGCTTGATCTCAGTACCCTGAGATCATGACCTGAGCCAAAGGCAGAGGATTAACCCACTGAGCCACCCAGGTGCCCCTAAAATAATATTCTATTTGTATTATATATTAGGTCACTTACCATTTGCATTGCTCAAATTTTCTATATTCTGACAGATTATTGTGTCTGCCTAGCCTAGTTTACTAGAGAAAGTATATTAAAATGTTCTACTATGATTATGAATTGACCTATTTCCTTTTGTCAGTTTTTCACTTATGTATGTTGAGACCTTGTTATTAGATATATAAAAATGCAAAATTTTTATATCTTCCTTTATTATTATGAAGTGGCCCTCTATGTCTCTAGCTTTCTTTTTGCCTTATGATCTGTTTTGTCTGATAATAATATAACTATAAACCAAACGTTTCCTTTGGTTAGCATTTGGAGAGTATATATTTTAACCAGAACATCTAATGCATTTTCATTTAATGTGTTACTGATGGAGGTATGTTTCAGTCTACTATCTTCTGTGCTACTTGTTCCGCTTACTTTATCTTTCCTTCTCTCTCCTTCTTGCCATCCTATATGCCAAAAATTTTAATCATTCAGTTATATCCCCTTTATCAGTTAGGACCGTATACACTGTTTCTATTCCTTTAGTGATTATCCTAGGTAGTACAATATTCATTTTTATTTATCAATATTCACTAATAAATTAACTAATGCTTTTATCCTATTCCTAGAAAATACAGTGAGCTTGGAACACTTTAATACTCTCCCAATTTATAGGATATTATCATTAATTTTAATTCTACAAATTTTTACACAATTCCACAAAGTGTTATTTATATTATTTCTTTATATGGTCAGTATTCATTTAGATTTATTCTCATATTTTCTGTTTTAATCTGTTCTGGCTGCTATAACAAAAGTGCCATAGACTGGGTGATTTAAATAACAAACATTTATTTTTCACAGTTCTGAAGATGGGGAAGTCCAAGATCAAGGGGCTGGCAGATTTAGTGTCTGGTGAACAACCACTTCCTGGTTAAAAGCCATCTTCTTGCTGTGTGCTCATACATCAGAAGGAGAGAGGGAGATCTCTGGGCTCTCTTTTATAAGGGCTCTCTTTTATAGTCTCCTCCATGAGGGTTCCACCCTCATGGCCTAATCTCCTCCCACAGGCCTCCCCCAGTGCCATCACAGTGGGGGTCAGGTTTCAACATAAGAATTTTGGGGAGACACAGACATTCAGTCCATAGAACCTTCTTTGCCCTTTTTCCTTCCTGCTTCTCTGACTTTACATTTCCCTTTAACTTGAATTTTTTTTTCATGTGGGTCTGCTATTTAGATACTATTTACTTATTTATTATTTATCTGAATAATCTTTATTTTGCCTTCAGTAACAAAGGATATTTTATCTGGGTATAAGTTTATGTTAGCACTTATTTTCTTTCACCATATTAAAGATATGATCCCACTGATTTCTAGTTCCCATCATTGCTTGTGAGAAATCAACTGTCACTCTACCTGTAAGATCCTTGGTGGTAATTTATATGTTTTCTCCTTTTACAATTGTCTCCTTGTCATTCATTTTCTGCATCTCTAGCAGTCATTAGTTGTTGCTTTATTTTTATTTTTCCAGCTAGGGAATCACTGGGACTGTTGAATATGTGGCCTGATGTCTTTCATTGGTTCTAGAAATTCTCAGTCATTGCCTTTGTAGCTCTTTACCCTTTGGTACTACAAACCATACATTTATCTGATCATCCTACTACTTCACATAAGTCTTATTTTTTCTTCTCTACTCTCCGTCTTTCTGTCTCTGTTCTAAATTCCGGATAGTTTCTTCTGACCTATCTTCTAGTTCCAGTTCATTTATTCTTTCTTCAATTGCTTCAAATCTGTTCTTAAATCCATCTACTTAGTTCTTAATTTGTTATTTACTTAGTTTAAGTGCTAGAATTTCTATTTAGTTCTTTAAAATGGCCTTTTTAAAAGGTAATTCTGGGGCACCTGGGTGGCTTATTCATTAAGTGTCTGCCTTTAGCTCAGGTCATGATCCCAATCAGCCTCACATTGGGCTTCCTGCTCAGCAGGAAGCCTGCTTCTCCCTCTCCCACTTCCCCTGCTTGTGTTCCCTCTCTCACTCTCTCTCTCTCTCTGTCAAATAGATAAAATCTTTTTTAAAAATTAAAAAAATAATAAAATATAACTTCCATCCCTGATGATTTTTTTTTATCCCAGCCCTTTTTAAGACAATATGTATTTTATTTAAAGTAATCTCCACACCCAACGTGGGGTTCAAATTCATGACCCTGAGATCAAGAGTCACATGCTCTACTGCCAGCCAGCCAGGTGGCCCCCCAGCCCTTTTTCAAATCATATTTTTTGTATTATGGACAATACACATAATATAAAACTGACCATCTTAACCACTTTTTAAAAAAAGATTTTATTTATTTATTTGACAGACAGAGATCACAAGTAGGCAGAGAGGCAGGTAGAGAGAGAGGAGGAAGCAGGCTCCTTGCCAACCAGAGAGCCCAATGCAGGACTCCATCCCAGGACCCTGAGATCATGACCTGAGCCAAAGGCAGAGGCTTAACCCACTGAGCCACCCAGGCGCCCTTAACCACTTTTAAGTGTACAGTTCAGTGGTATTAAGGACATTCATGTTGTGCAGTCATAACCATCTTTCACCTTCAGACTCTTTTTGTCTTGTGAATGTGAATTATGTCCCCATCAGACATTCCCACTTTTCCCCTTCCCCCAGCCCCTGGCCACCCCCATTCTACTTTCTATTAATTTGACTACTCTAGGTCCCTCATATACGTGAAATCATAGCATTTGTCTCTTTGTGACTGGCTTATTTCACTGGGCATAATGCCCTCAAGGTTCATTCATCTTGTAGCACATGTCAGAATTTCCTTCCTTTTAAGGCTGAATCATACTCCATTGTATAGATAGACCACATTTGTTTCCTCGTTCATGCAGTGTTGGAACTTGGATTTCTTCGGGCTGTCATGCATAATGCTGCTATGAATATGGGTGTACAAATATCTTTTGAAGGCCTTACCTTCAATTATTTTGGGTTTTGTTGTGGATGAATGGTGTGCCACCCAAAATTCAGCTGTTGAATTCCTACCCCCACAATATGATTGTATTTGGAGATAGAGCCTTTACAGTGGTAATTAAAGTTATATGAGGTTGTATGGGTGGGACCCTAATCTGATAAAGAGGTAGAAACACCAGAGAGCTCTCTCCCTCCTCATGTGCACACAGAGGAAAGGCCATGTGGCGACACAGCATGGAGGAAGCCATCTAAAGCCAGGAAGAGAGACCTCACTAGAAAACAACTCTGATGGCCCCTTTACCTTGCATGTCTAGCTCTACAACTACAAGAAAACAAATTCTGTTGTTTAAGCCAGTCAGTCTGATATTCTGTTATGGCAGCACTAGTAGACTAATACAGATATTTACCCAGGAGTAGAATTTCTGGATCATATGGTAATTCTATTCGCAATTTTTTAAGAAACAGCCAACTGTTCCCCACAGTTACTCTGTCATTTTACATTTCCACTAGCCATGCACAAGCGTTCCAGTTTTCTATATCTTTGGAAAAGAACACTTGTTCTTTCCTATTTTTTTGATAGTAGCCATCCTGATGGGTGTGAGGTGGTAGCTCATTGTGGCTTGTGTTTGCCAAAACCAATGTCATGAAGCTTTTATTCTATGTTAAGAGTCCAACTTCATTCTTTTGCATGTGGATATCCATTTTTCCCAGCACCATGTGTTGAAAAGCCAGTCCTATCTCTATTGCTCTTGACATCCTTGATGAAAATCCTTTGACTGTATATGTGATGGTTTATTTCTGGGCATCCTATTCTATTCTGTCTGTCTGTCTTTCTATCTTTATGCCAGTGCCACACTGTTTTGACTACTATAGTTTTGTGGTAAGTTTTGAAAGCAGGATAAATCCTCCAACTTTGTTCTTCTTTTCCAAGATTGTTTTGGCTATTCTCTTGACAAAATTTAAAGTTTGTGTTTTCTTGGAACATGGTAAACTTAGCTATTTTATAGCTTTTGATAATTCTGATATCCAATGTTTCTCTCATTTCAACTTATTCCTGTTAGTGGCATCTTGCTTCCTTGTGTGCTGGATTATCTTTGACTGTGTCCTGGGTTTTGTATTTGAAAAATTACTTATATGAATAGCTTGAGGTCTAAGATGCTGCTGTCTTCTGCCAGAGAGGGTTTATTTGCTTCTGTCTGGAACCTTAGAATGCTACCTTTTGGGAGCCACCATAAACCAAGTCCGGGTTTGAGGGGCCCTGGATTGCTTAGGTGAGGGGACAGCAGAGTATGAGACTGCACAGGGACTCTGTACTTCAGGGTCACCCTGCCTAATGTGGGGGTTTATCCCCAACCCTGAGTGAGTTCTGAGCTTTGACGTTTCTCTCCCTTTCCCTCCATGAGGCTGCTGAAACTGCAGGTCTTCTTTGCAGCTATTGCTTGTGAGTCTGCAGATGCCCTCAGGACAAAAGGAGCTTTGAGTGCCAGGCTCGCCTCCAGTCCCTCCCTGTCCTCAATTTGGAGCACAAACGCTGAAACTCCCTCACTTGCTTGTTTGCTCTTTTGTGCCTTTCAGAAGAGAGGTAGGCTTATCAGTCTTTTGTACTGGTCTGGATTATAGAGCAGGATCTCACCTAAAGGGGAAGTCCAGAAGGTCTCTTCTAAAAGCACAGCTCTGACCACAGTCTTGCCAGGAGCAAATCATGATAGTCTAGAGCCCAGCTTTGTGATCATTAATTCATTCAAGGCTGCCCTGCATCCTGGAGGCAAGTACTAGTGTTATCCCCATCTCACAGGTAAACATCTGGAGCACAGAGAGGTCAGGCTAACTTGCCTGGAGGTTGCACAGCTAACTGAGTGGCAGGATCAGCACGGTGACCCATTGTGTATTACTGCGGAGATGCTGCTCCCTTTCTTCTTCTTAGGAGCATTCTGGGGCTCCCCACCATCTGGAGTCCTGAGAACAGACCACCCCACCCCCAACCCAGCAATCAAGGCCCTGCCAGCCTCCCCTGGCCACACTGGCTCCTGCCCATCCCCAGCTCTGCTCTGTGGGTGCTACTTCCTCCCCCTACCTTACATGCTTCCTACGCACCTGTCCAGACCTGACTCGGAGGCTGGAACTCAGGTCCCTGAGTTCTGAAGGTCCCTGATTCAAGTGGGACCCAAGGCCCTGAGCACCCCATTTGTCCAAAGCCAAGGCCCACAGTGGGAGCTCCCCAACCCCACAGCAGCAACCCAGGTCTGGGCACTGTGCTGGGCATCACGTACAGCAAACAGACCAGAGCCTGTCCCCAAGCACACAGCCAGTCTGCAAGGGGCTGGAGCAGACCAAGGGGTCCCATATCAGGGACCAGGAACTGTCAAGCCATCCTGGGGATGCCTTGCCCAAGGCCAGGTCACCCTTGGAGAGTGCCTGGTGGGTGAGGCAGGGGAGGCCGTCAGGCCCACCTGCCACCCCTAGGTGCCCATTGGTCCCCTCTCTGACTTTCTGACAGGTGAACAATAATGGGATCATCTCCTTCCTGAAGGAGGTCTCTCAGTTCACCCCAGTGGCCTTTCCCATCGCCAAGGACCGCTGCGTAGTGGCAGCCTTCTGGGCAGATGTGGACAATCGACGTGCAGGTGATGTGTACTACAGGGAGGCCACTGACCCAGCCACGCTGCGCAGAGCCACAGAGGATGTCAGGCGATACTTCCCTGAGCTCCTGGACTTCTCCGCCACCTGGGTTTTCATAGCCACCTGGTACCGCGTGACCTTCTTCGGAGGCAGCTCCTCTTCCCCTGTGAGTTTTCTGTCCTGGGGTAGGGAGGACGTCCGTCTGGGGTCCAGGGTCTCCCCCCAGGGGCTGCACCTGGCTGAGGTGGGCCAGACATAATCACTGGTCCATGCCTGAGACAGGAACACCCAGCTCAGGGATGGAAGTCACTCTCCCAGGGTCACAGAGCCAGGCTGCAGGACAGAGCCTTGACCTTCCCAGCCCTCCCAGAAAACACTTGCCTCTATAGGAAAATGCCAAATGCCCTGACACGGTAGTTCACACATTAGAGAGATGCAGATCGCATGTATCAGAAGGATTTCCATCTGGAATGGTTCAATGCTCAATAGGCTAAGTGGGAAGTTTATTCTGTTTTATCCTTTATTCTGTGATAATGCCAAACAACAAAGGCAGCAGGGGCACGTCTTTCCTGTGGGGCACACTCTCAATGCCAAGCACCAAGAAGTGCTCAGCACAGCACAACCTGGGGGCAGGAACTCTCACGGAGACTGCTCTGCAAGCCATATGGGGCTCCAGGCGGGGAGAGTGGGATGGTTCAGAGCAGCCCGAGGGACAGCTCTGTCAGGACCCTGGGCTGCAGGGCAGAGGCAGAGCAGTTAACGGCAGGGCCGGGCTTCCCATCATACACATGCCTGGGCAGAGGGTGGGAGCAAGTGAGGCCTTCACTCAGGGTGTAGCGGTGCCCAGTGGGAACCTGGAGGTGCAGCCAGGGTCCCTAGCAATGGTGACTCAAGTAAACAGTGTGAGTGGGAGACAGGGCCTGCAGGCAGGGATGTGCAAGTCCCGCACAAACCCTGAGTTCTCCAGCAGCCAAGATGACAAAGAGAATGCCAGCAAGCACATCAGCCAGGGACACTGAGGGCCCAAGATGTTCACTGTTGAATTTCTTAAAAGCAGTATGACAGTGAATAGGGGAAGACGGGCTTTTTCTATAAACATTACTACAAATAAATGTTTACACTTTTCATGAAATTTATTCATTATTTTGTCAGCTTCACTTGTTTTTCTTATCAATTTATAAGAAAAACATCTTTGTAACAAAAAGAAAAAAGAATCAGTAAGTCGGCTAGCAAGAGATCAATCCCATCAAACATCTATTTCATCCTGACATACACTTTAACAAATAGAGCCGGCTAGAACGCACTGTTTTGTGTTTTGGTTTTTTCCTCAGCAGTAGTAGGGCATTTTCCTCCTTCTTCCATGTGGAAATCCCAGGCACTTCTGCAGCCCCTTGGGAGGAGGAGGAGCAGAGCCCCTCCTACGCCAACAGAGGAAACCCTAACTTCTCCAGTCTGCAGGCTGGCCGGCCCGGATATGGGGGTTACAGAATGATTATCGGGCAACACATGTATCCCTGGAAGGGGTCAGAGTTCTGGGTTTGGGTGCTGGTCTGTAACCTGGGAGCCTCCCAGAGCCAGCTGCTTGGCAGGGAGGGAGCGTGAAGCTCCACGCGGGGTCTGGGTCTCCTCGCACACTGGACCTCGCCAGCTGGCAAAGCCCTACCTCTAGCCACACCGGCCGCTGGCTTGCCCTTCCTCAGCTCACCGCCACTCCGCTTTCACGGCCACTGATCCTAGTTGTCTTCAGAGTGCTAGCAGCAGGTCTGTGTTCCCGAAGGGGAGCACTCAGTTTTCCTGCTGTTCATGGTTATGTAAGGGAGATGACAGACCAGTGCTGTCCCACCATGCACACCTGCAGACCATCCCAGTGCCGGGTGGCACCGATGGCAAAGTGTCCCGCGGTGGGCACTGCCACGCCCTGCTAGATTGGGGGCCGTTGTCTGGCACGAGTCTCCAGCAGGAAGGTTGCTGCCCCCAGAGGCCTGATTGCCCCTCAAGCCTGTGCCCCCCTACCAGGCACGAACAAGCCAGATGTGTAAGACCGGGTCTCCCCGTGCCCAGCCAGGGGGCCCAGCATGCTGTGCCCTTGCCAGCAGCTCCAGCAGACACGGAAGCCCTTTCTCTATCACGCTTCACCTCTCAGCTTCTAGTGCTGCTGAATTTGTCCTGTATTATCAACGAGTTGTCTTCTGTGGTAATGCCTCTGTTCACATAACCTTTGCCAATTTTCTGTTGTCTTTTTCTTCCTGGCCCGTGGAAGTTCTGCTTCAATTTAGGATATCAATAATTTCACCTGCCCCCTCTGTTATAAATACATTTTTCACTTTGCTGTGTTGCCACTCTATTTGATTTTATGGCACTTTTTTATATGCAGAAGCTTTTGTAGTCAAATATATAAATCTCCTTTTTGGTTTTTGCAGTTAACAAATGTTACACTTAAAGTCTTTCCTCGACGTGGCTCCAAGCACTCGCCTATATTTTCCTCTAGGGCTTTGATGGTTCCGTTCACAACCTTACTTGATGTGGTATTTATTTTCACGAGTGATATAAAGCTTTAAATTTCTTCTTTTTAAGACGGTTTCCTATTTGTCCCAAGATCACTTCTTAATCCCACCTCTTCCCCAATCTGAAATAACATCTCATGTATATACCACTCAATAATATCTTCATGGAAGAGAAGTCCATGAAAAACAAAAAAACCCCTGCTTTTCCTTGTTTCCTCTTCTTATCTTTCCCTCTTTACATTTTTTGTTTCACACAAAGCAATTTTGGGGATTTTACCCGGTAAACTCTAACTCTTGTGCCCCAGCCACCATAGGGCGCAGTGTCTGCACCTGGTGTCTGTGGGCCCTGGTGACACCTCAGTGTGTCTCACTCACCAGCTAACCATTCTTAGGGGTCCTGACCTATGCCAGGGCCTCAGGATCTAGGGACACAGTGGAGGATGAGGACGAGGGCATCAGCTCGATGGCAGATGGCTGACCAGCTAGTTAGGAAGACAGAGGAAGGGTCAGTGGATGAGGACATTGTGTGAAGGCATGCTGGAGGGGGCAGGGCCTCGCAGCGTGGACGAGGGAGCCCAGAACCCGGTTCAGGCCTCCCTCCTTGGCAGGTCAACACGTTCCAGACCGTGCTTATCACTGACGGCAAGTTCTCCTTCACCATCTTCAACTATGAGTCCATCACGTGGACCACGGGCACACACGCCAGCAGCGGGGGCGACACCACGGGCCTGGGGGGCATCGCAGCCCAGGTAGGGGCCCGGCTCCCCACTGCCACAACTGTCCTGTCTGTCCAGACAGACCCCCTACACACACCCAGTACTGTGCAGACGCCAGTGTGAGGCCTTCTGATGCTAACCCCAGGCCAGATTCAGAAACATCCTCAGGTCAAAGGCACTCTGTCCTGCCCCGAGTTGCCCTGGCCTCCCAGGGCCAGCTGCAGCTGAGGCACATGGGACCCTGGTTCTGTGCACGCTGCCTGTCCTGGGGTCTGCCCTGCCCTGTGGCCCGCAGAACTATGGCCAGCAGGAAATCACAGGTGTCAAGGGAGTGGTGAAGTGCAAGTCCCCAAGGCCAGCGAGTGCTCCCTCAGGATGGGAATACCCTCATCTCCTTCCTAGCCATCTACTTTCTTCTGAGGTCACACCTACCCCTGGTCTCCACGGGAGCCAAGAGTCCAGGGAGGGAGTCCCTGCAGGTGTGTTAGGGCAGCATGCTAGGGCCCAACTGTGTCGGTGGCCAGGATCTGTGGCCCGGCTGGGAGGCTGCTGCTCAGAACAGTAACAACGTGGAGGGTGGTAGGGTACCCCCAAACCCATAAAATTCCAGGACTACAAGGCCATCTTCCACATGATCTCTTTGACCATGGCCACCGCAGGGAGGTAGGTCTCAAGAGTTTTAGGGAGACCTGCAGACCAACCCATGCCTGCCCCCCCAACTCTCCATCCCCCACCCCACCCCCAGGCCGGCTTCAATGCAGGTGATGGGCGGCGCTACTTCAGCATCCCTGGCTCCCGCACAGCGGACATGGCAGAGGTGGAGACCACCACCAACGTGGGCGTGCCCGGGCGCTGGGCGTTCAGAATCGATGATGCCCAGGTGCGCGTGGGGGGCTGCAGCCATACAAGTAAGAGGATGGAGCCAGCGGCTCAGGGCTGTGGGTTGGGGGAGCTCAGGGAGTGGGGGGATGACAGGAGAGGGTGGGACCCTAGCGGGGAGGAGGGAGCGGGAGGCTGGGTACCGGGCAGGCTGCTGGCCAGGAGGACTTGGCGTCCCCCACCACTCTTCCCCAGCCATGAACGTGGGCAGGTAGCAGCTTGCCCCTTGAGCCCTGTCTCCTCCTGGGGAGGCTTCCCTACCTCAGTTCTGGCTCCAGGGCCAGGGAATCTGCTGGAGACCAAGGTTTGTGGTCCAAAGTGGAGGAGTCAGGGCTGTCCCTTCTTGGGGCCAGGAGTCGACGCTCTCCCCTCATTCTATCCCAGCCTGTGTCCTTGGTGGGGGAGGAGTGCCACCCAGGTCTCCTGTGTCTGCAGGACCACCTGGAAGTCAGATACTCTTTTCACCCATTTCCCCACATTTGCCAAGGGCTTGCTGTTTCCTGGGATTTGACATTTGTTACACACCCCAGGCATCTACTGAGTGAAGGGAGTTGAAAGCTCAGAAGGTGCAGTAGATAGGGGGAGGGTCCCCCCCAGGGCGGAAAGATGCATCCTGGCCCCTTCCCCTGGGGCGGCCCTGGAGGAGGCACAGAAGCTCCTGAAACATGATGCTTATAAACAGAGAGGAGGGGATTGATTTAGCCACTCGGTGGAGAGCTAACCATAGGCCACAGTGAGGCTGGTGTCCGGAGGGTCCTAGCAGACTCACCTCCCACCCACAAGGAGGTCGAGGGCTTCTCAGAACACCAGTCTCTGAGAGCTAACCCAGGGCAGGTGCAGCCAATGGGGACTGGTGGGGGCGGGGGCAGACGTGCACTTCTCAGGGCCCAGGGCCTGGGGGGCAGGCACGCGCTGGTGGGCAGGAAGGCTCACCAAGGACCAGGGAAGATGCTCCAGCAAGAGATGCCTGGGGAACCTGAGCCCATCCACTCACTGGAGCACCAAATACGCCTCAGCCCGAGTCTGAGCTTAGGGGATGGGGGAACTCCCAACCAAGGAGCCCAGGAGTCGAGGGCTTGGGTTGCTGAGGATCAAGGCGTGGGTGCGGACGTGGGCTGCCGTGAGCTGGCATCAGTGTAGTGTGGACGCAAGCCTGAGCGGTGGGTGACAGGTGTGGGTACAGGTGGGGACTAGTGTGAGCAGGTGTGGCTATACGTGTGGGTGCAGGTGTGGGTCCAGGTGTGGGCAGGCCCATGTCACCTTTCTAGAAAGGCTGCAGGCTGTGAGACCCTGAGAAACGGGATCTTCAGAGGAGGGTCTGGCCAGTCCCACGGGGATCCCTTTCCCATGCGGATGTGCTTCCCCTGCTATCTAAGGCTTCTAGGGGGGAGTAGATGAGGAGGCATTGCTGGGCCTTCCCAACTAGTGCACACAGAAGCCCGCTGGAGCCCCCTTGCTTCCCCACAGCCACACTGCAATCCCGGGAGATGAAGCCCACACGCTGGCTTTGCTGGCAAGGGAGGGCAGAGTCCCACCTGAGAGGCCCGAGTGCATCCACATCTGGAAGTCTAGCTCTTGAGAAAGGCAGGTCCCAAAACTGGGCCCATGCAGAAAGCACACTCTACAGGGTCACCAAACCACAACTGGTTAAGTGACAGTGTGGCTACGTGAGTAGAAGTGCATGCACGGGGAACAGAAACAATCCAAAAGACGCCCTTTGCCCTGATGGTGTTCTGGGCCCCAGGGTACTTTCAGGAGTGTTCCCTATTGCTCTCCTTGATTAGGCCAGATCTCCCGGGCACCCCCTAGCAACAGGAGATCCGAGACCTTGGGGTGCTCTAGTTACCTGCCAATTTGTGCTCCCTCCCTGCCAATGTCACTAGCCTTACTTCTCCAGAGGGGGAGGGCCCCCTGAGCTGGGCTCTGAGGGTGGCCGGTCCTGAAGGGCCCAGGCATGGGGTTAGGTGGGCCCCAGGAACTGCTGGAGGCCCTCCCTGGCCCAGGAGGCTGTGATACGAGAAACCCTGCCTTCCAGAACTCTGAGGGCGGCCCTCTTGTTTCCATGGGAAGATCTGGAGGGGCAGCTGGGCCTATGTTTCTGCAACTGTTGGCGGCAGTGCTGAGATCAGATTGCATCCCCCTCTTGGAGGGTCTGAGGGCCCCCGACCCACCTCTGGTTCCCATGGGGGTCCCTCCTCTTCCACGTCTATGGACGTTCTTCCCATGAGGCACACTCCTGTCTTCCTGTGTTGCTGGGCACCCTTGGGTCTGTGTCTTCTTAGTTCCTCAGAAAAATCTAGAAGTCGATGGATTAAAGCCATAAGAAGGTGCTATGGAGGGGAGCCTGGGGGGCTCAGTCCAGCATCTGCCTTCAGCTCAGGTCATGATCTCAGGGTCCTGGGACTGAGACCCACATCAGGCTCCCTGCTCCATGGGGAGCCTGTTTCTCCCTCTGTCTGCGGCTCCTCCTGCTTGTGCTGCTCTCTCTCTCTCTCTCTCTCTGACAAATAAACAAATAAAATCTTTTAAAGAAAAGAAAAAAGAAGAAGAAGAAGATGGTGCTGTGGGCATGACGGGTGCAGGGAAAGCCAACGTCCCAGCTTGGGCATCCAGGTGTCAGCGGGACATGCGGGCAGGCAGTAGACAGCAGGCGCACTGGGCACCCTGGGGAGAACTGGGAAGTTAACTGTGGACGCTGGGCTGCCAGCAGACCACACAGCCATTCCTCCGAGATGGGCCCTTTGGGTCCGGGGAGGGAAGGGACGGCTCGCTCCTTCCTGTGTCCACAGCCTCCGTGTGCCTGGCCCTGCGCCCATGCCTTAACGGTGGCAAGTGCATCGACGACTGTGTCACAGGCAACCCCTCCTACACCTGCTCCTGCCTCTCAGGCTTCACCGGGAGGCGGTGTCACCTGGGTGAGTTTATACTGCCAGCATAGCCAGTGGCCTCAGGGCCCAAGGTCCCAGGGTCTCTGTCCCCATGGTGTGGGTGCTGTGGGGTGGGAGGATGGGGCAGCGAGGGGGTGGTGGGAGTACATGAATACTGTGGCTCCCTGACGGTGAGCATGTGGGCTGGGGCTGCATCTGCCCCTTTGAAGCCAACCCCCCTGGAAGTGAGGCCCAGAAGGGGTCCGGGGAGATCCTCCCCAACCTGGCTTCCTCCACTGAGGCCCCAGCTGCCCCGTTTTTTCAGATGTGAACGAATGTGCTTCCCATCCGTGTAAAAATGGCGGGACCTGCACACATGGTGTCAACAGCTTCAGCTGCCAGTGCCCAGCCAGCTTCGGGGGACCCACCTGTGAGACACGTAAGAGGAGCATGCCCAGGTCCTCTGGCCCCACTGGTGGCAGAATGATCAGAATGGTCCTGCCTGACCAGGGATAGGGGGTGGTCAGCCTCATGGGAGCCCTGAGTCAGCATCGACAGAGGGCATGGCAGTGGGCCCACCGGGGACAGAGCCCAGACTCTAGAGGAAAGCCCCATCTCATGGGTGCGGCAGGAACACTGACCATGGCACTCAGGCTTCCTGGGCCCTGGTGTTCAGACCAGGGATGGCACCTTGCAACAGGCCAGTGTCCAGTTCCAGCTTGGCCACGGGGCCTGCCCAACAGCCACCCGGGTATGATTGGAGTCATCACTGCCCCTCAGCTCTGGACTGGCTTGCTGGCTGTTTCTCTCCAGCCCCTGGGGTCTCACAGCCTTGACACGGGTTGGGGTCCTTCTTGAGACCTCCCTTGCTTCCAGGCTGCAGCTGCGCCCCACTCTGCCACCCCCTTCTGAGCGGGGCTCTTCTGAAGCAATGCTGGCAGATCCAGCCTCCACTTCCTGCCCTTCACCCAGCCTTCTCTGGGGCCCCCACATCCTGGCTCTTTGCCCACCTGGTAAAGGAAGATGGAACACCCACTGCTGCCCCTAGTCTCACTGTGGGAAGCTGTTAGGGGAGCCCAAAAAAGAGAGTCCCTTAAAATCAAAGTACCATGACCTCTAATCCCCACTGAGCTGGACCCACAGCCATTCCCCTAAATATACTTACTGAGGTGTAACCATTATTTAGGAACACGTATAACACATGGTAATCGAGTGTGTACAAATAACAATTGTACAAGAATGTCTCAATCTAGAAGAACTGTTTCTAAGAGTGACTTAGAGCCACAAGAAATGTTTTAAAAGTCTGGGACCCCAGTGTATATATACATGTCTGGGCCTAGCAAGGCCCCTAGGAGGGCCTGGGGCTATAGCCAGTAGCCCTGTGCCTTGGCCTCCTTGCGGCCACTCTGATGACAGCAACAGGTCCCAGGTCCCCATGGAGGCTCGCTGGTCTCAGGACCCACCTGAGCCCCCAGAGCACACAACAGCAGGGACATGTGTGCTGTTCACCTGGAGCCCCTCCTCCCCACAGGCGCCCAGCACTTCTCTTTGGTGGGGTCAGGACCCAGGAGACAGGAGTCACCTAGCGCTGTGGCCACCAAAGCACCTCTACACGTCCCCTCTCCTCCCTCCCACTGGCCCCCACAAGTCTAGGGAGGGCTGCATGCTCTAACGATCACTTTGGTTCCTATACTGAGTTGTTTGGGGCATGCGCTGTCATCAGGACATGTGCCATAGCTGAGAGAAGGCAGTGTCCTTCCCAGTCCTCCCCCCACCCCCCCGGCTCAGCTGCCAGGGCTCACGGGCCAGGAGCCACCAGGGAGCCTGAGGGGCCAGCATGCTGGGTGAAGGTGGCCAGAGGCAAGCTCCACCTCGGTGGGCTCCCACCTGATGGGGCCTGAGTGCCTTTGTACCAGGCCATGCAACACATCACCCGCCTGCCCACAACCCATCATCTCAGAGCCATTCAGGCCCCTCCTGCACGTCTGCACATGCACCACCTTCAAGACCCCGTCACAGACTGTGTCACTCTGCCCCACCCAGAGGAACCCCGCTCTATGCTGGTGGCTGAGAACACTGGGCCCTGTGTCCCCAACCAGCATGCACACAGCCTCCTGCCACCTGGGACGGGTCCCCACATGGGACCCCATGTGGCCAGTTGCTGGGCTGCTGAGTGGGGACTATCCAGCCAGGCCCCCCCAACAGCCTCATGCTCTCCAGAATGGGGTTCAGCAGGAATCTCCAGGGGCCCAGCCAGAGGTCCGATGCCTTCCACCACTCTGTCCTTGCAGCACTGTCTCCATGTGACACCAGAGAATGTAAGAATGGTGGCCGGTGCCAGGTGGAGGAGGGCTCAGCGGTGTGCCTGTGCCTGCCTGGCTACACGGGTGTGGCCTGTGAGACAGGTGAGGGTTCAGCTCCGGGGGGCGGGAGAGGCTCGTGCCCGGGAGTCAAAGGTTGGCTTGAGCCAAGCTCCCGCCTCCACTGCCCCCAGATGTGGATGAGTGTGCCTCCAGCCCGTGCCTCAACGGGGGCTCGTGTGTCAACCTCGTGGGGAACTTCACCTGCCTGTGCACAGAGCCCTTCGAGGGACCTCGCTGTGAGACAGGTAACAGCCTGTGCCTGCAGCCCCCAGCACAGTGGTCCCTCACAGCCACCTGGCCCCTTTCCCTCACTGTCCAGCTCAGTCCCACCTCTGTCTTGGGGGGTAGTTTCCCCAGCCCTGCCTGTGCCAGTCTGTCCCCTGAGCTTCCATGCTTGTCCCAACTCTGCCACCATGGGTGGTGCAGGACTGAGTATGCCTCCTGTCCCCTCTAGTCCCCTCCAGTCCTGGTAGCCATCTATGAGATGCAGGGCAAGATGGCCACCCTCTCATGGCCTTTCTTCCTGCTCAGGAGATTCTTGGCTTTTTAACTTCCTTTTTTCCTACTCCAGACCCCTCACCAAGCAAGGGAACAAGCCACAGTAGTTGGCAAGAAAACTGACCTTTATTACATGTGATGAAATCTGCTAGTTGCTACTTCATGTTGTTTTAAATGCTGGTTATGACTTGGTAGATCAGTTAAGAGGCCAACTCGATTTTACAACCCACAGAATAAATTCAGGTTAGCATCTGACATCACCCTGACCACCAAAGGCCTCGCTTGGCCACTGTGCCAGCAAAGCAAAGGTCACAGCATGGGTAGCTGCTCCCCCTGAGAGAAGCTCATGAGAAGCTTGTCAGATTTAGTTTGAGCCTAAAAACTTAAGAAGGAAATTAAATTTTACCCATAAGTAAGATATAGATGGATGCTATGCCCTCCATCAGCCTTTGGTCAGAGGGCCACACACAGGACAGCCCGTGTCCTGAGGAGAGGGTGAGGCTCTGCCATGCAGAGGGGAGGAGGGGAGCGCAGCAACCTTACCTGTTTGGTTGCTTAAAATCACTGTGATGGGTCACAGTTCACCTTGTCCAGATTGTTATCTAAATATCTAAATATCTGTGTATTTAACTAAGCTCATGTTAGAAAACAGATCAGTGATTTCAAAAGATTTGCAAAGAAACCACCTGTTGTGCAGAAAGAATGATACAAACGAAAGCAACCAATACGAAACAACAGAACTGACACTTCCACCCTTAGTAAAAGCTTATTAGTCCCATTACAAGGTGGCAGTCTGGACATTCTACCCAGATTCAACAGGAAGGTGTACAAAAATTAGAGATAATTGGAAAAAAAAAAAAAAGAGTACCCATTCTTCTGCTTCTGGCCAAGAAAGATTGACTGCTCTGAGAATTTCCCTCACCATCAAAACTAGAAAAGCAGTTAAAATATATGAAATGACTGTTTTCTGCCATTGGACCACAGGTATCACAGGGTTGCTACCCCTTCGAGGAGGGACTGAAAGGAAGGGCACCCTAGAGTCTGCCCGTGGGAATTTCCAGGCCACTGTGCAGCAAGCAGATCCAGGCTCTAGCAGTTCCTCTGAGTCTCTGGGTCATGGAGACAGAGATTCTAGTTTGGTAGTTGCAATTGGTGGGGAGAATTCCAGAAAGGATGGAGTTACTAAGAGGGACTAGGGAGAGTGCAAGAAGAATCTGCAGAGGAACCCCTTGCCTCTTCATTCAGCACGGCTGGGGGGTAGATAACTCACTTCTCTACAGCCAGAGTGCATACAGAGCTCCTCACGCCCATGGCCAAGGCAGAGAGAATCTTTACTGGGCTATCATCTTGCTGGTATGGAAAAATAAACACTAGAATAAAGACTAATCTGACCTGTCCTAGCAAATATTAAAGGAAAATTTGAAAGGATCAAAACAATCCCAAGTAATTGAACCATATGCCAGAATCAAATCCTATACTCTTTAAAGGAATATAGCAGAATCCAGGACCTCCAAATACCCAACCAAAAATTATCAAGCATACTAAGAATCAAGAATATATGAACCACAGCCAGGAGAAAAGCAGATCAATAGAAACAGGTCGCAGAGATAATGATGAAATTATCTGCCCAGATATGCATGTTTAATCATCCACTGTGAATATGCTCCATGTGCTCAAGACCATTGAGGAAAAAAGACACAGTGAGAAGTAGAAGATAGAAGAAAATAAGTTTCTAGGAGATAAAAAAAAAAAACATAAAATCTCAACTTAAAAAATATACTGGCTATATCAACAACAGGTTAGACATTGAAGAAGGGAATATCAGTGAACGTGAAGAAAGACACAGCCCAACAAACAGCACAGGAAGGAGAGACTATACCCAGGACCATATCCTCAGCAACCTCTGGGGTTGCTCGGCAGTCTGGTGTATGTACGTGTGGAGTCCCAGAAGGAGGGAGGGGACCAGAGGGGCACAGAAAATGAATGAAGAAGTAAGAGCCAAATATGTTCTAAATTTGATGAAAATTAAAACCCACACATCCAAGAAAAGCATGAAGAAAATCACATGAAGCACTTCATAGTCAAATTGCTGAAAACCAATAACAAAGAGAATACCTGAAAAGCAGCCAGAGGAAAAAGACAAGACACAGTACATACAGAGAAACAAGAATCTAACAGATTTCTCATCAGAAACAACACAAGCCCAGAGACAGTGTGCTGTCAACCTAGTATTCTATACACAGGAAAATCATCTTTCAAAAATTAAGGTGAAATTAAGATATTTTTCAGACAGCAGAAATAGATAATTATTCATCGCCAGCATATCTTATTTATAAGAAACATTAAAGGAAATTCCTTAGACTGAAGAAAAATGGCACCAGAAGAAAATCCAGATCTACACAAATAAATTAAGAGCTCTAAAACAGTAAATGCCTGGGTAAATGCGCAGGCGCACCTCATTTTATTGCCCTTCACTGACACTGTGTTCTGTACAAATTAAAGCTTTGTGGCACCCCTGCACCAAGCGAGCCCAACAGGTTTATTCTTCCAATAGCATTCATTCACTGTGTCTCTGTGTCATATCTGCAATATTTCAAAATTTTAAATTATGGTGATATTTGTTATGGTAATCTGTGGTCAGTGATTATGACTCACTAAGTCTCAGGTGTTGGTTATCATTTTTTAACAAAGTATTTTTTAATTAAGGTGTGTACATTTTCTTAGACATGATGCTGTTACACACTTAATAGACTGCAGTGTAGTGTTAACATAACTTTTATAGGCACTAGAAAACCAGAAAATTCATTTGACTCGCTTTATTGCCATATCCGCTTTATTACAGTGGTCTGGAACTGAACACACCACATCTCCAAGGTATGCCTGTAAAATACTTTTCTTCTTACCTTTTAATCTCTTTAAAGATAATTTTAACACAAAAAATAGCAACATGTTATGAGGTTTATAACATTTATAGAAATAAAATGTATGACCTCAATAGCTTAAATAAGCAGAGTACATGAGCTTTCTCTGTGAAGAACCAGATATTAGTATTTTTGGCTTTATGTGCCATGTGATCACAGATACTCAACTCTACCAGTGCAATGGAAAAGCCGCCAGCCATAGACATACATAAATGAATGGACATGGCTGTTTCCCAATGAAACTTTTTTTTTAATGGATGGCAGGCAAGATTCGGTCTGCAAGCCATAGTTTATCAATGTCTAGCATAAAGGATAGGAAGGGAAAGATGGAAATAATTTAGTAATGGCCTTGCATTATATATGAAGTGGTGTAATACTGTTTGAAGATAGACTACAATAAGTTAAAGATATACATTATAAACTCGGAGGAACAAGAAAAAATAATAATAATAGTTACAGCCAACAAACCAGTATTGGAAATAAAATGGAATCCTAAAAACACTTCATCCAGAAGGCAGAAAAAGAAGAAAAAAGGAGTAAAGAGTAATTGGGACGAATGAGAGCCAAGAGCAAGATGGTAGGTTTAATCATATTGATAGTTATGTTAATTGGTTAAACACACCAATGAAAAGGCAGACATTGTAAAATTGAATTGAAAATCAAGATGCAACTAATACTATCTACAAGAAACTGGCTATAAATATAAAGACACAGATAATTTGAAAATAATTTGAAAATTGGAATGGGTTTCTGGTTTCGGATAAGATGGAGTAAGCACACTCTACCTTGTGTCTCCCACTGAATGCAGCCAGAAACCCTGGACAGAATGCATGGAGTAGCTATCTGAGGACTCTGAAAAATAAATAGTAGCAGGTGGATTGGGGAAGAGGACCAAGCATCGAAGCACCACAGAACCAGTGGTGAGTTCACGATTTTTTCCCTCTGGTGTCCCCCCTGCCTGGACTCAAAGCAGCTCCTAGACCAGAAGTGAGCATCAGATGGATGGAAAGAGCTCCAAGAGCAGCCATTCATTGGGCATGAGAAGCAGGACCAACAATAGCAGCAAAGGGGGGATTCCCTCGGGGGCCCAAACTGACAGGAGGAAACTTCCTCTCCAACTGGAAGTCCTACAGCTCCACAAGGCTGGGCAACGTCCATCATTTTCTTGTTCTCTGTCCACCCACCACTTGGCTCAGACATGAGTGCACTCACAGGAATAAAGTAGTAGTGTGGGGCAATAAAAGCCCCAGCTCTCTTGCCAGAGGACAAAAAGGGCAGCCCTAGAGCACTGGAAACTATGGGGAGGTTGCAAAGAGGGGGGATCTCAGGCTGCAACCCTACAGTCATCTATGAACTCTTGAATTCCCTACATTGGGCATTGTAATCTGATCCAAAATATTAAAAACAATACCATTTACAATAGCTTCCCCCAAACTGAAAGACTTTGGTATAAATCTAATAAAACATGTATGGGACTTATATGCTGATCTGAATAAATGAAAGGACATCCCATGTTCATGGATTGGAAGACTCAACATAGTAAATATGTCAGGTCTCCCCACACTGATTGATAGACTTAACAGAATTCCAATCAAAGTCTCAGCAGAGTTTTCTGTAGCTTTGAATATGCTGGTTCTAAAATTTATATGGAAAGGCAAAGGAATTGCGATAATCAACACAATTTTTAAAAAGAATACATTTTGAGGCATCATACTACTTAGTGTTAAGACTTACTATAAAGCGACAGTGATCAAGATCCTGTGGTATTGGCAAAGGGACTGACACATACATCCGTGGAACAGAAGAGAGGATCCAGAAGTAGACCCGTACAAATATGGCCAAGGTGTTTTTAAAGGCATGGAAGCAATTCAGTGGGGAAAGGATGATCTTTTCAACAAATGGTATTGGAACAATTAGACGCTCTTCTGTAGAAACTGAACTTCAACTTCAACCTCACACCTTGTACAAGATTAGGTCAGAATGACTCATAGACCTGAATGGAAAACATAAAACCATAACATTCTTAGAAGAAAACACTGGAGAAAAATCTGTGTGACCTGCAGTTACATGAACAATGCTTAGATAAGACACGGAGAGTACACTCCAGCAAAGAAAAACAGAAGTGGGCCTCATCACAGTGACACAGGCTGCTCTGTGAAAGTCACGGTCAAGAGAACGAGAAGACAGGCTGCGTGCTTCGAGAGGTGCTCAAAGCACTCAGTCTGACAAAGGGCTGGCATCTGGAACAGATGAGTTCTGAAACAGAACAGAGAGTTCTGAAAGAACTCTCCACGCTCAACTGTGAGAAACCAACCAAAACATGGACAAAAGATCTAAACAAGACATCTAACCAAAAAGGGTATCTGGAAGGCAAAGGAGCAGATGAATAAATGCAGTCATTTGTCATTATCGTTAGTCATTGGTGAGTTGCAAATTAAAGGCACGATGAGATGCCACCACAAACCTATCAGAATAGCTAAAATAAAAAGTGCTGACTGGTGAGGACACAGAACTGTGGGAACTCTCACGTATTTTTGGTGGTGATGCCAAATGTTTAGCCACCGTGAAAACAACTTGGCAGCTTTTCATAAAGTTAAACATACACTTATAATATGATCCAGCAATCTCATTCCTAGCTATTAACCCTAAAGAAATGACAACTTACATTCACACAAAATACACAAATGTTTATAGCATGTCTATTTACAACCACCAAAACCTGAGAACCCAAATGTCCTTTGCTGTTCGTGGGATACATGATTGCTGATCACACAACTGAGACAGATCTTGGAGGCCTTATGCTGAGTGAAAGAAGCTAGTCTCAAAAGATTACATACTGTTCATGAGTTATCTTCCACTTCTGGCATTCTTAAAGCAACAAAGCTGTGGTGATGAACAGATCAGTAGTTGCCTGGGCTTCAGGAGGGGAGGAAGTCTATAACCCTGAAGATAGAACAAGGAAGTATTTGGAGGTAATGGAATGTTCTGTGTCCCAATTGTGGTAGGGGCAACACAAATCTATACATGTGTTAAAATTCATAGAAGTGTACATCGACCAAAAGTCAATTTTGCCATTAATTATTTAAAAAGATAAATTCTGAACCAATTGAGCACCCAATGAAAAAGAACAGGTTGACAAACACTGATCAAGAGAAGTTGGGAGTGGTTATATTCATAGCAAACAGATTAAACTCTAGGAAAACTCTAGGAAAAGGAATACTGCCAGGAACAGAGGGGTTTTTTACAACAAAGGTGTCAAGTCATCAAAAAGGCAGAGCAATTCTAATGTACTTGCACCTATGAACATACATCAAAATCGTAAGGGAAGGGAAAACAAGGAAAAATTGACCAATCTGTAACTACAGGCAGTGGCTCCAACCTGCCGCTCTCAGTGATTCTCAGGAATCAGCAGGGACCTCAAAGATGCAAACAGCACCATCAGCCCACCTGACCTAAGTGACATTTATGACACTCACATCCTTTCCCAGTGCTCACAGCGTGCTCACCATGACAGACCATCCTGTAGGACATAAAATAAAGCTCAATCAGTTGAAAAGGACTGTGTTCTCTGATTACAGTAGTTAAACTAGAAATCAACAAAAACTGTATCTGGCAAATCCCAACCATGTGATGCTTGATTAGAAGCATTTGGAGCCCCCTGGTCTCAGCTGTGCCCTTTGGTGCACACCGTGGGCTCTCCATACTCTTGCTTCGCCTTCTGCTCCACAGAGGGGGCTCAGATGGTAAGAGGCAGCTAGAAACCAGTTTCCAGAAAGTGGGCCTTGGGCTTAAATCCCACTTGCACTGAGAACTGAGTGCTGTGGGTCTGGACGAGGGGCCCTTGGCCCCATTACCCCCATTATCTCTGTGTGGCCTCTGGTGACCTCTGTCTTTCTTGCAGGAAACCACCCAGTGCCGGATCCCTGCTTCTCAGCCCCTTGCCAGAATGGGGGCACCTGTGTGGATGCAGATGAGGGCTATGTATGCGAATGCCCCCAGGGCTTCACCGGCCCCGACTGCAGGGAGAGTGAGTGGGCTGGGGCTGCCAGGGCTGCAGTCCAGGGCAGGGTCCTCCTGTGGGTAGTACATACAGGAAGGCAGACAGGAGTGTGTTCAATCACCCATAAGTGGGTGGGGGTAAGAAAGAGTGTGTGTGCATGTGTGTCTGCACAGCAGTGTTCATGGGAAAGTAGCTACAGGAGCCGGGCAGGGTCAGGAGCAGGAGAGGGCCACAGTCCTCCAGCACTCCCACATTGGAGGCTCCCCCTCGGTCTACAACAGGAACCCCTGACCACTGTGAGTGCCGTAATGGTGGCAGATGCCTAGGGGCCAACACCACCCTCTGCCAGTGCCCCCCAGGCTTCTTTGGGCTCCTCTGTGAATTTGGTAAGTGCTCAGGGCTGCAGCAGGGCACAATTCCTGCCCTGCCCCTGAAAATCCCCCAAACCAGAGTATAGCTGGTGTCTGGGGTCTGAGCCCAAACTATCGATCCAGACCCTTAACTAGTGGTCCCATGATCCCCCACTCCCAACCCAGGAGGGGGCCCACCCACCAGTGCCTGAACTGGGCCATCCTGGTGGGGCCACCTGATCCTTCTCAAAGAGAAGTCCCTGGGAAAACGAATGGGCCTCTTCTTTCCCTGCAGAAGTCACAGCCACTCCCTGCAACATGAACACGCAGTGTCCTGACGGGGGCTACTGCATGGAGTATGGTGGCAGCTACCTCTGCGTCTGCCACACGGACCACAACGTCAGCCACTGTGAGTGGGAGGTACAGGCACAGGCCTGCCTAGAAACCAGGGAGGGGATGGTAGAAGGAAAAAGTGGGGGCAGAGCAGGCAGAGGCCAGGGCTTCTCTACTGGCCCACAAGTAGCCCCGTGGGTGGGTGCACCTTTCCTGGTGTCGCCCTCTCTAATAGGGGCCTAGCTGTCTACCCCCTCAGCTGCGGGAAGCTCACAGCTGGAAAAGCACCTCTGGACACCTACAAGCTCTCCCTAAGTCCCTAGCTTAGCTATTAAACTACTTCACTCCTGTCTGATTCAGTATGTAACTAAATACCACTGTGTTTGTGAGTGTACAAATAACTAATGATTTGCATACTGGATAATGAAGTCGATGGAGGTGCTGGCACAAAAACATCTGTGTGCCATAGCTCAATCCTAGCTCATAGGAGAGGTAGGGTGAATTCTGGAAAAATCAAGAATAAAAGAATTTCCAGGGAAGGGCCTTAGAGCCTGGTGTAAAGAATCAAGACCCTTCCCCTCAAAGAGTATATTTTAAGTGCCCTTGGTTCCAGCTGGGATGCCAGGGTGACCACCCTCTGCCCCTGCAGCACTGCCATCACCCTGTGACTCAGACCCCTGCTTCAACGGAGGTTCCTGTGACGCCCACGAGGACTCCTACACTTGCGAGTGCCCCCGAGGGTTCCATGGCAGGCACTGTGAGAAAGGTGGGTGGTCGGGGAGGGCAAGGGAGGGCAGGGCGGGGCTGGGAGGGCAGGGTTAGGAGGGCAGGGCAGGGCGGAGAGGGCCCCACCCACTCTCAATTGCTGTTCTAGTGGGTCGTGTGTTGCCCAGCTTCCGTGTGTTGGTCCTGCACGGCCTCCCCTGCCCCAGGTGCTTCTTGTTCAGTTAGTGGTTCTGCTCTGTGGCCCCCTGGTCACTACTTGGTTTTCCTCAGACCCCAGGCTCATGCCTGCCTCATGGAGCTCAGCACCTGGGCCACACACCCCTCTCTGGGCCTCTTGCTGCCCTCGCTTGTCCGAGAACAGAGGCCTCAGTGGCTTTACCTGGAAGTATCTTCTGCTCTCACGGTGGCCCTGAGGGCAGGTTCCTGTTACCCCTCAGCTTCAGCCACGCCTGCAGGAGGAGGAGGGTGTTTCCAAAGAGAAGCCTTCCTCGTCTTGGTTCTCTGTACATGTGGCCGAGGACCTTCATCTTCAACAAAGGCATCCAAAGTGGGACATGGGGTGGTGGCAGCTTTTGGGGGGGTGGCTGGAACTTGGGCATGCAGCCCGTGAGGCCCTGCAGGGTGTGGGATGGTGGGGAGAGAAGGGCTGAGGACGGCAGGCAGGCCCCCTTCCTGCTGCAAGTCACTCCCAAGAATGTCGAAGAAGCTGAGGGGCTAAATTCCTCTGTGGCCTCTGAAGGCTCCATTCCTCAGGGTGGAGGGCAGACCTTTAAATACGTAGATGTCTGCAGCACAGGCACCACAGGTGAGCCCCTCAGGGCTGTGGGAGGGTGTTAGGACCTGAGAAAATACACTGGTGCCACTAGAGGTGCCGAAAACAAAAATTAGATTGCAGTAGATTCCAGTCCTATGAGCTGCAGCTGCATTCCCTGCCATGCAGGCCAGTTCTCCACCAGGAAGGGGCCACAGGTCACCAGGGCCTGGGACAGAGAAGAGAAGATGGGTGGGCCTATGGGGCCTACAGGTTGAGAAGATATGAGTAGGGTGTCATGGGTTCTGCATGGCCAGGAGGCTGGCCCTGTTCATCCTCTTCTGTGTCTCCCCACCCTTGTCCACACAGCCCGACCACGCCTGTGCAGCTCGGGGCCCTGCCGGAACGGGGGCACGTGCAGGGAGGCAGGCAGCGAGTACCACTGCAGCTGCCCCTACCGCTTCACCGGGAGGCACTGTGAGATCGGTGCGGCTCCATGCCAGCTGGAGTCAGCCTGGATGGGGGAAGCCAAGCCCTGCCCCAGCCACCATGCGTCTGCTTGTCAGGAGCAGCCCCCCTGGAATGTTGGAGATCGGGGGAGGGGCTCTGGGTACGGATGCATGACACCTGACTCCCATGGGGCCTTTTGTTTCCAGGGAAGCCGGACTCCTGTGCCTCAGGCCCCTGTCACAATGGCGGCACCTGCTTCCACTACATTGGCAAATACAAGTGTGACTGTCCCCCAGGCTTCTCTGGGCGGCACTGTGAGATAGGTAAGGTGGGCAGAAGCCAGCGGGCTAGACCAGCTGGGGGCAGCACAGCCAGGGCACCTGGGGGCTGCAGCTGCTCCCAGTGGGCAGGGGTGGCCCTGCTTTAGAGGAGTGGGAGGCAGAGCTCCCATGAAGCCTAGAGGTCTTTGGGGAGGACACGGCGATGATGACCCCCTCTGTCCTTGCAGCCCCCTCCCCCTGCTTCCGGAGCCCCTGTATGAATGGGGGTACCTGTGAGGACCTGGGCACAGATTTCTCCTGCCGCTGTCGAGCAGGGTACATGGGACGCCGATGCCAGGCGGGTGAGAGGGCTGGGGGTTGGGGTGGAAGGCATGGGATTTCTTCCTAATCCCAGAAGAGCAGAGCAGGGCCAGACAGGGAGCTGAGAGGAGGGAGGGGAAAGGAGAAAACCATGGGCAGCCACTCCTGGAAGTCAAGGCACTTTCACCTGGGAGGGCTGTGCAGGAAACAGGGGTTCTAGGCCCAGTGGCCTGGTAGAGCAGAGGGCAAAGCAAAGGGAGGGGCCTCAGGCAGGTGCCCCACAGTGCAGGACAAGGCTTCTGTGTCCCTGCAGAGGTGGACTGCGGCACCCCAGCAGAGGTGAAACATGCCACGCTGCGCTTCAATGGCACTCGGCTGGGATCCGTGGCCCTGTACAAGTGTGACCAAGGCTACGTCCTGAGCTCCCCCAACTACGTCCGAGTCTGCCAGCCACAGGGAGTCTGGAGCGAACCGCCACAGTGCCACGGTGATCTGCAGGCCTTCTGGGGCAGGGTGGGCGGGCAGGCGGGCAGAGCCAGTGGGGTCCATACCCTCCTAATGGGGCCACTCAGGAGCACAGGAACCACAGTTCTGACCCTGGCCCTCCCCCACCTTCCTGCAAAGTGAGGCCATGACCCTATGGGGGGAGGGTGGTGAGCACTAGTGCCAGCTCCACTCTGGACTGTTCACTTAGGTCTTCCCTGTCCTCAGAGCAGGGCATCCAACCCATATGCCCACCCTGCAGATGAAGCAGCTGAGGCTGAGGTAGCCCAAAGGCAGAGTCCTCAAGAGGCAGATTAGGATTCAGGGCCTGTCTCTTACCCTGGCACCCCCCAGACCATGGAAGCAAATGAATTTGAACAAAGCCCCCCAGGACCCCCAGAGCCATTTGAGGAGTGCTGCATTAGAGAGCATCACCTCGGGCCCCCACAGTGTGCCGGGGTACATGGCCTGGAGGCAGGGCCCCCCATGCCCCTGCAGACACAGGGACACTAACACAACTGCAGGTGTGCTGCATTAAGCCTAAGCATCCCTAACTCTGTTCATCAGAAAACCTGTGTGATGTTAACACATCTTTCACCAAACAAGGATTTTTAAACAAAGTAGCTCAGGGACCACCTAAGGCTGCTCTGTCCCAATGCCCTGCAGCGCCCAAGCTGTGCGGCCCTACACAGGTGAGGAATTCTGGAAGACAGATGGGGCTGCCTAGTCCCGAGGGTCTTTCCTGTCCTCCTATCTATCCAAGCCCAGCCCTCTCCAAAGACAGTAACAATAAAATCCAAACAACATATACTACTGGGAGTGGAAGTTTAGAAGGTGGACAAGCATATATATAAGCATGATAGATACATGGAAGGAAACATGGCACTGGTCATAAGAAGCAGGGTTGATAAATCATTTTTAACAAAAGAGAGTGGAAAAGAGGACAGAGAAACTATAATAGTTGAAATAACAGACACAATTTATAAATGGATACAGATGAAGGCTAAGTTAATGAGCTAAAAGACCAGTTTGAGGACTCTTCCCACAGAGAAGCAGGGAGGTCTGTGAGAATGAGATGTAGGCACTGTGGAGGGCAGAAGTGTCAACTGAGATAACAGGAGTCCAAGAAAGAGAAAAATAAAAACACAGTTTAATGTTGGAGCCACTATGGAGCTCAGTTCCCAGAATAACAAATGAACCACCACAGGCTGAAAGGGCCCCAGAATATCAAACAGGAGAAAAGAGGAACATTAGCACATTATAGCAAAATTTAAGAATATCAGAGACAATCAGAAAAAAATTCTTAGAGAATTTTTTTAGAGAAAAAAAGAACAAGAGTCTTCAAAGGAAAGATAATCCCATTGGCACCAGACTTTTCAATACTGCCATCAGATATAAGATAATGAAATGGTAGACTTTAAATACTGAGGAGATCCATTCAGTGAGCATAGAGACAGTCACAAAATACCATCACTCTCACTGTAATTTCAAGGAACCAGAGAACCTGTAAAATTATATCATTTAACCTATCAGATATGCATTATCAGTATGCAAAGAAGTACAGATGAGCCCTTCCTGGGTGAGAAAGACTGGGGACTGCTGTCAGTCCAGGAACAAATCCAGTGTGGACAGAGCACTTTGAGGAGCTGGGGAAATCCAACTAATCCTTCAATGTTTATGTGAGCAAGCATGATGGGTTGGAATCAGGAGTCACATAGATGCAGAGCAAGCACTCAGCACCCACCAATTCTCCTCCACAGGATTTTTATTAGTGCATGGGAAGACAGTGGCTGGTCTGGAAAGCAGAGAAATTTCATACCCTCATAAGGCTGAGATTCCCAGGTCCACCCCGGAGGGAGAGGTCTGTTCCAACCTTCAGGCATCTAAAATCAATCATGAATTGGCATTAACGAGCCCTGTGCACCAGGCCCAGCCCAGCTCACCCCTGGGATAATATCAGAGATCAGCTGCTCAGGCTAATTTTCCAACTCAGAGCAGAGCGTAGCCATCCTAGGGATAGGTATTTTCTACTTTGGTCTCTCTGTTCTTGTGTACAGTGTATCTAAGAAGCAAGAAATTATGACATATAACCTCAAGAAGAAACAGTCAATAGAAACAGGCCTGCAGATGAACCACATGTTTGAATTAGCAGACAAGGATTTTAAAATAACCATTATAAATATGTTAAAGAGAAGCAAAATGAATGAGAGAATAGAAAATTTGAGCACAGGAAAGAAAACTTTCAAAAACACAATAAAAAATACAACATCTAAAATGAAGAGTAAATTGGATAGGCTTACCAATAGAATGGATACTACAGAAGAAAAAGTCACAGAACTCAAGGGCATATCAACAAATTATTCAAGCCAAAGATTGGAAAGAAGAAATGAATTAGGAATTACTTATAAATGATTTTTTTTAAAGGGAGCACACGAAATCTGTGGTAAATATCAAACAAACAAGCACATAACTGGAGTCCCAGAGAGAGAGGGCAGGCAGAATAGGCATAAGAAATATTTGAAGAGATAATGACTGAGTATTTTCTAAAAATGAGGAAATACATCAACCCACAAATTCAAGAAGCTCAGCAAATACCAAGCAAGATAAATATGGAAGTAAAGAAACTTAAGACCTAAAAATTTTTATTCAAACTATTATTAAAAAATGTGAGAGCATAATAAAAAAAAATACCCTCTTGCAAACACAGCTTCAAGACTTACCCAAAAAAGCTCTTTTTTTTTTTTGAGATAGTATTCAAATAGTAAGATAAACCTAGAACATTCTGTAAGGAGTAAGAGAAGGGAAGATTATCAAATATTATAGGAAAGTTTTTCACTCTCTAACAGGAGAGAGGAAAAAAGCAGGAAAAGGGCAGAGTTAAGATTATGATAGAAAAAAATGCAGACAAACATGAATGAGCTAAATTTTCCATGTAAAAGACAGATTGCCAGATTTATTACAAAACAAAACAAGCTAGGGACACCTGGGTGGCTCAGTTGGTTGAGCATCTGATTCTTGGTTTTGGCTCAGTTTGTGATCTCAGGGTCGTAAGACTGAGTCCCACATCAGGCTCAGTGTTCAGCATAGAGTCTGCATAAGATTTTCTCTTTACCTCTTCCTCTGCCCCCTCTCCTCTCTCTCTAAAATAAATAAATAAGTCTAAAAGAAAAAAAAAAAAAGCTATACACTCTTAGAAGAGATACTCTTAAATCATAAACTTAAAAAGACAAAGTAAAATATGGAAAAAAATATCAAGCGAATAAAGATCAAAATAAAGCAGGTTTAGCTACACTAATATCAGCCAAAATATACTCTCTTAAAATGTAAAGCATCATTAAGGATGAGAAGGTCTCTTTCAATGATAATTGGTTCCAAATCACCAAGAAGATCATTGCAAACATTCAAGCATCTCATACAATAGTGTCAATATATATAAAACAAAAATTAATAGACTGCAGGAAGAAACTGACAATTTACCATAATACTATGAGATTTTGAACCACCTCTCTCAATTCAGGTTAAGAAGCCCCCTCCCAAAAAAAATCAGCAAAAAGAAGATTCAAATAATACAACTAACAATTTGAACTAATTCATTCTCTGAACACACAGAAAAAATTGAGTTATTAAGGACAAGAAGATAAATTTTAAATCTCCATGTATAGATATTTTTAAAGATACTTTGAAATGGCTTATAGATCAAAGAAGAAATATGGACAGTAAGAAAATTTAAAATGAGTATTAATGACCATTTTCTATGTAAAAACTTGTCTGAAGCAGCAAAACCTGTGCTTTGTGGGAACTTTAAGTACATAGTTAGAAAATTCAGAAATTAGTGAGCTAAATGTTGAGGTTTAGAAGTTAAGAAAAGAACAAAAAATGATACAAAAGAAATAGAAAGAAAAAGACAATACAAGTAAGAGGCATAATTAATGAAATGTTAAATCCAAAGTATAAAGAAGAGATCATCAAAATTCTTTGAAAAGCTTATGAAAATGGACAAACTTATATCAACTGATCAACAAAAACAAAGAGCACAAATAAAAATCCTTATAAATGAAAAAGATGACATAGCCACAGATATAGCAGAGATTAAAAAGATGAGAATACTATCAACTAGTCTATACAAGTAAATTTGAAACCTTAGGAGAAATGGACATAATATTCACAGAAAAATATAACTTACCAAAAATGACTCAAGGATATTTAGAAAGCCTACATAATCCTATAAATGTCTAAAGGAATTGAAGCAGAAGCATTTTCCCACGAAGAAACTCCAAGATCAATGTTATAGGTAACTTCTACCAAATTGCAGAGAAACAAATTATTGCAGCATTATACAGGACCTTCCAGAGAGTAGAAAATAAAGAATATGTGCCAATCTATTCTGCGAGGCCAGTATAACCTTGATACCAACACCAGATATGGACAGCTGGAGAAAGTAAAATGATGGATCTGTTAAACATATGAACATTGA
This sequence comes from Martes martes, assembly GCF_963455335.1. NCBI lineage: Eukaryota > Metazoa > Chordata > Mammalia > Carnivora > Mustelidae > Martes > Martes martes. The sequence goes on along the minus strand of NC_137890.1, from coordinate 150,069,690 downwards.
TGCAGAAATTCAACAGTCTATAAAGACTATATATTCCATTATCAAGCTGGATTGTTGCAAGATTATTTTGATATCAGGAAAACCTGCTATATTAACCAACTGAAGGAGAAAAAGCATATAAGTATCTCAATAAATGCATAACAAGCATTTGACAAAATTTATACCCATTCATGAAATAAACTCTTACCAAATAAGGAATAAAAAAGTACTTCCTTACCAGATAAAAATCACATCACATATACACACACATGCACATACACACCTCTAATAACATGTGGTATAAAATATATAGGACTTATTGGAGGAAAAACTTAAAAGAGAGATGTAGCAGAGCCTGCATAACCCCCGAAGTGTGTATCATCCCACAGAGCGGTGTGCTTAGGCTGGGCGTAGCCAGACTCGTCACACTATGTGTGGCCAAGCACTAACTTTACACATGTATAGAGATAGAATACAGATTACATCAAGAGAGCTGTGGAACAATGAGTCTCCTGATCCTTGATAGAGGTAGGATCTGGAATTCAAAACCTGTGCTTCTGTTGATCTGACTCAGTCATGCTGAGCTACCAACAGGAAAACGGAAATTAGCTTCTGAGGTACTTTTACTGTGCCTCTACTCAAACCTCAAATGAACATTATCCTAAATAGAAAGACATTCCTCTTAATACTGGGGACAATGAGAGGAACCTGGGTGGCTCAGTCATGTAAGTGTCCAACTCTTGATTTCAGATCAGGTCATGATCTCAGGGTTGTGAAATCAAGCCCTGTGTCAGGCTCCATAGTGGAGCATGGAGCTTGCTCAAGATTCGCTCTCTCTCACTCTCCCCCTACACCTCCACCTCTCTCTCTCCATCTCTTTAAAAAAAAAATGGAGACAAGGATGCCCACTGTCACTAAGCCTCATCAATATTATATTGGAAGTGTAGCCAATGCAATAAAGTAAGAAAAAGATATTAAAATCATGAAAATATGAAGGTAGGGAGTAAGAATGTCAGTATTTGTTGTCTTTATAAGCAAGCTTTAATCTATAAGCAGTATGGTTGTCTTAATCTATAAGCAATTTACTAAAAATGATAGAAAATGTAGTATGTTTAGTGGATACAGGTTATTATAATAAAATTGCATTTTAATATATCAACAACAATTAGAAAACGTAATTATAAAAGACATATTCAGAGAAAATCAATGAAACCAAAAGCTGGTTCCTTGAAAAGTTCAATAAAATTGATAAACCTCCAGTTATACTGATCAAGAAATAAAAAAGAAAAATTAACAATATCAGAATGAAAGAGAAGATGTCACTAAGGATCCTGCCATCATTTAAAGGACAAGGAAGAGATACTGTGAACAAGTTGAGGCCAATATATCTGGCAACTTAAAGAAAAGGAATAAATACCTTGAAAGACACAAATTACCAGAAATGACAGAACAATAAATAGAAAATATGAATAGCCCTATATCATTAAAGAATTTTAATATGTAATTTAAAACCTTTCTGCAAAGAAAATGGCAGGACTGGATTGCCTCACTGATGAATTCTATCAAACACTGAAGAAAAGAATACTAACCCCACACAAGCTTCTTCAGAGAATAAAGGAAGAAGAGCTCTTGATTCATTGTGTGAGATCAGTATTGTCTTGATACTAAAACAAGACAGAGATATTATAAAAAATAAAATAAAATTAGGGTTGCCTGGGTGGCTCGGTGTGTTAAGCATCCAACTCTTGATCTCAGCTCAGGTCTTGATCTCAGGTCGTGAGTTCAAGCTCTGCACTGGGCTCCACAAAAAGAAAGAAAAAGAAACGAAATTACAAACTAATATTCCTCATGAACATGGACATAAAAATCCTAACAAAATATTACTAAATCAAACACATCGTTACATAAAAAGGATAATACATCATGACCCAGTGGGGTTTATCTTAAGAGTACAGGTTGGTTTAACACTTGAAAATCAGTAAGTATAATTCACCATATTAGGATATGAAGGAGAAAACCATATGATCGTTTCAATAAATGCAGAAAAATCATTTGAAAATATTCAACTACTATTTAAAACTATTAATAAACTAAGAGTAGATAGAAGGGATTGTCTGTAACTTGATGAAGGGTATCAACGAAACAGCAGTAGGTAACAAAGTACTTCACTGTGAGAGGCATACTGCTGTGATAAGTAACAAGGCAGTGTGTCCATTTCACTGATTCCTTCCAGCATTGTTCTGGAGGTCCCCGACAGGGCCACAGACAAGAAAAGGAAATAAAAGTCACATCTACTGGAAGAAAGATGACATGGTCGTGCACATGGGAAATCCAAAGAAATTCTACCAAAAAAGCTATGGAATAAATAAGCAAATTCAAGTGAGTCACAGGACAGGGGTGATATAAAAAACCTTAATATTTTCACAGTCTAGCAGTGAACACTTGGAAAATAAGATAAAATGAACAATCTTATATATAATAGCACCAAATATGATAAGTGTTTATGTATGTGAAATGAATTACAGACATAGTGTAAAAGCTAAAACTATAAACTTCTATAAAAGCATATCAGACAATCTTCACAACAGCTGGAATAAAATGGTTATGCATTTAGAAAAATATCACATTGTTCCCTACTCTTCACCACACACAAGAATTCATTCCAGATTAATTAAGGACTTAAACATTTTTCTAAAACTACAAAATTTTATGTGGTATCTTTTTGGCCTTGGGATAAGGAAAGATTTCTTAAGCCACAAAAAATGCACTAACTATAAAAGAAAAAATGCACAAACTTGACTATATAAGAAATTATTTATATATATGTGTGTGTGTATATATACACACACACACACACACATACACACACATATACATACATACATATGAGACTGGTTTCAAGAATATATAAAGAACTCTATGAATCAATAAGAAAAGAAAACCTAGTAGGAAAATCAGCAAAACACTGAGGAGGCCTTTCATGGAAGAGGAGATAATAAAGCCAACAAAAAATAGCCAAGAGAAATATTAGTAAGCAGTGAAATGCAAATCAAAAGCACAGGGAGGTGCATTCAGTTGACAAAACTGCAGAAGTCTAGAAAGCCATCTACCGGTGGTAATGTGGATCAACAGGATTGCTTATAAATTGCTGGAGGGAGTGTAAATTGATAGAAACACTTTGAAAAGGGCTTGGTAATCTGCCTATCAATTTGACCATGTATAGAAATTGTGTCTCAGAGATTCCACTTCTAGGTTTAAATCTACGAAAATGGGCACATTTATACCAGGAGCTATGAAAGGAAATAAAAGCATTTTTAAAAAAATAATAACACAAAGTCTAAAACAAACCCAAATGCCATCAATTGAGAATGGACAGAGTACAAGAGACTCCTGCTGTGGATGCTGACTATTACTGTTGTGTTCACACAGAGAACCCCCATCTCCCAACAGCATGGAGATAGCTCATTAATATCATTTTCAGTGAGAGGAGAATACATTTATCACTATATTCTTTTAATAAAATTCATAAATAGCAAAAACAAAACTATACATTGTTTAGGTAATTCATGAAATTTAAAATACTAAAGAGGCAAAGACATCATAAGCCCCAAAATCCGCATCACAAGGGACGAGGAAATCGTGTGACCTGAGGAGATAGTGAGCACTCTAGCTCCTGGGTGTCTTACTACCATTTATTTCGTTACATTTTAAGCATTAAAATTCAACTTTTCTAAATTGAACACTTGGAATTCCAGAGCCCAATTCCCAATTTAAAATGCAAAACAAGCCTGTGGCAAATATCCTAAAATGAAGGCCTCGTCCCCAGAGGTACTGGGCTCATATGTGGAAGCTGCATGTGAATTGGCAAGATGGGGCCTGGCCACCTGTCAGCCACGGAGTAAAGTCCTGCAGGCTCTATGAGAGCCCTTGAGGTCATGATGAGCATCCCCCTGGGGGCCCACTGCCCAACCCTTCCTCTCCAGGGTCTTTTGGGCCTCTCCAGGCTGAGGGGTGCTGGACAATTGTGTCCCTCTCCTCAGAACAAAGCTAATCTACATCCATCATATTTGGCTTCAAACCACTGCCTCTAGTCACAACACCGCTTTATTCTTGGGGTCTCTCCTGGTGCCTATACATCAGGGCTCCCCTCTCAGAAGCTGATGAGTGTGGATCCCATGCCTGCATGGGGGCTCCTGCTTCACAGGACAGGAAGGAGGCCCTTTGTGCTCTGGTAAGGGCAGGTTTCAGCTCCACGTCCCTCCCCCTGGCTGCCTGGCCCAGCACAGCCTGCTCTCTGACTCCTGCCTCTCTTTACAAACATCTCAGCCTCCACCTCCCCAGGGAGACTGACAGCCCAGCTGAGCAAGCTGACCTTGACTTCCTCTTGCCTTCTGCAGCCTCTGCCCCAGGGGTAGAGGAGGTGGGGTGGAGAGAGTCACACCCTGACTCCTGGCCCTGTGCTCCAATCCAGCAGAGGGAGAGGAGGCCTGTGGGGTACACTGGTGGATGAGCCCTGTACCCCACACACCTGGGTAGGGCTCTAAGCCCTGAGACAGAGACCCTGCTCCAGGGAGAGCCAGGCCTAGGATGTGCCCAGGCCCCTGAGAAGCCCGGACAGTGAAATGCGGGAGTGACCTGGGGTAGGGCCTTTGTCAAGTGGACAGTGGAGAGGGTGGGTGTCAGGCTAAAGCCTCAGAGCACACATGAAATCTTGGTGGCTGTGGAGGCCCCTGGAGGTCCACATAGAGCCCACACAGGGCCGTGCAGCCCTGTGTACGGCCGTGTGGGGCCTGTGTCCCACCTCTCTGGAGACTGTGTAGGGCCTTGCAGCCTCCTGTCCTGTTTCTGCAGAGACAAACAAGTGCCCCTGTCTCTGCAGAGACAGATGAGTGCCAAGCACAGCCCTGCAGAAATGGAGGCTCCTGCAGGGACCTCCCAGGGGCCTTTGTCTGCCAGTGCCCTGCAGGCTTCACTGGAGTCCACTGCGAGACAGGTAGGCGCTGTGCTTGGGTGGGTCCCCTGAGTGGCTGGGCCCTCATCCACATTCGTGATGCCCTGGACGCCCTGGACAAACCTGTTTTCAACAAGCGTAGACCCTGGGCTGCTCAGCGAGCGGAGGGAAATGGCTGGGCCCCTGGCCCAGCTGGACAGGCCCCCCCAGGGGGAGGGACCCCGGGAAGGGAGTTCCAAGGCTAAGGGGGATTTCCCCAGCAACACCCCCCCTCCACACCCAGCATCTCTCCTTGGCATCTCTCCTCGATCCCCCTTCCCTTCTTCCCGCTATCCTCTCCTCCCTCCCCCAGACACCCCCTGGCGGCTCTGGCCAACTCTCTGGGTGTTCTCCAGAGGTGGATGGCTGCCACTCCAGCCCCTGCCAGCACGGAGGCCGGTGTGAGAACGGTGGCGGGGCCTACCTGTGCGTCTGCCCAGAGGGCTTCTTCGGCTACCACTGTGAGACAGGTAGGGAGGCAGAGGCCAAGCCCCGGCTCCTCCAGAGGCCCCTTACTCAGGCCTCTGCTGGGTGCCCTGATGCTAGCTACCCACCTCTTGCACTTGCCCCTCCAATGGCCCTACTTCACCTCAAGAGACGAGGCTGGCTCCATGGCCAGCCTGGGTGGGCAGAGCTCGCTGCAGCCCCAGCATCCCAGGACCCACCTCTCCTTACACCTGGGAATTCTCTGCCCATTTTCCTTCTTTATAGGACTTGCAACTCTCTGCAACTGTCTCTTCAATTTGCTGGTCTCAGCTCTCCTCCTAGGATGGGTGTGTCCCAGGGGCAGGTCCTGTTCTAGCCTTGACGCTGGGCTTGGCTGGCAGCACTGCGCTGTGTGGCTGTGTGGGCTGTGCGGGCTGTGCGAGGCTGCTGGGCTGGTGAAGGTTCTGCTGGGGGGTGAGGTCTTAGGCCCAGGGACTGTGGGTGCTGGTAGCCCCAGCATAAGCATCGTGGGGGCCATTTGTGGCCAAGGAATCTCACTGTACAAGCTTGGGGTAGGTAAGGGCACACCTGGAACACGGTTAGTGGCCATGACAGTGATAAGGGGGCTCCTGCAGCTTCACTGGGAACCTGCAGGTCCTGGCCCTGGCCTGGGGAGCTCAGGTCCCCTCGGTGCCCACAGCCCCAGTGCAGAGGGAGGCTGCCCTGGCTGCCAGTTGCTCCGCAGAAAAGGCCAGCCCTGTGCTCACCCCACCCTGAGTCACCGCCTACCAGACTACCTTGGCTTGGGAGTAGTGGTGGGATGACATGCCCAGCCTCCCGTTGGGACCTCTGGCAAGCCCTGCATTTCCCCTCTGGCAAGCCCTGCATTTCCCTCCCTCACCTCTTCAGATCGCTTCCTGTGATGGTTCCAGCCACATGCACCCCACAAACATGCCCACACAGGAAGGACCTGTTGCCCCTAACAGCAAGGGTCCCACTGGGGGAGAGGCTAAGGCCCCAGTGTTCACTGCTCCTTTCCTCTTCCCCAGTGAGTGACCCCTGCTTCTCCAGCCCTTGTGGGGGCCGCGGCTACTGCTTGGCCAGCAATGGGTCCCACAGCTGCACCTGCAAAGTGGGCTACACGGGCAAGGATTGTGCCAAAGGTGAGGTGGCAAAGGTGCCAGCGCAGCGGGTGGGCCTCCCTCCTCCCTCAGAGGGCACAGACCCCTCAGGGGACAGGTCAAAGTGCTGAGCACCCCCAGGGCAAAGTGTCTAGGCAGTCGCTTACATGGGCTCTGCCCAAGCAGCAGGAAGGGGTATAGAACCACCCAGGAGCCATAAATACAGTCACAGATACACACACATCTGAGATACACACCCACCCCCTCCATGGAGGGCAAAGGCAGTCACCTGCGCACACATTCATGAGGTCCTCCAGGAGGCACAGGCCAGAGACCAGGTGAAACGGCCCATTGTGGCAACAGGAGCGGGCTCCCCACCAGCAGTTGCCCACCTCCGCCCCGGGGGGACAGGCCCGAGAGCCACCAGGTGAGACGCCTGGCTGGAGGCCAGGGTTTCTGTGGCTGACAGCTGACCACCCCTCCCTTGTTCTTGATGGAAACCCTGAAGAGCTCTTCCCACCAACGGCCCTCAAGGTGGAGCAAGTGGAAGAGAGTGGGGTCTCCATCTCCTGGCGTCCACCTGAAGGCCAGGGCGCCAGGCAGATGCTCGATGGCTACGCAGTTACCTACACATCCTCAGACGGTGCCTACCGCCGCACAGACTTTGTGGACCGGAGCCGCTCCTCGCACCAGCTGCGTGCCCTTGCAGCCGGCAGAGCCTACAACATCTCTGTGTTCTCAGTCAAGCGCAATGCCAACAACAAGAATGACATCAGCAGGCCAGTGCTGCTGCTGACCCGCACACGTGAGTGCCCACCTGGATGTGCCTGGGGCCACCAGGAGAGGCACACTGGCCAGGGGCCCCACAGTGCTGTGGCTTAGGAGTGAGGCCATGGGAGAAGTTGGGGGGCTCCCCAAGAAGGCACCTGCCAGGGGCCAGCCCATGCTGGGGGGGTGCCAAAGGGACAAGCAAGGCTCCCAGGAGGTCACCCCAACATGCTGAGGGGGGAGACAGCAACTCTGAGGGGGTGGGGACAGAGCCTATTGGTGGCAGTTCTAGAGAAGGGGGCTGCCAGGGCGGATGCCTCTGGGGGTGCAGCTGCACAGGAGGGGGAAGCATAGTCTAGGGAGGCCTTGGGGCCTTACCTGGCTCATCTGCTTCTGGGATCTACAGGGGAGGGCCTGGTTCTCCACAGGGAGGAACCTATGGTAGGTAGAGGCCAGGTAGGCATGGGAGACTGTGGAAGGGGGTGCTGGAGGCTGGAGGAAGGACCATGGATGGGGCAGTGGCCCCCTGGGCAGCATGGGGTCCATGAGGGTCCATGAGGGTCCATAAGGGCAGCTGGTAGGGGTTCAGAGCATAGCCAGCACACAGCGGCTCTGCTCCCACCACACCAGGTACTAGTACAGGTCAAAGCAGGCAGGCAGGGCCATCCCCAAGAGCACTGTGAAGCCAGATAGCCAGGACCCACCAATGGGGACTCACGCTAGGAAAGGAGGGAGGCCAGGTTGCTCAGAGGCATGGACAGGAACTTCATGGAAGGAAGGTGCCCAGGTATCACCTGCCAGCCCGAGCCAGACACTGACCCTGAGGACATTGAGGGCCAAGCAAGGGATGAGATGAGAGACTCAGGAGAGGTGTGTGATGGGGAAGGCCAGCTAAGAGGCACTGAGAATGCACCTAGGCCAGCAGGAGGACCAGAGCGAGCTTGGTCGCAGAGTGGGCTCAGCCTGAGCTTGGCTTTAGGAAGAAATGGCATCCCTACCCCTCCACCATCAGAGTATGAGTGGGGTCTCCCCAGGAGACCAGGGTGGGCCGGAGGGATGCTGCCCACTGGACTGAGCACTGCACTGCTAGGAAACAAGGGCTCCCCTCCTGGCTCCTGTGGTCTACCCAGACCCTTCCCCATAGTAGCCCAAGATTTCCCCAGCTCCTATCCTCGGTAGGCTGCAGCATCGCCCAAATGTTCACTGTCAGTGCAACCAGAACAGCCAGGGGAAAGAAAAAGGAGGTCCCATGGTCCATGTGTCCCAAGGGCCCCACCCCACGGCCTCAAGACCGCAGGCCTCTGGTGAAGCTGCCTGCACCCCTACCCCAGGCAGGAGCCTATCCGGTTGACCCTAGTCCCTCTGTGGCTGAAGGCCGCAGCCAGCAAGCCCAGATGGGTCAGCGTCTCACTTGGACCCCTCTCAGTGACCCCCCACCCAGCACACTTCCTGAGTCCTGTCTCATGGTCTCAAGCACCTGCCTTCCCCTGGAGCGAGGAGGTGCCACCACCAGCTAAGGGGCCTGTTACCCCCCAGGACCCCGCCCAGTTGAGGGCCTCGAGGTCACCAATGTGACAGCCAGCACCATCTCAGTGCGGTGGGCTCTGCACAGGATCCGTCATGCCACTGTCAGTGGCGTCCGTGTGTCCATCCGGCATCCTGAGGCCCAGGAGGACCAACCCACTGATATGGACAAGAGTGTGGACAGATTCACGTTTGGGTAAGAGCAAGGGGCCAGCCTTCCCTTCCCTCGGGGCTCTAGGGCTTCCTCCCTTCTCCCTCTGTGCCCCTCCCCTGCCGTTCCCCACCATCCCCGCCCGCCTTGAGAAGCAGGGGTGTGTGTGCGCCTCCTGTGTTTCACAAGCACCTGCTCAGCCCTGACAAGCAGAACCCCCCTTTGTCCCGGCCCTTAGTCCTGTCTCGCCCCCTCACAGGTGCTGCCAGACAGGTGTTTGAAAGTGCCCAACAATGCAGGGACACTCTAAAACTTGGGGTTCATGCCTCCCACACAGATAATGAGACCAAGCCACCCAGAGAGTGGTACAGGACTATCCTAGCCGGAGTCACGCAGGCCCCTCTGAAAGGGAGACACAGGGCACCCCTACACTTGTCTTAAATTTTTATATTGTTCAAATTGTATGTTAGAACCTTAAAGTAGGCATGTAAACATCTTATGTTTACTTATTACAAATACAACGAAACTACAAAGTAAATACAACTTACATGAAAATCAATCATTGAGACTGGCTGAGGATTGAAGTAAATGCTGGAATGGCCCCACAGTGAAGGCTCAGACTTCACAGCCTCAGCCCACTCGGGTTCGCCAGCCAGGGAGGCTTCTGACACCTGCTGGAGGGCGGTGCTGGAAGACAGGAGAGTTGGGGAGGGAGACTAGCTGGGGTATCTGTGCCTGCCAGTTGAGGAAACTCCCATCTAGTCAGCTGTGCCTCTGACTGCATACGCCCAGGTCTGCTCTGTGGGGACTGCCCACTTCCAAGGACTGGTGTGACAAAAACACACATGAGGCCCTGGTGACTGAGTCAGGGTCCCCAGGACCACCCATGACTCACTAGGGCCCCCCCAAACTCAGCAGAGGCTGTGCTCCCAGCTGGGATTCACAAGAGAGAAACAGTGCAATGCACAGGAAGGGAGAAGTCGGTGGGCCCAGGGTGAGCTTCCAGGGCCCTTCCCCATGGAGTCACACAGGCCACCAGCCAGCATGACGATGTGTGATGTGCTGTCTTCAGGGGAGTCTGTGAGAGACGCAGCACCCAGGGTTTTTATCGGGGGCTGGGCATGGGGCACCCCCACCTGCTGTCAATTCGGGGTACCCAGGAGGAAATGGGTGCTTAGCATGAACCACACTGCACAGAGCTGTGGGGGCAGTGAGGTCCTCTCATGCACAAGGGTGCTGGGAACTCTGCCAGGAACTCCTGCCAAGGGCCCCGCAGGAGGGCAGTGGGGTCTGCTCATTGACCCTCTTCTGCATAGTGATCTCCAAGTGCCCTTTTCTGGCCTCTCCTGCCTGAACACCAGCCTCTGCACCACAGCCATCCCGGGCAGGTGTGGGCCATTCTTGACCCTTGCCCTGTACTAGACAGAGACAGATCAGGGAGTAGTTCCCATGTGAGGAACCCGCAGGTCTCAGGCCACAAATCTGGTCATTCAGGAGGCCACCTGCAGGATCACCCACAGCTAGGCCCGCCTGTGTGGGAGCAGTTACAGTCTGGCAGCGGAGCCTCTCCCTGCCTTCCCGCCCACAGGTCCCTGCTGCCAGGAAGGAGATACACCATCCAGGTGACTGCCCTCAGTGGGCTTGGGGGACAGGAGCCTCCCACTGAGAGCCTGGCCTCGACCCCACTGCACGTGTGGACTCGTGAGTACACAACCTCAGGTCTTGTGGGACCTTTGCAAGCTCTCACCTCCCTCCAGCCAAGTCCTACCAAAGTGGCCCTGGCATCCCACAGGTCCCTTCCACAGGTGCCAGGAAGGGCAGGCGTCCCAGGAAGCCCTCTGCTTGGGTGTTTATCCGCACCCAAAGGCTCCTGGGCGAAAGGCCAGAGGGCATGCGGGTGAATGCCCAGTGTCCACTCTCTGGTCTCCCCAATGTGGAGGGGGCCAGTGTGTCATGTTGTCCACACCAGAGGGACCCGTGAACAAGGCGGGTGTGTGGTAAGGAGGAAAGATGTGGGCAGAGTCTAGGTTCCAGGTTGCAGGACAGCCCAGCTGGGGTAGGCACATGGATAGCCCATGGCGGGGTGGGGGAGTGTGGTGAGGGCCGGCTCAAGTCCTGGCACTGACCCTGAGTGCTGGGACCCTGGCCCACTCCCTGCCTGCCTGGCCCCCTCCCACACCCCAGAGGAGGGTGCACATGGCCAGGCTTAGGCAATCAAAAGGAGAAGACGCTGATAGGCTGCGCAGGCCTGGGGCTTCCGTGGCTTCTTCCCGGCAGCATGCTGGGGAGTCTCTTGGGCAAAAGGAGGTGCTGCTGCAAATACCCCTCTACACCACCCTTTAGGACTGTAAGGTTGTCCATCATGACCACACAGGGCTTCCAGGAGACTTCAGCAGTCGTGTCAGATCTTTAAACTTGGTGGTGGCCCCTTTCACCTCCCTTCCCTGCTCCGTGCCTATCAGGGCCCCTGCCGCCAGCCAACCTGACAGCCGCCAGAGTCACGGCCACCTCTGCTCATGTGGTCTGGGACACCCCCATTCCCAGTACCTTGCTGGAGGCATATGTCATCAACGTGACCACCAGCCAGAGCACCAAGAGCCGCTACGTCCCCAACGGGAGGCTGACGTCCTACACGGTGCGGGACCTGCTGCCAGGACGGCGCTACCAGCTATCAGTGACCGCCGTGCAGAGCGCTGAGGGTGACCAACTGCACAGTGAGCCTGCTCACCTCTACATCATCACCTGTAAGTATGGCCCTGCCAGTGATGGTGGGGCAGGGATGGCACGCAGGCCAGGCCTTGCGGTCTGTTCAGGACTGATGGGGCCATGAAGGTGGCCCAGCCCCTCGTGCTCACTGTGGGCCCCCAGAACAGCAGGCTGGGCTGCCCTCCTTGGGGTGTGGCATCCTTGCCCAGGAGACAGCTCAGCCCCAGGACCCGCATGGGCGACACCATCCCAGGAACATCAGATAACCACAAAGCAGGACTGTGTTCACACAGGAGAATTTGGGGGTATGAAAATCAGTGGGGAAGGAAGAATTCACGGACAGTCAGTGCAGGGTCCATGCACTAGGAATTTGTAAACATAAGCATATCCCTCCTCACCTTGTCCCCAGGGAGTGGCCTCACAGCCAGGCCCGACCCACGAGGAGCCTCTGGACAGAAAGATGGGAGAGAGGGTCAGGATGGGCATGGGGAGGGGTGGCCTGGGAGAGGTAGGAAGGGAGACCCACGTGGACACACAGAGGGAGGAAACAGCTGAGGAGCACAGAGCCTCAGGCCACACTAAAGATGTGGTCTGCTCCCCAGCACACTGGAGGCCCGTGGAGTCCTAGCAGGTCCTGCATGACCCTGTTGCCATGCTGGAGCCCGGAGAAGGTGCTGTAGGGAGAGGGTGCATCTAGACAGACGCTGCGGAGAGGGCAATGGGGTGAAACGAGTGTGCAGGGAGGCGGATAGTGGCTGGGGCAGAACAGAACTCCCGAGAGCAGATACACAGGCACCATGCAAGAGGGTCAGACCTTATGCAGCTGCAGGCATACCTGCCCAAGGGAGGGCTGGGGGCACAGTTAGGAGACAAGGACCCACAGAGAAGCCTCATCCTCACTCTCTGGGCATGTGGGGGTGTCCTGTCAGGTCCGAGTGGCAGGCCATGCCCTGTAGATAGAGATCCTGGGCCTAGGGTGGGCTAGACGAGCTGGCCCTCTGACTCCTGGGATGGGATGCAGGGGGTGGGCAGGGAGCAGGGCTTGGGCTTGCTAGAAAGTCACAAACCCACGAGGTCCCACAAAGCCACCAAGAGGCCTCGGGGCCACACACACCGTCTCCAGTGCTCCCCTCTAAGAGGCCTGGCGGGACCAGCCTCATGCAGCCACCCACTCCTCCCACCCACCTGCAGCCTCGAGGGACGGCGCCGACAGACGCTGGCACAGGGAGGGACTGCATCCCCGAGTGCTCAGAAACAGACCCCCGCCCGCACGCCTGCCAGAGCTGCGCCTGCTCAGTGACCGCGACGCGCCTGAAACCCAGACCCCGGCCCCCAGGTGCAGCCTCGGCCATCCCCCCCAGAGCGCGTGGCCCCAGGCACGCACTCTGTGGCGGTGACCCATGGTGACTCCCTTGGCAGGTTCTCAGAGCTGGTGGACGGCAGAGGGCGAGTGAGTGCCAAGTTTGGGGGCTCGCCTGGCAAATCGGTCACCGTGAGATCGCGTGAGTGCCTCGGCCAGCCTCAGGGGCCTCACTGCCACCTCCTCAGGCCCATGTCCTCAGCACGATGAGGGACGAGGCCCCTAACACCTGGGCTTAAAGACCACCCCAAGCACCGGATACCACCTCCAACAGGGACGCGCAGCACAACGCAGGCCCTTGCATCTGCACAGGCTCACAGGGGCCATCCCAATATGGCAGAATGGTTTGAAGTGCAGGCTGTTGGCAGGGCTCAGGGTCAGGAGGAGGTTTGAGGCGCAGAAGCTGGGCTTACCAAGCCAGGAGTCCCAGTGTAGCTTAGAGAGCAGGAAGCAAGAGAACATAGTACCATCTAACTCCTTGCTACTCAAAGCGAGATACTCGGACCAGCAGCACCAGCCTCGCCCAGGGGGTTCTAGATGGGCAGGATCCCACCCAGAGCTGTGCAGTTGGAATCTGTGTTTAATAAGAAGCCAAGTGATTGGCACGCACGTTACAGTCTGCAGACTGCACCTCTCCGTCACTTAAGAGACTGTGTCCCAGGTTCAGATCCTCCTCAGCCTGGACTAATGGACCACTAATGGACCACTTGTGGCAGACCAGTGGCCTGCCTGGCCCTAGCACCACAGGGCATGAGCGCTGGGTTGAGATGCCCTGGCCCCTTCCCACATGGTTTAGCAGGAGGGGTTGGGCTAAAAGGTGTTCCCCAAGACTGTGGCACAGCAGGCCAGGAGCTGCATGCCCATGGGCTGCCCCTGCCCTCAAGGCCCTTAGGACCCTAGGCAGGGCAGCCCAGGTCCCGTCCTCACCTGTAAACCAGGTCCTGTTCTCATGGAATTCCCTGGCACAGAACCTAATTATCAGTTTAGTGAGAATTCTCAACTAGCACAAACATTCCCAGGCCAGGGAAGAAAAGGGACAGTGATGAGCAGGTGGGGGCATCGCAGCCCCCGTGACCAGCAGGGAAGGAGCAGAAGGGCTCACCAGACATGATGACCAGAAAGAGGTGTCTAGGAAGCTGGGCAGGCTAGGCTGTGACCCAGACACCCTCCTAAAGCCACAGAAGCAATCATAAAAAGCCCAAATGCACAGGCAGGGACCCCACAGAGAAGCTGACTTGCATTTAGGGTTGGCCAAGCACAAGGTCTGCCTGAGGGTAGATGTAGAGGGAAGAGGCATCACAGCCCCAAGAAGCAGGGGTGGAGGGAGCAGAGAGTGGAATTTGACCATAAGAAGGATAGCACAGCATCAGCCACCTGGAAGGATGGGGCCATTGGGTCAGATAGGACATTTCGCCCAGCCTCAGGCTACCGGTGACCTTCACCAAAGCAGCTCTGAGGTTCAGCAGGAGGGTTAGGGCTGGCCCCCACCTGGAGAAAAGCTATCTTGCTGAAGGCAGCTCTGGGGCCCAGGGGACTCTGCCCCAATGGTGGGAATGGTCAGCAGATGAATGGGCCACACCGAGCCCTTACCACAGCAATCTCTATACCCCAAGGGAGAGAAGCAGCTCTAGAAGGCAGCCCAAGAACAATCCTGGGCATGAGGCAGCAAGCTTCGGGGTCAGCACACTGGAACATTCTGATTTCTCCTAGAACCCACGGCTCCGGTGCAGCTTGAAAACATGGAGGAGGCCCCAAAGCAGGTGCCTGAGCAGGTCAGCCTGGCCCTCCAGCTTCCTGAACACCGCAGTGACAAGAATGGGGAAAGTAAGTCAGCAGGCGTGGACTTTCAGAGCTAACCATCCTAGGGGGGCCTTAAGGGCCGTAGGTGGGGGCGGGGGGGCACCCATAATGAAGAAGTGGCAGACTGAGAGCTGCCCAAGGAGCAACCAAGCTCGTCATTCTGGAAAGGGTGGGGTGAACCAGATGATGCTTTTACAGACAAGGAACAAGCCTAGAAAGCAGAGTCCCCCAGACTACCCAGGTCTGCCTTGGAGGGACTGACCCTCCATTGCAGAGATGGCCCCTCCTTCCCTCCACGTAAAGCTGAGCTCACCCCGCACCTCTCCACAGAGGAGATGTGCAGCAGGACATGGTGGACATGGAGGGGCAGCCACTGAGTGTGTTCCACACAGAGGGTGGCCAGGCAGACCCACGCTCGGTGCACAGGGCCAGCAGGGCCTTGCTGGGCACACGGGGCACGGACCTGTCTGGGGAGACCCACCCCTGCAGGGTGAGGCAACACCCCTGCAGGACATTCTTACAGGGCATTTCCCCTTTGGGCATGTGTTCCTTATACCAACTCAGACTCTGGCTCTACCTTCCCTCCTTGCTCTAACCCTTGGGGCTCTGGCCTTCCAGGGATAGTTCTTCTAGGACCCAGTGGTTCAGACTCTGCTCACGTAGCAACCAGACCAAAGGGAAGGTAGGGTACTCACTAAGGGTGAGCCAAGTGCCCAGGATGCCCCATCTGAAGATACATGCCACCTGCAGACCTGCCCCAGGCTACCCAAGGACAGAGGCGTCAGGAGAACCTGAGCTGGAGAGTGTGGTGGCAGACAGTGGCCCCAGCAAAGCCACAGCCAGCAGGCTCCCCTCGTGGTGCAAAGCCTGGAACGGGGGCTGGCCCTGGCGAGTAGCAAGAGTCGGATGCAGCCAGGAAATGATTCTGTTAGTTATGGTGGGGTTCAGAGTAAAGACACGCATGTTGCCATTGCCTCATAAGTGAGAAAAGCACATGTTTCATTGGACAGTTTGTGTTGTTAGCCCTCCCCAATATTAGACATTTCATTTCATAAAACTCAGGAACTAGTGGGATGTGAATGACCTCTCCTGGGTGCCTTCTGAAGGAGAGGTTCAAGGTGGTACCAGACTGGCTCCAGATGTCCCTGTAGTCTGCAGTGTTTGCTAATGTAAGGGATGCAGGCTGGCCAGGGGATGGGCAAAAGTGATTTTAGGTGATAAATAGGGGGAAAAAATCATTAACATCCCCCAGGTGCACCCAGTGAATCACGGTTTTTTGTTCCTGTTACATCTGATATGGGTCCATGACAGCACCTTTTATTTAGTTTAGTAAGTTAGCATTTTTTTTTTTAGTAAGTTAGCTTTTGATAAGATGATGGCCTTTAGATCTGGAACCCATGAACTAGAACATGAGTAGGAACTCGTATCTTGCTGTTGTCCCCCGTTCACCTCGAGCCTGAATTTCGTGTTTATGGTCCCTTTGCTCTGCTGCAGGGTGGGCAGTGGGGAGAAGGGATCTTGCTACATATCCACATGTGCCTGAACAATTGTAGGTTTCTTGTTACAAGGTGAGAGCCTGGCTGTGTACAGCCTCCCTGACCTGTGTTCTCGCTGCATGTCTGCAGTGAAGCTGATCAGTGCTGCTGTGTGTGGACGCAGCTCGCTTATTCCCGACTGAGCATCTGGTCTGCCAGTAACCTCACCATGGCCTCGTCTGCTCAGCTCAGATGGTCCCTGGGCCGCTCTGCTCTTCTTACATATGTCTTCTGGCACGTGTGCAATACAGATACTAGGGCATAGAATGTATGAAAGCCCCAGTCTCAAGAAGACACTAAATTGTTTTCTAAGTGGGGACATCAGTTGACAGTTGTCCAGCCATGATCAAGAGATGTGGTTAATCCAGTCTCTCCAGACCTGATCTTGCTGTGTTTCCAGATCCTGCCAGCAGCATGGGTGTGAAGGGCGCCCCTTGGGATATGGATTTGTGTCTCTTGGATGCTGATACAATCAAGCATCTTTCATTGGTATTGACCAAAGGCTCTGGGTCCAATGCTCTGATCCACTGTTTGGACTTCCTAGAGCCAACACCAGGAGTTTCAATGGCACTATGTTTAGGGAGGTTTGCTGTCCCGCAGTGCCCACCTGCTCCCTTTGACCTCAGTGTCACCTGCTCTTGGTCTTCTACAAAAGTTTACAATCATCTTATCAAATCCCATCAAAGTACTTACTGGTACTTTACCTGGCCAAATGTTTGAGGCCCTATATGCCTGAAAATACTTAGTAGCTCTCACATTTGAAGGGCAATTGGAGTGGGTATAAAATTCAAGGTTCAGAGGTCCTCTACCTTCAGTTCTTCAAACACTTCCCTTGTCATCTTCTGTCCAGTGTTGCTCTCCATGCATGTCAGTCTTGCTCTTGTTTCCTTGTAGGGTATCTGCCTATTTTCTCTGGAAGCTATTAGACTTTTCTTTCTCATGGAAAGGAGGATCTCCAGAGAGCCCTAGACACCCAAAGAGCACAATTAACACTCTTGACTGGCGTTTTCTCATCAAGCAACTCCCAGGTTAGGGCCGGACCTTTGGTATGGCACAGCTCATGGTAGCTCATAGAGAGGAGGAGGGTTCCCAAGATTATAACCTGCCACCATGGAGATCTGGAGTGGACACTAAGACTAGTCAAATTCTTCCTGTTTTCTCCAATCCTCACTCCAAAAGGGCTTTGGAACTCTCCCGGTTTTATCCCCTGGACACCAGAGAGAGGCAGGTAGTTTCCATCCTTGGCCAACAGCAGGCAAGGGCAGAACTTAAACCTCTTTACTCTGTAACTTATTGTCACATAGGATCCACCCACTGCCACCACTCCAGACTGCAGCCATATCCCTGTCTCCTACCCTGTTCAAAACAGCCATCTCTGTTTTGTTTGTTTGTTTTTGTTTTTACTTTAATGGGCATGCATGTTACAACAAACTCAGACTTAGGGGGGCTGACTTCACAGGGTGAGGCTATAGTGGGCAGTGCCCTGGGAGAAACCCCACTGCTGCAGGAACTGCAGGCTTCAGGTCTCAGCTGCCCAGGAGTGGAACAAATTATCAGTCAGGCTCTGCAGCCTGGTGTCCCAGTTACAAAGGGTGAGGACTGCTGGCACAGGCTCGCAGGTTCTAAATACCCCTGCACACTGCCATGTTCTGTAAGGTTGTCATAAAATATCTCTGTACAATTGTTTATAGTGTCTAAATTTCATGTCCTATTTGACCCCCTATTGTCAAAACTTAAGGGAAACACAGGCCTTTACTTCCTTGATTTTTAAAAAAAATTAAAAAAATTTTTTTAAAGGTTTCAGTGAGAAACTGGCAGAAGGACAGACTTATGATAAATGGAATAGAATTGAGTCAAGAAATAAACCCATACATCTGTGGTCAACTGATCTCAACAAGGGGCCAAGACCATTCAATGGAGGAAGGGAACACTGGATATCTACATGCAAAAGAAATGAAGTCAGACCCCTACCTCACACCATATACAAAATAAACTCAAAACAGATGAAATACCTAAATCTACCAACTAAAACTATAAAACTCTTAGGAAAAGACATGTGCAAATCTTCATGACCTTGAGTGTGGCAAAAGATTTTAGATATGATACCGAAAGCATGAACAACAAAAGAGAAAAAAAAGACACTGTAAAGCTTTTTGTGCTTCAAAGGATGCCATCAGGGAGTGAGAAGGCAACCTAGAGAATGAGAGAAAATATCTGCAAATCATATACCTGAAAGGCATTTGTATGTAAAATATATAAGTAACTCATGTGGCTGAATAAAAGGAAAATAACCCAATTAAGAAATAGGCAAAGGATCTGAACACTTGTTTCTCCAAGGAGGATACACAAATGGCCAAGAAGCCCATGAAAAAGATGACTGACATCATCAGTCATCAGGGAAACGCTAATCAAGACCACAGTGAGATGCCACTTCACAGTAGCTAGGATGGCTGGAATGAAGAGATGCAGCTAGCACAGTGAGGATGTGTAGAAGCTAGAACTGCAAACACTGCTGGCGGGAATGCAAAGTGGTACAACTGCTTTGGGGTAAACAAGAGTCTGGTCATTCCTCAAAGAATTAAACACAGAGTTATCATATGACCCAGAAAATCCCTAGGTATATACTCCTAGGTATGTATATACCCAAAAGAGATGAAAACAGATGCCCACACAGGGACTTGTACATGAATGTTCATAAGAGCATCATGCACATTGCCAAAAGATGGAAACAACCAAAATGTCCTCCAACTGATGAATGGATAAACAAAACATGGTCTATCCACACAATGGAACATTATCCCACCATATGAAGTACTGACACAGGCTATAAGATAAGATGAACCTTGAAAGCATCATAAGTAAAAGAAGCTAGTCACAAAGGACTCCATATGATTCCATTCCTATGAAAGTCCAGAATAGGGAAATCTACAGTGACAGGAAGTAGATCAGTGGTTGCTTGGCACTGAGGGTGGGGTGAAGGTACGGAGAGTGACAATTAAAGGGTAGGCGGTTTCTTTCCAAAATGATAAAAACATTCCAAAATTGACTACTGTGATGGGTGCACATATCTTTGAATATGCTAAGAACTTAAAATGGGTGAATTATATGGTATTTAAGTTCTATCTCAACAAAATGGTTTTTAAAATGTCATGTGCAGAACAGTGTTTAGGGTATCCCCTTTGTATAGGAAAGTGGTGAAGGGAAATATAAATATACCTATTTTCTTATATTTAAAAGAAGTAAAACTAATAAAAAATGGTTATATGAGGAAGGAAAGAATGAGGAAGTAAAAGTATGGAGATGGATGCTAGACTTCTCTGAATGTATCTCTGTAATTTAGATTTTAGGACCAAGGAAAAAATTTTTAATGACTCACATAAAAAGCAACACCTAAAAATTGAAAACAAACTGCAATAAACTCATTTATCCCGTTGATGGCATAACCACACAGGAAAAAGGTATCTCAAGTGATTTTAAAAATAGCCTTCTAGTCATTCATTCCTAGAGGGATATATTCTAATAACTTATTACAAGGATTGCAAGAAATTTAAAGTGGCACTCAAAGCTCTTAATGCTAGTAGTAATGCTGGTAATTTTTTTAGAACTGTTACATGTACATTGTGGAGTAATGAAAATAATTTTATCAATGTCACCAAGATTTTCAGTGTAAAGAGACACAATATAAAATCAAGGAAATTAAGGGGTGGCTGGGTGGCTCAGTCGGTTGAGCATCTGCCTTCAGATGCTCAATAATCTCAGGGTCCTGGGATCAGGCCCCACGTGGGCTCCTTGCTGAGTGGGGAGTCTGCTTCTCTTTCTGCCCCTCCCCACCAATGCTCATTCTCTCTCAAATAAAACCTTTAAAAAAATTTTTTTTAAATTTTTTTTAAAAATCAAGGAAGTAAAGGCCTGTGTTTCCCTTAACTATTGATGTAAACTCACAATTTGCTTATATTTATTCTTAAATCTAAGTTCCTAGTTCTACCAAAAAGTCCTCAAGCACTGACCCCCCCCAGGAGCAGTGAGTACCTCAGGCACCCAGACTATGGGCTCTAGATGCCCAATAAAAGAAACCAGAGGTCTTTGAGAAGTGGCTGATTTAAAGCCTGAAGCGGAATATGGACAAAATGTGCCCAGGACATACTTGTAAAACAAGCAAGCTTTTCAAAAACAATGGGGATCTTGTCTAAAGGGCACAGGAGTTAAACTGGAAGACTCCCACAGGCTTAAGATGGGTACCTGGGGCATCAAAAAGACTAATGGCAGCAGCCGACTGACCCCCATCAAATATGTAAGAATGTATGAGTTCATGATAACGCTGAAAGAAAGCACAACGTGCTGGTCCCTAGAGCTGGCTGGGGACCAATGCTTACTTTCCAAGTGTACAAATAAAGGACAGGAATGAAGCATTTGTCTGGCCTTGCCTGGATGGATTATAATTCAGGGTGACCAGGTGGTGGGAAAGGGAAAAAAGGTCTTCATAGAAGACTTTCTGGCTAGAGAGACAGAAGAGTGACAGGCTGGGTTAGATGATGGATCTGTGACCTAGACTCAAGATCTCCGTGACCGCTCAAGCTATCCAGTGCAGGGATTATCAGAATTTCCTCCTGGATTAATCGGGCTGCCAATGCTAAACTCACAATCAGTTCTCACATCACTAAAACTGGAACTGGAGACCAGTCGTGCCTCCTGGAGTGGCTGAAGGGTGAAGCCGTCTTGCAAAGACTGCTTGAACCTGAATCCTATCAAGCCCCTCTCTCTGATCATCAATTTACAGAAAATGTGGAGAAGGGGGATGAGTTAATGCCACAAGAAAGCATTAGGTAAAATCCAGGAGGGGGAT
Organism: Martes martes; assembly: GCF_963455335.1. Taxonomy (NCBI): domain Eukaryota; kingdom Metazoa; phylum Chordata; class Mammalia; order Carnivora; family Mustelidae; genus Martes; species Martes martes. Next base: position 150,048,487 of record NC_137890.1, on the reverse strand, counting down.
TCTATAGGACAAATGACCTGGTTTCTTTAATAAGGGGGGGGGGAATAAATGCAGAGGGAAGGAAAATGAAAAGTTACAGATTAAAAGAGAGACACATCAAACTATGGCAATGGGTACTTAAGAATCCTAATGAGATCAGACCACTGGAAGTGACATTTTTAAGATGATCAGGGAAACCTGAACAAGGATTGCAATTTCTTATGGTACTAAGGAGCTACTGCTGATTTCACAATAATAGGGTTGTGCTTATATAAAAGTTTGTCAAGTCTGTACGTATTAGATACTTGCTGTATTTATAGGTGAAATGGTTTCTGTGAACTGCTTTGAAATTCTTTAACAAGAGAAAGAGAGGGGCACAGAGAAATGGGAATGCTAATAGGCTGCCTTCTGGGGTCCTGACAACTAACTGCTCATGGCCTGTTCACAGACACCCCTGGGAACTGTTCAGAAAATCCCTGTCAGAATGGAGGCACCTGCGTGCCAGGTGTGGACACCCACAGCTGTGACTGCAACCCAGGGTTCAAAGGCAGACGCTGTGAGCTTGGTAAGTCGGGGACCACTCCCTCCTGTGGGGACCACCAGGGCCCATGCCTCAAGACACCTGTCACAACAGGCTATGCTAGGCCTACTACAGTGGGTTTGCCACAAGGACCTCAAACCTCAAGATGCCAGGACAGGGGCCCAGCCTCAGTGCCCCAGACTTCCGAATGCCCAGGTAGGGATATTCAGAGGCAGTGAGCCACTCGGCCTCTCACCGCCCTGAAGATGCCCAGACAAGCAGGGGGTTTGGGGGCAGCCAGAAAGCAAGGGACATGGAGCACCCCATAGCCAGAGGTGGGTGCAGGGGGCTCTTTGCTTTGGGGGCCAGACATGGTGGTAAGACGGAAAGAACCACAGGCCTCCCTCTCTAAGAACATGGGACTGAAGATGGGAGGTGGGTGGACAGAAGCCCCCATACCAGCTGCACCATCCCGCGGCCTGTCAGACTCCCTCCAGCCCTAAGGGAAAACAGCCTGGGGGCTTCCTGACTCAAGCACCCCGCAGTTGCAGGAAGGGCACCCTCCTGGGGTGCAGGAAGAGCACTTGTTCAGCATGGCGCCCCTGTAAGCCCCTTTTCCTTTGTGCCGGCAGCCTGTAAAAAGGTGCCCCAGCCCTGCACTCGGCTCTTCTCAGAGACAAAGGCCATGCCGGTCTGGGAAGGAGGAGCCTGTCACCACATGTAAGTTTCTTTCCTGATTTCACCACATTCGTGGGAAGTTCTTGACTTCCAGAGAAGTGCCTTCATGAAGTCCAGTTCACCGACACTCACAAGAACTGAGGAGCTCTAGGGGTCAGGGTGATATAAGAGCTTGTACCCATTCCCTCCAGCTGATGAATCAGGAAGCTGAGGCCCTGAACCTGTGCAGGGAATGCCTGGCTGAGCCCTGGGGCCTTCCTTTCCCACACCCTCAAATCGCATCAGTCCCTCTCCAGTGGATGGCAGAGCCACGAGTACATCAATGCCAGGAAATGACATTCCTCTCCTCTGTGCCTCAGAGCCCCCTGGAAAGATCAACAATAGCACAGGAGAACTTGAGTCTCCACCCTGCCATTAAGTCATGACATTCATGCCTCAGTTTCCCCATCTGTAAAATGGGCTGTACAGGGAAAGCTTGCCTAGTTCACTGTGTAGGACCTTCCTTATTAACACTCTGTGACTCTGTAGTTCACACTTACAATATATTCAGTCAGCATATTCTTATCAGCCCCTACTGTGTGCCAGGAACAGCTCTAGACACTCAGCACATGGCAGTGAGCAGAACTGGCCAAAGCCCTGCCCTTGCAATCTGTACACCCTAGACATGGGAGTCAGAACACAGGGAGCAGAAGGACGTTATGCAGTGCTCTAGAAAGTGGTCAGGGCTGTGGAAAAGGAAGAGATGAATAGGTGGGCGGAGGAGAGCCAGGGTTGGGGACAGGGAGGGCCGGCTGCAGCATTCAACAGGGTGTCGGGAACTCTCATGGAAACACTGAACAGACATGGAGAGGGGATATCTGAAGGAAGAACCTTCCAGAAAGTCAAATTATCAGTTGCCAAGGCCCAAGATCAGGAGCATGTCTGCTTGTCTGAGGAGCAGCAAGGAGGCCAGTGGGGCTGGAGGAGACCAAGAGGGAGCAGTGGTTGGGTAGGGCAGGGAGAACCCAGCAGGGCTTTGGAGGCCCTTGGAAGGATTCTAGCATATGTTCTTTTGAAATGGGAGCTACTGAGGATGCCGAGCAGAGGAGTGAGCTGTTCGATTGTGTCTGAAGGTCACTCTGAATGGGATGTAGGAAAGCCAGGTAGAAGGTTTGATTTGAACTTGGACATGAAGCCAGACTTAACCCAGCACAGGAAAATACATCCTGATCTGCACTGGGCCCTGAGGATCCATGTGCACAGACCATCTGAATTTGGGTTCTGTGGAATGGCAGCCCTAATCCACAGTGCCCCCCATATTCCAACTGTGCCAGTGACCCCAGTGCTTGCTAGTGACCCACTAGGACCACCAAGTACCTGACGACAAGAGCCCAGGCCCTGTCAACAGCTTTTCATACTTCCACTTTAACGCATATTGGTCTGAACATCACTCTCTTGTATTTGGCACATAGTTGGGTCTTGCTTTATATCTGACATCTCTGGTTTTTACTGGAGTGTCTGTACCATTACCTGTTACTATAATGATGATGTGATTGGGTTTAAATCCACCACATTGCTGGGCGCTTTTTATGTGTCCTATCTGACCATTTTTCCTTTATTTCTCTTTCCCTGCGTACTTTGGGATTAATTCTTCCTTAGCCTTCTAATTTGCCAGCATTGTTGGTTCACTGGTTATACTTGTCTGGTTTAACTTTCTAGTGGCTGCTGTGGGATTTGCAGTATACTTTCAACCCCCCACAATATCCGTTTGCTGTTGCTCTCTGTCCTGTGTCCTGGAAGGGATCCTGCAGTAGCACGCTCCACTTCCCCTTGTGCACCCAGGTCTCGTAGCCAGATGCGCTACTCACCCATAGTCTATGACCCACATGATATGGTATGTTTGCTCCCCAAAGACAGTTATCTTTGTAAACACTGCTGAATACAATGTCTTTTGTTTGTCCGTGTTTACCATTCCCAGCACCCGGCACTCTTTTACAGACCTGAGATGCCCTTGGGTACTACTGGCCTTTGCCTCCAGAACTCACTGTGACTTTTCGTATAGTACAGGTCTGCCGGTGAGGAACCCTCTCTGCTCTGGTCTGTCTGTAAAGGGTTCGGTTTCACCTTCATTTTTGGAGGATATATTTGCCGAGTATAGAATTCCTGGCTGAGAACTATTTTTTCTTGGCACTCGGGAGTGCCCGTTTTCTGCCTTGGCATGGCTGTGCTCATTCTCACCTGTGAGCGTGTGTGCCCCAGCCCCATGGCTGCTCTGATGTCTCTTTACTACCATTGCTGGGAAACTAACACGTGGCTATGTACGTGTTTTTGCTCACAAGGCTTTGTTAAGCTTCTGTCTGTGGGGTCTTGGTTTTCACCAACTCTGGAAAATTTGGGCCATTAGTTCTTCAGGCATTTTTCCCATCCATTCATTTCTCTCCTCTCCTGCAACTCCAGTCACACAGGTATTAGACTGAGGACACCCTTCTCTCTACTTAGTTGTGCCTTGATTCCACAGCGGGGCCTTCGCATCCTGTGGTCTGTCCTCTGCACTGCCATTGTAACCTGCCACTAACTCCATTCCACGAGAGCTTCATCTCACACTCTGGGTGTTATCATTACTAGAAATTCCATTTAGTCCTTTCCTGGATCCTCCGTTTCTCTTCTCATTGTTTCTATTTTCCTTCAGATCACTGAACAGGTGGGACCAAATCTTTAACACACGTTTTAAGGGCCTTGTCTGCTATTCCTGCATTGCTCTCACCTCTGGGTGTCTTTCTATTTAATTACTGTTTGCTGCCTATGGGTCACACTTTCTTGAGGCTTTGTATGAGCCTTTGAATATCTTGTCATTTTTTTGTTGAATGCTGGACTTTTTAATCTTTTGGTCCTGAATGCTAAGTTTTATGTTTATTTCCCAAAATGTTTCATTTTGTTCTCCAAGATGGTTAATTTTAGTCTGGTCCTTTGGAAGCCTTTTAGGGTGGTTTAACCTTAATTCTGGGTTAATTTTGCTCCACTTCTAAGCCATGGCCTTTCTGGAGTTTCTAGTTCGTGAATGGCCTGTAGTAACTCAGCTGTTCAGCTTCTCCGTAGTTCTCCTTGCCCAGCCTCACGGGGTTCTCCCCTATGTGTGCACAGTTTTATCTTCAAAGGGATCCCTGTCCTGACCTCAGGAGCTCTTCCTCTGCATAGCTCCCTCCTCCCCAGTGCCCCACACACTCTACCTGCCTCTGCCTCCTCAGCTCACTGTGACCCTTGCTTGCCTTCCACCCCATCCTCTCCCCCCGCAACCACCCTGCAATGTAATCCAAAAAGTGCTCCTGGACCAAACTCTAGGGAGATCACAGAGCTCATTTCATTTGTTTCCCTTCTCTCAAGAATCATAATCTCACACTGCTTTCTAACATCTGAAAAGAACTGCTTTTAATATTTTGTCCAATTCTTTGGTTGTTCAAACTGGGGGGTTAATTCCAAATCCTGTTACTCCCTGAAGACTAAAAGCAGAAATCTCACCAAAGGCCTTAAATCCCATGGGCTATCCCAGACTGAGCATGAGTTGGAGCTTTTCAACAAACTCCCTGGATCTCCCTTTTCAATAGCTCTGACATTTGAGAGCTTTAACAAGAACAGAAACACTTCCCTGTTCATTACCATCTACAAATTTATGAGAGAAGTAGTATGAGTAATTCCCATTCCACACAAAACTGAGGTCTAAGTTCCAGAGACACAAAGGGGACTAGTTAATAAATGGGAGGAGGGGCTAGAAGTCTACACTGCACACATCAAACACCTTCATCTCCAGGGCTCTCCAACTTCTCCAAGAACTACCCTTAGGACCCAGGAGTGACCTTGTGCTATCTCAAGTCTTCACCGCTGAGTGAACTGCCTCAAGCGGGATATGTCCTCGAAATCTCTTATTTTATCTCTTAATATCATAATATTTTGTCCACACTCCTCAAAATGTAAACTCAAAATGGATGTATCTTATGTGAATCATACCTTAGTGAAGTTAAATTTTTTTTAATTACATGACTTTCATGTTGGACATTTTAACACATCCCTATGAAGTAAAGTTTCAGTAGGAAACTAATAGCCTTTCCGTCAAACACCTGCACAGTGACTGGTGGGTGCAAGTAGCCTAGCTGAAGCAGCTGGGCAACACTCTGCTCTAGTTTCCAGCTTTACACAACTTTCTTGTGACACAGGTACAAAAGAGTCTACAAAGTGCTTCAGGACATCTGCTTCAAAGAGAGCTGTGAAAGCACAAGCGTCAAGAAAACCCCAAACAGGTGCCATCTCGGGGCGGAGGCCCACAGTATGTCCGGCCTGTAGTTCACAGGGTAGCAGGGCAAGGGGGGCTCAGGACTGAACACTCGGGGGAGCCACAGTCCTGTGGGCCAAGCCAGGCTGTCTTGTCTGTGCAAATTTGTAGCCCTGCATAGCACATTCCTGTAGATCTGAACACATACAGATCAGTATAGCTGTTCATGGTGGGTGCTGGGGGAGTCACACAGTGGGTCGTGGGGGGTGGGTCACAAGGTAGGTGCTGGGAGGGGATCGCACAGTGGATGCTGGGGGGAGGTCACACGCTGGGTGCTAGGAGGGGATCACACGGTGCGCGCTGGGAGGGGCTCACATGGTGGGTGCTCGGGGTCACTCCGGTGCTAGAATTGGGAAGCATGGAACATTATTGACAGATGCAAGTATATAACTGTATATATAGGATATCTCTATTTTTTACTCACTCACAGCCAGGTTCTTTCCCCAGAGGGCTCAAGGGAGTCACAGGAATTATTACATAATGTGCTGCATGAATGTGTTGGGGGCCTTTCCAACAGCAGACTCCTCACCCCAGTCACTCTGCACAGACCCATTGGGAGCCACACTCCCTAGGGCTTGCATTACTGAGTGTCCGGGAATGGAATTCAAACTGAGTGTCCGGGAATGGAATTCAACACCTGCTTGACCTAGTGCGGTACCTGTCTCTTCCACTTTCCTTCTTCTACACCCTGCTTTCCTTCCCATGACTTACAGCCAGCCAAGGGGACACACATAGACTAAAATGCTAATCTCTGCATCAGTGTCTCACTGACGGTGCTCCCCAAAATGGAATATATGTGAGGCAAAGACAGGACACCAGCAGGCAGCCTGGGTTCCAGGTTTATCTCTTTTTCATAAGCCACCTTTCTCTATTTCAGGAAACACAGTAACAGTCCAACACTGAAGAAATCTTAGGGTACAGGTATGTTCCCCACCACAGCTGGCAGAACTTCGGGAAAGCTAGAGTGGCTGTCCCAGCATGTGGCCTCCAGGAGGGCTGCTGTCTACTTGGGGAGCTCAGCTGTGCCCTCTTTATTACAAACTCCCAGACCAGGAGTTTCAGAATTCCCTGAGGGGGTTAAAATTGGAGAGGAAAAAAAAAACCTAAGGCCTCCCAATAGACATAAACCAGGCACAGATGCATTTCCAAGTGGAAATGAGGCCATCTGGGGATAAGGACGAATCCCACTGGCTCCAAGCAAACGGAGAAACCCCTTTCCCATCAGCAGCAACAGCTGGAGGTGGGTGCAGGGGTTGAGCACTCATGGAGGTGGGACTGAGAAGGGCATCTAGAAAGGGTGGCAGCAGGGGAGGAGTGGGGAGGAGAGGACGGTGGGAGGGGCCCGGAATGCCCAGATATAGGAGTGCGGGGGTTCAAGGGAGGGCCTCCCAGACCCTGAGAATGGCAATCTATCGAAAGAAAAAATGGGGTGTGGGGCCTTGAACACATAACTTTGGAGAAATCCTGAAGACTCTCCCACTAGAGAATTCCCAAAGGACACAGGAATCCTAAGCATTGGAATCCTAAAGTGAAAGAAACTTTCTAACTCTATTCCTGCTTTATCTGCCATTTCCCAAAGTCTTCTGGCAACTCAACACCCTCCAACACTTACCTCCCCCCAATAAACTCTGTCAAAGTCTTCATTACAGTCAGGGAGATACTGGGTTGAATCATGGCGACCCACCTACAACCTGTACTCATTCTCACATTGAGCGCAGTTTCTTTTTTTTTTTAAAGATTTTATTTATTTATTTGACAGAGAGATCACAAGTAGGCAAAGAGGCAGACAGAGAGAGAGTAGAAAGCAGGCTCCCTGCTGAGCAGAGAGCCCCATTGGGGCTCGATCCCAGGACCCTGAGACCATGACCTGAGCTGAAGGCAGAGGCTTAACCCACTGAGCCACCCAGGTGCCCCCTTGAGCAGAGTTTCTTGTCAGCATGATGTCACGGGGAACAAGGGGGTAACTGAGCTGGCCCTAAGGCAGCTTCTGCCTTCCACTCCATTAATGAGCCTTAAAGTAGTCCATGTTCCTGATGCTGAGAGGGCAGTGAGGCACCCTGGGGAACAAGCAGCTTCAGGAACAGGCTACACTGTCTTATGGGGCTGAGGAGATGAGGAAGAAATGTTACTCAGAACCTTTACAAAGAAGCTGAAGCAAAAGAGCTTCACAGATACAGGCTGACACCACACGAAGAACATCCATACCAGCCAAGCGGGGAAGGCCGAGGCTGGGATCAGCGGGGCGTGGCCTTGGCAAATAGCCCCTGGCAGATTTTTCCAAAAAGTCTGTGTTCAGCTCCTCCCTCCTCAAAGGCATTACTTCCCCTCCCATCTTATGATCCAAAACATGCTCCACAGCTCATAAGCAATTCACTACTAGGATTAAGAACCCACAAACATAATTTGGGTTTCAAATATTTCTATTACAGTAAGTCACCTGAAACAGCAATACCTTTTTTTTTCCAACTCAGCAAATCCATTTCTATTAAAAACAAATCAGAAAACCTCAACTACCAAATTATCAAATACTAGCTTTTAGAATACCCATTCTTGAAACAATGGAGCAAATGCAAATAAACAGGAATTCGTTTCAACCCAGAGCAACAGGGGGCAGCCCTGGTCTTCAGGGGAAAGATCCAAGGGCATGGCCAGCTGAAAGGGGAGCAGCCTGAAGCTTTCAGCATTAACGGCAGCAATGCTCCCCCAATGTCCCCGGCCCTGGGCCACATAGTCCATGCTCTCAGCATACCTCCCTCCCGTCCAGGGCCACACTAGAGGCAGGAGCACTGGGTCCTCTGGGGGTGGGGACCGAGGGCTGCTCAGAGAAACTGAAGCAGCATTTTAAAGAGGAATGGGTGTTATTCTCCTCATGCCCCAGTCTTTCTCTTCAAGGGGTTCGGGACATTCTTGTTACACTCCATCAACCTCATGAGCTCCTAAAGCCCAGGAAGGCGGGGTCTAAAATTGGACTGAAAGGACACCCTGAAAGACCAGGTCCTGGCTCGCATCTGTCCCCTCTGCGGCTTCTCTCTAGAAGATGGACAGCCAGGCCAGGCAGGGTCCAGCCCACCTCCCTTCAGGGCCACACCAGGGAGAACCTCTGGGCCAAATCACCTCCCAGTCCTGCAATGCATGGAACAGCCTGTGCTGTAGCCCTGGCTGCCGTCTCCTACAGGGACAGTCTGCACCATGGCCAGGAAGCAACTGCCATGTGCACCTGGGCCCTGGATGAGCAGGGCTGCCAGCCAGCAAGGCTCCTGCAGCATCCAGGAACCAGTTCTCAGATTCCAAAGTCAGAGGGCAACTTTCTGCCTGAGACCTAACAATCAAACTGAGAGGAACTGCGTTCCGGCTTCCACAGCAGAGACAGTGGTGCCAGGAAGGGTTGGTGGTAAGGCCAGACAGAAAGGGAAGCCGAGTTCTAGGTGCCCCACCCAACTCTCCTCCAGCAAATTCTTTGTGCTGATATGTGGTGGACTACAGCCCCATCACATGGACCCGTAGATTACCAAAGACAAAGTGTTCATTCATACTAAGATAGAGTTTAGACACTTTTAGTCTTCAACTTTTTCTCAGTGACTATCTTAGGTTTTGTGGACCAACCCGCTTCTGTGGCAACTACTCAGCTTGGCACTGGTGGCACGACCACAGTCACAGACAAGTGACCCTAAGGGTGTGGCTGTTCCAGTGGAACCACATTTACTAAACGAGGGGGCAAAGTTCCTGGCCACACTTGGCCAAGCCCTGGTCTATCGAGTCACCCAGGCCTCAGCCTTATGCAGAGAAAGCTACCCACCCCCACACCGATGACAAGTCACGGCACGGCACCAAGAGCCCCGAGCCTCACAGAAGCACAACGTGACACCCCAACACATGCAGAGCCTGAACACCACGGAGATGGATGACCGGGGCAGGCCAGACCCAACCCAGCTCAAGACTGCTTCAGTCCTAGACTCGAGCGGCACTAGTCCAGGCTGCCGGCTAGCGTGGTCTTTCACACATTACCCTCTTCAGCAGAATGTGGCCCTAGCTTGCCACAGGGGCTTCCCCACATGCTTCTGACCGCTCTGGCTTCTCCCTGTAGAGGAGGCGCAAGCCATGCAAGCCAACCCCACCTCGGGTCCGCAGAGCATCGTAGCAGCTGACTCAAGCCCCCGCACATCTGCCACAGACTCTGTTCCAAGTGAGCCCTACAGACACAGAGGGCGCACCTTCTCATCTTTTATAAAAACATTGTTGGAAGAGTTAAGAGTATATTTTAGGCTTTTTATTAAAATTTTGTGTGCACATGTCTGTGTTTTACACAATTTGTTTTCAGAGAGGAGGAACCGTCATTTCAAGAAGTCTCTACTGTACCCCATAGCACCCCCGGCGCCCCAGGCCCACCTGGAGAAGACAGCCGTGCTCAGTCCGGGGCGCCGGCACTGGGCGAGTCGAGAGAACACCACGGCCATGCATGTGTACTGCTGACTTTTGCTGTGTCGCCAGGACCAGTCACTGTGTGTCTATGTAAGCTACAGCATTGCTAGCAAGTGGCAAGATCAAGTGTTATCACTGGAAAAGTAGATGAAACTCTACTATGATGTTAATGACCTCAACCCCTCAGCCATGAGAACACTAATGTGTTCCAGTTTTTAACTTAGAAACATTTGTTTCTACAAGAAATAGTCTACTGAATCCTGAGCTTGGTGCTGTGTTGTCTTATGATTAACTCCTCTTGATGTTTTACAAATTAGATATCTAGTAAAAAGACTTCGTGATGCAAAGGAATTACAATTCATCCTGGAAACATTTTAAATGAGACACTGCTTTTTTCACAAAATCCCTTCAAAAACTCCAGCGTCTTCCTCAAACATACAGTTAAACTCTACCCAAGGAAATTAATATTAATGCAATCAAAATTCTCAGGTGCATAAAAATTAATTTCTGTATCAAAATGAAAGGAGCAATCATGAGTTGCTAAGTTAGCCATGCTAATCATGCAAATTTATAATTCTTAGTTCCCCGACTGGACATAAGAACCCATCTGAGGTTCCACAGAAAGTGTCGGTCAGTTGGGGACGCCACAAAATGGAAGAGTAAGTGAAAACAGTGGCAGAGTGAAATGCCTTCGTTTTTAGTAATTTTGCCCATGGCCAAGAAAACCAGTAAAGACAAAGCCTTCCTTCCCATTGCATGTGGGCTGTCACAGAGGCGGGTGAGGAGACCTGCACCAACGCCACAGCTCTCCCGCCAGCAAGCCCAACAGGCAACTCCCTCAGCAGGGGCTCTTCCCGTGGCTGCCTCTTGCCACCACATCTCACTCCCACGCACGGGGATTCACTGAGCTACTTTTCTTTTGCAGAAAATGTCTTTCTTTTTGCCATCATGCTGGAACATAAGCCCAGAAAAAAACAAAAGCATCCGCACCTCAGCGCTGAGTCCCCACAGTAAACACAGCTCACATCTCCCAGCAGCATTCTGGTAAACACGGAAGAGGAACTTAAAAACTCAGTTACTTACTTTCTTTTAAACAAAAGAAACATAAGCAGTGTCAGCCTGCTTCCAATTGGACATTCCCACAAACAGATACAACTGTATTCTGCTGCACCAGGCCGTCAGGCAGCTCCTAGGCCTCAGTACTGCTGACGTTTCAGGCTGCACTGCCCTGTCTGTGGCTGCCCAGCCCTGTCTGCGGCTGCCCTGCACACCGCAGGATGGTTCACGGCAACCCAGCCCCCAGCCGCTGGACCCCAATGGCACCCTCCCTCAGTCCTAACAATCAAAAATGTCCTCAGATGTTGCTGGATGCTCCCTGGGGTCAAGATCACTCCAGTTGGGAACTGTTGCCTGACAAGACTCTTAGTCAGTCTCTGCAGGGAAAATAAGGCCAAGCGGTTTTACCTAGTTGTTAAAATGCTGTCAAGTCCTGGATTTTGGTCACATCACCAAAAATGCTTTCTGTATCAACAACCATGTGCCAGCTCCCCTCAAGGAAGGGATGCCCAGGACATTCTGGGGTGCACCAGTCCTCCCTCATAGAGCCCATGCCATGAGGGCTGGGCCTCTACCTCAGAGACAACGAACATCAAAATCTACCCCCGACCCAACTCTTTATAAATCACCCCTCAGCTCCCCCGGGTTTCCCGAGGGGACTCCCACCACCACAGTGTCCTGGGAGCTCCCTGAAGAACACCAGGCCCCACCCCGCTCAAAGACCCTGTGCAAGTGCTCTTCTCCTCCGGTCTCAGAAGCTGCCTCTGTGAGATGGGCGATGGGGAAGTGACCGGATGACACCGCCCCCCCAACCCTCTTCTGTTCTGGCACACTCCAGGGCAGCACTCACTAGCAACCAGAAACTGTGGGCCTGCAGACGGCCCGCAAGCCAGGAGCAAAGCCAACTTCCCTGAAAGGTCAGAGCCAGGGCCCATTCTTCCAAGAGAGAGAGAAAAGTACCCGAACACTCAGCTGGCATTAAGCAGCTGTGCAAAATGAAACCATCACTAACCACCTTCCTTGACAATGCTGTACACTGAACACAATTATGAAGCAGTATTTGTGGATTAAAAACACAAGTGTTTTTGGGGGAAACCTGCTACTTGTTTGCATAAAATAAAGTGCTGTGATGTATTAAAACTTCAGTGCCTACTCATAATTTTATCCTTATCACTACAAGGAAATGTAAAATGACACTTGAACCAGAGGCAAGAACCCCATTCCCCACACTGTCATGAAGTTATCACATATCAACAGAGGAAAAAAACAAAACCAAATGTTGAGGTAGAGTCTCCTGATTTTAACAGCTCAGAGTCTGTCCTCCACACAGGAAGGAAAAGCCCCCCCCCCCAAGAAACCTAACAACAGATCAAACCAAGGCAGCTCCTGTTTAGTCTGACCCACTTCTCAGGTGATTTATAATATGTTTCATCAGAAGGCCAGTTTTAGAAGGAAAAATAACATGACAAGGTACAAGTGAAACTCTCGAAAACTTTGAGAAAATCATAATACTTTTTGGTATCGCTGGGCTCTTCATTCCCGTCCTCCATCCTCCCATCACTCTTCAACCTCCTCCTTGTCCTCGTCCTCGTCCTCATCCTCATCCTCGTCCTCGTCCAGACTTAAGCTTTTGCTGTCAGGTATGTGGCTCTCAGACCCCTCTTTCTCCTCCCGAGCAAAGAGCTTCTTAAAAACTTCAAACTCCTCAGTGGAAGAACAGGCTGTCCTGGCCAGAAATTCAGCTTCTGAGACTCTGAGAATGTCCTTAAGGAGAGGATTGGGAACCTGTGTCTGACCCTTCTTATCAGGTGTTTGGTACCGTCCTAGGCGCTCGAGGAACACGTGTCTCTGCTTGATCTTGGTTATGGAGTACTGCAGGAAGTTGGTCCGCACCATGTCTGAGTGTTTAACCCCCATCCTAAAATAGGCATACTGGGGAGACAGACACAGTTAGAGGAGTCCCGGGCACAGTAACCTACAACCTGTCCTGCCACTGTTTGTAATCAATGCAAGCTGTTCAAAGTACTCACAAAAAAGCTGCCCAACCAGCGGTGCCAGGACTCTCTATGATGCTCTGCGTTTATGTGATAGCTAACAGTTTTCAAAGCATTTTCAAATTCATATTGAGAAAAACTTAGCAGAAAATAAAGGGGCAAGAGGGATAAATTCAGTTGTTTCCCAGAAAAAAAAAAAATGAGTATTGAAAGAACAGGCAAAAAATTCACCAAACATCTAGCAATTTGACCTAAGTTGTCATAATTGTTACCCCAAAATTAGGACAACTGTCATAATTATGCTTCCAAAATCAGTATGCAGAATATGTTCTAAAGAAAGGAAGATTTTTAGCTCTTTTTAAATTAGCTATTTCAAACAGAGGCCCCATTTGGACCCCACGAAAGGGACTGGGTCATTCATTATTAACCACAGAAAAGTTGCAGGATAGGTTTTCTGTAAAGAAGTGAAAGACCAGAGCCAGGTTCTCTCTGGCTGGTATGTGCAAAGAGGATCTAAGGTTTTCACCTCATCCACTCGCCCTCGGGGTGCCTGTGGCTTCTCTTTCATGGAACTGACCCTCACTACAAAGAACGTGTTGTTACTTCCCAAATCCCCTACCAGTCATCCTCACCTGGAATTTGTATTCCAGTTCTCCGGGGTCCTCCCGAAGAACATAGGGGCATCTGTGCAAAATCTTGGTCACCTGTTGTACCGTGAAAAGACATTTCTCCTTGAGAACACCAACAATGCTATCAATGTCCCTCTGATGCATGGTGAAGATTTCAGGGCAACAGAGAAGCACCGTCTTTAGTTTCCCTACAGAACACAAAAAAGAATAAGTATATAATTTTAAGATACACCAAAAAAACAAGGGGCTTGCCACATCTAAGGCAGCATTTGAAAAGGGAAGGAGGATGCACTCCTCCCCATAAGTGGTGGTTTCCAATGCCTGCCCAGGAGCACATGGCAGTGGGAGGGGCCAGAAGAACACATCTCCTCAATGACCCCCTCCCTGGTATAAAAAGGAGGCCTCTTACTGGCCTCTCAGCTGAATGGCATAAACCTCTTATTCTTGGCTTCCTCCCCTTGCCCTGTTCATCTAAAGAATTTCCCAGGGGATCTACTGGAAGGAGCAGACAGTAGAAGGAGACAGTAGATTCCCCCACATGGGGGCTGCGGGTTGACACTTCATTCCATAATAAAATAGTCACTGAAGCGACAACCAATGTTCCTAAGATCTGGGAGCCCTAACTCAATGAAAAGGAGTTCCACGATTGTAAGGGTCCGTAATGAAAGGAGTGAGACTGATACAAAACGAAGGTCAAGCAGAGCTTTATTTCGCGCCAAGCATCGAGAATCGAACTGACGATTCTCATGCTTGGCGCGAAATAAAGCTCTGCTTGACCTTCGCTTTGTATCAGTCTCACTCCTTTCATTATGGACCCTAACACGATAATAATTATTAATAGAATAATGACGAGAATACTTACGAGGCACAGCCACAAACAATGATGCCCTAATTAGTGGGGTGACCATATCTTTTATCCACATTAGGGCAATACTGAGCAAAAGAGGTCCTATTAACGCATTAGAGACTACCGAAGGGAAATTGGGGCCTATGGTCTTCCCGTGGATAGCTGGGCAAAATTCAGCACCTGGAAACTTAAAATCACTTATTCAAACTGGTATTAACAATCTTTCTAACAGATGAGCTACTCATTGTCTTGCTAAAATGTCTCTAGAATGACTTTCAGAAGTTTGGACTTTCCCTCTGCAGCAGAAGGCTTTGCTGAACTTCGTAACATATAATCACAGCACATAACTATTAAATTTAGCCTTTTAGATCATACTGCAACAGGCAATCTGTCAAGAGAACTGCACAAGGTTATGTTCTTCCTTATCTTCTGAAAGCCTCTGAAATAGATCGCCAAACAACAGTATCTCCCCCCCAACAATATCTTATCAGTAGGGGTCAAAAAATGAAACAATACAGTGGCCCTCCTGGGGTCAACGTGCATAAGGATCCCTGGGACCCTCATGGGCTCCCAGCCCCCTTCTCCTCAAGGCCTACCCGGGGATCCAATGAAATCCTAGAATCCTTGAGATGTGAATCTTATTGGGGGAATAGTCACTTCTCTGTTTCCGAGGAGTCTGGGACAATCTCGGGTTCCACTGGAACCCAAATCTTTACAAGGGACCTTATAGAAAGCCTTTGGCTTTACGTTGTACAGACAACACTTCAAGCTAAGGTAAATATCAATGACTGCATAGGTACGTGAATGTTACTGCCACATACTGACCTCTACCTGCTGAGCACGAGCACATACCACAGGCTCACCACCCATTCAGTGTTCCAGAAGCTAGAGCCCCCACAGTGAGCAAACCAGACAAGTCCCCCCATTCCCTCTGGCAGTGCCATCTGCAGAGGTCACTGCTTCTCACCTCCAAGCCAAACCACACATTACTCTCAAGAACTTCCCCCAGAACCCTCCCCTAGCCCACCCCATCTGGGCTACTTGCCCCCCAACCCCAACTCCTCAGCAGTGGACATAAAATCAGGGCCTTCTTATACCTTCTCCAAGACCAAGCTTTCGCAGATAGCAGGAGCGCTTCTTCATGTGCACTACAGGCAGTTTCAACAACTGAGGACTTTGCTTCAAGGCCACGTACACAGGCTCTGGGTTCAAACCCAAGAGTATTAATTCTGAAATGATGTCCAGCAACTGCTGAGTGTGTGTACTTGGCCACAGATGGAGCAATCCGTTAATGTGGACGTCACTGAAACCCATGTCCAGGAGGGAACTGATGACCTTCTCTCGCTCCACAAACCCTGGAGCTACGGGAGTCCTCCGCTTCTCAAGGGAGTACCGAGTGAGACGTATCCTGCACGCTGGTTCCTGCACGTACGTTCTGGATTCCACATGGGATAACTTCTCGAGGCCCCCTCCATTGGAGGCTATGGTCAGTTTACACAACAAAGATGGACACGTCATTTTCTGTTCTCCTTGATGGGTCTGCCTAGCAACATGGGCCCAGGTGAGGGGGACCAGGCGGTGCCAGTCGAAGACCTATGAGACACAGCACCAAACAGAGATCAGCTCCTCACCACTCCAATGTAGAGGAGACCACGGGATCCCGGAGCCACTTTATTTAGTACCTTGCTCCCACAGAACAATAGCAAGCTTTACAACAACCTGCAAACTCCGATCTGAGCATGAAAAGCCTGCAGAGAAGGCAGCGTTGGTACAGAGAGCAGAGCATTATGACAGCCAAGCAAGTCTCTACCAGCTCCTGCTGCCCTAACAGAGAAGACACGGCAGGGAGGAGCAGGAGAGAAGGCCAGCGGTAAAGGGCGTTTGGGTGTGTGCGGGTCCTTTTCTTCTACCCTCTAAGGGGCAGCGCCTGCAGCGGCGGATTGAACTGAAAATAGAGGAGCAGGAAGACAGAAACCAAAGTGTATTGGTATGCATGTGACCGCTCACAAAAGGGGTCGCTCCCTAAACCCAAGTCCAGGCCCAACACTCAGGGAGCAGAGAGGCTTCTGCGGGAGGAACGTAGGAGATGATGTTGCTTCACACGGATGCAAGTGCTCTGTCTGTTCGTGGCGGTAAAACCACGCAGGAGAGACCATCCTGGAGCCGCACTCCCGGATGCCTGCTTTACTGCAGAGGTCGCGAATCTCCGAGAAGCCCTCAAGCCCTCGTTCTCTGTCGCTGTGTCCCACGTACGACAGCGGACAATCAATCCTAGGCCAACAGCGAGGGTGCGAGCTGGTTCCCACCCTGAAGCCCGGGACCTCACGCGCGTCCGCACACTCCCGAGGCTAAATTCCTCGCCACAGGACCCCGCGTCACAGGACCCGGCGCCACAGACCCCGCGCCAGAGGACCCGACTCCACACACCCCGCGCCACAGGATCCCGCGTCACAGAACCCCGCCCCACAGGACCCGGCTCCACAGACCCCGCGTCACAGGACCCAACTCCACACTCCCCGCGTCACAGGACCCCGCCCCACAATACCCGGCGCCACAGACCCCGCGCCACAGGACGCTGCCCCACAGACCCGCGTCACAGGACCCGGCGCCACAGGACCCAGCTCCACACACCCCGCGTCACAGGATCCCGCGCCACAGGACCGGTCGGACGCCCAGGTCAAGCGCCCGAGCGCTCCACGTTCTCGCGCTCCCGTCCTATCGGCGCGCCCGCCGCTCCCTCGGCCCGGCCGCCGGGAAGGCTCCGCTTGCGAGAAGAAACACCCGGCGACGGCTCCTCCGCAACCGCGCGAAGCCCCAGCACCGAGCGCCACCTCACCTGCCGGCCGAGCGCTGCCATGGCGTGCAAGCTGCGACTCGCTGGTTCGCACTTCCGCTCTTCCCCTGGCAAGCGCTTCCGCCCTCCCCCTGGCAAGCGCGAGAGCGCGAAAGGCGCGTTCCGCCGCGGCCCCGCCCCTGCTCCTCCGGCGCCGCCCGGCTTCCCCGCCCTCCAGGGCTCTGGGCCCGCGCGGCAAATGCACAGCGCCCTCCCTCGCACCAGCTCCGCACCGCTGCTGGCGGCGTGGCCCGTCAGGGCGCGGGGGCGCGGGGGCGCGGGGGCGCGGGGGCGCGGGGGCGCGGGGGCGCGGGGGCGCGGGGGCGCGGGGGCGCGGGGGCGCGGGGGCGCGGGGGCGCGGGGGCGCGGGGGCGCGGGGGCGCGGGGCTCTCTCCCCACTCGCCGGCTGCCTCCCCCTGGCGGGCGCTCCCGGCACTGCGCCGGCCCGGCCCCGAGACTCGGAGTCGGAAACTGAAGAGTCCCCGCCCCGCGGCCGCCGGGGAGGCTGGTTTGTTCGCCTATTGTCACTCCAGCTTTCTTCTTCAAACGTCCAGCTGTTGCCACCTCGGAATAAACTCGTGCTTTACACTCGAAACTTAAGGATCCCCTCGTGAGCCATCCGACCCCGGGAGGGAGCCCGTCCGCGAGCCTAAACCGGAAACCGGCGCCGGGAGTGAGGCGCGGCTGGGAAGCCAGTGCTTCCGGCGCGGAAACTGCCGCCGTCTGGGCTTACAGAGGGAGCGTACGGAGACCTGACGCCTGAGGCTTTCCGCGGAGAACACCCTCAGGGCGCCGGACCTACTGTCACCCCGTGGGATGGGTTTGGAGAACTATTTCTTGTAAGCCCGTCCCCGGAGAGCCAGCACTTGGCCTGGGTGGCCCATTGCAAACCTGTAATTTGTTACGTGTTATAAGCATCGTAAATACTACAAGGAAAACACTTGAGTTTTTTCACTCTGGAGAAGAGTTCTTAGGATATCATGAAATTAATTTGAATTCTGAAGAGTAAACGTTACTTCTTACTACGCACTTCACAAAATGTGCTCCTGAAATCCACGCCTCTGCAGCCTCTCCCCCTGCTATGTCAGCCAGTCTCACGGAGGGCAGGGACTCGCGCAGTGCGTTCCAAAGGAAGGGCAGGGTGGTAGCCCCTCGCCTCAAGGTCTGGAGTTAACTCCACTGCTATCTGGGCGTCCTGAGATATTGAGAGACAGCTGAGTGCTCCCCAAACGAACAGCAGGAAACGAGCACAGAACTTGACCAAAGCTGCGTGCCCCATGAGCATTTTCCTGAGGACTCCGCCAGAGCCTTCAACCTGTGGAAAGTGATGATGTGGTGGAGAGGGGGTGGGGGCGTCTTGGGTTTTTTCTTCTCTTCTCTTCTTAGCAAGGAAAAGAATGAAAGGTTTCCCTTTTAATTCTAACCACTCCCTCCCCTCCAACACAGATCAAATAAAGGCTGCTTTGCACCTGCTCCTTGAGCTCCTTGATCCTGTTTCAGACAGTGTGGGTTGGAGCCTGGAGGGGAGGAGACATCTAAGTGTGCTAGAGACCCCCAGGCACCTGAGCCAGATGGGAAGGAGACAGGGGTGGACGCCCAGCACAGATGTGGGACTGGATATCCAGGGGGATGTGGGGAGGGCGTCAGGGTGGGCAGCAAGACCCAGACCGGGGGGTGGGGGGGGGGGCGGTGGGCTGGAGCGGTGAGCAGAGGAGAAGGGACGTGCCTAAGGACAGCTGGTCCCCACCCAGCCTCCTTAGACTGAACAAGCTGCAGGGCTCTGGGCCCACCCAGGGGAGGGACCCCCAAGCCGATGGGGGCTGAACCCTCTCCAGTGAGGGCAAGTGTGGGTACACAAACATAAACATAAATGAAACGCTTCCCACACCAGCATTGTGGAACAGTTCAGACAGTCATGGTCATGGTTCACTACAAAATTACTTTAATTTGGAAATGTTCAAAAAAATAAGTTAATGAAATAGTCTGGTCATCTGGCTAATCAGTTCTACAAACTCCACACATGAGATGAGCACATGTCAAGTCAGGGGAAACAAACACACATGCATATATACAAAATCAGAAAGATTAAAGACTCTGAAGTTCACAAATAAAAGCCCTTTAACAGCACAAAACTCAACCAAACACTAGAATGCTTTTCCAAGGTCATGTGAAAAATGAATTCCAAGTCTATTTATAAACCTAAAATCTGGTAACACCACTGGCTTTTGTGCTAGCATTTCTCAAACTTGCATGAGAGTTTTTATAAGGTGAATTGGGCCTAATGCTTGCGAATTTACTTTCTTTGCCTAGATGGGGCTTGAAAACACCTTGATCCTGAGCGAATGATGAAGAGCAGCAGGGAGCTGAAGTTGGCTCCTCAGGGGTCTCCCGTATGGCACAACGCCCCTCAGGGCTCCAGCACCCATGCCACCTCCCTGGCACACCTGCTCTCTGTCTCCAGGCTCATACCGGACAGTGCTCCGCTTTCTGAGAAAGAAGACGACATTGTATCGGGTGTTAACACAAGATCCTAAGACACTTGCTTCTCTCTGGTAGAATTTCTAGGAACAAAAGACATTGGCGGGGCCCTCGAGAACTCGCCTGGCACTGCTGCAGTGTCCCCAGCCCCCACTGGGGTGCTGCGGGGAGTCTATGTCCGGACCCCCCAACACCAGCTGGGTCCACCTACCCTGAGCAGTGGCAACCAGACACACTGGCCTACTGCCACCCAACTCTGCAGCCAGGAGCCTCATTGGAAGAGCCAGGGCCCCTGGGTCCCCTCAGAGCATGTCCCTCGCCGTCTGCAGCCTTACCCTCCCCTTCTGCTGGCTTAGGCCACCTCTGGCTGCTCTCAAACCCTCTGGCCCCTGCCCTGAGCCCCTTCTGTGCATGCCTCCTTGTCAGGGGCTCCCCTGGGTGCTCAACCACCTTCTAAGGCCCCAGTGGTGTTCAAGGACCTCTGGAACAGAATCAAGCCCCATTTGTTCCACAGGTAACAAGCCAGCTACAGGCCCTGACATTCGTGTCTAGGACAGCATAGAGGAGGGAGCCACCTCCTCCCCAGACCCAGGAAGGTCACCTGGGAAACTCCTCCTTACCTTCTTTGCACATGTCATGCGTCTCACCTGGCTTGTTCACGTGACACACCTCATCCCAGGTATAGTTAGCAAGATTCACGGGCTGTGTCACCCAGGGGTCTGTCACCAGCTTCTCCAGGGTGGTGCGCTGCTCGGGGACAGGCTGCAGGAGCCCGGACATGAGGTTCATGAGATCTGGAGACGTAAAGACCCACCCTAGGCATGTGGCCAGAAGACCAATGGTGGGTCCAGGCTTGGGCTCAAGAAGAACAGGGGTCAGAGCAGCGGGTCCCAGGTCTGCCCACCGCGAGTACCTCCGACGGGGCAAGAAGTGGCCTGGGAACCTCCACTGACAAGAAAATGGGGGTTCTGGCACACGGGCCCAGCTACTCGCGGAGACCAGCCGCAGGACATGCTTGTCCCCTCTGAAATGAAAGCGTGGGCTTCAAGACCTCCCCCACCCCGCTCACCTAACCTCCATGCAGAGCTTCCGGAGCTCAGCCTGCTCTCGGGGCTCTGGCCATGCAGAGCCTCCAATGACATGAGGTTCATGTGCTGAGGGGAGGGAGGTGGCCACAGGCAAGCCCTGCATTGTCACGCCAGGAGGCGGCATGGGCTCTGAGAAGAGCCCCAGCCTTGGGTCTAGATTTGGGTCCCATTTCCTGTAACAATGCGGGTGTCTCCTCAACCAGGCTGCTCTGACCTCACCATCCCACAGAAGTATCTTGAGAATGCAGTGAGAGAGCACATGGAACGATTTTGTGCGTGGAACAGCACGTTGCAGGAAGCACGGTTCATGGGAACCCGAACTTTAGCAAAGCTGCAAAAACCCTCTTCTAGGCTGCTAGGGACTGAACTGTCTCCACACCTGCCCCCACCCCTAGGTGAAGCCCTAACCCCCAGTGGCGCCTGGGAAGTGGTCAGGGTCACATGAGGTCATGAAGGTAGGCTCCGTGATGGGAGTAGTGTCCTTGTAAGAAGAGAGACCAGGGGCACATGGGTGGCTGCGTTAAGTGTCTGCCTTTGACTCAGTCAAAGGCAGGGTCCTGGGATCAAGCCCCACATCAGACTCCCTGCTCAGCAGGGAGTCTGCTTCTCCCTCTCAGTCTCTGCTCCTCCCCTCACTTGTGCTCACGTGCTTTCTCTCTCTCTCAAATAAATAAATAAAATCTTTAAAAAAAAATTATCGTGAGGGTTTAGTCACATTCAAGTCACCCTTCTGTTCAGATTAGTGTTTGACGACTAGAAAGAAAGCAACAAGGCTATCAGCATCGACAGAGTCGCCATGCTCGAGGCGGGGGACCAGGCACCCTTACCTTCCGACACCAGGAATGGGGGGTGGATCGAGGCCTCCATGGTCTCCTCCAGCTCGCAGAAGGGGTTCTCTTCAAAGATCAGCGTGTACAGCGTGACCCCCAGAGACCACATCTCCAGCTCCGGCCCCTTGTATCTGCAAGGGGGAGGTGGCGGTGGCATTCGGGCCATACCGGGACTCGGCTTGCCCCACATGCGGCCCTGACAGTGGCCCTCAGTGCATTCTGTGGCCCTTCTCAACTACACCCTCCATTCCAGCACCTCCACCCCAGCCAGCCATGCTCCAGCCACATGCTGGGGAGGAAACAAAAGCAAGGCTTCACGTCCAGGCAGCTGAGAGATGCCCACCACCAGATAAGAGGGTGTACAGCACGTGAGAGCAGAACGCCTCCTGACAGGGGCAGTTCCTGGAGGAGGTGGAGAGAAGGCACAGCAGAGGGTAGGCTCCAGTCCACACAGGAACAGAAGGAGGATCAAGGCAACAGCAGCAACCTAGAGAGGGTGAAGGAGGCGGCAGAGGGGTCCAGCCTGGGCCAACTGGGCAACAGGCTGGGGACCAGGATACAACGGGGCACTGCTGCCATCTTTTGTCACTGTAAGGACGGACCTCACCCAGCTTCCATGCACTGGCACCTGTGAGATGGCAGCATTCTTACCGTAAGCCCCGCAGCTGCCCAAGAAATGGCAACTTCACTTTACAGAGAAGTGTGGCTCTGCAGCCGAGCTGCCCGGGAGCTGGCTGGTCACTCAGCTCTGGCCCAGAGAGCAGAGACCACGGAGTCAGACAGCGTGGCTGAGAGACAGTGGTGAGCAAGCAGAGGGCCCAGGACATCATGAGGCCAAAGACCAGGATGGGGGGGTCAGGAGGATAGACGTGAGGAAC
This sequence comes from Martes martes, assembly GCF_963455335.1. Classification (NCBI taxonomy): domain Eukaryota; kingdom Metazoa; phylum Chordata; class Mammalia; order Carnivora; family Mustelidae; genus Martes; species Martes martes. The sequence goes on along the minus strand of NC_137890.1, from coordinate 150,025,955 downwards.
GTGCAGGACAAGAGGCCGTAGGAGCTGGGGCAAGAAAACCCCCTACAGCACTTTCTGTTTTCATGTTGTTTAGAGAGACGTCAGGGTAGGGGCTCTAGGGGATGCCCTGGGGGAGGACCGGAGGTCTCTGAGCAGCACTGAGAGGCACCATCACCCTGAGTTCCCCCATGGGGGCATCCCAGCCTGGGTGCAGGGGGTGGGGTGGGGAACAGGCAAGCCACACAGCACATGTTAGGGTCCTGTGGACAGGACAGGTGGCCCTCTCCAACTCCAATCGCCACCACAGGACAAGACAGCAGCCAACAGCATGCTGTGGGCACGAGGCTGATCAAATTACATCTTTAGAGAAACTCCAAGGCCCTTCCGGGACTACCCCCCTTCAATATGTCCTATTGGTGGTTCTGGGTGCACACGGAGATGACAGGAGAAGGGTTTCCTGAGCACCGCCCAGGGCCCCCAGCAGCCCGCAGGCTCCAGGGCAGGGACATGCTGTACCCCTGGTGGGAGCAGGAAGGCCAATTAGGTCCAGGCCAACGGCGGGTCCTCTGCACTTGTGCCTTCGATGCTGGATGTCACGGGCTGCCAGCCCAGCCACCTATTACTGGAATTGGCTATTATGCCTGTCATCGCCATGACTAAACCCAGCTGAAGAGAGACCCTCTCCTCCTACTTGGAGAGTCTCAACTTTTGGGCCTCCTGTCTTGACCTTTCATCTTATTCTCAAAGATCCAATTACATAAAACTCCAAACACACATAAGAGTTGAGAATATAACACAACAAAGAGCGGTGGCCATGGCCTACCTCCCCTTAGCCCACCATAGCTTGCCAGTCTGCCCACTTGGGACCAAGACCTTTATCAACACTCCACAGCCTGTGTCATGAAGAGGCACGAGCGGAAACTGTTCTCCCACCTAAACTCCAAGCAGTCCCGTGGTCCCCCTGGAAGATGTGAGGTCTGGCCGCAGCCTGGCACCGTACGTACGGGTTTCCCATGAGGACTTCAGGGGCGCAGTACTCGATCGTCCCACAGAACGTGTGAAACAGCCTGCCCTTCTCCAAGTAGGCGGCAGAGCCGAAGTCGATGAGCTTGATTGTGAAGTCCTCGGCAATGACGATGTTCTCATCCTTGATATCCCGGTGAATGACGTTCTTGGAGCGCAGGTAGCCCACTGCCGCCACTAGCTGCAACCGGGCAATTCAAGGAAAATAGGCATCTAAGATAAGGACTAACTTGAAAACAGGACAAAACAACAAAGAAAAACACCTCTTATCTAATTCCTCATGAACTAGTGGCAGGAAAGAACCCTGGACATGCAGACCCAATCCAGCTCAGCGGGCATGATGCAGGTCTGGGCGGGGCACTCGGCATGGCTGGCCAGCTACACCCCCAGCAACAGCATGCACCAGGACGGGATTCTTCCTTAAAATTTCATTATTCTCATTAGTAGCAGTAAGGACACTCAGCACATTGTTAAGTATACAACACATTAGCGTTAGCTATGAAATAGGACTTCGTCTGGTGTAACTGACACTTCATGCCCTCCCACAAACACCCCACTTGTCCCCCAGCACAAATACGTGATTTTCGGGTTCACTCCGTGTGCTACAGACAAGCGTCACTCACCCCTCAACACACAGAGTGACAATCTCAGGAGGAAGGACAGACTGACCACAAGCAAAAGCTACAAAGACACGTGGTGGGTGCTTCCATGAGTGTGGTTTGGGCGTGAAATGGGAGGCGGCCCTAGATAAAGACTGAGCATGACACCTGTGGTTCACACGGAAGGAAAGCGTCTTGCCCAGAGTTCATGCCCCATTGAGGGGCAGAGCTGAAAGTGGAAGCCACGTCTCCAAACCCCCACCTCTGGTCTCTAGCGGTTTCTTGGAGGGAAGCCCCCAGCATCAGCCACTCGAGCCCCAGCATGCGTGGGGTTCTCGTCCATAGGCACGTAAAGTGATTCCCCTGGAAGTGGGCTTTGTTCCAGCAAGCCAAGTGCAACAGTCCCCACTCTGGAAGGGAACAGTGACAGCTGCTGTCTGCCCAGACCAGAGAAGCCTACACAACATCTGATGACAGAGATGAACATAAGGAAGCTTCCGGTTAAGTTTAAATGAGATGAGTAAAGTTTCTGACTGTATTCACAATTTGGACACCAATCATACCAATCAACATAGTGTCTTCATGGACATGGTCATTTTGATTAGAGACAATTTTATGTTTACAAGTGAATACCCTTGAATCAGAGGCTATAGTTAATGGTGGGTTAACTGTGCCCCATTAATTAACTTACAACTAGTAAACAAATACACATTTACATACACATATATGCAAACAAAAACATACCTGTATACTGATCTACACAACCATGCATGCACAGATACACATGTGTGCACACCCAGACACTCACATGTATGTACACAAACACACACACACGCACACATACATGCCAGGGTCCAGCTGAGAAGAGAAACTGCATATTAATCTGAACGTGAAAGTTTCATGGAAGCTTATTAATTGGGAGCAAGGGATTCACCACAAACGTCTGAAGAGAACCTGAGTCCGAACAGAGAAGACCCTCCTCCCGCAGGCCCTCGGGTACCCCTGCCGCCCAGGAGAGCTGGTCTGTGAATGGCCAGATGCACTGGACCTGGGGCTGGTCACGGGCACTGTTTGTAGACACTGGCATATGATGATATTTTTCTATAAAATTGTGAATCCCTACTTACATATAATAGCACTTACATATATAAATTTACAGAGGGACTACTTGTAAGAGGCTTTTTGCGAAATTAGAAAGTATAGGACCCTATAATTACCAAATCAATGGCCCCAGAATTAACAACTGAGAGAAAGCAGCTTTCAACAAGTGACTCTTGTTACATCTTACAGTCTGCCTGCCGTGAAGATTTCGAAACGAATTTCTACCATGCATTACAGTAGACGGGTATATAATCTTGCAACACAGAAAGAGGGAGAAAGGGGACAGTCTTTGAGCAGAACCACGATGCCTGAAATTTACAGGTAGGTGCCTGGGAAACTTAATATCAGAAATCCAATAGCTTCTAGGAATTTATAGCTATGAGTAAGAAATGTCAACTTATGCAAACTGGCATTAGATATCAAGTCCTCACCAGGAAACAACTGGTGAGCAAGCCTGGGAACAGTATATACGAATATCCCCCTTCCAGGTAGTTCTCCATTGTTTCCAGGGAGCTAGGAATAGTCTGGGACACCTAACCTTCTCCTAAAAACTCACAGGAACAACTGTCTCCTCTCCACCCACTTCCCAGCCTCTTTGTCTCCAGGATGCCTTTCTATTTTGCTCGTCACTCTCCCATGCCAACAAAATAAAAAGTGGACAAGATCAACACATAAGCAGACATGAAAGAGACCAAAATAAATATTGTGAAACAAGGTTGCTAGAATTTCAGCCTTTCCTGATTACCTCACTTAGCTGGACAGCAGGACTGCTCTCATCCACTGAGCACAGGACCATCCCATACACAGTGGGTGCCTCAGAGGCTCTTTTGGACTGAACGCAACAGCCTTCCCTCATCAGCCCTATAATGATCCTTGCATACAACTTAGCAATGGTTTCTTGCTGAGAGACAAGGGCTCAAATCAGACGCACAGGCCTCGAAGCCTAACCTGATAGCTTCATTGCCTAAGTTTTGCAACTGGTATGGATATTGTATGAATATAAGTAAATTTTAATCATTAAACATACTTCTCTCATCAGTCCAGGACAGCATCTGGGCTCCCCCATGTATCTTAATATAGATCTTACTCCATAAAATCCAAAATCTGAAGGCTAGAGCCCAGCTCACAGAAAGAAGTGCATGTGAGCCATGCATGTCGGCAGCCCCAGGACTCCAGCCCAAGCCCATGATCTCCCCAGCATGGCTCCAGCCTGCTCACTTGTCGGAAGATGTAACTCGCCAGGGGCTCATCAAGGTTGGGATGGCGGTCAATGAAGGCAAAGAGGTCCAAACCAGAGCCATGCTTCTCCATCACCAGCTGAAAGAACCCTTGGTTTTCAAATACATCCAAAACCTAGAAAAAGACAAAGTCAGGTCTGGGCCTGCCGAGGTGCCCTCAGGACAACATATTTAACAACGGTTCATAGGAGTGACGTCAGGGTACCATTAAATGACAAACAGCACCCCACCTTGATGATATTGGCGTGGTCCACCCTGGACAAAATCGCAATCTCCAAAGTAACTTTCCCAAGTTTGGGATCCTCGATCCAACAATCCTCCAAAACCTTCTCCTTCTTAATAAACTTCACCACCACCTATGAGGAAGATGGGGGAAAGTGGCTGCCAGTGTGTCTCTGGCACTCCACTGAGTGTGGTGCCCGCCGCCAGCTCTGCAGACACAAACCTTGAATGGGCCTCCCCCTGAATCCCAGGGATGGGAGAGAAGACACCCAGGAGTGCCCCCCCGCCCCCCCCCACAGCACAAGGAACGGAAGGGTGAGGCTGAGGAGACGGAAGCGCATGGTGGAGGGGCCGTGAACTGGGCCAGAGACCTAGAGGCACGGGCCCCTCAGAAACCTCATCACCCCCAGGTCACAACTGAGGGCTAGAGCCCTGACAGAGGAAATGAAAGAGGCGGGAGAACTGGAAAACACAGACCAAGGCCATCAACCACATCCTCTGGGAGCTGAGGGGAGCCCAACAAAACCAACAGACACAGCAACACAAAAGAACGCATTACAGGACACGGGGATGTCACAGGGCGGAGAGGCCGCGCATCAGGGAGACGAGCACTGTAAGCCACTCAGCAGAGCACTGGTTGTTGGGGAAGAACGGGCACGGGGCCCGGGGGCACACAGTGAGAAGGAACTGCAGGTCAGGCCTGCCCCACGCTTCCGCTGGAGACCCCATGAGATGACCCACAAGTCCCACCCGATGAGCTCACCGTCCACAGCGAGCAACATGTGCGCATTGCAGCTCAGGTGAGCAGGGATGAGGGGCCCACCGGAGGGGCAGCCGGGCAGCGGGAGGGGGCACGCAGAGGCGGGAGGGGCAGAGAAGGGCATCCGCAGCACCCAGTCAGGCCTCACAGTGACCACGCAACAAAGGGGATGGCTCAGCGCCAGCCATCAGTGCTGACAAGTGGTCGAATCCTGAAGATGGTGCCAAGAGAGGGCTCCCTGATTCCACAGGCCAAGGAGGCATGTAAGAGAAGGCAAGAGGACGAGGGAAGCAAGGCCGACATCCTGGCACCTGGGAGCGTGGACAGGTGGGGGGTGCAGAGGCTGCGGCTGGAGGCAGAGAGGCCTGCTGCCCACCCCACTGCGGGGTTCAAGGAGGGGCGAGGGAAGGCTGCTGCTGGGAGCCTCAGAACACACCTACAGGGGGCTTCAGGGACAAAGTACAGAGCTAGAAAGAAGGAAAAGGATTAACAGAACAAAAGAATAAATCCTCTTGAGGTAAAGAAAGCTTTAAACATTCAGATCAAAGTATTACCAAGCGCCAAGCAAGAATAAAGAACACACGCACACACGGAAATACATCCTAGGGAAATTTCTGAACTCCAAAGATTAAAAGAAAAAAATTCAGAAAGAAAAAACATCAGGTTGCTCTTCACAAGCATGCTAGAGGCCACAGAGTAGGGGTCACGTGCTCGGAGAGAAACCATGTGGATCACCATGAACACATGAGGGGAACAAACCAGTCAGAATACATGTGAGGACACGACATGTGACACCCACGTGTCGGTTACTGATAAGTAACCAATATTCCAGCAAACGAAAACTAGACACAAGAAAGGGAAGAAACTGGATATGGAAATAATGCAGGTTTCAGAAACTCACCAAAAACCACAGAACACGCTGAGAGAAACGTAAAGATCTACACACTTGGGAGAGACACTCAAGTCGTGGGTCACCACAACTGCTTTGTGAGGACAGCAGTGCCACCAACTGCCCCACAGACTGAGCGTCCAGAACTGTGCTCTGTCCCCCAACGCTGGCCTCACCCTTACGGAGCCATGTTCTGGTGGACGGCTTTCCAGAATCATCTGCAGGCCTGGTAATACCGAAGCTGGCATCTCTGGGCTCTGAGATGCAAAAAGACTCGTGTGTTTCTTTTCAAACCAAGAGAAGAGCTCCCAGGTTTCTTTCTTCTTCCTTTAGGTCTAGAGGTCTACAGAAACCCTGTAGTCTTTCAGGTTCCTGACTCAATCAAGAATGGACCTGCCTCACAGGTCCAGCAACATAAACTTGAGAATTAAACCCCCTATAAACACGTGACAGCAAGAGCAGCATACACCACGGCCTCGGGAAGGCGACCAACGCGGGCTCAGAAGACGCACCCTGGAAGCGCCCTGTTACTTAGTGGCAGTCCAACAACCATGTTCAACCCAATACACTGGAAATATAGCCAAGTTAACTCGCAGAAAGTATAAGAAAACAAAACACATATTTGATGAATAAAGCAGACAATTCTTTGACAAATCTAGTAAAGATGAAAGAGGGTAGACACAAGAATTAGACCAACCAGGGGAGCCTGGGTGGCTCAGTGGGTTAAGTCTCTGCCTTCAGCTCAGGTCATGATCTCAGGGTCCTGGGATCGAGGCCCTCATCAGGCTCTCTGCTCAGCAGCGAGCCTGCTTCCCCATCTCTCTCTGCCTGTCACTCTGCCTACTTGTAATCTGTCAAATAAATAAAAAAGTTAAAAAAAAAAAAAAAGAATCAGACCAGCCAAGGGAACAGAAGCAGCTGCAGGCGTATCATTGTATGTGCTGATGTGCAAAAAGGCTGCCAACTCCACTGGCCTCTTGTAACTTTGACAAAAAAAAAAAAAGAAAGAAAGAAAGAAAGAAAGAAAACTGATGCGTGAAATATAAATGAAAAAAAAATCCCAAGTAAAAATATTAGCAAACCAAAAGAATTATTATAACCAAGGATTAAAAGAATATTATAACCAAGGATTGGTTCTATGAGTGTAAGTTGATTAGTGTTATTCATTATATTAATAAAGAAAATGAGAGTATGATCACTTCAACAGAGGCTGAAAAGACATCTGATAGAACTCAATACTCATTCTTCAAGAAAAATTTCAGTGAGCTGAAAATAAAATGAAATATCCCCAACAGAAGGTCTCCATCAAGAGCAGAACAGGGGCACCTGGTTGGCTCAGTCAGTTAAGCATCTGCCTTCGGCTCAGGTCATGATCCCAGGGTCCCAGGATCAAGCCCTGCATCAGGCTCCCTGCTCAGCAGGGAGTCTGCCTCTCCCTCTGCATGCGTTCTCTCTCTCTCCTCTCTCTCAAATAAATAAATAAAATCTTTAGAAAGGAGCCACAGCGGCTGACAATGACCGGGCAGGAGAGCTGACAGCTCGCCTGCTCCTGAAAACAGCCCTGTGGGTCCTAGAGAATGACAGGCTACAGACCATGGAGAAGGAAAGACAGAGCTGGCCTCCCTGCAGGAGACTGGCCACTCACCTAGAACATTGAAGGACCCACGGGAAACATGTCAGAACCGGGCAGACGGGTGCGAGAAGGTGAAGCGTTAACACGGACACTCAGCGGGTAAAGGCCAGTGGTAAGTGATCAGACCCCATGCGGTCAAAGGACCCCGCACACGCATGGCACCCCGAACTCAGCAGGCAGCACAGGAACAGTTGGGCAGTGTCACAGTACTTGCAGGGACAAGCAAGAGTGCCACCACATTGACTCCCTCAAATCTCAAAATGCTCAATTACAAGTGCAATCCCAACAGGACTTGGGAGGAGGGCAGCTAGGTCTCAGCCTGAAAATCCACCCCCAACATCAGCCTCTGAGTGAAAGGACACAGTGTGAAGCCTAGCGTGCATCTGAAGTGGCGAACAGGACGGCTGGGCATGATTGTGTGTGTTGGCGGGAGGGCCCTCCAAGGCCAAAGCCCGACCTGGGCCAGCCCGTGTGCTGGGTGCTCCACAGAGGACTCCTCTATCACGGCAATCTGAGAGTCTGGACACAGAGGCACTGAGGCCATGGCTGCATCTGAGCAGGGCCCCCACTACTGAACGCGGCCCAAGGGCCCGAGTACCTCCTTGTTGGCTTCCTTGTCCACTGCAGTCCAGACGAAGCCAAAGGCACCGCTGCCCAGCGGGCTCAGGGTGCTGTACTTGCGGGAGTATGCGCCCTCGCAGGCCGCCAGCCCCTCCAGCTCCACAGTCTTCGGGGGCTCCTCGAACCAGGGCTTGCTTCTGAGCATCTGTGGATGAAATGGGATACCTGAGGGGCCACATGTGACCAGAGGAAAAAAGGGAAGAGCAAGCAGAGTCACGTCATCAGTCCCCTATTCCCACACCCTGCTCCTCCCGTGTCCCAGGGGGGCTGGCCGGAAAAGTGCTCTCCTAGTCCACCCAAACTGGCGCACACGCCAAGACCCCACCCAGCACACAGGGCAAACTGAGGTTTCAAATCCCACGTATGGCTTCAGACTCACCCGCTACACCAGCAAGCACGGTGAAAAAGCCCTAGAAGGATCCTCCTCCCATCCCAGAGGGAGCAGAAGAAAGAAAGGCAGAAAGGCCAGGCAGGACCCCTTCCCACACCACGCGGTGGGTACGAGGCAGGAGCTGAACACAGACCCCCACCTCCCCTACGCTGGGTCCAGAAAGCTCGCACATGGAGTGGCTGGAGCTGGGCAGGCTGGCCAGGAGCAGGCGCGTCCGCGTGGCCGAGTCCCAGTGGCTGTGCAGCAGGTCTTTCACGAGCCAGCAGCAGAACAGGGTCGAGGAGCCTTGGAGCTCCACCCGCTTCACCTCAAACTGCACACCTGGAGGGGAGGGGAGGTCAGCACAGCAGCGGTGGCCCAGCCAAGGATGCACAGTCCCCCAGAGCACCCACGCAGGGCGGGGCGGGGATGCCCACACTTGGACAGGGGAAAAGCCTGAAAACCCGCATTGGACACCACCCCCTACCCTGCACCATGTCTGCCTTCTGCTGCCAGGTCTGTGGACAGCCTTGACCATGGCCACACATGAACATTCATACGAGGCCATTTCCTGCACATGCATGGGTATTTTCACAGCCTCCAACGTATACACCAGAACAAACATGGGGTTATCTTAGGGGGCATTTACAGGGGATTTTATGTTCTTTTTAGTGGCATTTTCTAGTCTTTCTACAAATAACTTATAATATTTGCATAACTTTTTAAAGTTTGGGGGAAAGCCTGAAGTCAGCAGTAAGGACACAACTGGCTAACGTGACACGGATCTGCTAAGAAGTTAGGGAAATATGGAGAAAGGTACAGCAAAGATAATCAATCAGCTCCAAGAGGCAAGTAAAGGGACCTGATCCTGACACCCCTCCTGGAGCAGAATGCACCTGGCAGCAGCAGCCTGAAGCCCAGCAGCACACGAGGCACCGCCCTGGTTGACCATGGTACACACAGTGGCTTCCAAGGAGGGACGCAGAAGCAGCTGGGACCTCAGGCTGTGCCCTTCCCAGGCACAGGCACTTATAACTCTAATCCTTAATTTTTTAAGAGATGACCTATCACTACAAAACCCTCACAATGTAGCCGAAACTATTGTGGGGGTGGGGGTTGCAGCAGCATCAGTCCGCAGGACAAGGAAGGCCCCGCCCTGGCCACGCCATGCTTCTATGGCAGCCTCCCACGGGGGCTCCAGGGCAAGCCTCCCGGCACGTACTCAGCTGAGCTCCGTCCCGGTGGTGGCAGCTGCCAGCATAGGTCCCCTCCTGGATCTCCTGCTGCACACAGGTGGCCCCAGATGTCGCCGGGCTGTCCCCTCTCACAGGCGTTGAGGTGACCTGGAAGCTCAGCCTCGGCTCCTCTGCTGGACACACATCTACGGGGCCAGCCCCCAGCGTGGGAAGGATACAGGCGGGGCTCTCTCTGCCGCTGACTTCATAGTGTTCCGAGGACACCAGACACGTCTCAGAGGGTTCTACCGGATCCGGCCCCAGATGGCTCTCATGAAACTGCCGAGCCTCCCCAAGATCGAAGTAAGTGCCGGTCAGGAGCAGCAGTTCTCGGTCATCTAGAACATCGGGTCCCCGCTGGTGCAGACCACTCACATCTGCATCAGAGGCCACCGGCGAAGGAGATGGCGTCCCCACAAGCTCGGACGTGGCGCAGGAACAGTTGGAGGAAGTTCGATCTGTCCATTCATCGAGAAAGAGCTCCTTGAGGTTCCAGGAGAAAGAATTCCCATCAGCCTCCTGGGCCTGCACTGTGTCCAGGACACCAGGGAGGTCCGTGGCCAGAGCATAGCAGGCTGAGGAGCTGCCCGCTCGGCTAGACAGGCCTCTGCTTCCCAGGTCACACAAGGACACAGGGGCAGAGCATCGGGGGTGCTCTGCTGGGGCCAGCTCGGTGTAGGAGACACCCAGCGGTCCCACAAGGCTCAACTTGGACAGCTGCTCCTTAATCAAGCAGGTCTGTAGCTCCTCGCGGTCATTCCTCACAGCCACCCACGGCTCATCTAGGGCAGGTGTGGAGAACGGGAGTCGTGCTGTCCCGAGGGGGCTTCCTGACTGCGTGCTCTGCTCACCCCCATATCCAGGGCAGGGCAGCAGGAGGCCCTCCCCTGCCAGCTGGCCTGCAGCATGGGGCTCGGACGTGACAGAATCAACCCAACGGTTTGAATGACTGGCACTGCTCGAACTTGTCCACTCTGGCTGTGCCTCCTGATACAGCCTACTCATTTCAGCCTGCCCGCTCCTGTCCTCAGATGCTTCACAGGAAGCAGACATCCATGTGTCCACTGGGTCAGACCCACTTCTTTCCACAAGATCCTGTCTCAGGCTCTCTGGCGCTACAGATTCCTCTTTCTCTAAGAGAGGATTCGGCTGGTCTTTGGGTGATGACTGTTGAGTAAGGGCCGGTGGGCTTCCTTCTGGGATGTTTCGCTGGTCCTCGGATGAGGACCATTCCTGGCCTGGTGGGATTCCTTCCGGGATGTCTCGTTGGTCCTCGGGTGAGGACCTTTCCTGGGCTGGTGGGCTTCCTTCTGGGATGTCTTGCTGGTCCTCGGGTGAGGACCATTCCTGGGCTGGTGGGCCTCCTTCTAGGATGCTGTCTACTCTGAGAATTATAACACGGATGACGTAGTTACTTAGGGGCCACAGAAGAATCAAGAGGAGAGATCACATGGATTGCCCTGTATTAGAGACCAGCACAAAGCATTTAACACCATAAACTAAGACCAACTCATAGATAAGTCACCATTTGGCGATGATTTGGCCCAGATGCAGAGCACCGAGCACCCAGAACCATGTGCTCAGGGCTTTGCTCAGCATTCTCATTTCGTGGTCATGGGGCTCCTGACAGCTGTGCAGCTGGCTTTGGCCCACCCACAGGGAGCCTGGGGGGTGCAGGCAGAAAGGAAAGAGATTGTGCATTCTTTGCACCATGCAATGGTGACATGTGACTGGCTACAAATGCCATCGGGGTCACAGCCGATAGGAAACAGAGTCTGGCACAAGAAGGAGGGGGCCGCAAGGGCAAGGCCTCATGCGGGGCAGGGGCTGACTGGTTCCTAAGAGCTGGGACACAAGCTCACAAGCATGCTTAGCAGGGAGGCCACTGAGGGAGAGGCGACCTCAGAGCCAAAGGGCAATTGCAGAGCCCAGGGCGCTAGGTGGAAACCCCCCCTTGCAGCAGGCCTGGCCATGGTTGCCCCACATGACAGATCCACTGAGCTCCTGCCTGGGGTCAGCCCCAGACCCAATGCCAGCACCAAGACCCACAGAATGTGGCCATGCCCAGCCTCACCAGAGGCAAAAGTGCTGGTGACCAGAGGTTTGTAGAGAGGCACAGGGGAGAAGGACCCAACACACAGTCAAGTTCCACAGAGGAGGGAGCTGTGAGCCAGGCACTGAGGGGCAGCAGCAGTTTTCTGGGGAAACTGAGAGGTGGGACAAGGGCATGCAGAAGTCAGGCAAAAATCATCAATGTCCCTTGCTACATCTTTCTATCTCTATCCATTCGCCCCACATCACCCCAGCAAATGACCAGCCCTGTGCCAGTCCCCAGGGAAAAGCACATCTTTTGTAAGGTCAGAAGATGAGGCAGAAAGGTTTCACTCCCCTCTCTAAGCAATGCAGGCCACCCCTCTGAGGTGGGCACACAGAGTCAGGCCCAGGGTAGTGCAGAGAAGCCCCCTGAGGTGAGCACACGGGGGTCAGGCCCCAGGGCAGTGCAGAGAAGTCCCCTGAGGTGGGCACATGGGGGTCAGGCCCCAGGGCAGTGTGGAGAAGCCCTCTGAGGTGGGCATGTGGGGTCAGGCCCTGGGCAGTGCGGAAAAGCCCCCCAAGGTGGGCACACGGGATCGGGCCCCAGAGCAGTTCAGACTGCCCCTCCGAGGTGGGCATGCGGCATCAGGACCCAGGGCGAGCAGGCTGACCCTCTGAGATGGGTGTGTGGGGTCAGGCAGGCCAAAGGTGACACTGCCCCCACATCCCATCCCTACACTTCCCCAGTAGCCAGGAGCATCACTAAATTCTGGCCAGAGTAAAGACAAAAAGCAATAAGTAGGCTTCTGAGAGAGACTTTAAGTACAGGGGAGGCTCCTCTCCTCCTCCCTCCTCCACTCTACTCAACTGCCTAAGAGGAGGTGCCATGGGGACCTGAGACCCCCATGAGCTTGTCTGAGAGGCGATCCACTCAAGGTCACAACACCTGACCTACAGTCTAATAATCTTGACTTCATTACCAACTGGCTACAAGCAGTAAGGCTGAACTCCCAGGTCTCCTGGGAGAACTGGGGAAGAATCAGGAGCTAGCACTACCCCAGTCCCCCGGACATAAGACACCACTTAAATCATGCTTCTGACCTGCCTTCCCACCTCTCAGTCTCACTAGGTTTACTGGGCCAGCTCATTTTCTGCTAAAGAATATGTCTTAGGGATGAGCCTTCAAGTCTTTTGCAATGTTTGCTGCGTGAGTGATAAGTGAGTGTGCAAGGGAATGAGTGAGTGAATGACAGAATGAATGAGTTAGTAGGTAAATGAGCTAGCAGGGAGTGAGTGAGGGAGTGAGCACATGAGTGAGTGAATGAATGAGGGAGTAAAGGAATAAGTGAATGAATGAGTATATGAGTGAGTGAGTATGTGAGTGAACATGTGAATATGACTGAATGAGGAAGTGAATGAGCACGTGCATGTGGATGGGTGAAGGAATGGAGTGAATGAACAAGGGAGTGAATGAGCATTGTGGGAATGAATAAGTAAATGAATGAGCAAGTGAATAAGGGAGTAAATGAACAAGGGAGTGAATGAACATGTGCATAAGTGAATGCATGAAATGGGGATTGAATGAATGAATGAGCTTTGCGTGAATGAATGAGGGAGTGAGTGAATTAGGGATTGAATGAGTGAGAGAATGGGGGAGTGAATGAGTGTGTGCGTGAGTGAGGAGGGAGGGAAGGAGGGAGGGAATAAGGGAGAAAACGAATGAGTGAATGAATGAATGAGGGAGGGAATAAGGGAGGAAATGAATGAATGACAAATGAGGGAGTAAATGAGGTAATGAGTGACCACATGAGTGACCAGGGAGCCCCAGCACCAGGACTTCTGACAGTGACACGGAGCCAGTGCAGAACTTAACCACATCATGCCCCACCCGAGAGGAACGAGGACTTGGCTCATCTGGTGGGACGGGCTGGTGCTATCTCAGCAGGCACACAGCAGCGTGCGGAGCGGCGGTCGAGGCAGAGCACACAGGAGCCCCATCTTGCAGCAGTGAGCACCCTCGGGGCCGGTGAGTGGGATCCCATCCTCTGCAGATGGGCGCGCAGCACAGAGAGCTTGTCCCACGGGCAAGGGGCAGAAAGCCAGAGGTCTCCAAAAACAGCAGGAAAGCACCATAACACATGTCAGCAGGCAAATATCCATGCAAACCTGTGAGCCACGTGCTCGACAGGAGGTAATGCACACACATTCCCAACGCGAGCGCACTGCGGTCCTATCTGTGCTGCAGGAGCAAAAGCAGCCACGCAAGAGTGCACACGGACAATTCAGGGCCAGGGCCACGGTGAGGCAGGGTACTATGGCTGGTGGAGGCCCCTGTGGGGAGCCAGGCACCGGACCTTGCACTTCTCACCATTACTGCTGTACTTAAAAAAAAAAAAACACATATCCAGGCATCGTATATTTTTAAAATAATTTCAAGAAAAATGAAAAACAATAATGTGGATAAATCTCACCAACCAAACTATGAGCCAAAGGAGCCAGAAAGAAGGACTGCCTAGGTCAAGTTCAAGGACAGGTACCTGTGACTTCCATCCTGCCTCAGGGCAGTGAGGGTGCATATGAAAAGGACCATGGGTGGCAGATTAGTGTGTGCTGGGCCTCAGAGATTTTTAAGAGAGAAAAGGAGTTGAAAACCACAAACACCGTCTCTCACCAGGGAGGAACAGGAAGCCCCTATTTCTGCTCAGTTGCAGTTTCTGCACTTTCTACTCTCCATGGAATACTTTGTGATTCAAAATACACAAAGAGAACAGATACAAGTGATTATTAACACTAGAACATCAGGCTTCTATCAGTTCCCTGGAACCTACCTACACGTCTCCGTGGGCACAGATCGGGATGATCTCCCAGCGGCCACTGCACACCACACCAGGGAATACAGAAGTGGCGCCCAGCAAGTGTCCAAAGGCTGTGAGCGTGGCCGTTAGGGGCTCTGTCGCTGCTCCCCGCCGGCCTTCACCCTCAGCGCCCCGCGCCTCCCACAGACAACTTACCCTGGAGTGGGCAGACATGGGAGGGAAGAAGGGAGGTGGCCTCCAGGGTCTGCTTGGGCCCAGGTCCCAGCGAATGCTTCTTGGCTTCTTCCCACTGGCTCCAGGGTCTCCCCTCGTGGCAGAACGTGCTCTCCAACAGATGCACTGGGAGCTCTTGGATCTAGTGGCAACAGCAGAAGAGATTGTGGCCATCCATAGCACATCTGCTGAACTCATCTCCCCACCTTCCCGCGACTTATGAGCAATGGGGGGGCCCCCAACCTGATCTCAGAAACTCCAGCAAGCCCATGTCCACAGTGTGTCCCAGACCAATCGCCTCTCACCACCCTGCAGCACGCCATGGGGGCCAGCAGCCCCTGCTCCCCTTGCCGCCATCACCTGCGCCCCACCTTCAGTGCGCAGAATCCCACCAACACCACAGCTTGAGCAGTCCCTTCATCTGCCACGAGCTCCAAGTAAACATCAATGTCCTCACCATGATTCCCATGGTCTTGGCCTGCCTGCTGCTACTCTCCCCAGGGCCTCTGGGGCCTGGCCCTCTGGTCTCCCTGCCATACCCGGAAGTCCTCGCTATCCCCGGAATGCCTCTCCTGCCTCCTCTGGTTTTTCTCTAAAAGCCACCTTCCCAAGGGGGCCCCCTCAGTCCCCTGGGCCCTGAGACAGCACGTCCTCCCGCTGCTGTACTCTTCCTCCTGACCACTGGTCACCTCTACTTCCAGGCTATCCCTGTGTGTCCCAGGGTCCTGGGATTGAGCCCCACGGCGGGCTCCCTGCTCAGTGGGGAGTCTGCTTGTCTCTCTGCCACTCCCCCTGCTCGTGCTCTCTCTCTTTCTCTCAAATAAAATCTTTGGAAAAAATTAATTTAACTCAATTTAATAAAACAAAACGTTGCGATCTAACCTCTAAGGCCTCAAAAGCAACCCGTGGAGCATGGCCACCACCCCCCCAGCCTGGGGTGTGGGGACCTGGCTGAAACCATCTCCCACAGAGCACAGTCCAGAGACAGATAAGACTTCGTGTGGCACCTCTTTCCCCTCAGGGACTGTATCACGCCCATGTGTGTGTTCATTCAAACAGCAAGTCCATCCTGCGGTGACGGCAGGTAAGCAATGCATTCCAAGGGTGCTCTGAGCCTGCCCCATGCAGCGGCATCCCAATAGCGCCACCCTCTGACAGGGCCACGGGAGAGCCCCCTGGGGACTCAGGATTGCCTGATGCTCTTCAGGAGCTGTTTTATTTCCTGCTTCCCCTCCCTCCCACTGAGACCACACCCCTCCCAGCCTGGCTAGGCCTGCTGCAAGGGAGCAGGGAGAGGGCACTGGCAGAGGGGGGCCCTGCCAGCTAGGAGCACTCCTGAAGCACAACCGGGGAGCAGTTCCTCTTGGCTCCTTGTTCACGGAAAGGTGAGCACCAACGGGGCTGAAGGAGGTCCCAGTGCCTTCCCAGGAGCACAGGCACGGGCTCCATGCATGCCTGGAGCGGTCCATCCTCCCAGGTGCCTCAAAGTCACAGAGGGAACCTTCAGGGTGGGAGCCATGCGCCCACACAGTCCCCTACAATGTTCATGTCATGGAAACATGGAGCACCATAAAATGCTAAATTAAAAGTACACAGGGCTAATCATAACAAGCATATTTGGCTAGGACTACTTAAGGGTTACTTTGATAGGCTATGTATGGCTACACAGATCTACTCGTCAAATACTCCCCATAAGCTCCCTCTGTCCTAGAGCCAGGCACTTGGTGATGGGAAATCCCCCAGGACCCTCTCTGTGTTCGCATACTGGTCCCATCCCCTGGGAACACGGAAGGCCCACTAGTGACAGAGGACTTTCAAACCATGACAACCTGGCAGCCACTCGCTTCCACTCTTCGCCCGCCCAGCATGCCCCTGCCCCGAGCCCACCCCTCCAAACCCCTCGGAGGCATGGAGCTGTGTGCACCTGCATGAGGGAGGCTGGCCTTACCCACGCCCATGCCAGCCCAGTTCTGGCTCTGCCGGGGGCCCACGTTTGTCTCCCCGGGCCCACTCTGGTCGGCCAGGTCTGGCAGTGGGAAGGAAGTGTCACACACGAGGCCCATGCCATGGTAGAAGCCAGGAATCAGGAAAGTGATATTCTAGAAAACAAAGTGACATTGCAGAACCCAGACCACAGGACCGTCCCCCATCTAATCTGGGAAGAGAATACAAACAACGTGAGTAAGTGTCTGGACAAGGTTAGGAAAGACTCCAGGTTGTGTTCCTTTTCCCAGACCCGCAAAGCCCCTCAGACACCCAACATGGAATTCTGGACTTCCCCCCGCAACTTTTCTCCCCTTTTTCTTATGAAAAAGACAAAATCAACAACTCAGAAGCTAGTTATACCCACACCGCCATGTCTTCCAAGAAGATGTCTGGTCTTTGCCCCATGCTGCCCTGACACTTGAGAGCCACGTTTGCAAACTCCACATTATGTGGCTCACAGGGAGCGACAAGGGCCCAGCATAAGGACAAAAGGACCTTGGGCACATGAAATTGGCCTCTGAGGTCCAGCAGGCACCTTTGCTATGCTGGTCATGGCCTCAGCACGAGGGTCCCAAGACCAAAACTGCAAGGACACACGCCTTCTCTGAATCCACTTGTGACCCCTACTCCCAGACAGGTGCCTGCAGCCATGTGAATACGAAACAGTCTAACTTCCGAGGCAGGGTGCCTTCCCCACAAGCACACTCCCTAGAAGGACCCAGCACCCCCAACATTCCTGCAGCAATTACTTGTCAAAAAATCACACTAAGTGCGTTTTCATTAACTTCAATCAAACTGAGTTTGCCTTCAGTTAACTAAATCTTAGCTTACTTGCTCCTTAATATTTCCATTAGAAAACAGAGAAGGATCCATTTTTAGAGCCGCAAAAGAGTTTAAATCTTTGGCTAACTGTCACGAGGCCTGGGGTCAGCCCCACTGAGGACAACAAGAGGGGAGTCCCTCCCTTCATTTGCAGAACCCCTGGAGAACAAGGTATTCAGGGAAAGGCTACAGCCATCCAAGAGCCAGGCCAGCCAGGCGCGTGGACACAGGGACCACAGGACATCAAAATGGATGCACCACTCAGCAACCTCTCCTTCCCCCCATGACCCTCCTGCCATTGAGTAGAGGGTCCGCGTCCCCTTCCCAGGAGCCAGGAGGACCCAGGGACCATGTGAGGAGGGGCAGGCCATGGCTGCCGGAGATGCTCACCTGGCCTTGGAGCTCGGCCATCAAGTGACACCAGCCCCAGCAACGGCCCCAGACAGCCAGCCCAAGAGCAAACGCGCCTCAGGAGGACGCCAGCCCCAGCTGACTCTACATGGAGCTGGATGAGCTATCCTGCTCAGCTCAGCCCGGAAGGCCAGTTCGTGACTTAAATACCAGATTGTCATGGCCCACGCCCCAAGCTTACGGTTGTCTGCAGCAACGGAGTCCATCTGCTCGGCCCAGTCTCCAATAGAAACAGGCCTGGCTCTCACTGTGCAGAGACCCCTGCCCCGCATACAAGAAATTCAGAGAAAGCTCAAGCCAAGGAAGAAGTTTGTAGACACACCTTCCTCTGACCCTGACCGCATGACAGGCACCCCAGGATGGCTCTGGAAGCAGAGGAGGTGTGGACAAGGTGTGGACAAGCCCCAATCTCCAGGTGCACGGCTGTGACAAACACCAGTAACTAAGTTACTGGACCTCGTTCAGGGCAGGTTTCCAGGCCACAGCCCCTCCCTCTTCAGGGACAGCACAGGGAGACAAGGCTCTGGACACAGTCCTGAGGGTCACTGCATGCTCAGTGTGGGATCCAGGGAAATGAGAGCCTTTAGGGATAATGGTGCCCAGCATGCCCCAGGGAAAGCCAGTGGCCCAGACCAGTAGACACGGCGGTACAAGGTCTATGACAAGTACATATCCTCACTGTGAAAACAGGCCGGCCCCCCGCAGGGGAGCACAGGCCACCCAGGGAGGGCCCACCTTGCCCAGGAGCTCAGTCTTCCCATAACCAAATAGCATCAGAGCAAAGCTGTGGTTGATGCCGTAGATGGTCCCGTCAGGCAGGAGGGTGATGAGGCCACTGATGGTGGAGAAGACCCAGATAGACGCTGAGTAACCCCACTCGGGGACCGTGCGGCTATCTTCTTCCGTCTCATTGCTGGACTGAGATTTTAGTTTTAAGCTCAGAGGGAAGGTGGTGCCATCCTTGGCTCTCCCGACAGATCTCTGAATCTTGAGATTCTGGAAAAAACAACACCCCTGAGCTGATAGCAGCATCTCTCATGGCCGAAGCTTTGAGTCTGCAGCTTTAGACGTGAACCCATCCACACGTCACGGGAAGCAAGCCCGGAAAAGCTTACTCCCCACACTGCTCCTCCTTCCACAATCTCCCTGCACCCCACCTCTGCCCCAGGGAAAGCAGAGCCCTGACCAGGAGCTGTGTCTGCGGCAAGAGCAACGCAGTCTAGCAGCTGCCCCCCATTCCAGAAAGGCCTGAGGGCAGCACATGACAGGACAACCAAGAAATGCACACGGACTGGACTCCTGTCTGTGCCAACCCTGCAGGGAGGGAGGGCTGGCAGGTGTCTCCGGCCCTCTGCCTTGGACCCCCAGCAGCCCCAGTGTCCCACCTCCACAGATGGCCCCCACCGCTCACTGTCCTCCAGTCTGAGGGCCAGCCGCTTCCTGTCGTCACCAACTGTCCCCTGTCTGTGCCTCCTCAGCACCTCTATCCCCACAAAACCACATCCTTGCCTGTTTCCCTGCCTTAAATACTTGGAATGGACCCAGTTTCGAGTAAATCCTGACCACAGCCTTATCCTAACCAAAAGCTTTGAGAGTGTGCTCCCTTTTGGGTTTCCCGAGGCATACCAGCCCAAGGCTATGTGTCTACCCCTCACCCAATCCCACCTGCCCCTTTTAGGGGCCACCCTGGAGGACAGAAGATCTGATGGGGCCCATGTTCTGGGAGCTTCTGCTCCCCTTGTGCTGTGCCCGGAAGAGGGTCAGGACTCGGAAACATCAGGCTCCCCAAGCCACGGCTGCCGGCTAGGCCTCAGGGAGCCCTACAAGGGATGAGGGGTGCAGTGCCAGTCTCCACTTGCTGCTAGGGTGTCGAGCGCTCCCATTTGAGGTTATCACAAATGTGCTGCTGAGAACAAGCTCACATGTGCCTTCTGGCACACACTTCTCTCTGATGCGTGCAGAGGGCACTCTGAGGTTCGCCCAGTTTGCATGGGGCAGATGCTGCCACACAGGCTCCCAAGGTGGCTGTGCCAATGGACACCCCCACCAGCTTGGGGACAGAAGAAGGGCACAGACAATAAGGACTGAGGATGGGGTGAGGGTTCCCACTGGGCTGAAAGCTCAAAAAAAGCAGAGAACTGGCTCCTGGGGCTCAGCTCTCGGCCTGTGGCTGGCCCAAGAACCAGGGAGCAGACAACTGGCTCCCAGCGCTCAGCTCTCAGCCTCTGGAAGGCCAGAGAACCAGGGAGCAGAGAACCAGCTCCTAGGGCTCAGCTCTCAGCCTCTGGAAGGCCAGAGAACCAGGGAGTGCCTGTGGACATCCTGAAAGCATCTCCGATTCCTTGCAGCAGCAGAGGTGACTTTAGGCAAAAATCAAGCGTCCAGTCAGACACTGCAGATCATCAGGGTGTGACATCAGCGGAATTCACCTGAGTGAAGGTCATTTGTGTGAAGGGCACACACTAGTAGAAAATGGGACACCTGGGAACTGGGAAGATTCCGTCAGTAATAGAACTTACCCCAACGACCCCAAACCTCCACTGTCCCCAGAGCTGCCACCCCCCCATCTGCCAGTCACCCTGCCCTCAGCCAGTTCTCCCTGCTCTTCAAGAATCCCAGACTTCCCAGTAAAGACAGACCCCAGCAGGAGAACCCCGATCCAGGCTCCAGCAGGAGGACCGAGGAGACAGGGTGCCCAGTCGGAGAGCAGCACAGGCTCTGACCCTCGGTCAAGGCCCCGGAGCCCAGAGAGCAGCCCTCGGACCTGGTGCCACTGTGTGTATACGCAGGATGCTCCTGCTGCCAGAATTACCAGTCTGTGTCACCAGGCCACAGATTCTGGCCTAAGAACTCTCAGGTCACCGAGTAAACAGACTCTAGGGACCACATGGCGCCAGGTACAGCTGCCAGGTGTGGCAGTCAGGGGTCCACAAGGGTCCTACCTGGGGGACAGGCTCGCCGGGGGTAGGGAGCTGCACAGAAGGGATCAGGTCTGTGATGGGCTGCCCAAGCACCTCCTCCCCAGACGCATACCCGTGCAGGAGAGCAAACGGGCTATCGCAGGATGTTATGGTGCCCTTGGAGGAAAAACCAGCATTGTTAAGCATTACAGTAAAAACTCCTGGCATTTCACCTTCAAACATCACTGAACTCCATGCCTTCAGGTTGAAAGCAAGACCGTTAGCGGCCCTCCCACGCCAGAAGGGCCAGAGGTGGGCACAAACTTTCCTCAGGCCCTCCTTCTCCTACCGCTGGAGGCACCCAAATTACCGGCCTCTGGAGGTGAGTCACCATTCTGATGGTCCCGCACCTGCTACCTCACTGACCTGCTAAGACACACCTAGGTTCCAGTTCCATCCCACTTTACAGACGAGGAGACCACGGCCAGGGAGACTGCACCCCGCCCGAGGGCACACAGAGAGGGAGGGCTGCCATGGGGGCTCGCCTTCCAGAAGCCCCAGGGGCGCACAGCAGGCCATGGAGGGGGCTGAGGCCACAAGAGGCGACACCTGGTCAGCTCCATGTGGCAGGGATGTGGAAGGCACACTCACATCGCTCTGGAAAGCGACCCAGGCCGATACCCGCTCCACAGGCTCCAGTACGACCACACAGCACAGGCTGTGCTCCTGCTTCACCTTCTTCATCCACACAGACACCGGGATCCTCTCCCCACTGCGGCTCACGATGTCCACCTGCGGGAGCACACAGCCTTGCCCCAGGCCTTCCCCAGAGCCCAGGCCTGGGGGTGTCTGCGACCTCTGTGCCCCTGCCTGACAACTGAGCCCAAGGCCACACATGGCTTCTGACACAGACCCTTAGTCTCCATGTGGATGCTCTCTCAGAAGACAGGGTTTCCTCACCAGCCTCCTTGCAACAGAGTAGGACAACTGTCTGCGTCAATTCTTCAGGAAACAGACACCAACACATGGCGAGCAGTGTCAGCCCGTGGCCAGTCCCCAAGACAGAGAAGCGGACCACATCTAACGTCTTCCGGGGCCTGGGCTGGGGGCTCAGCGCCTCACATGCAGTCAACATCCCAGGGGACGCATCACACCAGGAGGACCCAAGTCCCAGGGAGACCTTTCTAGCCATGCTGGCCCCCCCAGCAAACACCAAACAAACCAAACTGGAGAGTCAGGGGTACAGATGGAAGATCATCGCGACCCCGCGGCCTCCCACCCGTTTGCAAACCGCCAAGCTTCCTCCCTTGTCAGGCGGTACTGCCCCTCTCACAAGGCCCACAGCTACCTGCTTCCACTCCTGTGATGCTCCACCTGCCACCCCAGCTGCTCCTCACCCCAGCACCGCCCCTGGGGAAGACCCACTCACCACTGTACCGAACACGACAGCGGCTTGGCCATCGGCCTCCATGTGCTCTTCGCTGAGGGCCTTCACCACATCGGAATCGGCCCTCAGGAAGAACTGCGTGAGCTTCTGGCCAATCAGGTCATGGCTGCTGTGCCCCAGGAGCTGGCAAGCCTTGTCATTGGCAACCAGGATCTGGAGTCGTGGAGAGGAGAAGACACGCGCATCAGCAGCAATGCCGCCAGCCCGAACCTGGAGACCCGTCTGCCCTCAGCGTCCTGCACTGGACAGGCTCGCGGCTGCAACACCCCGGGCTCCCTGGGTCTTAACCACAGGGAAACAAGAAATGCCAGCGCCATGACCAAAACCACGTTTCCCTCCTCCGCGGGGACGGGCTCGCCGTGCCACCAGCACCACGTGGAAGACACGGGGACTTGCGCCACACTCCCAGCCACCTGATGATTTCAGTTATTTGTATGTAAATGCCCGTCAGGCAAACACGGTCACCTCAGATGGCGAGTACCCATTCTCATTGTCACTGAGCCAACACCCTACAGAGCACAAGGCAGTCATGCGGCTCAACCCCGTCCTTGAATCTCTACCTTGACAGGAGGATTCAATTTGTTTTGACTGATTTATACTCAGGTCTCTTATGCAGCTTCTCTAACTGTACTTAACACACTCCAGTTCTCCTGTCTGAGGTTACAGGTTGAAGGCACAGACCACACTTGCACAGCAGGGTCACAAACCACAGCCAGTACCTCTGTGGTCTTGGCGTCCACGGTGAACACTGCCTTGTTCGGGTTGCACACGGGGGTCGGGAACAGGGGCGTTGACCACCCCAAGGACAAGCCCCGCAGGAGGGAGCAGCAGGACGCACTGCCCAGGGACCCGGCCAGGTCGGTCTGCTCCGGCGGCATCAGGCAGTGTAGTTTGCTGGTGCAGATGCTCTGGGCAGCCAGAGATGACAGACAATAGGAGTTCCATTTGTCTTCTGGAAAGGAAAGGAAAGGAAAGGGAGCTTTAGAGCTCACAAGGCGGCCCGGAGCCCACCTCTCAGACACACTGAAGCCCACGGCTCCTGCTCTCAACTCCTGCAGACGGTGCAGAGTTCAAGCTCCACGCTCCAGTGTCCATCCGAACAGCCCCGAGTCCAGCTAAACACCCCCGGGTGCTGTCCAGCCAGAGTCACATCCTACAGGAAACACAATGGCCCAAGCTCAGCGTTTCTGTGTAAACGCCCTCTGAGGTCCCTTCCCACCACCACCCCCAGGAGGTGCTGTCCTGTGTCTGTCCTTACAGACCCATACCCCCTCCAGCCACCCCCCTTGCACTTGTTCCTGGAAAGCCTCCCAAATCCAAGAGCTGCCTGCTGTCTCCGTCCCTCCCTCCATTCCCTTATTCACAGGTCAGGTTCATTCCCCACCCCTCCATTGCTCTCAGCAATGCGTCCAGTGGCCTGAGATGCTCCAGCCCACAGCCAATTCTCAGCACTCACCCTACTCCAGCCCTCAGCAGCACTGGGCCAGGGGGCCAGTCTCCACCTCCTAAACCACCTGCCCTGGGTGGGGTTCCCTCTCCCCTCCACCTTTCTGACCTCTCACCACTGCAGAAGCCCGGATGCAGGCTCACCCCCTCCACTCCATCCCACCCACTCCTCACTGGTTTCTAACAAACTCCATGTGGGAAGGTGCTGCCCACCCCATACGTGGCACCCCTGCCCTGCCTCTCTCCTTTCCCATCTCAGTATATGGCAACTCCATCCTTCTAGCAGCTCAAAATCCAGACAATAACAACTCTTCTCTCCTTTCCCCTTCTCTTTTCACAGGCCCACCCTGGACCATTCTCTGGGCCTGGAAACGCATAGCCAGCTGCTTAGCCCTCCTCTTTCCCAGCTGCCCCAAGCTCAGCTTGACCCTCCTCACACCATGGGACAGGCATTGTGACCTTGGATCTGTCCCTGCTCCCCATGCAGAGACCAGGAAGCCCATGCTCCTGGGGCAGCTGCCTACCTCCCAGACCTGCCCAGCCCTCCCAGCAGAATCTCTGGCCCTCACCAGGAGAACCCAGCATGTTTCCCTCCAAACACTCCCACCCTGTGCTCCTAGACTGGTGTGTGAGCTGGGCTCCAACCCTCCTCCTCCCTTCCCCAGCAGCCCCTTTCCTCCGGGTCCAGACCTTCCCATTGTCCTAACTGACTTCCCCGTGCTCTAGGTCCACCCAGCTGCAGGCCTGCACCTGCTGTCTCCTTAGGCACCCCCTCAGACAACGAGCCCAATAAGCTCTGGAGGCAGAGGCTGACTTGGGAGAAACAAGTGAGTGAGTGGGCAAGCAGGAGCCTCGACATCTCAGCCCAGCCCGGGCACAGCCTCCTGCACCAGGTAGCTGGCTGCCCTAAAGCCCGCGTTAAGTCGTCTGCATCCGGGAGGAAATCATGAGGCTGCAACACAGTCAGCAAATAGTTACTGAACTAAATCAGCAAAACTGTATTTCACTTGCATGGCAGCCCTGTCCACAATAGTGCCCTCACACACTCTGAAGCAAGGTCTTGGCAGAAGAACCCCAGCAGCGCCCATACAGCCCGGGAGGGGCCTGCGGGCATCGCCCCACACACAGTGAGAACCGCACACCCGACCAGAGCCTAGAAGGACTCGTCATTTTCATCTTCAACACTGACACCCGGGAGGGGGTTACCGGAGAGGCCCATCCTGCTCTGGCAGAGCTTCGAAAGCCCATTCCTCCTGCTCAGGTGTCTGTGGGCCGAGGACAGGGACTCGTTGGGCTCAGTGGCAGTCTGCGCAGCCGGGCTCTCAGGGGAGCCTCCGTCCTCCATTGGGAGCCTGCCGGCCAGGGGAGCAACTGTCAGCTAGAAAACAAAGTGAACCTGATCGGCATCGGCAACACGACAACAGGAAAGCAGTTTAAGCAACTAATCCTTCGGCAGGCTGAATGCAGCTCAGTCCCAATAAGCTCCCATGCTCCCAATGCCACATAGGCCAGGACCTCCGGTGCAAGGCCAGTGACCGAAGTCATTTTGGAGCCATTTTGGAGCAATGCAGAGGAAGCGATGGGTGAGAGAAGGAAACAGAGGGAAAGAACAGAGCACAATGGGAAGGGGCCCGTGTGGCTCTGCAGGGCCCCAGCTTTCCCCGAATCCAGGGGTTCCGACCAGTGGCCCTGAGAACCATCCAAGGGGCTGCTGACAAATGAGCGACACAAAGCCACGGCAGAGAACCCAGAGGCAGGCCTGGTACCAGGGGTTTGTGTATTTAACTGTACTTTCTAAGTACGTATAGATTTGCCAACAGTTGTAAGGAAAAAAATACAGAAAAATCTCGTGTCTGCATCACAGACATCATCATGTCTGCATCCTCCAGACAGTGTTGGAGACCTGGGCCGGGGCCTGGATAAAATGAGGAGCCCAAGGCGCCAGGGAACATGCCCATCCTAAGCCCAGGTGCCCTCTCCATGGTCACCTTCTGAGCGTATAGAAGCCACTTCTGAGACCCGCACCGGCCTCTTCCCCCATCAGGGTTCCCTCATGGGTACACACAGGCCCAAAGACTGGCCAAGGAGCTTCCTTTGTAAGAAGAGCAAGTTTCAATAAGCAGGCGGGGGCAGCTGCACAGGACGGACCTGCTGTGGAAAGAAAAGGGGGGCTGGCCCTTCCCATGCCCCATTGTAGCACGGAACTCCAAGGAGGCCTGGCCCGCTAGTTCTGCCCTGGCTTTAGGTCATCATGAAGACTTGTCAGCAGCACAGGAGGGCAGTGACTCCCACAGTTAACAGTGTGTAAGCCCAGTTTGTAATTGGGGTCTCTGTATGGGGTCTCTGGTACACTCACACCCCAGGCCCCTCAGCTGTCAGGGCCTGGCCAACACTTGCCTCAGCGCCAAGCTCCTGAACGTGGTGGGGCAGGGGTCCCCAAGACAGAAAACTGAAGGCCCCACTATCACCAGTGTGGAAGGATGTTAACATCAAAACATGCCAAAGAGGGGCGCCTGGGTGGCTCAGTGGGTTAAAGCCTCTGCCTTCAGCTCAGGTCATGATCCCAGGGTCCTGGGATGGAGCCCCACATCGGGCTCTCTGCTCCACAGGGACCCTGCTTCCCCCCGTCTCTCTGCCTGCCTCTCTGCCTACTTATGATTTCTGTCTGTCAAATAAATAAATAAAATATTAAAAAAAAAAAACATGCCAAAGAACTACCCAAATGGAGATCAGCACAGCAGAGGAACAAACATGAGAACAAACCCAATCAGCTTCAGAAACAGACCAACGTCTGTTAAGGAGCTTGGCAGTCAGTGAAGCTCCATGGGGAATGAACAGCACGCCCCAGCACAGCGAGGCCCTGGACAGCCCCCTGGCCGTCCCACCTCGGGCCCCTTCTAAGCAAAATGTGAGTAATGTTAACGCACACCGCCTAGCGCTCTCATGAGGACCCCAGGACCTAAGCCGGGACCTAGCACTCTCGTGAGGACCCCAGGACCTAAGCCGGGAAAACAAACCACTAACACTGAGTCTCTGAGTCGCTGAGTCACTGAGTCGCCCAGGAGCTGCCAGTTTTCAAAAGAATTAGATAATCAGCCCGGGGTGATGTTGCATCCCTGTGATTTGCCACATACAAACATTAGTTCCAGGTGAATTTAAAAAATGAAAGACAAAAGTCCTGGAAAAAAAATAAGAGAATACAATGGTCTGGATAACTATTTGAGAGCAGCTAGAGCTCATCAGGGTATCAGTCTGTGGCATCTCTGAGCTACCCGAGAGTGAGACTCACCAGTGAGATGATAAAGATGCCCAGGCCTGTGAGGTGCAGTCCCCCTCAGGAGGCGGGAGCCCCTCTCAGAGAAGCCGGGCGCCCTGAGCAGACGAAATGTGGTCCCAGCTCAGCATCCCAGGCCCTGGCAAAAGCAATCTTCTCAGAAGCAAAGCATCCTAAATATGGGTTTCCAAAAGCAAAACCAACCAAATATGCTCCCTTCCAGTGACACAGACAAGGAAACAAGCCCCCTTTGGTGAGAGTCTACAGAAAACTCAAACAGACTCAGACACATGAGAACATCCATTTACTACAAATGCCTGTGTCTGTGTTTAAAATACAAGAGACAGGAGTCACAGAAGGGAGCAGAACAAGACTTTCTCAGAAACAACTACATATTGAAAGAATCAAACCAGCTTTTTAGAAATTAAATTTTTGCATTTCAGTCTTAAAAAAATGAATTTGTAATTTAAACTTTCCATCAAAGATCTCTAGGCCCAGATGGCTTCACTGGTAAATTCTATCGAAAGTTTAAGAAGGAAATAACTTCAATACTACACAAACTCCTCCAGAAAAAACAGGCAGAGCACATCCAGCCCAGTGTTTGAAGCTAGCATCACGCTGATACCACACCAGACAAAAACACTGCTAGAAAAGGAAACCACAGACCAATAACTCTTGTGAACAGAGATGCAAAAATCCTCAACAAGATGTTAGCAAACCCACTAAGGCAATATGTAAAAAAGAGAATTCACTACAACCAAGAGGGGCTTATCATAGCAATAAAAAGCTGACTTAACATTTGGAAATCAGTTAACATAATTCACCATATCAAAAGCCTAAAGAAGAAAAAAAAGGAGGGAAAAAATCACACAATCATATCAACTGATATCAAAAAACCATTGGACAAAATCCAACACCCCGTCACGGGAACAAACACTCATAAGTGAGGAGGAAAAAACATCCTCCACCTGCCCAGGGGCACACACGAAGAACCCACGGCCCGGGATGCTGGCCTTCTGAGGTCCGGAGCAGGGTGAGGAAGCCCAACTAGCCTCTTCTCTTCAGCACTGTCCTAGGGGAACAGCCAGTAAACAGAGGCAAGAGAAAGAAATAAAAGGCACATATACCGGAAAGAACGGCATAAAGCTGTCTCAATTCATACACGAAAAGATCACATACATAGAAAAATCCTAAGCAGTCATAAGACTAACAACCAAAGGGCACCTGGGTGGCTCACTGGGTTGGGCCTCTCAGGTCGTGATCTCAGGGTCCTGGGATTGAGTCCCGCATCGGGCTCTGCTGGGCGGTGAGCCTGCTTCCTCCTCTCTCTCTCTGCCTGCCTCTCTGCCTACTTGGGATCTCTGTCCGCCAAATAAGTAAATAAATTCTTAAAAAAAAAAAAAAAAAAAAAGACCAACAACTAGAGATTTTTTTAAAGGGGGTGGAGGATAAAGGGTTTAAATAGACACTTCACCAAAGAAAGCGTACAAATTTCAAAGAAGCACATGAGAAAAACATTCACCACCATTAGTAATGTGGGAAACGCAAGTTCAACTGTCAGGAGCCGTCACACACCAGCACTAGGGTGACTAAAATAACAAAGAGTGGAAACAGAGCATTGGTCAGGGTGGGAGCAGCTAGAACACTCGCAGAGTATCGGCAGGAAGACACAATGTGCACACATGGGCCCCAGAAAGCAGGCTGCCAGTCGGGCAAGGATACAGGGCTTGCAGGAAGTATCTGCCAGGAAGAGAGATTCAGAACAGCCCCAAACTGGAAACAATCCAAATGTCCCTCCCGGGGAGAACAGATAAGCAAATCAAAGCGTAGCCACACAAAAGACCCCCATCCTCAGCAATAGGAAAGAAGACACAGGGAGACAGCAATGGCTTGGATGGCCCTTAGAGCCCTGGAGCTGTGCAGGAGAACACTTCCTGCAGGGGTTCGAGGCCTGAAGCTCACAGGGAGATAGGCCTGACCTAGCAGGGCAGAAAGCGGAGCACAGCCAGACTGGGACAGGGGTGGTGGGGGGCGGTGGGGGGGGGGGTACGGGGGTGGAGGGTTGCGGCTGGGGAGGCTGACTAAGAAAGAGCAGAGGGGCTTTGGAGGGCAATGGGAAAGCTCTCCTCCTCATGATCCTGCAGCTGTGGGACTATCTCAATGCCCCCTGAACTAGGCACTGACCATCCTTTTAGTGTCTGTAAATTATCTCAATACAGTTAATGTGTGATGTTAATGAATGATGAAGCAGGTAGTCAGGGCTGAAAAGAAAGTTGGAGGATCGGTAGATTTATGTGAATAAATAACCCAGAATGCAATGCAGGGAAACAAGAACATAGAGCTGGGAGAGAGAAGTTAAGAGATAAAGATGGGGAGAACTGAACAGCTAGCTGGAGAGAGAGTGGACAGGAAGAGGTAAGAGGAAGAGAGTGGAGAGGTAAGAATGAGGAACAAAGCCACAGACCAGCCTCCCAGATGTGAAAACCCAACAGGAAGCCGTGGTGTGGGTCTGTCTGGGCAGGAATAACCAAACTGATCAAAGGAACAGACAGCAGACCCCCGGCCCAGTGTGGGAAAGAATCCCGGATGCTTGACAGGGAGTGGCGCCCAGCACTGGCCGCAGGCCCACCGGGAAGCCAGGCAACTCCATGTGCCTCCAAGAAACAGTAACAGCAGAGCGATCAACATGCAACATGCGAAAAGCCATGTCCAACACAACAAAGACTAACCTTGTGAAAGTCAAAACTTTCATAGATAATTAGAAAGACCTTCAGTAAGACTTTGGGCAAGGAAGGTTTTCTTCAACAAGACACAAAAAGCTCTAACTGTAAGACTGATAAATTTATCATTAAAGTTCAGAATGTCCGTTCACCAAAAATACCACAAACAAAATGATAGAAACCCCAAACTGGGAAAAGATATTTGCCACATATATAACTAGGAAATTAATATCCAAGAGAGTTCGAAAGGCCAATAATTTAAAATTTAAAAAAAAATAATACAGTAAAAGACACACAGCTCCATGGAAAAAATGGAAACAAGAATTTCACAGAAGAGGAAGCCTTAGTGGACAGTAAACTTGTAACAAGGGGCTTAGCTTTATTAGCACAATCATGACCATTTTACACCTACTAAGCCAGCAAAACCTAATAATTTTAATAATACCAAATATTGATAGAGATCAGGATTAATGGCAACTCTAACAAATTAATGTAACCTCTTCAGAAAACAGTTTAAGTCACACATTAACGTACTGGGACAGTATATCCCACTCTTAGACTTATATTCTATAGGATCCTTGCACGTAAATAGAAAATCACACTCAAGAATGTTCGGGACAGCACAGCTCTCAATGGTAAAAGAAAAAAGGAAGAAAAGAACAAACCTGAACACTCATCAACAAGAAAACAGATTTAAGATTCTGGCATATACATACTATGAGTCATAACAGTGAAGACAAATTCTATACACGCAATGAGGATAAATCTCACAATATAGTAAGTGAAAAAAATCAAATTACAAAAGACCATTGAGAGTAAAATTCCCTTTCTACAACACCCTCCATCTACATATATTGTTGAAGGGTATACACAAATGTGGAAAACCCCAAACTTCCGGCAGGTTTCCTCTGAGGGTCCAGCAGCAAGATGGAATGGAGGGCCATACAATGGCCTGAGGTCTTTCAGTTCCTAATTCGGGGGTTGGGCTTAAATGTGTTCACTTCATTGTTATGATTCATGACTAATGTCACATTTATCCTTTTGAATGGTCAACCAGCATATGCTAAAAAGTTAAGAGATGTTTCCTACACATACGTATATATCCAGTGTGGGATCATAAGAGCAACAGCTGATTAGGAACCAAAAGAGCAAGAGGTAAAAGAGAAATTAGATAGCAAACTAACAGAACCTGTTGCTTCCCTTCTCTAAAGCATCCAAAGGGACTATTTCTAAAATAAAGAACAACATGATCACATTTTCATTTCTATTTCTACAACCAACCGACTGACAAAGCACAGAGACTTGATGATAGCTTCAGACTACACTGCACTGTGAATGTGAGAAAACTCTGACTCGTTAAAAAAAAAATAAAAAAACAAAAAAAAAACAACCCTCTCTTCAGACTACATTGTAAATTTACTAATAAAACTCTAGAATACATTGTAAGTATTATAAAAGCTGACTTTGTAAAGGTAACAAGAAGAGGGAGAAAAGGGAAAAAAAGGAAGGGAGGGTAGGGCCCAATGCTTGGTCTTGCATGGGAGGGCAGGGGGTAGATAAATGGTGTCTAAAGCCGACAAATCAAGTGGCTGCAAGAAAGCCAAATCCCTTTGTGGCTTCTGTGCCCTCTGTGGCCGGCCACGGGCTAGTCAGAGTTGCACACCACATCCACGCCATGTGGCACCAAGGCCCACAGCACCTCGGCCGAGCCACCCAGCACCTCCAGCTCCACAGGCACAGGCCGACCTCTGAGAACACCGAGCCTGGCTTCACACAACCTTACATCACTCCTTTTTCACAGGCTTAATTCAAAGACTAACCAGAAACTCCTGCCAGTCCAGCCCTAAGTTTTTAGAATAATTTTCCTGGGTTTTGGGTTTTTTATACCTACTCTGAGCAGAAGATACAGGATGTTGAACCCAGGAGCCCCAGGGGGTGTCTCGGTGATCCTACTACTGTTGCTAGTTTTTATTTCAGAAGGCATGACTGACTGCCCTCAGACCAAACAGAAGCAAGGAGAGATTTGCAGGGAGCTTCTGGAAAAGTACTCTGAGCTTAGGGGTGAACTTCAGGAGGCAACCTTCTTTCCCTCACGGAGCTAGGAAGCAAAAAGCTCCAGCTGCTCCCATCACTGCTGGACCACCAGGAGCAGAACCAGCCTCAGAATGAAGCCAACACAACGGGCAGCAGAGCACGAGATGGCGAGGATGTCGTTTTGAGGATAAACCTACCCTAAAATCTGCCTTGCTCTGGACTTTGGGAGCCAATAACTACTCCCCCCACCCACCCACCCAGAGCCTTTCTGGGACTGTGTCTCTTTCTCGCCTGGAGGCATCCTAAAGACTATCTAGGATGATGGCTGCTGGGTTGGAGAATGTGAGCAAGAGGCATTTCCCAGACCCCAAAGGTCAACAAGGGCTTCCTGGAGGAGGCACCAGCCGAGCAGAGCACCGAAAGGGGAGTGAAGAAGCCTTCCTGGCGGACAGCCAGAGGCACCCTAAGACCAAGATTCCCACAGCACCCTCGGGGAGGAGTACGTGGGGACGGGCCTGAAGAAGTCAGGCCTAACTCCCAGGTTCTCCTACTACGCCTGCCCAGGCCCTTTGGACATTTTCCCAAAGACCGACTTTAAAAGGGTCTGTGCTTGGGAGTGACACGACCAGATCCGCATTCTATCGAAGATCGAGGCGGGGCAGGGGCGTGGCGGGCCGGCTAGAGCGACGCAGGCGAGAAACAGGCGGTCTCGAATAACAGCAGCGGCGGAAAGACAGCGCGGGGACACAGAATTCGGCACAGGACGGGCAGTTACTGGGTGATGAGGTGCGGAAAGGAAGGGGCTGCAAGGCGTCCAGACCGCACCCCGGGCTCCGCGCTCAGGCGCCGCCGTTGTCTGGGAAGAGAGCCGGGAAGACAGGACGAAGAAGGAGGCCGGGCACACAGGGGGCCGCGGGCGAGACGTCGGCCGCAGAGAGCGCCCACAGACCCGCCGGAGCCACAGCGAGCAGTGAGAGGACGGCGGGCAACGCGATGTCCGCAAAGCGCACGCGGCCAGCTCGGGGGCGGACGGGGCGCCGGAGGGCAGGTGCGGCCCGATCCCCTGGGCCAGGGCGCCAGCGCGCCTCAAACGGTCTCAAGGCGGTGGCGGGCCACCAGCGGCCGGAGCCGCACGGAGGGGGCGCAGGGGCGCAGGACTCGGCAGGGGTTCGTCCACCGGCCGCGCCAGGAGCCCCTGGAGCCCCGGCCCGCTCTCCCCAGCGCTGGTACCTCACCTGGAGCCTTCCGGAGTCCCCCGGCCAAGTTTGTTTCACCGCGCGAAGCGAGCCTCGCCTCCCTCGCCCACCGGCCAATCGTAGAACAACTTGTGTCGATTGACAGGTCCTCCGAGCCAACCACTAGTACCTAGGGGCGGGACTCAGCACGCCCGAGCCGAGAGCCCGCGCTCACGGTTGCTAGGGACGCACCGGACCCCCCTTACGGCGCCTCGAAGGGACCAAAAAACAGACGGCGCCTCCGCCCGCGGGATTTGAGTGACTCCGTTTCCTCCAGTCTCCGAATCCACCAGGGTCCCCTCTCTGAGGCCTCGAAGGTGGGGGGCGAAAGGAGGCTCCCTCACGGGTCAGGCACGCCCGCAGGGGCGAAGGATCGACGGAGGCTGCGGCCCGCTGGACTGGGTCGACGTCCTGGACCCCGATAGGTTGTCCCCGCACCTGCGGGAGGGGCTGGCCCCCGGTGCCCCGGCCCCAGCACGAGCGCGGGCGCCCAGCGCTGAGCGTTAACAGGAGACGGTCCCTTCTCACGGGCCAAGTCCGCGCGGCGACGTCGGGACGAAGTTGGCCAATGCACAGACGCAGCCGCTGAGGCCTGGAGGGGCCGGCACGCACTCGACTGCCCGCACTTTGCAGCCCCGCGCAGAGACCCTCCACGAGCCCACGAACCCCCAGCATCTCCCAGATTCTTCTCTCCGCTCTCCTGCAGCCACGGCTCTGTGCGTGGGGCCCCGACCGCCCCTGTCTTCTTCCCCGCTCCTCGTCTCCAGAAGCCTCCAGGGCGCTCTCACATTACCTGTCCCGGGGAGGTGAGGCGGCTACTCCTGTGGCTGAGGACCACATGGCCTCTCCGCTGAACTACAATTCCCATGAAGTGCTGAGGTTGCGCAGGCGCGTCGGTGTTCAAATCCTGGGTGGGATTCCATTGGCTGAGCCAGCACCAAGTCGGGACCCCTGATTGGCTGAGGGGCCTGAGGCGACAGATTCCGGAAAGGGGAAGAGCAGCCAACATGGCGGCGGAACGCGGCGCGGGCCAGCAACAGTCGCAGGAGATGATGGAGGGTGAGCTTCTCCGTGGGGCGGCGGCCCAAGAGCCCAGCGGGCGGGGCGGGGGGGGCAGCGGCCCGCACCGGCCTTGCCTGAGAGAAATGGGCCGTCCCGCCTCTGACGGTGGCCTGAGCCCCGCAGCGCGCCCTGACAGCTACCAGCCGGTTCGGCGGGTCAGGGGCGGCCCGGAACCCGGGGACCCCGGGCGGAGGCTGCAGTGGTCAGGAAGGCTCGGGCGGCCCAGAGGCGCCAAACCCAAGGCTGGCTGGGAGTAGCGGCGCGGGCGGGCGGGTACTGACGACGCGGTGGTCCCGGTGCCCGGGCGCCCACCTGCTGGTGGGAGCCTCGCACCGAACCTAGGAGCCCGGTCTGCCGCTCGTATGTCCCCTGGGGCAGCTATCGGGGAAACTGAGGCGCGGGGCGCCGTGGGACCTGCCCGAGTCGGCTCATAGGTGAACGTGGTGGAGGTGGAGAAGAATCCTCTCGTAAGAGAATGGGTTGTGGGGAAGGGATGGAAAGGAGCCGAGAGATTGAACTGTTAAACAACGGAAGCCTGCTTTCAAAGCTGTCATAGTTCTGAAAAGACTAAATTCAACTCTTTAGTTTTGTTGAAAACAGTCATTTGCATATTATATGTGCATATAGTTATACATACACACACCAGTTGGAGAGTCAGTCTTGTCTTCAAGTGCTTACATGCTTTGGTCTCCGCTGGTTTGGGGGAGGGAGGAAGTTCAGCCACTCTTATGTGTAAAGTGCTTGGGAAGAAGGATGGGAGGTGGAGTGCGAAGAAGAGCTGACTTGTTTGGAGTGATGGCTGCCTAATCAAATCCAGCTCTGACCTGAACCTTGAAGGATAACTACAAATCACCAGGTTGCGGAAAGATCAAATATCATTTCAGGCCAGAAAAAGACTAAAGCAACGGGCTGTGAAAGAAGGTGGTCTGTTTGAAAGGAAATTTGACCAAGAGTGGCTGTGCTATTGGAGGAGGGTAGCAAGAGAAGATGGTGGAGTACCTTGGTGAAGGGTCTTGGATCTTGTTAAGCAAAAAAGCACCTCTTCCTATCCCCTCTCCTCGACACAGTCTTCCCACATTACTCCTTCCTCTTCACCTGTTTCCATGTCTTGGTAAATGACAAATACAAAACCCAGGTGATTCTCTCTCTCCCACTCCCACCCATCCAAATTAATCAACAAGTTCTGATGCCTCTATATCCTTAATCTCTCCATATCTTCAATACCTCTTCCATTCCCACTGTCTGTACTTTGAACCAGCCCATTGTTCCCAGTATCCCAAAGTTGCCTTATAGTTGGATCTATTATCTCATGGTCCAGACCCTCTGCAGCCTTCAACATAGTGTTCCACATTTCACTTTGGCCGCCCTTCATTAGCTAAGTCCCTGCCACCCTGGTCACAGTCATACCACACCCAGTAGAATTTGCTCTCTCTTAGCCTTGACCACAGAGTGCCCTGTGCCTGGTAATAGCTAATTACCAAGTGTTTGCTCCATGTCATGCACATGCTGATTGCTTTTGTACTTTTTGTGCTTTAGTCCTAATAACACCTGTGGTCTATGGGTCCTATCCTAGCCCCCTTATACAGATGAGGAGAGTGGGGCTTGGAAAAGCAAATAGCCTGCCAGCACTGTGTTTGTATGCGCAAGGTGAAATTTCAGCAGGAGTCACTGGTAGTCCAAAAACTTTTGGAGTCGGGGCACCTAGGTGGCTTAGTCAGTTAAGCATCTACCTTCAGCTCAGGTCATGATCCTAGAGTTCTGGGATCCGGGCTTCTTGCTCAGTAGGGAGCCTGCCTCTCCCTCTCCCTCTCCCTCTGCCTGCCTGCCGCTGTTCTACCTTTTTGTACTTGCTTGCGCTCTTGTGCTCTCTCGCTCTCTCTGTCAAATAAATAAATAAAATCTTTTAAAAAATAAAAATTGGGGTGCCTGGGTGGCTCAGTGGGTTAAAGCCTCTGCTTTCGGTTCAGATCATGATCCCAGCATCCTGGGATCAAGCCCCGCATGGTGCTCTCTGCTCAGCAGGGAGCCTGCTTCCTCCTCTCTCTCTCCCTGCCTCTCTGCCTGCTTGTGATCTCTGTATGTCAAATAAATAAATAAATAAATCTTTAAAAAAAATTAAAATTAAAAAAAACTTTTGTTGGAGTCAAATCCAAAAATCAGATTTGGATTTTACAATCACATCAGATTCTCTGGCAATGCAGAATAGATTAGACAGAGCCAGAAAAGTCCCAGAGAGACCAGTTAGAATGCCAGGCAGGAGCCCAGGCAGTTGCCAGGGTGGGGAAGAAGGAATGGATTCAGAGGTTTGGGAGGTTGATTTCATAAGCACTTGGTTTTATGCAGCCCGATTCCCTGGGTGCTACTTTTCTAGGCCCAGGAGGAGATACAATGGAGAAATAAAACTTCCTTTCCTCAAAGAGTATACCCCTTTGTGGACAAACTGTAGCCAGGAAAGAAAATACTTTCAGTATTGTTGATAACTCCCAGTAACTTATTACTGTTTCAGCTCTTCACGATAGACTTCCAGGGGAGATCATGAAAAAAGCTGGAAAAAGGAAAATTATTTGACAGTCTTACCAAAGGATTTTTACCAATCTGCCATATTTAGTCTTGCCTTATTTATAAATTCAAAAAATACTTATCTCCCAGCCTTTCAAAGCTATTGGCTGGTATCACTGTGTGCAGATGTTTCGCATCGGTGACCTTTATGTGGGGCATTTGGCACTATTGGCTGTCTTCTCCTTTTTCATTACAGCCTTCCCTCTGCCCACAGTCTGATTTGAGTTAGTCTTGATTTCTTTCAGAACGTGGGCCTGTGAACTGGGCTGGTTTTCTTGGCCAAATGGATAGTGGAGCATGGATGAAGGTATGTGGTGGAAGGGTCATGATGGTCCCCGCTATGTGGCCGTCCAGGCCAAAAGTGAGCCACACAGGAGGTGCTTCACTGTGTCACCCGTTAGTCCACTTGGTCACAAATGATCCAGGGCTTTTACAACATCTGGGAATTCTTCACAATTTCCTTGAGGGCAGGAATAGTCTGTTACTCATCTTAGTCCCCATGTGTCCTTCCTGCTCTGCCCTCCCCCACACAAGTTGTCCCTACCACTGTACGCCGCAGATGGTGCCCAAGACAGGAAAGACACTCGTGTTTGTTGAGCTGACTTCAACAAATGTTTCTCAATGAAGTCTTTTTGACTTACAGCTGGATGTCCATCTGTTAAATGTTCTTCAGGGAATCACATAAAGTGGCTGTGAGTTCTTATTGATGTGTGTCGGCTTAGTTGACAGGAGAGTCGAATCTGAAGAGTCTGGCGATGAGGAAGGGAAGAAGCAGAGCAGCGGTATAGTGGCGGACCTCAGTGAGCACAGCCTAAAGGATGGAGAGGAGCAGGGGGAAGAGGACCCAGAAGGTACCAGGCCGAGTTAAGAGCCTTAAACTCTCTAAGGGGGGAGGATGCAGCCATGTTGCATGTGATCTGCCCAACCCCACCACACCGCCTTGTGTGGTGTGGAAGCGAGGGCCGTGGGAGGACTGCTGTGCGGGAGGGGCATTCATTTGGCTGGTTCTCGATCTGCTGATGTGGCAGTAGAGGCCCACGGGGGGCTGGTGGCCATGCTCTCGGAGCATTGCGCCCCCTGAGGCACTCCCTTCGTGGGCTGACTCATTTATGCCACTTGCAAGCAGGATGCTTTTTTTTTTTTTTTTTTTTTAGTTCCACTGAAGCAAATGCTACTACTAATAACATTATTAGTACTGGCGTGTCATCTGAGACAGAATCAGAAAACTGTTTTATTAACCATATATTCAGAATGCAAGATTTGAAAAAAAATATTTTCGCTGATGATGCTTTTGTTTCCTATCCTAGTCATGTAAACTAATTTCAGAATAGCACCTTTAGTATTTTAGAAAAGTCATTTCTTTTTTCTTTTTTTTTTTTTTTAAGATTTTATTTATTTATTTGACAGAGAGGTAGAGAGCACTAGTAAGCAGAGCAGCAGACAGAGTGAGAGGGAGAAGCAGGCTCTCCGTTGAGCAGGGAGCCCAATGCGGGACTCAGTCCCGGGACCCGGGAATTATGACCTGAGCCAAAGGCAGCTGCTTAACCTACTGAGTCACCCAGGCGCCCTAGAGAAGTCATTTCTAAGTCGTGCTTCACCATATGAGCAGCCTGAGGTTTGACTCCTAAATTGCTAAGATGTTAGGAAAATTGTTTCATGCAGAAAATATCTCAGTAGCCTCCTGTTTTTGTGATTAAAAACAGCAACAAAATTAATTTAGAGATGAGAAAAGTAAGTTCTCAGTCGATAGTGGTGGTTTTTCACCCTCCCCAACCATGATCTTTGTTGGTTTGGTTAGAAAAATTGATTTACATTGAAAAGAATAAGAGAGGGCATATGAACAGACAGAAAGATGTGCAGGATACATTAGTAGGAAACAACAGCACGTTTCCAAACAGTATGCATGTCGAAGTCTTACTGTTAAAATGGTTAATAATATCTAAGTTTTTTTTTTTTTTTTTTTAAAGATTTTATTTATTTATTTGACAGACAGAGATCACAAGTAGGCAGAGAGGCAGGCAGAGAGAGAGGAGGAAGCAGGCCCCCTGCTGAGCAGAGAGTCTGATGTGGGGCTCGATCCCAGGACCCTGGGATCATGACCTGAGCCGAAGGCAGAGGCTTTAACCCACTGAGCCACCCAGGCGCCCAATAATATCTAAGTTTTAACATGTGTTAAAGAGAAAACACATCAAACTGCAGTTGAAGGTCTCTGAACAGCAGGTTTGAGAGGGTGCTGTACCTTCTGAATTGTCTAGATTTATATGCAATGTATAGACTTGTAAGGTAGTAATAGTCATGCTCTATCCTTATGATGATAAAACCCACAAATTCTAAAAAAAAAAAAAAAAACTAATTTTTAAAATAACGTGGTGCTGTGTGCCAGTGAAGATGATTGGTAACTATGGCAACCTAATTTTAAGGCAAAGGGAGATTACCACAAAAGTATCATCCACATTTACTTTGGAGCTCCAGAGTCGATATTCTGGAAGCGGCGTGGGTGGAATAAGTACACGGGAGTGACGGATGGAAGCTTTCGTTATGTCTAACTGAGTCACGGAAAGACCAAGTGGGTGGGAGCATCACCTGCTCTCCCATCCGAACATCCGGCGCTCGTGGAGGACTGGAGAGTTGGTGGGGCCCTGTCCTGGGGATTTTCTATCCCTGGGTGGTGAGTGCAGGCTCCTGGGGCCTCACCCTGGGGCCTCACCCTGGGGCTTACGGTGACAAAGTAGAGCAGCTGGACTTGAACCCAGCTTATCCGAACCCAGCGTTCTTTGTTCCAGATGACTAGCTAATTAAAAGCACTCTGGAAAATGTTAAAAATGGGGGTGGGGGGTGAGCACTTGGGTGTCTCAGTCGGTAAGCTGCTGCCTTTGGCTCAGGTTATGATCCCAGGGTCCTGGGATCAAGTCCCACATCAGGCTCCCTGCTCATCAGGGAGCCTGCTTCTTTCTCTCCCACTTCCCCCTGCTCTTGCATGTGCGCTCTCTCAAAGAAATAAATGAAATATTTAAAAAAAAAAAAAAAAAAAAAAAAAACCTCTGGAAATTCGTAGTCTTATAAGTCCTTAAGAGAAATTGGGACTCTGTGCTCCCACCTGTATTTACTTAAGTCCTAAGTTCAAATAAAATTCAAATGTGTCAACTGTTACCTTTCACTTATTTTCCTTATTTTTAAAAAAGAAAAAGATGAATACATGATAGATTTGGGGAAACATTCTAGGCTGATAACTGTTGCAGAGGTTAACCTGTTCTGAGGGGCCTGCCCTGAGTGCTGGGCATGCTACAGACACAGCCACATTAAGCTGTGTGACCACCTGTCCTATGGAGTGCAGGCCTGGTCTCTATCCACCAGCCGTGCTCAGTTGTCTGCAGTGCTGCCTTGCCCTCTCACAGTGTCCTGGTGTGGACGCTGGTTGGCTTGGACACCTGCCTTCATTGTGCTGCCTCTCTCCTTACAGCTTCCACAGTTCACGGATCTTGGATTTGTGCCATGGGGGCGGGGAGTAATTTGGGTATATCTCTTGGTTTTGCCAAACTCCTTTTATTTCATTCCTATGTTGGTTGACACCTTGTAAAGTTATAGCAAATAATTCCAGTAAATAATAAACTGTAGCAAACGACATATTTTTTTGACTGGCCATTGTTGGTTGTTATGGAGAAGGCATCGTGAGAAGACTGAATTCAGCCAGTGCCAGTCGATGCTGCATGGTTAAGCTGGTCAAGTGCTCCTCTCGGCTGCCTCCAGTCAAGGGGCCAGGCTGGCCAGCAGACAGAGTGAACCCTTGGTCCTTGGGAGGTGCCAGGAGCATGAGGTCTGAGGGCTGCAGGCCCATTCCACGGCAGAAGCAGATACAGCTTTGCGGTAGGGGGCAGGCAGCAGTAGGAACCAGGCAAAAACAGCAGTGGGGACAGCCGCTTTCCAGGAGAGCGGGGGCCACATTCTCCCACCATGAGCGTGTCAAGCCAGGCGGCCCAGTTTCCTCAGAGAGCCAGAAGGGACATTAGAGAAGTGTCATCCAGTCACAATATATGACTTCAT
Source organism: Martes martes (assembly GCF_963455335.1). Taxonomy (NCBI): domain Eukaryota; kingdom Metazoa; phylum Chordata; class Mammalia; order Carnivora; family Mustelidae; genus Martes; species Martes martes. The sequence goes on along the minus strand of NC_137890.1, from coordinate 149,985,285 downwards.
TCAGATGCTAAGACAAGCAGACTGAGGAGAGAAATTGTCAGACATGGATGAAATCCAAGGATCGCTGTTACTGTTTTCAAGCACTGAGCTGTTTTTAGACACACACGCATCCATCAGTTCAGGAGAAATGAAGACCAGGAAGCGGCTGATGGCAGGCCATTGGGCCGGGGCCTGAGCGCATTGCACAGCTCTCCCCCAGCACTGGGGCAGGGGGTTCTCTGCCAGGAGCAGCTCTTTCCTCCGGCGGAGAAGTGTGTTTTAAATCAGTTGGGGTTCTCCAGTCCCTCTGTTGAGCTGTCCTTTGTTTTGGTGTCCTCTTTGCAGAGATGAGCGTTTATAGATTCGAGGCCACTTTCCAAAGCAATAAAAGGCACATCCTAGAACATCTGACATGCCCAGCATGAGCAGTGTTCACGTGGTCTAATTTATTGCCACAGACGAGAAAGGAGAGGGCCGGCTGCTGCCAACTGGGCAGCTCTGGGCCACTCCCCTACCGCCCACTGGGCTCACCTGAGGCTCTGTCGGCCTCTCCCCTCCTTCCTGCAAACAGTTTCAGGCTACATGTCCTTCCCAGGCAAGTTTAGTGGCACACATAGAAGTTTGGAGACCTTTGCTGGTAGCCGAGTTCAGGAACATCCGAATACTTGAAAGGCGACTGTGACTGGAGCAGTGCGTTAACCCTGCCGCACCATCCAGAGCTTCCATGTGCCGCTGCGTGGCTTCTGCTGGGCGTGATTTCGCTCTGAGCCAGGCAGCCCAAGTCCCAGGGCCATGGACACTAGGGCTCTGAATGGGCTTTGTTTTTCCTTCTCATTTTTTCAGAAGGACAAGAGCTGCCTGTGGATATGGAAACCATCAGCCTGGACAGAGATGCAGAGGTAATGCCCCCTGCTGGCCGCAGCCTCGGGGGGCCATGGTGATGGACCACTCTGACTGTCAGGGTGTCTTTTATGGAGGTTCCAGATTAGTAAGTGATTTCCTAGGCGAGGTCGTCTGTGCCCCACTCGGTTGGGTCAGATTCCTTGTGTCCTGGTTGTTTCTAATACCAGTGATTGAAACTCCAGGTCTGGAATCAGAGGATTGGGTGGCCAATGAACCGCCTTTGTCATCTGAATGACACGAGTAGGTCTGGTGATTACATTGTCCATGGCAGGGCCTCGACCGCCCCAACATTGGAAGCACACTGAACGCTGACAGCTCCGGGCAGGCGGGAGACCATAGGAAGCCTCACCTGGGCCCCACCCCACCCCAAGCCCACAGCTGGCAGTGGCTGCCTGGGCCCATGTTTGCACTCAGGGGGCTGGGGGGAAGACAGACTTTACTAGCTGCTCATTTTTATATCAGACTGCCAGCGAGCATCTTGCAACCGTCCTCTGTGTCACTATGGCCTGTCTACAGGCTTGACAGTGTCTCCTCACCCTCCCCTGCACCCACCTCCAGGAAGCAGGTCTTTAGGTGCTGCTCGGCAGCTCGATTTCTTCTTCATTTCAGGACGTTGATCTGAATCACTACCGCATTGGGAAGATTGAGGGTTTCGACGTGCTGAAGAAAGTGAAGGTGAGGGCGACTCTGTCCTTCCTCTGGAGGGGATGCTGACACCCCGGAGCCCATCCCACCCAAGGGGTGCGGGCACATGCCTAACTGGGGGTTGGTTCTGCAGAAGCTGCTGGCCCGTGTCCTGAACTGCCATCGGCACTTTGTATCCTAAACATGGCGGGGTCTGCAGCACTATCCAGGAGGTCGACGGCCGCTCCCCGAGGCCAGACAGTGAGCCGGTGCAGAGCCTGCCTGCAGTTAAGCACACCCGGACTGTAGTCCTTACCTTGTTCAGTTCAGTTTGTTCAAAATTGAGCCCACTGCCAGTTTGCTCTGCTGGGAAACAGCACGCACACCCAACCCTAACCAGTGCCTCCCTCACCAAGGAGGTCTGCTCAGTGCAAGGCCTGCCTCCAGCCCCTCTTTGGGTATCTGTCCATCGTCTCCATTGTTGGCACGTTTCTAGAAGACAACGGGAGCATGAAAAGTGCATCCCCTGCCCTGGAAGTCTGGTGCTGTGACACAACTGGCATCTCGTGGCCTCCCTGTTGCCTGTGTCAACTGTCCTTTTTCATCCCTCAGACTCTCTGCCTCCGTCAAAACTTAATTAAATACATTGAAAATCTGGAGGAGTTACAGAGTCTGCGAGAGCTGGATCTTTATGACAACCAAATCAAGAAGATTGAGAATCTGGAGGCGCTGACACAGTTGGAGTGAGTCATGAGTCCGGGGGACGACTGCGGGGCTTGCTCCGTCTCCCCAGAACCACCCCTGGGCCCCAGCTCCCAGCCCTGGGGGCCACCTCTGCCGCAGGGTCCTGCCGAGAGCCTGGCGGGCAGCTGGGGTGGTGTGTGGCGCACCTGGTCGGGGGGCTGCTTCCAGCTTACTAGCATTCTGAGCCTCATGCCACCTGGGCTCTTTTAAAACTGAAATGTTTTGCTTGTTCTCAGGATTCTAGATATTTCTTTCAATCTGCTGAGAAACATTGAAGGAGTCGACAAGCTGACACGACTGAAGAAGCTCTTCCTGGTTAACAATAAAATCAGTAAGATCGAGAACATAAGCAGCTTACACCAACTGCAGATGCTGGAGCTGGGCTCCAACCGCATCCGGGTAGGTGTGGGCATGTGGCCAGGGGCCTGGCGTTGGGGACTGGCCTTGGTGGGTGCTGGGGTGTGTGCTTGGCTGTGTGCTCTGTATGGTGGAGTTTGATTTCCCAGGAAGAGAATGTTAACTGCAGGTCAGTGTTAATAAGAACATGGTCTAGCCCTTTCTCTGCACGGAAATTTCATTTGTTTTTTTATCCAAATCACAGCCTAAACCTTAGCAAAGCATCCCAGTTACATTCCACCCGAGTGAAGCACTTTGGTTTTCATATGCTGAGGTTGTGTTCTTTGGTGGCCTCTCTGAGATGACAGTGTCCCAGACACGGCAGAGTGGTGGCTTATAGTGACCTGACGTGCACACAGGGGCTGTAAGAAGCATGTCGCGACTCAGTAACTTGGTTGGCCCCTTCTCCCTGGGCAGCTGCATACAACTTGGACACACCCCACGGCACCCTTACATCCTGCCACGTTCTGTCTGACCTCTGGGAGCACTGGGCAGAGGAGACAGAAGAGGCTTCAGTAAAGAGGTTGGTGTCCGTAGGAGCAGGCCTTTACCCATCTGACGATAGCTACTGGGCAGAACCCCTGGTGGAAACGCAGAAGGAGTCACAGAAGGACTGACATTGGCAAGGGGTGGGGAGGTGGTGGCAGCTGTTTGCTAGCAAAGAGGAGGAAGGGTCACCAGGACAGTGATGAGGATCTCTGCTAGCCAGAAGACCACCTGACATCCCGGTGAAGACAGTTGTCCAAGCACTTCTTCCCCCACCTCTGTGTTGCAAACAGCCCTCCATCTAGCTCTTGGACATTCACAGCACACTGTACTCAACCCAGCTTGGCCCTTGAGAGCTGGGCAGGATGCAAACCCAGGAGGGCCTCCTGGGACAGTTGTGAGCAGTCATGTGGCCCATGTAGCAAAGTAGCCTGTTTAAAACTAAAGAGTGAAGAGTGGTCCAGATGTCAGCATTTTATCAAGTATCTCTCTCTGTAGCATTTCTAGGAGAATGGTGGCTCATCGCACATCAGCGTAGGCAGTTCAGGAAGCCCCGCCCCTGAATCCTCATCCTCCAGTTCTGCTGTGATGTGCAGGGTGGGATGCACCTGCCTTCTGCCCTGCTGGTGGATTAGCTTGTGCCCAAAAGCTGGCAGTGAACTCGGGAGGGAAGTAGGTCCAGTCAGTTAGCACGTCCTGGGCCACCTGCTCTCTGCAAGGCACTGAGATTGATGGTTGAGTAGAGGAGCACAGGATTCTGGTAGGGAGGGAGGGTTGTGGATCCTGAGATGGGGGACAGAGAGCCATGGAATGGGGGTGCCTGCTCCCAGGAATCCTGGGTGGCATCCTGTGTCAGGGCCGCTTTTGTGGAGACCGAGGTTCCCAGAATGCATTTTAACAAACCCTCCATGGAATAACGATATCATGTGAGCTCCAAGCTTCAGCGGTTGATGGGGGGCTGCTCACCTGTGGATGCCCCCTGACCTCAGGCTCATAAGGCTTGGGGTAAGCCCGGGAGATGAGACCTTAGACAAGCCACCTTTTAAGTGAAATTTCAGTGGAGAATTTCCAGAGTTGACAGATAACTTGCCCCCATCCAGGGCCGCAGTCCAGATGACTGTGTCTCCTTGCCCAGGCCCCTCGCCCACCCTGCTCCAGCTGGTTGGCCACACAATATTCACTGTGACCCTCTCTTTTTCACAGGCAATTGAAAATATTGACACGTTAACCAGTCTGGAGAGTTTGTTTTTGGGGAAAAACAAGATCACTAAACTTCAGAACCTGGATGCACTTACCAACTTGACGGTGCTCAGTATGCAGGTACTGACCCGCCTTCATGCCCCTGTGGCCGAGCCCCGGCTGGGGCAGAACTGCCCGGCACCCCGCACGCTCGTCTTCTGCCGTGTCCGGAATCAGCGCTCCCTTCACCATCAGGGAGCCACTGAAATGTTAGGTTTCAGAGACTCCACATCCATACACATAAAAGGTCCTTCCCTGGGTGGCTTCTAGCTACAGGGTCGTCTCAAGAAGGCTGAGCTTGTGCTAAGGCTTCCTGAAGCATCTGGCTCCGTGGTGGAAGCTTCCACGCCCACACAGAGAGCAGAGCCCTGTGTTTGCAAGTGGGCAAGCCCCTGAGTACGCCAGGCCCTCGAGGTGAGGTGCCACAGCGTGTGCTGGGCGTGCGGGTCTCCCCAAAACCAGTTGTGCCTTTTGCAAAGTAGACGTTCTGCAGACTCTTTTCTTTAAAAGGACCTTATACTTTGCATTACAATGTATATTAAAAGAAGTGCGAAGTAATTTATTTTAAAATATTCAGTGGACTTGACATTTTTGAATGACTAAATTATGGGGGTAGACCTTTCCAGGCATATCTGAAGAAGTGAGTGCTTCACCTAAAAGCCTACAAATCTCACACAGCATTTTAGCCAGTGCGACAGACTTGAAATCTGGAGTGCACTCACTACGTTCGCTCCCTTCTGACACTCGGAATGCAGTGCCCTAGCATTAGGCCTCTCCAAGAGGAGCAGTCTCCTGCGCTAAGAGCCAATTTGTTCCCTCCCCTCTGCTGTTCTGAGGCTGTTGGCCCTCCGTCTTGCAGAGCAACCGGCTGACCAAGATGGAGGGTCTGCAGAGCCTGGTGAACCTTCGAGAGCTGTACCTGAGCCACAACGGCATCGAGGTCATCGAGGGCCTGGAGAACAATGTAAGACATGTGCTCGTGTGTCCGGGGCGGTGCGGGTGAGTCCTGTTCTGAAGAAGACTCGTTACCTCTCGGGGTTTATGGTCAAGACCATCCCCACTCACACTGGGACACGCATGAAGTTCATGTAGTCTCCACTCTCCCCTGGGTGAGTGGCGAGCCAGTGCTGCACACTGTGGTCCCCAGCAGTACCTCGGCCTCTTCCCAGGGGCCCAGCCTGTGGAGGGCTGGCAGGTGTCGGCAGCAGTCCCTCCTTCCCCATCCTGGCCACTGCACTTCCTGACCCATGGCTTTCCAGACCACAGGGGCCAAGAGACCTCAGCTTTGAACTGACTTCCTGCACATCCCCCCTCCTCCCTGCTTTTCAGCCACCCTCGCAGGGATGAGGAGGGCCTGTCCACCTCCCAGGGATAGCCCTGCTCTTGCCCCACACAGGACAGCCTTAGATGTGCTGAGCGGGGAGGGCGGGCGGCACTGGCCACTGCCTTTCTCAGCTGCCTGTAGGCAAGCCTGCTTTTCCTCCCTGCGGTAGTCGAGACAAATAAAATACTTTTTCTCACTCAATTTTACTGGGTTTTTTTTTTTTTTTCTGTTTTGTTTATTGCCAGCAAAGGTAACTGTATGGTTACTTTTGTTATTCTAAACCTAGCATTTCAGTCTTAATAAAGGCTTCTTTGGCTTCTGTTCCTCAGCCCCTGGGTCTAGTCACTGTTAGCCATGTTCTAGAGGGAAAACCACATTCCGAATTTCATTTTAGCACTACCTAGAATTTTCGAGGAGTTACAGTTGGCCTGTGATAAGCGTGGTCGCCTTCCTTCACTTTGCAGTCAGACTGAGAGCTTATAGCCCAGCGAATCCACCGGGCGCACACTGGGGCCGTGCAGGATGGAGGGTGGAGGCCCAGGTGGGAGAGGCTGGACTCTACGGAGGCTGGGGACAGGGTGCTGTCTGCGGCGTGGGCAATGGAGCGCAGGTCCCCAGCAAATGGGAAAGAAGCGAAAGTGGAGAATTTTACCGGTAGACGTGCTACGCTGTGGTCTGGGTTCAACCCAAACCATTGTTAGGCCTCTGAACAAAACAGAAAAAAAAAAAAAAAAAGGGAAAAAGCAGTTGTGACTTTAAAGGTAATTAGTTACTAGAACATTTATCATTGGTCCAATGTGATAATCTCCCCAGGGCTTCATTCAGTTGGAAGTCAAATTTCATTTAAGTTTTTTCTCTTGATCTGGAATTTATTTTTGTTCTGGGAAGTAAGGAAGTAAAGGTATGTTTTCCCCAAATGGCACATCCCCATCCCAGTACCACCTGTGATGCCACCTCAGCCTTCAGGGCACCCCACCCCACGCAGCCCCCTCTCTGCACACACGGCTGTCTGTGGTGTGTCACTGCACAATGGACACCCTGTCTGCTGAACTTGCTCACCCCCCTCCCGCCCAGTCCCTACCCCCCTCCCTTTTTTTGGCGGGGGAAGCAATTCTCTATTGGTTTGCTTTCAGATGAGCTTTCAAAACACTGTCCAGCTCCCCAGAAAAACACAGGACAGTGTCGAGCGCATAACCGAGTCCCTCTGCTCAGGGTCCCGGGCCCAGTCCTGCCAGCCACAGCGTCCCGGGGACCGAGTCTTCACGCAGAGTCCACACTGCAACCGAAGCCTGCCTGCGTCTCTGCACCCGGTGACACCAGGCACTGCAGGACGGGCTCAGAGGGCTGAAGGTCGCTGCGGGGGCAACCCCAGCCTGGCACTGCCTGCCACAAACCCTCTTCTGCCGAGACCCCCTAAGTCCCTGTTTGCTACAGACCCCACTCCCCAGGCAGGAGCCTCCTGCCGCGCTGCACTCACACCACAGCCCAAGCGCACATGATGAGCCCAACACAAGCTACACAGAGGAGCTCCTCATCTATGTGCCCATGCCCAGCTGGCATGTGACATGGCATGGACCCTGTGGCTGCCTGAAGGGTGACTGGCCAGCACTCTTGCTAGGTGACATGGTGGGGACAGAGGGCGGACCCTCAAGGAGTCAGACACCAGGGCCAGAGCCCTTCTGAGTCGGCATGGCTGCTGGCTACAGGCTGACGAGTGTGTTCACGGATTTGTTTTTATTTTATTGAGACAATTGGTAACTTTCCCTTAAAACTTGCGAAGGTTTGGAATCAGAATCCCAAGAACACAGCAGAAAATGTAAGAAGGGATTCACGGTCAGAAATGGGTACACAAGAAGGTTGTCAACCAACTTTAAATGTTTCCCTTTTGATTTTAAGAAAAATTTGCTGGTTAGTTTGATTAAACCTGGTCTAGCAAGCAATGCAAGCTTTAACAGTCTTCATTTTTACTATAGTGTTATTCAACTCTGTTAAATCTTGAAGCTGAGCTTTAAAAAAAATACTCCTGAGGCTTAGGTGATGTGAAAGACAGCATCTGCCAAGTGCTCCTAAGAGAGGGGATCGTGGGGCGCAGGCCGGAAACAGGAGACACAGTGTCTGGCCTGCAGAGAGAGGGTGCTCAGTCACTCCAGACACTACTCCAGCAGGGCCGAGCACTCCTTCCCCTCTCTCCTATCAGCTGTAAATCCCAGGCCGGCGCCCGACCCGCTCTCCCTCCACACCCGGGCCTTCCTCTTTTCCCCTTCCTCCTGGTGGCCTCTTTCCAGAAGAAGGGCATCCTTTGGGAGAACGGGCTGGGGCCACTAGTGCCCTCTCTCCCACCTTGGCTCGTATCTGGGCAGTTTCGTCCCCAGTGAGCCCCAGGCTCCTCATCTCTAAGTGAAGACAAAAATACTATTCTGAGGATTACTTTTTTAATAAATATTTTATTTATTTATTTAACAGAGATCACAAGTAGGCAGAGAGAGGAAGGGAAGCAGGCTCCCTGCTGAGCAGAAAGCCCAACGTGGGGCTCGATCCCAGGACCCTGGGATCATGACCTGAGCCGAAGGCAGAGGCTTTAACCCGCTGAGCCACCTCAGCCCCTGAAGATTATTTTTTGTGGTATTGTACATGTCCTCAAGATAGACTGAGTAGATGTGGCTACAAGTGTCACCTCTTCTTCAGAGACCACCCAGATGCCCCCATGCAACAGAGCCCCCTCAACCCCCACGCTGAGCCCCAGGCCTGCCCTGCTTCCAGGGAGGTGTCAGTGTGCTCTTCCGGGACCATGCGTATCACCAGGATGGGGACCCTGGCACGCAGGGGTCTGGGAGTCTGGGGCTGGGAGCATCAGGTACCAGGAGTGATTGATGAGCGCTCTGCACAGTGGCTGTGAGGATTCCGTGTGGGAACAAAATGGGTGGCCTGCATCCCCATCCTGTTAGGACACTCCTGTGCCGCGAGGGTGGAGAAGGTGGCTCGCCCTGCAGCTCTAAGCTGGGCCCCCGACGCCATGTGCGCAATCACACAACCATTGTTGAACTGAGATAATCCAGGAAAAATCTTATCTCCTTATTTTAGAACAAACTCACGATGTTGGACATTGCATCAAATAGAATCAAAAAAATTGAAAACGTCAGCCATCTAACAGAGCTGCAGGAGTTCTGGGTAAGTGGATACATGCTGGGGTTGAAGTTGCTTCTGCTGAAATGGTACCTCGGAGCAGTGTGCTATGAGTGAGGGCAGGAGCGTCAGCCCCAGAGCCCCCAGGAGGGTGAGGTGGGTGGGCACTGTCACCAAATTTGGTGTGGGCTTTGTCTGTGGGTCGGCGTCACCCGGGAGCAGAGTCTCCAGCCCCACATAACTCCAGATGGAGAGACCCTGTAATTGCCAAACCCAGCCCAGGAGCTCGTGCATTCAATGCGGACATGCCCCACAGAAGGAGAAGGCAGTGGGCTTGTGCAGCCCATCCTCCTGGACTTTGCCGAGTCTTCACTGATACATTGTTTGGGGAGTCAAATCGCAGAGCGAGTAAAAAGCAGTAGGGAGAGAAACAGGATGTAGGAAGTCTTAACTTCTGGACTCCTCTGCACGCATTGCCAAATGATCCCTGAGACAAGGCCCTCTGCGTGAGAGCCCATGGGCATGTGTGCTGCCTGTCCCCAGGCTGGTGGCCCCGCTGGGATCCCTGCTCACATCTGACCCTGTGATGCTATGAGCCGAATGTTGTCCTGGATGTACTCAGTCTGACCAGGATTTGTGCTGAGTCTCAGGCACGATCCTTCCTCGTCCAGCCACGCTGCTGACCCTGCTCACAGCCTGTGTGGTTTTCTTTCCTCATCTTTATCTATTTTTTTCTTTCCTCATCTTAAAATGTGCCTTGAACATAGGTACCCTGGGTCTTAGGTAGTGTCAGGTTGTGATGCCAGAGCAAATCTGGGGACACCAGACCCAGAATTAGAGGTAGGAAAGAAAAGGGTCACAGGCTGGGGACACCATCCAGCCACCATGAGCCCAGTGGGTCTAGTGTGCAACCTACCACTACAGGAAGGCACAGCTGGGGATAGGCTGCTTGGATCAGAGCAAAGGGATTTGGCTCTGGAGAAGCCAGGGAACCATACAGAGAAACCCAAGGTCAAATGAGGAGCCCTGTGGCAGAGGGCCTGGGTGACAGGGACTCCAGATGATCCTGAAGCCGTGTTTCTGAAACATGTGGTCCCTTCTCCGTGACCTGCCAAGGGACAAGAGTTTGGGACCTGGGGCACTGAGACCACAGGTAGGGGCCGGCAGGGCACCCCGCCATCAGGGAGGCAGGCAGGCTGGCAGTTGCTCAAAGCTGGATAGTCCCCGCCCCTGTGACACCCAGGGCATCTGCTGCTTAGACCTCAAATGGAGACAGTTAAGTGAGGCCGAGCTTACAGCACTTGACCGTGTCTGAATGCTCTCTCTTCTGGTCTCCTGATCCCAGTAGCCCTGTAAAGCAGGTGGGACTGTGCCTTCTGGAGGGGAGCCCGCAGACCGGGAGCTCCCTAGCCCTGCCATGCTCATACCACATGTGGGGGTGCTTAGTTGGTAACCAGTCTCTGAAAGAGATGTGGGAAGCCAGTCCTCATAATTTTTAATCACCCAAATTCTGTGTTTCTTGATGTTCTATTTGTTGTGCCAATTACCAACAGAAGGATGTTGAAATATCCCAGTCATGACTGTGGATTTGCTTTCTCCTGTCAGCGCCGTCAGCTTTTGCTTCTTGTGTTTTGAAGGTTTTTATTAGTTGCACAGACATGTAGGATTATAGTGTCTTTTTGAAGCATTGTCTTTTCATCATATGGAATGTCCCTTTTCCTCACAGCCCTCTGTTCTTGTCCTGAGGTCTACTCTGTGTTAATCTGGCCATTCTGTCTTTCTCCTGATTACTGTTTCCATGGGTATCTTTCTCCATCCATTTACTCAACCTGTGTCTTCATAATAAGTAAAACGTATCTCTTATAGACCACATAGGGGTTTTGTTTTTTTACCCAGTCTGACCCATCTCTGCCTTTCTTTCTTTTTTTTTTCTTAACTTTTTTTTTTTTAAGATTTTATTTATTTATTTGTCATAGAAAGCAAGGCAGAGTGGCAGGCCGAGGCAGAGGGAGAAGCGGGCTCCCTGCTGAGCAAGGAGCTTGATTCGGGACTTGATCCCAGGACACTGGGATCATGACCTGAGCTGAAGGCAGCCGCTTAACTGACTAAGTCACCCAGGCATCCCCCATCTCTGCCTTTCAAGCAAGGTGTTTATCCTACTTATATTTAATATAATTGCATTTACTTGCATCCTGTGCCATGGTTGGGTTTAAGTCGGCCATCTTGCTGTTTGTGTTTTAGTTGTTCCTTTTTCTCTCTTTTCCTACCTTCTTTTCGGATTGGGAAAAATGGTGTTATTTTGGGGATAGTCCATTTTATTTCCACTGTTGGCATATTTGCTTTTATCTGTGTGTTTTGTTTTTAGTGACTGTTTTAGGAATCACAAAGTGTATTTTTAATTTATCACAGTCTGCCTTCAAGTAATATTACACCACATCACAAATAACAGAAGGAGGAACACGCTTCCTTTCCTCTCCAACAGCTAACATTATCTTATGTTTTACTTTTAATAGGCTGTAAACCCCATGATAGGTTGCTGTATCAGTTATCTTTTAAGGAAACTTAATTTTTTTTTTTTTTTTTTTTTTAAGAGAGAGAGCACCCAGGTAGGTGGGGAAGGGCAAAGGGAGAGAGAAAATCCCAGGCAGGCTCTATACTGAATGCAGAACCCAACATGGGGCTCGATCTCATGACCCTGAGATCATGACGTGAGCCAAAATCAAGAGTCATATGCTTAACGGACTGATCCACCCAGCTGCCCCAAAGGAAATTTAATAATTAGAAAACTAACTTGTTTTACCATTTATGGCATTTTTTAGTGTTTTGTGTAGTTCACACTGTGGCGTTTACCTTCCACCTGAAGAATTTTAACATTTTTTATTGGGCAGCATGCTGTAAACCAATTATTTCCGCTTTGATTGATCTGGAAAAGTCTCTGCTTTACTTTAATTCTTGGAGGGTAGAGTTACAGGTGCACAGTCCTGGTGTGGCAGCTTGGTGGGAGGTTGTCTTACAACTTACCCTATTGGGCCCCGGTTCTCGCTGTTTCTGATGGGAAGTAGTTCATTGTTCTTGTCCTTGTTCCCTCATGTGTGATGCATCTTTCTCCCTCTAGCTGCTATTTTATGTTCTTTTTATCACTTTCTTTCTTGCCACTTGCCTGTCATGTGCTATTGAGCTTTTTGGATCTATGGGTCTATAGTTTTCAAAGTCAAATGCAGAAAACTTTTGAAAATAATTTCCTCAAACAGTTTTTCTGCCTCTCCTTCTCCCAGCTTCTTCCTAAAACCCCCAGTGATGTGTATGTTGTCCAGCGCTTGGCAGCTGGGCCTCTGGCTTTTATGTTGTGTGCTCTCATTTGTATGACTTCTGCTCCTGTGTCTGTGACGTCATGATCTTCTCTTCCATGACGTTCATGTGCTATAACCCCATGTACTCAACTTTTCATCTCAGATGTTATATTTTTCAACTCTGAAAAAAATTTGGTTGTCTTTTTGTAGCTTCTGTTTCTCCTCTTATGTGTGTTTTCCCTAAAGCCTTCCTTTTTCAAATGGCTAATAATTTTTGTATTGGGTACTGGCCATTAGGACGGTAAGTTACTGGGGCACCTGGCTGGCTCAGTCAGTAGAGCATGCCACTCTTACCCTCGGGTTGTGAGTTCAAGCCCCACATTGAACGTAGAGATTATGCAAAAATAAAATTCTTTTTAAAAAAAGAGAGATGTTCAGTTATTGACTCTCTGGATTTTTGTTGTTTTCCTTTAAAGCATATTGGACTTTTTATCTAGCAGATAGTTGAGTCACCCCTTGGTCCTTACAAGACTTGTTTTCAGCTTTATTAGTGTGAGTCTAAGAAGCCTGTCCTCTAAGGCTTCTCTGCTCTGTTTCTGGCCTGTGACCCTTGGGTATCTAGCGAATGCCCAGGCATTTAGTGAGGTCTCTGCCTGTGGTTGGTGGGAGCACAAACACATCCTTTCCATGCGTGAGCTCGGGCCTTGCCCAGCTCGTGGCTTCTGGCGGCTGCTCTGGGGCCGATCCACACTCCCGTTTTCAGTCCGAGATTCCAGGGGACATCAGGTACTCTTCTGGAGCTTTTTCCATACAGAGCTCACTCCTCTCCAGGAATTCCAGCTACCTCTGCCTCCCCAAACTGCATTCCCTGCCTCTGCTCAACAGGCCACCAGGCTGTGCTTGGACCCCCCTGTGGTCTGCAGAGGACTCCAGGTAGAAGGCCAGGGAGGAGAGAGCTCACCTCCCTTGTTTTCCTGCTCTCAGGAGTCGCTGTCCTGTCTTGCCTATTGTCCAACATATGCAAAATGTGGTTTCTTGTTCTTTGTCCTTTTGGCTTATGACAAAAAGGCAAATCCAGCTCTGTTTATTCTATCACTTGAAGTCCTGTTTCTTTCTTTAATTTAATTTTCCTGTCTCACTCACCCACTGCAGTGTGTGAGCTCTGTGAGGCAGAGGAATGTGTTGCTCACTCTCACTTCAGCGGCCCTTAGAGCAGTGCCTGGCACACAGCTGGCTGGATGAGAGGAAGGGGAAGTTGGTTAGTTGGGCAGAGACCATCTGTAAGTAACATTGGAAAACATGCTTGTGCAAATATGTGTGCTAAAGGCTTTAATATCCATGTATTGAACACAGCTCATACGGAGGTGCCACTAGAAGAGGAGGGTAAAGGGGCACCTGGGTGGCTCAGTCAGTTAAGCATCCAACTCGTGACTTCAGCTTAGGTCATGATCTCATGAGCCATAAGATGAAGCCCCACATTGGGCTCCATGCTCAGCACGGAGCCTGCTTAGGATATTCTCCCTGCCTCTCCCTTTCCCTGTCCTTCCCCCCCGGTTGTGCTTGCTTGCTTACTCCCGCTCTTTCTAAAATATATATAAATAAAATCCTTTTTTAAAAAAGTGGGGTAGAGCATAAACAAGTCACAGAGTAAGAAGTAACAGCTGCTTGTAAATACATAAAACATTTTCTATTTCACCAATTTTTAAAATACACGAAGACAGTGAGCTGCGGTATTTGGGCTGTCAGGTGGGCAGCGGTCTGTGCTGCAGCCAGTGCCCCGGGGATGCTGGCAGGACTCTCGGCACCGCATGGGTTCTGTGGGGGCTTCAAAGCCCCGAGACCCCAGCAAAATGAGGAGAAAGTCGAAGATTTATGTACAAAAACACATAAATGTCAGGATTCCTTGTTCTACATTGGCAATAGCTTTGTGTTTTCTGATGAGAAAGTCTGTGTGTTCATTATAAAAAAGAAAAAGATAAGATTATAAAAAAGAAAGACAAATCTATCTTTTCCTTGCTTTTAGTGGTTAGTGTCCAGTTTAGAAGAGATTATAAACCCAGACCTTATAAAAGCAGTTGTCCAGATTTCCTTCTGAAACTTGAGGTTTGTATTATTCAGTTTTTCCACCGCAGGGAATAAATAAATTATGGTATATTCCTGTGATGAAATATGCTGCTATGAAGCAAGGCCTTCAAATGACGTTTGTGAAAGAGATTTAACTACAGAAAAATGCTCATGATACAGTATTGATGAAAAAGGAATGTGCAGAGTATTTTGGGGGAGATCCACGTGTTATTGAACTCTGCCTGTGGACACATGCACAGAGAAAGGACCAGAAGTGTGGATGCAGATACGAGAAGCCCTTGTCTCTGGATTGTAAACGTGTAGCTGGTTTTCCTGTTTCTCTTTATACTCTTTGGTTTCTCCAAGTCTTCCATAACAAGCATGTATTTCTTTCATAACTGAAAAACAAATGTGTAGAAAAGTGTATTCTAAGAGAATGAGAGGGACAACTTGGGCCAGCCCCTTCCCGCTGCGGTTGACGGCGCCCAGAACAGGCAGAAGAAAGAGCAGATTGACAGTGCTCTTCCTCATGTGGGAAGTCTCAACTAGGTGTGATTCTTTCTTTTTTTTTAATACTGTATTTCCTACATCTCACCAATGAGCATTCTTCTGCCAGGAGGAAAAGGAGAAACAGGTGTATTTCAGGGGCAGCTGCTGAAGTGTGCTTCATGCCAGCAGGACTGCAGAGGCTGGCAGAGGCCCAGGACCCTCCACGCTACCTCCCCGGCCACTGTGGCCACATGAGCAGACCTGGCCCTAGGTGGCCGCGGCAGGTTGGAAAGAAGGGAATGAGTCAAGGGAAACGCCAGTGGTGAATCAGCAGAAACTGGTGACCTCTGGGGGAGAGGCGAAGGTCACGGGCAGGGAGGCGTGTGAAGCCAAGTGCAAAACAGCAGTGGAGTTGGGAGCTGCCTTGATAGCCTTGCCCTCACCAGATCATCAAGGCTCCCAGAGGTCAGAGTGGACAGGCCCCAGACACGTGGCGTGCTGCCCTAAATAAGTGATAGTGTGGGCACATAGATGGAGTGTGAAGGCAAACCCCAGAAACATTAATCTGCGTGAATGGTCACCTGTGGGGCCGGAAGGGCCGGTGAAGGGCGAGCAACCCACTGCGACTTCTCTGAGGACATCTGTTTGCACATTTCGGTTTTTTAGAATGCTTTGCACATTTTTCTAAATGTTTTTAATTTACAATTCCACATGGCTTGAAACAAATGACTAACAATATTTCAAATTAGTACGACAACCACACAAAGGAAAGAATTATTTAAGTGATGTTGGAACCAGAACTCTGACTATGGTGTGTGTGAAATAACTCCAAGAAGAGCTTGAACGCCACTCACTAGTGCCAACGTTGGTATTGTCATTTTCAGACTATTTTAAATATGTTCCAGGATAAATAAATGTACTAACGTGAGTCAAATCCTTCCTAACACTTCATATACAAGAAAATAAATACAGATACAAGCAAGTGTAACCTGTCATGTTGAATTTGGATTTGGAGGCAGTTTTAGGCATGGGGGTAGGGCCCTCCGCCTGTCAGCTCGGCATAAACAGCTGTAGACACGGCCAGACGTAGGTGGTCGATGTCTGCAGGCTGTGGGCTCGGGACAAGCACCATGGTCACACCCTAGGCCTCAGCTGAGGGCACGTTCCACGGACAATTGGGCACAGACGCAGCGGCTGTTTCCCTGGACAGGGGAGGCAGCCATCGGAGCTGGGGTTCCCAGGGGCCCGTGAGAAACACACGGGCAGGTGCACAGCTGGGAGACTGCTGCACAGGAACAAAGCCCCAGTGATCGGCCCGGGGCTTTCTTAGACAACAGCTCAGCTGCATGTGTGTGCCTGCAGCGGACAGCTGCGTGGACTAGAGGCAAGTGGAGGTTCCAGATGCCACGCAGCACATGGAAGCAACCGTGTTCCAACCTGCCAAAGTGGAGGGACAATGCCAAACACGCCAGAAGCTCCATCGACACTCCACACAGCCCTGCATCAGGGGTGGGTCAAGCACTCTCCTGGGGCCTGTGACCAAGCCTCCACGGGACCAAGAGGCTCTTCTGGAACACTGATTTTTAAGATTGTATTTATTTTATTTGAAAGTGAGAGAAAGAGAGCATGAGAGGGGAGAGGTTAAAAAGAGAAGCAGACTCCCTGCTGAGCAAAGAGCCTGATGTGGGACTCAATCCCAGGACTCCAGGATCATGACCTGAGCTGAAGGCAGTTGCTTAACCAGCCAAGCCACCTGTGCACCCCTGGAACACCGCTTTCTAAAGGAGGCCGACAAAACTCAGACTCTGTGTCACCTCCACAGTATTCAGTGTGCAAAGAAGCAGGAGAGCATGACTCATAACAGGGAGAAAAAATCTCAGTAGAAGCCACGGGAGGCAATCGACAACAGGACCCCTGCCTGTGAGTGTGTGTGGGCCTCACTGACAGACACACCACAGCAAAAGCAGTGGGATTGTCCCTCCATGATAGGGTTTTGAAAAGGTGGGCCTCTCTCACGGAGGCTCTCTGTGACTCTCTCTTCAGTCCCTACCATTACAGGAAGTAACAGAAACCTCTTTTGACACCAGCAGCACACAAGGCATGCATCCCCTTTGTTGAAACGGCCTACAGATTCTCAAGCAAATAAGTTATTTTGATGTGCTACCTGTGGTGTATGAACTGTGTCTTGAGAATTCTCCCATACCTTTTTTTAAGATATCACTGAGTTTGGGGAAAATCAAGTATGCTGTATAAATACCAGCCAAAAAACCATCATAAAGCAAAGAAATACATCCTGTGAAGTTGGGGACTTGAGCACCATCAGCAATCTACTGGGAAAACATCAAACAGGACACATTCTATAGCATAATTCCAGTAGTGGATTCAGGCAACACTCGTCACTGGAGAGCTGGATGTCTGCCGTGTGGCACCCCACATAGAATTTGCTAACTGCAAAAGGGAAGTGTGCTCCCCAACTTACCCATGTGATCAAATTTACCACCCCTGATAGTGGGACAACCTGATGCTAAGTGTTCCCCAATTTGGTTCATCTGTAAAGCATATTTGCCAAAAATGTCTAATCTACTCTAACCGAGCATTTAGACCTAACTTGAAATTTGCAGGAAATACAGGGGCCAGAAGAACAAGCTAGATGACTCCACAAGAAAACAGGTGGATAAATCCAGAATGAATGAGATTATACAAGGCAGTTAACTGGGTTTCTTAAACAAGTCAATTTCATTTAACAGAGAAAATTGTGAGTAGAAGGTGGAAAATGTTCTAGATTAAAGAGTCTAAAAATTGTATCTCCTGGGAGATACTCTAGGAAGGGAAGGGTCCCACCGCAACCCTGCTTCTTTACATTCCCATCATGAAGAACTTAGAAACATGAAGGTGATCAGTTTTCCCTCCATGAACATTGCTCCCCTTCCTGGGGCTCGGGAGACCCTGGGGTGTGTATGGAAACAATGCAGGTAAATGGTTTTGTGTTCCATTTTGGAAAAATACAAGGATAAGACTCTCTAAAAGTCATCTGTATCAAAGACGTCATTACAGTGTCCCACCAGTGGCAATAAAACTTCCAGTTCTGCACTCATCGAATCTGAACGAAAACTGTCCTGAGGCTGGGCTGTGGCTCATCCTGAGTGATAAGGTCTGGAGTTTACAAAGACAGCCCCCACCGCAGACAAGGACGGGCTGGCGTCAGTGCTGCCGTGTGAGATCGGAAGCATGTGGTATGGCAGATAGGAGCTGGATAGTGAAACAGAAGAGGACATGGGTGCTCCACGGCCACCTGGGCTGGAGCGGATGCCAGAATCAGCCACCATGATGGCAGGAAGAGGTTTTGAAGCAGACAATGCCACAGAAAAACTTATTTCTTCTAAACAATATCCTGCTGCTTTTGTGAAATGAATCTACTTTCTGCGTGTTTTAAGGCCCAAGTGCAGCCGGTACAGGCACCACTTAGTGATTCTCCCATTCAGTGCTCTCTTTCTCTTAACTGGCCTCCCCGGCACGGCCATGGCATCTCACTTTGCACTTGACCTTGTGGGCGGCTCAGGTTGTACAAGTGTATATATAGGCTTAGGCATAGTAGAATAACGCTTAAGAATTTGTCCTAAAAGAGTTATATCCGTGTCCCTTTCCAGGGGAGGCACTCGCTCAGGCTGACGGGAGAGGGCCTTCTTGGTGTCCTCATGACACAGCTTCAGTCCCCCCACCAGGGCCAAGACCCAGGTTCTGGAAATCTAGCTTTCCCAAAGCTGGTGACACATGAGGCCCACAAGAAGTTCTATGAAAGTAGGGTACCTTACACGGGTGGGTCTGGAAGGAGGTGTCATCACAGGAAGTCATTAGAGACAGTCATCTGGCCATGGCTGTGAACTAGTCACAGACCAGCCCTCCAGCCTTGGGCAAGTACAAAGATGGTTTGGCTCTGTCTTCATGGACAGTGTGCAGGCTGCATCCCTGGGACAGTGTGGCAGTTCATTTGAGCTGAAGAAGCAGAGAGCAAAGTTTATGGCAAGACACGGCCCTGGAGAGGGGGTAGCTGTGCAGAGAAGGCGCCCCAGACGTCCATGTGGGGATCCCCTGTCAGTCCATGGCTGAGGGCTAAGCCGTCTGGGCACAAGGCCATCCCCCTTAAGGCTCACCCAGCTGTGCTGCTGGGGGTATAGGGCAGCTCAGCCCTGCCCCGGTGGCAGGATCTTGCCAACACTCTCGGTATCCATCCAGCAGACTCCAGAAAGGCCCATCCTGAGCATTAAGGACCACAGGCTCAGATTAGACCTACTTCAAGTCCACCCTAATAAAGTCTGAAGCTGCACTCCAGAGGAGGTGGAGTTTGGAGGCTGGTCCCCACCAAGTTAGAGGGGCCCCAACAAAGTGTGACCCCAAGCCCGCGCAGCCTCAGGGTGATCATCCAGTCATTAAGCTGCTTGTTAGAACAAAAAATCAACCCTCTTCGAAGAATCCAGTCTCTGTAGCGTATTATCCACAATTTCTAGTGTTTGATCCAAAATCACTAGATATGCAAGTAGGAAGATGTGATCTGTGCTTAAGAAAAAGTAGTGGTGAGAAACCAAACCCTCAGTGTTTAGTACAGATTACTCTCTGGGCCTGGAGGTGGGCTGTATGGCGTCCTATTCTCGTTACCAGCTCCAGACCATTCTTCCTCCTCCTCCTCCTCCTCCTTAAAGACCGCCCAGTGCATGGCCCCTGTGGCCTCAGCCCCTCCTTCCCTTGATGTCAGAACCTCACTTGTGCTCCAGCACAGCTCCTGCCACACATAATCCTTGTTTCAGTGTCCACGTGGCAGGGTCCCCAGGGACCTGGCATCATGTTGCCCTTGCCCCCTCACCCTCAGGTGAGGCCATCATATCTACTCCCCCAAGTGCCTTCCTGCCTTCCGGTCCGAGCTCAGCTGCTCTTCTCTGGGTCTGTTTCCTCTGCCCTCGGCAGCTGTCCTGGTTGAAGAGAGACCCCACAACCCAGCCTCCCATCGCAGCAGACTAGGTGGTTCTCTGCGGCTGCCTCCTCTTCAGTCAGGGGCTCCCTGCCAGCAGTGCCCCACCCCAGCCACGAATGTGCTGCAACACCTCCCACCCTCTGCCCTTGGCCAGGATCCCCGCCTCCCTCCACTATCTCTGGCCTCCTCACCTGGCTCCATCAGCCATGTTCTCACCACCCTACCTCAGACACAGTCCAGCCAGCACTCCCCGTCCCCTAGGAGTGGCAGGTGCCCCCAGCATGGCCCAGCAGCTCTGCCACCTGGGTGCACCAGGACGAGCTCCCCACAGCAGCCACAGAGCGGATTCAGTGGCCCTTGCACCCCCTCACCTGCTGCTGACCTCAGCAGACTTGTATCAGTTCTTCCTGAAACATGTTCCTCATGTGACTTCCAGGATCTCACTCTCTCGGTTCTGCTGTCACCCTGGTCACTTGTCAGTCTTCTTTGCTGGTTTTCAGTTTGTTTCCTCCCACGAATCTCTAGAGTGCCTGGGGTTTAGTCTTGGACTTTTTCTCTCCTCCCTCTCCCCATTGAGCCTCTCCGGTCCAAACAATACCCCTCGTATGCCCCCAGCACACACACTCATTCCCACCTAGGGCTCTGTCCTGTGCCCCCAGCACACACACTCATGTTCCCAGCCCGGGCTCTACCCTGGGCTCCTGAGCCTCGGCCAAGACGGCGTGCTCAGCACGGGGCATTGTCAGCTGACCACCTGCCACCCGGACCGAGCAGCACGTCCAACCTGGAGCCCAGGAGCCCCCCTGTGCTCTCCTCTGCTCGGTTCAATGTCAGTACCCATGGACTCCAGCCTCCCAGTTCTTCAGGCCAAAATTCTTGGAACCTTCCTTTATTTCTCCTTTTCTCTTACACATCATTCACAAGCCAACCTCTTCCCTCTCCCTTCTACCCAGAATCCAGCCTCTCTGCCCTCTGCTGCTAGCTCCATGGCCCCAGCCACCATCCCCCCTGACCGGCACTATGACCCCAGCTGTGATCCTTTTACAGTCCACGACCCTCCAAGGGCTGCCATCACACCTCGGGGTGAAAGCCAGAGTCCTACAAAGTCTCCACAGTCTGCCCACCTTTACCACCGCTGCCTCGTGTCATAGGCTGCCGAACCCCCACTCACAGAACAGCCTGGTACTAGAGGCTTCTCACACCATCTGTCCAGATGCTAGGCTGCCATGTGCCAGACCCAAGGCAGCATCACAGAATTCCAGGCTGACTAAGTTGACCTCAGAGCATTGAGATTGGGAAGGTCTTTCAAAGATCCTTTGTCCTGCCTGTCGAGTGCCTGAGCTCCTCTCTGGCGTCCCTGCCCGAGGGGCCTGGGGGTTCCTGGAATGGCTCCACTTCCTTTTCATTGCATGTGTGGGCAGCTCTTGTCATCACCACTTCTCTGTAAGTGGAGCTGAAATGGACCACCCTGTAGCCTCTGCCACCACAGGTTCACAGAAGACAGGTCTGCTACCTGTCGGTTGGGAGGAGCGCTCCTGCTTTCTGCCTCTGTGCATGGGGGACCCTGGGGCTACCATCCTTCCATGTGAGTTCTAGAACAGGCACAATTGGACCTGGGGGGTGAGGCCAGCAGGGCACAAAGCTGGTATCACACCCCTTGGTCGTGATGCGGACACTCCCAGAAGCTCTCAGTTTGCCCTTATTTAAAGTTCCTGTCACCCAAAACCCTCATGAGCAGTGACAGGCTGGAGCCAACTTGCCCTGGCTCATCCGAGCCCACCATGCGCCTCCTTCCAGCTCTGTTGTCGGGGGCCGGGGGCTGCTGGCATGAAATCAGTCCTGCGGGGTCTCTGCTCCCCCAAGATTGGCAGACAGTACAGGTCAGGGCTTCAATTCCTCTGGGAGCCGGTCGCTGGCTGTGTGCCTGTCCAAGCCCTTGCCTCCCCCTTCAGCCAGGTGCTGACTGCCTCTTGCCTTCAGGGACAATTCTACCATCTGTTGTCACTTGTCCCTCTGCCATATTCTTGGAGAACTGGTAGAAACCAGGGCAGCTCGCCTCTTGGAGCACCCTGCCCTGCCCCCTGAGGAGGAGCCACGACCATCCACGGACAGGTGTGGACTGAGCGTCAGAGGCCCATGCTCTGATGGGCATCTGAACCCAGGGGCCTGACATGCCCTCGTCTTGACGGTGGTTTGAGAGTCAGAGAATTCTTCCCGGCTCTTGGCGGTCAGGAGGGTGGACCCTAACATGCTTTGAGCCCTCATCCAGCTTTGCATCCTGGGGACATCGCCTGGGCAGCGGGAGGCCGGGGGCGGGGCATTTCCCTCTCAGACGCCTGCAGTGGGAATCCCAGTGGGGCAGGCCAGTGGCAACTGATGGGACGGATGGGCCATTTGGCTGCCATGGCCACTGCCATGCTGGCTGGGTTATGGTCGGAGCATGGAGTCAGGCCTTGGGAACAACCCTAAGTTGGTTTATAGGAAGTAGAGTTGAACCTGCTTGAACGCTTTGCCTAGAGATGAGGCGGGGCTTGGAAGCAGTGTTGCTCTGTCTTTTCTCTGCCAATCTTAACTTGGATCAGCCCGTCTGGTGACGCAGCCCCAGCTCCAGGCGGGAGCGAGAGCGTTCCCCATGGGGAGGCCAGGGGGTGAAGAAGTGACAGAGGGCTCCCTCAGGAGCCAGGGAAGACGCCATGCTGGCTTCTGGGTAGGGAGGGCCAGGCCCTGTCGCTGGGCTCCTGCTCAGACGTGGGGGCGGGAGGCTGGGGCTGTTCCATCCTTGAGGCTTCCCTAATGTGTGTGCGTGCCCCCAGATGAACGACAATCTGCTGGAGAGCTGGAGCGACCTGGATGAGCTCAAAGCGGCTAGGAACCTGGAGACGGTGTACCTGGAGCGGAACCCCCTGCAGAAGGACCCGCAGTACCGGCGCAAGATCATGCTGGCCCTGCCTTCTGTGCGGCAGATCGATGCCACCTTCGTCAGGTTCTGAGTCCTCCTGGCTCCTGCCGGGTCCCTCTCAACACAAGAACTGCCCAGCCACGGTTTTTATCCGCCCGTTGCTCCTCAAGCCGGCACTCTATCAGCAGTCACAAACCCAATGGCAATAAAAAGGCACTGAGTGATAACCGCCATGTGTGACGCCACCCTACTTCAGGACACCCGTGGCCAGCACGCCGCCACCTGGTGTTGGTGTGCCCATGGTGCTCCCGCCGCATCTATTTTCTCTTCCTGAGAAGGGCAGGCCAGTGGGTGTGAGGGCGCTTCCCGGGGTGGGGGCCCTCAGGGGCTGGCCTGGCAGCCCAGAGCTGTTTGGTCTTACCAGGTGATGCCAGGGTTTTTCTAATCATAGGTATTTCAGAACAAAACCATGGGCACAGGATCGCAGGGTCCAGTGTGCTGCAATCCGCTGGGCCCCTTGACATCCATGGCCGCGCGCCGGGCCCCTTGTTGACCGCAGGCTCTCCAAGGCCAGCACTCTGCTCCAGACCAGCTCTGAAGAGCTTACCTCTTGACAGCTCCTAATGTCGCTTCCCAGTTCTACCCCGTCCTTGTGCCGGCTTGTTTCTTAGAAGACTCACCTCAGCCGTCACCCGGGGTCTGAATTCAATGCCGCAGGACCTCAGCCTGTCTTGGGTCTCTAGTTTCTCTTCTGCAGAAGGAGGACTGAATCGAGGGGTCACCAAGGGTCCCTTCTAGAGCGGTGCCTTCCAGTATAGGCTGCCCACCACCACGTGTGGCTGCTTCCATTCAAATTTAAATGTGTTCAAACAAAACGAAATCTAGCACTCGCCTTGCCTCCTCTGGTGCAGTCGCCACCTTGCCAGGGACAGCCCTGCCCCCTCCATCCTCATGAACAGCCCAAGCAGGTTAGAGGGTCCCGGGTGGCCAGGTGACCCCTGCCAGGAGTTGTAGATGTGGCAGCAGTTGGCTTGAAGTTCAAGCTCACGTCCAGTTCCCGAGTGTTATCTCCGCCAGAACAAACCCTGTGGCCTGAAGCCAGGAGCACCTGCCCCCGGGAAGCAGACCTCTGGCCCCGGGGGTGGGAGGGCACCCGCCTGGAAGGGGCCTTGGGATGATGGCCTTGAGGTTGCAAAAGAAAGTTGAGACCCAAGGATTCAAGACTGGTATGACCCTGCTGAAAGCGTTATTCCCAGAAGCCCTGCACCCTAGCGCAAGGCGAGACCTTCCAGAGCCACGGAGGCACACCCAGCAGGGGCAGGGCCCACAGAGCCCTCTGTGGAGCTGGGATGGTGTTCTGGCCCTGGCACGGGAGGGACGTCAGCCATGAGGTCATTGATTTTTAATTTGGGAGGCAGAGTGTGGCCGGTGGCGGCAGGGACTGTACCCCGCGCATGCCCACCATGGCAGAAGCAGGGAAAGGGGGTGATCACCAGATGCTGACAGTTGCTGCTAATGGAACAGGTGTTGCCCCGAAGGTAGGAAAAGAAACCCAAAGAGCCTCTAGCAAACAGAACAGCAGGAGAAAGGCCTCAGCAGGCCCGTCCTCGTGGGGATGAGACGGGGACGCTTGCCCAGAGCATCTGTGCATTCAAAGACACGGGAGACTTTGGGGGTGGAGGGGGTGGGGCAGGGTGTTCTGAACCCAGCACTGTCCCAGTCTTGTGCCATCTGCATGTACTGAACCTCGAACACCCTTGGACAAGAGCCAAGAGAGGAAGTTAGTTACCTGCTGGCTCCCGAAGGCTGCAGACCAGGTAAGGGGGGCGCAGGGCGCCGGGCACTAGGCGGGGCAGTGGGCAGGACGTCCCCTGCAGAGCCAAGTCCAGAGGGCCAGAAACCCCAGTGTGAACAGGAACCTCAGAGGAGGGGCTGTGGGCTTCCCAAAGCAGGACCATGAGAGCGGCTCTTGGTGGATTTGTTTACATGGCAGTGGGATTCCCGTCGCACAGGGAAGGCTTTGAGTAGAGCAGACAGCAAACAAAGATGCCCACGGAGGGTACAACCAGCAAAGGCCTCATCCAAGAACCCTGGTGGAAACCAGCCTAAGGCAGGAGCAGCTGCGTCAGGAGGCCAGAGTGTTGAGCCGCCCCCCCACCTTCCCCTACGCCCCTCCAAGAAGCACACACTGTGGTAGGCCCTCCCTGTGTGCCTACCCCAAATTAGCTGGTTAGAAACCTCCCCACGTGAGGTGTCCAGGAGGGTGCCACAGGCAGGCCCTGGGCTCTGGGAGGGACCCTGGGGGACCCTGAGCCTCAAATAGTTTGCCCAGCCCTGGGCTCCCCAGGACATGCTCCTCAGCAGGAAGCAGCCACAGTGCCCACTCAGAACCCTGAGGAGGCCACAGCCTCGGAGACCACGGGTCCGTGGGAGAGGGCTGTGAGGGCTCCACAGGGGTGCACACAGACAGGAGGGCTCAAGGGACCACCAAGAGCAGCCAGGAGGGAACAGCCCTCTTCCCGAGGCCTGAAACAACCCCAAGCAAAAGACCCTGGGCTGGGGCGGGGGGGGGGGTGGGGCGCGGACAGCAGAGGAGGCGGAATAAAGAATGAAGCATGGGACAGCCTGGCTGCAGGGGGACTCCGCGTCCTGTGAGGCACTTGGGATACATCAAGGAACAAAACAAGCCCCTCCCCTTTTTTTAAGATGTTTTTTAAAATCTCTGCCCTGGGATAGCCACACAATTGTTTAGTTAGAAGGTAACTTGCCCTTCAGAAGAGGGCGGAGCCTATGGACAAGCTCAGGGGCATCAGGGGGTTGGGGTGACCCTGATGAGGGGCAGACCCCAGTCAGCTGGGAAAGGAGGCTGAGGGGGCATCAGAGAGGAGGAGGTTGAGCAGAGGGCAGGGAGAGGGAAACCTCAGAGCACCCCAGACAGGGGGACCCACAAAGGAGGCCCGGGAACCCCAACTGGTGGGTGTGGGGCGCTTGGCAGGAAGATCCCCTGTCTGGAGCTAGCTGTGGTGAGGCCTAGCGGCTGCAGGGGAGGAACAGGGAGGCTTTCCTAGCAGGGAAGATACCCTGAGGAGGGGCAGCAGGGGGAGGGGGCGGGACACAGACACCTATTGAGGCAAGAGGCCAGCAGCGAGGATGGCAGCAGGCAGGCCAGGGATGGGCCAGGTGGCTACCTGGAGGAGGGTGCTTGCTCTGTCCGAGGGGATATTTGGGAGAAAGGTGGAATCAGGGAAGGATCTTGGAGAGCAGGGTGGGGCCTGAGGGCAGGGGTTGAGTGAGAGGGATGGCACAAAGGGCACCCATCAGACTGGGTGCAGGGTGGGTCAGTGTCCGGGGAGCAGCAGTGCCCCCCACGGACGGTCTCTACCAGTACCGTGCAGCCCAGTGATCGTGTTTGAACCAGCCACGTGCCCATCCCTGGGGTGGAGGATGCTAGTTCTTCCCCGATCCGTGGGATCTTGTCCCTTTCCAGGCTGCCTTGCGGCCGGAGTGGGCGGGGGCCCATGCTCAGCCCACAGCACCTGCTGTCCTGAGAGCAAGGGTCGATGCCACTGACATGGGGCCGGGAACCTGGACCTGGCGGCTGCATACGTGAAGAAGAACAGTTCGGTCACCACAGCTGGAGGCTTTTCCACACTTCTGCCAATGTATTCCTAAGTAATTCCATATTCCACAAATGGATAGAGGAAGTTATTGTCATAAAAGGCTTTTCCACACTTCTGCCAATGTATTCCTAAGTAATTCCATATTCCACAAATGGATATAGGAAGTTACTGTCAAAAAAGGCTGTTGTTGGGGCACCTGGGTGGCTCAGTGGGTTAAAGCCTCTGCCTTCGGCTCAGGTCATGATCTCAGGGTCCTGGGATCGAGCTCCACATCGGGCTTTCTGCTCAGTGGGGAGCCTGCTCCCTCTTCTCTCTCTGCCTGCCTCTCTGCCTGCTTGTGATCTCTGTCTGTCAAATAAATAAATAAAATCCTTAAAAAAAAAAAGGCTGGTGTAGCAGATCCGGGGCCTGGGCTCTTCCCCAAACCTGGGACCCAACAACACATCTGTGCCCAATGTCACTTGCTGGCTTTTTTTTCCCCTTATTTTTAAAAACAGCAAGAGTAATGCAACTTGAAAAAAATGTCAAAACATGAAACATTATATAAAATAGGCATTTCAACACCACCCCGGGATGAGTGCTGTTTCCAGTGTCCTGCGTGCACCTGGCCCCCAACGGCTCCAGCTTTGGTGAGCGGTGACCCGCAGCAGCCACCCTGCCGCTCTTCTCCGGCCGACGTCCCTGGGGCCGCCGCGAGCAGAGTGCTGGGAACCCCTGAAAGCTGACCTGTTCCTGGGCCCCCGGAAGTGTGGCCAGAGCGGAACGTCAAGTTGTCTTTGGCTAGAAAAACTCTGGGCCACAACTTCCCGTCCGGAGGCCCTGTGGGGCCAGGCTGAGGCCCCGTAGCGGATACCCCTCCTCCCTCGCCTGCCTCACCCCAGTTCCCAGCTCTGGGGCATCCCCAGGGCAGCTGGTACACAGGAACCCAGCTCAGGGATCCCAGACAGTGAGCTCAGTGTGGACCCTGCAGCTCAGGGATGCCCGCTGTGGCTGGGCCCCAACCCAGGACCCATGGCGCAGGGTCTCCTGGGAGGGGGGTGGGGATCAGAGATGCAGCCAGGACGACGGTGGGACTCTGGGTTTCACACAAGAGAGCCACAGGAGAACAGTGCTGTGGGGAGGATGGAGTGGGCTCCTGGGAGACAGGCCCAGACCCAAGAAGGACCTGGTGGCTGGGACCCCTCCCTGCAGTGAGCAGGGTGGCACCCCCTTTCACCCCCTTTCCTGAGGTCACACCCAGGAAATGGCAGAACTGGCTGTGCAAGCCGGGCCCTCAGAGTCTCTGGACAGCGGCCCACCAGGTGGAGATGGCAGCCAACCCCTCCGTGGCCGCCCCAGCCGGGCGCCACCACTCCCTGTCCCTCTACAGCAGCAGCCGACAGTGACATTCCTAAGTAAATCAGGGGAGAAAGATGAGCTGCGTCCTTTGGGGGAGGAGGGTATCATTTGCATGTGAGACAGGGAGAGGCTCTAGGTAAATGGGCTGCCTCTGTTTGCAGACCCAGAGCCCCACACCCCCTTCTCAAACAAAGGCAGATCCTGTTCCAGGAGCTGGGAGACCTTTCCCCCTGCCAGGCAGCTATGCCAGGCCCCTCTCCTGCCCATTTGCCAGGCAAGGTGAGGACACCTAAGTGGACAGCCCCACCTGGGCAGGACCACAAGGATGCGGTCCCTCCCAGTTCTCTGCTTATGGGTCTGGCCCAGACTCCACTGCCCAGACCAGGCTGGTGCTGGAAGGTTGTCCATGACCTCAGAGGCCTCTTCCGGAAGCCGCCGTGCCAGGTGGGAACCCATTCCATGATGCAAGGGCCACAGGGAGGGAGATGGGGAGATGGACTCTGGGGAGGCTGCGTGAGCACCCCCAGCCATCAGGGTTCTCAGTGCCCTGAAGCTCTATCTAAGGTTCACCCTGCTGCCCGAGGCCTGCCTGGCCCTGGGGGGTGGATGAGAAAGGCCAGGCGCTCAGTGTGACTTTGGGCAGGGCACCTCCAGTCCTAGGGAAGTTCAATTTTCCCGCCTGCCCAGTGGGCCAACATGGAGCAGATCACTTCTATGGCCTTTGTGGCTGGGGCATCCTCTGTCCCCATCCTTTTTGCACGGAGCACCCAGAAGGGACACACAATGGGGGGTGGTCAGCAGCACCGAAGGCAGCTAGCTGACTTCAAATTCTCCAGACTTCCTCCGGAACTGCCCCGTGACACACACTGGCCCTATACCAGGGACCATGTCATAAGGCCAACCCCTGGCTCCAGGCCGTCTGGAACCTGGAAGACAGTCAGGAGCTGCAGGCTCACGTCTCTGCCTCTCCGACCCTCTGGCCTCAGTGAGCTGTCCCCTCCAACCTCCTGTAGCTCCAGCCTCACACCCTCCCAGCCTCTGTGGCTGGTGACGGCCCTCATCGCTTGCACTGGGACAGATGGGCAGCCCCCACTCAAAACCCCCCCTTCTGGGCCTCTCGCTCTTTGCTGCACTTTGCCAACCTGTCCACAGGAACAGTAGCATCTGACCTCCCCACAGGAGGACCTAGAGGTTGTGTCGGGGGGACACAGGGTCAGCGTGGCCAGGCCAGCCTCCCCAGCAGGTCCAGGAGGAGCCAAGGCCTCGTCTCAATGGAAGGGTGTCCTCTGCTCCTCCTGCAGGGGAGCAGAAAGAAGAGGGGGTCTCTGAGCCCACCCCTCTGGGCCCCCTCAGGCCCCACCACCCAGGCAGGGCTGATAGGGAGGTAGGCACACACACTGGACAGGTGGACAGACACACAGCTGCAGGGCCAAGCCTTCCAGACACTCTCTCCTTCTCCTTGGTCTGCTCCTAGACCTGGAAGCCCACGTGGGGGACTGTCCTATGCTTCCAGGTGGGACAGCTCAGCCTCGAACCCACCCTGGGCCACTGTTCTGGCCTGTGCCCTCCCCGATGACGTGGGTTCACGTTGGCTGCGTGGTAGTCTGGGGACCACGTCTCACGGGCCGCCCTGGGGTTGTGGGTGCAGGATCGGAATGCCACGGAGGCTGGCCCGGGAGGAGGACAGCACCATCCTGATCGACATGGTCCCCGGCACCGAGAACGAGGACTCATACGGGAGCACAGCCAGCACCTCACGGGTAAAGCTCAGGAGGCAGCCTCTCGCCTCCCCTCCTAGAGACCCACGCCCATGGTTCAGGAGGGTCTCTCTCTGCCTGGCCTGAGCCCTCACCCCTGATGAGACTCAGGGGCCCGGAAGACAATGGCCCTACCTGGGGTCCCAGCTGGTGGGCATGGACCCAGTGCCCATGGCCACCGTGTCTTCCCACAGCCCTCACCTGATGCCGGCCCTCCTGTGCCCTGGAGCTGCCCTGGTGACAGGAAGGGGGAGGCTCCCAGGTCACCACCCAGCTCCCCGGCCCTGAAGGACATGCAGACAACTTCAGGGACAGACTAGGCGAGAGGCCGGGCACAGGCTGGGCCAGGCCAGGTCCCACCCACGGGAAGGAAAGCTAGAGAGGGATGCGTATCATGTCCTGAGGCTTAAACACAGAATCTTCCTTGAGATGCCATATTCTGACGTGTGCAAAGTGTGGAAGTGGCCCAGGAGGGGAAAAACTCCTGACACCCCCTGCCCCAGAGGAGGGATGAGGATATCAGCTATGTCCACGGTGTTTGGTTACTTGCCTGGGGGTCATCTGGACCTTTTAGACACACTCTGGGCGCCATGACCACCTTGAGCCTGGGCGCAGAGCCACCTGGGGGGCTGTCTGGCTCTCCCCCAGCTGCTGGAGGCCCTCAGTCATGGTCACCTCTGGGTCCTGCCCATGCTACCTACAAGACTGACCCTTGTGCACAGCCCAGCCGGGTGCCTGGAGGCCCATGTGGCCTTCGGGAGGCCAGAGAGGGCATGAGGCTGACCTCAGCCCTGGATGTGCCTGTGTCTGGGAGCCGCTCTGCTCCCTGAGGGGAGGCGGAGGGTAGCACCCATGGGGGGAGCACCCGTGGGAGGGGCAGGAGGTGGAGGAGTCGTCAGGGTCAGAATGCCGCCTGCCCCTTCCTTTACTTCCAGCTGAATGGACACCAGGAGGCCGCCCGCAGGGTGGAGAGCCCTTCCAAGCCCCGAGTAGGTGAGCCCCTCCCAGTGTCTGACAGCTGTGCCCATGTTAGTCCTGGGGGTGGGGACACAGATGGAACGCCCACAGGTGGCAGCCGGTCACCATTCCCGGTAACCAGGCAGCCCCTCCCCCACCCAGCACTTTCTCCTGCGCCCGCCCCAGTGTCAAGTGCTGTGCCCAGGGTGCCCAGGGGAGGGCTTGGGGGTGAGCAAAGCACACTCGGGAGCTGGAACTGGCAGGGCGGGGGTCCCTCCTGAGGGGCCGGGGCTGCCCCCCGAAGACAAGCCCGCCCCTGTCCCCTGCCCGGGCTCCCCACTGCCACCTGCCGCCATGCCCACAGCCCCAGAGAGCACACACCTTCACCTAATAGCCCACGGGACAGAAACTATTACAAATAATAAAACAAAACAGAAACTAACAAGCATCAACGAGGCTGTGAGGAAACTGGGATGGTCGGGCGTTGCTGGAGGGAAGGACCCCGTGTGGCTGCTTCAGGGAGCAGAGCGGCCGCTCCTGGAAATGAGGCCTAGAGGCACCTGGTGAGCCGGTGACCCCATGTAGGCATCTCCCCGAAAGACCTGGCCATGGATATCTTGGCAGCCCCCATTCCATGGCTCGTGTGACTAACACAGCAGCAGGGGACATTCGTGCCCCAGATTTCATGGGGCCCTTGTCTTGGAGGGGACTGTGGGACGGCAGCGCCGTAGAGTAACTTCTGATCCCTCAGTCCCTCATGTATGACAACACCCCGCATCCTTTCAAGGGCTTATTGGCCACTTGTCTGTCTCTGTAGAAAAACGGCTATTCAAAATCTTTACCCATGTTTAAATTGGGCTATTTTGTCTTTCTAGTGTTGAGTTGAAAAAGTTCTTTATGTATATTGGATACAGGTTCCTTATTAGATATATGATTTGCTAATATTTTCTCCCACTCCCTGGGTTACTTTTCACTTTCTTGGTGGTGCTTTTGAAGCACATAGCTTTTTAATTTTGCAGAAGTCCCTCAGTCTTCTCTCTTCTTGCTAAGCTCTAGCTAACACACCCTCACCTAAACCAGGTCATGAAGACGTACAACTGTTTCCTCCCAAGAGCTTTGGCATTTTGGTTCTTATACTTAGGTCTGTGGTCTTTATCTTAGGATCTTAACTCCACTTTGAGTTAATTTTTGTGTATGGC
Organism: Martes martes; assembly: GCF_963455335.1. NCBI lineage: Eukaryota > Metazoa > Chordata > Mammalia > Carnivora > Mustelidae > Martes > Martes martes. The sequence continues at coordinate 149,953,888 of NC_137890.1, read as the reverse complement.
GTGAGGTAGGGGTCCAAATTCATTCTTTCCAATCTGGATATTCACTTGTCCCCGCACCATTTGCTGAAAACACTATTTTTTTCCTATTGAATTGTAGTGCCCCCTTTTAAAAGAAAATGGATTAGCCATAAATATACAGGTTTATTTTCAGAACCTCAAATATATTTCATTGGTCTGTATGCCTGTCCTTCTACCAGTACCATACTGTCTTGGTTATTCTAGCTTCATAGTAAGTTTTGAAGTCCAAAAGTGTGAGTCTTACAAATCTGTTCTTCTTTTTCAACATTGTTTTGTTCATTCTGGGTCTCCTGTATCTCCAAATGAATTTTAGACTTGTCATTTTCTGAAAAACAAAATAAAACAAAAACAAGAAAAAAGCCCCCCCCCAAAAAAAAACCAGCTTGGGTTTTGATGAGGATTCTGTTGAGTCTGTAGATCAATTTCAGAAACAATGCTATCGCTATAATATTAATCTTCTGATTCATGCACATGCGATGTCTTTGCATATATTTAGCTTCTCTATTTTAACCATGTTTGGTGGTTTTCGAAGTATAAGTCTTACACAGTTTTTGTTGAGTTTTTTTATAAATACTTTATTTGGGATGCTATTACAAATGGAAATGGTTTTCCTCCTTTCATTTTGAGCTTATCGCTAATGTATAGAAACCCAACTGATTTCCATATGTTGATCTTGTGTCCTACAACTTTGCAAAATCTGCTATTAGTTGTAATAATTTCATAGTGAATTCCTTTGGATTTTTCTTTTTTTTTTTAAGATTCTATTTATTTATTTGACAGAGAGAGCGATCACAAGGAGGCAGAGAGGCAGGCAAAGAGAGAGAGGAAGGGAAGCAGGTTCCCTGCTGAGTAGAGAGCCTGATGCGGGAGTCGATCCCAGGACCCTGAGATCAGGACCTGAGCCGAAGGCAGGGGCTTAACCTACTGAACTACCCAGGTGCCCCTGGGTTTTTCTACCTACAAGGTCTTGCTATCTGTAACTAGAAATAGTTTTACTCTCATATTTACCTATTTATTTACCCCTTGTGCTGTGCTGATTCCTTCTTGCACATCTGCCAGAAAAGCAGGGACTTCTGACATTTTGTCCCGCCATTACAGTTCTCCGTGGCAGGGAGGGAATTCTGAGGGTGACTTGCACTAAAAGTCCTTGAAGCCCCTGTGGGATGTGGGGACTAACCCGCAGAGCCCAGAGCAGGCTCCAGCCCCTCGGCAGCCCCTCCCATCAGCCAGGTGTCCTTGAGCCCTCCCAGCCCTGACCAGAACCAGAGCGAGGGCTGGGAAGGAGACATAGAGCAGCAGGTCAAGGCTCCTCGAGCTTGGCTCCTACTCCCCACGCCTCCCAGAAGCTGAGCATCCCAGCTGGGTTGCCAGCCCTGACTTCTGTCCCTGCTGGTTCCTAGCAGACTTTGTCCTTGTTTGGGAGGAAGACCTGAAGCTGGGTGAGCAGCAGGACAGCACCACCGGGGACAAGATAGACACACACGCAGCCTGGAGGGAGACCTTTCTGGAGAACCTCCGTGCAGCTGGGCTGTGCGTGGACCAGGTACTGGGGTCAGTGGTGGGCTCTGCATCTGTTGGATGACCTATGACCGTCCCAACAAGGCCCGAGGGCATGGGGTCCGGAGCCCCGGAACAAACCCCGCACCAAAGTCCTGCTGGGTGCCCCACCCTTGGCGAGCTCCCCGTGCCTGTGGACTACTGACCATAGGCCCTTGTACGCCCAGTTTGCGCCTGGAGCCAGAGCCTTTCGGACCCTCCTGAATACTTGGGAGCCACCCTCCCCATTTTTCTGTGTAGGTGTGTCTAGGTGGAACCCTCGTGATGAAGACTAGCTGCGCTTACAGAACGCATCCGCTAAAGCAGCCCCTTGCCCCAACTGTATCCTCTGTGACAGCGGCCCCGCTGAGCACATGTTCAGTGGCAGAAGGCGTGCGGCTGCTCAGGGGGTCTGGGCCAGTAGAGTACGCAGCCCTGAACCCTCACCAGCCTTGCTGCCTGCCCCACACCCCTCACATCACCTGGTCCCTGAGGCCTCGCCCCGTGGGTCCTCCACCCACCCTTCCCACTGCCCTCCGCTGTCCCTAGGAGCAGGTCCTGCCATCAGGTGTCTTCTCCCTGCCCAGAGCGAACTGGTCCTGGATTTGACACTGATCACAGGTTCCCGTGTCTTTATCATCTCCGCACCAACTTGATGTTGCAAACAGTGCAGCTTGGTTTTGTTTGTTTGGACTTGATCGAACAGGGCCGTACTCCGTGCTGCTCGTCCCGGGTCGTCCCTCTGAGATGTGCCCCTGTACGTGGTGCGGCCACTGTGTGGCCAGCGTCCTTGATCAGAGAACTCCCTGGGGGATGTACCCCTCTTGACGACGGCGTCCTTGCGGGAATTGACATGTGCTGTGCTCACAGCCCCCCCACCCCCCCCACGAACGCCCCTCCACAGGGCCACAGCCACTGGTAGACATACAGCCAGGGGATTGGGGGTCAAGAGCTGACACCCCATCCCCTTCAAGTTTGGATCACTTGACAGTCCTGTGGGTGGGGATGAAAAGATGCCCCCCTTTATCATGGAAAAAGCTTTTGGGACCTTGTGGCTCCTCGGCGTGGCCCCATGAGTTTGCAGAACCGTCACTGGGAAGGGCAGGCTTCCCTCTAGTGGGGGTTGCAGGAGAACAGACACAGGCGACAGCAGGGGGCAGTCTAGAGGGCGGGTGTCAGCACATGGCTCCTCCCGCTGGGGCTGCCCACCCTGCTTGGCGAGTCTGCTCCAGGGGCCCTGGGCGGGGCCTGGGCATGCGCATTTAGGGAAGAGAGGGGTTTTGGAAACCAGCCTCTGTGGGGCAGAGGAGCCCCAAGTCCCGGTCTCATGACTCCAGGAGCACCTGCCACATGTCTGCACACACACGTGAAGAGACTTGCTCGCCCACTGACACACATGTGCACACTGCTCCATGTCCACGCATAACACGGACGCCCAGTGGCCTGTCAAAGGCCAAGCCCATTATTCACTAACTGCAAACTGAACGCTGACTTGACGGCCCCCTTAGGTCAGGAGAGCAGGGCGGGGGGGTCCCTGAGCAAACCACCTGTGGGGGCCCACTGGTCCCGGAGACCATGGCTGGCGCAGGCCCCCACAACCCCGTCCCCGTCCCCCATGGCCGATGCACTGACTTCCCGACGGCCAGGCTCACGGCCAGCTAAGCATCTGGAGGCGCTCGCACAAGCAAGCTGCCCTTTATCCAACGGCTTTACGGCTGGGACTGGGGAGCCGTTGCCACAGCTACAGAGACCTCCGTCTTCCCCAGGAGTGCGAGTGGACACACACATGTGCGCCCGCTCAGGCTCTCACAGAGCCCCTGTCCCTGCAGCGCACCATGCAGGACGGGCCAGGCACTGTGCATTACATCCTCCTCAGCGCCCCCTGGGCCGTGCTCTGCTACTACGCAGAGGACCTGCGCCTGAAGCTGCCACTGCAGGTAGGGGGGGTGTCCCCCACAGTGCCAACAACCCCGGAGGCTCCCCACTCAAGGGTCCTTGAGGGTCCCTTCCAGCCCCCATACCTGCACCCCAAGAAGCCTTACTGGGCAGCTGGGTGGGCTCAGGGAGCCGGGGGCGTGTGCCTCCTCCAGGCCCAGACCACCCCTCCTCCCCCACCCACGGAGGGCCAGCCCCAGCCTAGGGGACACAGGGCGGAGGGGGGAGCACCTGCCAGGTGACCCGATGATGACCTGCCTGGGGGCCTCAGTGCTGCCCACCCTGCCAGCCCCCTCTGACCCTGGTGGTACGGGCATGGACAGGCAGGGCTGCCCTCCTGCCTCTCCCCGCCCCAAGGGGCTCTGGGCCTCCAACAGCTCAGCAAGGCAGCCCTGGAGCCTGAGGCCTGGAGAGGGGCAGGGGCTGGCCTGGTCTCTCCCCGCAGGGCCCACAGCACGGCAGGGGGATGGTGGTGGAGGGCAGATGGGCACTCAGCACCCCCCTACACCCCCACCACACGGCACAGTGCCGGTCTCCACGTCACGTCTGTTGGGGAGTGGGAGCTTAACACCCCTGCCTTCCAGGAGCTGCCCAACCAGGCCTCCAACTGGTCAGCAGGCCTGCTGGCGTGGCTGGGCATTCCCAACATCCTGCAGGAGGACGTGCCTGGTGTGCCCCCCGAGTACTACTCCTGCCAGTTCAAAGTGAGCAAGCTGTCAAGGTGAGGCTCGGGCTTCTCCCGCGGCAAGACCCCGCTACACGGCAAATGCAAGGCTGTGGGACTGAGCTCAGACAAGGTGCCCCCTCCACAGTCTCGCTCCCTCCCTGGGGGTTCCAACCAGGGACATGCCTCTCAGCGGGCAAGCACCGACTACCTTGGTCAGGGCAGGCCAGGGCTGCTGGGGGACAAACATCCCCCAGAGTTGGCCAGGCACACAGGTGTGTCTCCTGCTTAGCTACAGGTCCGCGGTGGGGGGCAGGGTCTTCGGGCCCAGGCGCCTCACTTCGGAGGAAAAACTGAACGGGGCCTGTCCATGTGCACGGTACAGCCCCACACAGACACAGCCTGCCTGCGGACAAGGCCAGTGTCAGGGGCAAGTGGGGACCCATGTCAGTGACCAGCTCTAAGGACTCCCAGGGGGTCTCACTGCCCAAGCTGAGAACACCTCCTTCCAGGCCTGGGGGAACCAGCCTGCCTCCACCCACGGTACTTCCCAAGATCCTGGGGTCAATCGTCCGTCCACACAGGCCACCACCAGACACAACCCACGACCCTGTTGGTCCCGCGCTCAGAGCCTCAGGGACACGTGGAAGGTTCCCCCACCGACTTGCCCGCTGTCGGTGGGGGCAGGTTTCTGTGCTGTCTGGAGAACCTTCTGTGACCTCTGCCTCCAGAAAAGGAAAGGGGCCAACTGGAGTCAATGCTGCTGGCGGGACAGTGGCTGTTCTCCTGGGCGTGGGATGAGGCTGTGCATGTGAGCCCCCCGCATGCACTCCCGGGCGTGTGCTGCTGCAGGGGCTGGACTTCTGTGCTTCCACACCCCACAGGTTCCTTGGGAGTGACAACCAGGACACCTTCTTCACCAGCACCAAGAGGCACCAAATTGTGAGTGGGCGTCCCCGCTGTGGCCCTGAGCTGAGGACAGAGGCCTCTGTGGACACAGGAAAGCTCTTCTGTGATCACAGTGCCAAAGTCCTGGGCCAGGGGCCCCTCAGAGCTGAGTGCTGGAGGCTTCCGGGCTGCCCTCCAGCTCACTACACCATGGGGGCCCTGCTCAGCACTCCTCCACGACCCCCAGGGACCCAGGTGGTCGTGGGTCCTGCTGGTTGGCGGGGAAGGGGACCGAGGGCCAGAGTGGACCCGCAGCCACAGCATCCCTGAGACCAGCTGCTCCGGGAGGACTGTTCCAGTGGCCTCAGAGGGGAAGACAGGGGATAGGCCTGCCCAGGAGAGGCCCCTGCTGACCGCTAAAGGGCACAGGGCCTTGTGGGCTGCCTGGGCCAAGGGCAGTGCCCACCCCCAACACAGGAACCCCGATAGAAGCTGACTCCTGCCCAGAGTATGGACTGGGAGCCAGCTGTGTGCAGCCAGGGCCTGGGTTCAGATCCAGACTGGACCCCTGTGAGTCCAGTGACTCTGGCCAAGGTCCCCCCATTTCTAAAGTGGGACTGTGGTGTGTGTGGGTGGCTACATGAGCAAGAACTGTGACCACACCATATGGGCACCGTCAGCAGGGAGGCGAGCGGGGCCGGGACAGTCCTGCCCTGCTTTCACACGACAGGTAACGGGTACCATGTCCATCTCTCCCCAGCTGTTTGCCATCCTGGCCAAGACCCCATATGGCCACGAAAAGAAAGGCCTGTTTGGGATCGACCAGCTGCTGGCAGAGGGCGTCTTCACCGCAGCCTTCCCCCTGCATGATGTGAGAGCAGGAGCTTGGTTGTTGGGGTGGGGGGTTCTGGCCTGGGTGTGAGGCTGAGTTCCTTGCCAAGGAGGACCCCAGGGCCCTGCCCCCTGTGCTAGACAGCCTTGAGCAGATGGGTGGCCATGCCGGGGATCGACAACACACTGGTGACATGATCCAGCCCCACAGTGGCCTGTCTGAAGCCATGGGGGCCAGAGGCCACCCCCCTTGCCATGTGGCAGCTTCCATCTTGGGGAAGACGGTGAGGTCTCTGGTGCCCCTCACAGAGCTGGGTAAACCAGGCCAGTGCTGACGAGGGGCACCTGTCAGCCTGACCAGTGTCCTCGACACAACGTCCAGCGTGTGGGGCTGGGTCCTCACGCACAGGACCCACCGTGAGTCCTCAGAGCTGCACACAGGGGTGGTGGGGCCTGTGGGCTGGGCCAGGCCAGTACCCACCACTGTGTGACAGTGGGGACTTGGCTGGGAAGGCCTGGTGCCTCCCCCACCACTGACAGCCCCTTCCTTCTCTGGGAGGCACAGCTGGCCCCACCTCCCCATGTTCACTGGGGACCACACCGCTCTGAGACTGCTCCCCCCTTCCCTGCCCTGGTCTTGGACCCCAGGAGCCTTGGCTGAGGGGCTCCACTCAAACGAGCCCTTCCTGGCTGCCTAGTCCCCCAGCATCATGCTGTCTTCCCTTGAGTAGCTCTTGGGTCCCCCACCTCAGGGAGGGCCACCTGGATCTCCCCACTGGATGGCTTCTTGTCCACAGGGCCCATTTAGGAACCCCCCGGAGGGCACACAGGCTGCAGGCCTCACCCAGAGGCAGATCCTGTTCCAGTACTGGGCTCGCTGGCACAAGTGGTACAAGTGCCAGCCTCTGGACCATGTGCGCAGCTACTTCGGGGAGAAGGTGGCCCTCTACTTCGCCTGGCTCGGTCAGTCCTGCCCTGCTGCCCCACTGGACCTCCCGCACCCCCTAGCTCAGGCTTCAGGCTGCTGATCTTTGCCCCCTTGAGGGGAGCCACACTGACACCAGAGGAAAATGCTTCCCAATTCCCAGCCCTACCCCCACCCAGCCACTGCCAGCCCCCGCCATATACCCGTGGCTCCTCTGGGGGCCTCCTACTGCCCCAGTGAGGGACGGGCAGCCCCCTTCTGCAGGCAGGGCCCTCCCGATTCAGCCCCCAGTGTCCCCAGCCCACCACATGTGGCCTGTGAGGCCTGGAGCCACTGCAGGCACTCCCAAATGGTGGCGGTCACCCCTGCCCAGGGCCCAAGGTCAGCCACCCTGTCCCCCGCTGCAGGCAAGTTGGCTCCTGCAGAATGACCCTCTGCCCTGGGCAGCCCAGGACTTCCTGCTCCCCTCACAGGCTCAGCTCTATCCCCACTCCCAGTGCAGCACCCTCCCCTGCCCCCTTCTGAAGCCCCTTCTCATCCCCAAGCACAGCACATGTGCCCTCCAGCTGCGGGCCAAGGCAGTCCTTCCTCCGGACTCACAGGGCCAGCAGTGCTAGGGTGCTGCGCCTTTGCAGGGACCCCGCCCTCATGTGATACAGCCACTGTGGACCCAGACAGGGCAGGGGCCACCCATGTGGGGAGGACCTTGGGGCTCCATCTCAGGGCCAGGAGAAGGAGGGGCCATGGGAAGCAAAGCCAGGCTGCAGGGCAACACAGGGCAGAACAGGCTCTTCATTGGGCTTCTGGGCCAGTTGTCACTCTGGCTGCTGCAGGGTGGAACTGGAGATGGGACACCAGACCAGGGGCTGGGCTAGACCCATGGGAGATAGCAGGGTGTCCGCTGGAGGGATGGGGCAACCGAGGGACCTGGCCATGTTAGAGGGGGCTGCGGGGGAAGGGAAACATTCAGAATGGACCCTACCTGTCTCCCAGATCGGAATGCAGTGGGCTGTGTGCCTCCCACAGGCGGGATGTCTACTCCGGGCATGGTGGTTGGAGCCAAATGGGTCTTAGGAAAGGGACGTGCAGGAGCCCTGGGGGGTCAGGTGCCGAAGTCAATGCTGGGGGGTCCAGAGGCCAGGACAGAGGACAGGAAGGAGGAGCTGGGCTCAGAGCAGCCAGGGGACATTCCTGAGCACCGTGCCTTGCTGGCTTCCTCCCAGAAGGTCCCAGAAGGTCTCAGGTTCTGTTGGCTGGATGGGGGTGCCCAAGGGACAAACGTGGCTGAGCAGACCCCCACCCAGTGCCTGACTCAGCGCTGGCTACACCCAGGCCCTCCCAGGGCACTGACAGCCAGCTCCCAGGGTCCCTCATCCTGTTCCTGATGGCCAACCCCAGTGCTGCCCCTGCAGGGTTCTACACGGGCTGGCTCCTGCCAGCAGCGGCGGTGGGCACTCTGGTGTTCCTGGTGGGCTGCTTCATGGTGTTCTCAGATGTGCCCACGTAAGTGTCCTCTCCTCTCAGCTCCCAGCACTTGTCCCGTGTTTCCTGAGGGGGGTGGTGTTTGGGGGACCCAAAGGTGTCAGGCCCTTTGCAGAGTTGGGGAAGAAGGTGAGCACTGAGCACATCCTTGCCCTCCTGTAGACCTGGTTGGAAGGCTGACGGGTGGGCAGGTGGGCTCCCAGGCTGACACAGGGGGACAGGTGGGCTCCTGGGCTAATTTTATTGGTATTCACCCTTGCTTCTTCTAATAGTATAAGTGTTTCTTATAAGTAAATGACTTGGCTTGGTTTTATTTCATTATGGAGCTAAAACTTCAAAAAGTTAACTCAAAAATTATCTTGGCATGTATTCCAAAACTACTTTTTAAAGAAAGACTGAGCCTGGCAAGGCCATGGTGGGGAGGGAGAGGGTGAGGGGTGGGACTGACGGGGGCCTGTCCCCCCCACGGCTCCTGCAACCTGCCCTTGTGCCCCGAAGGCAGGAGCTGTGCAGTAGCGCGGATAATTTTGAGATGTGCCCGCTCTGCCTTGACTGCCCGTTCTGGCTGCTGTCCAGCACCTGCAGCCTGGTCCAGGTATGGAGCCGCGTGGGTGAGCTGGTTTTGGCCACGCCCTGTCTAGAGCCCCAGCCCTGTCACCACCGAAGGCGGACTCCCACTTGCCCCGTGAGCTAGCTAACCACTGTGACAATGTTCCCACCAGGATCGTGCGGTCCTTCAGCTTTCCTCTTCTTGTTGTTATGGGTAACCAGTCAAGCTCAGTGGGAAGACCTGGCAGGCAGGCAAGCCCTGAAGCTCTCAGGGCACAAGCAGACTGAGCAGGCAGCCAAAGGCTGCCCGCAGTCCCGGAGCCCAACACACCGCCTGGGCATGGCAGCTTTTCCATGAGAACAGTGGCCTCATGGCCTTGCCTGCCTCCCCCGCACACTGGGCCTGGAGCCCTGGTGCCAAGGTGGGACCCACGGACCAGACACACTTTTGACAGACTTCTGGGACCCCATTTGAATCAGCTTCCTAGGGCCGCTGTCACGTATGATCATAACTGAGGTCTTTAAAACAATAGACCCCTGTTTTCTCACAGTCCTGGAGGCCAGAGTCCAGGATCGAGGTGCACAGGGTTGGGCTTCTTGGAGAAGCTGTTCCATGCCCCTCTCCTAGTGTGTGGGAGCCGCGGGAGTCTGGAGTCAGCTGGCTTGTGTCCCTCCAGCTTGTGTCAACCTCCGCCCCCAACTTCCCTGGCTTTTCCCCGTGCTCTGTTCCCCCTGCTCGCATAAGGATCTGTCACTGGACTTAGGGCTCCGACCAGGGCGCTGTCTCTGGAAGGCCTTACCTTAACTCCGTATGCAAAGGCCTTCACTCCAAATCAGGCTATGTTCTGAGTCCAGGTGGAGATTGGCTTTGAGGCCCACAGTTCAAGCCACTACAAGCCACCCTCTGGTCCCTAGAATTTCATGTCCATCCCATGTGCCAAATACACTCGCCCCTAGCCAGTGTCCCCCAAAGTCTCAGCCTGTTACAGCATGACCTCTACGCGCAAGTATGTCCCCAGCTCTAATAGTCCCTCAGGCTGTAGGCTGCCCTGGGGCAGCATTCCACCCCCATCGGGGGCCCTGGGCCCCAGGGAACCAGCCACCTGCTTCTGAGTAGGCATGGCCCTTCCCAAAGGGAGAACTCCCTGGGAATGAAGGGGCCTCGGATCCTGGGCAAGCCAGACACCCTGCCCGTGCCCCCTGCAGGCCAGCCGGCTCTTCGACCACGGAGGCACCGTCTTCTTCAGCATGTTCATGGCACTGTGGGCTGTGCTGCTCCTGGAGCACTGGAAACGCACGAGCGCCACGCTGGCCTACCGCTGGGGCTGCTCCGACTATGAAGACATCGAGGTGGGTGCCCCGGCAGCCGCCACCCTTCCACGTATGCAGGCTGCTGCTGAATGTTGGCTCCCTTCCAGGAGAGGCCTAGGCCCCAGTTTGCTGCCTTGGCCCCCATGACGGCCCTGAACCCCATCACTGGGGAGGACGAGCCCTACTTCCCGGAGAAGAGCCGCCTGCGCCGAGTGCTGGCGGGATCCGTGGTGGTGGTGATGATGGTGAGCCTCCCCACCTTGGCTTCCCTTCCCTGTCGTCTCCCTTCTCCTGACCATGTGGAGCACCTTTGTCACCCCTTCTCCCCTGGATGCCGGGAGCCTGCTGCCTCCCCCGCGACCCAGAAGACTCACAGTCCCCAGAAAGGGCCCTGGCTGCCTGGGCTCCAGAGAGGGGCCAAGCCTGGGGCCTAGCTGGGGGCCAGGTTGCGAGAGGCGGGCGCAGGCTCTGGGAAGATTTCCCCATGGACGCAGGCCCTGTGGCAGCCTTCAAGCCAGGGATGGGGGGTGGGGAGGAGTGATCCCGGCACAGGGCTCCAACACCCTTTCCTTGCCTTCCAGCCGAAGGGCTTCCTGACGGGACCAGCCTCCCACCCCTTCCAAGACATTAGCACCCCCCACTGTTTGGTTGGTGAGGGGGTAGAGTGGGGGTAGAAGGGATGGGTCTCCAGCACCTAGGGCCAAGGACAACGCACAGCGGCCCCTTGACACCCAGAGGAAGCCCGCCCTCTAGTCTGAAGGACCTTCCTCCCCGCCCTCCCCCACTCTGCCCTTCGCCAGGAAGGGGCACAGAGCATGGGCCCCTGCTGGGGGCTCAGGCGTCTGGCTGCCCTACAGGTGGCCGTGGTCGTCATGTGCCTCGTGTCCATCATCCTGTACCGGGCCATCATGGCCATCCTCATGTCCCGGTTGGACAACACCCTCCTCGCAGCTTGGGTGAGTCTCCACCTGCCCAGCTGGTGGGTGGAAGGCTCTGGACCACTCCTTCCCCTCTCTGCTCTGACCCACCTACTCCCATCAGGCCTCACGCATTGCCAGCTTCACAGGGTCCGTTGTGAACCTGATCTTCATCCTCATCCTCTCCAAGATCTACGTGGCCCTGGCTCACATCCTGACGAGATGGGGTGAGTGGCCAAGGCCGCAGGGCACTGACCCAGGGACTCACCCAGCCCTGGCGGCAGAACACACCCCTCTCCCATGAGTAGGGTCCTTCTGTCTGAGTGAGGCACGCGCGGGCCCTCCCCTGGGGCAGCTTTCGGGGGAGAGCAGGAGACCCTCACGGCTGAGCTGTCCCTCTGGGGGTGGTGGTGGGGGTGGACTTGTCCACAGCCCCTTCCCTCGGTCTCATGCCCTTTCTAGCAGCCTCCCCCACCCCCTGCCCCACACTTCCTGGGACAAATGTTAATGAACAGTCTGTCCATTCCACAGACTCCTGTCTGCTTCCAGCCTGGTCTGGGACAGGGGCAGAGAGCTCAGGGCCCACCTGGGGAGGGGGCTGGGGCGAAAGAGTGCTACGGAGCAAGCGAGGGTGGGGTGGCCCTCTGGGGAGTGGGGACGGTGTCCCAGGCAGAGGCTCCGGGTGTGGGGACAGCAGTGGCAGGGCCCTGTGGGAGCGGCCCACGGTGTTCCTATGCTGTCCCCTCCAACTCACCCTGTTTGCCCCACCTCTGGCCCCTCCACCGGCCCACCCCCAGCCTCTTATCAGTCCTGGGACCCAGGGTGAGGCAGCCTCACGTGGGGGGACTAAGGCCCCTCCCCCTGTGCCCTAGAAATGCACCGCACCCAGACCAAGTTTGAGGATGCCTTCACTCTCAAGGTGTTCATCTTCCAGTTTGTCAACTTCTACTCTTCCCCCATCTACATTGCCTTCTTCAAGGGCAGGTCAGCGGCGCTCCCTCTGGCCACGGTTCCCCTGTGGCCCCCCGTGTGGGCGCTGGGACACCGTCCAGACACCCAGGGAAGGCAGGCGGTTGGCACCAGAGCCCTGAGTGGGCTCACCCAGCAAACTGGGCTTCAGGGTCCACATTGTGCCTCCTCTGGTCCGGTGGGGGCCATGGGGCTCAGTAGGTCAAAGGGCAGCAGCCCCTCCTCACTCCTGGCCTCAGGACCTAAATTCTCCCCCCAGGTTCGTGGGATACCCGGGCAACTATCACACCTTGTTTGGGGTCCGCAATGAGGAGGTGAGTATGTGGGGACGCCAGCACCTGCCGGTGGGGGGGGCGACCCCAAGGCGTATGTCCTGAGCCACCAGAGCCCCACAGCACTCCCGCACCACTTCCACCCCCGGGCCCATGTGTCCTATCCGTGCCCCTATTTCCACACGCCCTGAGGCACACCTGAGCCCAGTTCCTGCCCCAGTGATGGACCCGAGCCCCCATGAGGGGCTGGGGGTGCAGAGTCTGGCAACCCTCCTGGGCTGGGGGCCGGCGACTAGGACGGGCTTGGCTGCTCCTCATGGCTGGCCCCAGCCCTGGGAGCACCAGCTGCTGTGAGAGCCAAGCGGGAACCTACTTTTTCACAAAGTGCAAGTTAAGCCAACTTGCAGGGTGCAGGACAGGCCCGCTGTCACATGGGTCCCCCAAGCAGACTCTAAGAGAAAGACTTGGTGCAAGTAATTGTTCTGAGTGTCATCCCAGGGAGCACGTGAGAGGCCAGGGGAGCAGGCAGAAGGGAGTACGCCTGTGAGTACTTGAGTGAGGGGGTCATGGCCGTGAGCCCCCAGGCATGACTCTGCCCTGGACCCTCTGGGACATTGTAGAAAAACCTTCCAGATGGTCCTTGCGCATCTGGTTCCTAAGCATTGGATGGCCAAGCATGCCTGAGCCCAGGGGCTGCATGAAGGTCCCCAAAGGCCGCTGTGCTGGGTCAGGGGACATGGGCGGGATGCTGACAGTCCCTGCTGGGATCATCAGCTCTTCTCCTGTCTGAGAAGGTCTCCTTCCTCCCCACAGGTCTGGGCAGTGACCCACCCCAACTGCTGACTGCAAAGGGGCCACCTCAGTTTCACATGAGATGGGAGGGGCTTCTTAGGGACAGGGTAGCAGGGACCCCAACTCAGGGGCATGACTGTGCGTGACACACTGTATCAGCTAGGCAGCATTCAGTGACCAGTGAAAAAAGGTGCTAACTCAAACTGGCTTAAGCAAAAAAGGGAGTGTCACTGGCTTTGGTATTGAAAATATTCAGGGCCCTGTGGGCTCAGGTATGGCTGGATCCGGGTGTTTAAATAACGTTGCACTGCTCTCCCAGCTTAGGCTGTGTTCTCAGTCAGGGTCACCTTACCTGGTGGGGAAGATGCCTGAAGCTGGCCCAGCACTCCTGGCTCAGTACCCCTGTGAAAGGCATGCTGTCTCAGGAGCTCCCTTAGAAGCCCCAGCCCAATTGTCACTTAATTTGGGTCACCGGTTAGTGGGGCCTGAGTCCTCCTTTTAGCCACAGGCTAGGATCAGCCCCACATAACCCTGTGTGGGTCCCCAAAGAAAATCTGGGGTGCCATATGTCAGCACTCCATCATCCTTCTGCACAATCTGGGGGAGTCTGTGGGGAGCTTGGGTGAGCCCAGGGAAAGAGAGGAAGAGTCTCTGCAGTCTTCAGTGTGCCATGGCATGTCTAAAAGGGAGGTGACAGCATGGCAGGGGGCCACCTTTGAGGTGTAGAGAAGGATGGGTGGGTAGGAGGACAGTCCTTCCCCCGAGCTAACCTGAAACCCTGCTTCTGTAGTGTGCGGCGGGAGGCTGCCTCATCGAGCTGGCACAGGAGCTTCTGGTTATCATGGTGGGAAAGCAGATCATCAACAACGTGCAGGAGATCCTTGTCCCGTGAGTCAACCCTAGCCCCAAGGGCAGCACCAGGGAGGAGCAAGGGAGGGCCCAGGCTTCAGGTGCCTCCATCTCCCCAGTGCCACCGCCACTGGCCCCACTGGGGCCCTCCTTAAAGCAACTGGGCCCCCTTGCGGGGCTGGAGCCAATCTGGACACCCTCCCATCCCCCCTGCACACCTGGTCTTCCCCCACTAGCAGCTCCCAGCTTGGCTTTTCTGGGGCACCATGAAGATGTAGCTATGGGACCTTGACCAACCCAACACTTGACCAACCCCCCGCCCCCACCTCGGTGCAGTCTTGCTTCTCTGTGAGGTCGGTGCAGTGAAGCAGAACTCAGGATTATAAGGGCAGGGCATAGCTCGGTGCCTGGAGCAGACAGGGCCTGGACAAGTGACAGTATGGCAAAGCAACAGGCACACATGACCACCCCCCCAGCATATGGCAGAGCGACATATATGTCCACCACACCCCCGGCACAGAAATTGCCCTCGTTTGCCCCCTCCAAACCTTGACATAGCTCTTGCCCCCTGCTTTGCATTTCCTGAGGGGAACTCATTCCCCTCAAAAGCTATCAGGAGCAATGTTGATTTTACGGAGGACACTGCAGGGGTGCGGGGGAGGGGATGCCCCCCCACCCCTGAGATGTAGATGCTCTCTTCGCCCCTGCCCTCCCTATGGCTCAGACCCTCCCCTGATGCTGCCTTTGAACTGTGGAGCACACAGGGCTTAGCCTGGAAGAACAAGACCCATTTCCCCGGGTGTTTCCACCTCCAGGAAGCTACAGAGCTGGTGGCAGAAGTTCCGGCTGCGTTCCAAGAAGAGGAAGGCCGGGCCTCCGGAGGCCGCTGGCCAGGAACCCTGGGAGGCTGACTACGAGCTTCTGCCCTGCGAAGGCCTGTTTCAAGAGTACCTGGAAATGGGTAGGAGCCATGTAGTGACCATGGCCTTGGGCATCTGTGTACATCTACCTGTGGGGACAGAGGGTCCCCCATGGAGCCAGGTCCCCAAAGGCTCTGGAAAGGAGATTGTGGGGGTTGGAGGGAAGACGGCCTGAGAGAGGATGGCTAAGAATGGAAAGGAACAGTGTTGCGGGCACAGGGGTCCAGAAGAGGGTCTGGGGACCTTGGATGGGGGCACAGGCAAGCATGGGCCAGAGCCACGTGGCGGGAGTGAGAAGAGAAGCAGAATGCTGCGGAGACGGGCCCTGGGGGTGAGGACAAAGGCCTGCTCCAGATGTGGGGACACTTAGGAGGTGATTTTCCCCAGAGATCTCAATGCCCACACTCTGCTGGACTCCAATGCACCCTCGTCAGCTGGTACCCATGCACGCAGCTCACTCCCCACGCAGGGTGAAGCCCTTTTGGAGGGCAGGGCGTGTGTCCACTACAGGCACTGGTTCCTGCAAGTGCAGGGTCCTCCTCAGAGACAACGGAGGGGAATCGATCTCCCACGCTCCTAACCTAAAGTGGGTATCTGGACCACACACTGGTCTGAGTGCTCCGCTAGCCAAAGCTGAAGGGGTGGTAGAGTGTTATCATCCACCAATCTATGGACAAAAGGGAGTTGGACGGTTCTTGAGGGAGAGACATGCTTTTTCAAGATGACATGGAGTGGGGTTGACCTCCCGTGTCCCTACTCCACCAGACAAGAAAAGGGACTCCATGCTCCCCTTCATAAGTTCACGTAAGACTCAGAAATCCCTTTCAAGAAGCCATTCCCGGGGCGCCTGGCTGGCTCAGTCAGTGAAGCAGGCAAGTTTTGATCTCAGGTTGTGAGTTCAAGCCCCACACTGGGTACAGAGAATACTTAAAAAAAAAAAAAAAAAAAAAAAAGCTATTCCCTAAAGCTCCCCTGAGGGGGTGAATAGAGAAGCCAGCCCTAAAATCAGAAGCAGGTTCCTGCTTCCATGGCTGCAATGAGGCAAACAGGGTTTCTGAGCACTGGGGAGAAGAGTTCCAGAGTCCCTGACCTCAGGGAGCACGGGGAGCCCCAAGCCAGGCCAGAAAGGCCTGCAGCGCTGTGTGAGCAGCCAGGGGAGGCTTCCTGGGGGAGGGGTCTCTGGAGGTGTGGCCAGAGCCTCCCCCAAGGGGCGGAGGGGTTTGGTGGTGGCAGCTGTGGAAGGCTTCTGCGGGCAGACGGGGTCACACTGTGTGGGCCCGGGGTGGGGGGGTGCTGTGGGGGGGGGGCCGGCGGTGACCGCCGGTGTTGTTCGCAGTGCTGCAGTTCGGCTTCGTCACCATCTTCGTGGCCGCGTGCCCGCTCGCGCCCCTCTTCGCGCTGCTCAACAACTGGGTGGAGATCCGCCTGGACGCGCGCAAGTTCGTCTGCCAGCACCGGCGCCCGGTGGCCGAGCGCGCGCAGGACATCGGCATCTGGTCCCACATCCTGGCGGGCATCGCGCACCTGGCAGTGGTCAGCAATGTGAGCGCCGGGGCTGGGCTGGGGCGGGGTGGGACGGGGCGGGGCGGCTCAAACCGGCTCCCGCTGACCCGCCGGCCCCGCCCAGGCCTTCCTGCTGGCCTTCACGTCCGACTTCCTGCCGCGTGCCTACTACCGGGGGACCCGCGCCGGCGACCTCCAGGGCTTCGTCAACTTCACGCTGGCGCGCGCCCCGCCCACCTTCGCGGCCGCGCACAACCGCACGTGCAGGTGGGAACGGGGAGGGGGTGGGGGCGTGCTGGGGACGGGCGCCTGGGCCGGGGTGGGGTGGAGTCGGACAGGTGGCTCCTGGACCGCGGTCCTGGAGCTCCGGCCTCCTGCTTATTTGGAACTGATGGTGTCCATTTTTATTATTCTATAAGTCACCCTTGCATTTTTAGCATTCCGCTTAACTATGTAAGCGTTCCTGACCAAGAATGTAGGGACTCACTCGTCTCCTTTCCCATGTGTGACAAGGGTCTTCACACACTTTACAGCCGACTGAACCCCCACCACTGCACTTTGTTATTGTTACACAGTTTTAGTTTTACTATTAAAAAAAAACCATTTTGGGGGCACCTGGGTGGCTCAGTGGGTTAATCCTCTGCCTTCAGCTCAGGTCGTGATACCGGGGTCCTGGAATAGAGCCCCACATTGGGCTCTCTGCTCCACGGGGAGCCTGCTTCCTCCTCTCTCTCTGCTTGCCTCTGCCTACTTGTGATCTCTGTCAAATAAATAAATAAAATCTTAAAAAAAAAACCATTTTTAGTAATTTGTTAATCACATCTATTTGGTATATTTTAGTAGCTTCTGTGACTACAGTTTCTTCAGCGTTGCCTTCCCTCTGAGTTTTTATTCTTGCTGTAGTATATCCTGGAATAGCTCTTTCAGGAATGGTGTGTGTGGTTGGCATACCCTTATGGTGACATAAGTTGGTTTTAATGCCGGGAATTCTCTCTTTGTCCTTCAAATAGCAGGCATACAATTTTTTTTAAAAAGATTTATTTATTTATTTGACACAGAGAGAGAAATCACAAGTAGGCAGAGAGGCAGGCAGAGAGGGGGAAGTAGGCTCCCTGCTGAGCAGAGAGCTCAATGCGGGGCTCAATCCCAGGACCTCGAGATCATGACCCCAGCCGAAGGCAGAGGCTTAACCCACTGAGCCACCCAGGCGCCCCCAGGTGTACAATTCTAGGTTGACTTATTTTCCCTCAGCTCTTTGGGACTATTTACTCTCTTGTGACCTGGTTTTCTTGTAGGAAGCACTGGTGGAGTCTCCTTAAAAGTTTCTCACTGAAGTACATGCTTTTGATCTAGAAGGTGTTGTCTTTCCTTAGTTCCGGAAACCTCTCCCTTTCATTGTTTCAAACAGAGCTTCTCTAGTCTGCATTTTTAGCTTCTGGAACTCCTGCCACCTTGGAGTACCTCTGTCTTCCCTTCATGTCTCTCAAGGGCACGGTGAATATCTTTGACACCTTCTGGCTCTGTGTAGAGCACTCAGGGTGATTACAAAGAATTGTCTCTGCATTCCCAGTCTCTCTTGTGTCTAGTTTAGCCACTGAAAGTTTATGACATTCATTGACGGTTTTCCCCCTCAATTACTGTTTAATATTTGAGATTTTTCCCCCTACAACATTGGCCCTGGTAGTGCTTTCCATCAAGTGCAGCATATAAGTTTATGTCACAAAGCAGAATGTCACATCTTGTCAGAAGTACAAGAAACCATCCAAGGATGGCGAGATGACAAACTGGAAGTTACGAGCCTATTCAGTCAGGAGAGCTGTTCTGGGTGGGCAAGTGTGAATAGAGTTTGCTGCTGGTCTCATGGAATGGCACATTTTCTTGTGTTAAGTAGGGTGACACCACCCACAGCAGCACAGATTTACTCTATTAGCACATCCGCTGGACAATAGGACATTTGCCACCACGGGACCCAATATAGGCTTCAGGGGAGTGGGACGATCCAGCCCATCCATCCTTCCCTTTGGGACCCCAACACTGAAAGCTAAAGGTCTTGTCAGAGTATCCTCTTTATGAGTACTTGCTCCTCTAGGTGTCCTCAGGTAAGCCGGGTCCAGAATCAGGGTCAGGGAAGGAAAAGACAGAGCCACAGCTGCCCACACTGACTTCCTGGTCTCCTGCAGGTACCAGGCTTTCAGGGAAGATGATGGGCAGTATTCCCCGACCTACTGGAATCTTCTGGCCATCCGCCTGGCCTTTGTCATTGTGTTTGAGGTGAGCCAGTCTCCCAGTTCCCCAACTGACTTCTCCTACTGCCCCCCGCCCCCCAGGATGCCTGATCCACCATGTGGCGTGCAGGTGTGGGGTGCACATGCACCGCCACCTGGTCCCATCACAGCTCTCCTGCACACCGTCTTCTCCCTATCTTGGAACCAGTCAGTGCCTGCCTGGCCTGTCTCTGAGTGCTGCCAAGTGTGCCGGGAGGCTCTACAGGGCCCCGGAACCTGGGACCGTGTCTGGGACAGGTGTCTGTAGCTGTGGCTCCTGCCGCCTCCAGGGGTTTCCTCTGCTACACTGCTCTTCTGCAGCTCAGCCCACACCTGGGGAGCAGATGCCCACACCTGGCCCTGTTCAGGCGAGTAGAGGCATCTGTTCTACCAAGGGTGAGCACCCTCTCCCATTGCTTATACCATGTCCTGCTCCCAGCATGTGGTGTTCTCCATTAGCCGGGTCCTTGACCTCTTGATACCCGACATTCCCGAGTCTGTGGAGGTCAAGGTGAAGCGGGAGTACTACCTGGCCAAGCAGGCACTGGCTGAGAATGAGGTGAGCAAGCCCCTGCCCAACCCCCAGTCCTCCTGCGTCGCCTTTCCCCATCTGCCAGTGGCATGGCACCTGGCCTGGCACTCTGCCGTGGCCCGTGACAGACCAGGCTCAGTCCAGTCACTCCCTCTTACACCCTTTCCTGGAGACAGGCTCTCTCTGGAACAAATGGAGCAAAGGACAACAGCTCCCTGGGCTTGGAGAAGAGTCTGGGCTCACAGCTTACAACGCCAGGAGTCGGCCAGGCCTCACCAGTCCCTTCTCTCTGAGGTCACAGGGGTCACCTCAAGTCGGCAGCCGCAGCTGGAGAGCAGGGACTCCCGAGGCCCCAGAGCTATCACAGGCTCGCTGCCCTCAGAGGCCACAGCTCACTTCCTGCCCCTTCTTGGCCCCAAGTGCTGTGACCTCAGTGACCCTGGGTCTCTGCTCAGGCACCTTACCTCCCAGGTGCTGGCTGGGGGGCCCCAAGGCCAGCTGACTGCAGCAATAGCTGGAGCTGCTCCCTGGCCTCTCCCTCCCAGGGCAGGTAGCTCCACACCAGCTGTACTGGCCCGCCTCACCCCTGCTCAGGGCCCACTGCCTGCTTCCCTCCCAGCGCCTTGCCTCTCTGCTCTCAGGGCACTGCTGACCCATCTCCCACATGCCAGCTGGGAGAATCACACCAGAGACTAGATCTATGCATCTCCAGTTACCACTTAAGAGCATGCTGAAGACATCCCTGGTTCCACAGGACCGAGAGAAGACATGCTGCATGACAAAATGAGTTGTAGCACACTCTATCTGGTTTCATGTTTTATTTTAGAATTTATAAAATTCCAGTGTCATCCATATTCATAAGCCTTTTACACATGTTTGCATATAATCTCCAGGTTCCAAAATTAAGGCCAAGGGACGGATCATAGCTATGGAAACACATGATATGGAAGACATTCAACAAAGGAAATGGACACGCACACCCCCACCCTGCCCAGGGCTGTCCCAGCTGCAGGGGTGGCTGCAGGAGACCATGCCTGGGCAGGGTCACCAAGCAATCTTTAGTAACAACCACCAAAAACAGAGCACACAAGATCCCAAATACAGTTTTGGGGGAGAGAGGGGGTTTGCATCTACAACATTTAGCAATAAATGCAGATGTGCAAAAAACCTGTTGTGAAAATTTAAAATTTACCTCTAGGGAAGGGCAGGGGTGGGCGCTGTGGAAGGATGCTATAGAAAAGACGGAGGGAAGAGGGGTTTGGGTAGACGCCATGAGGGTCGGAGGGGCCAGTGGAGGGAAGCAAGATGGCCAGCAGGAAAGGTCCCAAACCTCACGCAGCTGGAGAAGAGGTGCCCTTTCCCAACCAGGCCCCCCAAGAGATGGAGGGGGTAACTCCTGGAAAGGTAAGGTAGCACCTCCCCTCCTCCCTCCCTGTCCTCACCGGACCTACTCTGGGTCCCCCAGCCTGTACGCTCAAGTGCGTGTTCTCTCCCACCCCAGTCCATCGCTCCTGGAGGTGGGCACACCTCAGGCTGCCACTTGGACGGGAGCTTGCAAAGGCTGCTCAAGGTGCACTTGTCAAGTGACATTCCGTCTACTCAGAATCGTAGATTCAGCGGTCACCGAGCTTCCATTAATGGAGCTCGAGAGAGAAGGGTGGGGGTGCAGGGGCGGCACAGGCTGTGTGTGCGGGACACATGTCCAGCCCCTAGGAACGCCAGTATCTCAGGGTGGGACGAGACAAGGCAGAGGCAGGGATGGGGTGGGCCCGTCCTCAATCCCACACGACATGGCACACAGGTGCCTCCGCGCTGCCTGGGGCCCCCTTCCTCTCCGAGCGGACCCTCAACAGGCAGCTACAGAGCCAGGCCCCCTGCTCGCCAAGGCCTATGGTCCAATAGCCACAGTTACCCACTGCATGCCTGAGACAGAGGAGAGCCTCCCTCGTTGGCGGCTGGTCCTCACCTCTCTGTACCCTGGGACCATGAAGCCGGCCTCTCCAGACCAACCCCCGGGAAGCCCACACCCAGTACCTGGGCTTGTGTCAGAGGACAGCCTAGGGGAGACCTGGTGCTGCAGCCAATGTGCCGCCACTGGAAACCTCTAAACCAAGAGGCCGAGCGCCACGCTGGCTCTGAGGTAGAAAGGAGGCGACTTCACGGGGGGGTGGGTGGGTACGAGGGAGGAGTGGACAGTCTCCACCACTGCTCCACAGGCCTCCCTTCTCCCCGTGCCCACGTTTCTCAAGCCACCATGCCAGCCACGGTGGACCTATATGGAGACATGCGGCCTTGCCTTCAGACTTTGCTCACCAGACTTGGGGTCTCCAGTGCCGCGAGGTGCGGGGTAGAGACACTCGGTGATTTCAGACCCCAACGTGTGCAAAGCCAAGACCGTCTGAGAACCCAGGTCACCCTTCTGCCTCTCTGGTCCCCTCAGGCTCCACCGCAGCTCTCCTTTGGGTCCGGGCGCTCCCAGTATGCAAACTGGGTCTTCCTCCCCACCCTGTGGTCTGGGTTAAGTGGGCTTTTTGGCAGCTGGAAGAAGGTGGATTGCATTTGACAAGGAGGGACTGAACGGCAGGCAGGAGGAGGAAAGGAGGTGGGAAAGGAAGAGGGCAAACGTTTTGGCTTTTATAAAGTCAAGGAAATTTATTTCCTGAGGTCATGACACAGGAAGTAGACTCAGCCACAGCTGTGGAGCTCTCAGAGTGGAGGCCAGAGCCTTACTGACATGCTGGATGAGCCAGGAGGCTTGTAGGGAAATGTCCAATTACCTCTGTTAGTGTGCACAACAGCGGAGCGCCGTCCCAGAGCAAAAGGTGTCAGGGAGCAGATCCTGAGCGCACGCGGGGGCCTGGCGCGCCCGGCTTCACTGCGAGACCTCGGGGAGGGGGAAGCGTCAACAATTTATGGAGGGTCCAGCTGCTGGGTCAGATTGAAACAAACCATGTGTGGTGGGGTTTGGGTCAGCAGGCTGGAGAGGTTTCTGCTTTCTGATCATTATCGTTTGGGGCCCCATGGGAGGGTCTTGGGGGCCACCTGAGCCCCAAAGCTGGGAAATTCTTCGGAACTGCTCATGTCAGGGGCCTGTAGGGGAAAGAGTGCACAGCTTCAGTAACGGGATCCCGCCTGAGCAGCCTCCCCAGTGGAGAGCTAAGTGCTGCTTGCTGGTGCTCCCCCTCCCAGGGCATACGGAGCACAGAAGAGCATCTAACCTTCTCGCTGCTATTTGCAGTCCAGGGGGCGTCCCGAACCACAAAGCCCTTCGATGGCGCTTTGGACTCCTCATGGGCTGGCGGCTTCATGTACAGCTGCAGGGCCTCGCTGTCAACCACGTCAGCCAGCTGTGGGCACAGGTGCGTGTAGGGGGGTGGTCAGTCTGCAGCAGGCATGCGCAACGACCATGCTTGCTTAGTCTCCAGTAATCAAGACTCGCTCAGGGGAGACCCTGTCCCTGGCATGCCCCTGGGAGCAAATGCACACAGTCTTGCTGTCACCCCACGCCAGTCAGAGGCAAGGTGTCCTGGGTACAGGCCTCCTGCCCAGACACAACTCACGTATTCCTCCTCCAGGTTGAGGATGTGATCGATGGCTTCTTCCACGTTCTCTGGGAGCCCTGTCACGGTGACACAGTTGGGGTCTGGGGCCCCACTCTGTGGGAAGCGAATGTCCACCTGGAAGGAGCATATACAGCAGCTAAGGCAGCTGGGAACTCTCCGCCTAGGATCTCTGGACCAGAGGCTCATAGTTCTGCGTGGCTGGGAATGATGGACTTCTAGTGAACTTTCCCCAAGTTAACCTTGTTTTCAAGAGGCAAAGGTCCTGTACGGTGGAGCTAAGCATGACACGACAGATACAGAAGCCGCTTGTGCCCTGTGGGGCTGCAGTCAGGGTAGGACACTGCCCAACACTACCAAGGGCACCTGGCTGTGCCCCCTGTGCCACCTCACCGACTTAGGGACAGGCACATGAGTGTCAGACTTTCAAACCCTAAGTGCAGTCAGCAGCTGAGGCAGGAAGCCCTGAGGCCCTCGACTAGCCCGTGGGAAGCATGCACCCCATCGCACCCACCACGCTTCCAGGACTCGATGATGCCCCTTCATGACTGGGCTGGGAACCCACCTTGAATTCATCCATGATTTTGCGGATGGCTTTGCCACGGGCGCCAATGATACGGGCGTGAACACGGTGGTCGAGTGGGACATCCTCAGAAACCATTTGTTCAAGTTCACCCACAATTTTCAATATGGCGTCCCGGGCAGCTTCTGTATTCTTTTCATACCCTGTGATAGTAATTTGGTCCTGGGGCTGAGAAAGAACAACCAGTCAGAAGACGGGAAACCCCTAGAAATTCTAGGCTGGGAGCCCTAACCCAGCAGGTGCAGTTCTGGAAGTGACAAGGGGCAGCTCTGGCTGGACGAGGCAGGCCTCACCTTCAGGGTAAACACTGACCCACTCAGAAGAGAAAAAAGCTAGAAAAGAATGTCAGGTGCTGATTTAAAACAACAGGTCAACAATGCCTACTGGCTCCTGCCCACTCCCCTCCTACCCCCGCCCCACCAAGAAGACACATATGGGAAAAGAAAGGGCACCTGAACACAAAGACAGCTGCAGGTGGGGGCACAGTGTCGGTGACCCCGGGCCCTGCATCTGGAGGCATCTCGCCGCTGGAGACAGACCGACCTGGAGAGAAGGTTCCAAACACCGTGGCCAGCACTCCACAGCCACAGCTCATCCTGGCCCAGCCTTCAGGCCTCCCACATGCACACAGACAGGCAAGGGCACCCTCGTAGAGCGCGGGCAGCGCAGACACACGACTCAAGGCGTTACGAACACGTGAGCACAGAATCACCTCAACCCGTGAGCCACGTTCTTTAAGGTGAGAGAACACACTACACGTACAAAAGAGCAACAGAACATAAAGGACCAGAGAACACTTTGTTTGGGAAACAAAGCAGAAGAGCAGGAACTTCGAGATCTGCTCGAAAGAGGCCACAAGGACCCCAGGAAACAGCAAAGCAGCAGCCAGTCCCCCTCCCCACCGCCATGGTGCCCAGAGCCCACCACCCACCACCAAGTGCCTCCCCAGACAGACACAGACCAGAACCCTTCGCCAATGGAAACATGAGCCTCCCAGGAAAAAGCTGCCTATGAAGAAAACGTGGCCACTGATCCCCTTCAGCTTGTGGAATATTAGCCACTGTGGTCTGAACACCAAATAATGACTGTGATACTTATATAGCAAAGTTGAAGAAGATAAACATAGTGAAAGTGAGGGATAATTTCTTTTTTTTTTTTTAAAGATTTTATTGATTTGTCAGAGAGCACAAGCAGAGGGAACAGCAGGCAAATGGAGAAGCAGGCTCCCCACTGAGCAAGGAGCCTGATGTGGAACTCGATCATGAGCCTGATCACGACCTGAGCCAAACACAGACACCAAAATGACTGAGCCACCCAGGCGTCCCAAGGTGAGGAGTTTAAAAGAGCTGAATTCTCAGAATTAAAAATATTACAAACTACAGGCGCCTGGGTGGCTCAGGTCACGATCTCAGAGTCCTGGGATGGAGCCCCACGTCCAGCTCCCTGCTCAGTGGGAGTCTGCTTCTCCCTCTGC
Organism: Martes martes; assembly: GCF_963455335.1. Classification (NCBI taxonomy): domain Eukaryota; kingdom Metazoa; phylum Chordata; class Mammalia; order Carnivora; family Mustelidae; genus Martes; species Martes martes. Next base: position 149,929,114 of record NC_137890.1, on the reverse strand, counting down.
CTGATCTTAGGCTCACATTCACACTCTCTCTCCCTCTCAAGTACATAAATAAAATCTTAGAAAAAAAAATAAAAACATTGAAAGTTAAAGTTAAAGCGGTATCTGGCTGGCTCAGCTGGAAGAGCAGATGACTCTTGACCTCAGGGTCATGAATTCAACCCCACACTGAGCATATAGCTCACTTAAACAACACTACCACCACCACAAAGCATAAAAAAGAACAGCAGTGTAAACATGTTTGTTAGAAATGCAGAGGCAGATCAAAGGACGCATCTGAGGAAGGGAGGACCGACCTGGCAGGAGGCAGACAAGAGGGGCACGGGGTGAGCCCCTACAGGCCTGCCTGCCTTTCTGAACTCAGGCTGCGGCTCACAGACTTGGGCCAGGGAGAGAAGGAAGGTACAGATGGACGGCCTGCCACAGTGCATGGATGCAGGGTTGAAAGGCCAGAGTCTACACAGGCATGCTGGGATTTGCTGGCTGGAAGATTCTAGCAGACCATTTCTGGGTACTCTGCTGCATGCTACTGGAGGAGAGACAGAGACTAGGCTCCCACTGTGTGCAAGGCTGTGCTGGAAGGGACCCCTATTCGAGCCAAGAAGAACACCGGCAGGGGAGTGATGGGCACGGGGAGGGTGCTCCTTGAAGGACTGCACCTGTGGGGACAACTGTGTGGGAGGGACCCAGCTGATGACCAGGTGGGCAGGGGAGAAGGTCCATGCAGCGACGCAGGTAGACAAAGACCGAGACAGTGCCCAAAGCCCAAGCCAAAATTCGATCCCCAGAGACCTGTCACTCTGCACTCCGCCCTATCCCCACCCACCTGGGCACATCCTAGGCTCGCCTGCTCACTGCTCCTAGGTCAGGATGAGGTTACAAAAGTCTACCCGCCTGAAAATGCTCCGGCAACGGAGTCTGACCCAAGCAGTCATTCTTACCTGGCTCCCATCGTCCTTATCAGGAAACTGAATGTTCACATCATGTTCCAAGCGGATTTGGGTAATCACTGCCCCTTTTCTCCCAATAATTTTGGGATGGTATTTGGGGTCCACAGTGACACTCAGCTTAAAGCTCCTTAAAGCCTACAGATGAGACAAGGGTGGAGGAGTTCAAGCCCAACAATCACCATCATGTGCAGCCACCTGCCACTGCCACCCCATCTTTCTGTCCTGAACGCCAAAGGTATCCCTGGTGACAAAAACAAGACATGGCTTTCCTATTAGCCTCTGTGTGACCCCACCCCACCAGCTCAAGGACCTGCCCGTAAGCAAGCTCACAGATTCAGAAAGGACTCCTTGGGCATCAACAAGGCTGGAAAGGCAAGTGGCAAGCTCTGAGCTCAACTTTTTAATTGGTTTAATAGGGATCTGATGAGTAAGTATAAAAATGTTCTGGGTGGGGATGGAGGGTGTTTTCCAAGGCTGCGGTATAAAAGCAGGCCAGAAGGGAAAAAGAACCAGCCAGCCTGGCACATCCATGGCCAGGGGTGAGACCGTTGGAAGCACACTCAGGTGTTAGAGGTCTGTGCGCCCTGCCCCAACCCGACTTCAGGAAGTCCTTGAAGCCCACAACCCAAGGAATCTGCACCAAGGCTTCAGGAGGGGACAACACCCAGCCTCCCTGTGCACCACTCAGGAAACTCTTCCAATGGCAGCTCTACAGAGGGGAGGTGGGTCTTGAACCCTCCCCAAAGCAGGGAAACCCCGCAGTGAGAAGGTCCACATGGGCCCACAGACACCCACCATGGATCACACCACTCACGTTTGGGGGTCTTTCGCAGCAATGGTTCCTAGGCCTCGCTAACCTTACCTGTCCTGTGTAGCTGGAGGCACCACAAATGGCACATTTACTTTGGGTAAAAAAAAAAAAAAAAAAAAAGACTAGCAGGAATCTAACTCTGCTGCTGTAACAGAGAAAAGTGCCATGGCCGCCAACGCTGCCCCTGAAGAAAGGCCCCTGGACACAAACAGCAACGGGGTTGGCCAGCTCCTCTGGCCACCTGGCTGAACTAGTTGCCAAGTGGCCAGGGTGCTGGTGACCCTCCAGCATGACGACGAAGGCTGAGGACTGCAGTTCTGGTGGATGCCCCTGTGGCCTAGTGGACACCCACCCGGTCCTCCTGCTCAGCCTGCAGCTCCCTCACGCGCTCCAGCAAGCCAGCCTTGGCCCGGTCCAAATTCGCGGCGAGGCCGGTAATGGCAATGACGTCAGACTGCAGCTCCGGTGCTGGCACATGGATGTTCACCTGCACGGACATGGGAGGGTACCGGATGCAGATGGAGTCCCGGACCAAGACAGGGGCGGCCCGCTGCTGCAGTAAGAGCAGGAAGAAGGCGCACTGCCAAGGGGCTGGATTGCCAGAGACACTCGGGAGGGAAAGACTGCAAATCGGGGTACCTCAAACTCGTCCATCATCTTTCGGATCCCACTCCCCTTCTGCCCAATGATGTACCGGTGCAGGTCAAAGGGCACCTCCACTTCGATGGTGACAGGAACCAGTGCCTGCAGGGAACACGGACAGGGCAGGCCTGAGAGCCAGCAGGGAGCAGAGCGACCGCGTGAGAACTACAGGGAGCTTCCTGGAACCTTCCATGCTGTTCTGCCTAAACTGAGACCAATATCCAGGCTTTTAACTCAAAAGAAGACACAAAAAGAGAACATGGAATCCAGGGACGCCTAGGTGGCAGTCAGTTAAGCGTCTGACTCTGGATTTTGGCTCAGATCGTGATCTCAGGGTCCTGGGATCGAGCCCCGCATCAGGCTCCATGCTTGGGGGCTCTGCTTGGGAGTCCCCTCTCCCCCTGCCCTGCCCTCTGCTTGCTTGGACGCGTGCTCTCTCTCTCAAAACAAAAACAAAAACGACGAGACACCCAAAAACAAAACCACAGAATCCACTTTTTTAAGATTAATGCCAAGAGAGCACACTTTCAGACCCTCACCCCAAGCTTATGCTCTTAAATGTGACAGGCTGCTTACAGAAACAAAAACAGAACTAACAGAGTCCAGGAAAAACAGAGCCACTTGAAGCTTACAGAGGTGGACCGGTGAGGCTCAGACACAGATGCATTCCCCCTGCTGTCACTGAACCTGCTAGCTCCATGCCCATCGACAGCCCCCAGGCGCTGGGCTCTGGGCCCCGGGCTGGTGTAGCGGGCACCACTGGTAGCGGGAGCTAAGGGGCTTGGGCTGGGCACTGCCGCCGCGAGGGCATCCAGCATCAGGCAGCACCCACCTCGAGGGCTTCCTTGGCTGCCTCACACTTTTCTTTCCGGCCGGAGATGATGATGATGTCACACCGCCTGGGGGAGCCGGGGTCAGCCTCCTTGATGTCTCTCCCATCTCCAGCATCATCGCCGTTCTCTTGGACTGGCGGCTCTACGCTGTGAACTGGGGAGACGGCAGGAGCAGCTCACAGTACCAACTCAGCATCCTCCATGCAAACACTTGGGAAACCCCTGACACATGCTGACCCACACGCACCGCGCTTCCCAGGAGGCTGTGAGCTCACCTCCTTGCCTCGGGTGGAGCTGGCGACCTCAGAGGCTATTGGGTGGGAGGCATGGGGAAGGCACCCACTGTGTCTGAAGGGCCAGGACACTAGAAACCAAGCCCCAGGGCTAGGACACGGCCGTGGGGAGGGGTCTGCACCACAGGCTGGGAGGAAGGTGGGCACCTGCACCAGCTTCTTATACCAGGAAGCAAGCGAGGAAGAATCGAGAAGGAAGGGATGGGACCCGTGACAAAGAAGCTAGATGATGGCGACAGGCAGCTGTGCACCTGAACACTAAAGAACCACAGTCCTATACTGTGGGGGGGAAGACTGGACTCCGCAGACACTTTCCGAAGTGGCAGTTTGAACACCAACTAAATTCGATAACATTGCTACACACTGTCAGATCATGTGATTCAGATGATGGATGTCCCTCATCTGTCCTCCAGTTATTGCAAATGATGTTAAAAAAAAGTTCTTATGGGGTGCCTGGGTGGCTCAGTGGGTTAAAGCCTCTGCCTTCAGCTCAGGTCATGATCTCAGGGTCCTGGGATCGAGCCCCGCATCGGGCTCTCTGCTCAGCAGGAAGCCTGCTTCCCTTCCTCGCGCTCTCTGCCTACTTGTGATCTCTCTGTCAAATAAATAATTCTCAGGAAGGAGCCCCAAAGATACATTTGAAAAGTACACTCAAACGACTTAGAAAAAAATGACTGTATGCATAAAAGGGGAAGCAAGAGAAAACAAACTGAATTTGGATACTGAGTATAAAAAATCCATCTTTATCCTACGCAGTTTTCCTCCACATGTACTCAAAATAGGCCACCCTCTCAGGGAGAGAGAGGCGCTTCGGTGGCTATGACCAGCTCTGTAGAGGACAGAGCACACAGAGGGGACCCAGGAAGCTGCATGGTCACTAACCGGACCAGACACATCCACTGAGACCGGTCAACAAAGACGACACACTTGGCCACAACCCGAGTGGGAGACAGGTCTTGGGAGAGTCAGCTCTGAAATCCCTTGTTGTGCAGGTCACCTCATGACCACCTACCACCCCACGTGGAACCAAGTGACAAGGATGACACTGAGCTGAGGGGCTGCGGCAGAAGGACAGCCAGGGGCTGCCTGTCATTCAAGGGACAAAACCTGCTAAGTAGGAGTGCTGGGGAAGAGGCAGCTGCAGTGGACAGAGCACAAGCAGCCCCATCACACACGTCACCCGGGACCAGTGTGAAGCCCCAGAACCAAACTCGGCGGGGTGGGGGTGGGGGGCTTTCCTGCTTCAGAGGCCATAGGCACTTTGCCCTCCTCTGCCTTGTCACCTGCTGCAAGCCTCGGGATGCTGGGAGGGCCCCTGTCACCCTGCACCCACCTCCTAGAGAAGCCTTGGAATCCCTGGATGAGGCCCATTCACGCGCCCCGTGCTTCCCCACTCAGCATGGGGCTCACCGCTGGGACCCACCTGGGTTCTCCTCTCTGTCTGGGAACTTAATCTGAACATTATAGTCCCGGGTAATCTGCTGGATTCTGGAACCTTTGGGGCCCATGACAGATCGATGGAACTTCTGGGGTATGGCACATTCTATGGTCACCTGGGCTTCCTGGGGGTGGGGGGTGCAGGGCACAGCAAGAAAGGAAAAAAATAAAGACAGACAGTTAGGGTCAGTGCACATCCTCACCAGCCTCCACTCAGTCCTCCACGGGCACCTCAACTGCTCCACATACAACAGGGTGGACAGAGGAGGGCCGGGGGCCAGGACCAAACGGGACGCCTCTTTCTGACACATTTCCCGGACACAAGAAAGTACTGATGACCCATATGCACAAAATGGCACGAGGCTCGCTGCCGCCCAAAGCCAGGAGCACCATGGTCCTGTGTCTGACCCAGAGTCCCCGGCCTCCTGCAACATCACGCGCTGTCCCTGAAGGGTGGCTACGTGAGCCAGTGACAGCGAATGCTGTGGCTGCGACTCCATGAAGAGGCATGGGGACTGCTGGTTGGGGAAATACTTTCCAGGCTGCAGCAGGAGAGCACCAGCAGGGACATGTTTCTGCGTGGATCTGCTGACAGGCCCTCCCCTTCCATCTCTTTTCTTCCCTTTGGAGACGAGAGGCTGGCTCCTTGTACAGACTGCACTTCATCCCATGATTTAAAAAGCTGCTGTTAGGAGAGGTATTTTCACCGCCTGTCAGGATGAAGGCCAGAGGCTGAGAGCCCCAGCCTCACCGGAGGAGCCCACTGCAGGGCTCAGGGAGCCCCTAGCCACTCGCCTTCGCCCTGGCTGTTGGGACTAAAAGCCCCATCGCCCTCCCGGGCACGTACCAGGTCCTCGATGATCTCCTGAATGCGCTTCTTGGCCGCCTCCACACAGTCCTTGGCACCCTTGAGGGTGACCTTATCACTCTGTGTGCCTGAGCGTGGGAAGCTGACCATCACCCCACCGTACTCTTCAGCAATCTCCCGCAAGACCTGGCCTCTTCGGATGACAAAATGGCGGTGGTGCTTGGGGTCCACCAGCATGCAGTCTTCCACCACATTATCCTGCGTCACGGAGGGAGGGCAAAAGTAAATGACCCTGCCAACCACGCCTGACAGGACAAGAAAAGTGCAGCTCCCACTGGACCTTACCAGGTTCTGGATGAGGGCCTCCAGCTCCCTCTGGGCCTCCCTGACAGCGTCCTCCTTCCCTATGATGGTGATCAGGTCCTGGTCCTTGTCCTCGGCCGTTGGGAATATGATGCGGGCTCCCGTGTTGTCACGTACCTTGCGGATTTTGCCACCCCCTTTGCCAATAAGGAACTTGTGGTATTCTGGCTTTGCGCGGATGTCAACGGTAAAACTCTTGGTTTGCTGTGGAAACCAACCCCAGATACACTGGCCTGATGCTACCTGCCTGGTCCCCCGAGCAGGTGAGTAAGAGGGCCTTGAGAACAACGGCCTGTGGCTATCAAGCCTCACCAAAACCAAAGGATGGATACCCAGACAGGAGTACTGACGGTCCCCTCCACCGTCCAGACACTGAGACGGCTTGGAGCATGTGTGTTCCTAGCCCCAGTCCTGCCACTTACCAGCAGTGACCTAAGCCTGTAAGCCACTCTCCACCTAGAGGGGACTAGGCAAGTACGGCCTCAGGGTGCTAGGGAACAAGGGGTGCACTTGCACAGCAGGTAAGCCCACGGGGACCGCCAGCCCCACTCCCAGGCACGGCACTCTTACTCCTCTTGAAAGTCCAGAAGAGTGCTCCCCATCCAGGCCCTCCTCTGCTTGGGCTACAGGGGAGCCCATACACCAACAGCAAGGCCCAGTCTCAGTCTTAGAGCCACCTAAGCCGACCAAGGCCCTCACGTGACACCAAGAAGCCAGGCTCCAGCGAAGGCCCCGACATGATGACCTTGCTGAGGACGCCAGCCCCTCTGGCAGGTTCACCAGGAGCGCACATGCACCTCTAGGCTGACTCAGACCCACACAATGTTGTCTCCTCACCTTCCCTGTATTCTGGAACCTGGCACACAAGCATGAAGAAACACAGAAGAAAAGAAGGTCTGCCAGCATGCTAAATAGTAAGAAGCAAACAAACTTCGTTATCTTTTAAATGCTGGTTTCCCAAACACCTCCAAGAGAATCTTCTAGTCTTCTGACCCAGAAACTGGCAAACAGCAGTGTTACTAAAAAGCTAATGAGCAACAAGGTAGGTGAGCCCAGGCCACCAAAGTGATGAAGGGTAGTAACACCTAAACCAAATAAGGCTCGTCCCAGAAAAGCAAGGTTGGTTAAACTTCAAAGAACAAAAAACCCCACAAAGATCCTAAAAAAATTTAATACGTATGCTTAAAAAAAAGAAAAACCACACTCTAGTGTCAACAGATACAGAGAAAGCCTCCTACAAAGTCCCACCCCCAATTCCCACAGCAGCTCTCAGCAAACTTTTAACAGAAGGGAACTTCCTCAACCTGATAGCACCTTCGGGAGACCCCCAGCTCACTTCCCACTCACTGGTGAGGGACTGAGCACTCCCCACAAAGTTTGCCCATGAAGCATGGCCATCCCCTCTCACCACTGCTCCTCAACACCGTACTGCAGGCCCAAGCGACATGGTAAGACCACACCTATAGCTGTACGGATCAGCAAGGAAGAATTCCACTGTTGACAGACGATGTGTGTTACACAGAAAGCTCACAAGAATCCACAGAAAAGTGTTACTGGAACTGGTAACTGAACTTTAAGCCAGATGCATAAAACAAAACCAGTATAAAAATATCAAATATATTTCTATATGCTACAGTAACTGGAAATTAAAACGAATTAAAAAGTACCATTACAACAATGCTAAAAAGCAAAATAGTGAGGATTTAAACTGAATAAAATATGAATGAGATCCACATGTTAAAAACTATAAAACACCAATGAAAAATCAAAGATTTAAAACTTAAGAACACAGCCTGAAACACTCCAAACTCCTGAGCTGTTGGTTCTTCCCAATTTGATCCTTAGATTCAACACAGTCCCGTCCAAATCCAAGCAGGACTTCCCCCTAGAAACTGTTAAGCTGATTCCAAATGCACAGAGAAAGGCAAAGATGCACGATGGCCAGAGTAGTGTGACAAAGTGCAAAGCTGGAGGGCTCTGCCAGCCACCCTCCTTCTGGAGGCGCAGGAGCACAGCACGGTCGAGAAACAGACCCAACGTGGGCTCCACAAAGTGGCAAATTCAATGCAGAATTTCAGGGGTGATGCCAAAACATTTCCCTTGCAGTGGGGGGGGGGGGGGGGTCACATGACTGCTTATGCTCATCAAAACTCAAGTATATGCTAAGAAAGGCATGTGTTATTGTCTATAAATCATACTTTAAAAAAAACCTAGGGACCCCTGGGTAGCTCAGTCTGGTTAAGCATCTGCCTTCAGCTCAGGTCATGATCCCGGAGTTAAGGGATCAAGCCCCGAATCAGGCTCTGTGCTCAGCAGGGAAGCCTGCTTCTCCTGCTTCCTCTGCTGCTCCCCTTGCTTGTGCTCACTCAATCTTAAATAAATAAAATCTTAAAAAAAAAAAACCAAAACCCCAAAACCAAAAAAACCACTAAGGCAAATAGCAAATTCTCCATATTTTTTAAGTAGGCATTTGACCTACGAAGGCCCTTTGTTCAGCAGTGGCAAAATCAAAGACAAAAAAAGGCGTCTGAAGCAATATTCTGACCTGCCACAATGGGGTGAGGATTTCTAGTGAGGGAGAGACGCAGTGCTGCCGCTCCTGGGCATTAAGCTCACCTTCTCCTCAGCCAAGTGCAGGAGCTGCTTCCTGGCCTTCTCCACATCCGAGGCAGGGCCCCTGATGACAACCGTGTCACTTCCCGAGCCCTCCACCGGGAAGTGGATGTGCACCCCACCACACTCCTCCATGATGGAGCGGATCAAGCGACCCTTCGTGCCGATGAGGGAGTTGTGCAGCTTGGCCGGAATCGAGACCTCCAGCTCGGCTATGTTGGCCTGAAAAGACACAGTTTATGAGGTGTGGGACACATGGCTGCATGCCCACTGCAGAGGGGTCTGGAGCCCTTGTGAGTGTGGGTCCACATGTGAGGAGGTGAAGGCTGGGGTGTAAGCAGTTCACACGGCGTAGAAGGAATGTCTCCATACCACACCATACCAGAGACACAACCAAGATGCCCAGATTGTCGGCTTTTCCTATTAAAACTCTGCCTCCAGATTTACCTCCCATGAGAAACAATGGGTTTCAAGACACTGGAGACGGGAAGCAAGCAAGGTGAGCAGGACAATGGTGCCCTGGCTGAGTTCCCGCATCAAGGACACAGAGCTGACAGTCTGGGCAGACTAGGACTGGTGGAAACCCCGTGAACTGGTGATTGCTCCCATGCCGACGTCACCAGGGGGAAGGGACTGTAGTACACAGCACTGTCTACGCTCTAGGACACTGGGTACAGGAGGCCTCACCCCAGGACTTGGAATACCCAAGACCAGGCACATGTCTTAAAAGCAACTCCGAAAAGGAGCAAAGTAATTCATTAAAGTACATTAACAAAACTCGAAGACATTGGTAGGAATGCAAAAATATCCATCATCCATCCAAGTAGACTTCCTAATTTCTGGCATCCAACAGAGAAATACCAGACATTCAAAAAAATAGGAGAACCTTTTCCATGAGGAAAGAAAAGAAAATAGCCCAGAAGTGACAGAGACTTTAGAACCAGTGGGTCGGGAACATGACAACAAGCATTTTCACAACTGCACACATGGTAAAAACAAAAACAAAGGAAACACTAAGCATGTTAAGTATAAAAACAAAATATTCCACCTCAACTTCTACAAGTGAAAATGTCTAAAATGAAAAACACACTAGATGTGATTACAGGCAAATTAGACATTACAGAAAATTAATGAATTTAAAGAAACTAATGGGGGAAAATACCACTTCTCCTTCCTACCCACATACATACCATACCAGTGAATCACGAGACCACCTCCAGCCTGCCTAGCTCCAAGTAACTGGAGTCCCCAACAGGAAGGACAGAAAAAAACTACTTAATAATGACTCCAGAGGCACCTGCGGGCACAGTCAAGTTGAGCATCTGACTCTTCATTTTGGCTCAGGTCATGACCTCAAGGTCATGAGATCAAGCCCCACAGGCTCTACACTCGCCGGGGAGTCTGCTTGAGATTCTCTCTCTCCCTCTCCCTTTGCTCCTGCACATACTCTCTAAAAAAAAAAAAAAAAAAAAATCAATAAATCAATAATGACCCCAGGTTCTCCACATTTGGTAATGCTAAAGTCTTTGTATCCCAGAAGCTCAGTGAACTCTAAGCAACATGAAAAAAGCACACCCAGACATGTGCTAACTTGCACAAGGCTTGCCCTTGTGATTCAACCCTAAATACAGCCAGAGGAAGTCTGTGCAGAGGAGTAAGGCCAAGGAGGACTTCAGACGTGTCCTCAGAAACACCACGAAGGTCCTGAAGTAGAATTCTAAGTCCTGAAGAAAACCTCCAGTCTGAGGTCTGCTACGGGGAGCACAGGAAGGCACAGGCTCACTGGAAGATGGTCTGGCACTTCATCCCCAAACTGAACACACTCTGACCGTAGGACCCGACTTACTACTTAATCCTGAATGCAGGAAGCCAGTGTGAAACAGCACTGTGTCGTGGGGCTGGGGACATGGCCATGGGGGCTTAGGTGATAAACGGGGGTCTGCAGCTTCTCAGGCTGCATTGCAACCGGCACGAGGTCACCTGGAGACAGGGCCCAAGTACATGTGCACTAAAAACCCTAAAACCACCATGAAAATTCTATGCAATAAGCCAAAAGAGGACATGAGAGAAATAAGAGAATTCTCTGAAGTCCAAAAGCAGGCAGAAAAAGAGAACAAAGTAGACAGGACAAACAGAAAACAAACGCAAGACAGCTCAGTCAGGCCACCATGACCAGGGGCAAGGCCTGCAGGTACAGCTTCTATTCGGGGCGGTGAGAAAGTGCGGTGGATGATGGTGGGACACAGCAGTGTGAACTCGCTCATGCCCCAGGCTATACACGAAGGTGGTAAATTTTGTTATGTGTATTTTCCACAATTCTAAAAATAAAAAAATTGATATTTAATCACATTTACTAAACATGTGTAATAAAATATGTAACATAATACATGATACACAGATTAACTATGGAATTAAATATAAACATCTGCATTGAAAAGGCAGAGACTAGGGAGCCTGGATGGCTTAGTCGGTTAAGGTCTGACTTTTGATTTTGGCTCAGGTCATGATCTCAGGGTCGTGAGCTCATGCCCTGCGATGGACTCTGTACTTAGCACAGTCTGCTTATCCCTCGCCCACTGCTCCTCCCCCCACTCACTCTAAAAGCAAGCTGCCTAAAAGAAACCCACTTTGATGAGAAAAAATAGATTTCAGGACAAAGACTACTATCAGAGGTAAAAGAAGGTAATTTTATAATGATATAAGTTATAGGAATATCAGGAACGTGAAAGACACAGTACAGGAAAATTATGAAAAACTTTATGCTAAAAACCCTGACAACCTAGATAAAGTAAAAACCTCTTGAAAGAAAAGCTACCAATCTTAAGCAACAAGTTAAGATGATCTGGGCATGCAGGGACCTATCACCCAGCAACAAAATCAAACCGACGGGACACCCAGGACGACAAGGATACATCTCATCCCAGCTGCTCCGAGCACAGCTTGAGCTGTTGGAGCAAACACCATGATCTCCTTTGTACAAGCGTGCAGGAAACCCCACAATGCCCACGGCTGAAAGCCAACGAAGGGCCGGACAGAGGAAGGTGCTGGAGAGGGGCATGGGGACATTTCTGGGGTGCTGGATAGGCTCATTATGCTGACTGTGGAGAGTCCATGCATGTATAACATAGGTCAAAACTTATCAAACTGCATACTTCAAACATGCAGCTTCTTAATGTTAATTTTTCAAAAATTGAAAAAAAAAAAAAAAAAGAAAAAAAAAATTGTTACGCCTTCAGGACAGGATGATTTCCAAGCACTCAAATCCAGTGCTACTGCTCAAGCCTCATGATAAGCACAGCCCCAGGTGAGTGGCAGGAGCCTGGCCACAGGCCTGCACTGTGTGGGAAGAGCTGAGACGGGACCATGGGGGCCCTGGCGCATGCCCTGACACACAACACCCCATTACCAGGTCTTTCTGGATGGACAGGATGCGGCTCCGGGCGGCCTCACAGTTGGCTCGCTTGCCTGTGATGACAATGGTCTCTGAATTGCTATTCTCTGCTGGAAGGTCGATCTTAGTGTTGCTTTCTTCCCGAATCTACAAGGAGACGGGACCATGAGAAGGGACTTCCCAGTTGAGACACCCGGAACCCAGGGCCAGAAAGTTTAAGCCAGAATGGCACAGGGCTTTGGGAGCCAAGATTCAGGAGACAAGCTGGCTGGTCACCTTTTTAATGTTTGCGCCTCCTTTCCCAATGATGTTCTTGTGAAATTGTTTGAAGATCGGAACAGAAATTGAATAGCTATTTTCCACCTTAAAAACAAAAGAGGTTGCACCATTAGCCATCATGCTGGACAGTGACATGTCCCTTCATCTGTGAGGGAGTATTAAATGACAGAATCTGCTATTAGAAAACACACACTTGGATCCTGCCTGTCTCCCACTAGGACCTCTGACCTTTAGCTGGGGGACGAGCTAACCTGGCAAGCCACTGCTGACTGATGCAATGCCCCCTTTATAAAAAGTGGCTCTCCACAGAACCTGCCACGTGGTCAGTGCAAGTTCCATAACCCAGAAGCAATGTGTTGGGGCACCCTCAACAGACACTCTGGGTAGAGAAGGGAATCCTGGACACCAAGCTGAGAGAAGCAAGCCCAGAGCACACAGACCCTGCCACTCCTAGCCTGTACCACGCCGCAGCAGTGTGAATGAGCTCTGTGCTGGAAACGCCCCCAACAGCAACCTGAGGCAGTGGTGAGCTCAGTGCAAGCCCCATGAGAAACACAGAAGCATGAGCCCATCTGCAGCCTTCCCGTCAATAAGCCCCTTCCGCACTTTAAACTGCTGGTTCCCATTCCAGCTTAAGGAAATAGCCAATCAGTAAATGGTTTCCCATACTGCCTATGCAACCTCTCTCCTCACTGGATGGGACATTTATCCAGCTTTCTTCTTCTCCTATTTTTTAAAAGATTTTATTTATTTGAGAAAGAGAGAAAATGAGCAGGGGGTGGGTCAGAGGGAGAAGCAGACTTCCTGCTCAGCAGGGAGCCCAATGCAAGACTTGATCCCGGGACTCCAGGATCATGACCTGAGCCAAAGGAAGTCGCTTAACCAGCTGGGCCACCTAGGCGCCCCAAGTTTATCCAGATTTCTGAAGGTCCCTCAAGGAAACAAGGAGCCTGGCACCCACCCCTTGAACCTCACGGAACACTGAAGTTCCTAACAGTTGTCGGCCAGTCTAAACACCTGCAGTTAAGACGGACGGTGCCCCCCGCCCCCGTCGAGGGCAGACCAAGCCAATGCTCCTTGAAGCAGGGGTTCTGATGGGACACACCCCCAGGTCTCTCTGCCACCGGCAGTGCCATCACAACAAAGGATGGGAAACATCCCCTACCAGATCTGCCACCATCTTCTGCATGTATTTTGTGCATTTTTCCACCTCATTCTTCGGCCCTCGGAGTTGAACGATATCACTTTTTTGTGCTGGGTCTGGAAAGTTGATGATAACCTGGAACAAATCATCACAAATTCAAGTTCAGTTATTGATAAAGACTGGATTCTAAAATACTGACTCTGTTTAAGGGCCGATCAATCACTCCTAGAGGGCTGAAGAATGCCGTTGGGAAACCTATACCTCTGGGAATTTGTCACGAATTTCACGGATCCGTTCACCCTTCTGCCCGATGATTGTGCGATGGAATCTCTGCTCTATGATCAGATCCTTGGTGCGCTCATTTTCCTAAAAACACAATGCAAGGAGACGATACTAGAACAGGAGGCTCCTGGGAGCCCGGGGAGCACAGCACCAGCCTGTGGCATCCCTGGGAGTCACCAGCCACTAGAGGACACCTGCTCTCTCCAACAGGGTTGCACGTTGTTCTCCGCAAGGAGGTGTGATTCAGCAGGTGGCCTTCGTCACCACAGCGGCTCACTTAGCGCCTCTGTGTTGACAAGAACAAGAGACCATGAGGTGTAACACTCTGCAGGATGGGCAGGGATCCTTCCTGAACACAGCGTGGTTCAGAGCACTGCCCTGTGTGGATCATTATTAAGAAAGAATAATGAACTTGCATAGTTCTCATCATCCCCCAGGTCTCACTAAAATGTCACAATAAATACAAAAGCAGCAGCAGAGCCAGAATAAAGAAAAACACACTACCAGTCAACCGTCTGAAAGAACTCAGGGGAGATTCTGGATCGGACTGGCATCAGGCTGACAGAGAAACAAGGGTTCAGGAGTCCAACACAGGCACAAGACACCCCAGACCAAGGGGCCCTGGCCAGACGAAGGCCACACGTGCTGGCTTGCAGCTAAGGGCAGGGGAAAGCCTACTGTCAGAAGTGGGCCCCAGGGGGCTCCAGCTTGGGCACCGGTGCCAGTGGAGGTGGGGTACTCACTCCCTGCCCCGATGAGCCACATGCATTGCCCTGCCTGAGGCTTTCCTGACGTTCTGCACCTGTCTGTGCTAAGCTACGATCACTCACCCAGTAGGTAACTCTGGATTCTGAAAGGCACCCCAGTGACCCCTACATGCAGCCAGACTGGAGAATCACTGCTATATGGTTATCTGCATCTGACTCACACATTCCAGAAAAACACACCACTGCTGGCAGCTTAGCCCCAGGAACAGGATCCGTGCCCCTCTCTCCTCCAACCCTCAGAACTGCAGACAACCACACAACAGGAATTTTCAACTTTAGTTGCACGTGGGAGTCACTTGGGTGCTTTTCAGAATTGGTCCCTCAAGCATCAGCGACTCGGGTTTGGCCAAGGCGGAAAACCCTGCCGCAGAGCCACTCCCAAGCGGGTGATTCCCCTTCTGCAGCACTGCGGGTGAGAACAATGCTAGTCCACAGAGGACCCGACACAGGCCTGCGGGCTCCTCCCCGGCAGGACCCGGCTGCAGGTCTTACCATCCGAGAGGCGAGCTCCAGCAGCTCTCGCTTGGCCTGCTGTACACCCTGCGGGTCCCCCTCGATGCGAATCAGGTTGCTCTTCTCACTGTCAGGAGGGATGCGCACGGACACCTTATACTGGTCTTTGATTCTGTTTACTTAAGAATACAAAAGGAAACACATTTGGACTCAGAATCTACTAAGTTCTGTCAGTGACTACAACCTGGCAGAATAGGGCCAAACCACCTCATCAGACATCCCGCAAAGAGGGAGACGAAGCCACCACACCAAGAACTCTCCGTTCCCTCAGATGAGCTGTGGTCTGCACCTGGACCAACCATGTCGGCATCACCCTGACAGCGTCATGTGACTGACGGCTGAGGCCACTCAGGCCACGAGGGTTCACTGCTCTGGGCTATGGCTGGGGCTTTAGAATACTTTAAAGACCACAGCTGTTTTTTGTTTTTTACTTTGGATCTTTTACTTATGTATTGACTTGGAAAATGATAGCTTACTAAAATATGCAGTTGACACATTTGATTATGTGGTATCAGAAAAGTTACATCCACTGACAACTACTATTTTCACCAGGAGCGTCGTGAAATATTAGAAAGGTTTTTAAATTTAAACTCAATTAATTAACACATTCTGTATTATTAATTTCAGGGGCAGAGTTCAGTGACTCATCAGTCTTATGCAACAGCCAGTGCTCATTCCATCACGGGCCCTCCTACATGCATCACCCAGTTACCCCATTCGCCCACTCTCCTCCCCAACGACAACCCTTAGTTTGTTTCCTATGATTATGAGTCTGTTATGGTGATTTTATTTTTCCCTCCTTCCTCTATGATCCTGTTTTGTTTCTTAAGTTCCAAATATGAGTAAGATCATGTAATTGTCTTTCTCCAACTGACTTATTTCACTTAGAATAATACCCTCTAGTTCCATTACCATCGTTGCAAAAGGCAAATTTCACTTTTTTGATGGCTGAGTAATATTCCATTGTGTGCGCATGCATGTGTATACACACACACAAAACTTTTTCTTCATTCATCTGTTGATGGACATCTGGGCTCTTTTCAGTATTGTGGACACTGCTGCTCTAGACACTGGGGTGCAGGTGCCCCTTCAGATGACTATGTTTGTATCTTTTGGATAAAAACCTAAGTAGCTCAATTGCAGGGTTGTAGAGTAGCTCTGTAATATTTCTTGAGGAACCTTCATCCTGTTTTCCAGAGTAGCTGCACCAGTTTGCATTCCCACCAACAGTGTAATAGGGTTCCCCTTTCTCCGAATCCTCCCCAGCATCTGTTGTTCTGACTGGTATGAGATCACTGTGGTTTTGATTTTTATTTCTCTGATGCCACACAATGTTGAGCATCTTTTCATGTGTCTGCTGGCTATTTGTATGTTATCTTTTTTAAGATTTTATTTCTTTGAGAGGCGCCTGGGTGGCTCAGTGGGTTAAGCCGCTGCCTTCGGCTCAGGTCATGATCTCAGGGTCCTGGGATCGAGTCCCACGTCGGGCTCTCTGCTCAGCAGGGAGCCTGCTTCCCTCTCTCCCTCTCTCTGCCTGCCTCTCTGTCTACTGTGATCTCTCTCTGTCAAATAAATAAATAAAATATTTAAAAAAAAAAAAAAGATTTTATTTCTTTGAGGGAGAGCGAGAGTGCGAGCCTGAATGGCGGCCAAGGGAGAGGGAGAAGCAGACTCTTCACTGAGCAGGGAGCCCGATGTGGCGCTCGGTCCCAGGATCCTGAGATGATGACCTGAGCCGAAGGCAGAGGCTTAACCGACTGAGCCACCCAGGAACCCCAGCCATTTGTATGTCTTCTTTGGGGAAATGTATGTTCATGCTCTGCCCATTTCCTGACCGGATTATTTGGTGTTGATTTTGGTTAAGTTCTTTATAGATTTTTGGATATCTTATCTGATATGGCATTTACAAATATCTTCTCCCATTCTGTTGGTCATCTTTTGGTTTTGTCAACTGTTTTCCTTTGCTGGACAGAAGCTTTTTGTCTTGACCAAGTCCCAAAAGTTCATTTTTGCCTTTGTTTCCCTTGCCTTTGGAGATGTGTTTAGTAAGAAGTCACCTCGGCCGATGTTAAAGAGGTCGCTGCCTGTGTTCTCCTCAGGGATTTTGATGGGTGCCTGCCTCACATTTAGGTCTTTCATCATTTTGATTCTATTTTTGTGTGTGGTGTAAGGAAATGGTCCAGTTTCATTCTTCTGCATGTGGCTGTCCAATTATCCCAACACCGTTTGTTGAAGAGACTGTCTCTTTTCCATTGGACATTCTTTTCTGCTTTGTCAAAGATTAGTTGGCCATATAGCCGACAGTCCATGTCTGGGTTCTCTATTCTGTTCCACTGATAAAGATCCCAGGTGTTTCGAATGTGGAAGCAAGTTTGGGAACTGAACCACTGTTCTCAGGTCACAAAACTACTCTCAAAAAAACAAAAATAGAAACCACTAAAAATCAGAAGGCTTTACATTAACTAAAAACAAGAGTACCCCAATGACCACCTTAGGGCTCCATGGAGGCCATACATTGCTGCCTAGAGAAAGTACCCCATCAGCTCAGATCCAAATTGAGCGCTTCCCTGTCTCTACAAAACATATGGAGTTCTGTCACCTACTTTGGACAAAGGCCAGTGTCTATGGTTAGAGACCCATGCTCCCACACCCTAGGGAAGGCCTTATCCCAGGAAACAAGACCAGCACTTTGCCCAAGCTCCACAGGGGCCACCGAGGAGCGTCGTGAGCATATGCAGAGACAACCAGAGCCAAGGACTCAGAAGCCAGGCTGCAGACTTCAGACCATGAAAAGTAAAGAGTGGGGGTAGGGGATGAAAGCAAAAACAGACTAGACATAACGTGAACCACCCTGGTGGTCTCACACTCCTAGAGAGACACCAGAAATGAACGTCAGAACTGTACTTCCTTATGTTCTTTTAAAAAAAGATACTGTACCGTTAATCAAAACAAAAACAAACAAAAGCAAGTTACGGTGTGTGTATGGCTCAAGGAACATGTGCAAGGAAACACCACAGGGAGCTTCCATGGACTCTGTGTCCGTGCACTGTCACTACCACTGTGGAAAGTCCCCGGGCACATAGGACTGACACCAAATACAGCAGAGCTGACAAGCTCACACTAACTACGAACGCAAACCGGATGACATCAGGCAAAAACCGAAGGGGACACCCTTGCAGGGCACCCTGTCTGCACAGGTGGGTTCCCTGCAACTGCAGGAAGGACCCAGGCCAGCCGCGTGCTGCCCTCTCACCATCGGCCGCCGGTGAGGTGCAGGAACTGGGAGCACACTGCAATGTTGGGGGTTGCCTCACAGGCGAGCTGGGCCCAGGTGTGGGATTTCAGAAAACGTTCTCCATCTGGGCAGAGCATTCACTCAGCCCACTTCCTGCAAACTGCATTCACATCCCTCCTCTGAGCGGGCTCACCTGGGCTACAGCCTTACTACGTGGACCAAAAGGCACGTCTGTGAGCCCCGACCTTTTCTACTCCTGGGGTGGCCCCACCAGGGCCCTGTGCACCACTGAGTCCATGGGGACTGCGAAGCCCATATGTCACCCCATTGGGCTCAGGTCGCCTTCACCGTGGCCTCTGACCAGGCTGGTTAAGGTCCCAGGTCTGCAGACCAACTACAGCCTGAGGAGAAGACTAGGACACCCGGTCAGAAAGCACGACTTTCTCCCACCACAGCTGCCCTCCGTGCCATCAGCCCCACTCACTGTTGGCCCCGCTCTTCCCGATGAGGTGTCTGTGGAACTTGTGGTCCACGTTGATCTCCACGTAGTCCATCCGGTTAATCTGCAGGAAAACAGAATGAATCCAGAAACAACCTCTCGAGGCCATGGTGTGTGCCATGGTCGTAGACACATCACCAGAGCCCAAGTCCACGAGGTGCCAGCTCTTGCCTTTGTCACATTCGGTCATTATTCCAAGATTGTCCTTCTGACCCCTTGAAAGACCTATCTGTGACCTTCCTGGACTTTGCCAGCTTCTCTTTCAGAGCCCAGTGCTCACCCCAGATGTCCCTAGGCCCACCCACCCACATGATGTGTGACAGGCAAACGATGATATCCTGGCTATGCCCCGGGTTCAGCAGCACCCAGAACATGCAAAGGGATACCTTACCAAGTCTTTGACCATGGCTTCGATCTGTTCCTGGGCCACATTTACATCCTCTGTGGGGCCTTCCAGGGTGATTTTGTCCTCACCCTCTGTGAACTCGATGTGCACCTACCACAGCAGAATCAGGAAAGAGATGGTCAGGATGGCACAGTGGCAGTACCCTCTCAGAACCTGTGGAGCTTTGCTGAAGCAGCGGCCAATTCCAATTGCTTTATGTAAATGCATGTCCACGTCCCTGGAATACTGAAGGGGGAGGCTGGGGGATGCCTATTACTCTGGTCTAAATATCGTGCCCTAATCCTCTTCCTGTCACCAGATATGGGAACTGAGATATCCTCCACGATGTACCTAACAGCAAAACCACAGACTGAAAGCACATCAGTACCAACTGCCCCCATCATTCCCCGTACCACTTTTACTGTTACGGGCCCATTCTTCTTTTATTTAATTTTTAAGAGCGAGAGAGACCACGTGTGTACCTGTATGTGCACAAGTGAGGGGGCGGGGCAGAGGAAGAGGAAGAGAGAGTCTCAAGCAGCTCAGCACAGAGTCCAACGAGGGGCTTGATCCCACCACCCTGAGATCACGACCTGAGCTGAAATTAATAGTTGGGTGTTCAACTGACTGAGCCACCCAGGCACCCCCAGGGCCACTCTTCTCTGCTGGAGTAAGAAATGAGATAAACAACAGGGATGGAATTTAAACTCATGTACAGCTGCCCAGGGATGGTCCACAGGCAAGGCAGCTCTGTTCTCATTTACAACACACCAGGCAAGAAGGCAACAGGGGACAAGGGCAGTAAGGGAGAGCAGCCCCATGAAGCCACTGCATCTGTGTGAACCAGGGCTCAGAGGCTAGGAAAGCAAAAGGACTAAGAAGTCAGTTGGAAACGAAGTGTGAACAGGAGGACAGTACAGAGGATATGTTCTCTGGCAAGCCATCCTGTGCACGTTCACTGGGAGCTGCGGTGATCTCTAGAAAAGTGGGAAGACGTCAAGGACAAAGATGGAAAGCATGAAGAGGCCGTCACTCCAAGCCTCACACGAGCTGCGCACACGTCTGCTCTTCTGAGAGCACAAATGGAACTGTGGGCAAGTTCCTGTGCTGTGACAGACAAGGAAGACGTCTGCTAAGGTAGTCATGAAACCAAGCAAGATACAGTCTCTGGGTAAAAACACCAAAAGAATGACAGAGTATTTTTAAAAATTTATTTTGCTCTTCCTCAGCTAACCGTGGAAACTGTCACACACACAATGTGCCACGATCTCCAGGGCCATCCCCAGAATAAACAGCAAGAAAACAAATGTCAGAAGGGGAAGGACAAAAGCAAGAACTCAGAGTAACAAATTCCCAATGCCTCCTCACCTTGGGCATCTGCTGAGTGATTTTGGCCAGATTCTGCCCTTTTTTGCCGATGATGAACCGGTGCAGCCAGGAAGGAGCAGAGACAGATGACACAGTAAAACTGTTGGCCTAGGAAACCAGGAAGCAGAGTGGTGGGCTGTGCAGTCTGGGCTCCATGCTCGCGCTCCCCGCCCGACACGGTCCCTGCTCCCGGGGCCTGGAAACGCGATTCGAGAGGCCGGCCCCACAAGAAGCAGCTAGGATCCACTCCTGAAGGCAGTTACCTTGGCATAGACTTCAGTCAGTGCCTGCCCTAGCTTTTCAGGCTCGCCTCGAAGTATCACAGTCTCCGAGATGCTGTCTGACGGTGGGATCTCCACAGAAACTCCCGTTCTTTCCAGGATCTCCTGTAAGGAATTGCCCTTCGGCCCGATGACATACTTGTGCTGGGATTTCTTCACCTCCACGGCGATGGTTGTGGTCTTCTTTTTCTAAGGAAGAGAACCGTAAGGGCATCAGAGGGAAGGGCCAGGGAGGAACAGGTGGGGACCGAATGCTGTCACCAAAAAGGGAGGGAGCAAGCGCAGAGCCCTAGACTACACTCTGTGAGCCCCAGCAAGTGAAGACGGGGGAAAGCCCACTCCCCAGAAACCACTGAGCAAGGAGGACTAGGTTTTGTCCCCATGAGAATCACCCGAGAATTTAAGTCCCGCCCAGACTGACCCCAGGTTCCATCCACACCTCCGAGAACAAGGTTGGGACTTCACAGCCCACCAGGGTGAGGCTAACCACTAGCTCAGAGACATGGCCAGCTCCGTGCTGCAGGCCTGCCGCAGCCCGGCCATCCAGCTCAGAGCTCTGGCCTCTCTTCCCTGACCAGCAGCACCCCGTCCTAACTGACCGGAAATCGAACTCGTCTGGACACAAGAGGATAGGGTGGAGCTGGGCCTAAGCCACACCTCTGCGTGACCACCCTACATGCTCTTCCCAACCACTACCTTCTCCTCATAGATCTTCTTGATGCGAGCCACAGCCTGAGCCAACTGCTCCTTCTCTCCCGTGAAGACAATTTCTGTCCGGTTGACACTGGGTGGAGGGATGTTGATGCGTGTCCCTGTCTCCTGCATGATCTCGCCAACAAGTCGGTTATATGGCCCAGCAATGAAGGGGTGGAACGCCTTCTCCACTTCCAGCCTCTCAACAGCACGTTTGTCCTGGGAAGGACACAACCATGAGGGTGTGGCTCTGGGGCTAGGGCCAGTGCACACACCCCAAGCTCTCAGCTCGCCCCACCTGCTCAGCAGAGATGAGTAGGACTTCATGGCGAGCTTTCTCGATGCCTTCTTTGGTACCGGTGATCCTGATCTGATTGCTGGCGTCGTCTGGGCGTGGGATCTGGATTTTGGTTGCAGTTTTGAGCTCCAAGTCTTGCAGTTTCTCTCCATTTTTGCCAATAACAAAGCGGTGGTGTTCTTTGGGAATGGCTACAGTCGCTGAGGCCTACAACAGGAAGAGAACCAAAGAACACTGATGTCTGTAGGTTACGAAAAAGCCTATTTCTCCACAAAATTCTCTCCATCTGAAATGCCATTCTTGCCTAGCCAGCCCCCAACCTGTCCCTCAGAACAGTCTTGAGTTAACATCATGTTCTTGGGGAAACTTAACCTGACCCCAAGGCTAGGAAAAGTTCAAGCGTGATACATTCCGATGGTCCCATGTCACACCTTCAGCTGTCATAATTATTTAGGGGTAATTATTTGTTCAACATCTTCTCAGCCCACTAAGCCATCATAAGAACAGGAATATTCAGGAATGCTAATCTGTCTTATTTTCCACTTTGATGACTGCTAACACCATCCTAGGATGAGACAGGAAAGCAGGTACATATTGACTAACCAGACTGATTTGTTTCTGGAGGCCCAGGCTATTTTTTCCCCGCAACCATAAGCCCTATAGCCCATAATAAATTCTTTTTTCTATCTCTTTTACCATCAGTTTAAAACAGATAACCTGTCTGAGGAAATAAAATAGAAATAATCCAAAGCGTTCATCCAGTGAGTCCAAATGCTACAAATCAAGCAACTTTCTGAGGTGACAGAGAGCAAGGAGGACAGGGGCTCCTAGTCTTCCTGACTCTGTGCAGACAGTAGCTGCCAAGAAGACTTAAGAGAGGGAAGTGTCAACACTCCCAGCACCGGTGAAGCAGACTCACAGGCCAGTCAGGGGGATAAGCTTACAGCAGACCACTTAACACTCAAAACAAATATGTTAAATTGTTTCACAGAAGCAATAAAAAAGGTCCTCACTTGCCAACTAGCACAGAAAAACCAGCGACTCATACATTCTGTTCGAGTAACGTTTATTCCCGAAGTGGTTCGATATTAGGTAATCAGTGTTACACATGAAAAGAATCAAGTGACTGCCTCCACAAAATTTAAATCTAGTCAATGATTAAAAATGTGCAAAGAAAATAAAAACATTATTTTTTTAATGTGACAAACATACACACCCAGCTCAGCCTGTACTCGGAGCTGTGCTTGAGGGGGGAGCCTGCTGAGGGTGGACCCACATGGAGCATGGCCCCATGGAAAGACACCCAAGGAAGCAAAGGAGGCACAAAGATGGGACAAGAAAGAACACAGGCCTGCACCCCTGGGAACGCACAACTTTTTAAAACTTCTGAGGTGTGTAACAGGGAGAACTAGAATCCAGCATCAACAACATTAACTTAAACTAACAGTAACCACTTGGAAGATGTAATGGGAAAGAATGGCCATCCCAACAGGGAAAAAGAGACAGAGAGACAAAGTAGCTAGACACAACCCAACAGAAGAGGTGGGACATGTGCATGAGAAATCACAAAACACTCAAAGAGATCTAATGCAGTTCTGATAAAAAAGTAGATTATGAAGTCTGTATGGTGGAACGACAAAGAATGGGACAGGAAAAACCTGCAAAAGGACAGTACAGGAGGAGTGGTGACAACTGTACTAAATATAAGACTACTTCCCTTAAAACAGAACACTAGTGCACAGAGAGGCAGACCAACACTTTAGAACCAAAAACCCATGCAAAGAACGGAGCACACTTCGTAAAAACAGCCAATCAAATCACGGGGGCGGGGGGGGGGGGAGAGGCTTAAAACTGTCGTTGGCAACCTAACAGATGTCTGGAGAAGGACGAAAGTGGGTCTGCACCTTGCACTGTTCCAGAGAAATCACAAACTCATCAGGAACTGAAACGGAAGAGCCCCCCTTCCAGGCACCAGAGAAAAGATGAGATTTCTTACAACCTGGAAGTGAAAAAAATTTTCCTAATAAGGACTCAAAAGAACAAAAAGAGTAATGGAATTTGACTGCAATAGAATAAAAAGTCATAAAGCAAACACACCAAGATTAAAAAACAAATCGCGAAGGGAGTAACGTGGTCTGTAAGGTGCAGAGTTTTTAAGGACCCAACTACACCAAGCAAGGTGGAGGCCTCTACCTCTGATGGAAAAGGTAGAGGCCTCCACCACTGTCCGAAGACAGTGCACAAAACAAAACCCAGAGTCCTTAAATATTAAAAAGACACTCAATCTTGTTCATTTGAAAAATCCAAAATAAAAGTATACTCAGCTACCTTCCAGACTGACAAAAGCCCAAGCTTTTGATGGGTGTGGCAAGGTGTTGGGGGAGGCCCTAGAGAGTGCAGACAATGGGCAGCACCTGAGGGACAGGCCCACAGCTACTGCACAATTACTTATGTGTGCTGCTCTCTGACCCAGCCATCTCACTGCTAGGAAATGGATCTTGAGACACAACGGATGAAATAGGAAATCCCACACACGCAAGGTTTTTATTGAGACACGATGTGTAAAAGAAAAGTCGGGAAGGCACCCAAATGCCCATTGACAGGAATGCTTGAATAAATCCACATCTGCTGAGCATCTCGCAGCTGTACAAAGGAAGGAGCAGAGCCACTATATGCTGATACGTAGACACCTCCAGAAAATATGTAGGAAAAAACAAGGTGCGGAACAGGGTTTACTATGGCAAGTCATCTTCTGCTTCTACTCTCCAACCGGAACAAGGGAAGGGTCCATCAAAGATGATGAATGGCCAGCTGGCAGGGGAGGGAAGGGCAGGGTGCAGAGGCTGTCTCTGACTGAACCTTATTACACCGCTCTTTGTACCAACCTAACTATATCTCAAGGTGACAATATGCCTTCCTTCTAGGGACTTTAAAATTCCATCTTTCGGGGGCACCTGGGTGGCTCAGTTGGTTGAGTGACTGCCTTCAACTCAGGTCATGATCCTGGAGTTCCGGGATTGAGGCCTGCATCGGGCTCCCTGTTTGTTTGTTTCTCCCTCTGCCCTTCCCCCTCTCATGCTCACTCTCTCTCAAATAAATAAAATCTTAAAAAATTAAAAACCTTTAAAAAACTCCATCTTTCATCTTCATTAGAACTATCAGTTTGAACTCATGCAATAGGTGAAGAGTTCCACATTAGGTCTGTGGCCACGATCAGCCCGGCACTTTCCATATTAGAGATTAGGAACTGGGGGACATGAATGGTCACCCCAGAAAGCTGCAGGGTGCCAACCCAAATGGGGTCCCACTGTCCAAAAATGATGCAATTTCACCTTAACAACTAATCAATATATCAAAAGTTTATAATGACACAGAGAAGGATTCACGAATCCCTAGCAGAGACGCTGCAGCGCCAATGCAGTCCCAACACTGACTGAGCAGCCGGTGGAGGCAAGCTCGTCACAAGGACAGCAACCAGTGTGGGGCAGGCGGCCAGAAAGCTGCCATCCACACCGCAGTGAATTGTGGAGATGATACAACCGCTAGACAAAAGAACAATCAAGAACTTTATTCATGGATGGATTTGCTGAAGACTCCTGAGTCTAGGGGATCCATCTGGGAATCAACAGCAACTACGCAGGACCCACAAGTTTTCTTGCCAGACAAGTAAGCTGAATGTGAAAGTAACCACCAGGATATAACCACCACTTCACAGGCAACAGTGATGGACAGTGAGACAAAGCAAACACCTGCTTGTCCCCCAAAATCAAAGGCATTAAGAAAAGGAGTGGAGGGCACTGCTGAGGAATGGAAGAGGGCATGAGCCCAACACACACAGCAGGCAGTCCTTGTTTGGATGCCGATTTAAACACGTCAACTCAGAAAGACATCTGGAGATAATGAGGGAAGGCCATACACAAACCATGTTAAATACGGGTAAATGTCCAGAAATTACTATTAATTTTAATAAGTGAGTTAACAGCCCGGTAGATTATTTAAAAACAACAACAACAAAAAAAATAGGGGCGCCTGGGTGGCTTAGTCAGTTAAGTGTCTGTCTTTGGTTGAGGTCATGATCTCAGGGCCCTGGGTCCTGATCCAGTCCCACAACTGGACTCCCTGCTCAGCAGTGAGTCTACTTCTCCCTCTGTGCTCTCTCTCGCTCTCTCAAATAAATAAAAATTTTTTTTAAAAAAGTGGGGGCACACAGAATGATTTTCAAGTGAATAACATATCTGCAATCTGCTTTAAAGTAATGGCAGCAGATGTGTGGGGGTGCGGAGAGGAGTGGAGTGGTTTGGGTCTCTTTCCTGCCTAGTTTTCAATCACAAGATACTCAAATATTCACCAACCAGTAAACAGCAAAAGTCTGAGAGCTTACTGCTATGCACTAGCCACAATATGAAGCAATTGACACACATTTTCAACTGCTTCCACTTAATCATTTCATTCCCTGAAGCTACTGCGGGGGTTAGGGACTGTCCCACGGCCCTGTGTAGTTGAGCGAGAGAGAGCTTGGACAGCACAGGGCAAATACTGGCCTCCCTGCTGAGCCCCTGGCTCCTGACCCACAGTGCCCTACCTTCTAGCCACCCTATTCTAGAGCTGCTCCTCAGTGAGCTCACAGCTCTGGGGAGGACCCCCGCTTCTTTTTTTTTTTTGAAAGTTGTATTTTAAAGTAATCTCTACCCAACAGAGGGCTCGAACTTCCAACCTCAAAATCAAAAGTTGTACTCAGTATACTGACTGAACCAGACAGGCACCCCCTGGACCTTCGTTTCTAAGTAAACCCAACTAAAGCTTTATCTGTTCAATGAAACATTTTTTAAAAGTCACTTATTTTACAGAGTGAGGGAGCGAGAGAGAGCATGCGCATGTATGTGTGCCAGGGGATGGACGCAGGGAGAGAAAATCCCAAGCAGACTCTGTGCCAACCACAGAGCCCAACACGGGGCTTGATCTTACGACCTCAAGATCACGCCCGGAGCTAAAATCAGGAGTCAATGCTCAACTGACTGCGCCACTCATGCACCCATCATAGACATCTGGGTAAGATTCTCTGCGTTTACCTTGATCTTTAAATGATGCTGTGTGGAGAAACGCATCACAGATTTACTTATTACAACAGTCCCCCAATAAATTTTAAGTAGTGCTATCAGACTGCTAAGGACTATGGGAACTGGTTGAAAACAAGTAACATTTGAACTTGTACTCTCCCAAGATAGGACCTGGAAATGCATATTTAAGTAGCAATGGGGTGACTCTTGAGCCTCGCCCTGGGAATGAGTGACTTGTGGTGGTGTCCTCATTCTACCATCCCACAGCCCTGGCTTCTCTGAATGTCTCTGCCTCTGGGACAAGCCTTTATCTTTCACTCTGTTCGCCCAAATAGCAAAAACAGTTGGTGTCCCCCCTTCTGTCACTGATCTGGTGTTTTTTTTCAGCTAAAAATGCCGGGAGGTCCTGAACATTGTTGGACTACCTCTGAACTCTGGACTTGAAGACCCGGGAGGGAAGGGTCTGATGAAACCAAAGCCGTACATGTTGGAGCCAGTGGCACAGAACTGGAGTACACCCACCAGGAGAACAGGGCTGGTGAGACCCACCTGAGTCTGCAGTCTAGCGACAATGTCCTTCCGGGCTTTCATGACGGCGTCCAGCTTCCCAGACACCATGATGGAGAGGCCCTGGTCTTTGGCAAGAGACAGCTCCAGATGGGCACCAGTCCTCTGCATGATCTCCAAGCAGATTTTTGCTTGTTCACCTTCTCCAAACTGGTTCATGTCCTTGTATTTTCTCTCCTCCAAGGGTACATGGAACACCTACTCAGGAAAGGTCAAAAAGGGAAGGTGAAGACATCATCTCTATGTATTCCTGCTCCTCGCCCCTGTTCTAAGGCCAGAGAGACTGGGGTGGAGAGGCAGGCAGAAAGCACCAAAGGACAGGAGGCTGGCGCTCCAGCAAAGAGAACGACTCCCTGACACAGCAAAGAAGCATCAGGTGGCAGTGAGTGCAGCGGAGGGAAGAGACGGGGAGAGGAGAGGCTGGGAGACAGGGAGACAAAGAGAACCACCACGCTCAGAGGTCAGCAAAAGGGTGAGGGCAATGAACAGGGGCAGGCAGGGAGCAGTATGAGCACAGTGGGGTGCAGTCCAAGCAGGAAGAAAGGAAAGGGCCGGGTCCCTCTGCCTCTTCTACAGCAAGAGGAGAAGGCAACGAAGCAGGGTTCAGGCAGAAGGATACAAGCTGACCGATGATCCAGCTTCGCTCCAGCTGTTCTGTGGAGGAGGGAGTGAGCAGAGGCAAGGGTGGAAGCAGGAGGAACCAAGATGACTCCTGTTCTTGGGTCTGAACCCCTATGTAGAACATGGTGCAGTTAACACGATCAGGAAGACTGAGGACACACCAGTCCCATCTTAGACAGCTACCAGAATTGAAAGATCCAGGATGCAATCGGTTAAGAGTCTCAGGTTCAGTGAAGGGGACTTCTCAGCAAGTGGGTGGTAGGTAATCGGCAACCACGACCCAACACGAGTGCACAGAGAAAGAAGTACTTTGCCTGCCAATATCCCATGCTAAGGTAGCAGAGAGATGGGGTAACGAGATCAAAGAAAACCAAGAAAATGGGGTCGTGTACGCCAAAAGAAGATGACTTGCTTTGACATGGTGGGAGAGAAGGCAGAGAAGACGGACAAGTTCTTGTTGGGGCTGGTGACGTGGAAAGCCACTTCCAGCAACTGGGAGCAGAGACGGTTGCAGTGGACCTAAGAAACAATGGGACCTGTTCCTCTTGAGTGCCGGGACCAGACGGTGAGCATGAGCACGGATGGCTTCACCAGCAGTGGGGTCGGATCTACTCCTAAAGCCTCCCCCCTCACAGGTCCCAAAGCACGCTCATTCGTGTGTGTTCAGAACCCATTCCATCAGATGCTACCACTTCCTACATGGAGGAGCAGGTAAAGAAAAGAAAGGAGTTTCTACCTGAGTGATGACAGAAGCTTTGATGGGCCGGATCTTGTTACTCCAGGCGCCAGCAGGCTCCTGGGCATTTTCCAAGCAAGCTGATTTCTCCGGGAGTGGAGGAAAGGCATCTTTGTAGGTTGGGGGGTCACTCTCCTCTTCTGAATTTAACGTAGCAACTGGACCGGCCAACATGGATTAAAAGGAAATACAGTGCTTTCAACATAGACAAAAAAACACTTGGAGAGTTTTAATGTCAAGAAAGAAGAGAAACAACATTAATTGCTTGAGTGACACCCTGTACCCCAATCCCCCCATTCAGTGATGGGAAAGCACCCCAGGAGGTCCCCAGGCCCAGCGTGCCCTCAGGTTCAGCATGTGGCCTGGAGAAGCAGCCTTCCTTATGAGTGGTCAGTTCAGACACTGGGGGCCCCACTCCTCTCTGAACGCGGTGAGCCCCTTGTAAACAGGCCTTACCACAAAGAATTTTAGCCCCAGACCCTGCTGATCCTGTACTTAAAAAATCACAACTATGATAATGCCTGGCACATAATCAGCCCTTCAGTTCGCAGAACAAGATGACGCTGCTGCTCAGTACTGCCCGTGGGGACTGCCTCAGAGGCCGACTCCAGCCGACTGCCCACCAGAGCACACGGTGCTGAAAATCACCCTTGTGGGAGCTGCCATCTCTGACCCCCGCCCCCTGCAAAGAGCAACAAGAGCAGTAAGCGCTTCCATCCCCCACAGTGCCCTGATCATTCACGGTTTTATGTCCCATTAACCACAGCTCTGTGAAAACAGGAGAGGGACTGTTTTGGATCACCCCAAATGCCCCAGCAATGGCAGGGCTCAATAAAACCCACTGTGAATGGATGTGCCACAGAGCAGGGAGATGACCTTTGGAATCAGACAGGCCTGCGTCCATCTCGAGGTTCACCACTTCTGGCTGCGCGGCTGTGCTATCCTGGGACACCAGTAAAGGCCTGGCGCTGACAAGCAGCTGGAGCCTGTCGGAGCCTTGCTTCCCTCATCTAGAAATGCAGACTCTACAGGGCTGGTGAAAGAGTACATCTGGCAGGCACTCT
The DNA here is from genome assembly GCF_963455335.1 of Martes martes. Classification (NCBI taxonomy): domain Eukaryota; kingdom Metazoa; phylum Chordata; class Mammalia; order Carnivora; family Mustelidae; genus Martes; species Martes martes. The sequence goes on along the minus strand of NC_137890.1, from coordinate 149,899,187 downwards.
GCACGATGTGGGCCTCCACTGCCTCCACTGCCCTAGAAATGAGCACTTATAACACAGCCAGTGGGATGCACGAAGTGAATTTTTTCTTTTAATTACACTTAACTTAATTACACTTAACAACTGACTGTTGATTCAGTTAATCTACTCTCTCACCTGAAAATTTTAAACAATTCTACACACAGCTGAAAGATTACAGATCAGACTTTAGCATTCAAATCAAGCTATCCTGTTTTTGTAAATATATACCGGATTTTGAAGGATTTTAGTTCAGCACACCTGGGGGCCAGCAATTTTGAAAAACAATCTCATTTTAATGACCGAGGATCAAAATCACTGGCTTTCCAGAAAGGAAGTGGTCCACACTTCAAAACTTTCTGCACCCAGAAGTATCTGTCAGTCTGCCCAATTCCACCCTGCACAGAAGGGCCACGCAGGCAGTGCCAGACGGAGCAGGGAAGAGGTGGGAAGCCAGGCTCCACCCCGCAGCTCCAGTCCCAAAAGGCACTTCTCAAAGGCCCTAAAGGTCTGACAAAGATTTGGAAGCAGCGGCGTCTCCAAGTGGGAAGATGAGGACAAAAGGGTGTTCACCTTTCATCTGTTGCGGAACCAGCCCACTTCGGTGTTCAGCAAAGCTCTCTTGGGTCAAAACTGCAACGGAGCTCATGGTTGATCTCGCGCCTACGCACAATCCGGGTGAGCCACTGAAGCGGGAGGGAGGGCGGCAGAGAGGAGAGAGTCAAGGCACAGCTAAACTGCGAGGCACAGAGTTTTAGCCAAAGGCTTCATCCTGTTTTACCAGCAAACCACACCGTTTTCTTCACTTACAACCTCTGATACAAGAGGATACCCAAACTTTCAGTAAATGAGGAAAGGAAAAATGCAAATGCAGGATGGTCCTTGGATAACTCTCTCCTCAAAGGTTATCCTCTATGTGAGGAGCCAGAGGCCCCAGCTGACAGCTCCAGTCCCATGATCTCTGGGGCTATATATATATATACACACACACACATATATATACAGCCTGCAGATCAACCTCTGGAAGCTTCTCCTAACAGCCATCTCAGTTATTTTGTTAATTTGTTCATCCACGTGCCTCCTGATGCTTATAAAATACACCACAGGACAGTGGCTACAAGAAGCAATCAGCCCGCCTCTGCAACGATAGCGGGCCCGGTCAGCAAGGCCCAGTGCACCGCACCCCCTAGCAATGCCCACAGGCCCCAGGGTGCAAAGAGCAGTCTCTCAGCATCCATTGGTGACACTGTAACAGCAAAGGAGCGGGCAGTGAAGCGCTCGACAGGGGCTGGTTCTTGTCTGGATGTCTTAGCTCTTAGGGGTCAGAGTGGACTCAGAGCAGGTGGGACTCAGCCCAAGGGCACACAGTTCCTCAGTTCATGGAAGGCGCCAAGCAGTCTCTGCCTCCAGACCCCACGCCTGAGGGCCGGGGTACTCAGTAGGATTCGGACTCATGCAGGCAGGTATGTTCACTTCCTCCCTTCAACTCTAGGTGAGCTCCAAGCTACTGTGATGAGGAGAAACCCACTCTTTCATGCCATTATGCGCCAAGTGTCTTTCTCCACCACCATGGCAAAGCATAAGAGAGCTAAGTGATGTAATAAGAGAGAGTTTTTGCATAATTTTCACAGCTCTGTGAAACCTTGTTCCAAGTTCAAGAAAATTAAGCCCTGCATTCCTCAAGAGAGGCAAGATCCAAATTCAGATAATCCTGAACAAACGTAATTCACATTTGAGAGAGAAAAGCCTTAAAACTAGGTGGAAGCCAGATGACGCACCTGAAGGGCGCACGTGGACATGGCTCCTGTCGTTACAGCAAGTCTCTCAGAAGCCACTAGAAACGTAACGAAAGAAGGTACACATGCAGCCCAGGGACAAGAAACCTTCAGAAAGGACAATCACACTTACCAGCAAAACGGTCAGTAGCCAGAGAGTCCGTCCTGAGGCCGCCTCTGTCAGCCTGCCAGTTTTTGCTGTGTGGGACAGGAAGGGAGGGCAAACGAGAAGAAAACCAGAGGGAAGTTACTTATCTGCATTCTATAACCCAGATCCTTTTACCTCCCAACCAGAAGAAGGCAAAACGTTATTTATACTTTGCTTACTAATACTAATATTTAGACAAGTTTCTTGGGGGGAAAAAAGGATGCTCTGCCCCCAGGCTACTAGCTTCAAACAAAACCTATCACAGTAAAATCTAAACCACCCAGAACTTTGAGAGGGCAACTTTTCCCCCTGGACCTGAGGGAGTGATCCCTTAATGTCAAAACTTTTAAATTTGACCATTTTGAAGTAAAATCCTTACACAATTGATGGCTCTCCTGCATGGCTGAGTAATTTCTCCTGCATACCCCTTAATCTCTGACTGCTGTGCCACAAAGACAAAGACTCGGTGAACCTGTGCTACCATGCAGTACAGAATGTGGACCTTGGGGTCCCGAGCTCTTTAGGGTGACTGAGAGCTACTGCCTTTATGAGCTCGCTATGGGTTTGTAGTTACTTTGTTCTCACTGTTCTCCTGTAAAAGTCCTTCGGTCCCTTCTAATCCACTGGGGATTTAGAAACCAGCCATAAAATAGCAGGGTTGGAAGAAGTCTTCAAAGGCTGTCTGGGGAGGACCAAGAACTACTCTGTGAAGCAAGAGGGTGTGGGCCATCTTGCCTTGGGGACTTCGAGAGAGGGAGGCTTCCCAGTAGGTTACCTGCCGCTTTACACAAACCCCACACACACTCAGTAAAGTGCAAGGAGGTGGATTTTACGATGGGGGTAAGTTAGGTGTCCAAAATGGGAGAATCTACAACAGTAATAAGAACTCCGACGACCTAAATGGAGAATAACATTGCCAAATTCTTGCCCATACGGTGATGTGTAATTCAGAAGCTAGAAGACAGTTCGCGGCAATCAGAGATATATCAGCAAACTCTGGATTTAAGAGGGTCTCATTATCCAGCAGCGTTTCAGGACTTTAAAAAAAAAAAAAAAAATCTCTAAATGCAGGGTTTGAGTCACACAGGGAAAGTACAAGCCAGAGAAGTTCCGGCCTCTCTGGGGCCCGAGTCCCACCAGACACTCCTCTGTACCAAGACGGAGAGAGAAAAATAGATATACACTGACCAGGACAACTCTGAGAATCTCCCTCCAACAATGCTAACCCACAAGTTCTAAAGATTAAGACTTTTCTGTGAAATCAAAGCGTCAGAGTAGCATGTCCACAGGTGGATTTCGATAAGGTATAGAGCACTTGGAATCCCTGGGGTTCCAAGTGTCTAGCCTGTGCACACTTAGCCAGGCTAGGCACAAGATGGAGGTGTTCTAGGTCAAAGTGCCAGCAGTGAACCCAGGACCCAGGTGTCCACCCTGCCCTCCTTGCTCAGAACTCGTACTTGGGCTGTACCTGCTCTTCTACCTGCTGACCTTGCATCTCAAAAGCCTCCCACTCCAGGTCACGCTATGTCACTTCCTAAAACCCACAGCCATCTACTCCCTAATGAGAGACAGACAGACAGACAGCATCTCCACATGACCACGTTCACACCCTCTTCTCTGGGTTTCCACTGACCAGCCTCCTTCCGGCCCTTCTGGACAAGGGAAAATCTTCAGTGCCCAGTGATAACCACTAGGTAAGCCTGTAAAATACAGTAACTGTCCATCCCACTTCCCCTCCTCCCAGGAGCAATTTCTACCCTGCACCTAGAGTCACCTAAGATAAGACCAATTCCTAAAAGTCTCTTCTGAGATAGCTCACACACCTTTCAGCAGTCAATCCCAGCCAGCTCTTCTACGAAACTCCTTAGTCCAAGAGGCTCAAGAAAGGGTCACCAACCCCACTAAACCTACTAATGTGTCAGAGGGAGAGCCTATCCCAGAGCCTCTAACGACCCCAAGTGTGCACAGGCCCTTGAGCAGCAGAACAGAGTGGATCTCCAGAAAGTCCAGACTTGTCTGACAAGATATGTGGGGTCTCTAGTCCCTAGATTTCCAGTGGCAGTTTATCACAGCTGGAAATGAATGGATCGCAACAAGTAGCAGAGTTAACATCTGGGGCTCCGATATCATCAAATAAAGTTTCTCATTTTCTTATAAACTTCTCAAAACCCCATCTTTTTAGAATCCACTTTAAACACACACCGGATAATACATAAGTATAAAAGGCCAATGGCAGCCCTCCTAACATGCTCTCAGCATGACTGCCTACCTGCCTCTACTTCCACAAAGCAGCACCTAAGAAAACTGTCCCCCACAGCCTTATGTCCACCTAAACCTGCTCCCCACCAGCCCTTGCTCTGCCTTCACAGATAATACCCAGCAAGATGACTCGCACTCCATCGAGTCCTTGGACGACCTCACCAGTGATCACTGCTATGTTAAGTTCTCAGGGAACCTTACACAGGCTTCATTATCTCCCATCCAAGTACTAACCAGGCCCGACCCTGCTTAGCTTCCGAGATCAGACGAGATCGGGCACGTTCAGGGTGGTATGGCCGTAGACTCCATTATCAAAGAATAGAGGCCAAACATGCTATCACAGTTCCTCACTTAATCTAATAAACCGCTCAAATCGAGCTGGAAAGGGACCTCAGGCACCACTTGACAGCAATCTTTGACTACCACCAGAGAGGACCTGTGCGGCTTTCCAAGGGAGCCCCACTTCACCTCTGCACAGCTGTCAGAATAGTCTGCCTCATGTAGTGCCAAGATCTACAACTTCTTGCTCCACTCTTGCCACAAAGAACAAGTCCACTTTTCTCTACAAGAGTGCTTCAGACATGTGAAGCCCTTTCTCCTCTAGTTCTTCCCAAGATTGCTCAAATCCCTTCCTCATTTTGATTGCTCTCAAGTACTTTCCCTGAAGGAAGCATTGAAATCCACTCACTCAAAGCAAATCTCAAACTACTCTCACTGTGGACTTTAAGTCTTATTTCTCAGAGTGTAAATGTGGGGGGGGGTGCGCAGGGGAACACATCTCAAAATATAACTAAGCAGCAAACAGAACTAGACCCAAAGGAAGGCAGGCAGACAGAAGCACAGACTCTTCTCTTCCATCCTGGAGAACTGTCAGGCACTCCTATCATGTGGGAGAAACGCAAAGTCCCAACAACATCTGTGGACTACATCCGAAGCTTGGTCCTAACACACAGACAACAGGAGAAGTCTTCAAAGGAAAAATTCTCCTTCTCTACTAGAAGTACTTGTTGATTCCCTGGTGCCGTTCTGCCAATTATATTTTCAAAAGGAAAAGTCTTTGCAAAGACGTAAAAGCAGGGAAAGAACTTTAGCTCAGCCACCTAATGACAATCTCCCTGCTTCACAAAACTAGACAGGACTGAAAACCGACGAAATCAAGAACCTCCGGTGGAAACCCAGAACTCCCTTCCTCTTCTTCCAAAATTAAATTTACTTTTATCCCCACACTAAACCTGCAAAGGAATTTTTCTCCCAAAAGTACTTCTCAAGACCCACAAACCAAGCTTGAGAACAAACCCAAATTCCCCGCGGGCTAAAAGTTCCCAAAGCCCCAAGGCGAGCGAGCGAGGCCCCCACGAGGGCCAGGTGAGCGGCTCCGGCGAGTTCCGAAGTCGGCACCCGTCCCGCAGGAGGAACTTTCGCAGATGCCACCTCAGCAGGCCCTCCCACAGGCCACGCGAGCCCGCGGGCGGGGACAGGCTTAAAGGGGCAGTAACGCGCTCGGCCTCCCCGCCTTTCATCCAAATTCGGTATTTTTCCGTAATGTATTTTTCGTGCGCGGACCCTGGGGTGCGTCCAAGTTGCGCGGCAGCCCCCCAGGGCAGCAGGCCCACCCGACCACGTAGACGGGCAGCAGGTGGAGGTGCAGCTGGGCCTGCACGGGCCCTGCCACTGTCCCGGCCCTGGCCCTGCCCTTCGGGACCCGCACTGCACTCCCGGCACCCCCCTCTCCCATCCCGGGCCGGAGGAGGGGCGCGGGGGGTGGGGTGGAGGGAGCAGCTCGGCGGCCGGACGCCCACGTCACCCTCCCGGGCCCCAGGTCCGCCGCCCCTCCCCCGCACCGGGCTAGGGGGCTGGGGGGGGGCCCCGGAGGGAGCGGGACCCCGAGGGGTTGCCTCCGCGGGAGGCGCCGGTGTGTGCGTGCGGGGGGGCACGCGGGCCGGCGCCAGCGACTCGGGAAAGTTTCTCACTCTTCCCAAGCCGGCGCCGCGGCCCATGCGCAGTGCTGACACGTAGCCGCCCCCCGGGTCGGGCCGAGCGGCGGAAGGGGAGGGGGCGCTTGGGACGGGAGGACGCCCGGTTGGCGGCAGGGGGGGAGGCGGCCGCGGCCCCTCCCCCGCCCCGCGCTCCACGTCGGCAGCCCGCGCCCCGCCCGCCCCGCGCCGCAACTTCCCCGTGCGCCCCCTCCGCGCTGGCGCCCGCCCCCGTCCCCCTGCGGCCCGTGCTCACTGCTCGGGGTCGGCCCGTCCGTCCCGCCGTTCCGCCGCCCGAGCGCCGGTCCGCTCGCCGCCCTCCGCGGTGAAGCCGGGCCGCGCTCCGAGACCGGCGCCCGGGCCCCCGCGGCTATATAGGGCGGCGGCTCCAATCCCGCCGAGACACGTCAGGCGGCGGCCGCCCCGCCTCGCCCCGCCCCCGCCGCCGCCGCCGCCGCGCCCACGCCCCGCCCCCGCCGCCCCCCGCAGGGTCCCCACGCGCGGCCCCCGCCCCGCCGTGCCGGGGCGAGCGGTCGGGGTCTGGACCCAACTCCGGAAGGGCTCCGTGGCTTCCAGGGTGGGCGGTGGGGTTGGAGGCTTGAGAAATGTACCCCCCAACCCCCACCACCTCTGGAGCGCGGCGTGGAGACCCGCACCGGCCGGCCCAGTCACCGGCAATACCGCCTGCCTCCCCTCCCGAAACAGAAATGAGACCGCGAAGGACAACGCAAAGGAAATTAACTGCCGCCTCCTCCCGGTGCACAGATGGATGCTGAGGCGGCTCCAACCGAACCCAAGTCTGTGCCCCAGAAGTTCGGAGCAGCTTCCTTCCGGGTGCTCCCGGAGGGTTCTGCTCCTGGTGTAGCTCATCACCTCCACAAGTAGCCCTACTCGCTGACCACTCTCCTCCTGTCCATGGTGCATGCTGTCTGCATGGAGGTAAGAACGGGTATGCCTACTACGTGCCCAGCCCAAGAGCCAGCAGGAGAGAGAATCACCTCCCCCCCAGGGGCTTCCACCCTAGATGGGGAGATGGCTGATCAGGTCTTCGTCCCTTGCATAATAAATGCAGTTTGATTTTTTAAAATCAAGGGCAGGCCCAGCACAGGAATCCGTAGAATTGTACCTCTTGTACAGCTTGTACCTCTGATGGAAGTGTCCCGAGCAGAGTCCTGCATGCATTACGTGAGTGCCCCACACAGGGCAAGAGCACGGAATTGTGGGCAGAAGAGGACGTCTTCAGCAGGAAGCCCAGAGCCAGGTCAGCACAGCTGGCAGCTCTCATACAGGTGTTGCTGAGTTGGGGAGGATGACTGGAGTTTGGAGTGGCAGAAAGCACGACCAGATGTACTTTTTTCAGTGGAACACAAAGTGCTGGGGGGAGGGGGTTGGGCCACTGCAGTTGTTCAGTGTGAAGATGACACCAGCTTTCGGTTGTGGTTGGCAATGGTACATGAACTAGGTGGCCAGATTTGGAAGGTAGCACCAAGAAGTTCCTCACTAACTGAAGGCAGAGCCGGATAGGAGTTAAGAATGGCAGGGAGGGGCACCTGGGTGGCTCTGTCAGTCGGCAGCATAGTGGCTCAGTCATTAAGCCTCTGGCTTCCACTCAGGTCATGATCCCAGGGTCCTAGGATTCCCGCATCGGGCACCCTGCTCAGTGGGAGGCTTGCTTCTCCCTCTCACACTCTCCCTGCTTGTGTTCCTTCTCTTGCTCTGTCAAATAAATAAATAAAATCTTAAAAAAAAAAGACAAGGGAAAAAAAATGTCAGGGAGGTTCTTGGCTGCCTGCACTGAGACCAGGAGACTAAAGGAAGACCAGACTGGAAAGGGAGGAGTGTGATGCAAAAAGCTGCCTTGGCGATGTGATGTGAGATGCCCACTGGATGGCCAAGTGCAGATGTCAAGTAGGAAACTGCATGTGCAAGCTGAAGGTCAGGGGAGAAGCCCAGCCCAACCAGCAGGAGCCCCTCATGACATCACTAAGGAAGAGAAACTATGTGAGGCAGTCAAAAATCCACCCTGTAGAGCCAAAGACATCATTGTCAAAGCACTGCCCCAAGTCCCTAGGGTGGGACCTGGACAGGTGGCATATCCTTACACTTGGAAGAACCTCTTGAAGCACCAAGCTCTTCAGCATCCCTTACTATGGTTATTAGTGTTTGCAGGTAGTCCTTCCATGGAGACTAACCAACCAGCAACTCAGACAAGTGTGTTTTTTCGTTTTGTTTTTAAAGTCAGTACTGTGTGTATATGTGGGGGGGGGGGGGGGCGGGGGGGAGGGTTGAGAGGGAGGAAGAGGGGAGGGATTCCCAAACAGTTGGCAGGTCAACTGTCAAGAAACTTCCAGTGAAGCTTGGCAATCACCACAGTCAGAAGCTCACACAGTAGCTGCTGCACAGAAGCTCTTAAGAGATGTAAAAAGACACTGTAAAATAAGATGTTGAATTTGTGGTACAGACCATCCCAGGATGCTTCTTTGCTGATCATTATGACCAGCTTTTCTTCCAAGCAAGCTTCAGTGCATTGAAACTAATAGTTTGTAGAGGCAGATTTTGAGAGCGCTGGGTCCAGCAATAGTCACACCGGATAATGTGTGAGGAAAACCCCTATGGGTACCTCAAAAAGGGAACATCAGTCTGTGATGTTTGGGTTTTCAGCTCTCAAGGGGGATATACATGGGAGAAGATGTGGGCTTGCTCAAGTTAAAATTTAGAACAGATCCCCAGCCCCTCAGAGCCATGGCCCTCAAAAGAAGTCTCAACAGAAGGTAGGCCATTTAGGGGGGGAAAAAGAAGAAAACAAACCCACCAGCATAGAGACTTTCCAATCTGCTCTACCAGGTGATGGGAGCTCCTCTTGAGCATCAGCAACCATGGACTAACACTCAATAAAGATTTAGGGCTCAAGTCCTTACAACTCCATTTTTCTAAGACCCCACCAGACGAAATCCAGGAATTAGCAACACAGAAAGCAACCCCACACAGCAGAAAATAAACCTCATACCAGGCTACAAATCATATCCACAAATCTATCCACAATGTAGAGAGGCTGTAAGTCCAAAATTCAGAAACAAAGAAGACTGAAGTTGGATTAGACTCAAGAACTTCAGATGACAGAACTATCAGATTGAGACTGTAAAAAAAATCCTAAAGTGATTAGAGATGTAAGACAGAAAGGTGGCCTTTAAAAACTGTCAAGACATAGAATAAATGCAAAGGGTTAAGAGCTACTGATAAGAGCGGAGCCTGGGTGGCTCAGTCAGTTAGTTATGCATCTGGCTTTTGGTTTTGGCTCAGGTCATGATCTCAGCTTTTGCTTGAGATTCTCTCTCCTCTCCCTCTGTTCTCCAACACCCTCGCATATGCTTGCTGTCTCTCAAATTAATAAAGTCTTTTAAAAAAAAATAAACAAAACTATAGATAAGAGAATGAGAAAGTCCAACATATGTCTAATAGAAGTTCCAAAAGAAGCCATCACAAGGAACAGAGAAGCAGTACTGGAAAAATAGCAGGGAAAATTCTAGGATGTAATGATACCTCCTTCCCCTTATGCAAGAAATAGAGCAGGTAGCTGGCAACATCGTTTAAAATAATCCACCCTGAAACATGCCAAAGACAAGAGTAGAACCTAAAAGCAACTAGAGAAGAGGCAGCTTACCTACGGAGGAACACCAGGAGACAGCACAACGCCTGCCAGAGGCCAACAAACCAACACCTGTAAACTATGCTGAAGCAAGTACCTGTCGATTCAGAACCCTTTCTGTCATTTAAAGACATTTAGACTACGAGCAAGCTATTACTACAGACGGATGGCTGCTGGAATAATCACTGAAGGACAGGCTCCAGCAAGGAGGAAGCGAGAGCCAGAGAGTCCTGCCAGGAAGAATACTGACAAAGAAACCAGTAACCCATATAAAGTGAAACAAGTGCTGATCACATACTAAACAATAAAATCGGGAGGAAATTAAAATACAAAATGTAATTAAAATAGTAAGCAGCAACCAAATATAAGATGAAAGGAAGAAACTGAAGTTGGAATATTTCAGATCATTATTTGAGAAAAGCTTAGAAATATTAATTTTAGACCTTGTTGAATTAATGATACAAACTTAAAGATAATCTAGTGAAAGCACAATTTTTAACTTTCAAATTAAAAAAACTAAACTCCCATTCAAACAGAAGTTCCTGGCAATATTCTAGATCTTGGATGAGATCTAGCTTAGTGGATCTACTAATGGTATAGTAGGTTCAGAGGTATTCACTACATTATACATGATTACTTACCAGTTACATTACTTTGTATTAGTAATTATTAACTGAAAGAAATGAAAAAAGAAAACAGAATAGGAAGCAGGAGAAGTAAAAAACGAGCAAGGCAAATGAAGCACAAAATATGGAAGAAATGAATCCAGATGTGGTAATAATCTACTGTAAATACAAAACCCAGCTAAAAGCTAATTCAGCCACCTAAACCATGTGGACAGAGGCTGAAAGTCAAGGGATGGAAAAATAGTCCAGGTAAGTCCTAACTGATGAAAGCTGAGCTAGCCATATTAATTTCATATAAAGTAGACTGTAGAGTAAGAACTAAGAAGGTCAAGATTAAAAAACCCAAGTCAGTTCCAAGTATAATTATGTACATATCTAATAATATAGCTACAAAATATATAAAATAAGAACAGGAAGGTCACTAGAAGTTGACATATCTAGGATTACAGACAAAGGCAAACTCAGCTCTTCTGGTAACACAGATTATGAAGATTAAAACTGTACAGAAAATTAAAACAATGTAGTTAATAAATCTACTTCATTGGATTTATGTAATCCTTCACCCAATTATTAGAAATGACCTATTCCTTTCAATCCTAATAGAATTTTTATAGAATCTGGCCAGCATCTAGCACAAAACAAAAACAATTAACAGCATAACATTCTCTAAATACAAAACAATCAATTAGGAGTCAACTTAAAATTTTAAGAAGCCTGGAAATTTAAAAAGTTGCTTCTAAATAACTCATGGGTCAAAGAAGAAATCTGAAAATATTTAGAACTAAACAATAAGCAGTTCCTTATCCAAACAAGCCAGAGTGTTGTTTGGACGCAAGTTTATAGCCTTAAGCCGTAATATTAGTGAAGAGGGAAAAGTAAAAATTTAATCATCCTCTCCTGAAATTAGAAGAACGGAATAAATCTAAAGAAAGTTTAAATTAATACAGACAAGAAATTAATGAAATAAGAGACATACAAGAGAGAATAAAACTTTCAAAGGAGTCTTTAGAAAGATCAGTTAGATCTCTGGGCAGATAGTGACCAGTGGGAAAAAAAAATAAGAACAGGTACGAAGAGGCAATACTAAGAATTCAAGGGGGTCAAAACTACGGACACAGCAGAGACTCTGAAAAATCATACAAGAATTCTACTAAGACAAGCATTATCAAAAACCTTGAGGGTACCTGGGTGGCTCAAGTGTCTGCCTTTGGATCAGGTCATGACCCCAGCATTCTGGGATGGATGAGGACTCCTTGCTCTCCCTCTACCCTTCCCTGCCTGCTTGTGCACACTCTCTCTTTCAAATAAATAAAATTAAAAAAAAAAAAACACAAAACTTGAACACTCACATACACACGTGCACACGCGCGTGCGCGCGCACACACACACACACACCCCTTGAAAACAGAGGAAATAGGCAACTTCAGAGTTAGAAATGGAGTTTATATAACCAATCCTCCTAAATTTTCAAAGAAACAAATATAAAGATCTCAGCAGAGAGGCCCACCTGCTTTTATAAGGAAGCCCTAAGAAATTACCTTCCCAATTCACTTAAAAGCTAGGAGGACTTTAATATTTCCTAGACAAGGATAACAGGAGAAAAGAATGTTATTACTTCATAATCTAGCAAATTGTTCTAGAAAGTCAAAACAATATATAACTATAATGTCCATTTTATTCCAATCATGCAAGGTGGTGTAATACTGGAAAGATTAAGTAGGGGTGGGCACCTGGGTGGTTCAGTTGGTTGAGCGTCCAACTCTCGATCTCAGCTCAGGTCTTGATCTCAGGGTTGTGAGTTCAAGCCCCACTTTGGAGCCTACTTAAAAAAGACAAGACAAGACAAAGTAATTTACCACATGATTACACCAGGGCAAGAATGATTTTTATCACCTCATAATATTCAAATGAAGAATCTGATATAATTTGCCCATTCCTCATAAAAAGGAAAAATACACAGACAGCTCCCTAGCTAAATGTTAGGCGCCTACCAGAAGCTCTCATGAGAAGCATTCACTTTAGGATCGCAAAGACCAAAAGGGTTGCAACTGGGCACTTTCCCTATTCTAACCTAGGCTTGAGATCCTAGCCAGGGCAGGAAGGCAAAAAGAAACTGAGAAACTGGAAACAACTGTCCAAGTACAAGAGCCAAGAGGAGCTATGGATACACTATTAGAGCTCAAAGTTTCCTGGAAACAGGATGAGTACACAGAATCAAACATGTTCCAAAACACCAGCAACATCAGAATATCAGAAGTCAATCTAATAAGAAAATAATAGGATTTACAGAGAAGGTTCTAAAAACCTTTGTCAAAATCCAGAAAAGACCTAAAAATAAATGGAGAAATGCCACATTCACCTATCTAGGAAGACTTAATCATAAAGACTGTATTTCTCCCCTAATCAGACTAGAAATTCATGCAAATGGAGCTTAGCCCTCAAAAGGGGGTGTGCAGGTGTGTGTACACATGGAATTTTGCAACATTTTATGCAATTTTAATTTAGGTAATATTACTATCTACCTTTTTTTTTAAAAGATTTTATTTATTTCTTTGACAGACAGAGATCACAAGTAGGCAGAGAGAGAGGAGGAAGCAGGCTCCCCACTGAGCAGAGAGACCACGATCCGAGCCGAAGGTAGAGGCTTCAACCCACTGAGCCACCCAGGTGCCCCACTATCTACCATTTTTATAATACTGTATTGTGTAACAATATTTCTGTAAATAATTTTTAGAATATTTACATATGCAATTATATTTATTCAACAAATCTTATACAAAAGATCAAAGGCCAAGAACCGCCAATTACAGCTGAGGAAAATAAGGTAGGGAGAACTTGCCCTCCCCAATACCAAGCTTTCACAGCTATAGTAATTCAGACAGTGTGATGCAGGACAGAGAACAGTGGAGCAGATGGGAGGCACGACACAGACATCCTAACAGACAACTGTCACTTCTATCAGAGATGAACTTGTGGACAAATTACAATTGATGCCTCCGTGAAAACTGGCTATCTAGATGAGGAAAAAGTGTAGGTCCTTACTTTATACCACTCATAGGGCCTACTAAGGCTGAAGATGCAAACACCATGAGACAGCAATCCCACTTTTTTTTTTTTTTTGGAAGATTTTATTTATTTGACAGAGAGACAGCGAGAAAGGGAGCAGAAGCAGGGGGAGTGGGAGAAGGAGAAGCAGGCTTCCCGCCGAGCAGGGAGCCTGATGTGGGGCTCTATCCCAGAGCCCTGGGATTATGACCTGAGTTGAAGTCAGACACTTAATGACTGAGCCACCCAGGTGCCCCTGGAAGATTTTATTTTTAAGTAAACTCTACACCCAATACAGAGCTCAAACTTACAATCCTGAGATCAAGAGTTGCACACTCCACCGACTGAGCCAGCCAGGCGCCCCAACAATCTCACTTTAAATGTCTGTTTTTGCAAAAAAGCTTTCCCGTGTGAGTAAAGGGAAACCTAGACAAGGATGCTGTCCTCACAGCACCCTGGTAGCGACAGCCAACAATACCCTGTCAATGACTAAACACGGATAAAGGTGTGTAATTTGGGCTACTTACCCTCTTTGCTTTAGCTAATTACCTGACGGGACTCCGTGGAGTGGAGCCGCGCTGAGGGGGGTCAGGAAGAACAATGGACCAGAGAACACCTCCGAGGCCATGGGGGCTGTCAGGTCTGATCCTTGCTCAGAGGCCCTGCGATCCTGTAAGAGGCCGGCGCTGAGGGATGGGAATGTTTTGCATGGTCTGCTGTCCCACACTGAGTGTGGTGGTCGGGTCTGGGCAAAGAAGAGTATGCTTTCATCCCATCCTGAGAGGATTCAACTTATTCCTCCCTGGCTATAAACTATAGTGGCAGGTTAACTGGGAGGACTTTCTAATACCCCACATCAAAACTAGGTTCCTTTCTTTGCTCAGAAAGGCTATTTATTGCTGTAGGACATCCAACTTGGCAGCCTTGTTCCCTAAAGTACAGCTGTCCCATTCCAGTCAGGCGGGAAGCGAACGGCCTCGGGCTGCCTTCTCCATACCGCTCAGATTTCTCTGTAGGAGTGATAGGAAGGGGACCAGAGTGTTCTTCAGGGACCCCGCTACTAGATTTCCATGTCTTTTTCTTCCACCTAAGTGGCAGCTAAGTCATTACAGGCATCCACAGTGAGGACAGACTGTGTGCAGAAAACCACACCTGTGGTCAAGACAAGTTCAGAGTCTTGCTTGGATCCTATTTGGGTCACCTTGGCAAGTCATTTAAGCTCTCAATTTCTACAAGTTTCCCATTTGTAAACCCTTGGGGCCTTTGTAAATTGTTACAAAGATTAAGGAAGATAAAACTGCCTTACTGTAGCCAGCCATCTCACTGTATGAGAATATTAACATTTAATTCCACTGAACAAATACATTTAATGTAGCACTCCACTAATTTCATGAATATTGAAATAATCATTGTATCTTTATACAGATGAGGACAGAATAGCATTTATTTAGAGCCTAATTCAAGAGCATGTGTCAGATAAACACTGTAACTCTTTTTATTTTTTTTAGAAAGATTTATTGTTTATTTTAGAGAACGAGAGTATGCAAGAGAGCACCCACGAGCCGAGCCAGGGAGCAGAGGGAGAGAGAGAACTCCAAGCTGACTCCCTGCTGAGTGCAGAGCCTGTTATAGGGCTTGATCTCATGACCCCGAGATCACAACCAGAACAAAAACCAAGAGCAGGATGTTCAACCGACTGAGCCACCCAGGCACCCCCACACCTTGTAACTCTTTAAAAAGCAAATGGCACAATGAGTTAATGGATTTCCATAGAAATGAAAGGAAAACTGCCTCTTAGCCATGCTGGCCAATAAATACTGTGACATGTGGCGACTGATACTCGAGACATGGCTAGTCCCAACTGGTGCATGCTTTGGGTCTGATATTGAAGACTTCATAGGGAAAAAAACACAATGAAAAACACCTTGCTGATGACTCTGTACTGAACACATGAAGAAACAATGCTCTGGATTGGGATAAACAAAATATGTTATTGAACTTAATGTCACTTGTTTCTTTTTACACTTTTAAGGTACACAGTAATTTTAAAATTCTACAGAAAACTCTTATTTGAACAATGGTGCCAAAGAGTTGGCTTTCCAATCCAAAGCAGAAATGGAATCTGACAAAAAGGTTTTTCTTAATAAACTTCGTATCAGTCTTTTTAAAAAGTCCCAAATCAACTTACTACAAATTTCTTGTTTAAAATAAATAAATATAGATTAGGGGAAGGAACAAAATGGGTACTGTGTCTGTCATGAGGGTCTCCTCTGCCACAAATGCCCAGGAGTGTGTGGCATGGGGAGCTGTCTCAAAGGCTTGCAGGAAAGAAGTGACCAAGTTTCCTTCTGAGGACTCCAAAACCCAAAAACCCAAAAAAAGGTCAAAAGATACAAACATCTTTCACAAAAGGCTAGGAAATATTTGAGTTGTACAAAAGAAAATGCATATTTCAAGTGGGAGGAGATCCTACATTATGCTTCTGTTTGGCAAAAATGAAGTTGGATGAGCATCAGAAAAGGTACAGGAAAACTGGTGTGGCTGGCAGAATAACTGATGTGATCTCTTTGGAAAGCCATCTCATTATATATTGTAACTTAAAATACAAATATTCTTGGAGTCTGTAATTCCTACTTCTTGGAACCTCTCCCACATGTGCTCACATAGGTGCTGAGAAACAAACACACTGTGGCTTTTTGGCAGGAGCGAAAGACTGGACGTCTGTGTTGTCTGTAGCAGGGGGCTGGGTAAGCAAACAATGCTGGGACACTAAGTCTCATAACAGACCTGCCAACTGAGCAGGTATCCACCCACCCGCAAACCAAGAAAGGGTGCCACCTTCCACTCGTGCATTGCCTCCCGCAGGCCTCAAACTCCAGCTCCCACCTGTGATGGTCCACACTTGCTCCCAAACCTGTTTATGCCAGTCCTGCTTGTTAATGTAACCACATGGTTTAAGAATGCAAAATAAGGAAAGAAAACTGAAATGTCTCTACAAATATTAAACTTATCAAATTGAGATTCTCAGTAAGGGCAGGCTGCTCTAAAAAAATTACGTCATTTAGGTGAAAAATTCTTAAAAACCTCAAGGAATCTGACATTCTAATTGCTCTGTGTCTTAAGTTCTTGATCCACTTAGAAGAAATTGATGCTGAATGCCCTAGATAACACAGTAGGAGTCTGATTTATGTAAGAAGAGATTACGTAGAATCCAGTCAGCAGACCCTCAGATACAAGGTCTCAGCCCTGGACCCATGACTCGGAAGTGAATGAGCGTCCGTCCCTCAACCATACAGCCAGTCCCCATGTCACCTCATGAGTGCGGGGCAGCTGTGTTACATCAATATGCAGCTAGCTGTGTTCGAGAGACACGTTCGTATGTGCATAGACTACCTATGATCTGCTCCTTGTAGGCTATCCAAGACACCAAGAATAGAAGAGGGAGCACCGAGCCAGGCACCAGGGAACACCAGCATTCGGAGGAGGGACTGTACTGACAGACTGGAAAAAGTAGCAACTATATTAAGTTAGGAGGTGACCACAGGTAAAAACAGCATATATTTCTTATAACAGCATATATTTCTTATACCACTTACCAAAAAAGGTGTGTTTTAACAGGTTTAGAAATTACAGGTAGACATAGGTTTAAGTGCTCCTGAGGGTCAGCTGCAGGAGGGGGACAGCTCTGTATTATATGATGCTCCTTACTTTTTCTGTGGATACTTCTGTCTGGAGAGGGAAACAAAGAGGGAAACAAATGCTACTACAAATGCTACAAATGCTACAGTAGCATTTGCTACTACAAATCAGCAAAGGCAGGGTCACAAGAATTATTTTCTTCGCTGGTTTATTAGACCATGGTATCAGCAAGAGGTCTGCAGTTAAGACTTGTTCATTTCCCTGTGAAGGACTGCTGATTACAGAGAATAGGAGGCCTTACACAAACTCTTCAAAGCCCCTGGGAATTGGAAGCTACCTAAGGCTGTCTTTACATATCTGGAGAGTGGTACAGGAGGGGTGAGTTCTCCCTAGCTCCCAGCACTCAGAGCTAGGAGAAGTGAGGGACAGGGAGAGACTTTGGAGACACGTCTCACCTCAGCCTAAAAAAAAATGCTTTTGAGAGTGAGCAAGCCGCATGGGACCTGCACGCAACAAACTGGGCCCAGCTGCTCTCACCAGGCACAACCGCACATGGCAACCACTTGCTCAGACCACTCCCCATGGTCTCCTCCACATCTAAAATCATTTGTTCTGTTACAGGAGCCAGCCACTGCTTCCAGGTGGAAATGGATCCTGTGATCCTTGGGTCACCTGTGTCTCTGAATGCCATGGTAACAGGTTTCAGAGCAGCAACAGACTGGGGGCCAGAGCAAGTCCCATCTCAGGGGAAGGTGGTGTGGGAAGGACAGCAAGGGCAGGACAGGGATGAATCACCTGTAGGGGACGGATCTGGGCGTAACCCCCTCAGTCCTACAATCAAAGAAATACTTTTGATCTTCTGACTATAAATCCCATGAAGATTATAAGAAACAAAATAATTCTAAGGGCAACAACTTATTGAAAAATGTATTTTCTTCCTACAATGTACACAGGAAAAGTCAGGTTTATAAGCTAGACTTTTAGCTTGTACTTATAAAACATTATGCTAAAGATACAAAGTTAGCTCAAGTCATGAGTAGAAATACCTAGAAATATCTAGGACTGGTTCTAGATATGGAATGGAAATGGAAATGTAATGCTTCTCTATAAAGAAACAAACATCAGAAAAACCAAGTCTTTGGATTCTCTCCTGTCCAGGGTATTAAGCCCTGGTAGACACTCAAAGTGTGACACTGGACATGTCACCTCTCTTCACTTGGCCTGTTTTCTCATTTGTCATAAGAGGAGGAAGAGATGACTCCATCATCTCTTCCAGCACTGTCTTTCTGAGTCTGCTCTAGGGAGTGAACCTTACTTTTAGATTTATGTAATTGCTGGTGTAGCTGCTCCCCTCAAAGAACTAATTCAACATAAAGGTGCACTAATATAAGTCCCATGTACAGACTAAAGCAGATGTATTTCACTCTATATCCTGGACTCAGAACAGGCCACCATGTGGCCAGAGCATCTGGGGAGCAGCAACTTAGCCATTTCACCTGTCACGAGACAAAGGTGGGCAGGGCAACAACAAACGGTTGCCCCACTATTAGAAAATCAGCACCAACCAAAGAGGGATATAGGGGAGCCAGTGGTAAGAAGCAGAGGGCAGCAGAGTCCAGATCAGCATGGCAGCCCCAGACTCAGGAGTACCCACTAAGCTACTCCAAGCAGGTATCAGGCAGCTACTTGGCATGGATTCTACCTATCATGTGAAGGAAGGACTGATTACACAGAAGGGTAGGAGCAGAAACAGTAAGAAATAAAAAGATAACAAAGTCTGGAAACAACCACAAGTTCATTAAGGAGGAGGGAGACTAAACAAATCATGCTATATCCATCATGAAGTAACATGCAGGATAAAAGAGATTTCCACCCACTAGTACTTGTGGTCTCCAGGGTATATGGTTAATAACAAAGGCAACAGAGGACAGCAGGTGTAGAGTATGGCACCTTCCCCTAAAAATCAGAAATACAGTGTGTCTACACACACACTCGCGCACGCGCGTGCACACACATACACACACACACACACACTAGAAGGGCGGGGGAAGGGATGGAAACCACATCCATCTGAATACACCACCATTCACAGGTTTTCTAGTACCATATAAATTAGAGAAGTTCAAACTCTAGAAATAAAATATGTCCTGTTTCTTTATCTGGATGCTGGCTCTATGCATGGGTTCTGTCAGTGATAACACACTGACCCATACACACTGAAGATGGGCATCGCTCTATTACATTTCAACAAAAAATTCACTAAAAAAAAATGGAACAAATCTAACAAAGTCATCACATTGGTGGCATAAACATCACAGAAAAGTTAACTAAAACACAGTAATTTGACAGCATTTTCCAAGTGGGTTGGATATATCTGGATAATGTGAGCACTGTTATTCTAAAAATGTTAAATGGTAACATTCAGGTAAAATGGTGACATACAGGTAATCAGGTAATCGAGTTAACATCCTTAAGACAATGATTTTTGGCACAAGATACACACTGAAATAAAAATCTTGTCAATATCTATTTGAATATTTATTTGAACCAGAAATGTCCATATTCATGATTATTTCCCAAGTCTGACTACTATGAGAAACTGAAAATTAATAACGGGAAACCTCACTAAACTGGAGTGGGGAGGATAAAAGGGGGAGTCACACAACTCAATGCCAATTACATTAAGAACTATTACAGACCCCAACAGAAGAATCATCAATTACAGGCCCAGGAGGGAAGGCCATACACTGCCTCTCCTACCAGAAATCGACCACCCCTGCAACCAAGCCAATGAGGAACTGACATCCTAAATCCTGAACTCTTGCTTCTCTCCAATGGACATTCCTTCAAAACAACCTCTTCCAAGTTCCTCCTCCTTCTTCATAAAATAAAGTTCCTCTTCTTTGTTGAACTTGCCTACCATTTTGCCATAGCTTGCATGTCCAGAATTGCATTTCTATCTTCTTAAATAAATCCATTTTTGCTGGTAAAATGATTGATTTATTTCTATTTTTAACACAACAACAGTGGCAGTGAGCATCCCTACCTAGCACATGGCATCCAAACACCATTTGCCACTAAAAGGAACCAGGGTTCCTCAGAAAAAATGGCTGATGGGACACCTTGCTGTGGCAGAAAGGAAGGAGTCACAGACTAATGGAGTCATGTCCACGAACACAGAAGCCAACTTGGGGAAACAATATGTGCTTCAAAAAATGGTTTAAATAGGCCGAAACACAATTATATATGTACCTGTAAGTCGATAATACTAGGAGAAAAAAGCCACAAAAACACATTGTCACTTTGGAAATTGCTAGTCCCAATGAATTCTTGCCAATGATAAAGGAAAGGAGGAGCTGCACTTCAGGGTAATCAGAACTGAAAAGGGAAACCTTCTTTACAGGAGAATGCCAACTAATAAGTGTAGACTTAGAAAGAGAAAATTCTTGGGCGCCTGGGTGGCTGAGTTGGTTAAGCATCTGACTCTTGGTTTCAGCTCAGGTCATGATCTCATGGTTGTGGGATCGAGCCCCACATCAGGCTTTGCGCTCAGTGCGGAGTCTGCTTCAGATGCTTTCTCCTCTCCCTCTGCCTCTCCCCACTCGTGATCTCTAATAAAAAAAATTAAAAAAGAAAAAAAGAAGAAAGAAAATTCTTCATTTTGCAATTGCCAATTGTACACCAACTCACTGTTCCCAAAGATATTCAGGTCATTATTCCTGGAGCCTGTGCATGTTACAGAGGAATTAAGTTAAGAATCCTTCGATGGGGAGATTATCTTGGATTATACAGGTGGAACCTAAATGTAATCACAAGTATCCTTAAAATTGTGTACTTCAAAGATGGACGACAGGATCACTAGGAATGCAGGTAGCATCAAGAAGCTGGCAAAGGCAAGGATTCTCTCCTAAAACCTCCAGAAGTAGAACCTGCTGACACCATGACTTACCCCAGTGAGACTGACTTCAGCCAAGTATGTGGCCATTTATGATAGCAGCAAAAGGATACTAAGACACCAATGAAATAATGGACACAAGCAAAATGACTATGAAAGCCACTAGATGACTGGTTGATAGAGAGCTCCTATGAGGCACGGTCAGCCTGTGACACTGTACTGTAACATCACAAAGTGACAGCCACACATCATGCCTCCTGGTATACTGCAATATGGTACACACCACAATCCAGGATGTATTTTTTTTTTTAAGATTTTATTTATTTGACAGAGAGAGATAGTGAGAAAGAGAAGACAAGCAGAGGGAGTGGGAGAGGGAGAAGCAGGCTTCCTGCTGAGCAAGAAGCCTGCCCCAAGCTCGATCCCAGAACCCTGGGATCATGACCTGAGTAGAAGGCAGATGCTGAACGACTAAGCCACCCAGACACCACCAGAATGTATTTTGACCCCTATACCTCCCACCCCACACAGCCCTGAAAAAAACAAAAAATCAAACCTGGAACAAATTAAACATTTAGACATAGCTACCAGTTTATGGGAAATATGAGGATCACAGAAACGCACCACATACCACAATACAATCAACCCAACCCAGAAAGCGGGGTATGCCACCGCACCAATGGCCCTGTAGCTTTCATAAGTAAATGGCATTTAAAAAAAAAAAAGAGAAAGAAAAAATTGTTACAGATTTAAAAAAAAACACACACACACACACACACACACACACACACACAAAAGATGGGCCCCTGCCTAGGTGGCTCAGTGGGTTAAGTGCCCAACTCTTGACTTCAGCTCAGATCATGATCTCAGGGTTGTGAGATCGCTTGAGCCTGGAGTGGCAAGTTGCCTTGTCAAGCTGGGCTCACTTGGGGCTCGGTGCTCAGCGGGGGGTCTGCTTAACATTCCCCCCCACCTGCTTCTGTGTGCTCAAAAAAAAAAAAAAAAGGAGAGAGAGAGAGAGACAAACGTGGCATCAACCAAATGTAGTGTGGAGAAACCTTCTTTGGGTTTTGATTCAAATAAATCCTGTATGACTTTTGGAGAAAACTACACACAGAATAGATATTGGACAATATTAACAAAATATAGTTAATTCTGTCAGGTATGGTTTCTTTAAGTCCTCCTCTACTAAAGATACATGCTAAAGTATTCCCAAGTGACAGGTAATCTGAGACTTGCTTGTACTAAAATACTCAAAACTAAAAGTTTGGGGAGAGCAGAGGAAGACAAAATCAAAATGGCAAAATGTGGTCATTGTTAAAGCTGGTTTTTAGGTATCTGGGAGTCATCAGTATTCTCTTCTATTTCGGGGTATGTTTGAACATTTTCTTAATAAAAGGCTTTAAAAAAAGGATCAGAAAGAACTCCTTACCAAAATCTAGAAGGATGCTGCCAAAGCTGTACTCAGAGGGTGAATCAAACTTCTAAATTTTATTAAAAGGAAGAGTGAAGATAAATGAGCTAAAGATTCAAGTCAAATGGAAAAAGAACATTTTTAAAAAGTAAAAGTAATAAACAAAAGATAAATTGGTGAGGGGAGCCTGGGTGGCTCAGTCAGTTGAGCATCCAACTCTTGATCTCAGGTCAGGTCTAGATCTCAGGGTATTGAGTTCAAGCCCCATGTTGGGCTCCACACCCAGAATGGAGCCTACTTAAAAAAATAAAAAATAAATAAATTTTTAAAAAATCGGTGAGATAGAAAACAAAAATAAAAAAGAGCTAACTTAAAAAAAAAAAAAAAGCTAACTTGATCAATCAAAGCCAAAATCAGTTTCTAAGAAAACAGCAATTAAACAGCAATTAACTCCTTCTAGTCCAACAAAGAACAGAACACACAGAGAATACAAACTTACAATGATACAATACTATCCTTTCTTGGTTTTGAAATAAGAACCGCTACAAATGGCAATAATTATATCTTCTGGTAGCTCCCAAGGAAGTAAGAGCTTCTTTGCCCCATGGGGCCCTCACAAATTATTTTTGTATCTCACTGGCATTAATTGGATTCTAAGCCCATCAGGGGACCAGTAACTGTAGTCAAGGGACCAAGAAGATGGGATATGTCTATTAGCCATAGCCAATCAGGGTCCACCCATGCAGCTGGGCCATTTCATCCAAAACACACAGTTTGTACTGGTGGAAAGGGTAATCCCCAGAGGCAAATCAAGGCTCTGTTTGCTTCCCCAAACAATGAGTGGGTGCTGCAGAAAAAAAAGATTCTTCACTGTAAACCAGTTTACAAACATGGGAAGTTTGGGGGTTTGTTTTTTAGAGAGAGAGAGAAAGAATATAAGGGCGTGAGTGGGGCAGGGAGGGGCAGAAGGAGCCCAATATGGGGCTCACAACCCTGGTATCATGACCCGAGCAGAAATCAAGACTCAGACGCTTAACCAACTGTGCCACACAGGCGCCCCAAACATGGGAAGTTTTTAAACAAAACAGCAAACCAATAAATCCAGCATTTAATTTACAGAGTAAGACACCATGTCTAGGTAGGGTTTATTCTAGGGACACAGTAAGGATTCATTATTAGGAAATGTATGCATCTCAAATTTATAGCCCAAAGGAGAACAAATAAACGTATATATGACTCATAGAAAGCCCTTTAAATATACCCAAAAGAGGGGTGCCTGGGTGGCTCAGTTGGTTGGGCATCTGCCTTCAGCTTGGTTCACAATTGCAGGGTTCTGGATGGAGCCCCGCATCGAGCTCCCTGCTTGGCAAGGAGTCTGCTTTTCTCTCTCACTCTCCATCTATGTTCTCCTTCTCTCTCCCTAATAAATAAATAAAACCTTTAAAAATAAATACCCAAAAGAATGCGAAAGTCAATATGCAGTCCTTGCTTCCTATGGAATGTAACATCAGGAAAAGAAGAAAATGGCCACAGGAAGAATATTTCCCAGAAGTAAAATATATCTTATTTAGAGTAAAGCTAAAAATATCCTATTAAAATAAGTAACAAAATGGCAAGGATGTCCACTGTTGACATAGACTGTCAAACATGCAACTGAACAAGACATAATTAAGCAAAGACACAAATGCCACTATTTACAGAAGACCATCTGTCTAGAAGTCCCTCTATTATAATGAAAAGCTAGGAAAACAGAAGGAAAGTTCAGTACATCAGTATTATGAAACACACATGGGCAGCAAAGAGACATCACACAGAGGAGAAAGCTGTATGAAGATGGAGGATAAGGTTGGGCCGATGTGGCCACAAGCCAAGGAGTGTGCGGGTTGCCACCAAAAACCAGAAGAGGTAAAGAATGGTTTCTCTCCTAAAGCCCACAGAAGGAGTGTCTGGCCCTGCCACATTTCTAGCCTCTAGAACTGTGAGAGAATAAATTTCTGTTGTCTGAAGGTACATTTATTAGGGCAGCCCTAAGAAACTAACCCAATAACGCAGGAGGTTTTTTTTTTTTAATGATAAAAAAAAATTTCCCAGATTCACCTAAAAATAAAATCTGCCTAGATTATTTGGCATATAAAAAGAGTTCAAGGGTGCCGGGGTGGCTCAGTCGGTTAAGTGGCTGCCTTCAGCTCAGGTCATGATTCCAGCGTCCTGGGATCGAGTCCCACATTGGGCTTCTTGCTCCGCGGGGAGCCTCTCTCCCTCTGCCTCTGCCTGCCTGTACTCACTATCTCTCTGACAAATAAATAAATAAAAATCTTAAAAAAAAAATAAAAAAGAGTTCAGATTCACCTAAAATTAGCAAAACACACTGCAAAGCAATAGTAACTAGACTTGGTACTTGCTAGGAGGAGGAAAAAGTAAGAACAAAACAGACTGATGAGTATTTAGGAGTTTATCATTTGACACAAGTGCCTTTTCAAATTAGTAAGGAAGGACAGCAACAAACAGAAGTGGGCCAATAACAAATTTCCATTTTGGAAAAAGTATGAAAATTAATCCCTGCCTCACACCAAACTCTAAAATAAATTCCAGCTGGATTAAAGATCTGAAAGTAAAAAAATCAAGCCTTAAGGAGCTAGAAGATTGAGGAGAAAAACCTGTGATTTGGGATTGCAAAAGCGTCCTGATATACAGACTGTAGACACCATCAAGGAAGGTACTGACTCATCTGACCCTGCAATAGCTTGAGAATTTCACACAAGCAGAGAAGATCTTATATAGAAGTGAGGCTACAAATAAGAATTTTTCTCTGGCAAACAACTCAACAGGCTAGGACATGTGGTCACAGAGTTCATAGAAAATTAATAAACATGAATGTTCATCTTCACTCAGCCCTTACTTCAGGAGATCAACAAAGATCAACAAAACTGGTGCAATTTTTGAAACGGTGAGGAAAAACGGGAACTACTGAGGACACGTAAAACTAGAAGGCAATTTAAAAACATCACCAACAACATACAATCCTGTTCAGCGATCACACTTCAGAGAAGCCACTTTCCAGAAGTACTGGCAGCAGAGCGCAAAAGGCATAGGTGTAACACAAGAAAGTAGCTCACCGCAGCACCGTCAGAGGCAAAGAACTCAAAAGAACACAAGCGTGCGTCAGTGAGCAAGTGGCAACTACAGTGACGTGTCCATGTCATAGGAGGTGTATGGTCACAAACAATGAAGCGGTGGGTCAGGCAATGCCCTGGAGAGGGCACAAAGACAGTGTATAGGACTTGGGCTTCCATGTTAGAGTACATCCACACTGCTGGTGTTATCAGAGCCCAGGTGAAGTGAGAGGATGTCCATGGGCGGGAACAGCAGAGGCTGAGCAAGGTGACGAGGGCAGAGGAGACTGGTAACACACAGGGCTGACTACTCAAATAAGCAAATACAGCAAGGACACTGGCACCACTGTTGGAAATATCACTGTTGGAAAAACAGCTACCAATTTAAAAGGGAGAAACTGGGATGAACACCAAGATATTTGACTAGAATTGGAAGTACTGGAATAAACTCGTTTTTCAATACAGAAAAATAGACATGATGATTGTGTCATAAACATACAGTGTGTGCATACATGTACCTGTAAATGTGTACACACACACACACACACACACACACACACACATTTTCTGTGGCTCTATCCACTAAGAGGCCCTGGGTTGGTAACACTTCAACAAGCTACCTGGTGTCCACGCTCTGCTTCTCCTAAGACCACCTGCCATCAAAAGGTACCCGGCCTCTTTGAAGGGACAGGGAAGGTATAAGCCCAGAGTGTCTTTCTGTACCAAAAAGCAAGATGTTCGAAACGAATAAGGGGGATGCATCAGAAGGACAGAGGGCCAGCTTTAAGGGGGCTCTCACTGGTCACTCTGAACTTACCACAAATGGTGAGCCGGGGAGGGCGCACTGAATCAAAACAGGGAGCAGTGAGCCTGTGTTGATACAGGTACGTGATGAGAACCAAAGTTTGACCGAACAAACATTTAGTTTCACAAGTATCCCCCTCCCCATGCCACCACACACTTCAAATGATACAGACTCACCCAGGGGAGAAGTTTGGCAGACACCACCTTAATCCATGACCGAAGTGAACAGCACCAGTAACAGGACACACTGAATGTGTGTGCCACCTTACAAAACGCAAAGAAAACCCAGCATTCCTTCTGCACTGTTTTTTAAGCCAAAGATGCAAAGCCTGAAGCTAAGCAAAAGGAAGCAGCAGACACACCCACATGGAGAGACATTCCACAAAATAAGTGCCTATAATCATTAAAGAGTGCCAAGATCAAGAACGCCAAGGTAAGATGGAAGAAATGCTACACTCTGAAGAAGACTACAGAGACCTGGCAATGAAATGTTCCATGTGACTCTGAACTGGATCCTTCTGGTGAAATGTGAATGGGTCTGAAGATAGCCAAGTATTCTCATTAACCTCTGGATTTTGATGGTTGTATTGTGGTTAGAGGGGAGTATCTTGTTTGTGGGAAACATAAAAATATCCAAGGATGGTAAGGTTTCATATGCCCAACTGACTCTCAAATGGTTCAGAAAAGGTGTTTTGTACCATACTTGCAACTCCTACGTAAGATAGTTAAAAAAATTCGAGGATAGTAATACTTTTTAATTAAAATAAATGAATGAATGAATGAATGCATGCCAGGGTGCCTGGGTGGCTCAGTCAATTAGGTGTCAAACTCTTGATTTCGGCTCAGGTCATGATCTTAGGGTCCTGAGATCGAGCCCCGCACCTGGCTCCACGGGCACCGCAGAGTTTGCTTAGGATTCTCTCCCTCTTCCTCCGCTCCTCACCCCCGCCGCTTGTGCCCATGAACTCACTCTCTCTTAAAAAAAAAAAAAAAAAAAAGAAACAAATTATAATACAAATAAATAAATGCCTATTTTGGAAACAAAGGTATCAATGTAATACAGGAGAGGGGTGGCCAATGGCACTGACCCTTCAAACTCAAAGCAATATTGATTATATGTTTAATTTATTCAGATCAATGCATATTTCACTCACTTCTTATGTAATGTAACAAAGTTTTTTACCTCAATCTTACTAAAGCCGGTTATGATCATCTTCTCAAAGTTCATAAAAGCAGATTTTCAAACCATCACAAAGTGTCAAGGAAGCCACTGGCAGCACAGCCGGCTCATCCCAAACAGCAGCAAAGTCAGCACGGACCCCACACTGGCGCCCCCAGGAGAAGGCAGGAGATCTGCTGGGGCCCCTCAGCGCTGCTTGGGCTTTTCAGACACCACATCCAAAAGGGAAAAGCACAAAATGCTCCATCTGGAGTAGCCGACCGACAGCATTGTGAACCCCAATCACAGACTGTTCTCTGAGCAAGACCCAGAGACACTAGCAGATGGGGCAAACCCTGTCACGTGAGAGGATCACCGCCCAAGACGAGGGGAGCAGTATCTAGGCTGGGCGAGGAGAGTGACCATGTCAACTAGTGCTGGATTAAGAGTGGAAAGCACACCTTCCCCCACTTCAGGGATGGCGTGAGGACGTAAGATGACGAACAAAAAGTACATTCTGGAATTAAAATATTTTTTTAAGAGCCCTTAATG
This sequence comes from Martes martes, assembly GCF_963455335.1. Classification (NCBI taxonomy): domain Eukaryota; kingdom Metazoa; phylum Chordata; class Mammalia; order Carnivora; family Mustelidae; genus Martes; species Martes martes. The sequence continues at coordinate 149,871,124 of NC_137890.1, read as the reverse complement.
CACACCAAATCAGTGGTAAATAGGCTAAAATGAAAACAGCCTTCCATAAAGCCATTTGCCCAACTGACAGCAGATGCCTAATTCTAAGTCAAGTCCCATGAGATCCGATGGAAGAGAAAGACCCACTCGTCACCACTGAGTCCTTCACAGGCCATTGCCTCCTTGAAGATTTAGCCCTAAAACTACCAGCACAAACTGAAAGTCCACATTTAATCCAGACAGACTGGAGGTTGGTTGCACGGACTGTGTCCAGGTCAGTGACATCCTCAGCAGTAGAAGGAACCCGAAGGCCCAACCAACCAAGGATAAGAAGGTGAGGCCCACATAAGCAAAGGCCAAAGGTCTCACAGGTCAAAGGCGAGCCAGCCCATGCTTTCACAGATCAGCTGTTGACTCTCCCTGAGTAACACCATCCTTGTCTCTGTTTGCCCAATCTTTCAGAGAAGAATTGCATTTACCAATCTCACCGGGCCATGGTGATCGTCTCCAGCACCTGTAACTAAGGAGACCCCCTGACAGCACCACCCGATGGGTCACCCTGACTGCAGCTGGCTCTTCTCTGCACGTCGCAGACACCGCCACACTGAGCACTAGGAGCCAAGGGGCTCTGTGCACAGGCAGCCTGGCAGCGCTGCTGAGCTCACTGGCGGGCGACAAAGGCCACACAGAACTTTGGTCTCATGGGCTGGCAAGTCAGCTCCAAGCATAAGCAAATGTATCAAAATAGAAGCCTTGTTTCAAAAGAAAAAAATGTATTCTTCAAATCGATCTCACACACACTGCTATAAGCCAGCATCACAGGACCACCTAGCTAATCTTCTACTTACCAGAAAAAGTCAAAATGGTACATACAATCCACAATTCCATTTGAAAGATATTTCCAAATGAGCTGAGTACTAATAAAATCAGAAAGCATATCACATAAAAGCAAAAGGAAGAGCAAGACATACATCTAAGTTCGTCCACAGCAGCCGCCAGACGTCCACACGTCATCCATACAAGTCGCCCCTGACACACGGCGTCCGGGAGCTCGCACACTATCTCCACCAGAAAGGGCACAAAGAGAAAAGCGAACTTCAAAGTTCCACTCAGACACACTCCAGGGCCTTCTCTAAGTTCTCATCAACATGGTTCACGACTGTCAGAATGTTGCAACAGAAAGGTGCAAAAGTTCACATAGGGCCATCCTTTCCTCTTGTTCTCAATTTTTTTTTTTTTTAATTTCTAAAGAAAGATTAACGAGAGGTCCAAAAGTTTTCAACTCTATATAACAAGGGCTCAGAAACCACACATTTTCTATTGAGGGAGCTCTGAGAAGCAGAAACACTTTGCCACAAGTCACTCACCTCAACCAAATTTTTAAAAAAAGCAAAACAAAGCCAAATACACAACACCCTTTCCAAAATTATTTCTTCTAATTCTACATTTTGTTGTTTCTTTTCCCTTGTACCTCTACTTGTTCCAAGAGGTCCGGACCTTTCGGGGATAAGGGCGTTCTCTCTGGTCTCGCCATTTCCCCTAAGGCTATCTGTTGTGGCAACCTCTTTAGGAGTCCTGCTCTCTCCAGGGCATCCAGCTGCAAATCTCCCGGGAGGCTGGGAGCGGTTGCCATGCAGGTAGCGGCTGTCAAGGCACCTGCGAGAAAAGACTGTGTTCCCTCCCCCAGGAAACACACACTCAGAAGTTTGCCGGATGCCTCCAAACCTGGGATCAGGGGAACTCGCCACCACGCCCTCTGTGCCTGACCCTCAGTAGAGTCAAAGTTTTTTTGGCTCACACCGCCCTCCCTCCCAGCCACATTTATTTAGTGAGGGCTGGCCTAACACCAGCAAGTACCACTAGCAAGTTCATACTGTAAGAACCCCGCACCACAGTTTCTGTGGCACAGGAGATAATACACACTGAATGCACCTCGCTAAAGTTATTTCCCTTCCTCAAAAAGAAACCTAAAGTAGCACGGGTCCAGCCTGCACTGTATCCTGAAGCTTACTGCTGGGAAGACCGTGTGTCCTGCTCATAAGTGGTGAGAGAGCTAAGCAGCATCATGAGGTCCCCTCTCCCCAGCACAGCAAGGCCAAGAATTACCACTCTGGTTTCTAAACATGGTCCCCAGCTCAACCCAACCACCTAAGGCAAGAGGTTATTAGAAGGTCACACAAAGGACTGAGTGCTGATAAAGGGGACACAGTAGAGAAGGGAGCTTTATGCCAGAACACCACCAAGCAATGCTGTGCTGTGCTTCTGCAAGGCACATGCTCAAAATGCCCTTGGGTGGTAACAGTTTGTGAATCCAAGCACATCCAAACCTCAGGAGAAAGTCGCTCCTTGGTTGGTTGAGGCCATAAATTCAACAGTGGTTGAAGAACACAAGAGTGACTCACTGAGACTTTACCATCAGACTGGCTTATTACTATGTCCAGCATATTCCTGAATCTAGAAAGCTGTTCTAGATTTAGCAGCCTGTCGTAGTTCACCAAAGTCTGCGTAATCAACAGTGTCCTGCCTATTCATGCCCTCAAAACACACACAGGGTATCTGCCACAACCACATTACTCTGCCCTACTGCAGGGGTCCAGAACAAGCAACATCCTATCAACGGCTCATCCACTAATCTAGTGGGGAGGACTCACTCCATGAGACCTGCAGGTCCATCAGAGGACACAGGGAGACAGTGGTGATGGGTGGCTGTTATAGGATGATGGAAACATTGGTCCAGTAGGAGTCCTGAGAAGAAGACCGATCCCTTAGGGCAGCCACAGATGGACTGACAGTAGCTGTCTGCAGGTTACTACAGAGATGGGCCCTGCATGTTTGTTGACTTTAGGACCAGGACTTTAATTTGTGCACTTCCTTACCCGAAATTTACTGATGGATATGTGAGAAATAAATACTTGATTGAACCAAAGACAGAGATTCAAAATTCTAAAGGATGCAGGGCAATTTTAGTATTTATTTCAGTAGAATATCTATCTTGCTCCAAGAAAGTTTGGTTGATCCCACTCTTGGAAAAACTCAGAAAACACTGTGTGGACATATTGCCTTCTTGACCCCAAGCTTTAGAGTGGCCCTAGAGACAGAGAAGAAACACTAAGTAAATCTGTCAACATGTGAAACTTCTAAAACTGAAGACAAAGATAAGGATGAAATCATCACAGGTCTTGACTCTGCTCGGTCTCCTGCCAGTAAGGGACTGAAATTAACGGTGGTATCACCATAAGGATCAAGTGAGCTTATATGGAGGGCTTCACCAGAGACCTCCCAGCAGCAGCTCTGTGAGGAGTTTCTATTACCATTACCCTCCTTGACATCTGTGACATGAGAGCTCCAACAGTGCAGGTGACACAGCCCAAAACCTGCCACTCCTGCAAGCAGCTTCTCCCAGCCTGTCTCTATTCTCCTCAGCTGAAAAATGGAGCCTGTGACAGCCACATCCCAGAACCCTTAAAAGGACTGACCCTACAAAGCGGGCTTCTCAACCTCAGCACTGCGGACTTTGAATCAGACAATTCTTTGTCACGGGCTGTCCTGGGCATTGGAGGATACAGAGCACCCCTGACCTCTAACCATTAGATGCCAGTAGCACCCCAAGTCATGACAACCAGAAATGTCTCCACACACCACCAGATGGTCTCTGGGGGGCAAAATCGCCCAGCTGAACCATTGCTGGACATAAAGGGCTTGGTGCCTATTGCACAGGAATCAATGAATAAAAGCTTTACTAGACAAGGGTGCCTGGGTGGCTTATTCGGTGAAGCGTCTGCCTTCAGCTCAGGTCATGATCTCAGGGTCCTGGGATTGAGTCCTGCATTGGGCTCCCTGCTCAGTGGTAAGCCTGTTCTCCCTCTCCCTCTGCTGCTCCCCGATGCTTGTGCTCTAATAAATAAATAAAATTTAAAAAAAAAAATAGCTTTACTAAGCAAAGCCTTCCATATCACTTGTGCATCCTCAAAATGGATCACAAAATGGCAAGTGCCATCCTTCCAAACTCAAAAACTCAACTGCTGATAAAATGATTTGACCAAGTGTTCTGTGCTATCAGGGGAGTAAAAACAACAGCAAAATCTCAGAGATTCAGCTTTCTTATCTTTCAAACGAAGGAATTAAAGTCCTACAGGTCAAGAAACACCCTGAGTCACAGGCTGATTAAGAACAGGCCCCAAGGGGTGCCTGGGTGGCTCAGTGGGTTAAAGCCTCTGCCTTCGGCTCAGGTCATGGTCCCAGGGTCCTGGGATCGAGCCCCACATCGGGCTCTCTGCTTAGCGGGGAGCCTGCTTCCCCCCCTTCTCTGTCTGCCTCTCTGCCTACTTGTGATCTCTGTCAAATAAATAAATAAAATCTTTAAAAAAAAAAAAAAGATAACAGGCCCCAAACTTAAGTCCAGGTCTCCTGACTCCCAGGGCAGCGAGGGCCACCCTCTCATCTGTACCAGCATTTCGACCCTTTGTCCAGGCTGGCAGAATGAACCGATATGCCTGGCAGTATATCCTAAGGGACAAACACTACTGCGTGTCTCACAAGGCCCACCTTCAGGAATGTCTAAAGACAGCACTTCAGAAATAAAAGGAAAACCTGAGAGTGTTTTCAGGAAACACTTATCTGTAAAACATTCATACTGATTGCTCAATAGCCCTTGCTAACTAAAGGCCCGCTCCTGCCTCTCCTTGCTCCAGGTGAGGCCTGCTCTTGGAGGGGGAAGGGGCGGAGCCGGGCCTCAGGGAAGGGCCTCTGGGGAAGACCACCACCCCCGACACAGTGTGGGGTGGGGTGGAATGGGTGGGGGCTGTGAAGGCTCCATGAATACTGGTTTTATTAACACTATAGCAAACCTGAGGCTGGGGCCATCTACCAAGGAATAGAACTTTCAGCATAAAAATATTATAAAACACAACTACAACAAAAACAATGTAAAAACTGGCAATCCCTCCTGATTCTTCCCCCAAGAAGTATCTCCAAAATTGTTTTATCCGAGGGTTTTTCTTAGATATATTAGTCCACGGAGTAAATAAAAATAGGATTGTGTTATATGCATTGTTTCACCACTTGCTACACTTAATTCCAGTTAAAATGCATCATGGTTGTCTTTCCAAGAGGTTTGTTGTTTTCTTTTTTTAAGATTTTACTTGTTTATTAGAGAGAGAAAGAGAGCACAACGCAGGGCAGGGAGAAGAAGTAGGCTCCCAGATGAACAGGGAACCTGAGGATGTGGGGCTCCAACCCAGGACCCTGGGATCATGACCTGAGCTGAAGGCAGACATTTAACCAACTGAGCTACATTTCTTGACCATGAAGACTGACCTATCCACCTCTTCTTCTCTACTAGGACATTTCAGCACAGGTGTAAGACAAAGCAAGATTACAAATTAAGGTAAAATTCATGTTCTAAGCTAAAAATAACACAGCTGGTGGGCACTCAAGAAAAAAAAGGGAGGAGAAAATACTATTAAAAAGGACATTTTTTTGTTTTACGCCTTTCACAACCTGGTCAAAGGCTGTGTTGTTTGTTTTTTTTTTTTTTACCCCTGGAAAGGGAAACAGAATCTTTGGACTAGGGACACCCATCACAACAGAAGGTGAGACACCATTCTGAAGACAGTAGAGTCAGTCTGTTCATAGTTATTGCTAAGATTGTCGTCTTAGCCCTCATTTGGCCTCCTGGGCACAGGCAAGAGGCTGGAAGAAATTTTTGTGGAGAATCTAAAGAGACAGAAAGAAGCAGACAGGGCACCTTAGGAAATGGCCCAGGCAGGTATATCTCTGCAGTGAACACCACGGCAGGCAAGCCCCAACTACTGACATTTGAGCAGGTGGGAAAATATCAGCAGATAGCAAGGAAAAGCTTTGATGTGAAAGTCAAAATCCCTAACAAACAAAAAGAAGCGTGAAGCAAACCATGACTTCAGGGAAAGAAAACCTGAAAGCTCAGGAATGTCCTCAGAGAGGTATGGGGAGGCACAAGAGCTATGAACCCACAGCAGAGTGTGAGAAGAAGCAGGGGCAGAGCGAGCCAAGAGGATACTCAGGGACGTGGACAACAGCTCAAAGGCTCGGCCAGAATAAAGCTGACACCTTCCAGAAAGAAAGTGGACAACCTGGGCACCTGGGTGGCTCAGCTGGTTAAGTGTCTGCCTTTGGCTCAGGTCATGGTCCTGGGATGGAGCCCCACATCAGGCTCCCTGCTTGGCAGGAAGCCTGCTTCTGCCTCTCCTCCAAGCTCCTACTCTCTCTTGCTATCTCTGTCTTTCTCTCTCTCTCAAATAAACAAAATCTTTAAAAAAAAAAAAAAAAAAAAAGGTGGACAACCTATGCAAAATCAGAGCGCTATCCAGAAGGTCCAATGGTTGAATTCTACAGAGAGAAAGTGAATGGAAAGAAATCAAAGCAAGAAATCAAGAAAAATAAAAAATAAAAAAATTAAAAAAAAATTAAAAAAAAAATCAAGAAGAATCAAGAGAGGGAGACATGGGTTCCAGCATTGAAGAACAGGCATTTCCGAATAAAAGGGCCTCAAGAGTAGGCAAGACACTGGATGAAAACAGCCTCCAAGGGACATCACTCCACTGGGCGTTTTGAATTTCAGGGAGAAAAATCCTTTAAGCTTCAGAGAAGAGCTACATATACAGGCTAAAGAATCAGAATGTCTGAAGCCTTCAACAATAACCCTGAAGACAGAAGTCAGAACAAAATGGTGTCGAACTCTGACTCAGACACATGGGTGGAAATAAAGCACTTTCAGACATACATGTTCTCAAAACTTTATCTCCCCGCATCTGTCCCCAGGCAACCCCGTAAGGAAGCGCTCCATCACAATGAGAGGGGTAATAAGTCAAGAGAGAGGGAGACATGGGTTCCAGGAAACCAAGGACCCAATGCAAGGGGGCGGTGGGATCTGCAGGAAGAATCCAGCAGGTTTACTGGGGGATATTTATTCCAGACGAGATTAAAGAAATACTGAATTCACTAGTTAAAAAAGACTCCATTTCTTGGATTCTCCATCTCTTAACGAAATACTGAATTTCACTAGTTAAAAAAGACTCCATATCTTGAAAGGAGATTTAGACAACTGGTGTATTTGGGTTTGAATTTTAGTGACCAATACACAGAAAACAAAAAACAAGACTACCAAGAACTTCAGGGAAAACAAAAGTTGATCAGGAAAGGAAAAGTTAACCCATCACACCATATGCCTAGCTGTGAGGGTATTACGGAGTCACAACATGAACACTAAATTGTGGACTAACCAAACTACAGGTGCATGTGCTTTAGGCAGCCATGTATTTGTGCGGGGAAGGCACAGCGGTGAGAGCTAGAAATTTCACATCCACTCTCAGGGTCAAGTGAGGAGACAAGACATGCAACAAGGAGGAAAGCAACGAAACAGCAGGTGAGCACATGTGCTGTTTACAGCAGGAGGCAAACAGGTGGACGTGTGTGCTCTGCAGGAGAGGAAACAGGACTGGGGAAGGAAAGTCAGTGTCTCCTTACAAGCCTTTCTACATGTATTACTCCTTTATTTTTGTTTGTTTTTTTTAAATTTATTTATTTTAATAAACATATAATGTATTTTTATCCCCAGGGGTGTATTACTCCTTTAAAAAACTAGTTGAAGATATAACCTTGACTTGAAATAAAGTTAATTTTTAATTTAAAAATTCAAATGAATGCCAATAAAATGTATTAAGGAAGAGAACACATGGTCAATTATTGTTACCAAATAAATGAATGGCAACCATCAAGATGACTAACATGACACCCAGACAGGACTGGGACAACACGTCTGGCTGGTCTCTAGCAGTATCTGAGGAACTTTAGCATATCTGGTAAAATAGCCTACTAGGGATATCACTTCTAAAATGTCTGACTTTAAGGGGTACCTGGGTGGCTCAGTGGGTTAAGGCCTCTGCCTTCGGCTCGGGTCATGATCCCAGGGTCCTGGGATGGAGCCCTGGGTCGGGCTCTCTGCTCAGCAGAGAGCCTGCTTCCCCCTCTCTCTCCACCTGCCTCTCTGCCTGCTTGTGATCTCTGTCAAATAAATAAATAAAACTTAAAAAAAAAAATCCTTTAAAATGTCTGACTTTAAAAATACAAAAAAAAAAAAACTTACTTTAGCGTAAAATAACTTGTGTAATCAAATTTTAAAACGTCACAAATGAAAAGTGTTTCATTTTCTTGGTTTTCAAATGTTGAGTGTTGTGGTGCTTTTATAACTTAAGGGAAAAGGCATTTTGACACACTGATGCCCTCTGGCTAGTTTTCCACTTGGCCAAAAACTTTTCAATATGCATGCTGGACCTCTTGCCACTGTAGCTTGACAACTAAGAACTCAGTTGTGTGCCGTTTCTTCCAGGAGCTTGGTTATTTCTTAATAGTTAAGGGAAAAGCCTTCCTATGATCACTAGCCCTGTGGGGATGGATGTATGCTGAACAGGCCTCATCAAATGTTAAGTATCACCTGGTACTTCAAGAAGTGTGTTCTCTGCTCAGACCCTTTTGATAAATGGAAAAGTTTCAGGTGGAAAGCATTAGTGGAGGCTCTAGCTCATCCACTTGGGACTGCTCCTGAGTCATCCAGGTGGACAGTGTAATCACTTGAAACCCCGCTGAAGTCACAGCATCCTAGACAGGACTAGAAGGGCATGAAGCCCTTCAGAACAGGACCTGAGTGAAGCCCTCCACCATCTGAGATGTTAGCAGTGTACCCAATTCTCAACTCCTTGCCCATTTGTGTCACCAACTACAGCTGTCACGCATCCCGTTGGTAGAAGCTAGTCTTCCTGTTTAGAACATCCCATTCTGGCAAAACCTTACTCATCCTCTAAATGCAGTTCAACAACAACTTCTTTGTAAAAACTTTGTAACAGGTAATTAGCGCCTCCTCCTTCGTATCTCCATACTCTGTACATATTCCCACTGCTGCACTCAAAACACTGTAACCTAATTATTTTACAGGTGAATCCCCCATACTAGACCATAAGCTGCTTAAGGAAAAGAGAAAAGTCTATATCCTCTTTACGTTTCCATCCCTAGAATCCTATGAGTGCTCCGCACACAATTCGCAATGTATGTTCCCGGGAGAAGTTGCAGTTATGAGGCCAAAGTCAGACAATCAGATGCCCCAAACAAGAAAACCAAAGGAAGCATACACACAACTTGGCGATTCAAGAAGAGTTCTTCCATCAGGCCTGGGAGATGTCAGCCTGGCCCACGGGGGAGGGCCCTGCAACAGCCACCGGCTGGGGCCCACCGCACCTTAGGGGTGCTCGCTTTACGCAGCTGACGTCAACTCGGTGGGAGGAAATGAGGTGAACCCACGAACAGGGCCCGGCACACACAAGGACTAATGGAAGTTACTGGGAAGTTTAGTCCTCACTGTAAGGAATTTAAGTGGCTTTCAAATGCTGTCCCTCAAGACTTGAAGGGGCGCTGCTCCGTCTCCTAGCGTCAAAGTCTCAGGACAAGCTGCCTGCCGGCTGGTGTTTCCCACCCACAGCACCGGGAGCTCCAAAATCAGGGCCTTCTTCAGCAAACCCCTTTTCCGACTCCTGTACAGCACGGTTTCCACACTCGACGAGGTTAGCTCGGAGGCGCTTCTCGTTCTAAAGCGTCAAACCCTAACCCAGGCGGCAGTCTGAGTCCCCAGACCGACACCGCTCTTACTCTGTCGTGCGGCACTGCCGGCCGCCGCAGACAAAATCCCAAGTGTGCCGTGCCCTGCCGTAATCCCTGCCGGCCAAGAGGTGACGGTCCCGGGGAGGACACCAAGCCACGGGGACGGCCACTCCCTGGGGGCCTCAGAGCGCTCCCCTGCCCACAAGCAAGGCTCAGTGAAAGCCACACGGAGAGGCTTTTCCTGCGGTCTCACAGGGACCCAAATCCTCTCACTTTCCCAGGCGATGCCCCTAACACCTAACTCCTTCTCCAGCGACGCCCTCTCGGTGGCCCCAGGCCCCCCCCTCCACGCCATCGCCCATCAGAGCCTCGGAAACTCTTTACGCTCAGTCGGGGGTCTTCCACAAGCGCTCCCCGATCGAGGCATTTGCATCGCGCCGCTGCGGGCCTGCAGGCCGCCGGGAGGGAGAAAGGACAACCCGGCCGGCGCAGCTCCGTGGCTGTCCCGAAGCCACGTCGCCGCGGTGGGCTCAGGGACGCTCCCCGGTCTCACCTCGCGACCTGCCCGCAAGGAGACCGTGAGAGGCCGCGCCCGCCCCGCCCTCCCCCCGGGGCACAGGCCCCAGCCCTGGCGCAAGAAGGCCACGTCCCCGGGGACGGACGCCCAACTCGATGGTCCGCGCACAGCCCTGCCGGATCACGTGACCCTCAGCGGCCAATGGGGGCAAAACCCCCACACCATCGAGATGACGGCGGCCCGGGGCTAGAGGAGCCCGTCCGGCTGCTCGCCGTACCCTCCGCAACCCCGCTCCGGCGCTCCCAGTTCGGTGCTGCCGCCATCTTCCTGGAGGAGAGGGCCGGAGGCGAAGGCTCTCGGCCCGTGGTCGCTCCGCACTCTTACCCTGACCTGTCCTACCCCGTCCACTTCTCTTCTCCTCAGCGGTCACTTAGCTCCTTGTAAAGAAACACCCTTCATCCCACTCTACGTACCCACAAGGCAAAGACTCACATTACCTGTTCCACTCTTACCAGCGTAAGGAAACCAAGCTCATAAGGTAGGAACTGTGGCGAAACAGGGACAAGCCGCCATCTTGGTAAAGGAGAAGAGGCTACGCTTGACCTCCCCCCCCCACCCCCAGCCTCTATATGGCCAACTGCCGTGGGAGGGGCACGGCGCCTGCGCAGAGGCGGAAAACGCGGACAGGCCTGCGCCTGCGCATTCGGAACCCGGCAAATGGGGGAGGGGAGGAAGGCCAGGTCGCGCCGAGGCGAGGAAAGCGTTGGCAAGGGGGCGGGTCGACGTGATGACGCCATCCGCGCACGGGGCGGGACAGGGCGGGACAGGGCGGGGCGCGAGCGTCCGTCCGGCACTGGGCGGGTCCGCGGCGCGGTCGGTAGGTGCCGGTTCATCGGCTCGTCGGCGGTGAGTTCTTGCCGTGAGTTCCCGCCGTGGCGGGGGTCGCGAGCTGCAGGCCGACGCAGAAGGGGCGGGTGTCCGCTGTCCGCGGGCGGTCGGCCGGCGGCGGGAGCGCGCGGGCGGGGCGGCTTGCTTGGTGTGGGGGAGGGGCAGCAGGCCCGGGGTCCCCGGCCCTCCTCCTCCTCCGCGGGGTCCGCGGTCCCCCGGGCCCTCACGGCGGGACGTGTCCCGGAAGGACCCGAGCGACCCCCCCTTCCGTCCCTGGGCGGTTTCCGTGGGGCCGTCTCGGCTCTGGACCCGGGGCGCCCACCCGGCGCTGGCGGTCGTGGTTGGGGAGGGAAAGCCCAGGTTGCGGCCTGTGAGGCGTCCGGTCGTCGCCCCCATCCTCTGGCGGAGAGGAGCCCTCACACGTCCTCGCCGTCTTGGTGAGCTACCAGGCTCTTCCTGGCCGCAGACGAAGCAGGGGAGAGGAGGAGGCGGCGGCCCCTGCCCGGTGCACCGCTGGGCCCGGAAGGATGGGGGTGGCGGCCACCATTCCCACGAAGGCCTGACGGGAAGCTGACCTGTGGCTGCCTTTGCTTTCAGGAAAGCCCCCGCTTGGTGGCCGGAGGACCCACAAGACCTGGCCGCCTTGTACCTTTTTGGCTCATTTTTGTCAGTACCACCCCTATCTTGTCTGTTCTTCCGCCACACGTAGAGCTGAACTTGCAGTTCAAACTGCTGGGTCTTTGTCACCTTTGGTCTTGCCCCAAATCCTTCTTTCTGTTTGAAACCCAGTAAGCTCCCCACCTTCTTTGTTTTTTTCTTGTGTAGTCCCTTCTCTGTTGTTCAGGATTCGGTCCAGAATAGATTTCCTCTGGCTGGATTAGGTGCGCGTTAGATGTCCTTATTGTTCTCTCTGGTAGCTATCTACTAGATTGTTGCTCTTTGAGGGGTAGGAGATGGGCGAGTCACCCTTACCCCGTGTCTAGCACAGTGACCAGCACATAGTAGGTTGTCAAATGTTTCTTGAACAGTCCAAATCATTGTAGTGTAGAGGTCCCAAAAACTGTTTCCTAGTGTTTGTAATTTGAGGTTCGTTAGTTTCTGTTTTGGTAGCTGCCGCTCAAACTTTCTTTCTACCACCCATATCCTAACTCACAGTGTGTACTGCTCTGTCAGATCTTGGCAGTGATATCACTCATCTTAGCTGTGAAGGTGATCCTGATGCTTTTCCCCATTTTCCACTTGGATCTCTCACCTGGCACAGCACTCCAGGGTAAAGAACAAGGGCTTCTCAGTCAGATCACGTTTGCATTGACTGCCTTTGCGCTAGCAGGGTGACCTAGAGAAATGGGAAGGAAAGGGGGTGAGACTGTCTTCTGTCACATTTATATGTGATTCAGGTCCCTTTTTATACCCAACTCCTTCTTATATCCAAAGACAAACTGTTGAAAAAGAAAAAGATGTTTTTTATTTTTTCCCAGAGAGAAGGGGACATGAGAACTCATTCGGCAGCAGAATTGGGTTGAAGCCATTTTATATTCTGTATTTATACCGCTTTGTGTTAATGGTCATGTATGTCACTATAGAAAATACGTTTGATTGTGGGGTGTGCTGTCCAAGTAGCCATTGAGGAGGTTGTGTTGTATAGTGTATGTACCTTCTTAAAGTCCAAAGAATCTGAATGCTGAATGTCTCAAGAGCTCTGGATTAGGGATTATGGACATTTGGGGTCTTGTACAGCAGGGTCATTTTGTGTGTGTGGTTAATTTATGTAAATAGAAGACTAACATGTCTGTAATTGGTAGTGAGGGGCAATCCACTAGTGTAAATACCACTAGCAAAATAAATTCATATGTATTGCCAAGAATCTAATTTTATACATCTGTTTTTCATCTTTTGTTTTGGGAAAGTTGCTTTGTTCTATGAGAATTGCTCTGTGGAAGAAGGAAGCCACGTTCAAGTAAAGACAAATGTTTAAATAATTGCTAGCATCTAGGATGAGCACTACCGGAAAGAACAAAATTTTTATTTGACCACAGTGAGTTTGGGGAATCCAAATGGTCTGCAGTCATGGTTTAAATTAATCAACAGTGATTAGCATCTTGTGTTGTAGGATCAAGACTTTCTCACTGAAAACCAGGTGCTTCAAAAAGTTCCACGTTCCTCTTTCAATTTTCATTTTACATTAGTTAGCTAGTAACTTATATTGTTCCAGAATTGTAGTGGATCCAAATTATATTTCAGGGAAAAAAACTGAATATAAAATAGCATATTTCAAGAAAAACTTGCTAAATTAAAGAATTCATAGCCTGTTCCAATAATGGTATTCTCCATTATTCTATACATGTGCATCCCGATAGGTCTCCCTGCCTTCCCTCCAGCAGGAAACTGATAGGGAGCAGTGCAAGTTCCCCTTCTCTTCTAAGGAACATCTTCAGTCCTGCTGAACAGGATAAGGTGAACACAGGTGGGCTCGAGGTACAGCATTCTCACGGTGTTCAGATGAAGTTGCTCAGAACCCAAGCAGGGATCCAGGACTCACTGAGAAGAAGCAAGTCTTGTGGATGTTCAGGAGAGACCTCCATGACAGTCCTATGTCCTGTTGGGCTGGTTTGAAATAAGATACATGTGATAGCTTTTAAGGCAACTTCCCACTCTTACTCTTCCATGTAAACTTGGAAGGTCACATTATCCAGTCCTTTAAGAAAAAACCCACATTAGGATTCCATCTGGGGTTGGACCATGTTTATATACTAATTCAGGAGAAATAAAAATGATTTGATTTCCCTAGGCCCTATTTTTTCTAAATTTGTTCTTACATGCTTGGTTGTTTTTTGTTTTAATTCTGTTGTAAATGACATTTCACCCCTATTTCCATTCCTTTATATTCATTACTAGTATAGAAAGAAAGTATTTTGTGTCTGGCTTTTATCCAGCCACCTTACAAAACTACTTAATTCTAGATTTTTTTTAAAGATTTATTTATTTGGGTGAGGGGAAGGGCCGAGAGAATCTTGAGCAGACTTTTTGCTGCTGAGCACAGAGCTGAAAGTGAGGTTTGGTCCCCGCCCCCCACCCTGAGATCATGACCTGAGTTGAAATCAAGAGTTGGAGGCTCAACTGACTCAGCCACCCAGGGACCCCTAGAGTTTTTGTTTAACTGAACCATTTGTGTTCAGTGTATTCATTCTTATCAGTGAAAAAGCTTTTGTTTTGTTTTTTCATTTTGTTGTTTCACTGAATTTCATAGATTACAATATGAGGATCTTGTTTGGATCTTAATTCAAATGAACAACCAAAAAATGAGACAGTCAGAGAATTAAGTGTTTTTTTTAAATAATTACAGTGGTAATGGGCCTCCCTGCCTAATTAGTGATTATAATTTAAATAGATTTAGTATTCCATTGTTGAGAGAGTAACATTTGCCATTGGTGTTCGGGAATACCCTGGGTTTTATTTAAGCAGTTTCCTTAGTGTTTTTTTTATAGGTGGTTGGTAATTTTATCATATGTCTCTTCAGCATCTATTCATATAGGATTATCTCCTCTAATTTGTTGTAACGGTTTTATGTAGATAGATACTTTTGGTATATTTCTGGAACCTAATTGCTAACAAATTATTTCATTGAGAATTTTTGCAGTTTATATTCATGAGTGAGATTGACATACCATTGTCTATCTAGCCAGCTTTCTTAGGTCTCTCTCTGGGTTTTTGTTGTTAAAAGTTGTAGTTTCTTCATAAAATGAATTGGAGTGCTTTCCCTTTTTCTGTACTGGCCTAAATGACATGGGTGTTACCTGTTCAGGGTTGGATGGAATGCAACTCTAATTCTCCCTGCTTTTGGTCCCTTCTTCATTGGTAGATTTTATTCAGCTGTTCAGTGGTATTTGTTCTTGTCAGGTTTTCCAGTTCTTGGTTCCATTTTGGTAATTTACAGTGTCTGGGAAGTCATCCATTTCTTCCAGATTTTCAAATCTGTGGCCATCTTGATACATGGAGTCTCCTGAGTCTATGTTTACCTTCTTTTCTGTATTGGCCCCACTCCCTGCCCCTCCGCCCCTAAATGGGACTTGTGAAGAATTTGTTTCAAAGAACTAGCTTTTGGATGTATTTATTTTTCTATTGGGTTACTTCATTTCTCAATACTGTGAGAACAAATTTATCTTCTGTATTCTTTAATGAATATCTAAAACTGAAATTCTCATCAGAGCCTGTGAAGCTTTTACAGTGTCCCACAGATCTGCTTTTGTCTTCTTTCCATTGTTTGCTAGATAGCTTGAGGTTTTGCTTTTGTTACCCTCATTTATCCAAAGGATATCCAGAGTGTTCCAAATAATTGGGGTTGTATTTTATCCACCCCCCCCAGTTTTAACAGATCACAAGTTGAAAACATCAGTTGTAAAAATATATTTTGAAATTTGCTTCAATTTTCTTTATAATAGTTACTTGATTTTTTTCACTAATTGCTTTTCTTTATTAACTCAAGATTCTGTATCTGTTAATTATAGCTTATTGGTTGTATCACACATTCCTCTGCCCTTGCCCATATTCTGTTTACTGAATCTGTAATTTGGAGGGATGCTTGCTATTAAAGTCTTGGATTTGATTTGTATTTTTATCAAGTTCACGTAGTATATATCCTAGTCTTTGCTTTATGTATTTATCTACTGTAATGCTTTGTATATGCAAGTTTAAGAATGTTGTATCTTCCCTATAAATAGTTTCTTTTATCACGGTCACATTTTTACCTTAAATTTCACTTGGACTGATACTGTTGTCTGTTCTTTCTTTGTGTTTGGCCAGCCCGGTATCTTTTAGCCTGTCCTTCTGTTTTTAGCATTTTTGCTACTTTGTTTTTAAGCATATCCGTCCACTTAATGATTGATTTTTTTATTTTTCCTCTTGTTAACTTTCCATAATTTTGCTGGCTTGATCAAGTTGCTATTCCATATCTGTCTCTTAATCTGGAAGTTTGCTTTTTTTTTTTTTATGGTTACCTTTTCTTTTAATAGACACGCTTAATTTCTTTTTTTTTTTTTTTTAAAGATTTTATTTATTTATTTGTCAGAGAGAGAGAGAAGGAGAGCGAGCACTGGCAGATGGAGGCAGAGGGAGAAGCAGGCTCCCTGCCGAGCAAGGAGCCCGATGTGGGACTTGATCCCAGGATGCTGGGATCATGACCTGAGCTGAAGGCAGCTGCTTAACCAACTGAGCCACCCAGGCATCCCTAGACACGCTTAATTT
Source organism: Martes martes (assembly GCF_963455335.1). NCBI lineage: Eukaryota > Metazoa > Chordata > Mammalia > Carnivora > Mustelidae > Martes > Martes martes. Next base: position 149,854,872 of record NC_137890.1, on the reverse strand, counting down.
CTATACTGAAAAAAAGATGTCTGCTTCTTCTTCTACCCCTTCACCTCTCCCTTTGGAATGCTCTCACTCTCGCTGCTAACACAGAGGTTTTGCTGAGGTAGTTTAATACTAATCCTTATATTATTAATAGAATTTTCCTAGGATGTCCCTTCTGTTCAAGAGACCTTAATTCACTCCAGACAGTTGGTTAATGTGTGGACTCTGATCTTTGTTCTTCTAAGGAAAATTTTTTCTATTATTCTTTTCCTCCCTCTGTCCCTTCTTCACTTACTGAGAACTCTTTCTATTAACAAGGTAGATGGCCTAGATTGTTCCTCCAAGTCTTACCCATGATCATCATCTTTGTATTTTTGCCTGTGCATTAAGAATTCTTATATTTGGTCTTCCCAGTCACAGTTTGAGTCTCCGCTGTGGCCATTTGTTCAATTGAGCTACCAATGTCTGAGTATGAAAATCATAGTTTTTAGGTCCAGCAAGTTTTGTTTCTTTTCTTTTTTCTTTTTCTTTTTTTTTTTTTTTTTTTGAGATTTTATGTATTTGAGAGGGAGAAAGAGAGAGAGCACGAGTGGTGAAGTGGGGCAGAGGGAGAGGGAAAAGATTACTACTCTCCACTGAGCCAGGAGCCTGATGTGGTAGGCTGGATCCCAGGACCTTGAAATTGAAATCATGATGACCTGAGCTGAAGGCAGACACTTCACCAACTGAGCCACCCAGGCGCCCCCAGTTTTATTTCTTTTAAACAGTGTACTTGCTTCTTCATTCTAGTGATACTTTTTTTGGGTCAAATTATTGCCTTCCGGGGCGCCTGGATGGCTCAGTTGTTGAGCGTCTGTCTTCGGCTCAGGTCATGATCCTAGGGTCCTGGGATCGGGCCCTGCATCTGGCTCTCTGCTTGGCAGGGGGGCCTGCTTCTCCCTCCCCACTCCCCCTGCTTGTGTTCCGTCTCTTACTGTGTGTCTCTCTCTCTCTCTCTGATAAATAAATAAATAAAATCTTTAAAAAAAAATTATTGCCTTCCTCCTCCTGCAGCTTGCCTATTTAACTCTTTGAAGAAAGGAGATGCGGTCACTGGAGTCCTTATGCTCGGGACCTCTGTTCTCCAAGCTTTTCCAGGATTCACAGTATTCCTTTCCTTGCCAAAAGGTTCTTCAGAATTCATCTCTTGCTTCTGTTCTTGCCTAACAGTCCTACTTTCCTTTAAGTTTGCCTTAATTCCCCACCTATGCTTGGACATTTCCGTACCTCCTCAGTCATTGGTCCTCCCTTTTAACCCAGGCCTGAACAGACACTCCCTTCTCAATAGTGGTGGCGGCAACAGTTTGTGAAGCTGCACATGAGTCCACAGCCCTCTTCTGCCTCTCTTCTTGTTCCTGCCAGATAGGTGAGAGTAAGACTTCCAGTGGGCCACTAGAAGGAGAACCAAGAATATAATGCAAATCTTACTGCTGCCAGCCTTCATTAACCAAACCACACATGGGAGTGCTGGAGCCTCATGTCTTCAGATGTGGTTGGGAACGGTTACATTCAGAAAGGAAAAAGGGTGTGCGTTTTCAGGAATGTTAAGGTTTGGGGGATGGGGAGACAAGAACAGGAAAGAAACTTTCTACTAAATTTCTAAGCTCCAGAGGGAATCAAATCTGACTGCATTCATATCTCTTGACATTGTTACCAAAGGTTAGCCAATTCCAGACTCCATGTTCCCCAAAGTTTCAAGTCTTAAAGTTCATTTTAAAATTCCAGATGTCTCTAGAACTGTTACTGTCCTCAAGCACTCCAGTGTGTTCAGTCCTTTTCCCTTTACTTATAAATGTTGTTCTGTGTGCTCCATTGTCAAAAACTAGTTCTCAGGATTTCAAGGAAGCTTCAGTAGCAAATAGTAGTACTCTACAAGCACCCTTTCCTTGTAGACAGGTTTCAAAGAGAGAAAGAAAAACCATAATTCTAGAGGTCATGAGAATTTGTGGTTTTTTCCTATTGTGTCCCTGGTGCTTCACATATAATCAGTACTAAAGTTAGTTTGGGTATTATTGGAAATATGGAATGTTTGTATGTTTGTATGTATACATATGTATACATGGCTGATTTAATTGATCTAATTTTTTATATTTAATTTATAATGAGATAATCTCATTTTTATAATTTGATACAATTGACAAGGTGAGTGAAACAAGCTGTTTATGCTTTGTGCGTAAGTCTTTACATGTCAATTCATGCTAAGTCAAGTGTGTTTATACATACATACACTTTTTATTTTTTAACAGATCAAGGAAACTTCACTGAAGATGTCTAAGGTAAGAGATCTTCTCATTTCTCTACAGTACAAGGAGAAACTGCTTTTTGTTTTCAAGCTGTTTATACTGAAGACTTATATGACTCATTTTTAATATAACTGATATATTTGATTCATTGAGACAGTTCTGATTTGACATTTTAAAAGCTTTGAGCTTTCTTTTTTCAGATTTCCAATTTCTTGTTTCTAAATGCATGAGTAACAATCCATTTAATCTACTTTACATCATTCCCAGCAGACCAATCAAATAATAATTTAAAATTCAAATAATTTATCATTATGAACTTTGTAGGGTTCTTACACTTGATAAATTGGCATATATCAGGTCTGGCAAATTAGCACAGAGCCCTGAAATAAATTAGTTCTAAAAGGCATGCTGAGAAAAGCAGAACTTGTGGCTAAAATTGCAAGATTATTACTTTCCTTTTCTTTTGGAGTGTTTAGGTATTCATTACTATCTGATGCATAATCATCATACTAATTTTTGCTTTTTTAAAGTATATATATTTTAATTTGTGAGAGCTAATGATACCTTTGTCACAGGTTTGGTTATATCTTAAAAGTAACTGATAAGGTTGTTGTTTTTTTGTTTTTTTTTGTTTTTGTTTTTGTTTTTTTGTAATATCTTATTTTAGCAACAGCCAACTCAGTTTATAAATCCAGAAACTCCTGGCTATGTCGGATTTGCAAATCTTCCCAATCAAGTTCACCGAAAATCAGTGAAAAAAGGTTTTGAGTTCACACTAATGGTGGTCGGTAAGAAATTACCTTATATCTTCAAGCTTATTAAATAAATGGATATCTCCCCTTCCCAACCTTTAGGGTTTAATAGTGTGGCCTATAAAGTCAAAAGAAAGATTCCTTTGTTGTCAGAATCCAATAACTGGGAATTTGAAAAAACAATTCTTTAGAAAATTTTGTTGAAGAGTAAAATTATAATATTTCTGTCATTTTCTTGTTTGTATGTGGTGAAAGTGCTGGTGACCCTCCAGAATGGCCACTGACTCTTGCCTCCTGGTGTTTGTGATACTTTCTACCCCCTCCCCCATTATGTAGGATTTACCCATGTAGCCAGTAGGATATGGCAGAAATGAAGGTGTGTGATTTTGAGACTGGATCATAAAAGAGATTGCAGCTTGCACCTTATCTTCTCTTGAATCACTCACTCTGGGGGATGCCAGCCACTGTGTTAGGAGGACCTGCCAGCAGCTTTATAGAGAAGTTCCCCAAAGCAGAGAGCTGAGACCTGCCAGTAGCTGAGTGTAAGCTGTTCTAGACCTTCCTGAACAAAGCTATAAACAAGCCCTGTAGGATCAAGCTGATTGACAAATAAGCTGTTGTCAGGATAAAAGCCATCATTCATTAAAGAAGGATGTCAAAATCCAGTTTACGATGTAACATTTAAAATTGCTAGCATCCAATAAAAAGTTACTTTTTATGCAAAGAAACAAAACAATGTAGCACATAACCAGGAGAGAAATCAGGCAATAGAAACAGATCCAGAAATGACAGAGATGATAGAATTGGTGAACAAGAACTTTTACTATTTTATTTTATTTTTTTAAGATTTTATTTATTAATTTGAGAGAGAACATGAGAGGGGGAAAATCAGAGGGAGAAGCAGACTTCCTGCTGAGTAGGGAGCCTGATGGGGGACTCGATCCAGGGACTCCAGGATCATGACCTGAGCTGAAGGCAGTTGCTTAACCAACTGAGCCACCCAGGCACCCAAAAACTTCTACTATTTTAAATATGCTTCTGCTACCTAAAGGAGAATATCAATGAAATAAAGATAACCAAAAAACACTTAACCAAAGAACTAGAGATTTTAAAAAAATAACATTTGAGATGGAAATTTTTCTGGCATACGTAACAGTGAATTGAATATATCCAGACACCGAGTAGAATATATATAAAGAAAACCACACCAGGGCACACAATAAACAGTTGGTGAAAAGCAGTTATAAACAGAAAAATCTTCCAAGGAACGTGGTGGGTGGTGGGAAACAGGCACATTGCATACAGAGGATGAAAGGGTAAAAGGACCACTGACTTAGCAGGAATAACATAAGCCATAGGAAATGGTAGTTTAAAATACTGAAAGAATAAAACCATGAGCCTGGAGAGCAGAGAGCCTGATGCGGGGCTAGATCCCAGGACCCTGGGATCATGACCTGAGCTGAAAGCAGAGGCTTTAACCCACTGAGCCACCCAGGCACCCCAAGAAAGATGGTTATTAAACGGGGTTTTTCAGGGTAACAGAAAATGTAGAGCACTAGAAATGGCAACTGTGTTGGTAAACAAACACTTTTTTTTTTGTTTTTCATTTCTTTCAATGATAACTGCCTTTATAGTGAAGTTAATGAGGTATGACGTTGGAGTATGATGAACCAGAGTAGCAAGGGACAGGAGGGTGTGTAGAAGGGCTGCTGTAACACATTGACCTCATGGAATATTCTGTGAGAGAGGGATACTGAGTTAACATTGCTTGTTGTCAACTCTGGAGCAGCCATCAGAAAAGGAAAACAAGGGTTTGACTAAAAGCAAATAGGTTTGATAAACTAGAACACAAGAACCTGTTTAATCCAAAAGAAGGCAGATAAAGAGGAGATGAGACAGATGGGGAGAGGGCAGCTCTCTGGCCAAAGGGGCACAGCCATGACCGTGACAGGTGAGAGACAGGCAGGATGAGCCTGAACGATCAGAATGGAAAATCCTCATGCGGAACCCAAACATGAGAAACCTCACATGGCTCTATCAATAGCAGACAGCAGACTTCACGTCTACTATCTGGATGTTCCCAGACACCAAAAAGTAGGTATCAGAAAGATGCGGGGGACAGTGGAAAACAATGTCTTAACTGTATGTGCAGTTAATAACAAAGCTCAGTGAGGTATGGTGCAGAATCAGGAAAAAGATAATTTGTGAGAGTGGGTTTTTAACATTCTGCATAGTAATTTTTGAAACAAAATCAGTAATGTTTCAGAATATTAAAATAACGCTATCAAACAATGTGACCTAATTGACATTCAGAGCACTGTGCTGAGGGACTGCAAGGTAATACATTCTCTTCAAGGGCACATGGAACTTTCACAAATGCTAGTCTTTATTATTATTATTTTTTAAGATTTTGTTTATTTGTTTGACAGAGAGCACTAGCAAGAGGAGTGGCAGAGGGAGAGGGAGAAGCAGACTCCCCGAAAGCAGGAAGCCAGATGTGGGGCTCAATCCCAGGATTCTGAGATCATGACCTGAGCTGAAGGCAGAAACTTAACGACTGAGCTCCCCAGGTGCCCCTCAAAGATACTCTTTATGGTGAGAGTATTTTGGTAGACCAGCATTACCCCATAATCAGTAATGAGAAAAGTACAGACTAACTCTTAATGAGCGTAGACACAAACATCTCAGTGAAGTTAAGGCAAGTCCAGCAATACATAAAAATGCTCATTAACACAGTCACTTTTGCTACAGTACAATGTATATGTGCTCCTTAAAAATCACCATGTTAGGGGCACCTGGGTGGCTCAGTGGGTTAAAGCCTCTGCCTTTGGCTCAGGTCGTGATACCAGGGTCCTGGGATCGAGCCCCACATCGGGCTCTCTGCTCAGCGGGGAGCCTGCTTCCCTTCCTCTCTCTCTCTGCCCGCCTCTCTGCCTACTTGTGATCTCTGCCTGTCAAATAAATAAATAAAATCTTAAAAAAAAAAAAAATCACCATGTTAGGGGCACGTGGGTGGCCCTGTCATTAAGCCTCTGCCTTCAGCTCAGGTTATGGTCCCGGGGTCCTGGGATCAAGTTCTGCATCGGGCTCACTGCTCAGTGGGAAGCCTTCTCCCTCTCCCATTCCTCCTGCTTCTGTTCCCTCTTTTGCTGTGTCTCTGTCAAATAAATTAAAAAAAAACCAACAACACACCATGTTATATAGTAATGCAGTTGAAATCATAGGCTCCTAAAGAAAACAGGGGTACAAAACTCAAAACCTGATTTCGGTGGCACATTTGGAAGAGAGTGAAGAATGTAATCAGGATGGTTTTTACATGTTAGTTGGTTAAAATACTATCTGATGTCAAATGTAGTCACTATGGGTTGACTAGTTTGTCAAAGTGGTCATCAGGAAATGGTGGAAGGAGGGCTGTGTGAAAATGGATGGGGAGCTGTGCCCCACGATACCATTTTACTGAGGTTGCTGGGAGCTCTGGGGGTACATGTTGGGAGTAAATTTTCATGGCTTGATTTTACTGGGTGTGGTTGTCTGTATTCACCTAGTTTGACAGCAGTGAAATTACACATAAACAGATGCAAAGTTTATATTACGTCGAAATTGTTCCCAAACATACCAGTCGTGTTGGAACAAATTCTCAACTTCAGGGCTCATGTTATGGCAAAGCTGATTGTATATCCTAACCAATGGGGCTTATCCCAGGAGTGTGTGGTTTAACATTGGAAAATCAGTCCGCATCGTTCTAAAGGGGAAATGCATGCCGTCACCTAAAACATGCAGTTGTAACAATTTCAAACCCTTTAAACATTTTTAAAATTAGTAAGCTAGGGCTCCTGGGTGGCTCAGTTGGCTAAGCAGCTGTCTTCAGCTCAGGTCAAGATCCCGGAGTCCTGGGATCAAGTCCCGCATCGGGCTCCCAGCTTCATGGGGAGTCTGCTTCTTCTTCTGACCTCCCCTCTCATGCTGTCTCTCTCACTTTTTCCCTCAAATGAATAAATAAAATCTTGAAGAAAAATATTAGTAAGCAAGAAATAAAAGGAAGTTTTTTCAACTTAAGGATATATACTAAAAACCTATAGTTAGTGTTATTCTTTCTCATGAAGAAAGAAAATAAAACATGCTTAATTACAAGTGAAAAGATTTGAGTATGTTAAAAACTCTAAGGAATCCCCAAATTATTAAGTCTAACAAGTCAATTTTATCAAGATTGCAGGTTCTGATCAGTACACAAAAATCAACTTGATTTCTCTGGATTACCAACAGATAATTTTAAAATGACCTTTAAAAGACAATCAAAAACAGTAATAAAAACATTTCAAAAGACAATATCATTTGCTGTAATACAAGAAATGCATACTGCTAAACATAACTTAGCAAAATGGTGTGCACGTCCCACACTGACAACATGACGACTGGGCTGAGTGAAGGAAAGCCAGAGGAGCTGTGAGCACTGCTGGCATGCTGAGTGTGCCCACGACCGTGTCCTGCTGCCCGCAGAGTGATCCACAGAGTCAACACAGTCCCCGTCAGAGTCACACCAAGCTTGTGTAAAGTAGAAATGAACACTCTGATTCTGAAGTGTAAACTTAAGTGCAGAGGGCCTAGAATAGACCGAATCACGTAGAGGACTCTATCTGATTTCGAGATGTACTAGCAGGAACTGTGAAGTGTGGTAAATGTAGACATTCAAATCTAGCGAAGAGAATAACAGCCCAGAGTAGACCCACATGCACGTGGTCAGCTGATTCTTGACAAAGGTGCCAAGGTGATGCAAAGGTGGAAAGGTTGGTCATTTTGGAGATAGTGCTGTAAACAAGTAGGTGGTCATGTGGCAGACAGGGACTGTGCACCCCTCCTTCACACTATACCCCATAGTCACTAACCATACAGCTGTAAGGAGTCTAGAAGAAGATGGGCAAGAAAATTTTCTTGACTTTGGAGTAAGCAGATTGCTTAGAATGTGAAGAACATTAGTCACAAAATAAGTAAGTTGTACTTCATTAAAAATTTTACTTTCTTCTAAAGACACCAACAAGAAAAAAAGGCCATAAACTGAGAAAGCGTTCACAGCACTACATACGAGGTAGGACTTGTATCCAGAACATAAGCCTGTATAGCTCAGGAAGAAGACACATTCCCCAGTTAAAAAAGGACCACGGGATTGGAACAGACATTTCATAGGAGACACTGAATGGCCAGGACCCACAGCATCCTCCTTGGTCATCAGGAAGAAGTGCACACTGACCCACAAGATGCCCCCGAACTCTGTGGAGTGGCTGAAATTTTGCAAGTCTGGCCGTCCAGGTGTTACCAAGGATACGGACAACTGCTGCCCTCCTAACGGCTGGTGAGAATAAAAAGGGACACAACCGCTTTGGAAACTAGTTTTGTGCTTTCGCAATTACACACATACCATGTAACTTGACAGTTCCCAACTTCCATGGTCATCCGGGAGCAATGTGATGGCATGTCCGCAGAGGCACTTTATGGGTGTGCAGAGGCACTTTTCCTGCAGTAGCCCAGACTGGACGTGATGCAGGTGTCCAGCAGGAGGGTGGGTCAGCACACGGTGATGTGTCCGTATAAGGGTGAATTGCTAGGCAGTACAAAGAACAGACTACTGGGAGATGCAACAACATGGATTCATCTCCAGAGCAAATCATGCCAAGCAAAAGCAAAGCAGCCAGACAAAAAGGCAAGCTGTACAGTCCCTTGAGGTTCTAGAATAATTTTCTGTAGGGACAGAAAACAGCTTGGTGTATGCCTGCAGTAATGCTAGACAGGTAGAGCTGACTCTGACTTAAGCAAAGGAGCTCTCATGGTACAGAGATCCTCTTTGTCTTGGGTGGAGTTTATCTGAGTGTGTACTTTGTCAAACCCATCAGCACAGTTGAGATGAAACTATTGAACTGAGATGTATATAAGTTAAACCTCAGTGAAGTGGGTTTGAAAGAAGGCAGGTAGTTAGGGGGTTATGGGTGAGATGGGTAGTGAATAACAGCTAGAAACTTAACCACAAGAACCCTCAACTTTAAATGGTAACTATTAGCAGCTTAAGAAAAATGGTATACATATCCCCTGCTTTCTGAAAGTTCACATTAGGTCTTGTATGAAAGACATGCTGTCCTGCCTATTTTCACCAACTGGAAGACAAGCAGAAGAGCTTGGCGTCGGTTTTGCGGTGAGCTGTGACAGAGACAGCATGCCCTCGGAGTGCCTTCCCACTCTCAGCATCATGGTGTCCAGCCGCCAGACTCCTGAACGGTGCGAGCATCTGGGCTTCGCCTTGATTGATTTTGCACATCTGTTAAGGTGTATTCTAAGCTATCAAAAGCCTGAGGCGTGATTTTTTCGGGGCCTGGGAATGTCAAAAAATGTTCCCATGCCAATTAGTGGTATTTGCTTTTTTGCTTTCCGCTATTTGGGCTTAGGAAGACGACTTTTGGGTAGAGGGAAAACCCGTATTGGGAAAAGGCCAGTGTACCTAACTTGTAAGTCAGACTGTTGAAAAGGCATTGTTTTTAAAACTGTGGCTTATTTCTAAGGAAATAAATTTTACAAAATGATCACATGCAAATGAAAAACTACAAATGTTGGGGCACGCAGGTGGTGCAGTTGGTCAAGCATCACTCTTGGTTTCAGCTCAGGTCGTGATCTCATCATGAGATCGAGCCTGGCATCAGGCTCTGGGCTCAGCTTCAGATTCTCTGCCTCTGCTCCCCCACTTGCACTCCCTCTCTCTGTCAAATAAATAAAATCTTAAAAAAGAAAAAGAACTTCAGATGTTTGGGTGACAATCTGCAGGAAATTTTAAAATTACAAGTATGTTTTATTTTATTTTATTTTATTTATTTATTTGAGAGAGAGAGATCACAAGTAGGCAAAGAGGCAGGCAGAGAGAGAGGAAGGGAAGCAGGCTCCCTGCCTGGCAGAGAGCCCGATGCAGGGCTCGATCCCAGGACCCTGAGATCATGACCTGGGCTGAAGGCAGAGGCTTAACCCACTGAGCCACCCAGGCGCTCTGACAAGTATGTTCTTTAAAGATCCCAAGGACAGAGGCAAGGTGGCAGGCAGGTTGCTTGTGAGGGACCTTGATGCTGCTGAAGTCTGGTCAACTGGTCACATAGTTGGTGATAGTTTTTATCAAGTGTCCAGCCTCCCACCGTGATGATGTGAGGTGGGTGTTGGCTCCATTCACAAGAAATGCGAGATTAACAATATAAAGCTTATTGCCAAAGTACGTTACCTGGTAGAACCATAGGTTAGTTAATATGACCAAATTCACGAGCGGGTTACAGAGTGAACACTTGGAGAACTTGGGAACTAAGCTAAGAAGATGGAAACTGCCTTCTGGCGAAAATACACTGGTGTCATTGTAAGTTCATGGGTTCTGAAAATGCATACTCGTGTTCAGGGGACTCCTACCTCAGGGCATGTGTGCGTGGGACAGTGGCCACTCCAAGCTGTATGGGGCCCCCCTGAGAATCCTTTCCCCATGAAATGGCACCTCTTTGTGCGGCTCTCCACTCTGAGGACCACTTAGGGTGCTGCCCTTCACGGACCCTCTAAAATGGCCATGTTGCTCAGTGTTTGAGAAAGTATTGTCTTGTACTAGTTAAAGTTGAAAAGTAAATGTGAAGGGGACCAGCCCCCCAGGTTAGAGAGCTTTTTGTTTTTGTTTTTTGTTTTACTGGTATTCCTGGATTGGCCTAAATTTGGGGGGTGGGGGAGTTTAGAAGCTCCTGGGACCCTCTGCCCTTCGGGATTGCAGAAGGCTGTTGTGAAATGTTGCTCACCTAGGTCACCTGCGCGTATCTTCATGTGGTGACGCCACCTTGTGCCCAATGCTGTGTATTTCTCCCTAGTGAGTAAAAACATGAGCCGTTTGTAAACCTGGAGTACCTCCCATTCAGTCAGTCTTTGCTGTCACCACTCGAACAGGACTGCTAACTCAGGTTGCTGAGCCTGGTGTGTCTTGTGCGGTGGGGCTTCCACTGCACATCTCCTCTTGAGTTCTTGTGCCTCTCACATAAAGGCCGCTGAGAAGCTCCTGTGGAATAGAGGCCCTGGTGAAGGTGGAATCAAAAAGCTAGCCATTCAACAGAGATTTCAGCCCGAAAGTAGCATCATGTTCTGAGTTCACGAGTTGATTATTTATAGATGTTGCCTGAAAGCCATTCCAAGTGAAGATACTTCTACCCTTTAAATGAAGGTTTATAATTTAGAGTCAGCCATTGGAATACTAGCTGCTTTCTTTCAAAGAAGCTGTCTCTACTCTGACACTATGCTGAGAGGTTTTCTGTGTCACGGTCCCTTTCAGCTTCATTACCCACAGCTGTCATCACTTTGTTGGTGACAAAGTGACTTTGCTTACTTGTCCTCTCCCCCACTGGACTTCCAGGCTTCATGGGAGCAGGGATTTAGCTGTATCCCAGAGCCTGGACCTGTGCCAGGCACACAAAAGGACTGAGCACTTATTGGTAAAAATTCTCTCATTATGTGATAAAAATGTAAGGTAAGGGGACATGGGTTAGGCAGTTTAAAAGGGTAATTTGGGGGACGCCTGGGTGGCTCAGCTGCCTTCGGCTCAGGTCATGATCCCAGGGTCTTGGGATCGAGTCCCGCATTGGGTTCCTTGCTCGGCAGGAAGCCTGCTTCTCTCGCTGCCTCTGCCTGCCTCTCTGCCTGCTTGTGTGTTCTCTCTCTCTCTGTCTCTCTGGCAAATAAATAAAATCTTTAAAAAAAAATTTTTAAAAAAAGGGTAATTTGGTGTGCTCATATAGTTGTACCTGTTGAACCAATAATTCTGGTTTTGTTCTTTTGACATTCATTTCCATATATGAAAATTGCAATCTAGTTAAAGTCCAGTCCTAATTGTGTATGTTTACACATTTCAAATTCATTCTTCATTTTCCTGGAAATAATGATTTTTAAAATAGATGTGTGCCCCTGCACGTGCTGTGCAGGACTGAGCAGAGGGAGGTTCAGACCAAGGAGCCCCGGGCACAGTCAGGCACTTGGTTCAGAAGGACTTTTCTGGACAGAACTCAGCCTTAGTTGATGGCCTGCAGGGAGACAGTAGAATCTGCATGTGCCTCCTTAGGTTGTAACACTTAACTTTAGCTGTCTTGTATCTTCCTGGAAATTAAGTTTCAAATACTCTACACTACAAATATTACAGAACTCAAAACATCCTGAATTCAAGTATGATAGTAGTTGAGGAAGAATTCCTAACTTATTACATGCTCAAGTGAGTATGTGTTGTCTTAATTGGTCCTGTCACACTCAACAGTGTTGAGTGGGCAGGTTGCCTGACATGAGACCATCGCGAGCGGTGGCCTGCTCCTGCCCTGGTGACAGGAGGGAGAGATTTTGGGCTCCATTGTGGTCTCGGGCATGTGTTCTGTCTGTGTGTCCCACAGCTGGGCAAGCCAGAGTGCTGTTGACACTGTTCGATAGATGTGTTCAGTTGCCTGAAAATGTGGTAGCTTTGATAGCAAAAATCATAACTGGAAACCTACTCTGCATTTTATTTATCAAAAAAAATAAAGCTCCACCTCTAAAGTCCATCCCACACATTTTGTGAAGAACTAAGATTGTGTTTCTGATCTTACCATGTGGGAATTCTGGAGACTCACAGACCTGGATTCAGATCAAGGCCCTGATTTCAAATAAATGGCAATTCTTGATTAGGTCTTTGTCTCCTAGGATACGAAGCACACATCTTTTCCCATCAAGGCTCTGCTCTGGATAGCTCTCCGAGCAGAGGCACCCGTTTCCCCATCAATGAAATGGGGAGAGTCATACCAAAGTGGTAGTGGTCAAATGGAGTGCAGATGAGGACGCGTGTATGGTACTGAACCCCGTGCCACATCAACTCAGTAGATTACCTGTGTTGTGCGGCTTGTGTCCTGACAGTGTTTTCATTTTCATTGAAAGGTGAATCAGGTCTTGGAAAATCAACTCTCATAAACAGCCTGTTCCTGACTGACCTCTACCCAGAAAGAATCATCCCCGGAGCTGCAGGTATGGAAGCCCCATGTGCTGTAGCTGGAGTTCTCTGCGTGGGAGCCGTGGAGAGCACGGGAATGGTCATTTTCCTCAGCCTTGTGGATTGGTTCTGCTTTAAACACAAGGACCATGTTCTTTTCTCTTGGGAAAGGCGCTGCTGCTGTAAGCCTTGGTCTTGCTTGTAGACAGCATGAATCCACAGGCCCAGCCTCTCCGCGTGTGTTCCCTTTTACCGTAGAAGGATAAGGAATAGTTTCTGCCTGCATTACATGTTTGAGGGTCACGGGGAAGTGTTCTGTCACGAAGAGAGTTCTCTGAGTAGCTGACCACTGTGGGAATAGGGTGTGCCCTCCCTGCGTGTTGTGGGAGCGTCGTGGGTTAGTGCACCCCATCGAAGCCTAGGACCCGGGCCGCCACACTGGGACCTAGAGCCCTCTTGTAAGTATCTCTGAATTCAGTTTTAAACAGTCATAAATTGTTCTCTTTGCATCAGCAGCAGGAGTCATAATTTTCAATATTGCCATTTTAACCCTCCTGAGCTGCTATTTGATCTTAGCTGCCAGGTGTCCTTGCCAGCTTGGGGCTCGCTTTACACAGTCCTTGTGTTACCTCTGAAAACCTTCCTCCAAGAGGGGTAATGAAGTTCTGAGTCATTTATTAATAAGAAACTAACAGGTCATCTTTCCTCTTTGAAAACTGGGTTGATTTTTAGTTACATTTTCTCATTAAGCTTGTTTGTTTTCTAGAGAAAATTGAAAGAACTGTCCAGATTGAGGCTTCGACTGTGGAGATCGAGGAGCGAGGGGTCAAGCTGCGCCTGACAGTGGTGGACACACCTGGCTACGGGGACGCCATCAACTGCAGGGATTGGTACGCCACTCGGGGACACGGCTCCAGAAGTGCTTAGGGTTATTTGAATGCATTCACATTTACAGTGTCCAGGTGGTGATTGGGTTTGAGGTAGCTGTGTCTAATGAAGTGGTGGGACAGTTCAAAGTACGCTGATGATAACACTTTAAATGAGGACTCTCACAAAGAAAAAATTATTTTTCCTGTAAGAGCCAACCATTCATCAACTGCTGATATAAAGGAAACCCCCGGATATGAATGAACCCTGGCCAGTGGAGAAGACTCTGATGTAGTCCTTCCTCTTAGAGACACGATCCTCAGCCTTGTGGTGCAGAAGGACAGCCGCAGACAGAAGGGCACTCGGTCCCATACACTGCAGTGAGGCCCGCGTCATGGTGGAAGCAGCAGGCTCCTGTATTGTGGGGTGTAAAGCATGGGTGTGCCAGCAGCTGAGGGGGAAGGGAGAGGCTCTCCCATCCCCTTCTTTCCTCGGGAGTCATGCCCTGCTCTGCGTTGCTCCTTGTATCCTGCGGCAGTGGTTCATGGTGTCACACACTGCCCCGTCCTCTGTGCACTCACAGTCCTTGTGCAATCTGGCAGCCCTCTGCTCAGCCACCTCAGGTGCTTTCACCGATTCTCTTCAGGCCTTGACACACACACCCCCCCACCCCCCGGCACTTGGGGGAAATTAAGTTTGGCACACTTTCCAAAAATCTCCATCTTGCCAAATGTAGGAGCCTGTTTTCCAGTCCCATCTGTTGAGTGAGTTATCAAATTACATTTGGTAGGAGGCAGGGGACAGAAAAAAACTGGTTTTGTCTTTGAAGTTAGGAGCTGCCTGCCTTTTGTATCCCATTGTTACTGCTATTTATGTTTCTCACAGTTTTAAGACCATCATCTCCTACATCGATGAGCAGTTTGAACGGTACCTGCATGACGAGAGTGGCTTGAACAGACGGCACATCATTGATAATAGAGTGCACTGCTGCTTTTACTTTATCTCGCCCTTTGGACACGGGTAAGTGGACTGCTTACTGTAGAAACCAACAAGTCCTTGGAATTTCCTTTCTGCTTGGTGGGTTGACAGCTTCCCCCAAGATGTGTATTTTAATACAAGAAGTGAGAGATAATTTTGAGAGAAAAGAAATGTGCGGTCTCCCTGTTCTTCCCCTGAATTCGTGACAGTCTCACTCCTTTCAGACTTAAGCCTTTAGACGTCGCATTTATGAAAGCAATACACAATAAGGTGAACATCGTGCCTGTCATTGCCAAAGCCGACACGCTCACCCTGAAGGAACGGGAGCGCTTGAAGAAGAGGGTATGTGTCTCACACTGAGGGTAGCTGAGGGCCAGGAGCCTGGGGAAGAGTGGACGTGTGTTGGAGATATGGGGGAGCAAGCGGGGAATCTGATGGTTTTTAAGGAACACCTAACACCTGTAGATTTTTAATATTCTCACTGTTGTCAAGTTCTTATTCTCTGTAATTCCCCTTACATGAAACGCCCTCAGTGAGTAGAAGGGACGCCATGCGCTAGGTGAGTGATGTGGATGTGGAAGTATGATTGTCTCTGTGAAGTTGTTAGTTGATCTAAACGTTTTACTACAAACCGTCCATTTAGGAATATGTTTTAATTGTAATCTGTTATTGTGACTGTTTAAAGGGCCTCTGTTTTGGCCATTAAGAGGTTGCCTTGCACTTGTCCATTCACCAGCCCAAGTGCCCCTGGTCTCCCAGCAGCCGTGTGCTGATTGTTCGTCTCTGGTGCCTTTTTCTGTGTTATCCTAAAAGCCTCTTCGTGGATTCTTTGGTATATATTTTTTAATTATTTGCCTGTTTTCTATTTGTATGCTCATTAAGAAAGTCCAAGCTCATATGCTGAATTCTACAAATAAAAGTTCGTTCATTCTTTATTTTTTTGAGAGAGAGAGTGTAAGCAGGGGTATGGGTGGGGACAGAGGGAGGGAGACAGAGAATGGCAAGCAGGCCCCACACCCAGCGTGGAGCCTAACATGGAGCCTAACTCGATCCCACTACCCTGAGATCATGACTTGAGCCGAAACCAAGAGTCTGATGCTTAACAGACTAAGCCACCCAGGCTCCCCTTTAATTATCCGTAAAAGCAGTGGTTGTTAACAGTTACCTATGTACCCCTTCAAAGCATAGTCTATTTATGTTTTTGTTTTTATAGAATGGGACTATAGTGTACATATTATACTGTCACTTGACTTTCTAAGAATTCCAGCACACATAGAAAACACTCCCCCGCACCCTTACACAGCTCAGAGCAACATAAACACACTCTCTCTCTGTCTCAAATAAGAGCATTCCCAGCACACACAAAAATATTTCTTCAGTGTGTTTCTTGGTCCTTCCACTGTCACCCAATTCCTGGCATCAGGGATCTTTGCTTAGCTCCCTTGTATATTCCAAGAGTCTACAACAGTACCTGGTACAGAGTAGGTACATGTCTGTCTTCTCGGAATTGTTTAAGTCAGATTCTTAGAAAGGATATGGATGGGCATTTTAAGTATTGAAAGATGGACATTTAAAGTTTTAATTTCCCTAGGACGCCTGGGTGACTTACTCATTAAGCGTCTGCCTTTGCCAGGACCCTAATTGAGGGTCCTGGGATCAAGTCCTGCCTCAGGCTCCCTGCTCAGCAGGGAGTCTGCTTCTCCCTTGGCCTCTCCCCCCAACCCTGGCTAGTGTGCTCTCTCTCTTGCTTTCAAATATATAAAGACTTTTTTAAAGACTTTATTTATTTGATAGAGAGAGAGAGTGAGAAAGGGAACACAAGCAGGGGGAGTGGGAGAGGGAGAAGCAGACTCCCTGCTGAGCAGGGAGCCCAACACTGGACTTGATCCTAGGACTGAGCCACCCAGGCAACCCTAAAAAAAGTCTTTAAAAGAAAAAAATAAAGTTTGAATTTCCCTCAAAACAAGTTTGTAGCACCTTATATGCCCAAAGCAGTATGAGCACTCTGCCCTCTGGCACACCTGGAACCATCCTAGATATGTCACCAGTTTTTCTAAAACATCTCCCATCTGAGAAATAGGAAGTGGCATCTGGTTTCCATTTGTGTTTCCCAGTTGCTGATGTGAGTGTGTTTGTGTCCTGCTGCTTGATCCCTGTTAGTATGCTCTCTGAGGTTTTAGAGCCTGTGCTTTGTTTTCATTGCCTTTTTTTTAATTGACTTATGGGTCAATAAAAGTGAAACAGCGAAACACACTGTTTTCAGACCTAGTTTAGATTTTTCTGTTTTCACAATTTTCTTGCTGTCTTCTGTCATGGCAGAGTTATGCATGCATGTTTGTCAGCCTTTTCCTCTGTTGTCTGAGTGCCTGCCAGTCCTCTAGGAAATATCCAGGCCTTTGGGAGAGCCCCTGAAAGCTTTGGCACGTTTATGCTGGACCATATGTATTTGAGTAGCTCCCACTTAGGGGAACTCCACCTTTTCTAATAAAGAATGTTACGCTGGATTTCAGAGAGGTAGGGGAGCAGGGACAGAGTTAGAATGTTGTGTCCTCCCATCTCTGATCCTATGTCCAGAACTCTAGGGCTTGATTTCAAAGTCCGAGATGAAGTGAAATCCCATTTTGCCCTTATCGCTTTCATCTTGGGTCTTCCTAATCCCTCCTCTTGATCTGGTTTCTCCTCTGTACCTCCTGGTACTTCCCCAGTCCCTGATATAGAAAAACTTCTGGCAGACCTGCTTTGGTCTTACACCTCCCGGTATTGTTTCCTACCCTCTCCTTTATCTCGAACTCTGGCTCCCCATCAGCCAGCAGCAGTTGTCCTGTCTAGGGCTCATCCTGGGCCTCAGCAGCGGGGTGGGCTGTGCTTTCAGAAGCTCAGCACTTGTCTTTCTGCCTATTTCATTACCTGTCTTCCTAACCCCTGAATGTTGGCATGGTTTAATATTGTTTTCATCATATCGTCTCCTGTAGCTTCTGCTTTTTTCCCTTTTGAGAATCTTTTTCATGTATGTAAACAAGAGTCTCTTCTTTCCCCGCTCCTGAGCTTGTCTCCCCACTTCCCTGGCCCTGTACCTGAGTTCATCTCTGGTGCAGTCGCCCAGACAGAGAAATGTGTGATTGTTGTTGATTCATCACTTCCTTTTTCCTTTTTTTCCAATTCAAAATAGCCTTTTAGTGCTCGCTTCGGCAGCACATATACAAAATAGCCTTTTAATTATGTATTTCTCCACTGGATTCTCATCCTCAGTGTATACCCTGTCTTGATGGGGCCGACATAGAGCAGATGGGCCAGCAGAGATGGGTAATGGGCAGGAAAGGGAAAGAAATACAGCAGGTTTACGCTTACTGCCTACCTTCTTCCATGGGGGAAATCATTCCTCTGCCTCTGCTGGCAGAGGAATGCCATCTTCTCTGCTGGGGATGCTGGAAGGACTTTGGGAGGAGGGAGAAAGAAAGACCTCTTCATGAATCCTGACTTTGTGCAGACAGTGTGTCAGGTTCGAGGTCTTTGATCAGAAAGGCCTGAGAGTTCCCATTAAGAAGATCCATTGCCAGATTAGGGTCTAAAGTAGGGATATTTCTCCCGACTTGGCGTATGTGCTTGTCCCTTGTGGCCCAGGACCCTGCAGGAGGGTAAGGGGAGCTCTAGCCTACCTATACCTGCTGGAGTGCCTGGCACAGAGGGCGTTTTGTCCCCTCTAGGCCACTCTGCGGCCTGGTTGGTTGAAGGGTGTGGTTCTTCTGCTGCCAGTTTTTGCCTGTTGAATAAAACCCAGAGCCCAGCCTGGTATTGGGTTGTCCCTCTGGCTTACCCCGCTGAGAGGCTTACTCTCCAGCCATCCCGGGTGTCTTACTATGTCCTCACCTCGGAGCCTTAAACAAGATTATTCTGTTATGTGCCTCTTCCTCCTCTGTTGGCCTGCAGCGAAGCTTATGGGTCTCTTGGTGCCTGCGGCCTTGGGCTATACTGCTCCCAGGGCATGTGTGGTTCCTGAGGTTGGCCGTGGTATGTGATCTCCTCGTCGCTGCTGTGCTGGCATTGGTGTTTGTCTGCTGCTTTATACGCTGAAGCTGGTGCATTATTATTGTTTACTCTGGACGGAGGACTGCCCAAAAGGCCAGCATAAATACTGCTCCAGCAGTGCATAAAATTATTTGAAAACCAGTAATCAGTTTAATTCTGTATTGATGGTTGGATAATTCTGATAGATTTTTAATAGTTAGATTTGATTAAAATGTCATGTGGTTTTAAAATTGCTCCTGGTTTGTCATCCTTTCAGATTCTGGATGAAATTGAAGAACATAACATCAAAATCTATCACTTACCTGATGCAGAATCAGATGAAGATGAGGACTTTAAAGAGCAGACTAGACTTCTCAAGGTAAGAGTGCTCTCCAGATGCCTAACACGAGTCGGTCTTATTCCTGTCATCAGTGCTGTGGAAGGAGTTGATAGAGGGCCACCTCGTGGAAGGCTGTCCTTTCACAGATTGTCTGGTAGATTCAGTTACAGTAGTATTTTTACTTTAAATATATTTTGACATAGCTGTCACCTAAGGTTTAGCAATGTTATTATGGGTTTAATTTGTTCCATATAATTTTTCCCATGTGGAAAATACCTGTCACTTCTGAGTAAAATGTTTTAGTTTGCCAAGGAAGCATGTAATAAGCAGCAGCGTGCTCAGCCCATGCCTGTGTTCTTGTGTTCGCAGTAGAAGCTGGGGTTCCCTATGTGGAGCCTTCTACCTGGTGTGTCTCTTTCTAGGCCAGTATCCCGTTCTCTGTGGTTGGATCCAATCAGTTGATTGAAGCCAAGGGCAAGAAGGTCAGAGGCCGCCTCTACCCGTGGGGCGTTGTGGAGGTGGAGAACCCGGAGCACAACGACTTTCTGAAGCTGCGGACGATGCTCATGTAAGAACCCCGGGTGTCCCTGGGTGTCCCCCGTGCTTCCCTGTGTGTCCCCGTGTGTCCCCTGTGTGTCCCCGGGCATCCCTGGGCATTCCCATGGGCAGTGTCAAGCACAGAGAGTGAAGCTTTTTGACTGCTGGGCGTGCGGGGGCCACTGCATCCTGTTGTGGAAGGCCCTCCCTGGGAGCTCTCTGGGACTCACACTGCAGAACCCGCCTGTCCCTCTCGAGGCCAAGTGCTTAGCACACCCTCCTCCCTAGTCTCCTATCTCTCTTGACGCTGAAAGTATACCAGATATGTGCTGTGGCATGGTCGCACCGAACATGGGACGCCTCCTGCTCTGGGGGCAGATATTCAGGCTGGCTGCACAGTGGCCTCTCCACCCTCGGCTGCCACACACGACCATTTCAGGTCCGCCCCGGGCAGCCCTGAGGTTCTTCCATGTGTTCTTAGCACCTGCAACAGACCTCACTACAAAAGCAGACGTTTTCCTCTAAAAAGTGTTGATCTAAAAGTGTCAGTAGTTGGTGCTATTCTTGAATCAAGAGGCATACAAAGAGTATTGCTGAAATCGAAGATCCCTTTACTCCGTCAGAGAGTGGGTGATCTAGGTAAATTTTGAGTAACTGAAAATTGATTAAAAACCACCAAGCTTTATCAACAATTTAGTCACCGCATAGGAAGCTCGGGACAGGTTCTTGTGGTCACGCTGCTGTCGTGGAGGCTGCAATTGGAGCCTTCCTGTGTGTTGTGTGTTTCTTAGAGTGAGTGAGAGCACGCCAGCCCTCTGCCTGCTCTCCATCCCTTTCCTCACGTTCTGAGCAGACGGAATATGTTACCTTTACTCATTCTTGGCTGCTTAAGTATTTGATTAGCAATAATCGCACCTCGGATAAACCTCATTGGCTACGATACTGCCACTGCGCAAAGCTTGCTTAAGTATTTGAAAAAGCTGAGCCAAGAAAATGATGAATGTTTTCTGAGATGATTAGAATATTTAAAGTCCTGTTTCTGGTTTATTCAAAATATTAGTGCTTCGTTGTATGGTCTTTTCCATAGCTTAAATTAATGAAGTCTTTAAGCTGGAGAATTCGATTATATGAATTGCATGTTTTCCCTAAGTTCTTTCAGAAAAGCATGTTCTGTTTCAGACATTGTTTACCTAGAATGATCTGCTAAAATCTTACCTGGGCACTGGTGATGGGCTCATGCAGAGCTTGGCAGCACCTGTAGGAGAGGCCACTTGGAAGGGTCTCCTCTCCCAGCCCTGTGGGCTGTGCTTCCACCTGTTTTGTGGGGAGGGAGGAGAGAAAGCTGCACAGCTTCAGCCCCATATCCCAGACTCCAGCAACTTTGTGTACGATTCAGCAAGTAACAAGTGGGGTTTTGGCTAGTGGGTCTTCTCCCTGCCGACAGCTCCCACACACAGCCAGCCTTGCCGCTCCCTTCTCTCTTCCAGCACCCACATGCAGGATCTCCAGGAGGTGACTCAGGACCTTCACTATGAAAACTTCCGCTCTGAGAGGCTCAAGAGAGGCGGCAGGTTGTTTCCCCCACCTCATGTTGTCCCCTTCTCTCCATACTGTGTCGCAGATTCACCCTGTCCTGCTGGGCTTTCCTGACTCTAAGCAGCACAATTTGGTTTCCTGCTCAGAAGCTATTAACAGGCATTTGTTGCTAATGTCTTCTTACCTTGCTTTCTGTAACCTGTCAAAGGTAACATTAACCATCGGCACACAAAGAGCAGGTTTAGCTGGAAAGGCCAGAGATTGGTCTCAAGAACATCACCCTGTCTGTAAATGAGGGCAGACTTACCTGCCATTAAGAAAGGCAGCTCCAAAAAAAAAAAAGAAAGGCAGCTCCAGGGTGCCTGGGTGGCTTAGTTGGTTAAGCGACTGCCTTCAGCTCAGGTCATGATCCCGGAGTCTCAGGATCGAGTCCCGCATGGGACTCCCAGCTCCATGGGGAGTCTGCCTCTCTCTGAGCTTCTCCCCCCTTCATGTTCTCTCTCACACTCTCTCTCAAATAAATAAATAAAATCTTTAAAAGAAAAAAGAAGGCAGCTCCACTCCTCAGAAATGCACACAGTGCCCTCACCTTTTCTCTTTCACCACTGTAATAGGTTTTATTCAAGATCTGTGTTTTGTGACCTGCTTTATGCCTGATCACATCCTATCTCTGCTTAGCTTATGTATCAAGTGATCTGTATCATTTATAATAAGAATTTCCTGTACAGTGGTTGTTCCCACACTCCTGATCCACAGGAATCCATTCCAAGACCCCTAGTAGGTGCCTAGAACTGAGGAGGGTGCTGAAATTTATACGCACACCCCTATTTCCTGTACATACATGTCTATGATAAAGTTTAATCTCTAAATTGGGCATACGTGAGGGATTAACAACCACAATAAAATGAAACCATTACAGCCATAGCCTACCATCAGGGTTATATGAATGTGGTCTGTCTCTCAAAACCTCTTCTTGCTCTGTACTCACCCCTTTTCCTGTGGTGATGCGCATGTGGGGAGGGGACGGGTGAGGGACAGAGATGCTGGGATACGGTGCTGCGATGCAGCGCTGGGCTACTGCTGACCTTCTGACTGCCCCTTAGGAGGGTCATGTACGTCCAATCCACAGCCGGGCACGGGCCACGGTAATCGCAGATCCAGGGGGTGGCTGTGTTGTAATTTATTAAAAATATTCACATTTTTGAAATCTGGTGGATTTGTGTATATATACAGGGTGTGTGTTATGGTTTGCTTAACCTTACCTGGGGACCAGGTATTAAATAAGGTTTTAGAGACCGATGTGGAAGGCAAGTGTGCACTCGTGAAGAGCTGTGTCCTCACCACTCAGGGCCTACTCAGCGGGCCTCCCCCGCTGGCCTCCTCGGCCTGGATGCTAAGGCCCTGCTTCTTGTTCAAGTGTCCTTGTCATAGTCTGTGTCCATTAAGACCTGTCCATCCTCCCGGTGGCAGCTGCCACTCTTCAAGTAAGGGAAGACCAGTGTCCCACCCCTGCTTGGAGTTAGAGACGTTTCTCAAATTTACCATCTTGTGCTGTGTTTTTTCTCATCTTTCTTTCTTACTCATTCGTGTTAGTCAGAAAAGTGATAAACAGGTAATTTTATATACTTTTTTCAGAAATGTAAAGTGAAATTTTACTCTGGGTATTTGTCATCAGAAATAACCAATTAAGGGGCGCCTGGGTGGCTCAGTGGGCTAAGCCTCTGCCTTTGGCTCAGGTCATGATCTCAGGGTCCTGGGATCGAGCCCCATATCGGGCTCTCTGCTCGGCGGGGAGCCTGCTTCCCCCTCTCTCTCTGCCTGTCTCTCCACCTACTTGTGACCTCTCTCTGCCAAATAAATAAAATCCTTTAAAAAAAAAAAGGAAAAGAAATAACCAATTAAGTTTGTTACAATATTGTAATTGTAATTTCTTTCAACCCTTAGGAAAGTGGAAAATGAGGACATGAATAAAGACCAGATCCTGCTGGAGAAGGAAGCAGAGGTAAGGAGAGAAGGATATTGTTGGTGTACATCCACAGATCATTACAGTTTTTCTTCCTTTTTTAAGAAGGAGTATATTATGTGTAATCTATTTTATTGTGTGTACATCTGTTTAGTATAGCTATTGCTTTACATATGTTATCATTTGATTTTCAGTAGCCATTTAGAAGGAAAAACTTGGGAATAGTGCAGATTTAGTGACTTTCATCCCTAAAGCTTAGTGAATTTAGTAATTTTGTAAAGTACTCAAAATTCAGTAGTTTTTCTATACATAGATAATAGATCTAGACAAGTTGGAAAATACAAAGAAAGAGACTGCTACTCATTAACAAAAATTTGAGAACTATGCAGGACTGATATGGAGAAGAAACTAGAAAATTCTCCTGGAAACAATTTTCAGAATTTAAATGGACACATGACTTTAAATTGCATGTTAATGACTTTAAATCGTCCATTGCAAAGATCACAGTTCTCTCTAAACTGAATGCCATTCCTGCAGAGTGGTTTGGTTTGTGAAGTTCTTCTGGGGGAGAGCTTGCTGAAATAGTTCCAACGCTTAGTCTGGAGACAGGGAATGGGAAGCACAGGAGGCCCTGTGAACACACACTGATGAGGGAGGGTTAGCTCCACCGCTCATAGAAATCCAGTGTGTGGCTTGGGCATGGCAGGCTGATGGAATTCACATCCAGAAATGGGTCTGAAGTATGGAAAAGTGTCTGCGAAAGGTGGCGTTAGGGTCTGTGGAATCCACACATATCCAGGAAACCCTCCAATGGGCCAGCCTTTGAAAACAGAAATAAGACTCACTTATTTGGACAAATTAATTCAATATGGATTAAAGTACTTAAATGTTAAAAACATGACTACAAAGCTACTTAAGAAAATTCAGGTAATTTTATGACCACATGCCTGGAGGCCTTTCTAAACCAGTGGAGACCATAGTCATGAACAGTGGTGAAGGTAGTGGAGAAGAGCCATCCACCCAGTGAGCAGCGGGCGCCTTGCTGCCCCTTAAGACGAGTCCCTGGCCCAGTCCCCATCTGGGAGTGGCAGCCTCTTTCCCACCTTTTAGGTTAAAAAGCATTTGTTATCCTGTCTTTCTTAATTCTTCAGTTTGCTGCTAATTTCTGTTTCTTACTTGAATTGAATTTTATCATTTGCTTAGTTTTCTGTTGAGTTATTTGTTCTTTTACTGATTTACAAGATTCCTTTGTGTGCTCTTTGTCATGTTTTGGGAAAGCCTGGAAGTTGAAATCTTAGGAATCTCACAGCGCCCCTAGAGGGTATCCAGGGAGGACGGGACTTGGGAACCAGTAACGAGTCCCCATGTCCCCATGTCCTGTCCCGTAGCTCCGCCGCATGCAGGAGATGATCGCCAGGATGCAGGCGCAAATGCAGCTGCAGATGCAGGGTGGGGACGGCGACGGCGGGGCCCATGGGCACCACGTGTGAGGTAACTTACGCGGGGGTTGGAGGGGGGCAGACCGTGCTTCCAGACGACATGCACCTCCCTCTTGTCTCACTAGTGTCTTGCATTTTGAAGCTCTTGGGTTTGACTCTCGCTGGCATTCAAGGAGACCAGGCAGCTTCTAAAAAATGGAAGCTCCTCCTCGGCTCTGCTTGCCTGCTAAAGATGTTAACGAAGACAAAGTAAATATTAAAATAACCTTTATTAGTCATGCAGTTAGAAACTTATTACAGCTGAAAACAGAGTTTTGAAGGTGTTATTAAAGCAGATTATGCAGACCAAAGGTAAAGATGGCGTAAAGTGGCAGATTAGGTCAGGTGGGCCAGGGACCTCGAGGGGGACTGCTGACTTCTGCTGTCACCGCAGTTCTCCACCCCACGGCAGTCCGTGAGTCATGGCAGATGTCTGGCCCGGTGTGCGCTGGCCTCCCTGTTTGAAGGGAATCTGCAGACACCAGGGACCCTGGACCAGGAAAAAATAAGTGTCTCTTCCCCTCTGTCCTTTGGACCGGTTGGCATTCAGAGCTCTCTAGGTGACTGCTGTCCTCACCTTGCAGAGGAAGGACAGAGAGGTGAAGTCAAATACAGGCCAGAGGAGGAAGCAGCTATATGTGGTTGGGGCTGAGGCACACGGCTCCCTAGAAGAGAGATGCCTGGGGCTAGGCAGACTGAGTGGGTACTGGCCACAGGCACAGATCTGGGGACGGGAAGATAGGGGTGCAGCTGCAGAGTCCACTACAGGTGGGGGCCTGACTGTAGAGGCAGGGCTATGTGGTGGTAAGAGGAGGGGATGTGGGAACATGAGTGAACTGAGGCTTCGCCAACATGGGGCAAGATTGATGAGACAGAAGGCAGGGAGCCCCGACCCTGGAACATCCATCGGGAGTCCCCCACGGCAGACGTGCAGGTGATAGAGGAAGGAGCTGCAGGGGTGTGGGAGCGCTGGCTGCCAAAAGAGCACCCTGCCCTTGGGGCTTATGGGGAAAGATCTCAAATACATACGAAGCACACAGATGCATGTGTTGGGTGTAACCAGTTACTGGAATGGCAATGTCCGTGTAACCCCCCCTCCTGGGCCAGAGTTGGTTGTTTATGTTAAGCATCGTGTTGACACCTTAGAACAGTTGCAACAGTGTGTGCTGAGTCCACATAGCACCGATGAGGACACTGTGGTGTGCCAGGGTTTTAAGTTATTTGCCTGTACACTTATAACCGGCGGGATGTCAACACCACCGACCCCATGAGGCTGAGTCTGCATGAGCAGGTTTGGTGCCTGATGAGGAAAGCCTGGTGAGTTAGAAAGAAATGGGACTTCTGAGCAGTGGGGCTCCTTTGAGGCAGGTGGGGTGTCAGATGTTTGCTCATCTTCTCTGATCTTGCTGCCTCTCTAAATGTTAAAACTTTATGAAGTCATGAGGAATCAACTTTAGGTTTATACAACTGATTTATATTTTGCACACACTGCAGTTTGGTGGTGCTCCTGGTTCCCAGGAGATGTTTTAATTTAGTTAACTCTGGTCATAGGAGTCAACTTCTGCCCAGTTTGTGCCCTTTGTTATACAGAAAATGATGCTGTTAATGGTCATAGCAGTGAGCGTTGCACCACTTGCGTTTAAACATGTTGTGTTGTGTTTTTCCAGAAGATGCTTTGCAAGATACAGAAAACATTCCACAAGAGTTCTACAGCCGCGTGTTTCCGAGAGATCATTGGAAGGGTGCCCATCCACATTTTACAGTACCTGTGCCTGAGAATTTAATTTTTTTTTAAACTTTTGATGTGTTGTTTTGTATGAAGTACTTTTAACATTTGTATTTCGTTGCTATGCTATACTTTATATTTTATGAGGTGAACCTTGCATTTTCATTTTTCTTCCACCTTGACTAACCACTAATGTTGGAACTGATTTCCAGGATCAGTCAGTATATATAATTAACATTGAATTTCTTTGATTTGGCTGGCCTGACTAGTTGTTGAGGAGCACTCTTGATTTCATTTCTAGAACATTCGGACATAGCCAGCCTGTGCCTGGGTGCTAGCAATGTGGACCCAGTGATGTGGAAAGATGAGCTGGCGTCTGCAGGGCACTCACCTGCCAGGTCACCAGGATGGCGCTTCTCCCTTGCTTCACTTTGCTTCGAGCACAATACCTAAAACCAGTTTTGCTGCTATAATTCAATACTGTTAATTCATCTGCACATTTGCTTTTTTACCAAGTAAAACAGAATTATTATCTAATACGGTATGTATATACTTAAATAGCTCTTTTAAAAACAGGTAATCAGGGGCAAATTTTAAGAAGTCTTTGGCTTCTGATGCTAGGTCACTTTTTAAGCTGCTCTGCAGAGAACACCACAAACCACGTTTTGTAGTGTTCCCCACTGATACCAGTAATACTCCCCTACGTCAGCGAGTGTCCATGAGCTCCAGTTTTCATATTATAGCAGCGATTCTTACCCACACAGAGCCAATAAATAATTTTTACTCAACTAACATGAAAAGTAACTTTTTTAAAGGAAAATTAATAAATGATATATTTAGAAACCAGCCTTTTTTATATTTTTCTATGGCACTCTCATGTGCTTTCTGTAACTATAGGTTTATAAGACCTGCCTCAGCAGTAAGAATCGGTGTCCTTTGGAGGGTAGCCCTCTGAACCCAGACCTGTCCTGGGCCCTGAGGCTCATGACCCCATAATGCCTGAATGCCGACCAGGTTTTCCTGATTTGGCTTTCTTTTAACTGGTTCTCTGAAATTTTTAATAGTTTTCTGAAAGGCAGATAGGAGCGATCATTTTTCTATGTGCAGACTATTGTACATTTTCAGGGACCATTACATCCTTCGTTGTGTCGGGTGAGACTGAAAGACATTTCAAATCTGTGCCGTGGCTTGGGACTGATCAATGCCACCAGTCCAATTGGTTTTCTGTGCTCTGTGGCCTTGTCCGCTCTCTTCCCTCCAGGGGGCACTGAGGGGCTCTGGGGCTTGCTTCTTTCAACATTTCTACTGAAAGTGACAGGTGAAAGGACGCCTGGAGGGAGCAGATGTTGGCTCCATGTTTTCATTTTGCTCTAACAGGAGGGGCAGAGATGGAGAAAATGCTTCACCTGAAGATGTGAAGAGTTTTTGCTTGGGCCAAAATAAAGTGACATGGTCCAAACGGGTTAGTCACAGAGGCGGGCTACAGACGTAATCGGGTGTTCTCAAGAATTTTGTCTTCTCATTGTTGCATAAAGAAGTCTTAGGTTCAGGCACAGTCATACGAAGGTCCATTAAGAGGAAATGTAAAGTGTTTGATGACTTTAGAGCACCTCCGTGTGAGGTCAGGTATCTGGGTTACGTTGGCATTAAGTACACTAGGAAAAGCCATTTAAAAGGTGGTGCTGGGGGCACAGTTTTGCGTGGTGGCTGCAGCCCCTCCCCCCCAAGTTTGGGAGAACTGCTAGGGCCAGCCGTTAGTCACATGATAAGGGCTATTTGGGTGGGCAGACCTATATCCTCTCACGTCTATGGCCCCCTCTGTTTTGCTGCCCAAATCTAAATACATACTTTCACTTAGAGATAATTGTTTTACTAAGGGGTAATCTTTACCTATAGAAATGTATTTTGAAAACTTATTTCACACAGCAATTTTGTATCCATTGAAACTAACCTTTTATCAATAAAGCACTATTGTTTGGCTATTAAGTGAGGAGTTATTACTGGTTCTTTATGAAGGTGCTAAGTCTGCTTAGAAAGGGTCAAAGCCCTGCAGAATGTCTGTGCATAAGATCAGGAGGAATTATTGGCACCCATAACCTCAGTACCCAACTTTGTATTGGTGATCCCAGCCCAGAAGAAAGAGCCATAAAGACTAGGGAGAAATTAGTAACAGGTGATCTGACCATCTGCTTAAAGTGAGAGAATATGTGCTAAAAGTTAGCTTTAATAAGAGTTCAGTGATATCTACTCACAAATTAGAAAATGGAGCGAGAAAAGGGATCTCAGTCACTGTAGCAGTAACTACTAAATACCTAGAAATA
Source organism: Martes martes (assembly GCF_963455335.1). Lineage (NCBI taxonomy): Eukaryota > Metazoa > Chordata > Mammalia > Carnivora > Mustelidae > Martes > Martes martes. The sequence goes on along the minus strand of NC_137890.1, from coordinate 149,826,120 downwards.
TAAACGACTGGAATAGATGTAGGAAATTCTATTCTAAATATATTTTTTTTAAGATTGGGTGCCGGCAGAGGCCCAGCATCCTCCGGGGAGTCCCCTACCCCTCCGACCAGGCTCTCTCCTGGCCCCCACTGGCCCTGCACACCTTTGTCCTTTGTCCGGCGAGGGGGAGGTCAGTCTACCCCTGAGATGTGTGTGCAGCCCTGTGGGCGGTGAAGACAGTCCACTGGACTCACGGGGCTGGGGACCAGTTAGAGGAAAGGCCTCAAGGAGTGATGGGGGTCATGGGGACAGGAGGTGGAGGGGCCTCTGTGCAAGGCTGAGCCCTTCAACCATGTGCCTGCCAGGCTGGCTCCCTGCTGAGCCTCAGACCCTGAGGCTACCCTGTGGGGAGGGTCAGCTTTTTGAGCCTCCTCTTTTAGGAAATGTGATGAGTCTGGCCAAGCCCAGGAGGGGTCCCCTCAAGGATGAGCCCAGGTCCATCCTACGCTTATCCCCTCGAGGGCAGCGCGGGGCGGGATACGCCCCTGCGGGCCAGTTGGGTAGGATCTTGAAGGATGCGTAGGAGTTGACTGAACCCGTAGAAGAAAGGGTGTGTGCTCCTGGTGGTCGCGGGCATGGGAGGCCCAGGAGTAGTGTCACATTTCCATTCCCGGGTGGGGGTTCGTGAGGCTAAAAGGACCACAAGGCTGAGAGGACCATAGGCCTCCCCCACGCGGCTAGTCTCCACTGCACCATAGCTTCGGTGGGCCGTCAGTGGCCTTAGGCCACAGTCCAGGAGGCCCCAGGAGTGCAATAAGGGTAGACTCGGGTGGCTGGCGGGGTGGCTGGTGGGCCGGGGCTGGGAGGAGAGGGGCCGCGCCCGGAACCCGCCCCGCCCGCAAGCCAAACCCCGGCCCTCAGGCCGAAACTCGCCCAAGGCTGAAGCCAACCTCCGGAGCCGAGCACCGCCCAACGAGGCGAGTCTCTGCTGATTGGCATTCGGCTCCGCCAGTCCCCTCTCGCCCCGCCTCCTTCCAGTCCATTCACCAATCATAATTCTGTGCCGCGCCGCACGGCCGCGGGCCGTAGAGGCCCCGCCCCAGAGGCTCGCAGGCCAATCGGCGGCGCGTCCGCGGGAATGGAGGCGGGCCCAGGCGGGGCACGCGGCGCGGGGCGGAGCTTGTGGCGCGGAGGCGGCCCGCGGGCAGTCGGGCGCGGCGGTCGTGAGCGGGAGGAGCTGGCTCTACCCGAAGGCCGCTGCGGGCGACGGCGCGGGCCGGGTCGGCGGGTGAGGACGCAGGGCCCAGGGAGCACGCTGGGCCCCGGGTGGGTGGGCGGGAGCGGCGGGCCGAGGCCAGACTGGCCCTGAGGCCCGCGGCGGCTGGGCGCCTCCGGACAGTGGTCCACCCGCGGAGTCCGCGCCCGGGCTCTGGAGGCCTTCCAGTCGGCTGGCGGGGCCCGTGAGTGCGGAGCCCGCCGCCGGCGGCAGCGTGGAGGCCCAAGGGCGAGCCTGACAGGGTCTCGCGTGGAGGCCCGGGGAGGGGTCGCGGTGGGGTCGGCCCGGGGGACGTCTCGGGTGGAAGCCGGGGGGGGAAGGGTATCGACCCAGGGGACGTCCCGAGTGGAAGTCGGGGGGGTGTCGGCCCGAGGGGCGTCCCGTGTGGAGGTCCGAGAGGGTGAGGTCGGTCCGGTGGTTGTCCTGCGTGGAAGCTGGGTGGGGGGGGGTCGGCTCCGGGGGACGTCCCTCGAGGAGCCCTGAGGGGGTGGAGTCAGGGGGTGGGTCGGCGGCGGGGGGCGGGGGCGTCTGGCGTGGAGCTCCGGGGGAGGGTCCGGAAGGGTCCTGCATGGAGGCCCTGGAGTGTCCCCCTGGGGAGCGTCCCGCGTGGAGGCCCACGCAGAGCCACAGGTGGAAGCTCAGACTGGTTGAGCCCACACCCTTCTTGGCCTTTACGTCAATTATATCTTAAAGGTGGGGATGAGGTGTTAATGTTTTTAGTCCACTAAGGTCTGGAAATATTTCTAAGGCATTGGGGAGGCATCCGAAGTTAAATTGGGACAAGAATATGGCCCAGTGCATCCCACAAGCACTTTTTCCATTTATGCTGGTGGCCACAGCCTCCAGTGGCCTCTCAGGTGCAAGTCAGTAGTGGCTGGAAAAAACAGAAATTGTTTTGTGTGGAGGGAAATAATGTCAGTACATAGAGTAAGGAGACGATGGAAAGATTTAAAACCCAGGGCTAAATCTTTAAAGGGTGGTTTTTCTTTGTCTGTTTTGTTTCCATGAGGTAGTCTTCCCTGGACTGCTGTGGATAGTTTGATAGCCATCGGGTGGCATTGGATTAAGAGTGTTGGTTTCGTGCAGACTGTGTGAGGACAGACAACACAGATTTTTCTCTCTGCCAGAGAGATGGGGCAAGACGTTTGAGGTAGGAAGGCATGGAGTAACCTTTGCTTGTGGACCAAATATGATTGATTTTGTGCATCTGCTGTTTGTGGGATGTGTGTGAGTCCCTGTACAGCAAAAGGGAGAATTCTGTGTTAGGGGTCATGAGGAGCTTCATGCTGGTGATTTTATTTGGTTCTCTCCCAGTCTGGGAAGGAGACCTGGCCAGGTCCCACTGCCCTGTGTGAAAGCAGAGGAAGTGGAGGGACCGGTTTGGGGTCACACCCTGGCTGTGCTGCTTCTGTGTCTGCCTTACTGCAGACTCTCACTGCCCGGTTGGCTCTGAGCTGTCCAGACCAGATGCTGACGTGCTCTTTCCCCAACTACCAGTTTACTGGCGTGCTTATATGTGGGGCCTGCCTTTCAGAGCAGACTTCCGGGGTCGTTCTGTACTAATCCATTTCCCAAAAAAGGAAGTGTATGTGATCTAGTCATTTGTCTCTGATAAAGTGGGGTTAAAATTTAGCTACCTCATATGGTGGTTGTGAGGACTCAGTGTCTATAGATGAGCTGTTTGTAGGTGTCTAGCACACAACAAGTGCTTAATGAACATTAGCCACTGCATCATCAGGTGGAAGAACAACCTGAGCACACCATAGAGCCAAGTGGGCAGGATTCAGGCAGGGTTACACTGCTTTGGGGGAAAGATAGGACCTGATTGGCAAAGTGAAGTTTGATAAGAGGAGAAGCGTAATGTCTTCTGTCCACCCAGCCTGGCTTCTGGTCACCTCAGTACCTCCTCAGTTGTCAGACAGTAACAGTTCTCTTTCTGCTGCTTTTCAGTTTTGTTCCTGTTTTTCCTTTACCCACTTTCTTATCAGCTTACCACCTGCCTGTCCTACATGCAGCAGTGGTGGTGAGCATGCAGGAAAGCCCACTATAAAGTTGAGTGTCCAGGTGAGGTCACTTGGGTCGTGCTCTGAGATCTGAGTGTCCAGGGCATCAGGGAATTGTGGTGTATTTTTCTACTCCAGGTTTTACCTTGGCAACAGGGAGTGAAAAAAGTGGGAGTTACACAAAACTTAATATGATAAAGCCCAGTGTTTGGTAGGTTTCGGGGGATTGTTACACTGGTGGTGATTCTGTAAATTGGTCTGCTCTTTCTGGGGAGCAACTAGCAGTATATGGTAAAGATTTTCATTTTGGAATCCCAGTTTTTAAAACAAACTCTGATATGCAGTTCCTGTCCATAGAGTCATGATAGAGTACTCCACAACCAGTAAACATGCTCTGGCAATCCTGTTCCTGTCCTTCCTTCTAGACAAAATTTGAAACATTTGATCTATGGAAATCTGTTCAAAAACATGCCTTAACCCAAAAGGCGAAACCAGGGTACACAGCAGTTATACTATTGTAAAATCTGTGAAGACGTGGACAAGGATGAGAAGGGATGTTAGTCATATAAGTAGTTTTATTTTAGGGTTCCCCCCCCACAAACTGGTGTTTTAATTTATAGTTATTTTGAAAAGCAAAAATCAGAAGGTACTTTAATATAGAATGTGGTGATGAGTCTCCCAGCTGCAGGACAGAAGGGAACATCCTGTGTTATAGTACCTTTTTATTTTTACTTTTCAGAATGACTGTAAGTTAAAACACCAGTTTGTGTGCAGTAGGGAGTGGGAGGCGGAGCAATCCCGTAACACTAGAATACACCGAGAGGAGATAGCACACGGTGGAGTCAGGGTCGGGTTGAGGCAGCCTCTGGAGCTGAGTACCGTCATTAAGTCACTAACCTTTCTTTTTTTTTAAATTTTTTTTTTTAATTTACTTATTTGACAGAGAGAGATCACAAGTAGAAAGGCAGGCAGAGAGAGAGAGAGGTGAAAGCAGGCTCCCCACTGAGCAGAGAGCCCGACGTGGGGCTCGATCCCAGGACCCTGAGATCATGACCCGAGCCAAAGGCAGAGGCCCAACCCACTGAGCCACCCAGGCGCCCCAAGTCACTAACCTTTCTGAGGCAGAGTCCTTGATTTGTGTGATGGGGCTCATGAGGATTAAATGAGATGATGTTGGCGAGACTGTGGTGTGGCCTCCTAGCAGTGGCCATCCCTTGGGACTCTGTGGCTTTTGTAGTATGCGCCAGGACAGTCTTTAGGCCTGACACAGATGCCCTCTTGTGGAGGCCTTCTCCCTCTCTTGCCACCCACCAAATTCCTGTCTGCCAGCCTAGATTTCCTTTCTCGGTGGTGCCCACCACCATTTAACACACTTCTTCTGTCTTGTTCCACTGTGATAAGGGGTGTTCTCGCCCATAAACTCCCATGTTCTTACATACTTAGACTTTTTTGGTACTGAGTCGGTCCTCAATAAATGTTTGAATGAATTAATCAAATTTCACTTGGGGCAAGGGCAGACACCAACTTTTATAGGTCCTGAAGCTTATACAGTTTGGGGGAGGTAGTCTCTTTAAGAAAAAGAATATAATGGAGGTGCCTGGGTAACGCCTTGGGCATTCGGCTCAGGTTGTGATTTCAGGGTCATGAGATCAATCCCCTGAGTTGGGCTCTGAGCACGGAGTCTGCTTGGAACTCTATCCTTCTCCCCCACCCATTTACTCGCTCCCGTGAACTTCCTTTCTCAAAAAAATAATTTTTTTCTTTTAAAGAATACAATGTTATAATAATTAGCTGGAAAGTGAGTATTTATTTAGAATGAGAAAAAGTTTTACATTTGAAAAAGCTAATAATAAGAACAATAAATAGCATAAAAGTTGCCTGTGTCCTTTGAGATCACCTCTTCACATGACAGAGAATAGGAAGAGTTCAGTGATCCCTCTAGCATACTTAACCACAAATTTTTGATAGTTAGGATGCATAAAACATGATTACACCTGTAGATAATATGTTTGCTGTTTCTAGTACAGCTAAGGTTTGTGTCTCAGAAAGCAGGAGTTCTGATAAATTCTGTTTTGTACAATTCCATTAAAAAAAAGTGAAAGGAAAATGGTGATACATTTATAATTATACTACAACATTAACAGTTATTTTTCTGACAACCCCAGTTTTGTTTATTGGGTACTAATCTCTCTGGTGACAGTTTTAACATGTCTGATGATCATTTTCCCACAGATGAGCATCTGGCTCGCCATATTTCAAACCTTATTTCTTTCCCATAGCCCACACACCTCCACTGCTGGCACCATTGGATCTGTATAGGTTGCCACAGAACCCCAGCCCTGTACCTTTGTTTCACATGCCTCTGGTGGGCAGGCATAGTGGGTGACATCAGTGTCCCTAGAAGCTCTAACTGCACTGAGATGGCTGGGGATAAGCGTACACAAGAGGTAATTGAAAACATAAGTACGTCCCACTAAACCCAAACTAAATGTGTCTCCAACTCACTGTGCCCTTAGCTGCATCCCCAAAATGCCGACAGCCCCTCCTGAGCTGTCTGATATAAAGGGAATGACGTTGTAGTAGAAAGAGGCAGCAGCCTTAGTTGATTGCAGTTAGAATGTATTCTGTCAGTCCTACAAAAGGCCACAACCATAGGCACACTTTGCTAGGGCCTTTCCTGGGACTGGGGAAGAAGCCAGTGCATGTGGGGGGCCCAGAAGCTGGAAGCGGAATAACTTCAGAGTCAAGAGGCTTTTGCAGGGGCAGTTCTGGCCCTTGGCTTGATGCCAGATAATACAGTAGTAGAGGCACAAGACAGGTGAGGGTGCTCAGTGCATCTCCTGGTGCCTAGCGGGAGTGTGTGTGGGAAGAAAGAAGCAACACTATGGAATTTTACAAATTGTTTAAATTTTACTAGGCTTTATTAACTCTTGTCTCCTTCATAATTAAAATTCCAGGTGCTTTGGTAGTAGTTAATAAGGTGAATGTTGGGGTAACAAGTCTCAATACCTAAACAAGAAATTGATTCCAGAGAGTGCTTAAAAATATTTTTATTTTGCTGAACTGTTGTAGAAAGAACAAGCATAACTCCTAGAGGAAAGACAGTAGTTATCACAACTTTCTCCTGGAAGGGGAGCAGTGACTACCATAGGTAACCCCGACCAGTTAAGGCTTCTAAAGGATGTAGTATTTACGCGGTAGTCTGCAGAAAAGCCTTCTGATTTCAGAAGTAACATATACTCATCACTGGAGGCAATGTGAAAATACAGAACATTGGAAAAAGAAAGAAAATCAACCTTCCCTCTCCCAAAGATAACCACTATAAACATGTTTTAAAATGCATGGATGTCAAGTTCTGGTTCCTGGAAGATGGAATAAACACACTCCAGGCTGTCTCCCCTGCCCCGACCCTGGCTCTAAAGGCCAGAAAGCTGCATGGAGCCAGTATTTGAAGACTCTGACAGGTAAATAGTGACAGGAGGATTGGGAACAGAGGCCACTGCACCAGCAAGGAGTTTCCTGTTTTTTCTCCAGGATTCCCTAGCCCGGTCTGAGGGTATCTGAAAGCCACAGGTGGGCCCCAGGTGCAAACAGAGAGTGCTGTAGGGAAAGCCTTCTACTTTGAGCTGCAGGAGAGAATGGGAGAAGGCTGCTGTTTTCCTCCCCTCTCCTCTGTCCTCCGGTCAGGCTGTCACACCTAGAGCCTGCAGATACTTGAACTCTGAGCGAGTTGAGAGGAAACCCCCATTGCTTTTTTTCTGTCGCTCCTCCTCCTGTTCTTTGGTCCCAGGCAAGGGCGTAGGCACAGAAGGTGCACAGCGGAGCAGGTAACTGAAGCCCCAGGTTTCTGGTTGGAGGACTGAGAAGGGGGCACTCCAGGGTGACTGGGGAGAGGGAAAAGCTCAGCAAAATAACCCCTGAGGTTGCTTTTAAAACTTAGGGCCTCACCACTGAGCCATGCACATGTGGGTCTGACCCTGAACAAGCTAGCTTGCCGGGGACTTTGGGAACTCAACTGAGGGGTGGACCACGGCCTTGGAGCCAAGCTGGCCACTGAGCGATGGTGCTCGGGGAGGACGCAGCCTCTGAACGTGAAGCTGATACTGAGTCCACAGCCTGTGTCTGGATTGCAGGCAGGCTCATGTCTGCCAAAGCAGAAACACCAGCATTCTCCATGGAGTTTAAACAAGACCCATCAGCTCATAACACAAGTATTAAGATGTCCACGATCCAATCCAGAATTACCCAGCATACACAGAACCAGGCCAGCACCCCCTCAGAAGACAAGACAAGTGAAAACCAAGTCGATACAGGTGTTGCCGTTCCCTGATAGAGACTTGGGGGTAGCAGAATTTTGGCTCCCATGACCTTCACTCCCTGATGGTACTTCTAGGAATATGGGATGTTACAGCAGCTGATGCCAGCAGGGATGGGAGTCTCAGTCCTCTACCCAGGCAGCTGAACGGGCCCAGAAATACATTCTCCAGAGCATCCACATAAGACCCCACAGCAGCTGTCCCTTTGTGCAGGCCTTGTGAGACCCTAGGTTGAGTGCTCTGCTGGCTTACACTGACCCAGACTTCTGACCCATGGAGACTGAGATGGTAAGAGGCCTTTATTTAAGCTGCAGTAAAAACTAAAACACACTTTAAACCAACTGTTATTAAAATGTCCCGAGAAGTAAGGGTACTCTTGAAACAAATGGAAAGATAGAAAGTAAGCAAAAAAGCCGACATTCAGATGAAACCAGTGGGAATTTTAGAACAGAAAAATACAGTTACTGACAAAATAGAGGTGACAGAGGGTGGAGTGAACTTTTGATGCAGAGATGTACAATTTTTAAAGTCAAGTTGTTTTTCGTTTTTAATCTTTAAGAATTTGGACACTGGCTGCTAGTCGTTTGTCCATGGGTTGGATCTGTGGCTTTCAGCAAGCTGCTCTGTTCTTGGGCTGAGATTTCTCATGGAAAATAAGGGCTGGGCCAGCATTTCACAGTGTACACACACATTCTTCCTCCCACCTGTAGACTATACCGAGGGCTTTGTGGATCCTTATGTACCCTGAAAATTGTTGCTAGATCTCTTGTTTTTTCTTTTTTTCTTTCATTTTTTTTTAAACTTGTGGATAATTCCACACATTCACAAAAGTGCATATATCAAAACCAGCTCCAGCAATCAATATATGGGCAATTGTGGTTTTTTTGGGGTGGGAGCTATTATCCCCTTCAGTGATTCCTACCTCAGTGGATTATTTTAAAGTAAATCCTAGGCATGATTCCACTTTATCCATAAATAGTTTAGTATGTGTCTCTAAGAGAGGGACTTTCCCCCTTCGTATATATAGACAATACCATTAAAACATAAAGGAAATAAGCAGTATTTATTAAATTACCTAATATCCAGGAAGTGCTCAGATTTCCCTGATTATTCCACAAATACTTGAATCAGGATTCAAATAAGGTTCACGGGTAGCATTTGGCAGACAACATCTTTTATCAGTTTCTATCCTCTCCCCCATTTTTCTTTCTTTTTTTTTAAAGTGCCATTTATTGAAGAAATTAGATCATTTTTCACGTAGAATTTGCCACAGTGTGGTTTTTACTTGTAGTCTTTTTAATCCTGAGGTTGTATTTTACTAGTGATGGGCAGTGAGGTTACTGAATTTGAAAGTCACTTGGATTAATTCCCTTTGTAGTTTAGCCACTGTCTTAATGTACAGTGAGGGTCATTTGTTTCATTTGGATTGAGTTTTGGGGCTTGCTCTTCTAAGACACTGATTTCATGCTGCTTTCTAATCATGTAAAACGTCCATGAGGTTCCCAGGTCAACCCAAGGAAACCCTGCACACTGGAAGAAAGGTGTCCAGGGCTGAATTCCCAGTGCCTTCCGGCCCACGACAGCTGCTGTCCGGTTTGGTTTATCCTCCATTGTTGTTTGAAGATAGGCAAAAACATGTTTCTACAGTTCTTTCATTCACTTCACACTAAAGAAGCATAGAGAGAGGAGCATCTGGGGGGCTCAGTCGGTCAAGAGTCTGCCTTCAGCTCAGGTCAGGAATCCTAGGGTCCTGGGATCAAGTCCTATGTCGGGCTCCCTGCTCAGTGGAGAATTTGGTTTCCCTCAGCCCCTCCCTGCAGCTTGTGTGTGCAATCTCTCTCCCTCCTCCTCTCTCTCTCTCAAAAAAATAAAATCTTTTTTAAAAAAAGAAGAAGCATAGAGATCCTGTTTTTTGTCTATGACGACTTTGGTGTTCAGTTGGGCAGCTTTATACCAAAGAAAAAAGTGTTGAGAATCAGTCAGTTATCCAGATTGTTTCAGCTCTTAAAACTTTATTTTTCAGGGCACCTGGGTGACTCAGTCACTTGGGTGTCTGCCTTCAGTTTAAGTCATGATCCCTTAGTCGTAGGATCGAGTCCTGCATCAGGCTCCCTGCTCAGCGGGGAGTCTGCCTCTCCCTCTGCCTCTCACCCAGCTCATGTTCTCACTCTCTCTCTCAAATAACTGGATAAAAATCTTTTTTAAAAAATTTATTTTTCAAGGGCCCCTGGGTGCCTCAGTTGGTTGACCGTCTGACTCTGGACCTCAGCTTAGGTCTTGATCTCAGGGTCATAAATTCAAGGCCCATACTGGGCTCAAAGCTGGACATGGAGCTTACTTTAAAAAAAAAAAAAAAGAAAGAAAAACAACACTTTGTTTTTCAGTCAATAGAATTTTGTTTAACATCGAGTCAGAATATCTGATGGTCTGAATTATTGACATCTGTTTATTGTTAAGGCAACTCCTTTAAAAACCTAGCAAGTAAATTGTAAGGTCTGCAAATACTGGTTTTGTCCAAAGTCATCTCTCTGCACCAATAATATGTTTATATTGTGTTGAATTTGTCTGAAAGTAATGTTCCTTTTTGTACATACACTGGCCTCTATCTCATATGGTTAGGTATGAAAGATGGGATAACAGGATTTTATGAGGTACTTAATTTTGGCTACTAAATACTATAAATTAGTTGGAATCAAGAGCACATCTCCTTTCATTTTACCTTTACACTGAGCTGTCTTTCTCAAACTCAGAAATTCTTAGAGTGAAGAGGATGTGATTGACCATACTCTCCCCCTATCATTTTCCAGAACAAAAAGTGGGCCAGGAGTGGGGAAGTGAGAGCTAGAGTTAGGTCCCAGTTGTCCTGCCTTCTAGCTTTTACCCAAGCTACTGATCTGCACTTCCCTGTTTCCCACAGGGCCTGCCTTTTTATCCCAGCTCAGTGGACACCTTGCTGCCAGTGTGGGCTGCCCTTCCTCATGTTTGAGGGGCTGTGATGCCAGGGATTCAGGTCCTCATTGGTCCTTAGGCTTCCCACAGGTAACACAGCATTCTGGAGCACTTGCAGTACCCTTCTCCCCAGGTTTCCAGCACCAAATGCCATTTCTGTGGTGCTCCGACCAAGTTGCCTTCCAGGAGCGGGGGGAGCTGTGTTCTGGAGGAGGGGTATGTTTGTGCAACATGTGGCTGTGGATGGCCTGCCTGCCCTTCGTCTGGCCAGCCGTCCCTTGTCAGCCCTGGGAGGTGCTGCCTTAGAGCACTAGTTCCAACGTTGTTGTTTCTCATTCCTTACATTGATTTAAGTACATAGTTGCTTGTTTCAAAAAACGACCAGTGGTGCTGGTTAGGGAATAAAAGGACCTGTCTCTCGCTCAGCTGTAATGAAGACATGACGCGGACCAGGGCCCAGGAGCCTGGTGAGAACTCCATTTGAGCGCTTGTGGCCAACACTGCTGTGCATTGTAGGTACTTAAGAAAAATGCAGTGAAAATAAGCATCATGTTCTGCTTCCTGGTCAGTATAGACATATGATTTATAATTCTCCTGAAAGAGGTAACTGAAAATATTTCAAGGGAGGTGGGCATTGTTTTTGCACAACAGAATTTTAAGCCCACTCCCTTTACGGCAGAGCATGGACTGTGCTTTTTCCTGGGAAGCCAGGTTTTCCAGTAGACAGGGAGGAGGCTTCCTGGCCAAGTCCGGGCTGGACTTGAGTCCTGGCTCTGTCACTTCTGTGTTATGTGTTCTGTGGCAGACTTTTTTTTTTTTAATAGCCGTTATTTTTAAAAGATTTTGTTTATTTATTTGGCAGACAGATCACAAGTAGGCAGAGAGGCAGGTGGGGGCCGGGGGGGTGGGGAGCAGGCTCCCGGCTGAGCAGAGAGCCCAACTCAGGGCTCGATTCCAAGACCCTGGGATCATGGCCTGAGCCGAAGGCAGATGCATAACCCACTGAGGCACCCAGGCGCCCCTGCTGGGTAGGCTCTAAGTGTGCAGCAGATGTTGCTTGGCAGGTGACTGAGAGGCTTTTAAACTTAATTCAAGAGACAAAAGTTCATGAGATGGTTCTTCTCGATAACAACATAAGCATGAAAGAGATGAAAGGGTCAAGGGACTCAGCAGTTAGGTTGGAGCACGAGGGAATGGATTGGAAATTAGTGAGATTAATTCTCTATGAAATTTACTACAAATTAGTAGGAGGCTTGCCAAAGGCAACTGAGTGAAATAAAATAGTTTTTGTAGCAACTCCGTTCTTTCTTGAATTAACATCTGGCATTTTTTTTTTGCCATACTATGTTTTACTGTTAAATATTTTTCTTGAAATTGACTTTCAAACTCAGATACACACATTTAAGAAAAAAATTTGCCATAAACAGAAGGAAACTTTATTAATACAAAGAAAAGCAAGCCATAATTATTAGATTCTAGCTGATACTTAGCCTCTTCTTTCTTTGTTAAAAACAGTAACGTGATTAACCCCGCTCAACTTAATAGCTTGAAACTAGAGACCTTTCCCCTGGTACAACGTGGAGGATTGAAAAGGGCATGAGTGCCTCGCTGGGCCATCCGTGTTGTCATGCGTTGGGCGGGTGGTTGGTGGTGAGAACCAGGGACATTGTGAGGGCAGGTAAGTGGTGCTGGGAAGGACCTGGCCTGGGTCAAGTTCTCGTCACACCAGGCGGGATCCTCATGTCACTCTGGCAGCACTGTGGAGGCTGATAAGACACCACTTCAAAAACCAGGGAGTGCTAAGCTGGCCAAGAGCAGCCTGGCTATCCTCACCTGCTGTTCTTGGCATTCACCTCCCTGTCCCCCAGCACAGCCATGTGCTGCCTGGTGTGTGTGGCACCTGCTCCTCTTTGCTGAAATGTACCATCTAGCACTTAATCATGTGTGGTCAGCACAGTGACTCTCTGGGCTGATGGAGAGAGGATGTGCCAGGGGACTCTAGGCAGCCAGACAAAGGGACAGGCCACTGTTGGATGAGGTTTTGTGAATTCAATGAGGTGACGCACTGCCTGGCTCGCAGAAGCACCAGGAAATACTGTCTTTGGGGACAGTGCTTGGTATTCTATGCTCCACCAATTTATGTGTGAGTAGAAGGTAATCTTAACTCTGTTCTGATGTAAATGACTGTCTAGAAGTTGCAAAACTAGAGCAGAGAATTCCTGTGCATCTGATAATTTTTTTTTTTTTAAAGACTCTTTTTTTTTTTTTTTTTTTTTTTTTAGATTTTATTTCTTTATTTGACAGACATAGATCACAAGTAGGCAGAGAGGCAGGCAGAGAGAGAGAGGGGAGGAAGCAGGCTCCCTGCTGAGCAGAGAGCCCGATGCGGGGCTCGATCCCAGGACCCTGGGATCATGACCTGAGCCGAAGGCAGAGGCTTTAACCCACTGAGCCACCCAGGCGCCCCAGCATCTGATAATTTTTTAACATTGTTTTAATATCTAAATAATCATTGATGACTCTTTGGGGGTTTTGCTTTGTCTTAAAGGATTCTTCATTCTTAGCTGGTGGAGAATGGGGGAGATAGAAGGAACATACAGAGTCCTGCAGACTCCGGGGACACGCTTGGGCAGCCCGACCCCGGCAGGGGTGAGCACCCTCGAGCCTGGGCAGACGCTCTCAGTAACAGCAGCACGGGCGTCAGCCAGAATGCAGGAGAAGCACCTTCACATTCAAGTGAAACTGCTGGACAACACCGTGGAAATATTTGACATTGAGGTAAGAAGTGTAATGTTTGGAAGAATATTTCCTTATACTTTCTGAAAGTCAAGTATTATGCACCATATTCCATGTTGCTGATAAGACTTTCACTTTGCCTATTTAACAAGCTGACCAAGAATGGCTTTGGTAGCACTAAGATCCTTGGAAACAGTGCGTCTGAGCTTCTCCTTTTATTTGGAAAGTGGTATTCTCCTGTTCTCCTTAAAAATTCTGATACGGTGGTGCCTCGGTGGCTCGGTTGGTTAAGCGTCCAACTCTAGATTTTTCCGCTCAGGTCATGATCTCAGGGTCGTGAGATTAAGCCCTGGGTCAGGCTCTGTGCTCAATGGGGAGTCTGCTTTTCTCCCTCTGTTTATTCTCCCACCATCACATGTGCACACTCATCACTCTCTCACTCTCTCTAAAATAAAGTAAATCTTTTAAAAAAATAAATATTTTTTAAAAATTAAAATAAAATTCTGATACAACATGGCCTTTCCATTCTTCTTCTGAAAGGCTGGCTGAATGCTATAGAGCACAAACCAGACCAAGGCAGCCTCTGCCCCATTCTGCCTGGGCCCAGGGGGGCGGTTAGCCTCCAGTAGGTTAGCTCCTCATCATAGCCCACCTTCTTGGAGTGAGAGGCCTGAGCACTCGGGATGGCCATGAGGAGGACTGAGCATTCACCATGCAGGGAACCTGGCATGTAGCATGGGATTTTTCTGTATCAGCAGTAATAGCATTTTTATTTTGAAAATTCCCTAATAGATTGCACTGGTAATGTTGGCAAAACCAGTTGAATATAACAAAAATGTGTAACTGTATATAAGTGTATATATATTTAAAGAATATTTTTAGACCCGTATAATACTTTAGAAAGCACTGATTTTCTAAATGGCATTAGAATGAGTATGATTTTTTAAAATTACTTATTTAATTTTATGTGTAATGCATGAATGTGTTCTCTCTTTTCTAATATTTTCATATTGGTTTAAAGTATCTTTAGAAGTTTTTTCTGCTCTTAATGTTATAAAAGGAAGGACAAGAGAATGAATTTAAACTTTAGCAGGAGGTTTATTTGTGCTTAGGATGTCCATCAAGAAGTCAGGATGCTACATAGAAAATGAGATTATTGAGGTAGAATCCAGGCTCTGAGGAACCTAAAGGAAACCTCTAGGCTCTGGTGGTGCCTAACTGCAAAATACATTGCATGGGCAGAGGGAAAGAGGGGGCGAGAGAGTGACCCAGGGGGCAGTGGGGAGGGGACCAGCTGGAGGTCAGGGCTGTCCTCCAATCCTCTTGCCTCGGGCCCCAGGCACACCAGCCTCTCTTGCTTCTCTTGCTTGAGTGTTTGATAGCAAGTATCTAGTGCATAGACTCATAGTATCTGAACTCAGGGAGCCCCAAATGCTTCTTTTGAGGTCTTATTTGAGGAGGAAATCAAATACCATTTCATCAGGGCAGTAGTAATTAAAACTGGTAGGACCTGTCTGTCCCAACTTCCCAAGTCATTCGTGTTTAGCCAGAGGCAGCCTCTGCCAGGAAGGTAATCCAAAACAGGCAACCTTTGAACCCTGGAGAGCTAGTGGTTGGCCGTTGGCTCTCTTCAGCAGCATTTCCTAACTCCACTTGGTACTCTTTGATGAATAAACTGCAGGAAAGGGGTTGAAGATCTGCTAGGTTAGTTAGGGTCCCAAATCTCTTCCAGCCAGGTGCTCACAGGAGTTTCCACCATGTAGACGTCCTTTGATAAACACACCCACTGCAGTTTAGGCTCATAAAAGGTTCAAAATTTTTAAAAGAAAGAAAGGAAAGGAGGGGTGAGAGAGGAGAAAAGAACAGGAAGAACTGGACTATTTAAAACTTTTTTTCAAAGCTTCTTTTTTTGTCCTGCTTAATGGTCTTTATCCACCAGCACTAGGACCAAGAAAGAAGAAAGCATACATTTATTGTTGAGTCATAAATAAGAGGTGACGCTTCTCTAAGATACACCCTATTATAGTACTAAGAGTCTGGTTCGCTTTATACATCAGAAACTCAGAAGTGACATTTTGCAAAGGTTTCAATATATTTAAAGCTTCTCAAAGTTGAGATTGTTGTATCCAGGAGGAAGAATCTCCTTGGCCCTTCTAGGTCCTTGTCGCTGGACGAAGAATCAGATTGTCGTGAGACAGATTAACTGGTGAAAATCAGACTTAACAGTACAGGTACAGGGAATCCACAGATAAGGAAATTCCAAATACAGGCAACGCGATGCTTATATGAGCACAGGAGAGGGGCTGGGGCTGGGGCACAAAGGGGAAAGGGACCATTATTAGCAGGGGGGAGGGGGAAGAGGTCTGGGAACAGGGGTTGCTTATCCTGTAGAGAAGAGTCTCAGGTGAAAAGGAGTGTTAATAGCTCTCTTCCTGGTATGGGCAGACAGTTAAGGGGGCCATAAAGAGCTTTTCCTGAATCTGCTGGGTTTGGATTGCCTTTAACTCAAAATAATGTTCATGCCACAGTGGCCCATCTGGGGTGGCCTGGTCTTGGCCCCTGTAGTGCTTCTGTTAATCAGATATAACCATCATACTCATTTCCATGCAGGTGTGTTATTTTGATAAGCCTGGCAGAGTCAGAGTCAGAAATTAAAGAATCACATTGCTGCCACGTACCCCAAGTTGGGTGGGCTGCTTCGTGAATTGCATTACCCACCAATGCATACCTTTCAGGAAGAGTTAAAATTCAGTTTATTTTTTTAACTTATTTGTATTCAGCTTCCAAATACCCTGTCTTCTATAATTATATCAATAGGTTTTGATAAGTAACCACTCCAAACCTAGTAACTTAAAACAACAAATTCTGAATGCATGTTTGAGTATTGGCTTGAGAGACTCTTCTGGTCTGGGCTGGCCTAGAGAGGCTAATGGTCTAGGATGACATGTTTTCCATGTTTCGAACCCCAGCTAGAACCTCTTTCCATGTGAAATGTCACCATCCAGGGAGCTAGCTGTGCCTTATCTGCATGGTGACAGAAATGTTCTCAGGAGTGGAAGCTGTGAGCTGCCTGTAGGCTTGGGATTCATGCATTATAGCTCCCACCATGTTTAACTGATCATAGCAAAACATCAGGCAAGCCCCAGTTCCGGGAGCACGAAGCAATAGGGCTACCTTGATGGAGGAGTGCCAAGGAATTTGTGGCCATTCTTTAGAGTCTACCACAACAGCTGTTGCCAATAGATGGGGAATGTAGTCTTTGGAAAGACGACTGTCTCTGAAGCTCTAATATCTCCTGTCAGTGGGCTAGTCTCCTTTGCCAGGCAACACGCTCTGTGGGGCCTGCCCTTAAAGCAAGCCACCTGGCCTTCTCTGGGGGGATGTGATTCCCCCATAGCCCTCCATGAGAGGCTGGCCCAAGAAGGTAGGTTTGCCCTGATCCTTTCTCCCCAGTGTCTCCCATGAGCCATGGCTCCAAAGGTTTAAAATATCCAGAGATAGAAGCTGGTTGCCCCTGGGTGCCCCTGAGTGATCCACCACCACTTGTCCTCTGACCTCTGGTAACTGAACAGACCTGAGTTCCCACCTCGGTGAGTCACACATGGAAACTGCACCAGGTAAGCTGTCGCACAAAGGAAACTATTTGCTCCAAATAAGGAGATCCCAGGGAATACGTTCCAAAGCCGTGACTCCCTGAGCAAGGGTGGATGGAGTCCTCGTGTTTAGGGTTAGGATGAATCCTCAGAAAGAGGAGCCTTGTCACTATATGCAGAGGTGGGCACAAGGTCACGCGTGCGCCTCAAGGAAAGACTAGTGCTCCTCCTTGGGCAGAGGTCTTAGTGTCATAATGAGGTCAGGGTATCGGTTGGCCATTCCAAGGTCCATGTGCACAGGCGTGAGTCCTTGAGTTGGGGGCTGAGCCACTGGCCCCGGGTGGTCCAAGCAGTTGTTATTGCCTGGGGTAGGGGGCCGGCAGGCAGGGAGCAGTTTTAGCATCCTTCATGGGATGCTTTACCTGTCAGGTTTTGGCCCGAGTTAAGAGATCAGCTGGAAAGAAGAGCTTCAGGAAAAACATGGGTTTGAAGGTCAGTGGGTACAAGCAGTGGGTACACTGACCTTTACTGTCAGTGGGCAGTAAAGGTCAGGTCTTGGGGTCTAATTGGTGACACTGGCACGCTCTGCCCTTTATATCTGAACTAAGAGACACAGGTTGTGGTCTGGTGGTGTTGGCTGTTGTGGGGTGGTACACACTCAAGGTGTGGGGTAGTAGGCGTGCAGAGCACCAAGGCCACAGGCCGGGTCTCCGTGGGCAGCACAGAAGGCAAGTCTCCATGAAGACACTCGCCGTCCCAGAGCTCAGCTGTGGTCTCCTCCCAGAAGGCAAGTTCCAGGAGACGAGACTTTGTTTGATGTACTGTTCAGTCCTCGGCCTTGCTCTGTAAATATGTGTTAAGTGGAGGAAATAAAAAGGTAGATGGGGTTAACATCCTTTCTTCGAGCGCGTTTTGAATTTCTCCCTCTAGAGGACAGTTTTCTGACCTCAGATTCAAGTGTGTGGCTTTGTTCATTTGGGGGTTTGGGCGTCTACACCCAGACGATGGTCTGCTTTCTTGGTTTGTTTTTATTACAGTCTTGGGCAGCTGTGTCTGTGGACTTGCCGGGTTGATGCACTGACACAACCTTGGAAAACACTGGCTTCTGCACATAGATAGTCACAAATCACTGGTGTTGTGTAGAATCCCTGGTTGCTATTGAAGGGACCTTCTTAACTGAGGGAAGAATTTGACATTTAGTTATTTTTGAAATGCTTACATCTTGCTTCAGTGAAAATACAGGGCCTGAAGACTTCCCTGTTGGTGTTCACGCCTCTTTCTGTGCAGAGGGTGTTGTTTCATGTTGGTCTTCAACAAGTAGGACAGCCTTGGCCATCCTCATTGTATTTGCTTCAGAAAGGTGAGCTACAAGCCCACAGTTTTATTTCCATTGCCCATCTCCCAGAGCTTGACATCAGTGCTCACCACCTCAGTAATGGTACATGTTTCAGGTGCTAACATGGCTACAGAGGAGCTGGGGGAGCTCACTGGGTGTGGGAGGATTTTGCTCCAGATTTTGCTCCAGCTCCTTCCTTCTAAGGCCAGAGCACACAGATTTGTCTAATTCTTGCTGCCCATGAGTCAGCAGGGCTTAAAGCCAGAAGCAGGGGTCTGCTGTTTTCCAAACAAGATTTAATAGTGTGGAAGTCGAGCCGAAACTCTTGAGCACCCCTGAGATAAAATTCACACACCATACAGTTCACCCATTTGAGGTGTACATCTCTGCAAGTTCTTGTATGTCCACAGACAGTAGTCAGTTTGAACATATCTTTGTTGCCTTGGAAAGAAACGTGGGCATCTGGCTGGCTCACTTCGTAGAGTGTGCAACTCTTTTTCTTTTTCTTGAGAGAACTTGCACTTACATGTGCACTAGCGCACACGGTGAGGGGAGGGGCAGAGCGAGAGAGCCTCCAGCAGACACCTGGCTGAGCCTGAGGCGGGGCTTCATCCCATGACCCAGTATCATGGCCTGAGCCAAAATCAAGAGTCGGATGCTGGGGCCTTGGGTGCTCTGTCCGCTGGCTCAGATCGTGATCTCAGGGTCCTGGGATTGAGCCCCCTGTTGGGCTCCCTGCTCAGCAGGGAATCTGCTTCTCCCTCTCTGGCTCCCCGTTTGTGCTGTCTTTCTCTTTGTCAAATGAATAAATAAAATCTTTTAAAAATAATACAAATTAAGAACAAATAAATAAAAGAGTTAGACACTTAAGCCACCCAGGCATCCTGAGCGTGCAGCTTTTGATTTCAGAGCCATGAGATCAAGCCCTGTGTCCGGCTTCCCACTGGGCATGGAGCCTGCTTAAGATTCTTTCTCCCTCTCCCTCTGCCCACCCCACCAAAACTTGCTCTCTCTCTCTCACCCTTCCTCTCAAAAAAAAGAAACCTTGCAGCCTTGCGCTGTCACTTCCCTGCCCTGTCCCCTCTCCCTTTAGTGCAAGCAAGCAGCAATGTACTTCTGCCTCTGTAGGCCACATGGCTCTGGACATTTCGTCTGCATGGGGTTGTACGTGGTCTTTTGTGACTGGCTTCTTTCACTGAGCATCATGTTTTAGGGGTTGATCCCTGCTACAGAATGCATCAGGACTGCTCTCTTTTTTGTGCCCAAATAATACTCCGGTGTATGGATAGGCCACATTTTGTTTATCCAGCCGTCAGCTAATGGGTGCTCCACCATTTGGCTGTTACGAGTAATACTGTTGTAAACATTCACACACACGTGTTTGTGTGGACATATGTCTGTTGCTCTTGAGTGTATACTGAGGAGTGGAATTGCTGAGTCAAATGGTAACTGCTCAGTTATTTGAGGAACTGCCAGACCGTTTTCCAGAGTGTCTGGCTTCATATCCCTCCACCGGGGCCTGAGATCTCCATTCTGTCTGTGTTCTCACCTATACTTGTGTTATCTGGCTTTCTAATTCTACTCAGCAAGCATGACATGGCAGCTCGTTATGGTTTGAGTTGAAATTCTAAGTTACTTTTAATGGCTAAAGAAGGGCAGGTTTTGGGGGTGCCTGGTGGCTCAGTCATTAAGCATCTGCCTTCCGCTCAGGTCATGATCCCAGGTTCTGGGATCGAGTCCCACATCGGGCTCCCTGCTCAGCAGGAAGCCTGCTTCTCCCTCTCCTACTCCCCCTGCTTGTGTTCCCTCTCTAGCTGTGTTTCTCTCTGTCAAATAAATAAATGAAATCTTTAAAAAAAAAAAAAAGGGCAGGTTTTGAGCCCAAAATAAAAGAATTGTGCCACTAAACATTCAGGTTGGTTCCTTGGGGGAGATCGTGAGTAGTTATGAAGTTAACCCATCACAGAGCCCAGGTACGCCTGTGGGATGACCCTTCCTACATGCCAGGCTCATGGAGGCCGCTGAGAGAGCACAGCTGAGGGCCGCCCATGGCATACCTGAGGGGATGGAGCCGGCCTAGAGCAGAAGTTCCAGGTTTCCTTCAGCATCTCATTGTGAATTTATAGAATGAGGAACTTTTATTGACACTGTACTTTAAATTATTTATCTCATTTGTAAGTAATAGCTACCAGTACCCTTGATTCCCCGTGTCCGCATAAATCACTTGCTGCCACCAACTTAGACTTACTAGGGCTTTGTAAGATAGGTGACATACACCTTGTGGTTCTTTATGTTGATAACTAATGAAGTTAGAATACTTTCTGTGTGGAGGGTGTTTATCTGGTGGTACGGGGAAGGGAGAGAGGCCTGCACAGCAAAGACTGGGGAGCCATCTGCCTCGGCTTCAGTTGTGTCTCATTTCAAGTGACAGTCAACATTTACTGATGGGGGTTTTAGCTACCTGTAGGCCAGTCAGTGGCCACTTTTTTTTTTATCTGGTAAAGTCTTGATTTGTTTTTAGTTGATTAAATGAATTTTGTGGTTTTGAAAATAGAAATTTGGCCACAGCTGTAGAAAGTCTTTTTTTTTTCTGAACCGTAAAAGAAACCATCTGGAAGCCATGTGTCAGCTTGTCTTATCCTGTGTGCCGAGTCACAGGGTAGATGTGCTCTCCTTCCATGACACGCTAAGTGTGCAAGGCATGTAAACATTATTCCTGGTGTAGTGCAGGGAGAGGCCTTCTCCTAGACTTCAGAGCAAGATTTCTAGAACAGATACACCCACAGTCATTGATAATTTACCACCAGCTTTAGGAACTAATGGGAATTTTAGCTTTTCTATTATCTGGAAGCTGGTAATATGGAAAAGGTGATACTTAGTGATTAAAAGGTGATATTTAGTGACTCCTCACCCATGGAAGTGAACATCCTGTGCCTTTGCTGACAAGTGGCGAGTGAGTTCTAATGAATTAGAATTGATTATTCAGCTGTTTGCTCACATTCCCCTTTTTATCATATTTAAAATTTGGGGGAGTGGGTTTGCTTTTTTTTTTTGGAGAATTAGAAAAGCTTTGTTTAAATATGTGACAAGTGGGAGGACAAAGACTCAGTCATGAAGTTCATGCTAGTTGCTATTCTAGTAAAAACTTAATGTTTTCCTTCTGGCCAGGAAGAAATAGTCAAAATTCCAGAAAGTATCATAGCCAGATGTTTGTCATTGCTCCCACATGAACATCCTAAATATGGCAAATAAACCGCCTTAGAACTTATTTTGGTCTGATCTCAGAAGAAAAGTTAGTAATTCACCCTCTGAATTTGGGGATAATATAGGCTTTTTACAAAAGCTCGTATGTATTTCTAGTATATACAGCTATTATATGACTCGGTCCTAGCTTTAGAGCCCTGTTATTTTGTCTGAGAAAGTTGATCTGTTTCTTTGACCCTGATGCCCAGGAATGTGGCAGGGTGGTACCGAGCAGGGATGTGGACATTTTTATTCTCAGTGACCAAGTCGTGGCATCAGAGCTCCCAGTGCCGGCTCCCCCAGCCAGCCCCAACATGCATGCAGCACGAGGTCAGTGTACACAGTCTCTTAGATGTAATCATGACTGGCAAGGAAGCTAGACCAGCAGATGGAGACACACAGGGAACTGTCTTCCTCCTGACCTTTGTACCAGTGAGAGTGCCATCAGTATAGTCACGTAATGGGGTTCTTGCAGGGTGTCAGCGGAGGGTCATCAACACGTTTTCTTGACTTGGAATGCCACTCTTTGGACATCTGAGTTCTGGCACCTGGTGGCTTTATCTCCTGTCCTCAGCAACCCCAGTAGGAGATGGAGATGATGGAGATGCAGGAATAGAATGACCTCCCAGGTCTGGGATGCCTGGGTGGCTCAGTCAGTTGAGCCACTGCCTTCAGCTTAGGCCATGATCCCGGGGTCCTGGGATCGAGTCCCGCATCGGGCTCCTTGCTCCGCAGGGAGCCTGCTTCTCTCTCACCCTCTGCCTGCCACTGTGCCTGCTTGTGTGTGCGTGCTCACGCTCTCTCTCTCTCTCTCTCTCTGTCTGACAAATAAATAAATAAAATCTTTAAAAAAAAAAAGAATGACCTCCCAGGTGAGCTGTGAGCCTGCTCTCATGACCATCCCCATACTGTCTCCAGAAACCCTTGTGCCCTGTACTTAGCCCTGAGATACTCCCATTTCTCACCTGAAAGAATTTGGTTCTGCCGTGGTTTGTCCAGTGAGGCCCAGGAGCTGAACTTATATCTGATTTACTGACTTGGCCTTTGAACCATGGCTCTCTTTCAGTTCTTTTCATCTCTTCCCTGAAATTTTAGATACCCGCATTCTTGGCCTAGCTCCCCACAAGTAGGTGGCCCACTTGAGAGTGATGCTTGGCTGCTGAGCTCTTCTTTGGGGCCCCTAGGCCCAGGATGCTCATCCCCCCTTTCTGTGGCTGGTTCCTTCTCTCTATCCCTAAAGAATCACTACGTGGGGCAAGTTAGAACCAAGTTTTAAATATGAACCCTTGGGGTGCCTGGGTGGCTCAGTTGTTAAGCGTCTGCCTTCAGCTCAGTTTGTGATCCTGGCATCTGGGATGGAGCCCCACGTCAGGCTCCCTGCTAAGCGGGAAGCCTGCTTCTCCCTCTCCCACTCCCACTCCCCGTGCTTGTGTTCCCTCTCTTGCTGTGTCTCTGTCTGAAATAAATAAATAAATCTTAAAACAAAACAAAACCAGAAAAAAGTATTAAATCTCAACCCTTAGCTGCTTGCTGGCATGTGGAAGTGTCTTATTCCAAGTCTGGGAACAGCTTGGATCGGGTGTCCCATCCAGGTGTCACATCCCAGGTGTTGTTACTTGAGGTAACAACATGGTGCGTGTCTACTCCTGCTGGGGCCACGGGGGTTGCAGGTGAGGGCAGGTTCCAGAGGCTGGAAAGGCGCAATGTTGTCCTTCGTGGACCTTTCCTTAGCTGCCCAGTGTGGGCACGCGCGCGTGCGCGCGCGCACACAGACACACACCCGCCCTCCCACCCACCCTGGTTCTTATAGCCCTAGGTGGTTCCACTGCTTTCTGAATATACTGTAGTTCATTCTCATTCCATGGGTGGACACTGATGCTATATGTATGTTGTGGGCAGACATGTGGGTTCCTCTAGGGTGTGTTCCTAGCATGGACTCTGGTTGTGAAATGCGCCCATCCCAGCCCTGCCCAGATCATGCAGGATTGTTCTCCCAACTGGTTATACCATTTGACGTTCTCTCCTTCCACACAGTGCCCTCCCCAGTGTGTTTTCCTCTCTCTCCTTTTCTGGCCACCCCTGCTACTCTGTGGCCTTTCTGCTGTCTCTTAAGCTCGCTCTTGTGTGGGCACTGCTGCCTGTGCCAGGCCTGTTGTGGAGCCTGACCGATGGCTGCCACCAGCTAGGCCATCACAGTCCTGTCTTCTTCCTGCTCCTCCAGCCTCCGGGGGCCTTCCACACCTGGCTCCAAATTTGGTTCACAAGGAGCCTGTAAGACATGCTGTGTGGCTGAGCAGGTCCTCAGGTGATTTGGGCAGGACCAGAGCCTGTGGCTTTGAGAAGAGTTGGTACATTCTGGAATTTCTACCCCCACCCCCACTGCCGGTGCTCCCAACCCTTTGTCGATGCCATTTTTCCTGGCCCTGCCCTTCCATTTGTTCATTCTTTTGTTCATCCATTCACCATTGAACAAAGAGGACATCAAGACAAACCTTCTTCAGAGCCCCATCTGAGCTTCATTTCTGTGGAGCATTTATAGGTCGCACCAGCCCCACAGTTTCAGGATGAAGAAAGCTAATTCTAGGTTACTGATCTCTCTCAGATATAGAAAGTACCAAGATCCTCCAGAAAACTAATTGTAGAATTACGGTTATCTCTCTTTCTTCAAAGAGAGTATTCTGCTTTTCTAGTTTTGGTTTTTTTTAAGTTTAGTTATTTCTTTTAGTAATCTCTGTACCCAACATGGGGCTTGAACTCGTTACCCTGAGATCAAGAGCTGCACAGTCTTCTGATGGAGCCAGCCAGGTGCCCCTGTGTTTTCACTTCTATAGAGTGTTTTGTACATGTTTCGTTATTCTCTCACAGTGATGCAGTCACGGGACAGCACTTGCACGGGCAGCACGTCCCCATCCGCAGGGAAGCTGTGCTTGGGTGAAGCCCCTTCCGCAGGCTCGCAGAGAGCCCCTGGGCTCCACTCTGCTGCTCACTGCATGGAACCTGGAAGACCAACCAGGACGTCACTTGGGGTTGCTGACACTTAAGCTTTTAGATAGAATTGACCTGCAAAGTAGTTTTAATTTCCATTATACAAATAGTACATGCTTGTTGTAGAAAAACAGGAAGACTTAAATGGCCCACAACCAGGGATAACTACCCAGAGGGAACAGCCATTCACATTTTTCTGAATACCATTCCTTTATCTTTTACCTTCTGCATTTATTAAGTAAAATTGGAATGAGACTTAACATATATTTTTATAGTCTATTTTAAACTTAATACATTATGCGTATTTTTCTATGTAATTAGTCTTTTAAAAGTTTTTAACAGTTACATAGTTTTCTGTTTTCAGTGTCTCTGTAATAAAATTTTGTACACATTCTTGATTGTTTCGTTTAAATAAATATGTAGAAGTGGCAGTTCTGTGTCTGAGGATGTCGTGCGGTTTTTTGAGGCCTGTGACTTGTGCGGTGAGATGGCTCTCCACAGACGGGAGTACAGCCCCCCAACCCCCGCCAGCGGTGTGCGCTTCTGCTCATTCCTCCCCTTCCTCAGCAGGTCATATAATAACTTAATAAAATCTCCAGTTTAATAGCCAAGGGCTTATGCATTTTATACAGTTTCATCAGATAACTATATCTTTTTTTGTTTCGTGGGTTTAGGGAGTTTTTTTTCTGGTATTTGATATATATATCATTTTTGTTCTATTTTCATTGTGGTAAAATACGCATGACAGGAAACGTAGCCCCTTAGCCACCTTTACGTGCTCGATTCAAGGGCATTAACTACACACACGCTCCTACATTCTCTCCGTAGCTCTTTTCACTTTGTCAAACTAAAACTGCCCCTATGAAGCATGGACTCCCCACCCCACCCACCCTCTGCCTTCTGTCCCCATGAATCTGACAACTCTGCGTGTCCCAGGTAAGTGGAATCCTACGCTGTTTGTCTTCTGGTGACACACTGAATCGCGGAGCATGACGTCCTCAGGGTTCAGCCATGCCGAAGCAGGTGTCAGAATCTGCTTCCTCTTTAAGGCTGTTACATTCCATTGTTTGCGTGGGTCACATCTTGCTCATCCATCCGTCTGTCAATGAACACTTTAGCCCTTGAGGATAACACTGCTCTGAACCCCGGGGTGCAAATATCTCACGAAGACCTTACTTCCACTTCCTTTGGGTGTGTACCCAGATGCAAACTTGCTGGGTCACATGGCGGTCCTGTGTGTCATTTTTGAGGTCACCCAGACTGTTTTCCACATTGGGTGTACTATTTTGCATTCCTGCCAGCAGTGCACAAGGGTTCCAGATTTCCCACATCCTCTCCAACACTTGTTTTCTGTTATTTTGATAGCATCCATGCTAATGGGTGTAAGGTGGTATCTCCTTGTGGTTCTTGTTTACATTTGCCTAATGGTCAGTATTGTCTAACATCTCTTCATGTGTCTGTTAGCCATTTGTAGATCTTCTTTGAAGAAATGTCTGTTCAAGTCCTCTGCCCATTTTTAAATTGGGTTGTTTGGAGTTTTGTTGTTGGGTTTTAAGAGATCTCTATACAGTCTGGATATTAACCCTTGTCAGATACATGACTCACAAAGATTTCTACATTGTATTTGAAGTTTTAAGAAATAGGAAGTTAAGAGTTAGGGAAATAGCAAATACATTGTGTTTAAAGTAGGGAAAAATAGGCTGGAAATAAGAGGGGATGCTGGAGACTCCACAGAAAGTGACAGTTACAGTGATGAAAAGGACAGAAAAATTATGGAAATGACACATCAAGATTTGCTGCGTAGGCACTGGGCTGTCACTGTGGGTTTGAGCTATTCTTACGGTCCCAGTGGCTCTCGGGGCGGCATTTGTTGAGCCTGTGCTTACTGAGCAGCTGCCAGGCACTGTTTCAGAAGCTGGAAGTACAGAGGTGAGCAGGATGGACTGTAAGCTCAGCCTTTGTGCACTAATTCTGCAGTGGGAGCTTGGCAGTAAGCAAGGTAAGACACACAATGCTCGGTGCTCAGGAGAGAGAAAACGGAGGGGAGTAGGTGTGTACCTCTTTCAGGGAACAGTGTTCAGGGTGGTTGGAATAGCACAGAGGAACCTTGAGGTGCAGGCAGAAATGCAGCATGGGTGTGATGACTGGATCAGAGCCCAGTCAGGGCCTGACCCAGGACGTGATGTGGAGAGAAGGAGCAGGAAAGTGCTAATGGTCGGTTTCGTCCTGGAAGTATTTTGAAGCTGGAGCCTATAGGATTTGCTGTGCAGAAGATACGGGCTCAGAAACCAAAGAGCCAAGGTGATGCAGCTCGGGCCTGAGATGGGGGCTCGGCAGGAGAGCTGCTTCGGAAGCTAGGTCAGGAGCTGTTCGGGGATGCAAGGAGTCTGAGATGATCCTCAGTGTCTGAGTGGAGGGTCCTTGCCATGTCCTTGAGTGGCCTGAGTTCTCATGCACTAGGGCAGGGGTGGCCATTCCCGTTAACCTTCCAGAAGGTGCTAGCATTGCCTTTCTGCTTTGCTGTGATTCTGTTCATACTGGTTCATGTTGAAGTGTGAGTATCACAAGTGTCATGCCATTGGCCAAGGAGGCAGCTTTTTTAAACTATCCTCATCCTTGACTCCTTGGTGGCAGTAATTATGGGCTTTCATTTTTAGAGACTTTGACTAGTCTTTAAAAAGGAGCATGAAAACATCTGTTGGTGCTTCCAAACTGCTGTTATTGGAATGCTCTGGAATGTTCTTGTGCACATGTCTTATGCTTTTATGTGTATAATTTCATAGTTTATATAAACAGCTTCATTTTGCCACAGTGGCAGAGAGGATTTCAGCCCTTACTAAAGGGCTTTTTCTGATGATAGTGAAAAAGAAATATTTTCTTCCTCGATCCACAATCTTAAACACCTGCCTGGAACTAATACCTTCTCTAAAGCTTCAGTTTAGCCTTCTGTAAAATAAGTTTATTGATGAGCCTAAAAAATATCTCTTTTTTTTTCCTAACATAAGTCTCATTTCCTGATTATGAAAAATACATTCTTAGTATTCCATATTTAAATATTCAGGATATTTCTTCATATCTTTATAATTATGCTTTTTGGATTTGTTTGGTCTTTACTAATATGTGACAGTATGCTTCTTTGCTTTTTTTCTTTCTTTTATTTTCATGTGTTGGTATTTGAAACTGGTATCAGACTTTTTAGCAGAAGAAAAACCAATTTTTTCCTATTAAAGTAATTTTTGTTACGACAACTCAGAATGACTTTAAAGCTCTAGACATTGCTATCCTCCTGGAAAGTATGTTGGAACATACATGTCAAAAATACATAGTGAGCTCTTTTAAATCAAGCTTATGTTAAATCAAGGACATTCAGCTCTATAACTATCTGCTTCTGGCTTTAATTTATATCAGTCTAGGGGCGCCTGGGTGGTTCAGTGGGTTAAGCCTCTGCCTTCAGCTCAGGTCATGATCCCAGGGTCCTGGGATCGAGCTCCACAGTGGGCTCTCTGCTCAGTGGGGAGCCTGCTTCCCCCTCTCTCTGCCTGCCTCTCTGCCTACTCGTTATCTCTGTCTGTCAAATAAATAAATAAAATCTTTAAAATAATTTTAAAAATAATTTATTAAAAAAATTTACATCAGTCTTACATCTTCAAAACCATGCAAAATAAAAACATGACCAAAATGAATGCAAATTGTACTATGAAATTATAAATTATATACAAGTAGTAACATCATATAAAATTGAATTTCTTAGTATGTTAACATAAAGAATAAAAACAAATGCCTTGCAAGACTGACAGACTCTTGCTGTGAACACAGGCTTTTCTTTTTTTTTTTTTTTTAAAGATTTTATTTATTTATTTGACAGACAGAGATCACAAGCAGGCAGACAGGCAGGCAGAGAGAGAGGAAGGGAAGCAGGCTCCCCCCGATGTGGGGCTCGATCCCAGGACTCTGGGATCATGACCTGGGCTGAAGGCAGAGGCTTTAACCCACTGAGCCACCCAGGCACCCCTAACACAGGCTTTTCAATGGGTCGCTTTTCTTATTTAGTGGAATCAAATGTGGAGAGAACTAAGAGCACGAGAGGACAGACTTGTTTTGGAAAATTGTTTCCATAAAGTTCTAGAAAACCAAAGTTTTTTATTGCTGTGAATTTTCTGCAGTTTAGAAATTAATGCTATTATTTTAAATATTCGAGTCAATTTAATTTATAAAATGGTGTTTTATGTTGTTTTTTGTGTTTTTTGTTATGCATTTTTTGCCCTAGGAATTTTCTGTATGTATTTTTTTAATTATAAAATTAATACATGCTCACAGTAAAAAATTCAGTCAATATAAAAGAGTACAGAGGAGAGGCATCTTGGTGGCACAGTCAGTTAAGCATCTGACTCTTGGTTTCTGCTAAGGT
Source organism: Martes martes (assembly GCF_963455335.1). NCBI lineage: Eukaryota > Metazoa > Chordata > Mammalia > Carnivora > Mustelidae > Martes > Martes martes. The sequence continues at coordinate 149,797,296 of NC_137890.1, read as the reverse complement.
CATGATTTCAGGGTCATGAGGTTGAGCCCTGCATCAGGCTCTGTACTCAGCACAGAGCATGCTAGAGACTCTCTCTCCTGCTTCCTACCCCTCCTGCTTGTGTACATGCTCTTTCTCTCTGTCAAATAAATAAATCTTTCGAAGTACTGAGAAAAAAATTTAAATTTCTTGTTCTTTTGCACCCAGAAATAACCTGTTTGACATTTTGATCACATTACTACCCCTTTCATTCTTCCAGATCTTTTTCAATGCTTGTTTATGCATGCACACATGCCATCCACAACACGCCTTCTATCTGATCGGTTAAGCACTGAGAAAGTAAATTAGCTTCCCATTGGTAATGTATTGATGTCTGTTTTTCTTTTTACCTCCTGTAATTTTGTTTTTTTTTTTGATTTTTATTTAAATTCAGTTAACATATAATGTATTACTGGTTTCAGTAGAGGTCGGTGATTCATCAGTCTTATATAACACTCAGTGCTCATTACATCACGTGTCCTCCTTAATGTCCATCACTCAGTTACCCATCCCCACCCTTCCCCTCCAGGCACCCTCAGTTTGTTTCCTATGCTCAAGAGTCGCTTATGGTTTGTGAGTGGGGCTATTGGTGGGAGAAGGCTGGCAGAGGTGTGGGGAGCACAGGATGTAATTTTTGTTTTCTGAATGTTGACACTATGTTAATTTGCACAGAGATATTCATTGTTTACTTTTTTTTTAGATTTATTTATTTATTTGACAGAGATCACAAGTAGGCAGAGAGGCGAGCAGAGAGAGGGGGAAGCAGACTCCCTGCCAAGCAGAGAGCCCGACCCGGGGCTCGATCCCAGGACCCTGGGATCATGACCTGAGCTGAAGGCAGAGGCCTTAACCTACTGAGCCACCCAGGTGCCCCAGAGATATTCATTGTTATATCTTGACAGGAACAGTACTGTTTTCCTTGTATAAAATGTCTTGGGTTGGTTTGTTTGCTTGTTTTGTCTCAGTGCCTTTTTGGCCTAAATGTAATTGTGTATTCTCTAAGTTCAGATCTCCCTTGCTTTTTGTTTGCAGTGTTCCTGCTACACTTCTGTCAGTTTTATTTTTCAACCTTTCTGGACCATGTGCTTCAGGTGTGCGTGTACCTGTGCACCTCAGTCAGGACCTAATTGCCAATATTTACCACATTCTAGGTGGTGTTCTAAAGCATTTCGCAGGGTGTGTTATTTAATTCAGCCTTACCTTTAACATTATTATTAGTTTTATAGTTAAGAAAACTGACGTAGAGAGGGTTCTAAAAACCTAGTACTAGAAGTTCTAGCCAGGACATTTGAGAAAAATAGAAAAGAAGAAATGAATGAAATAAAAGGCATCCAGGTTGGAAAAGAAGAAGTGAAAGTATCTCTGTTTATGCATGACGTTATCATATACTTGGAAAAGCTTAAGGAATCTACCTCAAAAACCCAAACAGAGAACTAGCAGAACTGATAAACAGATTCAGCAAGGTTGCAGGACACAAGAACAATATACAAAGATCACTTGTATTTCTATGTATTACCAATGAACACTTCCAAAATAAAACTAAGAAAACACTTCCACTTCCACATTAAAAACAAAATGCTTGGGAGTAAATGTAATAAAAGAATCTCAAAACTTGTACACTCTCTTGTTACCAACTATGAATTTCTTAAAGGGGAAATATGTAGTTATGAGCCATAAAAAGAGAGTTTTAAAAAGATAGTCACCTGGAGATTTTTTTTTTTTAAGATCTTATTTATTTATCAGAGAGACAGAACAAAAGTAGGGGGAGCAGCAAGCAGAAGGAGAAGCAGGAGCTGAGCAAGGAGCCCAACGTGGGACTCAATCCCAGAACCCTGAGATCGTGACCCGAGCTGAAGACAGACGCTTAACCAACTGAGCCACCCAGGCATCCCGTCACCTGGAAATTTTGAGTTAAACTTTTCTTTAATTGAAGCATAGTTGGCACACAATGTTACACTGGTTTCAGGTGTTTGGGTTTTGTTTTCATTTTGTTTTGTTTTAAGATTTTATTTAGGGGCATTTGGGTGGCTCAGTCAGTTGTCTGCCTTCAGCTCAGGTCATGGTCCCAGGGTCTTGCAGTTGAGGCCCACATCGGGCTCCCTGCTCATTGGGGAGCTTCCTTCTCCCTCTGCCTTTCTTCCTGCTTGTGCTTGTGCTCTCTGTCAAATAAATTAATAAAATCTTTTTAAAATAAATTTATTTATTTATTTATTTATTTATTAGAGAGAGTGGGAGAGAGCACAGTGGGGGAGGGGCAGAGGGAGAGAGAGAAGCAGACTCTATGCTGAGTGGGGAGCCTGATGTAGGGCTCAGTCCCAGAACTCTGAGATCATAACCTGAGCAGAAAGTAGACATTTAACTGACTGAGCCACCCAGGTGCTTCGGTTTTAGGTGTTTAATTAAGGTTTTTATTTTTAGGGGAAAACAAATCCAAAGAGAATAACCCAGAGAGGTTTTTTTTGTCCTTCCCAGTATAATTATAAAAATAATTGCAAATTCCCAAGTACAGTAAAATTATATTTAAAATACAATCCACTGGTCGTTTATAGGGCTTAATTATCCTCCATTGTGCATTACCCATCCATTTTCCTATGTTTTAAAGTTTAAAGTTGTCGAGTATTTTTGTTGAATCCAGCTACAAAAATATATGCTGGGGCGCCTGGGTGGCTCAGTTGGTTAAGCGACTGCCTTCAGCTCAGGTCATGATCCTGGAGTCCTGGAATCGAGTCCCACATCTGGCTCCCTACTCAGCAGGCAGTCAGGTTCTCCCTTTGACCTTCTCCCCTCTCATGCTCTCTCTCTCACTATCAAGTAAATAAATAAAATCTTTTTAAAAAATATATGCTGCTTTTTCCATTGCAATTTTTTCCTGAAGACTAAATAGTTATATATGTGAAGTCCTAAAAATAATTGAATCTCTGTTCTAGTCTTCATTTATATTTGGCCTGTCTAGTAGAAGTACTGATATGAGATAGAATCAAATTTTATGTTTTCTCTGAAAAGATCCATTAATTAGGGAAAACACCCTATATGCTACTAAAAACAAATTCAGTAAAACTCTGTATTTATGAAAAACATGATCTTCATTTTTTTTTGAAAGTGAAATGAGTCTATTTTGGAATTAGTACAGAAGCCTTACAAAACCACTCAGATGTTCTAGGAAGGTACAATGAAAGGAGCTGGTATGTCTCATGGCAACTCCTGCTTCATTCCCCCAGAAACAGTGTTTATGCACACATCTCATAACTTTCTAGGAAAAAACATGGTCTTTAAAGAGAAATTTTGAACACTAGAACTAAATGTCAGAAGACTGAGATTTTTATTTCTCTAATAAATACTTAAATATTAAAGGCAAAGATTTGACTTAGAGAACATGTATTACTCATTTCTATTTTAGGATGGTGTTTACCAAAATATAATAAATGCTTATTAACAACTGTTCCTGGTGTTTCTAGCAAAAGGCAGTAAAAATGAAACTTAACGCACAGCTGTGAAGTCCAGTTTTGTTTGGCATTTCATCATTCCACTTCCTCCTGCCCTGTTTAAGACAGCCCGGATTCCAGTGATCATGAGAGACCATTCAGCAGAATTCCAAACAAATATTATAAGCTCCAATTTTATAAAAAAAAAAACAAAACTGTGCACTGAAAACTGTATAGCTGTTGCAAGAAATTAAGGAAGATCTAAGTAAGTGGGAAGACATCCCATGTTCGTGGATCAGAGGACTTATAATTAAGATAGCAGTAGTCCTCAACTGATCTATAGACTTAATGTGACCCCCATCAAAATCCTAGCTGACTTTTTTTGCAGAAATTAACAAGTTGATTTTAAAATTTATATGGGAATGCAGCAGACCTAGAAGAGCCTAAAATAATTTTGAAAAAGAAGAAAATTGAAGGACTCACACTTCAAAAGTTACTATAATGTTACAGTGATCAATTCATAGTGTTACTGACATAACTATAGACATAAATATCAATGGAATAGAATTGAAAGTCCGGAAATAATATGTCCTTACATTTATGGTCAGTTCAAGAAAATACCATAAAAAGAGTGCTAAGAAGGTTCCAGAAGGAATGAATAGTGTTCTATAAATGGATGAGAATGAAGCTGAACCCTACCTAACACCACACACAAAAACTAACTCAGAGTGGATCTGTGATCTAAATGTTGAGCTAAAACTATGAAAGTATTAGAGGAAAACCTAGGAGTAAATTTTCACCAACTCAGGCCAGATGATGGTTTCTTAGATATGATACCAAAACCAGAAATAACAAAGTAAAAAAGTGGATAAATTGGACTTCATCAAAACATACAAAAAAAATTTTGTGCTAGAAATAGCACTATTAAGAAAGTAAAAAGAGGGGCGCCTGGGTGGCTCAGTGGGTTAAAGCCTCTGCCTTCAGCTCGGGTCATGATCCCAGGGTCCTGGGATTCCCCCCTCTCTCTGCCTGCCTCTCTGCCTACTTGTGATCCCTGTCAAGTAAATAAATAAAAAATCTTTAAAAAAAAAAAAAAAGTAAAAAGAATGGAGAAAATATTTGCAAATTCTATATCTGAGAAGGAATTTATAATTACTTAAAACTCAGTAAAGATAAGTGACCCAAGTTAAAATATTGCCCAAAGTCACACAACTAGAAAACAGGTGCAGAGGAACTGTCACCCAAGTGATCCTTTTTCTCTGATGGATGTTATCTTCTCTAGAGCTCGTACATCTCTGCTTTGTGCTCTTGACTTACAGAGGCAGTTGCTTTATTAACTTTTTAAAGAATTTCATGATGAGGTTTTGGTCACAGCTTCATCTGCTGAGAGGCAACGTTTTTCTGTTGAGTGTTCATCTTACTTGTTTCATATTTTGTTTCTTTTCTCCTTTCATCTTGAGTATCTTTGAATATTTGCACAGTTGGTTCTAATTTGACTACCCATTTGGGGGACGATAAGTTGTTCCTAGATGGCTATTTTCAGGAGGTCTTGTATGGATGGCTGGTTATAGCCTAGTTGAAATTTAAAATTTATCCAGTGATCTGAGGTTTGTGAGTTAGTTTTGCCTATACTTCTCAGCCAGTGGGAGTAGCTGGCAGTGGGGTATTTCATAGTATAGTCTTTTACACTGTATCCCACTCATGCAGCTTACTTCTGATTTCTTATTTGGTTCCGCCTCCTGTGCTCCTGCAGGCCAGACAGGCCCAAGATTGGACTCTACTACCAGTGCCTCTTACCCCTCCTTTTTGCAAACAAGTGATTTAGGTTTTCCTCCCCAGGTTCTACCTTTCACTGTTGATCAGTGCTCTTTGAGGCTTCTGCTGAAATCGGCTTCCTGGCATCTTGTTTATGCCTTCCCATATATGCCAACACCCTCTGGCTCTGGCTCTGTGGCTAGTGACACTCTTCCCACCAAGTTTTTTGATTCAGGATTTAGCAGTTTTCCTAGTTTTGCTGAAAATGGAGTTTACATTTTTGTTTCTTATTTTCTTTGTTGATTTTGAATGATTCTAGCAAGAGATGGAGGAAATGACAACTTACACTACCATCTTCAAAAGATAAGCCACCGAGTATTTTCTGGATTGTTGCAGCATGCCCACACCCCTTGTACCCTTTCCCATCTCCATCCTGAAATCCCTCTCAGACACATTTCTGAATTCGAACTTTTCTTTCATTACTTCCATCTCCAGAAGTTTATCTCTGTTTTTCACAGCACTGGTTCAAATTCACACTTTATTCATTTTGTTATTCAGGCCTCTTGTTGAGGTTTTGTTTCTGCAGTTATCTTTTTATGTCCCCCTTTAATTCATTAGTTGCTTCTCTTTCCCCCAAAGTCTGCTCATTGCGTGAATGCTGTGGCCTATTACATTGACCTTTTGGAGGACCTTAATTTTTCTTACTGCATTTTCTTTGGTACACTCCACTATCTCTCTTCGCTGGGGTCAGTGTCTCAGCTTTTGAGGTTGATATCTTTATTTGAGGGGTTTGGTTCTCAGGGTCTACTCACTCTTGGTTGTCCATGTGTATTTGCAAGTGAGGTTCCAGACTGATCAGTATTGTTTCACTGACCTTTGGAGTGGCCACAAGTTGATTTTTGCAGGCGGGCTTCCTTTCTGAAAATGACAGTTGCCCGGCTGTGAGGCCATGGGAGGGACCAAGATCCTGGCTGGGTGAGTGGGTAGGGCACGCTGACAGACAGGTTTCCTCTATGTGTATGAGTTTTTACAAGTACACACAAGTAAGGTCAGGTAAGCCACCCAGAAACCTTCTGTTGATGAGGAAAAAAGAAAGGAATTACCCAAGAGGCTGACTGCCAAGCTAAGATGCCCTTCCTTTCCTTTGATTTTTCCCTAATGCTAAGTTAAAGACAGGAATTAAAAAGTAACTAATGGATTGATGGTCCAGCTTCTAAAACTTATCAGAAGTAGCACATTTCTTCTTTGGCTGCTGATATGTAACATACACTGTGTACAGATGTGGCGGGGAAGCAGTGAATTCATGAGGCTGGGCCTCATTCACTTGACATGTATCCTTTTCGAGGTGCCCTGGCTCTGATGTGAGGAGACTTTAGCAGTCCTTCCCCATAATGGGAGAGTCTCACATTTATCCCCTTCTGTGCTCGTGTCTCGATCCCCTTGGTGCACTCCACTACTTCCTCTGTTAAGAAGAGTGCTACTGAGAGGATGGTTGGGTGATGGGCGTTGGGGAGGGTATGTGCTATGGTGAGTGCTGTGAAATATGTAAGCCTTACGATTCACAGACCTGTACCCCTGGGGCAAATAATACATTATATGTTAATAAAAATAATTAAAGAAGTGTGCTACTGATTCTGTGTTCTCACGCTGAAACCACCTTCGCCCATCTGTGAGAGCCACTTGAAGGCACAGTTGTTGTTGCTGTCTTTTTCCTGACAAAATTTGGGGATATAAGTAGGGAACTAGTGGGACAGGTACCTAAGTGAACCAAACTCACCTGGTCCTGCTGAGCTTCTGCTGCCGTGACAGGGCGGTGGGTTGCTAACGACAGCTTGAGCTTGGACAGATTACCAGAGGGCCACTGTAGATTGGACTTTTTGCCCCCAATTTGAGAACTCTTCTTTCCAGGCAGAAGATGTTAAGGCTGTGCCAACCACAGGCATTTTCCAGGGTCTCCCTGCTGAATTATTCATGGTCTACACCAGTAATGTGAGCTGGGAAATGTGATAGCAGTGATTATTAACTAGTGACAGGGCTGAACTACTAAGAGGAAGAGGGAATCCTGAAGAATGCAGACTAGGAGATGGTGTGAACAGCTACGAGTGCAAGCTTGGAAAAGGTCTCTTCCCCCAAGGCCGAAGTCCAGACTTACAGATGGTGGAGGCACTGGCTAAGGTGTCCAGGAATGCGCTGGAAGGAAGCACACTGCCCCCAGCAGGACTGGAGTGGAAGGGGATCCCAAGAAGGTGCAGCCATGGAGTCTTCTGCACACAGCTAGCAGGGAAGCTACCTACTGGGCGTAGCAGCAAGAAAGCCCAAAGCCCTAGGATCAGGGAGAGAACCTCCTTCTTGTATACCCCAGCACACTTTCCTGACAAGGCAGCTTGTAAAAGAGAGTTATCTCTCAGGGCCTGCCCAGGATCACAAAGCAAGGCAAAGAAGGGTAGATTTGGAGCAATAAATGGATACGTAGCTCACCCTTGTTAATAGGTTCAAATTTGGGAATTTTAAATTGTCCTGTGTCCTTGAGTAAGAGAAACTGTCATAGAAAGAACTGGGTACCCATGGATCCATCGATAAATAAGCTCTCATGTTATGCCTGTGTCCTATGGTAGAGATAATTTGTGCAAGATACTCTTTTCAGTCTGAGAACACTGAATGCATAGGGATACATTTCTCCTTTCAGGATATAGAATCCCCTCTCTGATAAGCAGAAGTGGCAGTTATATCTTTAGGCTCTCAAATTCAACACAAGTCCTTATGGCTTTCAGTGCAGTTTGGGTCGATCTCTGGTGCATAGCATTTTTGGGGATATGTGAGAGCCTGAGACTTGAAAGTGTGCCAGAGTGGGAATGAAATGCCTATCAAAAATGTTGGTGACCTTTCAAAGAATCTAGAATGAATGTAGCTACAGTTTCTTGTGAGCTCTCAAGATTATTTTCATTATACAACATGATATTATAAAAGGAAATTTTTAGACACAATTATTAGACACAAATTTTAAGTAACGGAATTATGGAGCTATGAATTGTATGATAGGAGTAGGCATTTGGGTAGATGGAGGAGTTATAATTTAGCAAATGAACTGTAAATGGGCATATGAAACAAACAAGTCGAAGGACTAAATCAAGCTTTTTCCAGAATTTTCCCACAGTGCTCAAGACAAAGAATAAAGAAGTACTTTGTTAGCTGAGATTTTGTAGCCCATTTCCATCCAGACAAAATCTTTAATGGTACTTTTGTCTATGTAAATTTTTAACAATATGCTTTATGTCTAAACTTGGAGAAGAATTTTAACACTGCGGCCAACTGGAAAATGGGAACTCTGAACAAAAAATTTTGGTTTTTAACCTATATTTTGTATATTATGTTTTTAATGATGTTTCTTCTCCAGTCTAGTGTTTGAAACACAGTTCTAATTTGAGTGGCTGCTTACCTCAGTGGGAAGTGGGTTGTGAAGGCAGTTTTCTTCTGCGGTATCTGTTGACGATGCTAGTGCTTCCACTGTCTGTAAGACCTTTCCAGTATGGAGTTCAGAAACTCTCCTTTCCTTTGCTACCTTGGGAATGTACAGTGGGTATGGGTCCTGCACTCCACCTGATGGTGCACTTCTGGATTTTAGGAGCAGATGATGCTTACCCCAAGCTTTATTAAGGTTTGCCTCTCCATGATTCATGTTGAATTAATATTTGTGTATGGTGTGAGGTAGGGGTTGATGTTCGTTTTTTTCCCGTATAGTTACTCACTTCCCTTGGCTCCAGTTGTTTGAAAGACCATCCTTCCTGCACTGAATCACACGGGTGCCTTTATTGTAAGTCAGGTCACTGTGCATGTGGGGCTCTGTTTCTGGGCTCTCATGTGCTCCATAGGTCTGTTTTTGCACCGATACCATACTGTCTTAATTACTATAGCTTTATAATAAGTCCTGATATCTGACAGTCTAAGTCCTCCAACTTTGCTCTTCTTTAAGATTGTCTTTGTTTACCAGGCTTTGGTATTTATATTGCTTTTTAATCTGCTTGTCAATTTCTGTGAACGCAGACTGCTGGGATTTTGATTGGAATGGCATTGAATGTGTGGATCCCATGGGGAGCACTGATGTCTTATATGGAGGGATATGCTGTGTCCGTAGATGGGAGGATATCGAGCATATCCCACCAGATGGTTAGGTCTTCTTTAGCTTTTCTCAGCAATGTTTTTTAATGTATAGCAGACTTCTGGGTCTTTCCACCATAGATGGCATGTCCTAGATTTCACTTTCTAGTTGTTTATTATCAATTTATAGAAATAGAATTGCTTTTTGTGCATTGACTTTACATTCTGTGACCTTGCTAATAAGTTCATTTATTAAATCTGATAGTATAATTTAGATTCTTTTGTTTTCAGCTGCTAGCTAAATTTCTGTATTTTTTTATTTTTGAGGCTTTTATTTTGAAGCAGTCTCAAACTTACAGAAAAAAGGCACATGGTACAAAGATTTTTCCTTTCCTGAATTATTTGAGAACAAGTTGCCCCAGCACTCTTTTTTTTTTTTTAATTTTTTTTTTATTTATTTATTTGACAGAGATCACAAGTAGGCAGAGAGGCAGGCAGAGAGAGAGGAGAAAGCAGGCTCTCCACGGAGCGGAGAGCCCGATGCGGGGCTCGATCCCAGGACCCTGGGATCATGACCTGAGCCAAAGGCAGAGGCTTTAACCCACTGAGCCACCCAGGCGCCCTGCTCCAGCACTCTTAAACTTCAAGTGTATTTCCTACAAACAAGGAGGTTCTTCATCATTGGGATTCAGGATATTACTGTGGATCCCTTGCTACCCTCAGGTCCCCAGGCCCCATTCAGGTTCCCCTACCAGTCCCACTAGTGTCCTTTTTAACAAATGACCCAGTGTACAGTCCCCTCTCTATTCTCCAGCTTGTGTGACTTTCACAACACAGACACTTTGAGGTTCACAGCGGGTAATTTGTAGGTGAGTCTCCGGTGGACTCTGCTGTTTCCCCGTGATGGGATCCAGGCCGTGCGCCTTTGGCGGCGTGATACCTACTGAATGTTTGTGTCCACCAAAATCCATATGTTGAAACCTGACCCCCACTGTGATGGTATTTGGAGGTAGGGTTTTGGGGAGGGAATTAGATCATGAAGGTGGAGCCCTCCTGATTGGGATTAGTGCCCCTAAAAGAGAGAGCTCAGAGCTCTCAGCCCCTTCCATCATGTGAGGACACAGCTGAAAGCCATTATGGAAGCTGAAAGCGGGCCTCCGCCAGACACCCAATCTGCCAGTGCCTTGATCTTGGCCTCCCAGCTTCCAGAGCCTGAGAAATCATTGTATATTGTTTTAGCCACGCAGTGTGTGGGATAGCAGTCTGGATGAACTAAGATAGAGGAATGGCACAGAAAGGATGCTGGGCCTCACTGCATTCTCTGACATGGTGTACAATTTCAGTTCATCCTGTTTCTGGCAGTGTTCACTCTGGGTTCATCCTCCTCTCTTGCTGCCCCCAACCTGGCATTGGCCCTTTCTCCAAGGAAGATCTCTGTTTGAGGTATGCTTCTGACCTTCTGAGTCTTGCTGATCCTAGGACCTGTCAGGGCACAGAGCCAGGGCCTGTGGTGCTCTATGCCAGGCCATCCTCCCACGTAGACATAGTCCCTGTTGCTGCTCTCCATCCTACTGTGGGCTGCCGTCTTCTGCAGACTTATCTCCCTCCATTCTGACCCACCACTGCACTAAGGGGTGACCACTTGCCCCAGCTGGGCTTTGGTATCCTGCACTTGGCCCCTGTGTGCAAACAGCCCACCTCCCTGACCCATATTGAGCCTACTTTTTTATTTTAAAAAAAATCACATAGACTTAAAAATAGGTTGGTACATGCTCATGATACAGATTTCAAAAAGTATAGAGGGATACGCAGTCACAAAGTTTAGTTCTCTGGAAACAACCACCACTCTTGGTTACTGCGCTCCTTCCAGAGCATTTTCCTGCATATATTTGTGTCTGCGTATTTACATATATGTGTGTGCTCCCCACATGGACGGTGGCATAGGCACTGCCCTGCGCCTTTCTTTGTTCCCTCAGCACTGTATCTTGGGGGTCTTTCATTTCTGCATGACCCTGGTTGTGTCACAGTTTATTGACCTGTCCTGTTGGGGTAGATTTAGGGTAGTTTAATCATTTGCTATTAGAAGCATTATTGTAACAAATACTGTTTTATATGCATGGGTTTGCACTTCTGAAATTCTTCCCAGAGTGGGATTTTTTGGAGAATGGTGTGGACATTTAGATTTTAGAGGTAGCTGCAGCCAGGCTCGCACAGCATTGGGGGCAGCGGTTTGCCCACAGCCCCCGTATGGGAGCGCTTGGCCCGCGCTTGCTCACACAGCGTGTCAGACTCAGTTCTGGCGCCCTGATCAACCCCGCAGTGGAGCCTCTGCCTCATTCAGACCCATGCCTCTCTGCTCAGGAGTCACATCGAGCCTCTCTGTATGTGCAAGCGTCCCTTAGGCCTCTGCTTTTGCCCATTGTTTTCATCAGTTCATAATCTTTTTACTTACTGATGTTTACAATCTGGTGTGTTTTACTTTTTTCTTAAGATTTTATTTGTTGTTTGAGAGAGAGAGCACAAGCAGGGAGGAGGGGCAGGTGGAGAAGCAGACTCCCCGCTGAGCAGGGAGCCCAGTGCAGGACCTGATCCCAGGACCCCAGGATCCTGACCTGAGCCGAAGGCAGGTGCTTAACTGACTGTACCACTCAGGTGCCCGTGCAGTCAGTTTGTTTTAAAGAAATTTGCACTTTGCTGTGACATGAGCTGTTGCCTCCCTGTGTGTCTTTGACTTGACAGCAGTTTCTTTTCTTGTCTTTTTTCTTTTTTCTTTTTTCTTTTTTAAAATTGGGGTTTTTTAATTTGTTTGGGTTTTTTAAGATTTTATTTATTTCTTTGACACAGAGAAAGAGAGCACAAGTAGGCACAGTGGCAGACAGAGGGAGAGGGAGAAGCAGGCTCCCCACTGAGCAGGGAGCCTGATGCAGGACTTAATTCTAGGATCTTGGGATCATGACCTGAGCTGAAGGCAGATACACAACTGACTGAGCCACCTGGGTACTCCAAGATTTTTTTTTTTTTTTTAAGATTATTTATATGAGAGAGAGACACACACACACACACACACAAAACACTGAGTTGGGGAAAGGGATGATGGGAGAGAGAGAGAGAATCCTCAGAGAGACTCCCTACTGAGCAAGGCCCCTGATGTAGGGCTTTATCCCAGGACCCCAAGACCATGACCTAGGCAAACTCAAGAACTGGGTGGCCACATAACCAGCTGAGCCATCCAGTTCAGTCCCCTTAAGATACGTATCCCTTAGGACTATATTTTTAAGTCAGCACTCTGTCCACTGTGGGGCTCCAACTCACTGTCCCCAGCCAGCTGGGCGCCCGTAACAGCTTCTTCTTGTGCACACACTTTACCTGCTGTCCCCCGTTTCTCAAGCCCCTTGTTAGGGTGCTAAACTTATGGTCCTGAACACAGCTTTCCACCACAGAGAGTATGAAACAAAACTGTCTCATTGCAGGACTTCGATGAGTGGATGTTTTTGTCTTTAGATGTTTTTATTCATCTTGAAATTATTATATGAGGTAAGGGTAAACCTTGTTTTTTTCCGGAGGGACACCAAGTGGCGTTTGCTGGATAATGTGTGCTCCTCCCACTAACTGACCTGCTCCCCCAGCTGACTGACCTGAGATACCATGTTTATCAGGCCTCCAGTACTCTATATATTTGGGTATATTTCTTTATCTCCTAATCTGTTCTAGTTACTTCTCTATGTGGACAGGCACCAGAACCAAACATTTTAATTCCTGTGGTTTTCAGCAGGTTGAATGTCTGGTAAGGCTAGTCCTCACCTAGTTTTCTTTTTCATTGGCATGCTTGCATTTAAAAGAAAATCCCAGCTATAGAGTTAGTCTATCATGTTCCTCAGAGAACCCTTTTAACCCTTGTATTAGGGCAGCGTGGGATCTGGCTGAATTCAAAGAGCACAGATATCCTGTGAGGCAGTTTGTGGTCAAGAAAACCGTGGGCCCTGTGCCTCTTCACGCCCCTTCTGCAGTCCCCTTTTTCTCTCATAAAACTTTCTCCATGAAGCTTTCTTTTGTTAAGTTTATTCCAAGACACTTCAACTCTTTTGTGGCTGTTACATATGTGGTTCTTCCTTTCTGTCCTGAAAATGGTGGTTAATTGTGTATAGGTGAAGGCTGTTTGGATGTATGTATAGAAATTTCTCCCCCAGCACTTAACTGAAGTCCATGTTTTTCATAATAGTTTTCTAGTAGATGTTCTTGGGTTTTCAAAGTAAATAATCATACCTACAAATAATGATAGTTTTGCATCCCTTCTGATTTTTTTTTTTTTTTTGACAGAGATCACAAGTAGGCAAAGAGGCAGGTGGTAGGGGTGGGGCAAAGGCAAAGGCTTAACCCACTGAGCCACCCAGGCACCCCTCTTCTGATTTTTCACCTTTCATTTCTTTCTCTATTTTGATGTTGGTGTTACATAGTAGTGATTGAGTGTGCTGTTGAGAGTGGCCTCCTTGTCTTGATAAATGTTAAAGAATCACTTTTTCTTCTTATTTTATTAAGAATTTATATCAAGGGGGCACCTGGGTGGCTCAGTCGTTAAGCATCTGTCTTTGGCTCAGGTCATGATCCCAGGGTCCTGGTATGGAGCCGTATCAAGCTCCCTGCTCAGGGGGGAATCTGCTTCTCCCTCTCCGTTTGTCTGCCACTCCCTTTGCTTGTGCTCTCTCTCTGTCAAATAAATAAATCTATTTCTTTAAAAAAGAATTTGTATCGGGGCATCTGGGTGGCTCAGTCGGTTGAGCATCTGCCTTTGGCTCACATCATGATCCCAGGGTCCTGGGATTGAGCCAGTGTTGGGCTCTCTGCTCAGTGAGGAGTCTGCTTCTCTCTCGCCTGCTGTGCACTCTCTCTCTCTTTCTCTCTCTCAAATAAGTAAAAATACTTTTTTACTTTTTTAAAAAAGAATTTATATCAAGAGGAATAATTGAATTGTATCAGATGCCTTCTCAGTTTTTCAGATTCTGGGAATAATCCTAGGATTTTTTTTTTCTGACACATCTCCGGATATGATATAGCGATAAATATGATGATACTGTATTGAATTATCCTGTTTTTTTTTATTAATTTTACTTGGTTATGGTACACTAATCTTTGAGTTGTTGGTGGATTATGTTTGCTGGTATTTTACTCAGGATTTTTTTTTTCATTTGAGAGGGGTGGGAAGGGTGCAGAGGGAGAGAAAGAACCTTAGGCAGGCTTCACGCCCTGCATGCAGCCCAACATGGGGCTCCGTCTCAGGTCCCTGAGATCACCACCTGAGCCGAAACCTAGAGTCAGACGCTCAACCGACTGAACCACCCAGGGATCCCTTACTCAGGATATTTTCACTGATACCTATGACTTGGCCTTTTTCCTCTCAGGATTGTCTGTGTGCTTGTATGGAGTTTGGGGGCTGTTCCCCAAGAAGGACATTTAGAAGAGACCACTACCACCACCTACCATGTATCAGACCAATTTAAATAACTTTGGAAATGCTGTCCCTATGTGATTTGTGGAAACACCTGATTCTGCTGGTTGTTGTAGGAGTTCAATATGTATTTCAGGTGACAGAGAGAATACAAAGTTCCTTTTCTTTGCCTAAACATTGAATAATTGACTCGGAAAAGCTTTTTTCCTCGATAAAATTTACTCCAGTCCAGGAGTTAAGCCCACATAGATATGTATATGTGTGTATGGATACTTGTGTGTATATGTGTGTATATTAAAACAGAAACATGGGTAATTAAATGTATTTTTATGCCCAGATTTAAAAACCCTGTTCTGGGTTTGGACGCTGGTGCGTTGTGAATGTGCCCCTGTGTGTCTGCACACCTAACGCATGCTGGCCTCCCTCAGTCAGTTGGGCAGGCCTCCTGGAACAAGCCCAGGCTGCATAACTGTGGGTAGAGGGCTTGGGGAGGGCTGTTCACCCCATCACTGTGCCACATAGGGTAGCCGTGCTGCTAAGAGAGGAGAGGGGAGAGCTGGAGCATAGCAGAGTGAATGTGGCTGTTTCGGGTCTGTTGGGGATGCACCTGTCTTGTGCTGGGCCTGGAGATTCAAGGATGGGTGATGCAGTCTCTGACCATCTCATAGTCGAATGCCCCCAAACAGATGGGTGAACAACAATGCCATAAGTGTGCTGCTGGGGATAAGTGCCAAGGGGTGTGGCGCATAAGTGGAGCTGACTGAATTTGAGGGACCTTACCCTTGAGGTAACGAACTCCTCAGGTTCTCAGAGGGTCTGCTGGAGACTGACAGAGAGGGAAAGGGTGTCTCCCTGTGAGGAGCGGCCGGACATCCAGGTTGCCCCTGGACGGGTGAAGCCAAGTAATGTGGGGCCGTGCACACCAACCTATGAGGGCGTTCCCTCCTGTAGGGCTCCCCGCCCGCATGCCCCTCCAGTCCCGGAGGAGGGCACACGGCTGTGGGAGAGCTTCCTGGGGGGATTGGTTAGTGTTCAAGGAGCTTTAGCCGACTCCATGATTTCCACGGAGTGATGACCAGCTCACCACCAAGGGATCTGACTGCATGTCCGTCCAAGAGGCCCTAGTGTGGACACATTCTCTACGGGAGCACAGGGGGCATGCGGACACTGGCGTGCCTCTGTGGCACCTGTCGCCCCAGAGTGAGCCCTGCCTTGCTCCATGTAAGAAGTGGCATTATGGCCCTTACATCCAAAGAACTTGCTCTTCTGTGCTCTCTGAGGTGCATTGTCAGTGGAGGACCCCTTTGCAGCCCACCTTTCCATTCCCATGAGGTGTGTGTTGTGTTGTGATTCACTGCATGCTTCTTTGTCACAGTGCAGTGCAGATTTTTGTATTTTCACATAAGAACTCTCGTTTTAGGGGCATAAACACTTCTTGGGTGCATAGTGAGAGAGTCCACTGGTTAAACTTGCAGGAACATGATGTCCTTTGGGATGATGCAGATTTGCCTTTCTTCCCACTTACATATGTTATTTTGTCATTGCAAAAATGACAGATGCTTGGGGCACCTGGGTGGCTCAGTCCGGTAAGCATCTGCCTTCAGCTCAGGTCATGATCCCGGGGTCCTGGGATCAAGACCAGTGTCGGGCTCCCGGCTCATGTTCTCTCTCTCTCTTGCTATCTCTGTCGCTACCTGTGTCTCTCTCGCTGTCAAAAAAATAAATAAAATCTTTTTTAAAATGACAGGTGAGGGGCGCCTGGGTGGCTCAGTGGGTTAAAGCCGCTGCCTTCGGCTCAGGTCATGATCCCAGTGTCCTGGGATCAAGCCCCGCATCGGGCTTTCTGCTCAGCAGGGAGCCTGCTTCCTCCCTTCTCTCTCTGCCTGCCTCTCTGCCTACTTGTGATATGTCTGTCAAATAAATAAATAAAATCTTTAAAAAAAAAAAATAAAATAAAATAAAATGACAGGTGATCTCAAAGGGAAGGCTGTCAGCTTTTCCCCATTGAGAATGATGTTTGCTGTGAGTTTTCCATAGATAGATTTTATGAAGTTGGGGAATGTTCCCTCTATCCCTATACTTTGAATTGTTTTAATCAGGAATGGATGCTATATCTTGTCAAATGCTTTTTCTGCATCAGTTGAGAGGACCATGTAGTTCTTCTCTCTCTCTCATGATTTGTTCTGTCACATTGATTGATTTGTGAATGTTGAACCACCCTTGCATCCCATGGATAAATCCCACCTGGTCATGGTGGATAATCTTTTTAATGTACTATTGGATCCTATTAGCTAGGGTCTGCTTGAGAATCTTGGCATCCATATTCATCAGGGATATTGGTCTGAAATTCTCCTTTTTGGTGGGGTCTTTCCTTGTTTGGGGATCAGGGTAATGCTGGCTTCATAGAAAGAGTGTGGAAGTTTTCCTTCTGTTTCTGTTTTTTTGAAACAGCTTCAGGAGAATAGGTATTATTTCTTCTTTGAAAGTTTGGTAGAATTCCCCAGGGAATCCATCAGGTCCTGGGCTCTTGTCTTTTGGGAGGTTTTTGATCCCTGCTTCAGTCTCGTTACTAGATATCGGTCTATTCAGGTTGTCAATTTTCTTCCTGATTCAGTTTTGGAAGTTTATAGGTTTATAGGAATGCATCCATTTCTTCTAGGTTGCTTAACTTACTGGCATATAACTGTTGATAATAATTTCTGATGATTGTTTCTGTTTCCTTGATGTTAGTTGTGATCAGAATTTATTAATTTATGTCCTGTCTCTTTTCTTTTGGATTAGTTTGGCCAATGGTTTATCGATCTTATTGATTCTTTCAAAAAACCAGCTTCAGTTTCATTTTTGTGTTCTACTGTATCTCTAGTTTCTGCCTCATTGATCTTTGCTCTAATCTTGATTATTTCCCTTCTTGTGTGTGGGGTCGGCATAATTTGTTGTTGATTCTCCAGTTCTTTAAGGTATAAAGAAAGCTGGTATATTCTGGATTTTTCTGTTTTTTTTTTAGGGAGCTTGGATGGCTATGTATTTCCCCCTTAGGACCACCTTGCTGTATCCCATAGGATTTGGACCAAAGTGTCTTCATTCTCATTGGTTTCCATGAATTGTTTAAGTTCTTCTTTGATTTCCTGGTTGATCTGAACATTCTTAAGCAAGGTGGTCTTTAGCTTCCAGGTGTTTAAATTCCTTCCGAACTTTTTCTTGTGGTTGAGTTCCAGTTTCAAAGCATTGTCATCTGAGAATATGCAGGGAATAATCTCAATGTTTTGGTATCAGTTGCATCCTGATTTTTTAACCAGTATATGGTCTATTCTGGAGAAAGTTCCACATACACTTGAGAAGAATGAGTATTCTGTTGTTTCAGGGTGGAATGTTCTGTGTATATCTATGAGGTCCATCTGGTCCAATATGTCATTCAATGCTCTTGTTTCTTTATTGATTTCCTGCTTGGATGATCTTTTACTGAGAGTGGCATGTTAAGATCCCCTACTATTAATGTATTCATATCAATATGACTCTTTATCTTGATTAACAATTATCTTATGTAGTTGGCTGCTCCCATATTGGGGGCATAAATATTTGCAATTGTTAGATCTTCTTGGTGGATAGACCCTTTAAGAATGATGTAGTGTCCTGGGTGCCTGGGTGGCTCAGTGCGTTAAGCCTCTGCCTTTGGCTCAGGTCATGATCTCAGGGTCCTGGGATCAAGTCCTGCATCGGGCTCTCTGCTTGGCAGGGAGTCTGCTTCCTCCTCTCTCTCTCTGCCTGCCCCTCTGCCTTCTTGTGATCTCTCTCTGTCAAATAAATAAATAAATAAAATCTTAAAAAAAAAAAAAAAAGAATGATGTAGTATCCTTCTTTATCTCTGACTACAGTCTTTAACATGACAAGATGCCCACTCCCACCACTTTTGTTCAACATAGTACTAGAAGTCCTAGCAACAGCAGTCAGACCACAAAAAGAAATAAAAGGCATTCAAATTGACAATGAAGAAGTCAAACTCTCTTCTCAGATGACGTGATACTTTATATGGAAGACCCAAAAGATTCCACCCCCAAACTACTAGAACTCATACAGCAGTTCAGTAATGTGGCAGGTACAAAATCAATGTACAGAAATCAGTTGCTTTCTTATACACTAACAGTGAAAATACAGAAAGGAAAATTACAAGAACTGTAAGATACCTGGGAATAAACCTAACCAAAGAGGTAAAGGATCTGTACTCGAGAAACTACAGAACACTCATGAAAGAAATTGAAGAAGACTCAAAAAGATGGAAGACCATTCCATGCTCATGGATTTGGAAGAATAAACATTGTTAAAATGTCTATACTGCTTAGAGCAATCTATACTTTCAATGCCATTCCAATCAAAATTTCACCGGCATTTTTCAAAGAACTGGAACAAAGAATCCTAAAATTTGCATGGAACCAGAAGAGACCCTGAATTGCTAAGTAAATATTGAAAAAGAAAAACAAAACTGGGGGCATCATGTTGTCTGATTTTAGGCTTTACTGCAAAGCTGTGATCATCAAGACAGCATGGTACTAGCACAAAAACAGACACATAGACCACTGGAACAGAGTAGAGATCCCAGATATGGGCCCTCAGCTTTATGGTCAAATAATCTTCAATAAAGCAGGAAAAAATAATATGGTGGAAAAAAGACAGTCTCTTCAATAAATGGTGCTGGGAGAATTGGAAGCTATGTGTAGAAGAATGAAACTCAACCGTTCTCTTACACCATACACAAAGATAAACTCAAAATGAATAGAAGACCTCAACATGAGGCAGGAACCATCAGAATCCTAGAGGAGAACATAGGCAGTAACCTCTTCAACATCAGCCACAGCAACTTCTTTCAAGACATGTCTCCAAAGGCAAAGGAAACAAAAGGGAAAATGAACTTTTCGGACATCATCAAGATCACAAGCTTCTGCACAGCAAAGGAAACAGTCAGTAAAACAAAGAGGCAACCCATGGAATGGGAGAAGATATTCACAAATGACAGTACAAAGGGCTGATATCCAAGATCTATAAAGAACTCCTCAAACTCAAAACACACAAAACAGATAATCACGAGCAAAAAATGGGCGGAAGACATGAACAGACACTTGAAAAAAAAAAAGGCACATGAAAAATGTTCATCATCATTACCATCAGGGAAATTCAGATCAAAACCACATTGAGATACATACCACCTTATACCAGTCAGAATGGCCAAAATTAACAAGATAGTAAAGAACAAGTGTTGGAGAGGATGTGGAGAAGGGGGAACCCTCTCACACTGTTGTGGGAATGCAAGTTGGTACAACCACTTTGGAAAACAGTGTGGAGATTCCTTAAGAAACTAAAAATAGAGCTTCCCTATGACCCTGCAATTGCACTATTGGGTATTTGCCCCAAAGATACAGATGCAGTGAAAAGAAGGGCCATCTGTACCCCAGTGTTCATAGCAGCAATGGCCACAGTCACCAAACTGTGGAAAGAACCAAGATGCCCTTCAATGGACGAATGTATAAAGAAGATATGCTCCATATATACTGTGGAGTATTATGCCTCCATCAGAAAGGATGAATACCCAACTTTTATATCAACATGGATGGGACTGGAAGAGATTATGCTGAGTGAAATAAGTCAACCAGAGAGAGTCAATTATCATATACTTTTGCTTACTTGTCGCACATAAGGAATAACATGGAGGACATGGGGAGATGGAGAGGAGAAGAGAGTTGGGGGAAATTGTAGAGGGAGAAAAACCATGAGAGATTGTGGACTCTGAGAAACAAACTGAGGGTTTTGGAGGGGAGGAGGGTGGGGGCTTGGGTGAGCCTGGTGGTGGGTATTAAGGAGGGCGCGTATTTCATGGAGCACTGGGTTTGGTGCATAAACAATGAATTCTGGAACACTGAAAAGAAATAAAAAAGAAAAAAAGGGGGGAGGATGACAGATGCCATTGATGAAAAATTTATAGAGAATTTAGTCAGCAAGGTAAAAGTGAGAGCACTAGTCCCACCCACCACCCCCCGCCCCAGTACTAAATGGCAAATGCAGTGTGAGTGCAGTTGTGTGAGAGTATCTGCAGGAGAAAGTTCTAGAAGTAGAATTGCTGGAGCAAAGATATGTGTGTATACTTTAATTGTGGGGGTGTTTTCAAATTCTCCCAGAAGATAGGATGGATCGGGGTTCTCCTGGTGGTATGTGACATGGCTGTCTTCCCACAGCCACACCACGTCGCTTTCCCAGGACTCTGAGATAGGGGAAAAAAGACACCTTGCTGTTTTAATTTATTTCCTTATTAGAGGGCTTGAGTACCTTTTTCTGTGCCTAAAAGCCATTTATATGTCTTTATCCAATTCATAAGAGCAATACGAAAGATAAATTATAATTTCAGTATGACTCTAAAGTGTAACTTTGTGGGGCGCCTGGGTGGCTCAGTGGGTTAAAGCCTCTGCCTTCAGCTCGGGTCATGAACCCAGGGTCCTGGGATCGAGCCCCACATCGGGCTCTCTGCTCATTGGAGAGCCTGCTTCCCCTTCTCTCTCTGCCTGCCTCTCTGCCTACTTGTGATCTCTGTCTGTCAAATAAATAAATAAAATCTTTTTTAAAAAATAAAAGAAAATAAATTGTAACTTTGCTCACTGTTTCTCTATTCAGAAGTTTTTCATCTTTATTTAATCAGATCTGTCTTTATGCTATACTGAGGAAAACTTTACTTACCTGAAGACTGGAGAAATATTCTCCTCTGTTTTGTTCTGTTCTTCAGTCCACTGGAATTTTTTTTGTGAGCAGTGCAGACCAGGGATCTAACTCCATTTTTCTTCTAAATGGAGAGTTGGGGCGCCTAGGTGGCTCAGTGGGTTGGACCTCTGCCTTCGGCTCGGGTCGTGATCTCAGGGTCCTGGGATCAAGTTCCGCGCCAGGCTCTCTGCTCACCTGGAGCCTGCTTCCCCCCTCTCTCTGCCTACTTGTGATCTCTCTGTGTGTGTCAAATAAATACATAAAATATTTTAAAAATTTTTAAAAAATAAATGGAGAGCTGATTGCCATCTCATGTTTGAACAGTCCATGTTCTTGCTAATGTTGTTACCAAATAATATTCACTTGGATCTTGTGCAAACATGGAGTTTGAGGCCCACCTTTTTAATAAATATCAAATTGTTTGTTCAGATGTTTTCTGAGGCTGAAAATGGGTTCTGCGTTCTGAAAATGCCTCATCTTACAAAGAAAAATGGCTAAGGACACAAATGAGAACACAAGACGGGAGGAATTGTCTCGCTTTATACTGGTGTCAGTTTCTGAGCACAAAGAGCCTTGGGCTCTTTGAAGCCAGGAGTTCAGTAGGACAGAGTTTAACATGGGGGAGGCCAGGTCACAGCATGGCATTTCACACACCTGTGACAAGGGAAGGCCCTCACCCTCCTGTGTTCCCCTCCCTGCCCCTCACAGCCTAAGCGCGATGCCCAGATGTTGCTGACTCAGGTATGGAGGCGCTTGAACCTGACGGAGTGTGATTACTTCGGGCTGGAGTTTCAGCACCCCCGGTCCTACTGGGTATGTGTCCTTGCCTTATTCTTCCAGATGGGCTCTCGGGGAATTAGGGGTGCTGACTGTACACGTGACTGCAGAGAGCACTTGAGGACCCGCTGCAGTGATAGGCACCATCCTCTGTCACGTTGCTCTTACCAGCTGTACTGTGCAGACTCAGACTGCGATTGCCTTTTAGCTAAGCCAAGTTCCCATCCTCCCTAAATTTCTTCTCCCCACCAGTACGTGTGCCCAGGAAATCCAGAACAACCGCTTAGACATCTGCATGATAATCATTTTGAGGAAACTTCTATTAAATCCGTTGGTTATCCCTCATGTGACATGATAGATGAACCTTGAAAAGTGTGGAACTTTAATATTTACAGGTTGAACTATTTTAAAGAAACCATAATCAGGCCCCTGGGTGGCTCAGTCCATTAAGTGTCTGACTCTTGATTTCAGCTCAAGTCTTGATTTCATGGTTGTGAGTTCAAGCCCCGCACTGGGTTCCTTGCTGGGTGTGGAGTCTACTTAAAAAAAAAAAAAAAAAAAAAACCAAGAAACCAAACTCAGACTATTCAGGAAGCATGTCAGCATTATAGAGCTCTGCCCACTCCTTCATGCAGTGGCACTCTTGTCCATTAGTTGTTTACAGGTGCACTTTGTACCAAAGATTTGTTTGGCCTTAACAGATATCCCCCCAAAATAATGGTTGGTACCCATGCTGTGCGTAGCTACAACAGTGTGCACGTGACGGAGTGCAGGGGTTCCGGCCTATGTGGCATCTCGTCCTCCTCCCACACTTTTCGAAGCAGGCGCTCCTGTGCCCCTCCTGGGTGTCCTGTCAGGATTTGACTGGTGTACGAGCAGAGCCTTAAATATGTCTCCTAGTTAGAAACAGTTCTGTATTTTGGAACATTGTTATTAAATAGAGAAATTGTTGAATGGATTTGATCTCTTTTCTTAAATCCTTTTTAGATTTGGCTGGAACCTATGAAGTCCATCATTAGGCAAGTACGAAGTAAGTCATTTTTAAAAACTCTTTAAAATTCTGTTCATTTAAGATGCTTTTTTTCTTGACTGTTCACATTGTATATTCAGATATTCACTGTCAGCATCCTGGGGAGCAGTGGGCTGATCGCCAGCACCACGTGAACTTGGAGGTCATTGTGCTGCTTAGTCTCAGCCTGGGGCAGCTGGGGACAGTCAGTGGTTCTCAAATGCAGCGGTGTCAGGGTATGCTCTTGGATGGGTCACTTTAATTTTTGGCCAGTATGCAAAAATAAGTATGCAGTTTCTCCCCCCAAGTTATAAAAGGCATTAAGGTTTTTCTTTAATTAGCTTCTTAATTTTTTTAACAGTTTTTAAAAGTTTATTTTTTGTGGTTTTATTTTTTGAGTACAGTTGACACACAATTTAATTACATTTTTAATAAAATAGTTTATACTGTTTTGTAATTATAAACATTATTTTAGTTAGTCTCCACTAAATTTGGGATGCATAGTAATGCTTCTTAGTTACAGGGTGCTCTCCCGGGGTCCAGATTCACCTGCAGTCTGGTCCCATGTGAGAGAGAAGGATGAGTGCCAGTAGCTTCATTAGTCCCTGGTGACCTAAGGCCATTTAGGTCATCGTAGCCCTGTAGCATGACACCTTCTCTTTTCTGCTTGGTGAAAATTACATAGCTATGTTATTATAACATTTCAGTAAAGCTAAGATGCTCAGATAAGCTAACACCTTCTGCTTTTTCTTTCCTGCAATCAGGTTGTTCTGGTTCAGTGTAATGAGTGATGACATTTTTCTTTCACTAAGTATATAAAGATTTCAAAAAATAGTGGGATTGACTTTACTTGTGAAGTTTAATATATTTCCTTACAGGGACGCCTGGGTGGCTCACTTAGTGAAGGTCTGCCTTTGGCTCAGGTTGTGATCCCAGGACTCTGGGATGGAGCATAAGGCTTCTTGCTCAGCAGGGAGTCTGCTTCTCCCTTTCCTTCTGCCTACCCCTCCCCCTGCTTATGCGCTCTCATGCTCTCTTGTGCGCGCTCTCTCTCTCTCTCTCTCTTTGACAAATACATAAAGTCTTAAAAAAAAATTTTTTTTAAGTAAGTGTTTCTTTTCACAGGGCCAAAGAATGCGTTGCTTCGTCTAGCAGTGAAATTTTTCCCACCTGATCCGGGTCAGTTGCAGGAAGAATATACAAGGTGCAGTAGCCCCTTCTGAAACACAGCTGTCTCCGGCAGGGTCTAGAATTCACCTGTGTCTCCTGTGGTACCTGGCTCATCAGGGGCTCAGGATATCTGTGTTCCCATAATGAATGAAGCTACAACACACATAGAAGCTGTGACCCACATGTAGCATTAAAAGAATGCAAGTTAACCCTTGCACAAACACAAAGGCCAGCAGAGCTTAGAAAAGGGTTTATGATGAAATTTGGGGATGAAGATGGGGGTTACATGTTAGTGTACTGTGAAAGTGATAGTCTCCAGCTGAGCACAGGTTTGTGCCCGTGTGTGGGTTCTCAGGAGTCTCACCCATCATAAATGTACAAAGTATACTCGGCTGGGAGAAGTCTTTATGAATATATGGAGCAGAAATAGTTGAGGTGATTTCTTTTATGGCAGAAGTAACTGAAAGAAAATGTTTACAGTTGTTTCATCTTGGCAACAGATTATGGAAGCTTTTTTCCTTGTGTTTTATGTACCAACTCAAAACCCAAGATCAGATGTAAGAAAAAAGAGAGCTATGATATCATTGTAGTAGTAACAGCCCTTCTGACTAAATACAGATTTCTACCTGAACCATGGGCATCTTATGAACCTCTCCTTAGAACAGTTTTATAGAGCCTTGTAACATCACAAAACCACAGAGTGTCAGCCTCAGGGAAATGTTGGGATCCCATTAGTCCAGCCCCTCATTTGATGGGTAACAAGACTGAACCCCAAGAACAGCAAAAAGTGTTTTTAAGAGTGAACACAGAGCTCATCTTCATAGTGTATTACGTACCTGACATTTACCAAACGTCCTCTTTGAGGGAATAACTTTTAAATATATATATATATATATATACCTAGAAAGTAACAAGGAATAGGAAGTGTTACCTAATTCTGGGTCCTGGGGCCAAGGTATGTTTATTCAGAAGTTCCTTTTTTTTCTATTTATAAGAACAACTTATTGTTCATGATAAAAGAGAAACTTCACAGTAAAGCTATGTAGAAAGTGAATGTAGTCCTCGCTCTCTGCCCACGGCACTGTGCCCAGTAGTAGTACCGCTTGAGGTGTGCCTTCCAGATGGGTTCATAGGATATACAAGTGGACCTGGGTCTTTAAAAACAATACTTTACAAAGCGGTATCACTGCACACAGAGTACTTTAGGTTGGTTGTTTCTTGTTTTGTTTTCTACTCACATGTTGTAGTGTGCCATGGATGTCTTTCCACAGCAGTGCGAGTGGCTACAGTCTGTGTTATTGAACTCTTTTCCTGTCCATGCAATTAGATGATTTCCAGTGTTTCTTTGCTGTATCGCTGCAAGTAAACAGTTTAGCCTTGCCCACATATCTTTGTAAACTCTGGAAAATATATCTCCAGGAAAGTTTCATAAAGGTGAAACTGCTAAGTTCAAGGGTGGGCACATTTAAATTGTAAACTCACTCTCGAGTATAAATTCCAATAAGGAGACAGATTGTCTTGCATTGTACTTCCACCTCCAGGAATAGTATCTGGACTGTAATACTTGCTCAGCAATTATTTGTTGATGGAATAAATGAATATATGAATACATTCAAATTGTCTTCTCTAGTTACATTCTTACCATTCAGGAGTGCCTGTTTCTCTGATTCTAGGCAAGACCAAATATCTTCAATCTGTCTACAGCTCTTAGAGCCGCATTTAAAGCCATATCTTAATTGGGTATTTCTCCTCTTTCACAGCAGAATTGTTGAGCACAGTTTTGTGTGTGTGACTGAAGTAATGAGAACTTGTGAGCTTCCCCTTAAAGGTGTGGTGTGTTTGGAAGGCGAGCGTCCTATGTGTGCAGTCTGCTGTGCGTGACCCCATCCACTGAGCTGCCGCCTGTGAAGGGCCTCCTGTCACTTTGCCTTCGCTCACGGTCTGCTCTGATGTTCCTGGTCGCTGCTGTTTCCTGGGGCTCTGTGCTCTCCTGTGATGCAGACATGGGGGTACACGCCAGAGCCTTTGGAGTTGACATCTGTGCTGTTTTGAACTCCTAGATACCTGTTTGCCTTGCAACTTAAGAGAGACCTCCTGGAGGAGCGTCTGCCCTGCACAGACACCACGGCCGCCCTCCTGGCATCCCACCTTCTGCAGGGTGAGTATCTCCCTGCCCCAGGCGAAGGCACCAGCCACGTCCAAGGTCTGAAATGCACAGTGCTCTTGACCACTGGCACCTGAAGCATGTTAAGGTTCATGAGTGTGAGGAAGACCGGGCCTTTAATTTGCCCATTTTCTCTGATAAGCTGGAGATTAACATTTATGAAGTGGAGGTTCTTGAGGCAGTCCCCACCCAGAAAGAAAGGCTCAAGGCCAAGATCTGCAGCCACACAGGGTCTTTGGAAAGGTCTCTCCTCTGTGCCTTCTTGCATTTTCCCATCAGTGTTCAGTCTGGGAGCCAAATGGCAGCCCTGCCCCTCAGCATCCCTGGAAAGAGACCTATCTGGCATGAACATCACAGCCCCTCTGGTGACGAGTTAGGTATCAAACCCTGAGAAGAAAGAACACGTTTCTCAGTATGTCACACAGAGCAAGGGATGGCTCAGAAGAACAAGGAAAATTGTGGCATAGGAAGAGGTTCTGAAAGCAGCCTGTGCCTTGCTGGAGCTTTATGGAGCCCTCAGCTGACAGAGGAGGAGGAGGGAAGCACGCCGCTGCTAGGCTGGAGTTCCCCCTGGTGCAGAATAACGTGTCTGAAAGTTTGAGCCCAGGACTTCCCATCCCGTTGTGAGGTGGGCGCTGTGCCACTGGGCGCGAGTATCCTGGTCCCTGACCTGCTGGGCACTGTGCGTGCACCGTGCATGCACCTTGCTGTGAATTTGAGGCTGTCTCAAAACAAAACAAAACAAAAAAAGCAGCTTGTTTAAGGTAATTGGGCTTAACTATGATTCTTGAAACATGAGTAGCCTCAAGATTCATGAAATTAGAAAGAGACATTGTTCCTCAAGAATTTGAGAGGCTCTGAGGGAAAAAATGATTTAATTAAAACACATTGTCCTGAAACAAATTAAATGAGAAAAATAAGATACATATTCCTGGTCACAACAGTCTTGAGACTGCAGGCGGATAAAGCGTGGCTTAAGACACAACAAACTGCCCAGGATAGACTGGTGGCTGAGCACTGGCCTCCTTGGGGTCACTCACCAGCATTTTTATTCTTCAAAATTCAGGAAGAAACTTCTTTACCTGCCTTCCTATTTGCCTTTAATAGCTTAAGATATGTGGAAAAGTAAAATACAAGATCCTGTTTATTTGAGGGATATATTCTTTTACTACAGATTTAGGATAATTTTTTTCTACTTTTAATTCATGCATTTGCATGTACAAATGCTTGTATTTTTCTTTATTTGAAAGTAAGAATCGCTGTTACTGTCTCATTTCAGCGGAAATAGGAGATTATGATGAAACCCTGGACCGAGAGCACCTCAAAGCCAATGAGTACCTGCCCAGTCAGGAGCATTCTCTTGAGAAGATTCTGGAATTCCACCAGAAGCACACGTGAGTCCATCAGAGCCTACTGCTGGCCCCCTGTCACCACATTCTATGACCAGCTAGTGTATTTACATAACAGAAGCCACCACTGAGGCTTCTGCAAGCCTGACCAGAGTCACTTCTGCTGTCTGGGGGCCACTGCTAGGGGGAGGCTAGAATGGAGTCCACACCCTGACAAGAGTGACCAGAGGGCAGGGCATCAGGGGCAACTGCATGTGAGCATTCTTACGGAGTGTTGTGCGAGACGTGTGTGGTAAGCCTGTCAAGCGTCTGTGGGCCCTCCTACGAGGTGGGGTAGGGCTGGCAGATGCCGGCATCACAGAGCCGCCCTGTGAGTGACTTGGTTTAGGTTTCTCCAGGACGACGCTGGTGTGCTTTTTGAGAGTAAAGAGATGCAGGTAGGGGCCATGAGGAGGGAGGGCCAGGGCCAAGGGCCTGGGGGAGGTGGTTGTCATCTTGAACCCACCAAAAGGGAAAGTGGACAGGAGAGGGGCCGATGGCTTGGTCTTGCCCTTGAGAAGAGGCCTGTTGATGTGCGGGTTTATTTTGGTCAGATAAGCCTTGTGGGGAAAGCTCCATGGGGATCCCTCTCAGCTTTTCATCAAAGGTTTGGGTGCCAGCTGTCTGTCAGTCCCTACTGTCCACACCGGGGGAGAGGGTAGCTTGAACAGCAGACCAAGATCCTCACCCTGGAGGACTTTGTATTACCCCCACAAGACTGCATGCTTCTTGTGCATTTTGCCACTCACAGTTCTTAGGGAGTGAGTGCCTTTTGTGTGCCCACTATTGGGACAGCCTTGGGCTGCGCGGGTGTATGTATGTTAGGGTGTGTGAGCTACAGAACAGACAGAGCCGCCTCCACGGTGAAGAGAAGGGTGAGTGGCTGGGCTGCTGGGGCAGGCAGGCATCTTTGAGGAATTAGCCACATTGGGTTGCTGAGGGGCATTCAGGCAGAGGCAGCAGCTTGGAAGGGCAGGAGGCGGCTCATGGACCCAGCCTGCCACCTTCTACCTGAAGTTCTGGTTTAAGCAGTGGGGCGAGTAACAGTGCCTGCTGCTGACAGGAGGCTATGTGTGACCCTCCTCTTGTGGCAAGACTGAGTGTAGGCACCGGCCCGATCTTGGATGTCACAGTTTGGGGCATCTCTTAGTGTCAGAGTTCAGCACACCCGGGTAGAGGAGCAAGGGGCCATCTCCCAGTGCCAGTTTGAGTCCCATGCCCATCCCAGAGGAGACGATGACCCATTCGGGATTTATTCCTAGAGTGGGGGTAGGGCAGTGCACTGGCGCCAACAGGGAGATGGGTCCGGGATGTAGGCAGAGTGTTGTCAGCATGTGAGCAGACAGTCTGTGCAGGTCACCTAGGAAGGGGAGGGGAGAGGCAGACGGAGAAGTGAGCAGAACCTAGGACAGACCCTAAAACCTGGCCATGGGAGGGTGAGTGAGGAAGGGACACCACCAGAGGCCCTGAGAACGGACAGCGAGCGAGGCAGGGAGAGAGCCTCGGACACCAAGGGGGCAGCGTGTCAGGAAAGGGCACAGCCCCTCAGGCAGGGGCTCAGCACCAGGCCCAGCGAGTGTGGATCCAAGTGTGCCTGTGAAGTGAGGTTCAGAGTGAAGGCCAGGCTCACACTGAAAGTGAGGTGAGGGGATGGTGAAGGTCTGTGAACAGTCACTCTTGAGAGCCACCTGGCCACAAGCAAAGACGCCCCAAGGAGGGCACTTGTGCACATGTGTGCGTGCCCCTGTGCTTGTGTGTCTGTGTGTTTGCACACATGTGCTCATGTGCCCACACTGTGTGTGTATATGTGCATGTGTATTGGCATGTCAGGTGTGTGTCTTAAAGTGACTGCCTTAAAAACTTGTGAAAGGGGAACCTGGGGGGCTCAGCTAGTGAAGCGTCTGCCTTCAGCTCAGGTCATGATCCTAAGGTCCTGGGATCAAGCCCCACATCAGGCTCCTTGCTGAGCTTCTCCCTCTGCCTGCTACCCTCCCTGCTTGTGTGCTCGCTCTCCCACTCTGATTGATAGATAAATGTATATATTTATATATATACTTGTGAAAGCCAGTTAAGAAATCGGGTGATGTGTTTCATAGAGGACTAAACCTGGACTCTTTCCATGGGAGGAAAGAGCACGGGAGCTCTGCTGTCACCCTCTGGGCTCTGATGATTCTTTTTACTCCCCCGCTAAAGATTTTTTTTTAAGGGATGAACAATTTCTTTTTTTTTTAGATTTGTTTATTTACTTACTTACCTACTTACTTACTTGTCAGAGAGCTTGAGAGAGAGAGGCACAAGTAGGAAGAGCAGTAGGCAGAGGGAGAAGCAGGCTCCCCACTGGCCAGGGAGCCCGATGCAGGGCTTGATCCTGGGACCCTGGGATCATGACCTGAGCTGAAGGCAGACGCTTAACCAACTGAGCCACCCAGGCACCCCAAGATTTTAATTTTTAAGTGATCTCTGCGAGCCCCCAGATCGAGTCACATGCTCACATTGACGGAGCCAAGCAGGGGCCCTCTCATGGTTCTGATGTGTTGACTTAATCTTCCAGTTATCAGATACTTGTACTTCTTTTCCTTAAATCATTTTTTGTGGTGGGTTTTTAAATATAATGTGGTACCTTCATTTTAACCAAGATAAAAAATGCTCACATTGACGGAGCCAAGCAGGGGCCCTCTCATGGTTCTGATGTGTTGACTTAATCTTCCAGTTATCAGATACTTGTACTTCTTTTCCTTAAATCATTTTTTGTGGTGGGTTTTTAAATATAATGTGGTACCTTCATTTTAACCAAGATAAAAAAAAATATTTAAGATTTTATCTATTTATTTGTTAGAGAATGAGCACAAGGTGGGGGGAAGTGGCAGAGGGAGAAGCAGACTCTCCACTGAGCAAGGAGCAATGCGGGGCTCAATCCCAGGCCCCAGGGTCATGACCTGAGCCGAAGGCAGACGCTTGACTGCCTGAGTTACCCATGCATTCCCTGACCAAGATAAATTTCTTACCTAGTATATAACATCTTCCTTGGCCCACCGGAAACACACTTCAGTAATCACTGAATAAGATATTGAAGGAATTTTTTTTTTTAAATCACAGTCTTTTGGATCTTTGAGAGCGAAGAAAAAGGTTTAGAAGCTGGTGTCTTAGTCCTTCGGGGCTCCTGTAACTGAGCACCCCAGGCTGGGCGGCTTGTAGCCCACAGACCTTGATTTCTCACAGTTATGGAGGCCGGAAGTCCAATATGGAGGCCCTGGTGGATTCAGTGGTGCTGAGGACCTGCTTCCTGTTTCATAAATGGCATCTCTAGCTCTGTCCTCATAAGGTAGAAGGGGCTGGGCACTCCCTGACGCCTCTGTTTTGAGGGCACTAATATTCAGGAGTCCTCTACATGGGCCCCTCCCAAAGACCTCTCTCCAAATACTCCCATATTGGGGGTTCGGCTGCAGCCTAGGATTTGGAGGACACAGACATTGATTGACCCTGTAACATTCCATCCCCCCACAATTCATGTCCCCCTCAGATGCACAATATAGTCATTCCATCCTAATAGCCTGAACGTCCCCACTGCTCCTGCACCAACTCAAAAACCCTCCCAGGCCCGCAGCCTTTCCTGAATCTCATCTTGATGAGGACTGGCTGGGACCCCGGCTAGGGTTCTGCCTGAGGCCAAGTCTCCTCCAGCTGTGGACCTGTGAAAACAGAATACTATGCTGGGGACAGCATGGGATTGGCACTCCCCTCCAAAGGGAGAAATTGGAACAAAGGGAGGGGTAACAGGTCTCAGGCAAGCCCAACAGCTAGCAGGGCAAATGACGTTAGACCTTAAGGCTCAGGAATAATCCTCTTTGGCTCAGTGCTCTGCCCTCCAGGCAGCCCTGGCCTTGGAGACTTGGTGGAGGCTGTGGGGCCCTCAACCCCCGCCCTCTTCCCCACTGGCCTGTGTTGGGAGGGGCAGCCCTGACCTGAATTGCCTTTGGGGTCCTTCTCCCACTGTCCTGACTTCTCTCCATACTGATCTCCTCAGCCATTTAGGTATACCCTTAGTGTCCTCATTTTCTGCAGTATGCATAGGTGAATATTTTTCTGGTCTTAAAGTTCCTCTCTGTTCCCCACTTCCATCTCTCAGGCACTTCTCTCTTGTGCTTTCCTGGCAGCAGTCAGAGCAGCCCAGTCGCACCTTCCCGACTTGGCCTAGAGATCTCTTCAGCTAAACATCCAGTTCCATTGCTGGCCAGTTCTGCCCTCCACAGAACAGTAGGATATAAATATAATTCAGCCAAATTTTGTGCCACTTGATAAAAAGGATCACCTTCTCTTCTGTTTCCAATACTGTGTACTCCTCACTTCCTTCTGAGACCTCGCCAGAATAGCCTTTCCCGTCCTCATATCTACCCAATTCAAAGGCTTAGAGCTTCTCTGAGAAGAAAGGCTTTCTCTGCTCTCTTTTCCTTATGAGTCCTCACCAGACTCTCCCTTAGCCTCCCTGATTCTAGCTTCACCTCAGAACTCCCCCAGCCTCTGCCTGGCACCCCGCTCCAAAGCTGGGGCAGTGGTCACTAGAAGCATTAGGGATGAGCAAATCTTGGGGTGCCTGGCTGGCTCAGTCAGTAGAGCATACAGCTCTTAATCTCAGGGTCGTAAATTTAAGCCCCACATAGGGCGTGGAGCCTACTAAAATTTTTTAAAAATTAGAAAGTAATAAGCAGATCTTCCCCATTAGGACACCTTAGAAAACAGTTGTCACACACTCAGTGTTTCTTAGTGATGATTTATTAAACGTAAGCTAATAGGGTGTCCGTAACAAACTCAAAGAATGGAAATTATAGCCTAAGAATAGAAACTGTGGGAATAGCGTAACCCAGACAGTTGTGTTGTTCCTTAAAGATCCAAAAACTCAGGGGCCTCTGGGTGGTGCATTCGGTTAAGCTTTGGACTCTTGGTAGTGGCTCAGATCATGATCTCAGGGTCTTGAGATCAAACACTGCCATTCCCCCATTCCCTGCTGTGCTCTTTTTCTCTCTCAAATAAAAAAATCTTAAAAAAAAAAATTCCAAAGCTCAGACATTTGGAAGTAAGAGGAAGGGTTGTTGATGGAGAGCCCCACATGTAGGGCATAGGCCTTGAGTGGGGGTCCTCTGAGTAGGACCTTCTCCCCTTGGCTCAGCTGTGCTTTGTCTGAACAGCCCCCTCCTGGAGCCTGGTCCACGTGACACGGGTCATGGGCTCTTCCCTGGAAGCATGACTGGACTGGGAACTAGAGAAACGGATTTCTATTCAATGTCATAATTTTATCCTTATAAAAGTATATTCTAATGGTTAGAATTTACATTATGAAAATATTTAGGAAAAGTATTGAAATGGGTTGAGTGAGATACTGATGTTATCTTTGGTGTTTCCTGCATTTAGTAGTTGTCTCTGCGTATAATGTTTGCATGGGACTGTGTCAGTATTTAGGGCAAAGTATAATGCTGAGCATCTAGTGGATATAAAAACCGTGCTGCCTGTCAGGAAATGGAGTACAGGCTAAAAGGAAACAGACGATTTCTTTGGTCTGTGTGTGGTATGCTGCATTTCCGTGGGTCAATAAACTTAAAGGGACCAGTCTGCTCTGAAACAAAGCCTCCAGCCTTGGTTTGTTTTATTGTGTTTTGTCTTCCTAATCAATTCTGTTGTATGTTTTGGCTTTTTGAGAAATGAAGTTGCTTCAGTGCTGTGACCGTGCCATCCTTTATTACTTTAGGGGCCAGACGCCT
Source organism: Martes martes (assembly GCF_963455335.1). Classification (NCBI taxonomy): domain Eukaryota; kingdom Metazoa; phylum Chordata; class Mammalia; order Carnivora; family Mustelidae; genus Martes; species Martes martes. Next base: position 149,763,564 of record NC_137890.1, on the reverse strand, counting down.
GCTGAGTCGGATTTCCAGGTGCTCGAAATTGCCCGGAAGTTGGAAATGTATGGCATCAGATTTCACACGGCTTCTGACAGGGAGGGGGCCAGAATTAACCTGGCTGTTTCCCACATGGGTGTCCTCGTGTTCCAGGTAGGGAGGGCAGGTGTGCACTCTGACTCAATGGGGCTTGAACACGTGCTGGTAAAATTTTGTTCTGATGTGTACGATCTTGGATGTGGAGGAGGAGCCTTGCATATCTTCTGATCTTACCTCTCACCCCGTGGAGCAGCTGTTTCCTTGTCTCTCTCTCCTCACTGTCACAGAGCCCTCTAGCCCCTGGGGCACCCCATCACATGCTACCTCTGATATTGACCTGAAGGTCATCCCCACAGAATCTTCTATGGAAACACTGGCTCCTCTGTGCAGAGCCATCTCCAGGCCTCAGGTGTGGACCTGCACAGGTCTGGACGTGCTGCACTGGGAGGTATCTGCGGAAGTCATTTCAGGACATAAAGCTAGAACAGAGCGGAAACTGTCAGAGGCTATGGTGCGTGATAACCATCAGTACAATCGTCGGGAACCTTTGTGTTGGCTATGTATACAGAGGCAGACAGTTCCATAAAGGGTCACTGAGCTCTGCCCGCAGTGAAGCACGTGTATGCTAGGGTTTGTGGTGGGGAAGCGTCTGCAAGCAGCTGCTAGAACACAGGCCCTCCATGGCCTGGAGATGTTGGAAGGGCTGCCCACGTCCTCTGCCCCAGGCCCCGTGGCCCACTTGCTGCTGCGATCTGCCCTCTAGGGAGCCCTCTGGTCCAGCCTTTGCAAAGCTGTGGGCCTCCAGTTGCACGTGGACATCCTGCCAAGGCCTTCTCAGCACTGACCGCCATGGGGGGTACGTCCTGGGCATCCAGGGGCTGCGTTAGCCGCTCCTTCCTCTGTGGGCTCTTCTTAACCTGTGGTCATGTAGGATGGCTCAGCTGATCCAGGCCCCCATAGTCAAGCCACACTTGTTCTCCTTTTCTTTTCCTTTCATTTTTAACCTACCCATCAAGTTTTCAATTTCCTATTAGGGGAAAAAGAAATCTTATTTTGTCAACAGAATGTTAATTGTGTTCTATCGTATACTGAGTGATTGGTGGAGACGGTGCCAGGCTCACTGTGTGAGGTGATGGACCCAGGGCCTCCCACAGCTGCTGGCTCACATGACAGTTTCTGTATCATGCAGACATGAAAGTTACACATCCATCCCAATCGAGTTCAGGTGATTTTTCCAGAAAAGGATAATTTGTAACTGGAAGAAATTAAAAGCGGGGATTAGAGACTTCAAATTAAACACATTAGATAGTATTCATTATTATTCCCTCAAACCCCCACCAGATTGACAATGAAGGAGTTGGGTTTTTTGTTTTTTGTTTTGTTTTAAATTTAAACTAGTAAGAACAAAGACTGGAAAAGGAAATCAAATGCCAGCGATGTTTTAGGAGTTGGGAAGTGGGCAGATGAGTGGGAGCAGTGCAGAGTAGTGGGAAGGGAGTGGGAGGTCAGACTCCTGTGTCCGCAGGAGTTTAGGGGGCACCTTGGAGGGCCCCGGGCAGGCTGGGGCTGGTAACAGCCTGGTTGAATCTGTGGGAGGAGCAGGTACAGCCGCAGCCCCTCCCTGTACTGGGAGAGGGCAGGGGCATCCCTCTCCGGGGTCTGGCTCAGAAGGCAGAGGACAATACGAGGTGAGCCTCCAAGTGGATGTTTAAGGGAAAGCCTGTGCTCCGTGTTGCCACAGGCCTCCCCGTCTCTGCTCCCCTGGAATGGTGGACAGGCTGACATCTCAGAGACAGGAAACTGATGTCCAGAAAGTCCACATGGCCTTCTGGGAGCCCTGCAGGTGTTGACACAGGGGCATCCCGTGGTAACAGGCCTGGCTCCCTACCCCCGCCTCCCCCCCAACAAAGAGCCTCCAACCAGCATTTCAGAGCCTTCTGTTTTAAAGACTTTCATTCGGGAATAACTTCCAAACTTACAGAAAAGCTGTAACAATTAGAACAACACAATCAGCCCTCATGTGCCCTGACCCTGGATTTCACCCACAACAGCATTTTACACATTCACTTTGTGGTTTGCGTTTCCCCCGGCATGCTTCCTCACCCCCACTCCATGTACACGCACAGCCACACGTGAACATGCACACACACATAACTCTTCAGAAGCATTTGAGAATGGGCTGCAGACTCCTGAACCCTTGACCACTGAAGGCATATGTTTGCAATCCTGGAACACTGCCTGACCATTGTCACTGAAGCAGCTGATATGCTGGTCGTTCTCCGGTCTTGTCAGCCAGCCAGTTGATGTCCTCACGGCGCTTATCCGGCAGGCCCAGGCTGGGACCAGACATGGCATTTAGCTGTTGCATCTGCTGTGTCCTTGAAGCCAGAGCGTTTCTTTTCTTCATCTTTCAGGACATTGACAGTGTTGAGCATAGTCCCTTTTATTTTTAATAGGACATTCTCCATTTTTGGTTTGTCATTTGTTTTCCTGGGATGAGGTTCAGGGGACATATTCCCACTACCCAGGTTGTCACATTCTTGACAGAAAGTCTCAACTGAGACACCGTCCCGCCTCAGTCGTGGTGTGAATCTTGATCTCTGCTTTCTAGTTCTTAATTACTAGTCTTGATTACTAGTTATTAACTTTAGTTATTAGTTACTGGTTATTGTAGTTACTAGTTTTTCTCTTTAAACCAGTAAGCAGTCCATGGAGAGACACCTTTAAGACCATGCAGTTACTCTGTCCCTCACCAGATGGACCCTAGATTTCACTGGTGACCAGATGGTCACAGACTCTTGCAGTCCTGGGGTCTCACTTTTAAACTCAGGCAGATAACCAAGGATCACCAGAAATTTAAGGAAATCCTCTCTCTTAAAGAACAGATACCAGATTAATGTTGAGAAGAAACAGAGCCTGTGCCAGGAACGGGATGAGAACCCCTGTAGAATCCTCAGCAAACACGCCATCTTCTATCTGTCTCATGGGCAAGATGCAGAAAAGTCACTTTACACTGTGTCATGCTCATGAGGAGTAGGACTCAGATATGAAAGATTTTTGTCTTGTAATTTTATATTTTTATATTTTAGCCTTATTTGTATTAGTAAAATATTGATAACTGATCATCAGGAGGCTGGTTCATCCATATTATGGACTATCGGGCAACTGCACAAAGAACGTGGAGGCTTTCTGTGTCGTGATACATGGGACATTGAGATGCAGTGCTGTGTGGAGCAAAGATGAAAGTGTGTATGGTTTGCTACTGCTTGTGGGGAGGAGTGGGAGAATGACACACTCTCTATACCATACAAAGTAAACAGGTGGCATTAAAAGCCGCTGGGAAGGGAAGGCAGCTGCAGGCTTTGGGAGCGGGTGATAAGGGGCTTCTCCCTGCAGACTTGTCCTGCTGAGGTTTTGAACCTTGCTGATGTATTACTGCCTTATGTTTCCTGGGAAGCCTCACAGAAGAGAAAATTGCCTCTGAAACACGAGCTGTCTGTAGTCACAGGGACACACGGAGAGCAGGAGTGCATGCAGATCTAGAAATGTGGTAGCAGAAAGGACCATGCTGCAGAGTGTGAGGCTTTCTGGAACACAAAGTTGAGGAAATCTCCACAGAGCAGTTAGAGCATTCATGATACAGAGGCAAGTGACAATTCAGAGAATAGCACAAAAGGCCAAGCATTCCAGCACCCAGGAGACCTAGAGGCCACAGCCCAGAGCAGCAGAGGAAACTGTTACAGAAATCACGTGAGAAACGTGTCCAGAGCATAAGGCACCAGTGTCCATATTGGAAGTGCCTACACGTTCCTGCTATGGCCAACGAGTGAAGATCACCCACAGGGCACACCAGCATGACGTGTCAGAATGCAGGGGAGACCGGAGAGCTCCCAGAAGGAGAAGGAAGGAACCGTGTCTGGCTTGTTGGGGGCAGCACTGGAGGCTACAAGACAATAGGGCAGGCAGTGGTGTGGAACGTAAAAGAAAATCATTTCCCACCCAGGATCCTCTGCCCCATCCAATGTGACTTCTGTGCAGAGGAAATAAAAACATTTTCCAGATACACAGTTTTTCTGAGGTTTGACTGCTGAGCACTTTTTAAAGCACATGACAGAGGAGAGAACAGACTAGGAATGGCGGTGTATGGGCTGCACGTTAGAGGCTGCCCAGGGAGCACCCATTAGCATGCGTGCAGCATGGAGAGAATTGTTTCCTGGATCAGACCGCACTGAAGAGTTTTAAACTCTGCAGGGATGGGGCCCCTGGGTGGCACGGTCAGTTGAGCATTCGACTCTTGGTTTCAGCTCAGGTCCTGATCTCAAGAGTTGTGAGCTCGGACACCACGTCAGGCTCTGCTCAGTGCGGAGGTTGCTTGGGGCTCTCTCTCTCCATCTCCCTCTGCCCCTCCCATTTGTGCTCTCTCTCTCTCTCTCTCTAAAAAATAATCTAAAAAAAAAAATTCTGCAGGGAGAGTTTGGGCTGAATTAGAAAATTGAGTAAATGGGAAGAGGCACTTAGTATCTCAGGGAGAATTTAAAGTAAAGGAGCAAAATAGAGTTACAATTCACCATGGCTCGGCCTGTGAGAAGTACTCTCATGATCAGTAAATAAAAACCAAATCTAAAATTTGGCCTCCGCAGAGTGGGTGTGGAGGGCTCAGGAGGCGAGGTCTCCAGCAGGAGGGCCCTGAATGGCTGGGTCTTGTCTAAAGCCTTCCTAGACATTTATAATTGTGCCGTGGATTATTGGATAAAAATTAAAATGAAAGCAGTAGCTCTGAGTGTTTATAGCCAGCTGCTCAGTTTTAAAAGTTGAAACTTTTGGGGTGCCTGGGTGGCTCAGTGGGTTAAAGCCTCTGCCTTCAGCTCGGGTCACGATCCCAGGGTCCTGGGATCGAGCCCCGCATCAGGCTCTCTGCTCAGCGGGGAGCCTGCTTCCCCCTCCCTCTCTGCCTGCCTCTCTGCCTACTTGTAATCTCTCTCTGTCAAATAAATAAATAAAATCTTTTAAAAAAAAATAAAAATAAAAATAAAAATAAATAAAAGTTGAAACTTTTAAAGTTGAACACTCTAGTTGTGATCGGGTTTTGTTTCTTCTTTAGACTTGTGATAGTGGTTAAAACTCTGGAATATCACTTTTTTTTTTTTTTTTTTTTTTTACCAAAAGAGAAAGTGGAAAGGTGAGCAGGCAGGCAGCACCCATGTGTGAGACCTCTCTCACCTGGTCTGTGTCTGTCTTCGGGGGCACACCGTCTCTGCCTTGCCTACAGCCCCTGCCCAGGCACATAAACCATATCTGGGGTTAAAAACAGTGGGGGGTGGTGAGGAGTAAGGGCACAGGAGGGAGGCTTCTGTTTTCTTTTGTTGATGTTCTGTATTTGGGTTATTTTTATTTTGTTTGCTTGCATTTTTTGAGAACATAGTTGAAAATTTGAGCAGAAATTAGAGTAATTAGTGTTTGGGCAGTATTTAAGAATATGGGATGCTTCTGTTCTCATGGAGACCTTCTGTTCTCATGGGTTAAAAACAGTGGGGGGTGGTGAGGAGTAAGGGCGCAGGAGGGAGGCTTCTGTTTTCTTTTGTTGATGTTCTGTATTTGGGTTATTTTTATTTTGTTTGCTTGCATTTTTTGAGAACATAGTTGAAAATTTGAGCAGAAATTAGAGTAATTAGTGTTTGGGCAGTATTTAAGAATATGGGATGCTTCTGTTCTCATGGAGACCTGAACATTCCTATCGGGACTTTTAGGACACCCCCTTTTTTTTTTTAAAGATTTTATTTATTTATTTGACAGAGAGATAGAGATCACGAGTAGGCAGAGAGGTAGGCAGAGAGAGGGGGAAGCAGGCTCCCCGTCGAGCAGCAAGCCCGATGCGGGGCTCCATCCCAAGCCAAAGGCAGAGGCTTAACCCACTAAGCCACCCAGGCGCCCCTTCAGGACACCTCTTAACTTAGGAATTGTTTTCATGGAGGTGTAAATTACTGACGATAAAGTTTACCACTTTCCGATATATATTCATGTCTTCTTAGTGTGTTTACAGAATCGTGCAGCCATCACCGTGTGTAATCCAGAGTGATTTTAATCACCCACTCTGCACATCCTCACTACCACTGAGCTGTGCCCTGCCTCAGGCTCTTCTCCTCTCGGGCTCTGCGCCTAAACCGGGTCCTCACACCTGGCTTCTTCCCTTGTTTTCAGAACAGGTCCATGTGGTGGCATCCCCCTTTAAGGTTGAAAGTTTTTGGAGTTTCTGAAGGAAAACTCCATTCCCTACCTTGCTGTCCCCATCTCAAGTTTGCAGAGAAGAGTAAATGATCATGATGGTCAAGAGTAGAGGGGACGAATACCAGGAAGGTATCTCAGAACATTGAATTTTTATTCTGAAACAATGCAAAGCTTACAGAAAAGTTACAGGAACAGTACAAAGAACTTATTCACCTGAGACATCCATCCAGATTTTACCAGTTGCCTAATCTTATTTGCTGCAAGAGATCCAATCTAAGGTCAAGCACTGTGCCCTGTCTGGAACATTCTTCCTTCTTTCCCTGATTCTGATGATTATAGGCCAGTCATTCTGTGGAATTACTACAATATGGACTTGTTGGATACTTGCTGATGATCAGACCCTAGTCTAGCTTCTCAGCCAAATCACAGAAGTAACCGTGTTCCTGGTGTGACTGCAAGGTGTCCCATGGTGCCATCTGTCCCATTGCTGGCAGTGTCAACATTGAACACTCGGTCAGATGGCATTTGACAAGCTGATCTACTGCAAAGTTACTTTTTGTCCTTCGTAACTAATAAGCCTTTTGTGGAGAGAGAGTTTGAGGCCAGGTGGATGTCTCTAACCTCATCCACTCACCTGGTTGGATTACTCTGATGGCTGCCAAGTGATGACTCATTTACTGCCATTTTTTGTGCTCCTGGAAGGGTTTCTGTCTGCATTTACTTACTTCGTATCACTGTGGACTCATGGATTTGTATTATATTCGCATCACAATTTGAATCATAACAGTTCAGATTACACTCTGACACATGATAATCTGCTGCTGTCACTATCCATTTTGATTTGTGACGTGTCCCACATTGACCCTTGGACATCCCTCCAAGCAGGCACTTGTGTCCGGTGGGCCTGTCCCATCCCATTGAGCACTCGTGTACTTTCTTAGACAACAGATATTTCAGGGTCAATTGGAGCTTTGCCCACTACACCCTGAAGACCACAGAGCCCTGGCCTTTCCAGTGGAGTATCACATTTAGAACCCAAGACCCACAGCACTCGGTGTGCCCGTCGCTGCTCTGAGTGTCGGGAGCTCATGCCACCAGCTCCCTCTCCAGGGCAGCAGCCCTCATAGCCCTGGCAGCATCATCCCCTCCTGCAGCAAGAATCCTGGCTCTGCTCCCACCCCGGCCCTTCCACCACCATCACTCCTCATGACCACCCTCTTCGCAGGGGTGGGCTTCGAGGAGTGTTCAGTATTGGCATTGATAAAAAGTAATTTGTAAGAAAGCCTTATCAAAGAAATCAACTGACTCTTCTAAAACAAGTAAATTCTTATATTTAGTGTTGACGTTTTAATTCAGAGTCATTCCAGATACAAAATGTTGAGTACATTGCTGTGCTATCTGGCAATGTTGTGATTTAAACATTCTCTATTTCATGAAAAGTTGTGTATGTGTGTCTGTGTGGATTACAAATGTGTCTGAGTGTTCATCTCTTGAATTTTAGGGCACCACCAAAATTAACACTTTCAACTGGTCCAGGGTCCGAAAACTCAGCTTTAAGAGGAAAAGGTTTCTCATCAAACTGCACCCAGAGGTCCGTGTAAGTATGATTTTAAGCACTTTCTGAATTATAAGAGAATTTATTCTCCTGGAATGTTGACTTGTTAATTATTTTATGAGTCACTTCCGCATCATGCACACAAGAATTTAGGGAGGGGATTTAGAATTGGGGTGTGGAAGGGCTTTGGGTAATCTGCTCAGGTGGTCTTCTAATGAGCATGGGTCAGTATCCCTAAGGGGCTGCTCACACCACTCATCACGGGGATGGCTTTCAGATTCAGCAGGTCTAGGGTAAGAGAGAGGCTGCCAGGGGCTGCTGAGAACAGTCGGTTGGCTGCAGCGTCTTTGTTCTCTGGGTCAGGAGGCTGAGACATGAGGTATTTAACTGAGATCTGCAGTCTTACAGCAGATTAGCCTTAGAGGAGCTGTCAGGAGTAAGGGACGTTCCCAGTATCGTCATGGATCCAGAAATTGACCTTTTGCTAGCTCTAATGAAGAAGCCTTGATTTTCAGAAAATAAATACTCCTTCCTTTTTGAGACCATCAGTCATAAAATAATAATTACACGTGAATTTACTGAAATGGATAAAGTACTTGTCTATACAATCTGATAGGAAAAATCCGATACTTGCAATTCGATAGTGTCCGTGGTGGTATAGTCTCAGTACACAGAGGAGGGTAGGGACCGAGAGTGGACTGGCCGTGCCACTGCAGGAGGCTGACAAGGCTATCTCTGCACAGATATGCTGGGAGTGCTGGGCCGAGGGGCCATCCCTCAGCTTCTGAGGCACTCAGTCCTCCAGGGCTTTGGTCAAACAGCAGGTGCACGTGTCACACACATATTTCCTTCCTGGAGAAGCATGAAAGAGCGGCTGGTTTCTTATTCAAGTATCTGTTGTAGGAATGAAAGGGAAGTCTAAGGAATACTAAAAACATGCACAAAATGGAGGTAAAGGGCTGCTTTTTTCTGTGAGTGCAAGAACTGTCTCCAGGGCAGTTCTTTTTTTTTTTTTTTTAAGATTTTATTTATTTATTTGACAGAGATCATAAGTAGGCAGAGAGGCAGGCAGAAGGGTGGGTGGGGAAGCAGGCTCCCGGCTGAGCAGAGAGCCCAATGCGGGGCTCGATCCCAGGACCCTGAGATCATGACCTGGGCTGAAGGCAGAGGCTTAACCCACTGGGTGCCACCCAGGCACCCCTCCAGGGAACAATGAGGGTCGCTGCTCCCACTCACTGAGGCTCAGAGCCAGGATGACACCTACCCTGGGCAGAGTGGCAGCTTGGATCCCCCAGCACTTTGGTTTCAAAGACTAAATCTAGGAATCCAGGTAGGATGGTCTTTCTGGAATATTATTCGGTAATATGCCTCAAGGCTCAAAAATGTACATTGTTGGGGCACCTGGCTGGCTCTGTTAGGGCATGCGACTCTTGATTCTAGGGTCATGAGTTCCAGCCCCATGTTGGGTGTAGAGATTACTTAAAATAAATAAATATATTTTTTTAATGTGCATTATTTTACGCTCAGTATAACATTTCTAAGAATTTATCCTAAGAAAGAACTATGAGAGATAACACAGTAGTTACTTCAAGATGATGTGTGGGGTGCCTGGGTGGCTCAGCTGTTAAGCATCTGCCTTTAGCTCCGGTCATGATCCCAGGGTTCTGGGATTGAGTGACGCATCAAGCTCCCTGCTCCTCAGGAAGCCTACTTCTCCCTCTCTGGCTCCCCCTGCTTGTGTTTCTTCTCTCACTGTGTGTGTCTCTCTCTCTCCCTCTCTGTCAAATAAATAAAATCTTTAAGAAAAAAAAAGATGTGTGTGAGCCTTTGAAACCATGTGTCCTGGACACCTGGAACGCCCTGAGCCACACGGAAGAGCAACTGAGCAATAGCCCACGGATAGTTGCCTGACAGAGGGGGTGCCCTGGTTTGCTGTGGGGGATGCGTCATGAGGGGCATGTGGCAGTGTTAGCAGTTGTGTCATTGTAGGTGACTGTGTTGTTCTGAACATTTCTGCAGTTGAACAAGCTGATACTGCTTTCTTTCTCTTAAATGTAAATGACACCAGAAGTCTTTATAGATAATTTTTAGAAAACAATGTTTTCCTAATTTTTAACATTGGAATAAATAGCCTGTTATCTGAATGCTTCCTAAATGTTCTTGAATTAGTTAGTTTTGAGACTTCATGTTTTGTTTCTAGGGACCTTACCAGGACACACTGGAGTTCTTGTTGGGCAGTAGAGATGAATGCAAGAACTTCTGGAAGATCTGTGTGGAGTATCACACCTTCTTTAGACTCTTGGATCAACCTAAGGCCAAAGCTAAAGCCGTCTTCTTCAGCCGGGGCTCGTCCTTCAGATACAGGTGGGGCAGCAGCACGTACCCAGCCCCGGGAGGCCCTGGCGGGTGTGCAGGACTGAGACTGTCAAGAAACAAGGGCTGGGTAGTGTGTCAGAGAATTACGTGCAGCTAGTAATGGTGGCAGAAGCATATCAAGTAAAACAATGGAAAAAATAGCTTTGATAGAAACTAGAAAATCACTTAACGCTTCCTGCAAAGCATAGCTTTAAAATGTACATGTGAACTTGGAGGGTCGGCAAGTGTTCCTGTGCCTCTGTGAAGACTAATGCTGTGAAATGCTGTTGGTTCTTTTCCCTTTGTTCACAGTGGAAGAACACAGAAACAGCTGGTGGATTATGTCAGAGACAGTGGGGTGAAGAGAGTTCCATACGAAAGGTAAGCACCATGGTCTTTATGCTGTGAAGTACATGCTTTTAAAATCAATATTTCACATATTTAGCCTTTATTTGAACAGACGTCCTCTTACATATGTAGACACGTATTTTGAGACTGGAGTCAAATTATCTTGTAAAGATAGCAGGTGGGCGCTGGCTTCAGCAGCATGCATGACAAAGATAGCAAGTGAACACCTTGATACCTGTCGTGTGTGCAGCCTCATGTCCTGCTGTTGAGGCTCTAATCTGCATAGTTCAGCTCAGATCAAAGGTTTTCATGCTGCATGGTAACTTTTGGGTCTAAAAATTCATCTTGTTTTTTTTGCGTGTGGAATTCTTCTTCAGTGTGGGGGATAATTTTACCTCCTCTGCAACACCTGTGTTTTATTTGAGTTCTTACTTTCTGTCCTCTGCCTGTTTCTAGCTAGATGCCTGTGGCATGTTATCAGGCCTTAGCCCCCTTCTTCCCCAGGGCGAGGCTGTCCTCAGTCCCAGGAGAGGCAGACGTGGTGGCTCACACCTTGTTCTCTGTTTGCAGAAGACACAGCAAGACTCGGATGTCTATTCGTGCTCTGACTGCAGACTTGCCAAGGCAGGTTAGTCTTCCTGGTTGAAGCACACGTGACACTAGTCACCTGCACACCTTTGGGGAGTCCTCTGGCAGTGCTGTAACTGGAGTCTCAGAGTCAGTCCCACTGCTTAACTGCAGATTCACATCCTGGGGCTGTTGGCAGAGGTGCAGTCCTAAGTAAGGAGTAAACTTTGTGCATCGCGACATGCATGATGGGGATTTTTGTGACGTTAGAAACCCAGAACACTCACAGCTGTGCTGGTCAACTCACCAGCAGAGTCCTGGGTGTGCCCGTTTGCTGAGGAATGCTCTGGAACCACTAATGGTCTCATTTTAGGAGAACAGTGTGGTGCTAGGGACACACGAGAATGGGTTAGCAAGTGAAACTAGCAAGATACAAAGCAGCCTGTGTAATAAGGTCCTCATTCTGAGCTGAAGTGACAGATGCCCAGAGAAGACAGGCTAGAGCCATCAACCTCAGGGTCACGTGTCCTCTCTGAGTGACAGGGCTCCAGGTGATTTTATTTTCTCTTCATACTTTCAGTTTTCTGCAGTGGGCTCACACTGCTCTTTGTTTTCAGGAAAACAACTGAGTAAATATTACCTTTATAAAAGTTTGAAACAACGTAAAATGCCAGCTTATAGAACTAGTTTACTTAATTAAACTGTATTCATGATGTGAGATTTTTTGCTAACATGTTAAGGGTAAAAAGCAGGATACAAATTTATATCTGTGCTTGGCATTATTACAACTCTTAAAGCAAGGGCACATACACAGTTTCACGCAAATACTTCACAGAAAAGCACTCGGCCCTATTGTCCAGAATGTGGCAGCAGTGGACAGAGCCGGCATGGCAGGACATGGGTGGTCCTGTGCTCCGCACCTGCCCCGCTAGATGCTTCCTCTTTTTAGGTTTGCATGTCCACTTCCATGCGTAAGCTCACTTTCACAGAGAATCTCCCTCTCGCTGTGTGATACCCTTACTGCCCCCTCGGATGGCTCCGTAGTTTCATATTGATTTTTTATTTCTGCACGTTTTTGTTTTAGTTTTTGTTGACAGTTGGTCATTCATATTGTTATAGTATTTCCAGAAGCTACACTTGTACCTTACCTATCAAAGCTCATGTGTCCCAAACTTTTTACATTGGATCTTTTAAATAAAAACATTCTTTAGCTCGTCTAGGTATATTTCCTATTTACAATTTTTTTGCTAAATTCAAATTAAAAGAATTTATTTTTGTTTTTTCAACAAAGTTCAACTTTTTGAATAGTCTAAAAGAGTATGCATGGGGGCACCTGGCTGACTGAGTCGGGAGAGCCATGCACACCTCTTGACCTGGGGGTCGTGAGTTCAAGCCCCACGTTGGGCGAGGAGCCTATTTACAAAATAAAATAGTATGAATGTATAGTATGAATATTGAAAAATTGCATTTAAACTTTCAGTTCTGATACTGTCTTAAAAACCACAAGAGAATGTTGATAGGGTTGAATGATGGGCATCTGAGCAAGGAACCTGTGGCCTGAGAGCTGCTGTTTCATTTCTGGTCGGTCACCACTGCGGCTTCGGCCTCCTCGTTCATTTGTGCCACACCCTGTTCCTCACACACAAGTTACTCAGGACTCTGGGGTGAGATTTTGATCTAAACACCCTCTTGATGTTGCCATGTGTGTGCATGTCATTTGGAGCTTCCTGGAGGCATGGCAGTGTCTCGGGAGGGCTGACTCCACGTCCCTGTGGGGGAGGGCTGAGCTCTCCCCTGCCTGTGAGCCTCTTCTCACTCATGCTGGGGGCTGCACCAGCCCTGCCTGAATAGCTCTGGCCACTGGGCCACCGGCCTTCATTCCCATGGGAGCCCACCAATGTGCTTCTCTGCTCCCTGGCAGGGAGCCGCCAGCTGTGAGCGCCCCCATGTGGCCGGATCTGGGTATGTGTGTTGCCTGTGGGTGCTTTGCTTTAGGGTCCTGTTAGCTGAATGGTAATGGCTCACAGTCTCTAGCCGTCGTTTGCCCCCCCGGAAGTGAGGAGTGCCCAACACGTGCTCATGAAACTTCAGAGTGATGCAGAACACCGCGGAGATACGGGTACACATGGCTAGGTTTTCATGATGGGAATTTTCTTCACTATAGACATTTAATGACAAAAGAGAAAAAAATGAAATTATGAGGGATTTTATTTTATTTTTTAAAGATTTTATTTATTTATTTGACAGACAGAGATCACAAGTAGGCAGAGAGGCAGGCAGAGAGAGAGGAGGAAGCAGGCTCCCTGCTGAGCAGAGAACCCGATGCGGGACTCCATCCCAGGACCCCTGGACCACGACCTGAGCCAAAAGCAGAGGCTCTAACCCACTGAGCCACCCAGGTTCCCTATGAGGGATTTTAAACATGATTCTGGGTCCTTTTGGAAAAACTGTGTTTACAAATCTTCAGTTCTAATGAGAAAAGTCTGGTCAGTTGGCCTTCTTAGCAGAGGCTGAGGTAGAAAAGTGTGGACCTACTAGCTTGGGTCCAGCTAGCTCTGCAACTTTCAGATGGTAATGTGTAATTTTATGTGTTCCTCTTTTTTTTCTTCACTTGTGACCTCCAGAGCATCTCATTCACCGAGGGCATGAGGACTTCCGCGTCCCCATCTTCAACTGCCTCCTTCTATTCAGTTCCTACCTCCCCTCTGGCCCCTCGAGGCCCACCCGATTTCAAAGACAGCAGCGGCTCCCTCACAGAGCCCCAGGTTCCTGACGCCAAGAGGCCAGCTGCAGAGAGGAGCAGCGGAGCAGCAGCCGACTGCGACACCCGATGGGCCCAGTCCCCGGGGCCCCCTGCGCTGCAGCCTTGTCAAGGTGTCGGGTTGGGTCGTGTGGTCAGGAGTTGCAGCCCCAGCCCTCCTGTGGGGCATAGTCACGACACCACCCTAGACTTAGCTGCGGGGATTGCTGGCAGGGAGCACAGAGCTGCTGGTATAAGCGACCGTGGGGGTGGCAGTGGCTCAATCGTGGGCTCCGCTCCCACCCAGGGGGAGCATCCGCATGGCTGGCAGGGCAGTGCAGGGGGGCCTGTGTTCACATTGACAAACGGCCGGCTGCAGGTATCAGAGGAGTTCATAGATGATGACCCAGCAGATATCTCCTTCTTTGCTGGAGGCTCAGAGGCCTTCTCCTTCCCTTATTGTGCACCAGCCCCACAGGCCCCTTCCTGTGCTCACTCAGGCTCCGCCACGTCCAGCCCAGACCGGTACCCCACCGAGGCCCCACACGGGCGCCTTGAGCATGGTTTTGCATTTGAGGTAGAGAGTGGCTTTGGCGGTGATGTGCACCCCTCAGACACCTGTGAGCTGTTTGAGGTAAAGGCACAAGCCAGCCTGATGCAGAGCCTGCTGAGCCCCTCAGAGACCAGCTCGCTGAGGAACAACCAGTCCCAGAACAGCTCCCTCAGCAACCTGCCTCTTCACGGCGGCTTGTCTGCTTGCACCCCCAGCTCAGCCAATCAGTCCGAGGCCAGCTCCATGGCCAACTTCCCAGCCTGCTCGGTCCGCTCTGAGGCCAGCTCAGCCTTCCAGCTCTCAGACCTCATCGACCAGTTAGAGCAGCTCAGCTACCCCCCAACCACAGCTGAGGACTCCAGCAGCACAGACACGGACTCCTGGGGTGCTGAGGCGGGGACCCCCCTAGATGTGAGCCTTTTCTTCAGTAACCCTTTTGCACAGACAAGTGGAGAGAGAGTCATTTTCAATTTGCAGAGCATAAAGAATTTGACTCCAGGAGAGCGGATAGATAAAAACCCATCTTGACCAGTCCTGGGCTCCCTTACAGGATAACCCAGTGAGAGCTCAGATTTTTGCCTTTTAGATGTAGGAAGGGATTCTGTGTTCATGGCTAGAAATTCTTCTTTTTCCTAATCCGCTGATTGATTATTCTGTTTTGAATGTCAAAGGATAAAACTGTGGCTTAGAGTGATGTTAAAAGACTTAAGATAGACAACTGTTTCAGGCTAGGGACTGATCAGTTAGTCTTCATAGCTCTGTTTTTCTGGCATATGCTTTGTTTGGTTCAACTAAAAACTGGTGCTATCCATGTCGAATGTTACACAGTTCTGATTCCCATTGACCTTTCATGGAATATGTGTGTTATGCCTACTGCTGCTTTTTAAGATGAAGCATCCTACTCATGCTTGACTAGGATGGGGTTTTGTTTGGTCCAGCCACCGCATGGAGTCTCGAGTTCGCCCTGCAGAACCCAGATCCTGGGAGAGGCCGTGGAGACCACCGCTTGCTGCCTGCCAGGCTCTCCGGCAGCACGTGGCAAGGTCCCTGCCCCTGCCCAGTGTGTGCTTTGCACCAGAGTGTTCATCCACTGACCTTAGGCCCAGAAGTAGTGCTCTGTTTAGGTAGTGGGCTTGGAGAAACTTTGATTTAAAATGCAATGTAAGTTTGAACTGTTTTCTTCAATCTAGCTTAGTAGGGATAGAAGATATCTGGTTGCAGAAAAAGCAGAACCTGACAGAGCTGTCTCCTTTGGACCCAGGGAGTGGGTTGTTAACTAAAAATCAGCAGCCTGGAGCTCTGCACATGTTGAGGGCTTATATGTTAACTCTTCCTGTGGGAATATCATTTCCTTCAGGTCAGGTGGCATATGATACACAGTCGCCAGCTGTTTGTAACAGCCCCATCATGGATGGTGTCTGTTTCCAAGGCCATGGGAAAGGTCATAGGAGCACACGGGCTGAGGTGGCCGTGCCCACCAGGCAGGCACACCTGCCAAGGCCGGGACCCGTGCCACCATGAAGTCAGGGCTGCTGCCCACGGCACAGACTGTGTTCGTCTCTGAACATCGGAGGAGAAACCTGAATGGACACCGTTGACTTTGTCAAATAAGTCCGGAGATTGGGGGGTGGTTTTTTGATTTCTGTAGCTTATTTCTTCTGGTCTCCACTAGTAGAGCAATGCCATGTTAAAGGCTCCGTTTCTTCCACTTCCCTTGGTGACTGCAGGCCTCCCCTCTGTGCCTGTGTGCAGGACTTGAAATTCTCTGCCTTGGGGGCACATAAGCGCACACCAAGTAGCCTGCTGTCTATTTCCGGTCACAGTCTTTCTTTTGTCATCTGTGTTGATTGAACACCATTCAGAGGCCTTTTGCTAAGTGTATAGATTTTCCGTGTTTGTAGCTGCTTTAAACCTATTCCACAGTCTCCTTACTGTGGTCTGCGGGACTCGCGCTCGGTGTGTGTCCCTCCCACCTGCCCCTGAGGCCTGACCTCCGTGCAGCATAGAGGTGTTGTGTTGGCTGACAAGTGTCTGTGAGGAGATGCTGTGACTTGGGTGGAAGGGCAGGAGGTGGGCCGATTAGGAACCAGGAGGTGGAATAGCACGTTCTAGACACTTTGTTTCCCCCTGGTTGTCATTTAGAAAGCTAACCTTGGATCTGTGTGGGGAAGAGTTACTATGGAAAATGCTTTTCCTAGACTCTCTCTTCTAATGAATGTGCCCAGTATTGCCTTCAGCCAACCTACGTTGTCCTGTTTTAAGTGTCTGGGAGAAGGCCCCCCTGGGATGGGTCTGTCTAGCCCTGCTCCCCAGCACAGCCAGGGCTGCATACGGCAGCAGGCGCCTCGTCATGCTCTTGTCCTGGAGATCTGCAGTCAGTGCTGTTCTCCGACACTCTGACAGCTTCTGCCAGGCCTTCCTCTAAAGGGGTGTTGTTTCCTCAGTGAAACTTCATTTTCTGGAGTTGATTTTTTTTAGCTCCTTATTTAGAAAGTTTGCAAAATATGCAAAAGCAGAACAGGGAGTAAACACACCCCTGCCATTCCCCCATTCAGTTTTCCCAAAGTTGGACCTTGCACATGGCCTCTGTCCTCGTTCTTTTCCTCTGCGTTTGGTGCTATAGGACTTCCATGTGGGTCCTGACATGTGACAGCTGCCCTCAAAACTGTGTGCACCTCTGGAGCGCGAGGACACCTCCGTGCATGGCACACAGACAGTCACAGGATCAGTGAGCCCTTGCTGTCCTCCAATACCAGGGACATACTTGAATTTGCCCCCTTGCCTAAAGTGCCTGTTAATACCCAGTTTGTTCAAACTGGGCTCCACACATAGTCTGCTCACTGCACATGGCCATGACTGCTCTTCCCATCTCATCTTGTTGAGAAGACCCCCACTTCATGCCAGTGACTTGTGGGAGAAGCCAGGCCTCTGGTCCTGGCTGGTGTCCCTGCCTTTGCCGCCACCTGTCTGCCCTGCCCCCGTTTCCCTGGAGGTGGGACCCAGAGCTGCGCTGACCAGGGACTACACACCTGCCCCCACACCCGCCATCGCCCCCCAGCCTCTGCGTGGCCGGGGCCTCCACGCTGGTCAGCTGACATGAGCCCAGTGCCCCAGACACTCCGTGGGCACTACCAGGGCAAGTGCTAGGTTCACTTTTATCAAGAGACATTTGTACAAGCTCTTCTTTTCCAGAGTGTTCTTAGTATATTTAAGTTTGCAGGTTTCCCTTTCTCAGGAAGCCGGCTACTTGGAAACCAGGCGTGGCTCTCCTGGGAGGCACCCGCAGAGCTCACCTCCCTCCCCTTTTGCGTCTGGGTGGATTGTAACCCCCCACCCGAAGGAAATTCTTTAGAGACCTAGGGAAAGTGAGCCCAAAGGACACTTCCTTCCTCAAATAGCAGGCAGCGGAGGCAGCGACATTCTGTCGTATCTTAGTAAGAGACAGTTTAACATAAATACTAAAATATCCAAAAGAGTTCAGATTGAGGGTCAGCCCTTCCTAGAGCAGCACTGGGTCTTTCTTTCATTTGCTTACAGCTGTTGATCACAGTTGCCTTCTCCTCGGAAGCCTCGTGTTGTGCAGTGCTGCGGTCTTGGGAGCGTGGTCCATAAGGCTGGGCTCGAGGAGGGATGGCTGAGTGAGGTTTGCATGGTGGGGGCTGGCGGGCTTACAGCAGGAGCCAGTTTGCTGAGAGTGTGTAGTTGAAAAGTGCCTGCAGAGTGCTGACAATTTTTTCCTTGAATGTGCTGCTCTCCTCGGCCAGATGCAGTTCTCCCCTCTGACAGGAGGGCTGCCTGCCAGCCCCATCGCAGCCAGGAGCCTTGGGACCATAGACAGTGCCAACTGTCCCCGGTGGGTCTGCCTTGCAGAGTACACTCTTGCTCTGGGCAGACCAGTTATTTTTTATTAGTTATCAAGTCTATTTTTGTACTTAAGTTTCCAAAGTTGGAGTATTTTATGTAAGCCAATATATGAGTATCTAATGTCTAGTAACAGTAAAGTTTCAGCTTAGTAAGAGTGACTGCACTCGAATAGGTAATGGCGTGTACTGCGTCACTTCTTAAATCACAGGTATGGACACGTGCCTCTTCTGTGTTCCAGAGGAATTCTCTAGTATGAAGTTAGGTTAGGACTCCGGTTAGCACAGTGTTGTCATGTGATCGACACACAACAGTACGTTGGTGTCGTGGCACAACAGCAACTGCATAAGCCTGGTCTTGAGCTCAGCTGCCCTTGAGTGTGGCTGCCATCTGTCCCCACACAACCTCCTCACAATCCCAGTGACTGTATCCCCATGCTGCCCTTTCATCCCTGTGACAATTAACGCACATTTCTGAAATAGTGCTAATAATAGTTGGATGGACAATAAAAACAAGACATCAAGCAGTCGAGGGGGAAACCTCTAGATCTGTTGGGTAAGTCATTCCCCTTTCTTGTTCTACAAAGTCTGCTTTGAATCGTGCTGAGTAGTCGTCCTTTGGTTTTTGGGACAAACTCCCCAACCCTGGGCAGCCCTGCAAGAGTCGCCGTGAGCAGCCCTCACATGATGGCTGTGAGCACGTGGGTCACATCCCTGTGTGCCATGTGTTTGTGTCACGGTCGAAGGTACGCTTACTCCCTCCTGGTTCGTGGAACATCAACAAAGACACCCATTTCTAGAACAATTATGTCACAGACGAAATGTGAACATTCTTTCCGGTGCTTACATTTGGGTTTGGTAGTGTGTGTGTTCAGGGCCGTGGGGTCACTGCCAGGGTTCTGCTTTGGCCCTTGTCCTGAAGTTACAGCAGGAGTGCAGGTGCCCGAGGTACCCTGGGGCACTCTCTTTTACCTGAAAGCATCCGCCCTCCCTCAGGAGCTGTGGAGCAAAGGAACTAGCACTTCCTTATGCACTTGATGTACTCATTCTCTACAGAAAACAGTGATGTTGCCTGGTCTGTGGTACTTACAAGATTCATTTTCCACTGAAATTGCGATATAAATTTGCAGACATGTACTAATTTAGAATTTAATTGTTTATTCAATAAAATAAGGAAAGATTTACTACGAACTTTTATATGGACCTTTTAGCTTCCTTTCCCTCTTCTTGTTTTTAGTTTTGATTTGCGTATATTAAAGGTTGTCTCACATATTAAATGAATCCCTGAAACTGCCACATATTGTTTTCACGACCTCTTTGCTGACGCCGCTTTCACTTTCATAGGCTTCTGAGCAACAAGTAGGCACCGTGAAGCTCCACAGACAGTCTTACTTCAGGTAGGGATGCTGACGTCCCTGTGGAAGGCCAGCAGGGGAAGGTGCCGTGCGTTCTCACAGTGTTCGCGCACTCTCGGCACTATCCCCTCGGGCCCGACAGGCATGGCCAGTGTGCAGATGCAGACTCGGGTGCCGTGTTCTGTTCCTCTGGCCCGACACCATGTCCTCGAGGTGGTGGCCCGTGACGGCGCTGTTCGCGGTGTTGGGGAAAAACACGGGGTCCTTAAGCTCATAGGGCGCACAGAACACTTGCTGTTGGCTTCTTAATTCTGAAGGTGAGAACACTGTTCCCCTTCTCCCCCTGTCCCCCCGTCAGCTAGAGTCTACCCTACAAAATCTCTGACCCAAAACATAGCAGCTGCTCACATTCTGACCAGGTCTTCACCCCAGTTCTGAACTCGAGTTTCCCGCTTGGCCATTGCAAGCTTTTGCTGCCTCCACACTTGCCCAGCCCCACTCAGGCCTTGGAGCTTGGTGGATATGCCCCGCTTTCTAGTCAGTGGCTGTAGCCAGCCTTGTGGGGGCGGGCTCATGGCCTCTCTGGGCGCTCCTGGCAGCAGGTGCTGGTCTCCTCTGGGGGCTCACGGTGCCCAGCACCCAGGGCAGGACACACCTGGCAGTGTGTTCCTCCTGGAGCTTGGTGTCTATGCCCTGCCGCACTCCGGAGCAGGGTGCTGTCAGCACAGACTCCCCAGAACCCTGCACGGGTGGTCACTTCCCCACTTGGGGGATATAGTGCATCACGGGCATGCCCATTCCTTCCCATGACAACACGGGCCCTGCTCCCTGCCCGGTGGCCCCACTCGGTAAACTGGTGACATGAATGGTTCCCCAAGGAGGTATTTTATTCACAAATCCAGATTTCAAGAAACTGCTCAAAAGCATTTCTTTTTTCCATCCCATCTCTGGGTTACAAGGGTAAAAACTGGTTACAAGGGTAAAAACTATATGGCTCTTATTTTTGAATTACGTTAACCCAGGTTACATTTCTTTCCTGACAAGCATCACCTGCAGGTTCTTTGGTTTCTCGGGATAGTTTGTTTGGGGTACCTTGCCCTTGTTGCACCGGCAGTTCCAAAGACCTGTAGACAAGCTGTGTCCTCTGATAGAACCCACACGCAGGGGACTCCATACCTGCAGGTGCTGATCTGTGTGACTGTGTTGTAGGCTAGAACACATATTTTCCTTAACAGGGAGTCTTGTTTATTCCTTAACAAGGAAAGACTGAAGGTGCTTTTTGGGGGCACCATGTGTATTGACGTCACCCTCTGAACTTGGGGTCACCCCAGCCATACTCACACCCCAAGATCCCTGTGTGCCAGACACCTGCTCACAGCCTTGTGGGTGTGGCCATGGGTGAGCCCCCCAGCACCATGGAAGGGGTACAGCACAGGTCAGACCCTGCTCTGCCATTTGTCAAGTGGCAGAGATGAGGCAGAGGAGGCCTGCAATGACAGTGAGAGGAACTAATATTTGTACTCCTGTATACCAGCCATTTTTCTTCCTCCCGCTTTTATTTTTGAGCCAGATTTTGGGTAAAAGGGACTCGCAACATCCTGGTCCAAAAGTGGAGCCAGAATTAGTTTTCTGCTAACTTGTTAAGCTCACATTTACTTGGGTTCTTGGTACAGTATAGTTTTTTCATCTTACAAAATTAACGACCCATTGTTCAAGCCAAAGAGGGAGTTTCTGGATCTTACTCTTACTGTCATGTTAACCTTCAGACGTGACCCTGAATTTTCCAAACCAAAGCCGATTCTTCTTCTACTTCAGGCAAAATTTTCAAGATTGTTTATTAGAGTTCTGAAGAAGAATTTAATGGTATGAAATGAAAATAAGCTTAAGTTTTGCTCTAATTCTGATACTGATCTTTCACCACATAGGTGAATAAAGTGAAGGGGAACATAGAAGGATAATACTGTGCTTTTTAAAATGATGTTTCAAAAATTATTAAACAAATACTTAGAAATTTTTTAAAATAAAATCACCTGTCAGAGTTACTTACTGTTGACAGTTTTAAATGTTTTAAATGTATGTCCTTGAAGATGATCAGACCTTCTAACTTGCGCCTTTGAGCGCAGGACCTGTCTTGAACCACAGGTTGGATGGCGTGGTCCCCCTCCAGCGGGAATGTGGAGTTCAGTAGAATGTAACTACTGTCTGTGTCTATCAGTTTCAAATAATTTGATGCTGGAAATTGAAGAATTTCCAAAAGTCCCTGGAGCACAAGTAAAGGAATCAGTCATTCTTGATGCTGCAGTGGAACGGCAGAGCACCCCCTTGTGTCTAAGTGGATTCGATGGGAGGGACTCTAGTAATTCAGAAAAATATTCTTGCAATTTTTTGGTGGAGGACCTTGGACACAGGCATCTGTTTTTACAAATGTTTAAGATTCTTTCCATGGCAGTTAAGGCTAAGTGTACTCTGTGGTATCTAAAACGACGTTCAGCATTTTTTTTAAAAAAACCCTAAGACCCGCATTCTGGTGTGCACTGTCAGTGTTAATGAGGTTCCCTGCAGCAAGGAGTTTCCTTTTTTTTTTTTTTCTTTTTAAAGATTTCATTTATTTATTTGACAGAGAGAGATCACAAGTAGGAAGAGAGGCAGGCAGAGAGAGAGAGAGAGGAGGAAGCAGGCTCTCCGCTGAGCAGAGAGCCCGATGTGGGACTCGATCCCAGGACCCTGAGATCATGACCTGAGCTGAAGGCAGAGGCTTAACCCACTGAGCCACCCAGGTGCCCCGCAGCAGGGAGTTTCTAACGGTAGTGCCTTTGCACACCCACCAGCACATGGTGCAGAGCCGCCGGCCTTGAGCACCCTGGCTTCTGCCTCTCCCAGTGTGCACCCTACAGAGCCATGCCCCATGCCTGTGTTCTCCGGGTGGAGCACGTGCATAGGGAACTTCGTACACGTGGTGTTAAGGCTGACCCACACAGGATTGGGCCTGGAGCCATGGGTGCACCCTCCAAACAGCCTCGAGTGCAGATGGGCTGCGTGCCTGTGCCACTGGCTTGAAAGCTCATCTCCCCACACTTTTACTTTGTCTGGTAGGATCTGGGTTGACATAATGTGAAGTAGACATGATTTATAATGCTTTGCTGTAGCTGACAGATTTAATAAAAACAAATATTTAATGGCAGTTTGTGGTACTTTTTAATCTGTTCACTAAATTATGAGTCAATGTCTACAGTGATCATATCAAAGATAACTTTGAACCTCCCTAGAAGCACAATAGTTTTTTCCAAATGAGCAGTCTCTCCTGCAGGGGCAGCTCCTTTCACAAGTTCATCACCAAGGAGCCATTTATCAGAAGTTGCATTCTCTAATTCAATGGCCCGATGAGTGCGCCCTGACCCCGCCCTATTTGCCGGGCCCCACAGCCCCCGGGAGCCCATTCCCGACACTTCCGTGGGGACCACCAACTTGAGCTCCACCTTCTATTCTTTAAATATGAAGTCAAGTCTGTAGCCACTTTTGGGGAAACTGTCCACTATTAACTTGCAGTAGGACTGCCCGTCTTCAAGGGAGATGCTATGTGAGGCACTGGGGGACAGAGTGGAGCACTGAGCTTAGCCTATTTTCGTAACCAGTAAGTGTGAGACACGGGCTCTCACAGTTTGGTACAACTGAAAAATAAGACCTGTTGCTAGTAGCTTCTGGACTTTTTTCTGAATTCTCCGTGTGTAAAAGTATCTCATTACACAATTCTGGGCCTATTCGGTACCAAAAGGGTTTTGGAGTATGAATCATAAGTAGCTCGTCTTTGGAAACCCGCCCCTTCCCCACACAGGGGGTCCTCCACACTGCAGGGACCAGCAGAGCCCTCGGCTCCTGCACTCTGTGTGGGCTGGGGAAACAAAAGAATTCCATGTGATTTTAGGTTGCTTAGCATATCTCAACATGTGTAATAAAAGCAACTTCTAATAAACTGGTTGTTAATAATTTCATACTCAACAGTGTCCAGGTTTGCACTATCAGTGAGTGTGTAGTGGTGAGAAATCCCACAGGAAAATTCTGTCATCATCACATTGCTAGCTCACCCCCAGAAGCCCCTGGGCAGGACCCCTGACAGCGCACTGCAGCCTTCCAGAGCTCCATATTTGTCAATGTGAAAACAAGGACCCTCCCTGCAGCCCGCTGGCCAGGCTGCGGGGTGGCTGGCATGGGGGCCCATGCCCACCCAGGGAGCTGGCGCTCGCCCCGGTGGTGTCCTCCAAGGAGCCCCTATGTGCTAACCTGCCTGCCTGCCCATGTACAGGTTTTAGGCCAAAGAAGCCAAGCTTGGGTTTTATAAACTGTCACTGTAGGCGACTTGAGTTTGAAGTGTGACTAGGGTATAAGAGGATCGTGCTCTGAAGCCAGCAGTGGGTGGGAGGGGAGGCTCCGGGTGTCCTGGGCCAGTTACTACTGTGTTTGTGCACTCAGTGGCAGGCAGAAATCTCAGGAGCTGCGGTGTTGGAATGGCTATACAATTATAAGCCTAAGGTCAATTTCTGTTACAAATAGCTTCTAAGTTGGTTAATTTCGTATATAAAACTCTGCTATAAAGATATATTTAAGACTTGGCATTGAACAGTTACTGATGTCCCATAGAAAACATTAGACATAACCTTTTGAGACGTAATTCTTGATAAGAGACTCCCTTTAGTACAAAATGTGTGGCGGAGTCTGCCTCATCATCAGCCACCTTAGAACTAGGCCAGAATTTTGGCTTCTGCTTAGTCAAAAGCAAACTTTGTTTTAAGAAATACTGGTTTTGTGGTATGATTCAAGAAAACCAATACGAAATCCTTGTTCGTTAAAAATCCAAAGTAGGAAACAGTATGGAAAGTTTCCATTGATGCACTTTTTTTGTGAGTAACAAGTGTGTCCTTCGAGCACAGATGTGTTCACCCAGCTGTAACCCAGCCCTCGTGTGCAGCCTCCGCAGTCTGCCTTTCGTTGAACATGCATGAAAGGTGCCACTCTCGGATGGCACCTTCTGCTTGGTACTCTTTGTGCTGCTTATTTTTATCACGGTTGCATCTTGTGCAGAGGATAACCCCTAGACATGCTGAACCCTGGGTGTCCAAACCGCCCGTGGTTGGTCTCTGGAACTGGGTTGGCCAGCCGCCAACCTGCTTGCATCTCACTGTGTCACAGCGACAATTGCACATGACTGAGTCTTTGTTTACACACCTCCCAGAAGGTGCCTGGTGGTAGCATTAAGCTAATGTGGGCTAAAGCATGCTGACAACTGCTGTCTGGCCAGCGTGGCAGCCCTTTCTCATTTCTTGCTCCATCCCCTGCCCCGTTCAATTCCAGGCCTTTCCATGGAGAGTCCTCAGCCTTCTCCCACCACTCGGAAGAGCCCACTGAGCCTGAGCTCTGCGTCTCAGGTGACTCTGGGCCCAGCTGGGCAGGGCTTGTCCCCCCTCCTGAGCCCTGTCCTTAGCCACGCTGGCGGAGCCAGGATGGACAGCGAGGAGCAGCCGAAACACAAGGTGGGCACTGCCCCAGCAGACAGCTTGCTGCTGGTGGGCCTAGTTTGCAGGGAAGCCGGAGCGGGCAGGGCAGGCTCTGTGTGGGGGGTGCTGGCTCCCCCAGTGGAATCTGTCCTGAAAGCCACATGTCACCTGGGATATCTCAGCTACCTTTGCACAAAAGCAGGCTCCCTTATTCATTTAACAACACTTCCTGGCACCTGCGGGTTTCGGGTGGGGGTGTAAGGGAATGGCTAGGCCTTGGGGAGCCCTCAGCCTCCTGCCCTCCCTCCCTTGTTAGGCACTCTCTTGAATAATTGTGTATTTGGGAGGAGAAGGCTTGGGTGCTAGGGGAGGGTGACCAGGGACCCCATCTTGTTGGGCTCATGGGTGAGTGGGTTCTGAAAAAGGGTGCGTGTTGGGGGTGGGGTCCGCACTGGGGAGTGTTGTAACTGGGGAGGAGGGATGTGTGAGGTATGTGTTTATAGTAGGAAGTTGAGGCGGTGCCCACAGGTTTCTCTCTGTTGTCGGGGATAGGAGTGAGGGCACACGCTGAGAGGCCAGCAGGTGGTAGCACCCGAGCTTGAAGATGAGGTGATGGCCAGAGACAGTGGCACCCATTGTGTGGCCATTCCTACTCTCCTGGCCTGTGCCCCACACCTGAGTGGTGGCGACACAGACAAGGCAGCCTGGGCAGGCAGCTCTGTGGAAGGGACAGGAAAGGACGAAGAGGCTGGGCATTTGGAGGGTTGGGAAAGAGAATGGTTAAAATAATGGGCTATGGACTGTGGCAACCCAGGGGATATCTGTCCCCCTGAATGTGGGGAGTGATCCCTGAGGAGCAAGATGGCCACAAGTGGGTGGGACCCCGCCTCACAGCGCCTGTCATGTGGGAGAACTGACATCTAAGAACGCCTTGTCATGCCATGGGCTCCATCCTGAAGTGCCCAGAGAGTGAGTCAAGCCAAGCGCCACTGTGCATGGGACACATGAGCTTCCGAGAGGTGGGGTAGACCAGTGACAGGACTGGTGAGCCCTCTGAGCACACACCCACTTCCGAGAGAGCAGACCCTGAGTTGAAAGGCATGCTGGCATGTGAGGTGGCCCAGCGAGAGTGGGGGTCCCAGAACCCCAGCTCCACGTGCAGGGCCTGCAGGCCCATCCTTCAGGCCTCCATCCTCCTCCAGCTGGTGGGCAGTCATGGTCCCTCGGACACTCTCTTTGGTGGCAAGATGATTGGGTTGAGGATGTTTTTATTTATTTACTTTGAAACCTAATGTCTATCCGTTTAGCTCACTGTTGTTTTAGTGCAGAAACAGCTAGAAAGCTGTGTAAAAAACTGAAATGTTAACTTATACTTTTCTGCACTACAAAAAATAGCCCTTTAGATGGTTCTGTAGGGCAATGACTGTAACACCAGAGAGTCACTGCCTGGGTCATGGTAGGTGGCCATGGCATTCACATCCAGACCAGGCCTCAGAGCAGGAGGCTGGGGCCTGCACCTGCACACCGGGACCCCAGGATATGCCCCCCACCAGAGCTGCCCCTGCTTCCTCTCCTTGCCAACAGCGCTGCCCCATGGTTGCCAGCCCCGCATGCCACCCAGCTGGTGGGGGCTGTGCAGCCAAGGGGCAGTGGGTGCCAGTGGACTCCCAGATGATGGCCGGGGCAGCCCTCCAAGT
Source organism: Martes martes (assembly GCF_963455335.1). Lineage (NCBI taxonomy): Eukaryota > Metazoa > Chordata > Mammalia > Carnivora > Mustelidae > Martes > Martes martes. The sequence goes on along the minus strand of NC_137890.1, from coordinate 149,736,799 downwards.
GAGTGCTGAGAGCTGCAGGCTTCATGTTCCTACTGCAAGCCAGGCCGCTCAGGGAACTTGGCGCCGTGGGCCTTCCTTGCACATCTGGCTGCTCGGCTGTGTGCCAACCCCTGCGCGGGAGTGCCTGTGCCCGCTGGTCTCCCTGGCATCTTCTGCACCAATGTGTCCCATGTCCCCCTCTTTCCGCTAGGACTCCATGAGGACCAACCATGGCCGGCAGGTATGGAGGCTGAGGTGCTGCATGGGTCTCAGTTGCTGGCCACGGTGCCACCAGCTCAAGGGAACTCGCTTCGCTCCCTGGCCGGCCGGCCAGGTGGCTCCCAGGGAGCAGCTCCCCTGAGAGGTGCCCTAAGAGGTTGTCTCTGCCCTGGATACACAGGTCATCTGTGAGCACGCCTGACCACTGCACTCCTGGTGTCCCCTGTCACTAACTGAGGGCCTCTGGGACATGGTTGTGAGCTCCTTAGTGACACCGCCGTGGCTGTGTTTCTGAGCATTTCTCTCGGGGCACCTCACCCCCCACAGGAGACGAGTGGGTCTAGAACCTCAGGGTGACCCTGTTTCTGCAGGATACACTCAGGGCTGAGGTGCCACTGGGGACCTCATGCAGAGGGGACTGCAGTTAGGAAGCTGGCTTGCTGACCATGCACACACGTGGACATGCAGAATCGTGGGGGCCTCGAGCCTCCTGACCATGAACGTGGGCCTCTTGGGGCTGGCTCTGACCCCAGAGAGCTTGCTGGGCACACCAAACTCCAGAGGAGATGTGACATTCGTAAAGTGAATTGGGATTTGAAAAAGTCGTGTTTTAATAGCACAAAGCCTAAAAAGAAAGAACTGGAGAGCATGAGGATTGTCACTCTGTGGGGAGAGGGACAGAGCTCCAGGGACCAGGGGTGGGTGCTCCAAGATGCTAGCAGGACCCCAGCATCATGAGAACACAGAGTAGGCTCACCTGGCCACTAGGACAGAGCGGCTGTTGATTATTTGGGAAGAGTGGGTCACGTGGAATATTCCTGGTATGGGGGAGGGGACACAGCCATAGCTGTGGTCTCCAGGGCACACAGGAGGAACGTGCCTGTGTCACCACTGCGAGAACACTGCAGCCTCTGGTAAACTTCACCTGGGGGCTGGGGGCACAGGGAAGATGTGGGCCCCCAAATATCAGCCTCCAGCCCAGCCTCCCCTGTCAACTTCCAGCTGACATCTGAGGTCCATCCCAGACTCACGCAAACCTGACCCCTTGACCTTCCTCCCCAAACCAGCTACCTTAGGGATAGCAGCTTTTTCCCTTGGTTTGGGCCTAAAAACAGGCCACCCTTGCCTTCTCTGTCCCTCGGACCTCTACCCACACCAGAATTGACCTTGAGATTGTGTCTGGGGTCCTGCCTGACGGTGGAGCCCAGATGGTGCAGAGGCCTTCTGCTGAGCCCCAGCCTCCTGGGCTGCTCTCAGTGTGGCAGCCAGCCTTGTCCTGGGGACCCAGCGCACCCACTGTGCTCTGAGAGACCCTGGAGGACCCCCCTGCCTTCCCCACCAGTAACCAGCTCGCTTATCTCATGCCTGCCCTCATCCTTGACCTCCAGCCTGTTTCCCACTACCAGGCTGCCCCATCTCCTCTGCTAGGGGCTGTGGCTACCCTGCACCGCTGGGCCTCTCCAGCCCAACCCCTTCTGCTTTTACTTCCATAACTGTCAGCTCCAGGGCAGGGACCTCTCTTCCTGGGCACGTCTTGGGAGCCTGTTTGGGACTGGCCCGTGCTCTGTGGATGTGTGCATGATGGGCTCAGGGACAGTCAACCCTAAGGTCCTCCGCCTGGTGGAGGAGCTACAGGGGAGCATGCTGGGGATGGAACAGAACCACGGCTCCACCAGGTGGGAAAGGACAGAGGAGGGGCCTTTGAGCTGGACTTTGACAGAAGCAACTCCCTGAGGTGTTCAGGTTGTGGAGGGGCCCTGTGGGGCCAAGACACAGGCCTGCCCAGGTGCAGCATGATGCCTGTCCACAGCTGGCATGCCAAGAGCTGGGGCTGGTAGGGCCCAGGTTCCCACTCCTGACTTGGCTGCCAGCATCTGAATGTCAGGCAGAGGCCCTGATGGAGAGCTGAGAATTCCTAGGGCTGGCCCGTCTCTGGCCCCACCATCCAAGTGTGCTAGCTGGCCCAGTGCTCTAACATGGGGCACAGTTAGGACTGTGTGTGCAGTTTTAATGACATTTGGAAGTTAGACTTAATCTTTTAGAGTCACATATATGCATGTATACACATGCGTGTGTCTACATCAGCTACAGCCCTGGTAGTGATACCAGAACAATAATTTGATCACAAAACCAGTAATAAGCTTCAATAATAGATGTTGATATTTGAACAGTGATTTATTTTTTTCCTCAGAAAGATCACCATAGGGGCGCCTGGACAGCTCACATGGTTAAGTGTCTGCCTTCAGCTCAGGTCGAAATCTCAGAGTCCTGGAATTAGCCCCGTGTCGGGCTCCCTGCTTAGCGGGGAGTCTGCTTCTCCCTCTGCCTCTCCCCTCGGCCCACCCCTTGTGTGTGCACAGCCTCTCTCTCAGAATGAATAAATAAAATCTTTTTTTTTTAAGGGAATAACATAAAATGAGAAAAACATGTGAGGGAGATCCAACTGTGTTTATATTTTTACTCAGAAGGAAATCTGGTCAAGAATTATAGATGAAAAGCACGTGATAGTGTGAATTGGAGCAGAAGGAAGCGTGAGCCGTGAACCTCAGCGACGTGGCTGACAGACACATGCTCACGTGCTCTGTGCTTCTTGCAGAGCACGGCAGCAGATGAGGCTTATTTCATAGCCAAGGAGATTCTCGCTACAGAAAGAACATACCTGAAGGATTTAGAAGTTCTCACTGTGGTATGAAACCAAAGTTCCTTTATTACTTTGTCTTCATTAATACTTCCTAAATCTAACCAGAGCTGGAAGATCCCTCCTGAGAAGGAGCTCTTGGCCTTCATGAGACGTAAATGTTTATGTTTGGTTAACGTAAATGTTTATGTTTGGTTAAATATATTTGCCTTAAAGTGTATCGAAGGTCAGAATATTGTATCCAATGTTTTTATAAAACTAGGAGTATCCATTTGAAGCTTTTCACCCAGAATTGTTTTCTTATAATGTGAAAATGGGTGGTCTGCCAAGAGGATAAGCTGTAGCACTGATTGGGCTGTCCCAGTGGGGACTCTGGGGTCAGTGCTGGGTGTCCCTGTGGCTTCAGACCCTCAGGGGCAAGGTCCCTTGGTCACCCTGACTCTTCCTGCAGTGGTTCCGCAGTGCTGTGGTCAAGGAGGATGCCATGCCCGCAGACCTGATGACCCTGCTCTTCTCCAACATAGACCCCATCTATGAGTTCCACAGAGGCTTCCTGCGTGAGGTGGAGCAGAGGCTGGCGCTCTGGTAACACTCTTCACACACGGGCGGCCCCTGCACTGGACCCCCACGTGGGACAGCTCTACCCTGTCCCTGTTCTCAGGAACTTCCCAGCTTCAGAAACTAATTCACAAGAACCATTGTTTCATTGAAGTATATTTTTTAAACTTGGGGGAGGGGTAAACTTATAACAGCTACTTTTATTCATCCTTTTCCAGAAAGGAGAATGAAAGATGTAAGTCAAAAGTAGATGATCCCTTTTTTTGCCGATTACCATCTTTTAGAGAATGATCAGATGTTAACTGTTTCTGTCAAATATGGGCCTTCCACCTCAAGCATCTCATTGCCATTCTGTCTCTAAACTAGGACAGCCAGTCACACAAGCATCCACCAGAGTAGAGTGCACAAGCTTTAACAACGTTTTGACCATATTGTTCATTTCTACTCCAGGGAGGGGTCTTCTGACACCCATGTCACAGGCGGTCATCAACGAATCGGGGACATCCTGCTCAGGAACATGCATCAGTTAAAGGTAGTGTGGGTTGCTATGATGACTCTACCCCTAGCAACTGACAGTGCAACCTCAGCATTGTCCCCAGGACAGCGACACCCACAGGACAGCATCCTCCTCAGGGCAGCATTCCTCCCCAGCACAGCTTTCCCCTCAGGACAGCATTGCCTTTAGGACAGTTTTCCCCTCAGAGAAGTTTACTCCTCATGACAGCATCCTCCCCAGTACAGCATTCCCTCCAGGACAACATGCCCCTCAGAGTAATTTTCTCCTCGGGACAGCATTCCCTTTAGGACAGCATCCTCCTCAGGAAGCTAGGATAGCAGGATAGCACTCCCCTCAGGATAGCTCTCCCTCAGGACATTATTCCCTTCAAGAGAGTATTCCCCTCAGAGCAGTTTTCTCCTCAGGACAGCATCTCCTGGCCCCCAGGACAGCATTAATCTCAGGACAGCATCCCCCCACCTGCAGGACTGCATTTTCCTAAGAGCAGTTTTCTCCCCAGGACAGCATTCCCCTCAGGACAGCATTCCCTTCAGGAGCGCATTCCCCTCAGAGCAGTTTTCTCTGTAGGACAGCATTTCCTTCAGGACAGCATTCCCCTCAGGACAGAGTTCCCTCCAGGACACCATTCCCCTCAGGACAGAATTCCTCTCAGAACAGAGTTCCCTCCAGGACAGCATTCCCCTCAGAGCAGTTTTCTCCTTAGGGTAGCATCCCTCTCAGAGCAGTTTTCTCCTCAGGACAGCGTTCCTTCAAGACAGCATCCCCCTCAGTACAGCGTCCCCTCAGGACTGCATTCCCTTCAGGACAGTGTTCCCCTCAAAGCTGTTATTTCCTCAGGACAGCATTCCCCTCAGAGCAGTTTTCTCCCCAGTATAGCATCCCCTCTGGGTCAGCATTCCCTTTAGAGCAGTTTTCTCCTCAGTACAGGGTCCCCCTCAGCACAGTTTTACCGTCAGAGCAGTTTTCTTCTAAGGACAGGTTCCCCGTCCCAACAGCATTTCCCCGAAGACAGCATTCCACTCATGACAGTATTCTTCCAAGAACAACATTCCCCTCAGGACAACGTTCCCCTCAGTACAGTGTCCCCCTCAGGACAGCATTCCCCTCAGCACAGAGTTCCCTGGAGAACATTCCCTTCAGAGCAGTTTTTCCTCAGGACAGCATCCCCCTCAGAGCAGTTTTTTCCTCAGGACTGCGCCCCCTTCAGGACAGCATTCCCTTCAGCTCAGCATTCCCCTCAGGTTTCTGTTCCCATCGGGATACCTTTTTCCTCAGGACTGCATTCCCATTAAGACTGCAAATCGTCGGGACAGAGCCCCCTCAGTGGGGCCTCCCCCACAGGACAGCAAGAGAAGGTGTAGGTGCTATGGGCTGACACGCTTGACGCCGGCAGATACTTCAGGACAGCATCCCCCTCAGTACAGCGTCCCCTCAGGACTACATTCCCTTCAGGACAATGTTCCCCTCAAAGCAGTTTTTTCCTGCTTTGTCCCACTGCACCCACTCCATCCACGAGCTGGAAGTTCTCACAGGTGACACCCGCGAGGGTGCAGTGGGACACCAGCCCCCCACTGACCAGTCCGTGTGCAGCTGCTGCCTCCCTTGCTGAGCTCAGCAGCCTGCAGTGGGATGTGCAGAGCCTGTCTAGGCCAGCATTGGGGCTTGTGTCCACACACCTGCTGGCTCATAATGCAAGGTTTTTCCTCAGAGGTGATAGGACTCCCTCAGGTAAAGTGCCAAAGAAAGTACAAACAGAATGACTCAAGGTCAGCAACGTGGCAGAAGCAAGATGTCCTTTCATCAGGACCAGTTGTCACAAGTGTTGCAAACAATGGGGCCAGCTGTGGTTTCACTGTTCAGGGGTCTTCCTCTGGCTAAACAAACCTGGGGACAGACCTGCCCCACTGGGTGTCCATCCTGGGGCGGCCTCGCGGCATCCTGCCCAGAGACTCCATCCCACTTTTATGTCTCCGGGCCCGCAGGCCCTCATGTCCACTCACCAGGCTGCCTGCCACCTCCAGCCGAGGCCTATGGCCCCTTCTGCCTGATGCAGCCAGACTCCCGACTTACACATAGGCTCTGTTCCAGTCCTAGAGACCGAGGGACCCACAGGGTCACTCAGCTGTGTCTTCAGGTAGCCCTGCTCAGAGCCGCCTTTCTTACCCGGAGCCTTGTTTCGGTTTTCTCAGCCAGGCGGTAAGTTAGTCATTCCCATCTATCCTAAAACATCAAACTACACACCATCTTCCTGAGGCTATCGCACCCCAGACATTATGTTTAGTGATATTGGGAAAACAAATTGATGTCCTGTTAAAACCTTCCAGGAGGTAAGGAGGGACTGGTTGGGTTTAATATCTAAGACTCAGAATCCATACACGTGTGTTCTTGGACTTGGGCTGTGAAGACGTTGGCGGTGATGATTCCCTCTCTGGTGATGGGGGCGAACCCCCACCCTGCTGCCTGCAGCCTGCAGCCTCTGCGAGGGCAGAGCCAGGGTAAGAGGTTTCCTCCCTCCGCCGAGCGCCGCTCACTGGGTCCTTTGAGGCAGGTTCTGGCCTCAGCCCTTTATCCGTCCCGGCAGGGGGCTGAAGCCCTGTGTCCCACGGGGCGGTCCCTGGCTGCAAGTGAGCCCTTCTTCCCTGTTCTGCCCACAGGGACTTCCAGCTTGTGGGTGACACCCGCACTGGGCAGGCTGTCCGGCGGCCCCCCCTTGTCCACGGCTCCTATCCTAATGGGCACCCCTCTTGTGCCTCTGCAGGGGTTCACCAGCTGCTTCCAAAGGCATGATGAAGTCCTGACAGAACTGGAAAAGGCCACCAAACGCTTGAAGAAGCTCGAGACAGTGTACAGAGAGTTCGAGCTCCAGAAGGTCTGCTACCTGCCCCTCAACGCCTTCCTGCTGAAGCCCATCCAGCGCCTGCTGCACTACCGCCTGCTGCTGGGCCGCCTGTGCGCGCACTACGGGCCAGCACACCCCGACCACACCGACTGCCGCGGTAAGTGGGGGGCCCAGCTGCGCGGGCAGGGGCCGCTGGGGCTTCCGGGCTGGGGCCTCGTTGCCCGTGGGGAGGACAGGGTGTGCAGCGTCAGCCCGCATGGGCCCGGGGTGCTGAGCGCTGGTCTCTGCTACTGGCTGTGCTCCAGCAGGTTGTTGGGGGCAGCTGCACGGGGCAGCCTGTTTGGACTGCACATCTGTGGTGTAGGGAGGGACTCCTGTCACCTTGGAAGGTCAACTCTTGCTCTGAGGGCACCCCCCCAACCCGGCACATTGGGGGTGCAGGGCCACTCTCAGAGTGACCTGTTGCCGGGAATGTTTCTGTCCTCCAAGCCTTGGCTCTAGAGTGACCATTTGGGTCAGGATGGCCTGTTAGAAGTTTCTGATCTAGATGGACTTGGTCATTTTTTGTGTTAAAGAGACAGAAGAACATAAACCTTGAGCTCTGAAACCTACAGTTGGTTCTAGTTGTGTCCATCTGGTGCTGGAGGTTTTTACGAGTAAGTGTTCGGCTCTCACGGGAAGATGAGCGATGACTCAGCTTCTTCTCACTGGTCTCCCCTGGTCCGAAAGGAGTGTAGATAAGATGCTTTCGGATGGGTTGCAAGACATCTTCCTTTCTCATCATCCTGAAAGCAGGTGTTTTCTCTCTGCTAAGAGGAAGGACAAAATCGTTAGAAATGCTTCCAGGCCTTTTGAGGGAAACCTGAAGTGCAGTGCCTGTCTGAAGCCCCACCACCATGGGCTAGGTGCTCAGGGCAGTTGGGGGTGGGGGGGGTTGCTGGAGGCTAGAGCGAGGGAGAAGACCTGGCCCTCTTGTCCCCAGGGGGTTCCTCCTGGGCTGGGCCGGCCGTTGCAGAACCCCAGTGAGGCTGCATTTCCGAACGTGCTGTGGAAACGGTGAACATGCCCGAGCGTTGCTAAGCCAGCCACCTAGGTGGGTCTGCTACAGGGTCTGTCGAGGCTGTCCTTCAAGCCCCAGGGGAGCCACCAATGAGGGACATGCTCAGTGGGGCCCTGTCCCACCTGCTCTCCCATGCACAGGCCTCAGGGGAAGCTCGAGCTGGAACCTGTTGGAAGAAAGTGTCTCCCTTAGATCCGGGGATAGCCGAGGCGGCCATGCATTGTCGTTTTGTTTTTCAGTCAGTGTGTTCCAAGGGCGGTGCCCCGCAGGGGCCTGGCGCCAAGCGTGTTGACGATCTGCCAACTGCACGGTGGCTCTGTGGAGACCCAGGCATGGGGGTGCCAAGGGGCCTCAGTCCACCCCAGGTCGGAACTGCATCCCTGGCTTCCAACAGCTTCCAGGGCCAGTGCAGTGACGGTTCAAGCCCAGGTGGCCACTGAGCCTGCTGGCCCTGCATGCCTTGCACATGCAGTGGCTGAGTGAGGGGCACGGGGTGCTGTCTGAGGCAGACACAGGTGAGGCTGCCCTCGCTAGACAAGTGGAACAAAGCAAGTCTCCACCCAACCTCGTGTCCAGACTTGAGTGGGGCCCTGAAGGATGGCAAAGCCGGATGGGATGGGAGCTCAGGAATGTGCGCAGAGCTGCCCCCGGGTAGGACATCTTCCTCTGGCCCTGTGGGAGCATCCCTGGGGCTCTTACAGCAGTTCACTGTGTCACACTGTGCCACACACATCATTTATGGAGGAATAACTTGCCAAGCGTGTCCTTTCTTACCTGACTTTATCCCTTAAAGCCATGAGGCAGGTGTCCTCACCCCACTGGAAGCAGCCAACCTGCAGGGGCAGAGCCGAGGGGGTCCCTCTTGGGACCACCTGGCACTGTGGCCAGGGTGTCAGTGGGGGTCCTGGCGGGAAGACAGCGGACTCTCTGAGCGATTCCAACAAGCTGATCGCAGGGCAGCCTGATCAGGACCACGAACACCGCCCTCAGTGTCGGCCTCTGTGTTCCATGTGAATGAGTTTCCCTTTCTTTTTTTTTTTTATTTTTTTTTTATTTTTTATTTTTTTTATTTTTTATTTGACAGAGAGAGATCACAAGTAGGCAGAGAGGCAGGCAGAGAGAGAGGAGGAAGCAGGCTCCCTGCCGAGCAGAGAGCCCGATGCGGGGCTCGATCCCAGGACCCTGGGATCATGACCTGAGCCGAAGGCAGAGGCTTTAACCCACTGAGCCACCCAGGTGCCCCATGAGTTTCCCTTTCTAATTCTGAACCCTCCTGTCCGGACTGGAACTGTAAGATGAGCACCCACTCCTCCAGTCAAGGAGAAAAGTACAAATGTTTTAAAGATGCAAATTATTTTGTTTTTAAAGATTTTATTTATTTGACAGAGAGATCACAAGTAGGCAGAGAAGCAGGCAGAGAGAGATGGGGAAGCAGGCTCCCCACAGAGCAGAGAGCCCAATGTGGGGCTCGATCCCAGAACCCTGAGCCGAAGGCAGAGGCTTAACCCACTGAGGCACCCAGGTGCCCCAAGATGCAAATTATTTAGCCTTTGAACTACAGTAGGCAATTCTCCCGAAAGAACACAGCTGTGCCCAGAATGTGAGTTATTTACCAAGACTTTTCTTTCCCTTTACCGAGCTTGAGCGTCTGCTAGTCATCAGTTTGGGCTGAGTAAGTCCCAGTTCCGGGTCGTCTGCAGGGACCCCCACCTGCTGCGCCGCCTGCTGAAAACCGTGGATGGCGGTCCTGTGAGGAGTTGGGAGTAGAACATTCCCTGAATTAAAACTTTTAAAATGCCAGTTCCTGTCACAAAGGCGAGGGGGGTTTCCCACCCATGCCCACCTGTCTGGGCACCTGTACTGAGAGGTCTCTCCCCGCAGATGCCCTCCAGGCCATCACAGAGGTGACCTCCACTCTCCAGCACAGCCTCGCCCGGCTGGAAAACCTCCAGAAGCTGACAGAGCTGCAGCGGGACTTGGTCGGCATAGAGAATCTTATCACTCCCGGCAGGGTGAGTGACTTTGAGAAAGCTTTTTGAGATTGTTGCTTAATTGTTTTGTTTTCGTCTTCAGTTCCAGGGTAGTTTACATACAGTGTTCTCCAAGTTTCAGGTGTATGGTGTAGTGGTTCAGCCCATCTGTACGTGACTCAGGGCTCATCATGAGACGCGTGCTCTGAGGACCATCACCTGTTTCACCCATCCCCCCACCCGCTTCCCCTCTGTGTGTTGTCTATAGTTCAGGGTCTGTTTCTTGGTTTGCCTCTTTTCCTTTGTTCATTAGTTTTGTTTCTCAAATTCCACATACGAGAAATCATATGGTATTTGTCTTTCTCTGGCTGGCATATTTCACTTGATACCATACTCTCTAGATCCATCCATGTCGATGCAAACAGCAAGATTTCATTCTTTTTTATGGCCAAATAATAGTCCATTGTACGTACACCACACCTTCCTTATCCATTCATCTGCGATGGATACTGGGGATGCTTCCACGTCTTTGCTATTGTAAATAATGCTGCTATCAACGCAGGGGCGTGTATGTCTTTTCAAATTAGTGTTTCTTTTTCTTTGGGTACATGCCCAGTAGTGTGATCAATGGATCATGTGGTAATTCTATTTTAATTTTTTGAGGGCCCTCCATACTGTTTTCTAGAATAGCTGCACCAGTTTGCATTCCTGCCAACAGTGCATGAGGGCTCCTTTTTCTTCACAACCTCACCAAACACTTTCCTTCTTGTGTTTTAAAGTCATCCTAACAGGTGTGATGCAATATCTCATTGTGGTTTACATTTGCATTTCCCTGATGACAAGTGATGTTGAGCATCTTTCCATGTGTCTGTTGGCCATCTGTAGGTCTTCTTCTTTTTTTTTTTTTAAGATTTTATTTATTTATTTGTCAGAGAGAGAGAGCAAGCACAGGCAGACAGAGTGGCAGGCAGAGACAGAGGGAGAAGCAGGCTCCCTGCCGAGCAAGGAGCCCGATGTGGGACTCGATCCCAGGCCGCTGGGATTATGACCTGGGCTGAAGGCAGACGCTTAACCAACTGAGCCACCCAGGCGTCCCTGTTATGTCTTCTTTAGAGAAATGTCTGTTCATGTCTTCTGGCCATTTTTATTGGATTATTTTGTTTTTGGGTGTTGAGATGTGTAAGTTCTTCATACATTTTGACACTAACCCTGCATCAGACATGGCATTTGCAAATACCTTCTCCCATTCAGTAGGTTACCTTTGTGTTTTATTGATTGTTTCCTCTGCTGTGCAAAAACTTATTTTGATGTGATCCCGATAGCCTATTTTTGCTTTTGTTTCCCTTGCATCAAGAGAGATAGCTAGAAAGATGTTGCTAAAGCTGATGTCTGAGAAGTTACAGTCTATTTTCTTCTAGGATTTTTATGGTCTCACATTTAGGTCTTTAATACATTTTTAATTTATTTTTCTGTGTGGTGTGAGAAAGTGGTCCAGTTTCATTCTTTTGCATGTGGATGTCCAATTTTCCCAACACCATTTGTTGAAGAGACCTCCTTTTTCCCAGTGCATATTCTTGCTTCCATTGCCAGAGATTAATTGATCATATAATCATGGGTTTATTTCTGGGTTTTCCATTGTGTTCTGTTGATCTGCGTGTCTGTTGTTGCGGCCGTACCACACTGTTTTGATGACTGCAGCTTTGTGGTACAGCTTGAACTCTGGGATTGTGATGCCTCCGGCCTTATTCTTTTTCACTTCATTGCACATAATTGAGACGCAAGTCACAAACCACAGAAGTCCGCGCAGTCCAGCAGTCTCTAGCGTATCCACAAGGTTGTGCCATCATCACTAGTAATTCCAGGACATTTTCGTCCCCCCAAAAAGAAAAGCTGTACCTGTTAAGCCACTCCCCACCACCTCCCCACTCTATGCTAACTGCTAATCCACATCCAGTGGCTTTGCCACTCTTGGACATTTCCTATGAAGGGAATCAGCGTGTGGCCTTTTGTGTCTGGCTGCTTTCGCTGAGCACCATGTTTGCTGGGTTCTGGTCAGCGCACCTCCTTTCACTGACCACATCAGCTCTATTCTTTGCACACACCATAGCCTGTGTCTCCGTCCATCTACTGCGGCATACTGGGGCTGCTTCCCTTTTGTGCTGATTGTGAATAATGCTGCTGTGAACATTTGTGCAGGTTTGTGTCCTTGGGTGAACATGTGCTTGCAGTTCTCCTGGGTGGATACCTACCAGTGGAACTGCTGGGTCACATGGTAACTGTGTTTCACATTTTGAGAAACTGCTGGTTTTCCAAAGTTACCGGGCAATTTCATATTCCACCCAGGAATGCGTGAAGGTTCTGGTTTCTCCATATCTTATCTTTGTGCTTCTAGCCATCACGGTGGTATGTAATGGGATCTCATTGTGGTTGTGATTTCCATTTCTCACATGGCTAATGTCAAGTTTCTTGTCATGTGTTCATTGGCCACTCATGTGCCTTCTTCAGAGAAATGCCTATTCAGACCCTTTGCCCACCTTTTCACTGGATTGTCTTTTTGCTGTTGAGGTGTGAGAGTCTTTATCTATTCTGGACCCCAGATGCTTAGCAGAGTAGCATTTGCAGACATGTCCTCTCATTTTGTGGGGTGTTTCACTTTTTCTGTGGTATCATTTACAGCACACAAGGGTTGGGTTTTTTAAATTATTTTTATGAAGTCAAATTTACCTCTTGGGTTGCTTGTGCTTTGGATGTCACAGATGAGATACCACTCCCCAGTCCACAGTATGACAGTTTACCTCTATGTTCTCTTCTACAAACTTCCTGTGTTTCAGCTCTTACGTTTAGATTTGATCCCTTTGTAGTTCATTTATGTGTGGTGTGAGGTAGGGGTCCACCCTCATTTTTTCCCCATGTGGCTATTTGTTGGACTATCTATAGACACAGATGTGCCAGTTTAATTTTTGAACTCTCAATCCTACTCCATGGCTCTACATATCTAGGCTGCTTACTTTGTCACTGATGCCTTTTTGAACTCACTGTCAACAGAAGACACCATGTTTAAGGGTTGCATGAGGTTTCTGTGTCAGCGCAAACATACATGTATTAGAGTGTGGCTGTGTAAGTCATGTTTCTGTGTTAGCCTTGGTAGAAGGTACAGAGAACGTGGGGTTACAAGCTCAAAGAAATGATCTATGCTACAATGTACTGGAAGGTCCTGACCTCCTGGAGTTGGGGCTTTGGTTGGGGGCCAGGACAGCTCCAGTTCCTTTCCCTCCTTGACTGTGGGGCTCTGCGTGGAGCTGCTGGCTGGGAGCCCTGGGGGTTGGCAGGGCACTCGGTGCAGGTGGTTTCTCCCAGGGCCCCTCCCAGTGCGTTAGAGATGGTGGTCCCTGGGAATTGTCACTGAGGGGTAAGGAGAGTAGCCATAGAGCAGGGGTCGGGGTGGACTGTGTGGCCTGGGCAGGTTGCTCCACCTCTGTGACACAGAGGGTCTTGGGGCAACAAGGGTCTGCTCCTTGGCCCAGAACCTTGCATGAAGTAGTTGGGAGGCAAACTCTCACTGCCATAGTTGTTTTTAGCTGAACTCTCTCCAAGGTCTGAGCAGCATGACCAGGGCTCCCGGTCTCCTTGTTAAATATGTGTGTCAGTCAGAGACAGAAACCACACTAGTTATGTGAGCAGAGGAATTTGAGAACAAGGGTTGTTAACTAGGAAGAAAGTTGATAACAAGGCACCAAAGGGTAAGAACTGGGAAATGTCTAGATGAGGCAGAATGCAGGTGCCGCCAAGGGCGGGCCCACAGCCTGGAGGGGGCGAGGTTCGAGGGAAGAGCACCCACAGGCCTGGGACACGCTGGTGCTTGAGTCTCGGTGGGGTGTCAGGTGGTGGAGCTGGCTTCATGAGGGCAGGAACCCACGCAAATAGGGTTTGCGGCTGCAGGAAGAGCCAGGGGCTACAGTCTTCCCTTTGGCCAAAGAAGGTGGGGAAGGTGGTTCTGATGTCAAAGCCACAGAAGCCTTGAGCTCAGAGTCAGGCCCAGCCGGCTATTCAGTGCTGGCACCCTGCCAGGCCCGCCCTCCTCATCTCCGTTTTGTCCATGAGGCTTCTATGAAGTTCTCAGTCCATTTGAGGGCTGGGGTCTTCTGGCAAGTTCTCAGGGTGTGAAGCTCATGCTCCTAGTTATCTGCAAGGACGAACAGATGGGCAGAGTATCCGGAAATTGTCCAAGCCAGAATTCTTTGGAATCACCAGGACTGACACTTCCCGCCATTGGCAAGGGCAGTTAGGGGCCTGAGAGGTATCTGTGCGGGCCTGGACGGTGGCCCTCCAGCACGGATGGGGAAGTGTGAGGTGTGTCCCCAAGTCCTGGGGGTATGATCAGGAGAGGCAGAACCCTCCCCTGTTCCTCTGTGGAAGGACCACCTGGGACACGTAGCACTTCCGGCTCCTCCTGGAGCTCCAACCCCACCAGTGTCCCATCACCTTAGGTTGGAAAGCCCTTGTGGTATTGGGAACCCTCTCTGCCTGTGCCAGTGCTCGGGGGGCAGTGGACGCTTACCACCGGCCATTGTTTGCTGAGAACCAGGTGTTCCATCCTCCTCCCTGCTGTTCTCCAGCTGCTCTGGCCCAGTTTTTCTCAAAGCTGAACTCAGATATCTCTGTGCCTAAGCCTTCCAGGAGCCCAGTAACCTTTCTGTGAGGGCCTTCAGCATTGCCACCCTGTGGCGAGATGGGGCCACTGGTGCTCAGCAGACGGTCTAGGGACTGGCCTGGTGACCAAAGGAACCAGGCAGGAGGCAGAGGCTGGAAACACATGGAGGGTCCTGGGCAGGAGGGTGCCGTCGAAGGGCCAGAGAGGCACTCAAGAAAGCATAAAGGGGGACATCAGCCTGGCCCTCAGCCCGCCAGCACCACACCCATGGAGGTGGCTGGGGATTGGCACCAGAGGACCTCCTCTCTCTCTCACAGGAGTTCATCCGCGAGGGCTGCCTTCACAAGCTCACCAAGAAGGGCCTCCAGCAGAGGATGTTTTTCCTGGTAGGTGGAAAGTGTGTGGTTCTGTTAGGGCGGCCGGTGCTGTGGCCCAGGCGAGCCGCCCCAAGTCAGACAGGAGCCGGGCCGGCAGCAAACACTCCCAGCAAGGGGCCTTCCCACTGGGTCTTCTGAGCGCCTGTGTGCAGGACCCTCAGAAAGCCGGAAGATAGCAAAGCCCAAGTCCCCGTTGCGGCAGGGATGCCACACCAAGCACTGGCTTTGCCTCAGAGAACCGGGGCCCTCCCAGTGAGTTCCCTTGATCAGCTTCCTGCCTTGTGCCACTTAGTTGGCTCCAGCCTGAGCCATCCTGGCCGAGGGGTGACCAGAGGACCAGCCAGGATTCCCCACTGCCTCCAGCTGGTGGGCACTGGGCGCTGGCCCAAGAGACCTGCTGACTCACGTGGTTACTAGGTACCACCTGCCAAAATCATTGAGCGAGCAAACACAGAGGGGAGGGGCAGAGGGAGAAGGAGAGAGAAACTTGAGCGGACACCAGCCTGAGCGCAGAAGCCGGCATGGGGCTCTACCTCCTGACCCTGAGATCACAAACCTAAGCTGAAACCAGTGACTACTAGACACTGAAACTTGTCCCTTGTTTTTAAACTTCTGTGTAATAAAGCCACCCGTCTCAGTTCTCAGATATGCTGCTGTACACAAGCAAAGGGGTCACGGGCAGCAGCCACTTCCGGATCCGGGGCCGCCTTCCCCTCCGCGGCATGCTGGTGAGTGCTGGCACGCTGTGCTCTTGGGCCGTCATGGCTGCGTCCTTGGTGGGCCACGGGCTCTGCCTGTAGCCTCAGCCCCTGAGGATGGGCTTCAGTCCTGTGTCCGCCTCCTGCCCAGACGCACTTGCCACCCCCCGCCCACCCCAGGGAGCCTGTCCTTCAGTAGGAGGCGCAGAGAAAGACCCGAGTTGGGTGCTCATGGGGTGGAGCTGACACAGCTTCTGAGAGAGAGACCTGCCCCACTTGTTCTAAAGACTGCAGAGCCTTTCTTCTTGTGCTTGTAGCTCTTCTCCTGCTGGTACCTGTATTCCCTTCCCGTCATCCCACCTTGTTTCACGCACATGCACGTGCACACGCACACCTTCAGAACGGGAGGACAGCATGGCCATGGACAAGCCTGCTGGCTGCAGTTCGGGGCTGGGCTCGTATCTTCCCTCCACGAGGTGGGAGCCAGCCCCGGGGAAAGGTCACGTTCACCTGTGCGCCGCCGTAGCAGGCCTGGGCCACTGGTGATCCTGCTGCACAGCAAGCCCTCTATCCACACCACATGCCTGTCACATGTCCGCGTCCCCATTACAGGTTCGACATAGCAAGACACTGTGTGTCGCTGACGGGCCCTTCATTTTAATGTGATGCTATTCCTCAGCCTTACCCTTTATGCTCAGTGCTTTTCGTGGCCTGACGAAGACCCTGCTTGACGGTCCGAGAGAGACCCCTACACACACATAAACACTCTCTCCACTTGCCCTTGAGTGTAGACCTGCATTCAGCCTGGAACCCATCCTTGGGAATAGTAAAGAGAGGAGGCCAAGTTCAGGTTTTTGCCATAGAGATGTACTGTTGGTGCAGACCATGTCACGACAGGGAACCCCTGGCCCACATGTCCACAGGTAAGGGGCTGGACTCTGCTCTGTTACACTTGGCCAGTCTGTCTCAGTTTCCACCCTCTTCTTCAAGGGTGCCTTCCGTTCTCGGCCCTCCATGGTCCTTAGCACTGTCCCTCTTTCCACTGGGCACCTGAGCCAGATGTCTGTAACGTTTGGTTCAGCTCTCTTGGCCCTCAGCAAGAAAGGGCCTGTTTGAATGATATTTGCAATTGCCAGAAGCACTTCCCATCTGTTCTAAAGTTTACTTTTAAAAATGGGCTTTCATCATAGGAGAGAATGGACAGTACACAGTAAGAATCACTCAGGACCAGGCCACCCATAATCCGCACTGTGGGCAGCTTGCAACACGCCCTCCGGTCTTTGGAAGGAGCTCGACCTTCCTGGCAGCTGCAGTGGTTCGTCCTGGGGTCTCCTGAGCTTGTAACCAAGGCTCGGGACTGAGTTCACGGAGAAGAACGGTAGACAGACAAGCGGGAGGCCAGCTTTCCTGTCACCCTGCACTGGACATTTTGGCTCCATTTAGTTTTTCAGAATTAGAACACCACTGGCTGTCTTTTGACACCTCCCTATCTATGCCTACAACGTGCTTTTTGAGCAGTGGGTGCACCGGCTTTTGAGGCCCTGAATTGGACCGTGCATCACTTAGGCAACTGCACCACCCAGCCTTCCAGCTCAGTGCATCCGAAACTGTCTTCCCACAGCCTGCGGGGGACAATGGGGTGCTCACCCCTCACCTGGGCCACTCGGGGGGTGCCACTGGCCCTTGGACGGTCAGTGAGGCTGACGGAGTCCATACGTATCCCCTGGAGTCTGGGGTCACCCCCTGGGGTGGTGCCCAAGTATGTCTGTCACTCTGGTCTCTTTTTGTGGCATGTTTTTAGACACTGGCCTGCTCTCAGGGGTCCCAGATCCTTCCTCCAATTTGTAATTCCCTTTTATTTTTCCTGCAGTTTGGTTTTCTCTTGTAGCACTGAAACTCCACTGGACAGGCACTGTTTGTCTTATTCCTGGGACAGCATCTGGCACAGAGGGCCTGACAATACCTGTTGAGGGAGAGAAGTCGGGCATCTCTGTCGTCCTGTCTGTCCATCTGCTCCTTCAGGGTTTCTGTTTGGGGTGCAGACTGCAAAGTCCTTCCCCATGCCAAGATCACACTGGCACTTTTTTTTTCTGACACATTTACAGTTTCATTGTTCTCACTGCATAAATGGTCTCCGCATGTCCCCTTGGGTGAGGCTGGACTGGGCCACACAGCTTTCTTCCCATTGGTGCAGCTGCTGTCCTCATGGAGACAATTGCCACCTTCTCACCTGGGGTTCCTCCTGGGCCTTCTGTTCCATCTCTCTGTGCCAGCATCAGCACATTCTTCCAATCCACGTGTTCTGGGGAAGAGTTGCTCTGTAGGTGAATAAGTGTGTCCCTTATTTAACCTCCTTTTTAAAAAGTGCTTTGTTGCTCTCAAGTATTTAATTCTTCAAAATAAACTTAGGAATCATTTGGACAAATTCCTTCAAAAACCAGCACATATTTGCATTGCATCTACATGCTAACTAGGGTTAGGGAGGACAAACATCAACCTTTTCTACTGGCCACTGCTCCTGCCCTTTTCAGAGCTTGTGTCCCATGAGGCCTAGCGATGGGCATTTCCTGGATCCCACACAGGCTCACTGTCCATCCTGGGACTGTGACTGGCCAGTCCCGGGGCCCAGCCAGCCAGCCCTCAACCTGAATGCAGACGTAAGGGCGACAGCTCCTGGCTTTGGAGAGAGGACCTCTATTGCGTTTACAGCTTCCTCCTGTTTCTATAGAAGAGCTATTATCAGAAATCACACGTAGGATCTTAGCAAAGGCGTGTGCAGCACGTCGAGATGTCCACCCCTTCCCCATGGACCCAAGGACAGGGCTGAAACAGCCTCGCTTTTGGAGAACCTTACTCAGTCCCAGGACAACTTCCTGCCCGTGCTTTGGGCTGAGTCAGGTGGTTATTTTATTGGGGAGTTATTTCAGTCACTTACAACTGAGATCAGTCGTGGAAGTTTCTCTTTGAAACTGTTAGGTTTGGTTACCAGGTTTACAAAGTGAATTGTCCAACTCCTCTTTTAATAATGAAAATGCTCAATATTTTTTCCTGTGCTTGACTTTCAGCTAATAGTGCTGGACCCACCGGTGAGTAGTTGGGTGCCCTGTGGCCCACAGCTCACCCACCTGGGGGGCAGGTGCCATGGCGCGGGGCCCCCCGTGCTCCTGTAGCCCCTTATAGTCAACGTAGACTGGCGCAGGGCTTCCACGTGCCTGCGTCGTGCTGCAAGCACGGGTCCCACCCGCCCTGTGCACGCTCCAGAACTTTGCCTCTTCTCCTGCCATAGGTAGAGGAAGGTGAGCGTGAACGGTCTGTTCCCCACTGCTTCACCATTTGTGCAGCTCAGAAAACAGTCGTGGTGGCAGCCAGGTACGAGCTTTCCTCGTCTGCCCCCCCTGGGGCCCAGGGTGGGGGCTTCCCAGTCATGATCTGGGTCCTCCCAGAGTTGAGAGTGTCAGTCATAGAGTGTGTGCCCCCTCAAGCCCCACTTGTTATGGGACCAGGGGAGCAGCTTCTCCTTGGGTGGGGAGCTTATGACAACTGAGAGTGTCCCCACAGAGTAGCCACGGTGCTGTTGAGCTGCCCCCCACCGAGCCTCCGTGCATGGGCCCCCACCCATGGCAGCCCACACGGATGGGCTGCCTCCCCTAAGCATGCGCACAGAGGCTCCCTCAAGACCAGGCCCGTCTCACCTGCATCCCCAGAGCAGGGCTGTCAGCAGTAGCAGCCGCTTTTCCCAAATCTCCTCTCAGGTGGGGAGGAGGCCTGAGCCCAACGGTGAGCAAGTGGCTCAGTCTCTCCCCTATGGGAGCCAGGGTCCCCAGCACCTCCCCGAGCAGAGGCTTTCCTCCTCCTGCGTGGGCAGCTGGCTCTCAGCTCCCACCCTGTGGTGTCCTGACTGATGTCCCAGCTGACGGCAGCGGGCACAGGACACACACACCCCCAGCAGCCAGCGCAGCCAGACAGGAACCAGCAACCAACCCTGGATCTCAGCACCTGACTCGAAAGTTGTTTCGGGAATCCACCCCCCTTACAGAAGCCCCTGTTCTGGTGCCCAGTGGTTGCCTTCCCTCCTCTCCCGCCCCCAACGGCTCCCAAGGGGATGCAGGGTTGGCCCCCAGCGGCACTCCCAACCTTCTGTCTTGCTGAGAAGGGGGCACAGCTAGGAGTCCCTGGTGGCCCAGCTGAGCCAGCTCTGAGCCTCACCCCTCTCCCCAGCACTCACCTGGAAAAGGAGAAGTGGATATGTGACCTGAACACCGCCATCGACGAAGCCAAGAGCAGGAGTGGTCAGTCCCTGGTGCTGCCAGGCGGCGTGGTGTGCACGCCTCCCTCCAGTGAGTTCTGGCCAAGTCGTCTGAAGAAACCCCCTTTGCATTTAAGCTTCTCGACATTTTTTTTTTTTTGGAGCACGCAAATGGGGAGGAGGGGAAGGATATAGGGAGCAGCAGACTCCCTGCTGAGCACAGAGCCAAACATGGGGTTCAATCTCATGACCCTGAGATCATGACCTGAGCCAGAGTCGGACCCTCTGACTGAGCCACCCAGGTGCCCCTACAAGTCCATTTTCTTGGTCACAGGCCTCCTGCTAGCCCACATGCTCTCTCCACAAGTAAGGTTCTGGGTCCCCCTGGGGTGGGGAAGGACTGTGAGCCCTTCTAGCAGAAGCATCGTATGGTCTTGCCGCCTGCTGCTGACCTGGGCCCTAGCGCTCCCTGGTTCCAAAGGCCCCAGCCCCCCTGCAGAGCCCCAGTCCAAGGGCACCCCTGGCCCTACTCGCCCCCTGTTCCTATCTCCTCTGACAGTGGCCTCCTCCCCCAGGATGCATGGAAGTCGTCGCTCCGGAGCAGGAGTCCGAGGATGCACACGGCTCTCTCGGCTCCCTGGAAGGCCAGGGGCAGCCCCGGGCCAACACCACAGTGCGCGTATGCTGGTACCGAAACACCAGCGTGTCCAGAGCCGACCACAGCGCGGCGGTCGAGGTGCGGCTGCTCTGGGCTCCCCCTGCTCATGCCAGCCGATGGGGAGGGCTTGGGGGGGGACTCCCACGCCAGCACGGTCTCCTCCTCTCCCCTTGGGCCAGAAGCCAGTTAGCAAGTCCCCTACAGCAGAGCGTCCTGGGAGGCCACAGGGCTGCGAGCTGACCGTCCCATCAGGGCTGCTGCCTCCCCTCCAACGCCTCTGAGGGGAGGACTCCAGCTCTGGACTCCAGCCCTTCAGCTCTCAGACTGCCTCCCACTCAGAGTGGTTTCTGAGTTCCCTTCACACCTGGGCCAGGAGCAGCAGCACCGGGTACCAAAGCCTCCAGAGCCCTGGGCTTGCCCTCCAGCAGGGGCCTAGCCTGCACACAGCCCCCTCTAGTCTGGGGACAGGCCCAGGGACAGCCCCCTCACCGCCCCCCTCCACCACCCCCAGCCTCAGCCCTGACACAGGCCCTGTGTCTTGCCCCACAGGGAGGGCTCTAAGGAGAGAAAGGTCACTGGCAAAAGGGTGGCCATCTCTGGGTCAGGACTCCAGACTCCTCACAACACCGGGCCGAGGGGCAGTGCACTCCTGCCCTGCCCGCGTGGATGCCACGCTCAGGGCCAGGAGCTGGGGTGCCTCATCAGAGCCGCGTTTCCTTGGCTCCATGTGTGTGATGGTCTGTGATGGTCATGGCTGGAGTTACTGTAAATAAGGAAGAGAAATGTAGTGACCTTCTATTTAGTGCCTGGAATTCATTCTCCAGATTTGTAAACCTCCTGCCGTTAGAAGGTTAAACAGGCCAACAGACCCAGAGCATGTGGAGGGTGCAGCTGCACCCAGAGAAGCGAAGTCTGGGCCTTCAGTGAGAAAGGCCAGAGGGGTGGACGTGCCTTCTGGGGAGCAGGTGCTACTCGGGGCGGAGTCCTAGGACACGGACCGGGGCCAGCAGCTTTTTATTTTCCTGCAGAATCAGCTTTCAGGGTATCTGCTAAGAAAATTCAAGAACAGTAATGGCTGGCAGAAGCTCTGGGTGGTCTTTACCAATTTCTGTTTGTTCTTCTACAAAACTCATCAGGTAAGGGTGTTCAACAGGACTGCCCATGCCCCTGGCGGACGGACCGCACATTCTTTCAGCTCCTTCACCCGTGCCCTTAGGGCTCCCCAGGCCCCCCGAGTAGGGGTAGCCAGCCATCAGGACAGGGCAGGGGGTGGGGACAGCTGCTGCAGATACACATGCCCCCTTGCAGGACGACTACCCCCTGGCCAGCCTCCCGCTGCTGGGCTACAGTGTGAGCATCCCCAAGGAGGCTGATGGTGTCCATAAGGAGCATGTCTTCAAGCTCCAGTTCAAATCCCATGTCTACTTCTTCCGAGCAGAGAGCAAGTACACGTTTGGGAGGTAATTCTGGGGTCTGTGGGTGTCCCCCAGGGTTCCCTGAGCGGCTGCTGAGCATGGCTTCTAGGATTTTCGCTAGTCCTGGCTTTGTCCCATTCACTCCATGTTTGGGGCTGTCCTTGGGAGGAACCTTGAGCTCAAGGCCATGGGTATGACCAGAGCATCCCTTGACTCCCAAGTGAACATCTTGGGAGCTTCTGGTCCGACCTCATCTCCAGGTGGATGGAGGTGATCGAGAGAGCCGGCAGCTCACCTGGGAGGGCCAGGCGACCTGAGGAAGAGGCATGAAGGCCTTCCTGCCCAACGAGGACAGAGCCGAGGAAGCAGAGCTGGTTCAGCACATACCCCATGTTGCAGCATCCCCAGTGTAGGATGGGGGAGGGAGCCTCACAGTGACCTCCGGGAGGGGCGGAGGGGGGCACCCAGAGGATCACACATACATGTGAAATGGCACGCCCAGCTCGGGGTGGAGACTGAGCCCAGCTCTACTCCACCCTTTCCCCTCCCCGGGCAGCACCTGTTGAGGACTGGCCCAGAGCAGGACCCTGTGATGCGTGCTGCATACGTGCCCAGTAGAAGCCACTCTGGTGCCTGCCCCACAGACCTCTGGGGAAGTGGAAGCCAAGTCCCCCACGGGCCTCCAGTTCATCAGTTCCCAGTGTTTCCTAACAAACTCAAGTACACGGACGTGCTGTTCGTCGCTCGTGTAACGTGCATGTGCTGCTGGATAAAGAGCCTGTCCCTGCGGTCACCATGTACTAGGACTAGGACACAGAAGCCAGGAACAGGCCCCACCCATGGCCAGCATCTCTCCAATCCGGGTCTTTATTGAAAGTGGCAGGAGCCTCTCAATGTTCTATGAAAACTAACACCTTAACCTCAGAACATTTAGGGAAGCAAGGAAGTTCATTTTCTTTTAGAAAAAAAAACAAAAAACAAAAAAACCAACACCCCAGTTCTGGCTGACTCGAGTACTTTGGAGACACGGTACCTGATCAACACCACAAGGCCCATCTATGACCAACCAGCTTGGCCACTGGGGCCTCCGGGCAGGCGAGGAGGCAGACGGGCCAACAGTCCCCACTCCTCAGTCCGGGGTGGCGGGGAGGGATGATGGTGGTCGTAGCAGCACAGGGGTTCCAAGTCAGACCTTCCTCCCTGTGCTCCTCAAGCAGCAGCGCCCTTCAGCGGGTGGACGTCAGGTGGTTCCTGTTGTGCGAAAACCTGCGGAGAAGAATCCTGGTCTGGAGCGCAGGCCGGATGCGCGGCCAGCAGGGCAGTGGGCGGCTGCATGGGTGGGCCTAGGGGGAGAGATGCATAGAGCCTGGTCTCCAGTGTGACAGCCACAGCAAGTGCCCTGGGCCTCACCTCTGCACCCGCTCCACCAGGTGAGCCATCAACTTGTCCGAGATACCGGGGCAGGACTCCTCAGCCAGGCTGAAGGCGTTCTCCAGCTCCTCCAGTGCCCCCACGCCCCCGCCGCTCTGCTTGTGCTTCTCCTTGAGCTGCAGACAGACCCCCAGGCGCCTCACTGTGAGCTCCCGCCGGAGCACAGGGCCCTCGGTGGGGAGGCACTCCCGAGAGGCCTGCGCCAGAGGGTCCCTGGCGCCTCCCTGGGGCCTGGCACCTGCACCAGAGACCAGAGTGGTCCTTCCCCCACAAAGCTGGGATGGGCTGGGTTCCGGCAGCCCTAAGCCTGTAGCCAGGGCCTGGGACATCCAGGAAAGGCAGGTGCTGCCCCGCCCCCACGCCCCAGGCAATATTAGATCTTGGTTGTCAAGAAGGGTCTCCAGCAGCCTCTTAGGCAGAAGTGGGCCAAGCAAACCACATGGCTTCCTCCCAACCAAGGGTCACAGAAGCCCATGGCTCAGGTCCAGCGGACTTGAGAAAACAGCCCAGAAACCCCAAGTGCCCCACACGGCCAGACCACGACATCCTGACCCTCAGATGGAAGATGCCTGCCCTCCTTCAGACCTGGTAGGTAGCAGGCAGAAACAGGCCAGCCCCATGCTCCTGCCATACCCCTCACAGAAACAAAAGGGGAATGGCCTGTGTGTCTCCCAGGAAACCCCTCTGCCAGCCTCGACCGCAGTCCCAGTCCACAGAATCAGGAGCCACAGGGGGTGCACTTGGCGAGCCAGATGCAGCCACGCTGCCCCCCCTCATCCTCCCCAAGGACACATCAGCACACACTGGGCAGGAGCTCCCGCAGCCCGCAGCCCACGCCCCACCCCACCCCCAAGTCCCTCAAGGCCCACTCCATCCACTCAGAGCAGCCCAGGGTGCTCATGGCCCCTGTGACAATCGCCACCTCTGGCCTTGCTGCCCCTGTGGGGACATGGTCCAGCTGAGCTCCACAGGCTCCTGGTGCCTAGCCCATGACAGGCCCTCTCTTGCCGCCAGCTCCTCTCCAACCTCCTCCCTGGGTGGGTGATCTCCTGCCTGTACCTCCCACTCTGCCACTTTCCTCAGAAAACCTCTCAGCATCAAGTCCTCTCTCCCTGGGCTCCGAGTTCCGCTGTCACCTACGGTGGGAACCAGGCCCACAACCAGGGTGTGGGGGTACGTGGCGGCATTGTATTCCTGGGGTATTACCACCCATCAGCAGGTGACATGTAGGGTGACAGGACCACTGGGGAGTCACCCTTGAGGCCTCCCTGCCCTGGGCTGGACACCCATCACCGAGAACTAAGCCTCCCAAGCTCTCTAAACAGGTGACCGGTCCCTCTGTTTGCAATTCAGAATAAAAGGTTACAGAACACTAATTTTGTTCAAGGACCCCAGCAGGCTGAGAACGCAGAAAGATCACATAAAGGTCCTTTGTCCCAGCCACTTCTCCTTTGCTCAGAAAGCCTGGCCCCCAGATCCTGGTGCAACCCCAGTAGGCTCCGAGGGGCCTGGAAACCAACCCCAACAGTGGCAGCTGGTCAGCACCCCTCATCATACACCTCATGTTAACACCGTGCAGAAAGTGTCTGGCCCTCACCTCTCCAAAGACAGGCCGGACCAGCGTGGATAGGCACTGGGACCTCGGCTGCCTCTTGACAGGCTCCGCTGACTGCAAGGTCAAGGCCAGGGCAGGGTGAGCAGGGCAGAGAAGACTGCGCGCTCCCAGGGGGCAGGTGTGCTCCCTCCCCCAAATTTCTGTGCTCCTTACAAGGCAAAGCCTGGGGAAGCACCCACCCCAGGGTACCTGCCACCCCCGAAGCAGCTCCCCCAGAAGCAGCTCCCCCACCCGCCTGGCCAGGTCAGACCTTTTGGGGGCCATGCAGGGCAGTCCCCTTGTGCAGTTTGCTGTGCGGGCTTGGCCGGATGGTGGGGGGGAACGTCCAGATGGGACCCTGCTCTCCGTCCTCAGCATCTGCATCACTGGAGCAGAAGACGAAGGGCTGTGAGGGTCCTCGGGGCTGAGGGTCCCAAGTCCCACACCTTCTTGAGCCTCCCATTTATTTTGGAGGCAACCTCACGGCCCTAAATGCTACGTAGGCCCGCCTGGGCTTCAGGGGCCCATGACCGTGAGGCTGTGCCCCGTCCACAAGGGCCCCTACATGTCCGAGTCCTCGGAGCTGGACTCCTCGCCGTGCCCCTCTGACTTCCAGCGCTTGTAGCGGTCGATGAGCTCGGTGAGGAAGGAGGTCTTCTTGGTGTAGCGCGCGAGGAACTTGTGCTTCAGAAGCTCCTTGGCAGTGGGCCGCTGCAGGGCAGAAGGACGCAGATCACCGGGTGTCAGGGACATTGGAGCTCTGCCTTCGGGCCCCAGGGCTCCCTGCTCCCCGGGGCACCTGGTGGGAAGAGGCAACTGGGGGGGACACGCCTTCCATCCCCGGGTGTACCCACTCCACAAGCTTCTCTAGAGCTAGCTCCTGGCAGGTCCCACCCAGATCAGGAAGGGCTTAGGGCGGGGGACGGGGGGGGTGGGGGAGGCACCTGGCCCAGGGAAGGGGCCGGGTTTCAGAGCAGCTCAGGCCCCTCCCAGCCCACCCCAAGAGCCAGAGCTTACAAATCGGGGGTCTTTGTTGAGGCAGGCCTCCACAAACTCCTTGAAGGGCTTGCTATGGTGGCCCTCCAGGGTGGGCGGGCTGTTCTTGGGGATCAGGAACAGGACGCGCATGGGGTGGAGGTCAGAGTTCGGAGGCTCGCCCTTGGCCAGTTCAATGGCTGTGATCCCCAGTGACCAGATGTCAGCCTGGACAGAGACCCAGACAGGACATGGCTGCTGGGGGTTCCCCAGGCTGTGCCACGGCCACCCTCCTCCCTACCACTGTGCCCACCTTGAAGTCGTAGGCTGACTGCTTGATGACCTCGGGTGCCATCCAGAAAGGGGTGCCCACAAATGTATTCCTCTTGATCTGCGTGTCCGTGAGCTGCCCCGCCACCCCAAAGTCCGCCAGCTTCACATCACCCTGCTCTGAGAGCAGCACGTTGGCAGCTGCTCAACACAGGACAGCGGGTGTCACCCTCAGCCCCGTACCGGGCCCCACCCTGCACACAGCTGCCCGAGGAAGCACACCGCCACCTGGGGACACCAGCTCATCCATTTCAGGGATCTGAGCTTTCCTCTCCAGCCAGCGGGCCAGAGACCCGGGTGGGTAGCTGAATGCACAGGGGGCCCCAGTGTCTCATGACAAACCCCGGGAGCAGAGCCACGGCATGACAGGCAGAGGGAACTCTGACCCTTGGCCTCACGCTCCCCACAGCCTCCCTGGCTTAGCAGGGCTGGCTGCCAGGGTGGGGCAGACATTCGGATGGGGGACCACGGGCGAGGACTGTCCTTCCTCACAAGGTTGCAAAGTTAGCGTTGGCCCTGTACAGGAATAGGCGACTACTGTCTATTCGACAGAACTGCTCAGTTTCCAACGCCAGGAAAGAGTCGAGGCCGGAAGCGTCAAGCTACAGGGTCCCAGGCCCCCAGCAGACCCAGATGCACCCCCTCACAGTGACCTGCCACCTCCCACCCCGGCACTTCTAAGGTCGGGGTGGGGGCACAGGGACCTTTGATATCTCGGTGGATCTTGCGCTCCGAGTGCAAGTAGTCCAGGCCCTTTAGGATCTCCCGCAGGATGGTGGCGATGTAGGTCTCCTCCAGGGGGCCAGGTTTGAGCTGCAGAGGAAGTGTGGCAGGGCCTCAGGCACCCCCAAACACAGACCAGCCCTTCCTTCCATGCCCCTCCAGACCCATTGCCAGGGCCCTAACTCGACCCCCTCTCTACCCAGGGAGGGGCTACCCTGTGGACAGCAGGGACCTCCTATTCCCTGAACAACTCCTGGATGAGAAGAAGCCCCACACACAGAGCCAGGTGGGAGTAGGGGAGACTCTTGAGAGCGCATACCCTGCTTTCTTCTTTCTTGCAAAGGCGGTCCCGGCCACACTGCTGGGCCTGTCTGCCTGGGGGCTCCTACTTGCCTGCACCCCACAGGCGCAGGACCCCTTTAGCACGAGCAGCAGAAAGGGACCGCCAATAGCAGTTTGTGCTTGGCCTTAAATGGCTCCTAACCAACACGTAATACACCAGAACAGCAAGGGAGAGGCGGCCGGGGGTCCCCAGTGGTCTGGAAGTGCTGCCAGGACAGCCCCACAGCAACCTTCTTCTGTCTGCTCCTGCCCACGGCAAGCTGCCCGCTGCTGCCCACCGTTGCGGCCTACACCTCACCAGGTCCAACGCAGAACCGCCGCCCAGATACTCCATGATGATCCACAGCTTCGTGCTCTGGGATCAGAGAAACACCTGTCAGCACGGGGCAGAGAACTAAGCGGGACAGCGGGGCAAGGCCCCCAGGACACACTCTCCCCAGCAGCAGTGACTTGGGCCTCCAGCCCCTCAGGGACCCACCACAAGAAGGCCCCACCAGCCCCATTCAGCTCCCCTCACATCAAACCCCCAATGCAACCACTTTGCAGATGGACCAGTGGCCAAGTCCCCTATGCCGACGCCCCATCAAAAACCAGACCGGGAAGATGGCAGGCCCAGTCAGCACTCGGCCTCCACGTACCTGCACCCCAAGCATCCCCCTTCCCCCTGGGCTCCGGCTGCAGGGGTCCTAGAGTGCCCCCGGCAGGGCTTCCCAGACACTGTCCCATGGGGACTGCCCCAGTCCTGGAGATGCCCACAGCCAGGGGATGGGTCACCATGGCCCCTTCACAGCTAACCAGACCCTACTCACATCCCACATGCCCACCTGGCCCTTGGGGCAGCTGTTTTTGGGTGACCCACTCTACTGTGAAGTTGGGTCTATGTTCAACTGCTGCGGTCCCTCACCTTTCAGACCAGGCCTCTCCACCCCACTGTCCCCCAGCGGCAGGGGCAGACCCAACCAAGGCCTTCTGAGCAGGTAGAGGGGCTTCCAGGGGCCCCCTAGCTCCAACCACATGGAACACTGGGCATTATCACTCAAGCCCTCCAGACACAGGCTGGGCCAGGGTCGGCTGTCCCCAGCCTCCAGCTAAGCAGGCCCAGCACAGAGCCCGCCCACCAGGCACCTTCAGGTAGGAGCCGAAGTAGCGGGTGATGTACGGGCTGTCACACTGGCTGAGCACGGTGATCTCCTGCTGAATGTCCTCGATCTCGTCCTCAGCCTCCTCCAGGTCGATGATTTTGATGGCCACCACCTCCTTGGTGCGGTTGTCAATGCCCTTGTACACCTCCCCAAAGGAGCCCTTGCCGATACGGTCCAGCTTGGTGAAGAGCTCCTCTGGGTCCACGCGCGAGTGCTGCGGGGACACGTGGCGGGCAGCCGGTCAAGGGGGTGGCAGGACGGGCCGAGGTGACCATCCCCAAAATGAGGAGCCAGGGAAATCACCCACATTCTCTTCTTTCTTCTTTTATCTCTTTTTGTTCAGAAAAACTAAATGTACCCTCCACACAAAGGACAAGATCCTCTGGGAGCAGAGCAGCCCGGGCCCTGGGCAAGGGCTCAGGGCGTGGAGAGGTAGGAGAACCATAAAGGGCCCACACATGGGGAGGACCAAGTGAGGCACAACACATGTAAAGGGACATGGGGACAGTGAGGTCATCCCGTGCAACAGTGGGGATGGCAGCAAGGTCATCCCCTATGACAGCGGGGACAATAAAGCTGTCCCATGCAACCGTGGGGACAGCGAGGCCATCCAGTGCGACAGCAGGGAACAGTGGGGACAACAGCGAGAGAGTCTCTCATGAACCACAGGCCTAGTTAGTAAGAACAGACCCGTGCTGCCTCTTCCCTTATAACAAACATGCCACACTAAAGCAAGCCTCGAGGGGTGCCTGGGTGGCTCAGTTGGTCTGCCTTCGGCTCAGGTCGTGATCCCAGGGTCCTGGGATCGAGCTCCGAGTCAGGCTCCCTGCTTGGCAAGGAGCCTGCTTCTCCCTCTCACACTCCCCTTACTTGTGCTGTCACATAAATAAATACAACCTTTTAAAAAAATAACATAAAATAAAGCAAGCCTTGAGATGTTAGTAGCAAGCGGAGATCCTCAGGGGAGGGGGGAGGAATGGGCGGCACTCACTCACTCTCCTGTGAGCCCAGAAGACTCAAACAACAAAGTCTATGAATTAAAACAGAAAACCCAGCACACATTATCTGGGTTTTCCCTGCACACCTGCAAGCCACACCCCTCAGGAAGGGCTCCCTTTCTCGCCCCCATCAGTCCTCAGGACAGCTACACGCTGACACCAGCACAGAGCTGAAAACCGATGCTCTCCTGGATGCTGAATCCCAGATGTACAAGCATCCCAGAAGACTGCACAGTCCCAGGGCTGAAATTCCAACAAGGCCTGAGGGGTGCTGAGTGGCTGGAACAGAGGGCACCTAGCCGTCTGAGCAGCAGGACACAGCCAACAGAGGGGTGCCCATCCGTGGCCTGAGACGGCTCAACGTGGGGGCTCCATGCAGGACGGCAACACCCCAGGGGGTCCCCAGCCCCTCTCCACATGGCTCCCTAGGCTCCCGAGAACACCGAGCCACTATGTTTTCAGAGTCGGAGGCAGTCGGCACAGTACCAGAGAGACAAGATGGGGCTGGGAGCCCTGGGACCCAAGCAGGGGTTTGGGGCCTGGGGCGAAGGTGAGGATAGGGCCTAGTGTCTTGTCCAGACAGGGGCAGAAAGGGCTTCCCCAGGCCCAGAGACTCAGACTCACAGAGAGTAGCCTCCGTCCCCACATCCCCAAGCACCTATCAACAAGGGGGCATCTTGGTGCCAACCTAGAGAGCTGAGGCATAAAAGGAAAACAAATCCCAGCTCAGCTTGCCTCATCAGCACTGAGGGCTCAGCCGGGCCCAGCCAGTTACGGAACGTGGCTGTCCTCAGGTCCTCACCGGGACCGGCAGTCCAGTCCCCAAGTCAGTGCACACGGCGGACAAGGCGCAGCGGATGTATGTGGCCAAGCTCTGGCGAGTCCTCAGAGCCACAGCTGCAGGCTTCAGAGGGACACAGAAAGCCGAGTGGCACTCAGGTCCCTCGTGCCCAGCTGCTGGGTAGCTCCGCTTCGGCTGCACATGCTCTGAAGGAAATCAGAGCACGCCAGGCCTGTGGCTGTGAGTCACAGCCGCTCAGTGGTCTTCATGGTGTGCATGGAGTGAGATCACAAGATCAGAACTCACCCAACTCAAGAGAGAGGCCTAGCATGGGGGGAGCCATCAGTTCCAGGACCACGGGCCACCAGCTGGCAGTCAGCACGAACATACCTTCCTGCCAAGGCAGAGCCATCTCTGCCTCCGGTGGGGGGAGCTCACCATCCCATGCTCAGTCCCAGGCTTCTCAGGGAAATGTGGTCCAGGACATAGTCCCTGAGGCCCACATGGCCCCTTCCCACCTTCCCAAAGGCTCCTTCAGTTCGCTCAGCCATCGTCCCCTATTCAGTGCCCCACCCCCACCCCCAGAGTGCAGTCTACCATGCCGGAGCCAGACAGGCTACCTCAGCCCCATGGGACACCCCAAGAGCAATGCCCAATAACTCCAGTCCATCTGGTGCCGTGACAGCGTCCTCTGTCGCTGGAGAGAAAGTCCCCCTCCTTAAGGCGGCCTCAGAGAAGAGCTGGAGGAGGCAGGGCTGACACCCAGCAGCACCAACAAGCCCCAGAGCACACCCCAGCCTCTCAAGGTCCCCTGCCCCCTGCTGAGAACCCCACGTCAGTCCCCACCCAGGTCCGAAGGTGTCTGTCTGACCCACCACAGCAACCCGACTAGGGAAACCCCCTGATGAGGCACTCATACCTCCACTCGCCTGGGAGAACACAGGAAACCTGCAGTCAGAGTTCCAGGCCCTAACCCCCAATTCTCACCCTCCTGGAGTCCCCACCACTGCAGGCCAGTCAGCTCAGCAGACAGCGTGACAGGAATGCCCCTGCCTAGGACCCTCACACAACAAGCATACCACAGGGTCCCTGTGTTTGCAGCTCCAGCAGGAAGGAAAGGCAGGCAGCTCCTGGATCTGGGCTGCTTTTCTAGGCCTTTTTCTAGATCTGGGGCCACCACCTGGCAGCAAGTCTGCTGTTCATGTCACCCCACAAAATGAAGGGAGTGAAGCCATTCCCAGACAGCACCCAACAGGCGGGGCAGCCATAGTGCCAGGACACCTGCAGCCATTCTGGCCCCGAGGGCAGGAACTAGCGAGGCGGAGGGGAGATGACTGCGGCGGGAGCACAGGCTGTGGGGAAGCAGGACCCACACAGTCACAATGACCACTGCCTCCAGAGAAAACCAGGCTTCCCGTCACTGACAGAGGCCGAGCCTACTGCCCTCTGAAAGGACAGAAGGCTTCCTTCCCCTGGGGTCCCTTCCCCAGCTCCTCCCACCTGCACCCCCAAAGCAGGTGTGACCTGGCCACCCAGCCCTGACACCAAGCACCATAGGCCCACAGGGACAGATGTGGCTCACAGCTCCAATTTCTCATCCTGGGACCCACGGGAACTACTCCCACAGCATTTTTTTTCTTCCTGTATTCCAAGAAGGAAAATAAGAATGGTAAAGGATATTTCTGTTCCACTTCCAGAAGAAATGAAGCCTTGAAGACAGATCCTGCCTTCTGATTACGGGACAGCTGAGAGCTTCAGCCCCACACAAACTTGGATTTGAAGCCTCAATCTAACACTTTTTAGCCAACGAACCTTTCTAAGCATCAAGTTCTTAAATCTAGGGTAACAAGAGTCCCTGTGATAAGGGTGCTGGAGGAATTACAGAAGATAAAACACATAAAAGGCTTAGCACAAGGAGTGACGGCCTCTAACGCCCTATTAATGTGTCCTGGATGCTTAAGTGTCACGTAGGTGAGTGTTTTTTTTTTTTTTCCCAACTCAGTTCTTTTTTCTAGTTAGCACCTTTGCATCTGAAGAATGGAAATAAATCCCGGAGCCCATGACACGTGGTCGCGTGGCATCGTGTGGAGGTGGGAACAATAGTGGTGGGAGTTACAAGGTGGGGCTTGACGAAGTCACTCAGCACATGCCCCACTTCCTCCCCAGGTGCCTTCCCCGCAGCTCCTGTCACTCACCAGAACCAGGACTAGGCTGAGTCCCGGGCACCAACTCTGTCCTACGCTCCCAAAAACAAGCTGGAGGCCGACTTTCCTACAGTGTCACAGGCATGTGGTTTACCAGAAACCAGTGTCAAAACGAATGAAGAACCTGCTAGCTTTGCTGAGCATGGGTCAGCAAGGCCCGGTCCCCGTGTGCTGGTCCAGGATGCCCTGCTCAACCCTGGGTCTGGAGCTGAGCCCCTCTCTGGCTCCTCTTCCCCCAAGTCTGGTCCATAGGACTCCTGCTCCTCCCTCATTACAGTTCCCCCCCAACCCCCCGCACTCAGCACTCAGAGGGAAGCAAAGGGTGCTGACCATCCCAACCCCAGCAGTCCGCCTAAATCTTGCCCAAGACAACTCTTCAAGGAGAACAGAGCCAAGCAGGGAAGAAAATCTGGCTGTCGGAGTGGTTTCCTCGATTTCACGTCAGCCTCAGCTTACGCTTGTTTTGAAGTAACAGGAGGGGGTACAGACGACCAGCCCCCATGCTGGCTGCCCCGACCCTACCCTCCCAGTGCCAGCAGTGGGTGCTTGCTCCAGGCACACTCAGGGCACACCACGGAAGGCCCCTGAGGTCAGCAGGTTAACATATAAGGCCAGACACCTCCAGGAGGCTCGGGATGGGGAAGGGCAGGAATGATCAATCAGAAACGACGCACAGCAGGCACCTTCCCCACAAGACTTCCAGCCCAGGTGACACAGGTTCTTCCCAGCATCACTCTCATCCCCCTCAAGGGAGACTCTAGCCCTCAGCATAACGCTACTCAGTCACATCCCAGCTCCTCCTGCCTGCCTGTTCACAAGGAGTCCCCCCAGCCTCTGCCCCAGCCAAATGTGGCCACCCTGGTCCAGTCCCATGGTCTAGTGTGGAACCCGACCTTCCAAGACCCTCCCAATGGGAAGATCCAGGTTCCCAACGAGTCCCGCCCCAGCGGCCCAGGCCTGCGCCTGGGATAAGGCTCTGCAGGCACTCCACGGTCCTCCACGGGAGCTGCCTCCACAAGTCTGTGCCCCCCCGAACGGCTCCCGGGCCCGGGGATATGCATCACCCGGGTCCCGACCAACGTCTGCCCTTTGGCCCCGCTCCTTTGTGGGCCCCGCGCTTTGGGAAGCCCAGGACGAGTTTCAGGAGAGACACCCCTTAGTGACACAAATGCTGGCCAGTGCTCCGGTCTCTGGAGTTCGGGCGGGCCCCTCGCTCCCCAGAAACCCCAGAAACCAGTCTTACCTGGTTGGCAAATCCCCTGAGGTGAGCCATGTCTGCGATGCCCTCAGACCATCCGTGGCGGCCCCAGGACGCCCCGAGGTCCCGCCTGGAGACTCTGGAACCCGGCTTCCTCGCTTCAATCAACTGGAAGGAGAGCAGGCCCGCTCCACGCTCCACTGGGACGCACGGGGCTTCCCCGGGCCAGGCGCCCCCACCCATGTCGCCCCTTGAGGGCCTCACCCACCCGGCCCGCTGCGCCCCCCCAGGGCCGCGTGCCCGATCCCCCTGAGGCCCGCTACGGCTGAGCCCCGCCCCCAGCGCCCTACCCGACCCAAACCCCGCCCCTCCCCGCGCCCGCCCCCCCCCACCAGCCCCGCCCGGGTCCCTCAGCACCGTCCACCCGCCCCACGGTCCCTACTGCTCGACCCTCTCCCACCGCCCGGCCCCCTCCTCAACCGCCCCAGGCGCGGGCCCACCCGGCAGCGCGCCCACCTCCGGGGGGCTCCATCCCGGCCTCCCCCGTCCCGCTCCTCAGTGCCCGCGAAGGCTCCCACCCGCAGCCTCCTCTCGCCCGGGGATACCCGGGCCCTCTAGCCCGCGAAGCAGCGGCAGTGGCGGCGGTGGCCGGAGAAAGCCCAGCGGCGTCGACGGCAAGAGCGGTGCGCGATGACGTAACTCAGTGCGGGTTTCTCTGGGACACCGAGTCCCACCGCTCGCTCCGGGTTCGGGTGTCTGCCGGCGCTGGACTACAACTCCCGCCAAACCTCGAGGCAGGGCAGTGTCGCGGGGCTCTCTGGGACTCGGAGTCGGGCTTCCTGAGCGGCTCTAGACCACGTCTCCCAGCAGGCCCTGGGGAGGGGCGCGCCTGGAGGCGGGGCCAGGTGGGGGCAGAGCAGCCTAGGGTTGGGGCCGCCCAGCGCGGTGCATGCCCCCACCCCCTTCTCCCTCCCGCCCTCCTCCTCCTGTTCTCCCCTCGCCCGCGCATCCCCACCTGTCTCCATCCCCTCCCACTCTCGCTCCGTCCTCCCTCCCAATACCCTGCATCCCCATCTGCCCTTTCCTCCCCTTACCCCCACCCCCTTTCTGTCCTCCGTCCTGGTCCCTTCCATCCACCTCCCCTCCCTCTGCTCTTCATCCTCTCCTCACTCCCCTCTTTCTCCCTCCTCTGCTCCACCATGGAGGGCATTTGGTGATGCCCTATTCTGTAGGCTGTGGCCAGTTGGGCCACCCAAGTATGTCTGGAGGGACTGACTGAGAAACAGTGTGGGGCACACTAGCCACGGACTACTGTTCAGCTCGCAAAAGGAAGGACATTCTGACACCTGCTGTGACATGGGCGAACCTAGAGGACGTCACTCTAAGTGCAGCAAGCCAGATACAGAAGGGCGAATACTGTACGGTTTGCACATATATGAAGTCCCTAAAGGAGCCAAAATTATAGAGATACAGAGTATATATGGTGGGCATCAGGATCTGGGGGAGGGAAAATGGGGAGTTAATGTTTAATGGACACAGTTTCTGTTTTGCAAGACAAAGAGTTGTGAAGATTGGTTGCACAACAGTGCAAATGTACTGAGAACTGTTAAGATGGGGGACACCTGGGTGGCTCGGTCAATCAAGCTTCTGCCTTTCTGTCTGGGTTGTGATCCCAGGCTCCTGGGATGGAGCCCGCTTGGGGCTCCTTGCTTGGCGGGGTGTCTGCTTCTCCCTCTGCCTGCTCTGCCTGCAGCTCCCCCTGCTTGAGCCATCTCTCTCCCTCTCTCTCTGACAAATAAAATCTTTTTAAAAAAATTAAAAAGAACTGCTAAGATGGTAGGTTTTATGTTATATGTATTATATCACAATTTAAAGGGGGAAAAAAAAAGAAATAGAAAAGGAATTAAGTTCTGACACATGTTACATGAACCTTGAAAGCATTATGCCAGGGGTGCCTGGGCAGCTCAGTTGGTGAAGCAACCATCTTTGGCTCAAGTCGTAATCCCTGGGTCCTGGGATCAAGCCTCCCTCTGCCACTCCTCCCTCCCCTCCCCCCACCCCGCGCCCCTGCCTTGCTTGTGCTGTATCTCTTTATCAAATAAATAATTAATAAAATCTTTTTTTAAAAAGAAAAAAAAAACATTATTCCGGGAGCACCTGGGTGCCTCAATTGGTTAAGCATGTGACCCTTGGTTTCAGCTCAGGTCATGATCTCATGGGTCATGGATTCTTTCCCTTTGCCCCTCCCCCTACTCACGCATGCACACACACACACTCTCTCTCTCTCAAATGAATAAATAAATCTTTAAAGAAAATTATGCCAGGTAGATGTAGTGAAAAGAAGGGCCATCTGTACCCCAATGTTCATAGCAGCAATGGCCACAGTCACCAAACTGTGGAAAGAGCCAAAATGCCCTTCAACAGACGAATGGATAAAGAAGATAGGGTCCATATATACTATGGAGTATTATGCCTCCAACAGAAAGAATGAATAACCAACTTTTGTATCAACATGGATCAGACTAGAGGAGATTATGCTGAGTGAAATAAATCAAGCAGAGAAAGTCAATTACCATATGGTCTCACTTGTGGAGCATAAGGAATAACACGGAGGACATTGGGAGAAGGAGAGAAGGGAGTTGGGGGAAACAGGAGGGGGAGAGGAACCATTAGAGACTGTGGACTCTGAGAAACAAACTCAGGGTTTTGGAGGTGAGGGGTGTGGGGGGTTGGGTGAGCCTGGTGGTGGGTATTAAGGAGGGCACGTATTGCATGGAGCACTGGGTGTGGTGCATAAACAATGAATCTTGGAACACTGAAAAAATGAAGTTTAAGTAAAAAAAAAAATTATGCCAGCAGACTTAAGCCACTCACAAAGTGGAAAATGTTATATGATTACATACATATGAGGCATCAAGAATAGGCCAATTCAAAACACAGAAAGAAGAGAGGTTTCCAGGGCCTGGGGAGGGGAATGGGGAATTATTACTGAAAGGTCCTCCACTAATGGGTCCGTGATTAAAGGAGCAAGACTGATACAAAGCA
Source organism: Martes martes (assembly GCF_963455335.1). Lineage (NCBI taxonomy): Eukaryota > Metazoa > Chordata > Mammalia > Carnivora > Mustelidae > Martes > Martes martes. The sequence continues at coordinate 149,700,211 of NC_137890.1, read as the reverse complement.
AAGGCCAAGCAAAGCTTTATTTCGAGCCAAGCATTGAGAATCAAACCGACTGGCCAGAGCCGCCCCTTACAAAGAGGCGACCTCTCTCTGCCTTACAGACTAGCTTTTAAGGGCAAAGGCCATGTGGTTAGGCCTGGCCACACACAGGTGGCCAATGAGATTGTAACACACAGAGAAATCTGCACAGTCATGCTAGGTCACACATAAGTGACCACTCGAATTACAATTTACCCTAGTAGATATTTGAACCAGTCTATCACCTTGGTCAGAATTGGCGCCCAAAAGGCAGGACCCACACTCCTTGGTAGCTAGGGAGACAGTACGTGCCCCCACTGATTGGATACCTCCACCTGGCCTGACCCACCCTTGTATTTGGGCTTTGTTACCCAGGACTGGTTTCCCGGGCTTGCTTTTAAGTAAGTCCCCTGTCGGGGAGGGGAGGGGGGCAGGGGCAGTTTTACTGCATAAACAACAAAATGACTGTTTAATCCAAGATGGAATCCATCTGGCTAAATAGGCCCTTACAATTACTTATTAGGGACAAAGTTTCTGTTCGGGGTGATAGAAAAAAAAAAGTCCTAGAAATAGTAGTGATGGTCACACAACATAGTGAATTTACTTAATGCCACTGAACTATACATTGCATATTTTATGTTTTGTGTATTTTTAAAAAGATTTTCTTTATTTACTTGAGAGAGAAAGAGAGAACACACAAACAAGGGAGGGGCAGAAGGAGAGAGAGAAGCAGGCTCCCAGGGAGCCTAATGCAGAACTTGATCCCAGGACCCCAGGATCATGACCAAAGGCATATGCTTAATTGACTGAGCCAGCCAGGTGCCCTGTCATGTGTATTTTACTACAAATAAAGAAACACAGTGATAAAATGGACCTCAACAGGTTTTTAAATTTTGCTTTCAGAGCGACACTGCTAAGATAAGGAACAGACATCCTACAAGACTGGGAGAAAAAAAACTGCAAATCACACTTCCAACTGTATATAGATGTAGATATATATATATATATGTAGATATATATATATATCTAGATATCTAGATATATATAGATGTATATATATCTATATATAGATGTATATATGTGTATATATACATATACATATATACATATACATACATATAGATGTATATATATGTATATATAGATATATAGAGAGATGTAGATATATATCTACATATATATACAGTTGTATATGTATACATATATATACAGTATATATACATACACACACACACACACACACACACACACATATATATGTATATGTGTGTGTATGAAATTTAGAAAGAGCTTTCCAAACTCAACAGTTAGAAAACAACCCAGTTTCGGGCACCTGGGTGGCTCAGTGGGTTAAGCCTCTGCCTTCGGCTCAGGTCATGATCTCAGGATCCTGGGATTGAGCCCTGCATCAGGCTCTCTGCTCAGCAGGGAGCCTGCTTCCTCCTCTCTCTCTGCCTGCCTCTCTGCCTACTTGTGACTTCTCTCTCTCTTACTCTGTCAAGTAAATAAATAAATAAATTCTTAAAAAAAAAAAGAAAGAAAGAAAGAAAACAACCCAATTAAAAAAAAATTGAGACGAGGCTTGAACAGCATAGCACTGAAGAGGACATATGAATGGTAAAACCACACGGATGGGTGCTCACCATCATTAACTATCAGGGAAATGCAAATTAAAACCATAGTGAGGTACTATCTACATACATATTAGAATGGCTAAAATAAAAAGAAATTTAAAATTTAATAAATTGGGTATCTGACTGGCTCAGTTGGTTTGGTATCTGACTCTTGGCCTCAGCTCAGGTCTTGATCTCAGGGTCATGAGCTCAAGACCAGTAAATTAAAGGGGCGCCTGGGGGGCTCAGCCAGTGGAGCGTCCGACTCTTGGTTTCGGCTCAGGTCGTGATCTGGGGGGTGGTGAGATCGAGCCCCGCCTTGGGTTCCACACTCAGCAGAGTCAGCTTAAGATCCTTTCCCCCTCTTCCCTTCTGCTGTTCTCCCCCACTGTGCATGCTTGAGTACTCTCTCAAATAAATAAATAAATAAAATCTTTAAATAAAAAAGATTGGCTAAAATAAAAACTACTGACAGTAGCAAGTGCCCTAATTTTCCCAGGAGCTTCCCAGTTTTAGCACTGAAATTCCTGCATCCCTGCAAACCCCTCAGTCACCAGGGAGAGGACGCAGAACTGGAGCTCTCATAGGGTGTAAATGGTCGGAATGTAGAACGGTGCAGCCACTCTCGACATCCGGACGGTTGCTTAAGTCCACCCTACACCTTGCATGTGACCCCGACTTCCTAACCCTGTCTACTTATCCTAGAGAAATGAGTTATCTTCACAGAAAAACAGGAGTATGAATGTCTACAGCATGCCTATTTACAGCCCCCAAATGGAGATAAGCCAGAAGCCCCCCAGTGGGTGAGTGAGTGGTCCACCCACGCCAGGAATACTATGGTTACATGCACAACCCTGGTGAGCCCCCTCACGGAGCACGCCCACCCATCGCAGAGCTCCCTTGCAGAGCCACCCCCCACCCGTGGAGCCCCCTCGTGGAGCCCTCCCCCCACTGACGAACCCCTGTGTCTCGCAGACCCGCCTTCCTCCCACAGAGCCCTCTGTCTTGTGGAGCCCCCTCACCCCCAGGGCCACCCCAGCACCCTGTTCTCTTCTATGACCCCCCCCCGCTGTGAGCTCAGCAGGTGTACTATGCTGTGACCCTGCCCCAGGCAGTGGTCCCCCCATCCTTCCCACCCCGCCCCTGGGAAGGCGGCCTGGATCCTGCCTCTCCTGGCCCAGAGCTCGAGGCTGGGGGTCCTGTGGGGCAGGAATGCACAGGCGTCTGTCTGTCCCCAGAGTTTCCCCCCACCCACACTGCTACAGGATGGGAAGCAGGGCTAGGGGCTCATTCTGGGGGACTGCACGTTTTTCCTCTGGCAGGCAGCCCCCTCTTCTGTCCAGTGACCCAGGTGCGTGAGGCTGTAAGCCCGCAGCCCACCCAGTGCCCTGATGGAGCGGGGAGCCCAGGCTTCCAGGTTCAGAATGCGCTGGGTGGGGAAAGAAGTGTTGGGGAGGGGGGATCTGGGGAGATTTCCCGGACTTCACAGAATAGCTTCTCTCTCCAACAGAGGCTATGCCTGAGGGACAGGAGCCCAGGTGGCCAGAGCTTGGTGCCACCCCCTTGAGATGGGACTTCTCTGCCTGGGCTCAGATTTTCCTTAGCATCTGGAGGCCCACTGGCCTTAGGTGAGTGTTTTCTCTCTCTGGGGCCCCTTCCAGGCCTGTCTCAACTCTTCATGGCCTAGAATGATCCCACTGGCCCAGTGACCCAGGTACAGGGTCAGAACCCCTGCTCTGGGGCCCAGGGTTGGGGTGAGATGAGCCAGAAGCCTCTGCTCAGACACGTGGGCTCTTTTGGACAATGTCCAGTCGAACTGACTCATCTTGGGAGGGTTCCAGAAGCTCACCCTGTCCAAAGGGCCAGTGGGCTGGCAGCAGGGGCGGGACGGGGTGGATGGGGAGAGAGTAGACCAGAACCACCTCCCTAGGTGGGAGGGATCGAGCAGTTTGGGCACTTTACCTTGCCCCTGGGTGTAGGTCCCAGAGGGGACTCTCCAGGCCTCTCAGACTTTAAACCAGGCAGGGATGAGAGAATGTGGAGGCCACCATGGGGGGGGCTGGAGGGGGTGAGGGGAACAGCCTTGCTCCCTCTCCTAGGGACACAGACTGCAATGAGGGGAAGGTGCAGATGGCTGAGCCCATCCCTAGGGGCTTCCCTGTCACACAGTGGTCACCCAACAGCCTTGATCCCGAAACCCAGTGGATGAAGAGAATGGGAAAGAGGAGGGTGTTACGGGCCTCGGCCAAGTATTACCACTTGGGTCCCTGGGGTCTCTGCCTGATCCCTTGGCCTTTGCTTCTGCTCACCACCCACTGGCTTGGTACGGGGGGGGGGGGACACCCCTCCGTGGGCCTCAGATTCTCCTCTGTCCAGGGGAGCCTGGGGCCCTCTTCAGGTCATGATTGAAGCCCCAGCTGCACACAAACTGTCCCTGGGGGTCCCCAGGACTAGGAGGGTGAGCGGGGCCCCAGGTCTCTCTTCTGAGCAGAGGCAGCTTTGAGAGCAACCCCGGGAAGGCCTCACATTCCAGCTCTCGGGATGAGGCCAGGGCGGCCACAGAGAAGGGCAGGAGTTTCCCATGCACGCTTGTCTGCCTGTCAGAGCACTGTGGAAGAGGACTACCCACTGAAGGGGGGTGGATGAGCGAGGGGACCCCCACACAGCCTCCCCAAATGTAAAGGGAGGCCATGCAAACACTCACCATGCACTACTGAGTGAAAAAACAGATTTTAGGACTACACCCTAATTTTGTAACCATATGGATACTATTTTGAACTGAGAGGATTTTTGGACTATGCACAGTGATGTGGATCTTAAATTTTATTTTTATTTGCTTTTCCAAGCATACTTTAGTGACCCGGTTTTACTCTTGTACTCAGAAAAATGGCTTATCTGTGGCTTCTGGCCAAGACTTTGAAATCTCAGAACAACGAGGATTATTTCAAAACAACATATTCATGAGTAAAGTAGGCCTCGGGATCCCAGGAACATGGCTGGTGTAGTTCCCTGGGCCTGCCCCCCATGGGCTGCAGGGTGAGGGCCCCGGCTGGCCCTGGGGAGCTGAATCCCACCCCGCCCCGACAACAGCAGCCTGGGGAGATCACCTGGGTCAAGGTCTTCTGTACCCCTACAGACAGTAAGTCTTCACCTTCCAAGACTGAATTTAAGTTTTGGAAACATTCAAAGCCAGTTTGGTGCTTCCTAATGGGCTGCCCACCTCTGCCTCCCATCCAGCTTCCCAGATGCCGGTAGCCGGCTTCTTCTGTCTCTCTGGACACAGACCAGGCATCAGGCTCTAGGTCCCATACTCGTTTTTCCCTGTGCCCTGTGGATGAGCTCAGACGCCTTGGCCAGGTTTCGGTGTTTGGATCCTGGCAGTGGGGTTCCACAGGGGACAAAGCTCTCCTCCGTGAAGTGGCCCAGACGCAGAACTTTAAGGACGCCCCTTCTGCTGACCCAGCAACTCTGAGTCCAGCATCAGCACTGAGAAAATACAGAGGCACGATTTCGCTCAACAGGGGCACAGGTGCAAACACCTCAAGTACCCAGTGATAGCCGCAATTAAATCACACTTCCAAACTCCCAGGGAACATGGTGCAGAGGCCTCGAACTGTCGAACTGGAACTGTCGTTGGTAATACATCGTCATGACTGAGCAAAACGCTCCCAGCCACAGAGCAAGTGGGAAAACTTCTACCCTGCTCCCTTCCTTTCTCCCTCATTCCCCTCCCCTCTCTTCCCTCTTCCTCCCCCTGTGGTTGGATAGGAATGTGTCAGACATTTATAAGCTTGGCCTGTGAGCCAGATTATGAATCTTTCATGCAAATTCTTTATTTTTTCTATACTTTCCAGACTTTAACAATGCCTCTGTCTTACTCTTAGACTAGGCTCCCCCAGGGTGGGGCAGCAGATCAGCTCCCAAAGCGTCCACCTGCCCTCCCCAAGCAGGCTCTAACGCAGCCCAAACACAGGCAAGCTCACAACCACACGCTCCAAGCACACGCCTTTCCTGTGGCAACTGTAACACAACGCCACACACTGAATGGCTGAAAACAACACGTCAGTACTATAATGGTTCTGGAGGCAAAAGTCTGGCGTGGGTCTCACTGGGCTAAAATCAAGGTGGTGCCAGGGCTCCTTCCTTCTGGAGGTTTCCTTGCTTTTTCAAGCTTCTAGAAGCCACCTGCATCCCTTGGTTCCTGTCCACCCCCCTACCCCCAACCCCTGCAAAGCCAGCCTCTCTCTGACCCTGTTTCTCCCAGACCCTGTGATGTAGCTCCTCTCTGAGCTGACCCTCCCTCCTCCCAGTTAGAAGGACCCTCGTGATGCTATGCCCACCTAGACAATGCAGGTGACGGCTGCCTCAGGACCTTCCATCGAAGCCCACCTGCAAAGTAACTTCTGCCACGTGAGCTGCAATGCACCAGGATTCGGCGGAGGACGGCTTCAGGGTTGTTGCTGAGCTAGCACACCACGCGGGGAAGATGCACCCACACACAGACACACACAGACACACAAGCACACACAGTCACATGCAGAAACACACACAGACACCCACACACAGACACATGCAGACACACACAGACCATACACAGACACTCAGAGAGAAACACACAGACACACAAGCACACATAGTCACACACAGACACACAGACACACATGCAGACACATAGTCACACACACAGACACATAGACACATGCAGACACACAGACACACACATAGTCACACACAGACACACACACACACAGTCACACGCAGACACACACACACAGACACACAGACACACATCCACGTACAGACCACACAGACACATAGTCACACACTCAGACACATACACAGTCACATGCAGACACACACACAGACACACAAGCACACACTGTCACATGCAGACACACACAGAGACACACAGTCACGCACACACAGACACACACAGTCACACGTGGACAGACACACACACAAACACAAGCACACAGTCACACACACACTCAGACACTCGGACCAACATACTCAGACACACACTCAGACATAGACACACATACACTCTCACATACACAAGCACCTTACTCAGACACACACACACAGTCATACTCAGACACTCAGACCCACATACTCAGACACACACTCAGACACAGACACACACACATTCAGACACACACAGTCACACATGCAGATGCAACAGCACACACGGTCACACACAGACACTCAGACCCATGTACTCAGACACACACTCAGACACACACACAGATACACAATCACACACAGTCACACACAGACCACACACATTCAGACACACACAGTCACACACACTCAGACTACATACACAGAGATGTGCAGAGATATACATGGGGGAAAATTTCCCAAAAAACAAAGAGAAATGTGGGTTTTCAGGTTAGAATGGGTAATGAAGTCTTGACCTAACACACTGTAGTCAGTTTTAGAATTGTAAAGATAAAGACAAGTCTTAAAAACCGAGGGGGTTGGGTACTTGGGTGGCTCAGTGGGTTAAGCCTCTGCCTTCGGCTCAGGTCAAGATCTCAGGGTCCTGGGATCCAGCCCCACATCAGACTCTGTGCTCAGCCGGGAACCTGCTTGCTCCTCTCTCTCTGCCTGCCTCTCTGCCTACTTGTGATCTCTGTCTGTCAAATAAAGAAGTAAAATCTGAAAAAAAAACAACAACTGAGGGGGTTGAATGGCATCACTCATTGAGATATGCTGAGTCCTAATCCCGTCCTGTGAGCAGGATCCCGTTTGGACAGGGGGTCTTTGCAGGGGTCACCAAGTGAGGACGAGGTTATGTTGGAGGAGGTGGGCCTGGAAGGGGAGCTGTCCACGCCAACACACTGGCGGGAGGAAGGTCGCGTGGCAGTGGGCAGAACTTGCAGAGACACAGCTCCCAGCCGGGGACGGCAGGAGAGCCAGCAAGTGGCACAGCCAAGAGAGAGGCAAGGACAGACCCTCCCCGAGGACCACAGGGAAGCCAGCTCGGCTTACACCTGGAATCGGGGACTTGTGGCCTCTGGAACCATGAAGGAATCCCTCTGTGGTTCTGTGCCATGGGGTTTGTGGTCCTATGTTAGGGACCCCAGGTGATGAATAAAGGGATGGAGAAGGGAGGAGGGTCATAGCGGAGACAGGAACACAGAAGGATGGCTTTAGGCCTAGAGATCAAGAGTGGGGTCTTCCAGCTCTAGCCCAGAGCCGAGCTGCGGGCATCCCCTGCCACACAAGGGCTTAGGGTTTGCCCCATAAGCCCACAGAGATGGCCGGCACGGAGGCCCGGAGCACCGCAGCAGGACGGGTGGAAGGTGCTGGAGCCCCAGGCTGCCGTGGCGTGCAGGCGGATCCCTGTCTACGGTGTTGGCCAGCTCCTCCCTACACCCAGCTCTGACGACAGTGAGGGAACCGTGAACCTTGGGAGAGGGCTTAAAGACAAAGAAGAGCACAAAGTAGGCACTGGCAGAGGTGAGAGTTGAGCGTCCCCCTGGGGCGGCAGTGGACAGATGAGGACAGCCGGTGACTCCAGAGTGGTGCTGTCACCCTGTGTGCTGAGGCCACCGATCAGGCCTCTGGGGAGTCCCCATGGCGAGCAGCAGCCAAAGTGTCCTCCCAGGGCAGAAACCGTGTCCCTCCCAGCTCTCCCCGCAGCTCGGCCCACATACGGTCCTGGACCTGCTTCATTCTAGGAGCAACTTCCACGGAGACCCCTGTCCCGGAAGAGCGAGGAGGCAGAAACCTGCTCTGGCTCGTCAAGGTTCTGCCCCATGTGGCCTCATCACCCTACTCATGTGTCACGGGCCGAGGTGAGTCTCAGGGCCTGGCTAGACATCTGGGGCCAGGAGCGTCTACTCACCCCCAGCCCACAGGCAGGGATGGTGACCGTGACGGACTTGCCACTCTGGGAGTGTCTGAGTGTCACACCTTGGGCCCTGCCAGGGATGAGCAGCAGGGCCTGCCCCCCATGCCCCTTCCCTACTTCCCACAGCCAGGCTGGGCAGCCTTTCCCAAGCCTCCTGCCCCAAGGATCAAACAAGATCAGACCCTGGTCTCCAGAGAAACTGGGTCTAAGGGATTCCAGCTGTGGGGGCGTCAGGGACAGTGAGGCCAGGGGCGGGGTGTCAAGGAGAGGCTGCTCCAGGATGCTGCCAGACAGGGACCTCCCACCCTTACCCCAAGTAAGAGACCTGAGGTACCTTCTCAGAAGAAGTCAGACCTCCTCTCAAAGTCACCAGACTTGGTCCAGATACCCCATAAGGAGCTGCTGGACCTTCCTGGCCACCTGGGAGGACAGTCAAGGATCGCCTCCCTCCCAAAGGGAAGGACCAAATCATACAGGAGGTGGGGAGGGGGAGAAAGCAAAACAAGAAGCATGGGAGATGCTTCTTCCATCCAGAACAGGCAACTTTGTTGGGGCAACAATCGAAGAATGAGAAAGAAGAATCAGAATAGAGAGCCAGGAGGATAAAATTAACGAACTCTTCCAGAGACCAGAACCGAAGAGCAAGAGATAGAGCGTGAATATGGACAAGAGGGCGGAGTAGCCCAGAAGCAGGTGTGGGGTGGGGGCTACTCCCTCACCTTCCATGGTAGTGGGACCGAACCAGTGGGCAGACCCACTTGGGAGATCGCAGAGCTCCTCAGAGCCACAGTTTGAAATGAACCATGGGCTGGCAATGGTGCTTCTGGGGAGGGGACCCGGGAGGATGCTTTTCATCGAAATCCTCACAGAGCTATTACATTTTTTAAATCATGGGTGTGCATAATTTTCATTAAAGTACACAACAAATGCAAAAAAATGCATAAAACTAGAATTCATTGTGCCAAGTATCAATACACATATGAAGTGGTTAGAAGTATAAGAAATTTTTTAATTGCAAATGGACCCAACTTTATTTAATACATCATGAATAGGGGCGCCTGGGTGGCTCAGTCGGTGAAGCATCTGCCTTCGTCTCAGGTCATGATCCCAGGGTCTGGGATCGAGTCCCACATCGGGCTCCTTGCTCAGCGGGGAGCCTCCTTCTCCCTTTCCCTCTGCCTGCTGCCCTGCCTAAAGATTTCATTTGTTTATTTGACAGAGAGACAATGATCACAAGTAGGCAGAGCAGCAGGCAGAGGGAGAGGGAGAAGGAGGCTCCCCGCTGAGCAAGGAGCCCGATGTGGGACTCGATCCCAGGACCCCGGGATCATGACCTGAGCCGAAGGCAGCCAGCTGGAACCACTGAGCCACTCATACGTGCACATGTTTAACAGACAAAAGATTAACAGCCAGAATCTATAAAGACTGCACAAGCCAGTGAGAAAAATAAATACCCTGAAGGAAATGGGTGAATTCTGTGCCTAGAAAATGTCAAGAGCTCAGACGCCCCATAGCTGGGTGGAAGGCTGCCCGGGGCCACTTGGCAAGCAGGGAAGCCACGCACATCAAGACAAGGCAATATCGCCACTCATGCTGCTCACTTGGGCCGCTAACAGGGCTGCTCACCAGGCACATGGACACCTCTCACACATTTTATAACTTACAACACCAGGGCGCTGCAAGGGCAGTGGGGGCATTGAGCAGAGGGGGACCAGGTGTCAGGGTAACGACCACCCTGCTAGACCTGCGGGCCAGAGGGGCGGGACAGAGGCCTAGGGGGAGGTACATGGGCCCCTCCCTGCCCCCCTGGCTGTTTACCCAGCAGTATCCCAGTGTACCTGAGTGTGTACAGAACCCTCCCTCTCGGCGCTGATCCCTGTGGGAGCCTGAGCCGTGAGAGAGAAACAGCCTAGGAACAGTCTGGGCAAACGGTGACAGTCCCCCAGACCTTAGCTCCAGGAGACTTCGGGGCAGGGCCTCCGTCACCCAAGCCACCTCTGATCACCTCCTATTACTGGGGGATTGCTCTAGCAGAGGAAGGGCAGGGAGTGGATACCCGCCCAGGATGCTTCTGCCCCCCATGGCTCTCCTGAAGGGGCCAAGGAGGGTTACCTGCCCTGTAGGAACACCTGGGCACCCCCCCCACACACACACCTGCAACAGGGTGGGGAGGGTTCTGCACCACCTGCCCGGCTTTGTTTCCTATTCCCCAGGTGGGATGGGGCACCATGGAAGCACTGAGGCCAGATCGCCCTGGGAACCAGCCCACTGTGGACAAGCACGTTGCCTCCAAGGGCCCCTCCTGGGTGCTCTGATCAGGCAGCAGGGCGATGACCTCCCCCAAGGGCCTGGGCCAAGCCGCAAGGCTTTGCAGATTGCTGTCCACTTGACCATTTTATTATCTTCTGCTTCTGGGACTCTTTAAATGTCTCCAGGGTTCAAGGATGCTATAAATCTCTGGTCAGGATCCTGTCTCCTTTTCTGCTCTCGTGTCCGCCCAGCCTCACTTGGTGAAGTGGCCCTGTGCCGAATCCCCTGCAGAGAGGGTGGGGCCTGGGGGGCTGTTTCCCCTCCTCTGTTTTTTCGGGAGGCTCCTGACCTCCTTCCCAGAGGAGGAGCACGTAAATTCCTTTCCTGTCAGAGACGCTTAAGGGGCACCTAACACCACAGGGAGAACTAATGGTGAGAGGTGCCCATCCTGACCTCAACAGAAAAGGAGTGAGAAGGCCTTGGGGTTTAGAGTAAATATGAACCCCTAAAAAAGATGATCCAGGGAACCTACTGAAAGGGACAGGGGGTTATAGCAGCCCCCAGACCTCTGCCCCTGGGTCCTGGAGGAGCAGCACACCTGCAGAGCACCTGAGCAGGAGGCCGGGGGAGCCCCAAGGCACCGGGAAGGAAGGTTATGCTGTGTCTAGTAGAACAGACATAAAGCGATGCCAAATAAGGACGCCTACCTCAGTGATGGTTTGGGCCTTCAGGAAGGCAGACCTGGGTGTGTGAGCGGTAGGCTGAGTCACAGCTCTTGGGGACCCCACCTCATGTCCTCCTGGCTCACCTTGTCCTTGGCTACCCCTATAGGGACGTGCTTCACACAGAGGATACGGAAGTGGGAAAGACTGACACAGGGGTCGGAGGAGACGCAGGAGACAGGAGAGGGTATCTCTGATGAAATGATACATGAGTAGAGCTATGAAGATAATAGGGAAGCAGGCACAGCAATAGCAAAGGCCCTGGGGCACAAGTATGCTGGGTGTTTTTGATGATCTACAAGGAGATGGGTGGCTGGAGCCCTGAGAGCAAGGCAGAAGGAGGGGAGAGGAACTCCCAGAGGTTGGGGAGGGTGAAACCAGGTCCTAGGGAGCTGGGCATTAAAGTCAATGGTTGGTTTTGAATAGGCACTGTGACCCCATGCATAGGGTAGACTAGAGAGGTCATCCAGAAGAGAGGGGTGCTGGTCTGGACCAGGGTGCCAGCGGCAAAGGAGGCAGAAGTCGCTCTCTCAGGATGTATTTTTTTTTTAAGATTTTATTTATTTGACAGAGATCACAAGTAGGCAGAGAAGCAGGCAGAGAGAGAGAGAGAGAGAGAGAGAGGAGGAAGCAGGCTCCCTGCTGAGCAGAGAGCCTGATGTGGGGCTTGATCCCAGGACCCTGGGATCATGACCGGAGCCGAAGGCAGAGGCTTTACATGACTGGAGCCAAAGGCAGAGGCTTTAGACCACTGAGCCACCCAGGCACCCCTCTCAGGATGTATTTTGAAAGGAGAATGAAGAGGCTTGGTGAAGGCCCACTCCACCCAGGGGTCACGGGTCCCTCCCTGGACAGCAGGCCTCGGGTCCACAGCCTACACACAGAAAGAGTTCAACAACACCTCAGTGCAACAGGCAGGCCCCCTCTGGGCAAGCAGCTCCGTGATGGCCTGGTAGGCCTGGACCTGATCCGGAAGGCCACGCTCCCACCAAGAGCTTCCCGGGAACCTTCTCAGCCCCATCTAGCCCTGGCAGCCTCTCCCATGCTCGTCCACACATCCACATCCCTGCAGACTCTGGCTGCTCTGTCCCCTCCAGGGGTAGGCTCAGGGAGAGGCCCACACAGTCTCTGCGGGTGGCTGTGGTGGTGTAGACGGGGCTCCAGGGGCCCCGGCATTTGCTCTGTGGGACAGGAGACTGCCCTGTGTGTGCTTGTCTCGCTGCATGGCTGTAGGGGGACCAGGCAGTGCCCCCGGTCCACGTCTGAGGTAAGTATTACCACTTACCTTTCAAATGTGGCATCACTGGGTTATGGACTCCCTGCTCCCCAAATTGTGACCCCCCCCAACAAAAGTGTTGAGCAGATTTTTATGGAAAGCCAGGATCTTTCTCCTGGTCCTCTTCCATGGGGCCTCATGAGCCCCGTCCTCCATGCTATATGGTGGCATTGACAGACTGCTGTGCCCCATCCAGGGCCAGGTATGCGGCCAGACCCGAGGGCTGGGCACCTCCACCATCTCCAATCACAGGTGATTCAGGGAGCAGTGCACAACCAAAGCTGCTGGCCCCAGGGGGGTCCTGAAAAGATGTTTTTTTTTTTTTTCCCCCCATCAGGAAAGGCTGAAATGGTGAGGTGGGGTGGGATGGCTGTGTGCATTGTGACCTACAATCACTCAGGGACAGCCCACCCAAGAGTGAAGCCATCACAAAGGAGCACAGACAGACCCACAGATGGAGGAGAGACGCCTGGATCCAGCCATGCCTGAAACTTCCAGGACACTCTATTGTATTTATTTTTTACAGGGGGAGGGGCAGAAGGAAAGGGAGAGAGAGAGAATCTCAAGTGGATGCCATGTTGGGTGCTGAGCCAGAGGCAGGGCTCCTTCTCAGGACCCTGAGATCGAGACCTGAGCCTTAATCAAGAGTCAGATGCTCAACCAACTGAGCCACCCAGGCGCCCCACTCTCCCTGGACATTTTAGTCACAAAAATCAACAAATCTCCCCATGTTCAAGCCAATTCTGGCGCACAGAAAGGATGCACCAAGCAGGGACCAGACTCCACACTTGGTCAACACCAGGAAGACGGAGGGGGCAGATCCAAGAGGAGAGTACAGTGCAAGAGTTCTGCAGAGGCAGGAAATCTGGGCCAAGGGGCACTGGAGGAACGTTGAAGCCCTCTTGGGGAACTGGGGGCCAGGACTGTGTGGATCTGGCCAGCTTCCTCCAGGCCTCAAGGGACAAGAAGACCTCAATGAATTCCAGCATGACCCAGCCTTTTTAAGGTCTGGATAAGGGTTTGTGCTCGAGCTGGTCAGGATTGGTTTAACCTCCTTTCTTAATAAACACTTGGGTCATTTCCAGTTCCTCACTGCTATCAGTATTCTGTTTTGAACATTCTGAGATCTGGCTTTGATCTAATCTAAAATGTCCTGGGAGAAGTCCACTGGTTTCAGGCATGGCTGGATCCAGGCCTGGCATCTCCCAGACTGAAGCGACTGTGCTAAACGCAGACATTCTACCAGTTTTGTCCAGTGATTTGTCACCTCCACGTGAGAGTCTGTGAAGGTTTTCTGCACCCATCCATGCTCCCCAGGAGACAGGAAACAGAGAACAGGATCTCATTTTATATAGGAGGCTGCGAGTGGGGCAGGAAGTTGCCTGAGGCCACATGGTGGGAAGGTAGCAGGAGGGAGCACCCCTGTCCCCTGTCTGCAGACATAGGTTTTTCCCCTGCCTGGTGTACATTCCAGGGACCCCAGGGTCAGACTTCACAGTTCACAATCTGATGAAACCGGGTTCTGCAATGAGGCCTTGGGCAAGTCCCTTTCTGTTCTGAGCTTCCATATTCCCATATATAAAATGCAGGGCATCCCCACCTAAGTGCTCTGCAGGAACGCCAGATGCAGAGGCGCCTGGGTGGCTCAGTCCCTTAAGCATCTGTGTCATGATTTTGGCTTGGGTCATGATCTCAGGGTCATGGATCAAGTCCTGCAGGTGAGCCCCAGGGCAGGCTAAGCCCAGAGTCTGCTTGTCCCTCTCCCTCTACTCCTCCCCCAACTCATGCTCTCTCATAAACAAACAAATAAATAAATAAATAAATAAAATCTTTAAAAAAATAAAAGAAAGAAATGCCAGAGGCAAACTCTGTCCTGGTGCTCCAGCTCCAGCACTGAAGAGTATATTAAAATGCACACTCAAAATTTTGAGCTCTGTAGATTTTCTGTAGAAACTGCTAACAATTACTGAGCACTTCCTACGTGACAAGCAAGTCTTTACATGGATTCAGTCTTCTCAACCACCATAGAAGGTAGGCATTGCTATTCTCTGTACTCTGTGGATAGAGAAGCCGAGGCAGAGAGAGGCTCAACAGCTTTCCTAGATTCTAGTCAGGTTCCTGATAGGGCTGGCCATCAGTGCTTTGTTAGCCTCACAAAATGAAGTGGTAAATATTTGCTTGCTTTTCAGTCTCTGGACAGGTTTATGTAAGGTTGGTGATATTTCTTTCTTTCTTTCTTTTTTTAAGATTTTATTTATTTATTTTGACAGACAGAGATCACAAGTAGGCGGAGAGACAGGCAGAGAGAGAGAGGGAAGCAGGATCCCCACTGAGCAGAGAGCCCAATGCAAGGCTTGATCCCAGGACACTGAAATCATGATCTGAGCCGAAGACAGAGGCTTAACTCACTGAGCTACCCAGGTGCCCTGGTTGGTGATATTTCTTTAACTGTTTAGAAGAATTCCCCAATGAAACCATCTAAATTAATCAACTTATTATTATCATTATTGTTATTATTCTATCATTTTTAATTAGGCTCCATGCCCACAATGGGTTCTTGAACTCACAACCCTCAGATTGAAATTTGCATGCTCTACTGACTGAGGCAACCAGGGGCCCCTGAAAACATCTGAATTTCGAATTGTCTTTATGGGGAGATTTTTAAATTATGGATTAATTTTATTTAATTTGTATAGGACTACCTAGATTTTCCACTTCTTCCAATGTCAGCTTTGGTAAATTGTGTTTCATGTAAATTTCAAATTTACTGTCATAGAGTTGTTCATACTATCCTCTCATTATCCTTCTAAAATTTTTAAATTAATTAATTAATTCATTAATTTTTAAGTAGCCTCCACCCCCAGCATGGAGCCCAATGCAGAGTTTGAACTCACAACTCTGAGAGCAGGACCTGAGCTGAGATTAAGAGTCAGACACTTAACCAACTGAGCCACCCAGGCACCTCTTTAAATTTTATTTTTAAGTAATCTCTACACCCAGAGCTGCCTGGGTGGCTCAGTGGGTTAAAGCCTCTGCTTTCAGCTCGGGTCATGATCCCAGGGTCCTGGGATCGAGCCTCACAACGGGCTTTCTGCTCGGCCGGGAGCCTGCTTCCTCCTCTCTCTCTGCCTACTCTTTCTCTGTCAAATAAATAAAATCCTTAAAAAAAAAAAAAAAGTAATCTCTACACCCAATGTGGTGCTCAAACCCCAAGATCAAGAGTCTCATGCTGTACCAACTGAGCCAGCCAGGTGCCCCTTTTTACCCTTTTAATGTTTATAGTATCTCTTGATGTCCTTTTTTTCATTCCTGATATTGGAATTTGTGTTTTGTTTTTCCTACTCGACATTTCCAGGAATTTATGAATTCTATCAATCTCTTCAAAGAACCAACTTTTGGCTTTGTTGATTTTCTCTAATTTTTGCTGTCCTTCATTAATTTTTGCTCTTGTATTTGTTATTTCTTTTCACCTTTAGGGTTAATTTGTTCTTTTTCTAGTTCTTGAGTTGGAACTTAGAACATTAATTATCAACCTTTCTTCTAAAGCTATAAATTTTCCTCACAGCACAGCTTTACCTGCATCCTATCACATTTGATACATCATATTTTCACTATTGCTTCAAAATATTTCACAATTTCTCTCATGATTTACTATTGGAACTTTAATTATTTAGAAGTGTGATGTTTAAATTCCAAGCACTTGGAGGCTTTCTAATAGTTTTCTTGACATTGAGTTATAATTTAATTCAAAGAGGACAAACTTGTATGATTTCAGTCCTTTGAAATTAATTGAGATTTTATGGCCCAAGATATTGTCTATCTTGAATAATACATTTTTTTAAAGATTTTATTTTTAGGGGCTCCTGGGTGGCTCAGTTGTTAAGCATCTGCCTTTGGCTTGGGTCATGATCCCAGGGTCCTGGAATGGAGCCCTACATCTGGCTCCTGCTGAGTGGGAAGCCTCCTTCTCCCTCTCCCACTTCCCCTGCTTGTGTTTCCTTTCTTGCTGTTTTTCTCTCTGTGTCAAATAAATAAAAATAAAATCTTTTTTAAAAAGTTTATTTTTAAGTTAAATAAAAGCCCCATGGGTCAAACTTGCATCCCTGAGATCAAGGGTCAAATGCTCCACCAGTGGAGCCGGCTAGCTGCCCCTATTTTTTTGTTAAGATTATTTATTTGAGAGAGATAGTGAGAGAGCACAAGGAGGGTACTGGGATCATGACCTGAGCCAAACGCAGTCGCTTAACTGACTGAGTCACCCAGATGTCCCCAGGGGTCCCTATTTTTTTTTTTTTTAAGATTTTATTTAACTATTTGAGAGAGTGTGTGAGAAAGAGAGCACAAGCAGGGGGAGCTGCAGAGGGAGAGGGAAAAGCAGGCTTCTAGCTGAGTCGAGAGCTATAGGTGGCCTCCATCCCAGGACCCTGAGATCATTGACCTAACTCAAACCCTTGAGTGACTGAGCCACCCAGGCACCCGCACAGATGCCCCTATTTTGATTAACATTCTATGTGCACCTGGAAAGAACCTATATCCTACAGCTATTGGGTAAAATGCTGTTACGTACGTGAATTAGAGCAGGTTGGTTCATCTTGTTGTTTGAACCGTGTGTCCCAGCTCAAGGATAGAGAAATTAACCACAGGGATGGAAGAGAGTCCAGTACAGGTCCTCACATAACAGTTACTTGATTTATGATGGAAGCTCTTTTACAATTCAAGGGGAAAATGATGGTCTTTTCTATAAAATGATGCTGGGTCAACCGGATATTCATTTAAAAAAAGGGGGGGGGGCTCTGGCCCCTACAACACTACCCAGAGGACGAGTGACCCATCACAGATGGTAAAACATTTAAGCTTCTAAAAGAAAACATAGGCGAATATCCTAATGAAGAAGCACCAATCCTAAGAGAAACGACAAATAAATTGGACGTCACTGAGAATCACTCCGGCTCATTATAAGCAAGCAAGCCACGAGTGACAGAAGATTTCTGCAGTATCTTCAACCCCATACATTTTCGGATATCCATCGACAATACAGAACCATGCGCCGCACCGGGGGCACATATCCAGAATATATAAAGAACCTCTAGGAAACAATAAGAAAATGGAGCCGGGTGTGAACCCAGGCAGCCGCCGCCAGAGCTAGGCTCCAGTCACCCACTCCCCCGACCTTGCAGAGACAGCTCCCGCCCCGTGTCCCTCTCCGAACCTCGCCGGGAACTCGCTCAGTCGTCCTTAAGCGGGGAGGCGGCGGGGAAGCTCTGGGCCGCGGCTCCGCCCCGGGGGCTGCCTTTTCCTTAGAAGGCGAAGCCCCAAGCCTCGCCTCTCTCGGGCAGAGAGCCGCGCGGTGCGGTCCGCGCGCCCCTCGCCGCCGCCGCACCCCCAGGAGCGCAGAGCCCCGCGCAGTCGCGCGCCAGCCCGGCCCGGGCGCGGACGGGCAGGCGAGGGGCGGGCGCGCGTCCTCGCGGCTCTGGATGGAAGGATCGAGGTCGGCGGAGACGGCGGCCAGCAGGTCCTGAGGCCAGAGCCCCTCCCCGGCCCCGCGCCCGCGATATGCCGCGGGAGAGGTGAGCAGGGAGACCTCGCCGTGGGAACGGCGACGCCCGGGACAAACAGCGAGGACAGCGAGGCGCGATGCCGGGTGTCCTCGGAGCGCGCGGCTGGGCCGGTTCCTGGCCGTTGCCTGTCACCCGCCGGCGCCTCCGCCGCCCGCGCCTCCGCCGCCCGCGCCCTCGTCTTCGAGCGCGGGCACGGCGTCCCCACGGCGTCTTGCCCTGTCCCCGCGGTCTTTCTTATCCCGGGCAGCCGTGGGGATCTTTGGGGTTTAACTTGGAATCCGAAAGAATGTGACACCATGTTTTCAAGATTTGGGGCCCCGAAACGAACGGCCTCTCGCAGTCGGCTGCAGCCCTTCCGCCCCGCGCGCCCCTTCCCCACGCCCCCTGCGCCCCCGCCCCCCGCCCCCCGCGGGGCGACCTCCTCCCGGGGCTGGCTCCCGGCCGCCAGCCAGGCCGGGGCGCTGAGCTTGTCCCTCCGCAGGTGCCGCGCCCCTAGCCTGTGTCCCCGCCATGGAGGTGCTGCGGCGTTCCTCGGTCTTCGCCGCGGAGATCATGGAAGCCTTTGACCGCTCGCCCACCGACAAGGAGCTGGTGGCCCAGGCCAAGGCGCTGGGCCGGGAGTTCGTGCACGCGCGGCTGCTGCGCGCTGGCCTCGCCTGGAGCGCGCCCGAGCGCGCCGCTCCCGCCCCCGGAGGCCGCCTGGCCGAAGTGTGCGCGGTGCTGCTGCGCCTGGGTGAGTGCGGGCCCTGGTGGCCTATGCCCCGGGAGGTGCCCTCTGGTGCTGGGCCTCAGTTTCCTTTACGGACAGAGAGGGGGCTGGCGGGGGGTGTTGGGGACAGCCTTGCGCAAGGCAGACCTACCCACACTCGCCTCTTTATGCCTCAGGCTGCCCTGCCCACCCGCCACAGAGCTAGCTCCCCCTTATGCCTGTTCAGCCCAGATTTCAGACCTTCTGGCCATAAAGACTAGAAAGCTCCAGGAAGAATACTGTTTCGGTGGTTAAACTTCCAGAGTGACCCTTGTACTGAACTGGGCACAAAAATCCTTTGTGGGACCACGTGTCCCAGTGTTTATTTTGGAAAGTAGTTCTTTGCAGCTCCTGCCTGAAATCCCGCAGCTCTTTCCTCTTGATGTGGATGCCTGGCAGGGCTCCCTCTGGAAATTTGGTGCCCCAGAAGGGTCAAAGCCACCAAAGATCTGGGCAGCCAAAATCCCACCTGGCCACCTGGTCATGCTTAGACACCTGGGAGTACTTGGTTGGAGTGGAGTCCCACACAGCACAGTGACTGTTTGCATCTTCTCCAGGGTCTAGACCCCAGAGGGCTGGGGCCAGTCACCACCAGGGCTGAGGTTGCTCACTCTGGAACTGGTTGTTGGGAGTGGGGAGCAAAGATGGAGCCCTGATGGGGTGGCTCTCCATGCAGAGTGTGGGGAAAGGCTGGCCCAGGATCTGGGATTGGAGGGGGTCCTCAGTGAAAGGGGACAGACACCCTGCCTCTTAGGCCGACACCAGTGTCTGCTGGTCCCAGTTTTGTGTGGCCCCTGAGAGCAGGGCTGTGCAGACCCAGCTGCCCCAGTGTGGGGCAGGGGGAAGGGCAGACTCCATGGGTAGTGTAGAAGATTGCCAGGAGACGTGGTAGCCCACCTGGGCCCCAGGGGAGGGGAGTGGTTCCTAGGTGTGGAGAGCCAGTGGGGTTTGGGGAATCAGGCAGGGATCCAGGACCTGGACTCCCATGAGGTCAGCCTCCAATTGCTGTTTCTTCAGCGGGGCTGTGGGGATGGCACTGGGGAAACATTCTAGAGGGCCCTGGAGAAGATGGTTCTGTGGTCTCCCAAGAATGTCCCCCTGACCCCTAGGGTAGCCAGAAGGAAGTCTTGCCTCTGTCCTGCCACTCTTCCCAGCCTCCTGGTCTCTGTCTCCTTGTCTGTGCCCGGGAACTGGTGCTGCCTCTGCCTGGGCCCAGAGTCTCTGCTTCGGGCTCTGCCGTTCTGACCAGGCTGGTTTCTGTAGCCTCAGTCCCCCATGTCTCACGCTGAGAACCCCAGTGCTCCGGGCCTGGTCTTGGGGAGCAGGGGCTGGCCAGGTGCCCAGCACCGGCCCTCTCAGGAGCAGGGTCCTTCCCCCGTGTCAGGCTCTGCCCAGTCCCTGGGACTGGGGGCTGGCAGATAGCTAAGGAGGGGGAGGACTCGGCCCCCCAGAGTGCTCTCGTTCTTGCTTTCCTGCTGCGCTCCGCTCTTAGACCGCTTGGCATGAGCCCTTTCATGCCCGGCGCGGTCTCCCTGCCGCCCAGCATGCTCCTAGCCCTCCCAGCCCCACGCCAGCCCAGACACCCAGCTCCTGGGGCAGCAGCACACAGGAAGAAGCCGGGGTCGAGTCCCCATGGTCGGTCTCTTGGGCCGCAAGATCTGCGTGTGGGAACTGCCAGGCCTGCCCTGGGAATTTCCATGCCATCCACCACCCCACCCCCCCGATCCCCACCGCCCCCCAGCCTCTCTGGTTTCTGCTCTGCATCCAGATCTCGTTTAATTAGATGGAGTGCAGCTGGCCCCAGGGACGATGCAGACACCCTTATCGGTGCAGGCTGTCCTGTCCACAGCCTTTCCCTGTTTGCTTTGGCTGCATAAGTGCCTGGGCTGGGGGACACCCAGTCCGCAGGCTGCGTGGAATTCCCGGCACCTCGCTGCCAGGGGCGCTGCAGTGAGCACGGGCAGCAGGCGGGGCCGCTGAGAGGGCATTTCCTTTGCTGAGTGTGGCCGCCCACCCTGACACACCCACTTGGCACCGGGAGCCCAGGTTTGAGCCTGGGTGGTGCTGGTGGCCCTGGGCGGCGAAGGCTTAGCTTCTGGGTTCACAGACCCATGCTGGGGGTGGGGGGGTGCTGATTGAGGACGCCCCCCGGAGGCAGCAGCCAGGGGCCCCACCTGTGTGGGGTCGCTGGCATAAGCCTCTACCCATGTGGGGCTCTGGCTGCCTGCCCAGTCCGCCTGCCGCCCGGGCAGCTCGCTGTGGGCCATGAGTCACCCATCAGGCACGGCCCTTGCTCCTCCTCAGGATTCCCGCCCCACCGGCCCGGCCGGCTTGGCCCTGGGTGGGGGTGGGGGATGGCTGGCTTGTCAGAAGGGGCAGGCCGCAGAGGCAGGTCTGGGGGTGCCCACAGTACCTCCTCGGTCTTCTTATCCCCAGGGGCCATGGTGGGGTCAAGTGGGGGTGGGAATTTGACAGGCTGAGGGAGGTGGTCGGCAATCAGGCCTGTTCAGTGCCAGTTGTGGCCGTGGGCCAATGAGCAGCAGGCTGGTGCCAGGCTTGTGTGCCCGTGGGGCTGGGGTCAGGCAGGGCCAACCCCCTCTGACCCCCCTGTGCCCAGGGGACGAGCTGGAGCTGATTCGGCCTAGCGTCTACCGCAACGTGGCCCGTCAACTGAACATCTCCCTACAATCTGAGACCGTGGTGACCGACGCCTTCCTGGCTGTGGCGTCCCAGATCTTCTCCGGAGGTAGGCCTGGGCCCCCATGCTGCTGTAGGCCCGGGTCTGTGGGCTGGCGCAGGGCCTTGGGCACTGGGAGGGTGCAGCAAGTAGCCCCCACAGGTCCCGGGGCCATCTTACTGCTATACAAACCCGCCCAGAAGCTTGACCCGAACAGTGCTGTGTGGTGCTTCTCTGGATTCTGAGGATGGGGGTGTCTGCGAGGCAGCTGGCCTCAGACCTCTCATGTGGCTCTGGCCGGTATTAGCTGGGGTGCAGAGGACCAAGATCTTCCTGGGGGTGCCTGTGTGGGCTGGTTGGAGGGCCAGAGTTTCCTTCAGAGTGTCCTAACTGTCCTGACCTGGGTCCTGGGGAACCCGTGAGGATGACCCGGGACGGCGTCTCAAGGAGGAGGCAGCGGGTGGGGCCCAGCAGGCATTCGAGGCTGGTGGCCACCTTTAGCCCTCCCTGGGCTCCTGTGTTCTGGGCCTGACGCTGGTGTGTGGGTGGCCGTGTCTGTCTCGAGGCTGTTGGGCGGCTAGTTTATGAGCCGAGGTCTGGCTTTAAAAGGAAGGCTTCTCTCTGAGAGGGCAGCTCTGGGCTGCTGGTGGTTGGGATGGAGCCGGGAGGCCGGGCGAGGCCCACAGTGGTGGCAGGTATGCACGCAGGGGACAGGACAGAGGCCCAACACTGAGCACCCTCCCCACCAGCCTGGCCTTGCTCAGTGTGGGTTCAGGCCCAAGAGCTTCTGAAAGGCTCCGGGCTCTGGGAGGAAGGCCTTGGGGCGGGGGAAGGGTGGGGGTAATGGACACAGGCCACCACAGCTCAATCCACTTGTGGAGTTCAGTGAAAGTTGTGTGATTTTCCTTTGAGATGGGGCAGAATATTCCCCTTCACGTTCAAGCATCAGTGTCCGCAGGCCTGCCCCATGTGGGTGCCACCCCTTTCCTCCGACAGCCTTCACTCCTGCGCCTGCCCCTCTGGGTCTCTGAGGCAGCTGCTCCCTCACGGGCTGTGTGATCTGCAGCTGGTTTCTTAATATCTCTGAACCCAGAGCCGCCTGAAAAGGGAGGAGGAGCAGGGCTCCCTGGAGCGTGGGGTCACAGATCCACCCCTCTGTTGTGACCTGGCTCTCAGACCAGCCCCTCACCAGCTGTGGCTGCCCCTCCCACCCTCCCACCTGCTGCTCGGCCAGCCTCCCCTTCGCCCCTCGTCCACCCTCCTTTCTCCACAGAGTCAGCCCAGCCACAAGGTGCTCACTGGCCTTGGTCCCTGTCTTCCCGAGGTCCCTCCCAGACCACACACTGACCCTCATGCTCCCCCTTGTGTCCCCTCTTCCTCAGGACAGGTCCCCTGGGCTCTGGTGGGTGACAGGGCAGCTTGAGGACTGGGGGGGGGGATCTGTGGAGGCATCTGTGTGCTCCCGGCAGAGGCAGCGGCCACCAGCGTGGCTCCTGGCAGCAGCCGCCCGGCTCAGCTTCGTTCGAGGGAAACACGGATCTTTCCCTCCTTGATGAGAAGTTGGCAGGAGTGGGTTGTTTTTTTTTTTTTTTTTCTTATTACAAGAGCAAAATATTTTACCACAGAAAGATCAGAAAATGCAAAAGATAAACAAGTCTTAGAAACCAAGTCTTAGAAACCAATACTAAAAATGAGCAAAGGATCAGAAGAGCGGACACGCGGCTGGCCCGGAGCCCACGAGAAGCCTGCTCTCTGCCATGGGGGAGACGCGCCACAGAACTACCATGAGCCTGCGCTGCGTACCCTCAGTGGCAGAATCGGTGCTATGAGCGCCGGCTTGGGCAGGGTGTGACCGGTGGCACACCAGGTGGTGTGGCTGCTTCGCAGGGCTGCCCACCCCTGGGTGTTGCGTAAGGGGCGGACGCTCGTGCATACACATGCCGCCCAGACGCCATGAGTGCGTCCCTCAGAGGAGCCATGGCGCAGGCAGCCCAGGGCCATTGGCTGGCGGACACGTGCGCCTGACGCGGACACCCGCGACTGTATGGATGGACCTGCGGACCCTGTGCCAGGTGCGGGGAGCCCGAGGCACTGTGGAGCGCTGGCCGGAGCCCTTTCCTAGTGAATACCGGGGGTGGGGAATCCACGGGCCCAGGGAACCGAGCCATGGCTGTCGGCCTGGGAAGGGGCCCAACAGCGGGTGGGTGGGCGCGGCCGCACGGATGCCGCTGGAACTTAGGGGAACTGCTTACCGGTTTATGGCACTGAGATCCTCTCTCCATGAGAAATTAAGCACAGAAGACTCTGAGGAGGCCATGTGTATAGCCCCTTCTAGACCTTCAAGGGTCAAGGCCATGTGGAGCTGGCTGGCCTCTCGTGGGACTGTGAGGCCCCTCTCCAGGTGGCAGCACAGAACGTGGCATTTGGCTGGGGAAGCATGGGGCGAGACACGGTCACTGTGACTTGGGGCCCTGATGGCCCGGCCCGTGGAGGTGGGGAGAGTGGGCGCAGGACCTCAGTGGAGGGAAGGCGCCCTTGGTGCCAGGGGCTCTGCTGAGATCTCAGACTTGGATTTTTTTTAAGTAAGCTCTACACCCAGCGTGGGACTCAAACTCACACCCCTGAAATCGGGAGTCATGCTCCCCTGACTGGGAGTCAGCCAGGCGGTGCTCCGTAACTTGGATTTATTTTGAAAGAGATGGAAAGTGGGGCGCCTGGGTGGCTCAGTGGATTCATGCCTCTGCCTTCGGCTCAGGGCATGATCTCAGGGTAGTGGGCTCGAGTCCCGAGTCAGGCTCTTTGCTCAGTGGGGAGCCTGCTTCCTCCTCTCTCTCTGCTTGCCTCTGCCTACTTGTGGTCTCTCTCTGTCAAATAAATAAATAAATTCCTTAAAAAAAAAAAAGAGAGACATGGAAAATAATAGTCACAGGAGGGTTTAGGCAGGAGAGGGATGGGATCCAATTTATGGGTTTTAAAATTTTTTTTGTCACGGTGATGGAGCTTACCTGACCATGAGGCATCGTGGTGTGCGGGGACACTGCTGTCCATCTGCCCCATTTCACATCCCCGGAAGGACACCTGGAGCCCTCTCGGCACTCACTCCACACCCCCTCCCCCGTTCTGGACGGTTCATGTCCATGGACTCACACAGCACAGGGGGCCTTTTGAGTCTGCTGCTCCCACTGAGCGCCGTGTTTCTGACCCCCCCCCCCCGCCAGCTGTGGCAGTATCAGGGCTCCATCCCTTTCCGGGGTCCAGTTCTTGTCCCTGGTTTGGAGCCCTTTGCTTTGCTTTCCGCCGTTGGGTGTTTGTCGCTTCCATCTTTTGGCGGGTATGAAGAGGGCCCCGTGAGCACGGGGGAGCCGGGTTTATGGGAGCTGGTAGAGGCCCTGGCTGCCGTGGGAGGGTGCATGGAGGGGCAGGGGCGCCCTCTGCCCACACTGCCACCTCCTCGGGCTCCTGTCCTGCCAGGACCATGTGCACGGGTGGCCTTTCACGGACCCTGCAGGCGCCTTGGCCTGTTTGTCCTGGTGGACGACATGGCTCAGCCTACGGTGACATGAAGCTTTCATCTGATAGACTGCCATCTCTTCCTGCTTTTCTCTGACTTTTCTTGGGTTATTCGTGAGGGCAGACATTTTTCAGAGGTTTGATGCATTTGTAGTTTTTCTTCTGTGAAGCAGCTGTTTCTTCTGTGCTCATATTTCTTTGGAAATGTTTCTATTTGTTCTCGAGGACTCGTGAGCTCTCCTTGCACACGAAGGAGGCTCGTGCCCCAGCATCGGCAGGTGGCCTTCCCACACTGGCCTTTGCCTCTTCCCGCTGGGGGGGTTCCATCGGGGTTCTGCTTCCCAGTGGCTGTAGGTCTGGGGCAGGCCGTGCGCTCACGGGCCTCAGCTTCTCTATGCAGACTGTCCTGGTGCCCTCACTTGGCCCCTCCGAACACAAAGGCCAGGGGCAGGTGCACCTTGGGGCTGCTCCCTCGGCCGTCAGTCACCTCCTCCAGGGGATGGGGGGGACGGGGGGCTGGGCGAGGCTGGCCTGGGCCCTGGCACAGGTATGCAGGTGAGGGTGGCAGGACTGACCCGAGGCGGGTGCTGGGTGCGGGGAGGGGCGGGAGAGGTGGCTCCAAGTCTCAGGCCCTTTGTGTGACCCTGAGGGCTGGACTGGAGCCTGGGTTTGGGTGGCCTTCTGCTCACCGGCATCTGTCTCTCTCCTCGCAGGCATCACATGGGGCAAGGTGGTGTCCCTGTACTCAGTGGCAGCAGGGCTGGCCATCGACTGTGTGCGGCAGGCCCAGCCTGCCATGGTCCATGCGCTTGTCGACTGCCTTGGGGAATTTGTGCGCAAGACCCTGGCGCCCTGGCTTCGAAGGCGTGGCGGATGGGTGAGGGGGGACCTGCGGTGCCCAGTGGGGGGGTGGGGGTGGCGAGGAACCGTTAGGGGAGGTGGGAGGGCCAGGGTGGCTCCTGCTGCCCAGCTCCGGCGCCGACCTGTCCTCTGCTTCCTCCATGCCCAGGGCCATGGCAGCAGGTGGCCTCCCGATGTGGGTCCCTTAGCTCGTGAGAGGGGAAGTCCTGACTCTGCCCAGAGCACCCTCACTGCACCCCCTCCCAGCTACACTCCGATGCTGGGGGGAGACCAGCCCAGCCCATGGGGGTGGGTGTGTGGGTCTTACCCACCACGGGCTCTGTGCCCCCAGCTGCCCGCCTGGCCCCGACCAGGCCCCCCCGCAGAGATGTCCGTTCTCTCCTCTGTAATGGGTGGTGGGCCAGGGTGTGTGGGGCTCGCTGGCTAGGATGACAGAGCTCAGCAATCTGCTGAGGTTGGGGCCAAAGGCTGAGGTTGGGCGGTGGCTGGGGCTGCAGTCTCCTCTGAAGCTGGCATTGGTAGGGACAGGATTGCTTCCAGCATGACTCGTGGCTATGGCCATTCCTTAGCAGAGAGACCCTGGGGTCTCTGTCCCCTCACGTCCTCTCCTCTCCGTGGAGGCAAGGATGTTTGCTTGACACCACGGTCAAAGTCCAGACTATAGAGAAAAGATTTTATTTCTCAGCAGGAATAGAAAGGAATGAGGAATGGCTGTTCATTGGGCTTCTGGAAATCTTGGTTCCCACTCCTGTTCTGAGAGAGAGTACAGCTGGATTGGTCGCTTCCTGGTAACCCAGGCTCCACCGTGCCGAGGCAGAAGGACACGGGGTGTTTGTGGCCCCATGGGCAGTAGGCAGGTGGCTGTGTTGGGAGCTAGCTCCTGGCCTGGAGATGGTGGTGGAGGCCCCAGCAGGGCGGTGTCCATCTGCCACCCTCTGCCCACCTCGAGCTCCCTTTCCCTCCCATGGTCCAGAGCAGACCACAGACCTTCCCTGACACCCTCAGGCACCCCCTCATGGTAGTCGGCTGACATCTCGTGCAAGGTGCTCTCTTCTCTAACCGTGTCCTCTTGCCTCCCAGACCGATGTCCTCAAGTGTGTGGTCAGCACGGAGCCCGGCTTCCGCTCCCATTGGCTCGTGGCTGCACTCTGCAGCTTCGGCCGCTTCCTGAAGGCCGCCTTCTTCCTGCTGTTGCCAGAGAGATGAGCTGCTGCCTCGGGCACAGGCTGAAGCCAGGCACTCCGACCCAGGAGGCCCTGGGCCCTGGAGAGCACCCATGTCCTCCTCAACCAGGCTGGGAAGGCTCCGGCACTCAGAGCCCTGCCTCCATGCTGGAGGCCCTGCCCTGAGCCTCTCGCCCTCAGACCCAGGCCCTCTGGAAGGGGCAGCAGAGGGGGCTTCCCTGGCCTGGAGCTGGGCTTCAGTGCCTTCCCCCGTTGCTCCCCTTCTCTTGGAAATTCTGCTTGTCCTCTTTCTGGAGCCAGAAAGTCAGGGTCACCTCCTGGGTCCAAAAGGAAGGGAGCTGAGAACATTAGGCTCCACTTGATGCCTGGGTCCCCCAGGGGACCATGTCAGGACATGAGCTGGCCTTGGTCCTTGTGGGGAGTGGGCCCTGCTCATTCAGTCAGAAGGTGTCACTGGCCTGGCCAAGGCTGGAGGAGCCGTGGGGTCTTACTGACCTTGAAGACAGGGCATAAAGTTTATGTGCTGGTTGCTTAATCCATTTCTGGAGGGAGGAGTGTGTCCCCCTCCCATGGCAGGGTCCCTGTGTGGCAGGGACCAGGAGCACGGGGCTCCAGGCCAGCACACTGACCTGAGTGCACGAGCCCATAAACAGAAAGGTTGGTGTGTGTGTTGAGTTCCAATAAAGTTTCACGGCCATGGAGGGGTGACCCATCTTTGTGCCTGTTGTCATGCTGTTGCCCAGGGGCCACACAGAGCCAGTGAGCCCGGGAGTGTCCCAGCGTCTTCCCTGATGAGGGGTCCGTTGCCTTTGCCACGATGGGGAGCTCACACACACAGCGTCACGGGTACATGCTCCTAGTCTCACTCATACATGTGCAACGGTAACGAATGGTGGTTGCTTAGCTGTCCTGCCCGGCACGTGTGCACAGTCCAGCCCCGGGCCATGCAATGCCTCCTCTTGGCCAAAAACAGCCTCTACCCCCTTCCTGGCCATGGCCTTCCTTTCCTCCGTGGCCACTGGCTCCAGGCAGCCCCCTCTCTGCTTTCTGAGGCGAGGACATTCTCCCCAGGCGGGCCTGACTCCTGCTCGTCCACAGGCACAGGGTGCTGGGGGGCTGCCATATGGCCTCAGTCTGTGCCCTTTCTGTACGACGTGTGGCTGAGCCAAGGCCTGCTGAGGTCAGCGGCCCTGCCCTCCCATCCGGCCTCCGAGTGAAGCAGGGATGTTGACGGACGAGGCTTCCAGGAGTCAGGCATGCTAGAAATCCTGCAGCTTCCACCAAGCCCTGCCTGGCCCCCTTGCACCTCCCCAGGGTCAGTGCCTGAAACAGGGGAGGTGGGCCTGCCCAGGGGCGTCTGCTGCACCTGGCCCCGGTCCCGGGTCAAGCTGGCCACACAGGGGACACTCAGGACAGCAGCGGGGTCTGAGGCCATGCGGATATCGGATGGGGGCTGTCTTCACGCAGGGTTAGAAGTCACAGTGGGAGAGATGCCCCATTTCCCACAGCAACAGAAAGATCAGTTTCCTACGTATCACACACAAGACGTGTGAGAGCCTGGGTGAGGGCACTTTCCCATGTACCTTCAAGACCCCACTTAAAGGTCTGGAGCAGACAGAATCACCACGTTCTGGAGACGAAATCCATCTCATTAAGACAGTTCTTCCTAAGTCAGTTTAGACATTTAATGCCATCCTTGTAAACAGAATGGGTTTTATCTTAGATTAAAACAAACTAATTATAAAGTTCATGTGGGAGAAAATGTTTTTAAAAAGCGAAAATAGCCAGGAAGAACCTTAAGAAGGAGAGAGGTGAGGGAGCCCTGCGAGGCACCTGTGTGGAACCCGGGTGTGGGGTCCACGTGCAGGCGGTGGCCTGGGAGACCTGGGACGGCCACAGCCAGACCCTGGTGCCCACGACACAGAATCCGTGAGGAAGGTGTGGAAAAAGATGGTTTTGTTGACGAGCGTGGACAGAGACCAGGTGGGACCCACAGGTCATCCTGGACACAGACATGGGTTCTATGTGGATCCCATTTGTAAACACGGAGTAAGAGCTAGAAGAAATGGGTGATTTTTCTCTGTACCCAGGGATAGACAAAACCTTCCTAAATAGGACTCAAAATTCAGAAACAATAAAAGACAAAATACATACTGGATAAAAATGTTTATAACATTTAACATTTTCAAAAATATTTTAACTTGAGACAGAAAGCAGGAGTGGTCGCCAGGGCTGGGGTCGGGGGATGGCAGTGACCGTCCTGTGGTTACAGGGCTCCTTCCAGGGCGACAGAAATGTCTTGGGAATGGACACTGGTGACGGCTGCTCAGCATTATGAATACACAAAACGCCACTATCCTGCACACTCTGGTTTTTATGCACCTTAAAATGACTAAAATGGTGACATTTATGTTGTAACAGTGCATTTTACCTCAATAAAAAAGCTGCAATTGAACACTGAGAATATCAGCGTTAATATTCCTAATTCAAAAGAGCTCATCAGCTAAAAAAATCCAGAAGAAAAAGGGGAAAAGAAAGAAAAAAAAGAAATGCAATCCCAAACGATCACAGCTCCCTCTCCCCACCCAGTGGGCTGGCCTGTCCCTGCCCTGACCACGGCCGGTCAGCAGGGCCAGGGTGGCGCAGCCCCCATGGGGACGGGCCAGCCCACCCCTAGATACCCATCTCACACATAGCGGCAGAAATCCCCAGTGACAGGTTGCTCACTGTGACGTTCTCTGTCAGCTGAAGTCGGAAGCAGTGCAGGTGTCCAGCAGGAAGGGACCTTCCTGGGAAGCCGCAGCTGGTCCGCCGAAGTGTGTGCCTCATTGTACTGTTCTGACCCTAAGGTCATGGAGGAGGTTTCACAAAAGCAAAGCCACCTTGAGAACAGTCGCTTGTGTGTCAGGTCAGGGAGCTGAGCACCCAGGAAAAACCAATTATTCCATTTAAACTATAGTTGAACGTCATCTCTTTGCTAGGAAAGGTACAAAAACTAGAGGAAGAGCTGCAAACTTCAGGTGTGGTCTTGTTGTCAATAACCGTATTATCATCCTGAAAACATTACAGCTATCTGTGGCATAAAGCAAATAATACTAATATTGCAAAGAACCAAGATTTTTCACCTTAGAAGAAATAAAAATCAGAGCATTTAAGTAAAACATTTCATAATCCTAAAACGTGCATTGGAAATGGTACGGATGTGTAATTTTTTGTCTTGAAACGCAAAAGCGTGTGTCCTGTGCTGAGGCAGTGAGAGGGAAGGGCCCTGGCCACGTCGCAGTCTCACAGTCCAGGCAAGGATGGGACAAAACCAAGTCCAAAGGCATTTCTCATTCTGCCGCACGGGCGGGAGGAAGAGCAGGGCGCCCTGGCCTTGGAACCCACCCCCACCCATAGGGCCCGAGGCCGGGGTACCCCCGACCTGCTGCAGCACTGGCTGCCCTTGCAGTCCCCCAACCCCTGAGCAGACTGGTGTCGCACCCGCTACGGCTTGGCTGGAGGCTCCTGGGAGCCCCAACGCCAGCAGCGGATGACTGGAGGGAAGGGTCCCTCCTTCACAGCTGGCTTTCTGCGGGGGAGTCACTTCAGGGCGACCGGGCATGGCCGGTGCACGCGGAGGGCGGCTTTCCCCACGCACTGCATCCCCAACACAGGAGTGACCGCAGCTGGGGCGCCTAGCTGGCTCCACCGTCTCAGGGTCCAGAGTTCGAGCCCCGAGCCCACCACAGAGATGACTACAAAACATGTCAGGAGTGAGAGGCCTGTCCCTTCCTGGCTCCAGGTCTCAGTGCGGCTCTTCCTTGTTGTCCCTGAACGTCCCTCTCCGGGTCCCCAGGGAGCTTTTCCTATTCCTCTCTCCACACCACCTCTCTCATGCTGTGGCTCCAGGGTGAGAACACTGTGAGGCCCACACAGCTCTTCAGGTGTCATCCAGCCCCATGATAGGGCGTCCGTTGTCCCACTGGAGCACCCCCTTCTCCTCGGGGGTCTGTCCTCATCCTTGTCCTGCCCTGGAGGCTGTGGGGGCATCAGGGATCCAGACTGCTGGAGCCAAAGGGGCTGAGGTGGGGGCCAAGTGTGTCCGAGGGGCGTTCACCACTTGCCACAGCTGCCACCCCCTTCCTGTCTGACGCTCAGGGCCGAGGGTGCCCTGCCAGAAGAAAGAAGGGGTTCTCCACCCCCCATCCCCACTCGAGAAACTACACCACTAGACAGAGTGCCTCCTGCATGGCATTGCCCCCAGCCTGGATCTCACCATCTCCGCTGAGATTCCCTTCTCAGACAGGCTCCTTGGTGCAGGGCACTGCCCAGCCCTCCAGACCAGGGCCTTTGAGAGCTTTGCCGTCGGGGGGGCAAGAACATGGAGGGAGTCAGCAGTTTGGTCAGAGGTAGCCAGGGTAGAGGGTGGAGAGGCCTGGAGACTTGGCGACAGCGCACGCATGCCAGACTGTAGCTCTGAGCCCCACCGGTCTGCTGCCCCGGCTCTTCGGAAGACGCTGTCTCCTGGGACATGCCCCAGAAATGTCCATACTCTCCTCAGTATCCCGGGAGGGCCTGGCTCATGCCTGGAATTCTTCCCTCTCCTCCCTTCCTGTTTGTATGGGTGGTGGCAGCGATGGGAGTGTGGGGGAGAGAGGTCCTAGCTGACCCCTCCTGGTGGCTACAGCTTCAGTCTCTGTTTGCTGTCTCCTGCAGACCCAGAGGCATGGAGTGATTCAGGGGCCATCCCATGGCTGCCAGAGAAGAAATGGGAAGGGGGCAGCAGGCACCCAGCCTCTTGCTTTACTCAGTCCACCCAAAGATGCCCTGAGCACACCCATAAGGCAGGGACCACAGGACCCAGTCCCACCATGTCAGCATTCCTGCTCTGCGGCCACTGGCTCCTTCTGTGCAGCTCACCCTTCCAGTCTGTCAGCACCTGAGGGGAAGAGCCCAGGGGAGCCCCCTTGCCCATCACAGCACTGCTGACTGCTTTGCATTTTTGGCTCCTCTGTAGATTTTGTAAAATAAAAAATACACCAGATCCAATAACACACAATGTCTATGCACACACACACCAAAAAAAAAAAAAAAAAAGAGGAAAAAGAAAGTGCCTAGCTGCCTCGGTCAGAAGAACACATGACTTGATCCAGGGGTTGTGAGATCAAGCCCCACACTGGGCGTAGAGATTATTTAGATGCATAAACAAACTGTAAAAAAAGGAAATGACTGTAATAGGAAGGCGGCCAGTCTGTGATGCTGACCGAGGGGCTGGCTCAGGAGGTCCCCCCAGGTGGCCTCTGAGTTTTAGCATCAGCAGTGGCAGAAGGCGGATGGGTGAGGCTCCTGGTGCCGGACAGAGGTGCTGGGCATGCCTTGCAAGCAGCGGATCCAGTGAGAACTTCCCATCTGCAGGGAACAGAGAGGACAGAGGAACCAGACAGACACACCCAGAATCCAGCCTGGGAACCCTTCTGGGATTAGGGACCTGCTTCCCAACAAGTCAATGGCCCAGGGGGGAGGAGACCAATGACAGCGCAGGTTGTTTGCTTCTTGTCCTGGGCTCTGAACCCATGTTGCATGCAGCTCTGGGGGCTGCCCTCTGAGACCCCTGGAGCCCTGTGTAACTCAGGAGGAGGGATGGGGAACCTCCTGCGGCTCTGAGACAGCTTCCCGGTTTCCTCAGTGCAAAGGTCTGAATGCTTGTTTCCCCCAAACCCGCATGTGGAAATCCTAACCAGAGGGGCTTTGCTATCTCCTCCTAGATTTTGGAGGGTGAAGCAGTCTCGGCCTCAATCCCGGCAGAGCCACTGGTGATTCTAGCCACAGAGATTGGCTTAGCCTGTGTGATCCCGCAGGGAGACCCGGGGAACAGCGGCGTGGGCTGTGCCCAGTGAGGCTGTGGAGGCAAGACCCCCCCCCCCATGGGCCTGGAGGGCAGACAAGGAGCCCAAGAGAGTAACTCTGTCGCCCGCGGGCTCTGGGCGTGCCCAGGAGCGTCCATCCCGACCCTGGCTGCCAAGGTGCTTTGGAAGCCCAAGGTCTGGTCCCACAGGTTCCCAGAGGGGACGGTGCCCCAGGGTGAGTTTGCACTGCGAGTTTCCCAGGCGCTTTACCAGGTCTGATAGCACCAACCTCCTCTGCCCCTGGGCCCTCCTCTGGCGACCCCAGCCACTGATGCCTTGGGACCCCAAGCCCTGGGGGTCGGGGGTGAGGGCTGCAGCTGCTGTCACTGGTCCTGATGTCCCCGGGGCCGAGCACCACCTCCCCCTGCACAGCACCCCAAGCTCCTGGCAGGGCTTTGGAGATGTTGGTGTACGAGGAAGAAGAAAACGGCTTGGTTTTGTTTTCACAGGCACACTGTAGCAGTCAGGGATAAATGCCCAGAATTTGTTTAAAAATATGCCCACCAAAAGAAGGGAGAAGAAAGGAAGCCGGTGGTGGGA
This sequence comes from Martes martes, assembly GCF_963455335.1. NCBI lineage: Eukaryota > Metazoa > Chordata > Mammalia > Carnivora > Mustelidae > Martes > Martes martes. The sequence goes on along the minus strand of NC_137890.1, from coordinate 149,666,510 downwards.
AACAGTGGGGTGACAGGCACATGCGGCTCGAGTGTGTTTGGGAGATGTCACAGTAAACACACGATTGGAAGCAGCATCCTGCTCCACAGTTAAGATGTGTGCGAGGATGCCGAGCTCACACCATCCTGGGGCCTTGGACACCCTTCATCTGTGTGGACATGGCCCCGAGACCCTGTTAGCTTCAAAAACAGTGAAGTGACTGTGACCCTGTTTATCCCACGTTTGTCATCAGCTTATTATTGGCTCCTCCAGGAAGACTTACAAATATTTTAGGTCTTGCCAAAACTGCCGGCAGAAGAAAGGGAAAAAAAAAAATCACTCCTTAATTTTTTAGGGAAACAACTGGAAAACAAGTTACTCACCAGCTGATGAAAGAAATGCACAGTCTACACAAGTGATAATATTCAAAATGCTCAGTCATAAAAATAAAGGCCTTTTATTTGGTTTTTCTACGCTGTTACAGGAACCCGTGGCAGCACTCTGGGGCCCACGAGGCCTGCGGCCACACCCGCACAGGCTGTGAGTGTCTATGGAGAAGCCGAAGGGTCACGGGGTCACCTTCTTGTAGGTGATGTGAAGATGCTGAGTCATGGGCTGGGTAGTGGTTGCCATGGAGACCGTCTGTTCAAGTTTGCCTTCAGAATTCAGCCTGAATTTTCGGGTGATCTGAGCAGAACAAATAGAAACACCTTAGTTTTACCTTCCAAAGGTGGTCCTGCTGTGGGCCAAGGGCTCTGTTCAGGCTGCAATGTGCCACCCTGCTGTCAGAAGCCCGTGGGCTGCATGGTGTCCCTGCTGGTGGGTGACGGACATGCAGCCCACAGCCCGGGGTCTTACAGAGTGTGCCAAGATCAAGGGGTCCTGACTTCTGGCCCTTTCCTCTGGCCCTCGGCTGTCCCCAGAAGACCAACAGGCATGCTTGGTCTTGTCTCAGCTCATTCAGAAGCCAGCCACTTTTTCCTTTTGGACAAAAGCTGACTTTCCACTACATTCTGGCTTTCCCGTCTTCCCTTTCATGCTAATAACCTGAACTGATGTCACCCGTGTTCTCGGAAAACTCAGTGTGAGTGCCTTTGGAACCATTAATTTATCAGAACAAAGTATGGTAGCCGATGAGAAAGTCCTGTCCTCCTGGAATGTTGAAGCGACTGCTGAGACACAACCCATAGCCTCCATCCTCCCCCTGACCTGGAGCACGACGGGGGCCAGAATGTATGAAACAGGCCACAGCCAACCACTCTGTAACTGACCATCCGGCACAGAAAAACCAGAAAAGCCACATTTCAGAAAGTCCATTTAAAGATACAAGGGAACCAGCCCAGACGGGAGGACAAAGGCCCCGGAGAGAAGAGAGTGTAGAGACCCCGCTGGGAGTGACCATTCCCCTGAGGAATGTGCCTGCCATGAGGCGACAGCGGTGGGACCAGGAGGCTGGGGAACCAGGCCAGCGCTCTGATTCCTGGCACACTTTGGAATGTGTGCCCACCGAGAAGGAGAGGCCATGGAAACACCCCAGACTTTTGGCTGGGACCCGAAAGGCTGCACTCTAGGAGGGAGAGTTAATCAGAAGTGGACAGGCAAGGCTGGCTTCCAAAGAGCTCAGCCTCCAACAGTCCAGGTCTGCCCTCCTGGGACGGACAGCCAGCAGCACGAGGACAGCTCCGCGGTAGGAGATGGCATCACACAGAGCCTCGCGGCACCTACAGTTTTTACACGTGGTGCCTAGGATTCAAGAAGAGAAAAACACAGAAAAAGCCGACTTAGCATGGTAAGAGCACAAATGCATGAGCAGATGCCCTGAGGCGGGCACGCCAACAACAGAGTCCTTAGGAGCAGGCGTGGAGCTTTTCAGCAGAGGACTGGATCCGCCAGGAGGAATAAAATGGGAATTCTGTAACTGCAAAATGGAATCAACAGAACAGACCCTGCCCGGAAACAGTCCGTAGAAAGACCTGGCTGCAGCAGGGAGGAGGATGGACGGGAGCCACGATGGGAGCCAAGAGACCCAGTGGAGACCTGAAGTCCTGACACGCATGCACTGGGAACCCTAGGGAGATGGGAAGGAGAACGGAACACAAGCCAAATGTGAAGGGATTACAGCCAGCTCTCTGAGGCTGACAGAACATATAACAAGCCACAGATGCAAATTACAACCTAGCAAGGTGCCGGACAGACGGACACCTGGGGGCACGGGGGAGGGCAGCGTGTCCAGGGACCAACTGCCACATGGGCTTTGGCCTTTCCCAGAGAAGGACCTGGAGAAGAGAAGTTGCCAGAGAAGGCAGCTGGAGACGACGGGATGGCCTCTCAAAGTCATTACCATCACCACCACCCAAACCATTCTCAGTGCAGTGAAAATACTCTCCAAAAATGAAAGCAAAATAGGGGCATCGGTGGGGGGGGTTCAGTCCACTGAGTATCTGCCATCGGCTCAGGTCATGGTCCCAGGGTCCGGGGATCGAGCCCTCTGTTGGGCTCCCTGCTTAGAGGGGAGTCTGCTTCCCCTTCTGCGTCTGGCCCTCCCCTCATCGTGCACACATGTGCCCCCCCAACCCATAAATAAAATCTTGAAAAAAAAAAGAAGGCAAAATAAAGACATTTCTAGACCAAAAAAACTCTGCAGCGGATCTACCAGCAGCAGGAGTCCCCAGCCCCTGGAAGGAAATACCGGAGGAACTTCTCAGGTTTTCAGGGGAGAGGCCCTGCAGCAGCACAGAGAAGCAGGGACAGCCGAAGCCTGTGGCCAACCACACGAGCCCAGTGTGCACCATGGAAGCCTGCGAGTCGGGAACCTGTGGAGGTGGCGTGTGTGTGAAGGGAACTGGCCTGTGTCCAGCTCACGGACGGGCACGAGAAATGCCTGAAATCTTAGTGATGTTTCTGAAAATATGCACCCCACCCCCCTTCAAAGTCAGAACGCTGGGGTAACACACACTGTGCTTCTTACTTCAGAAATCCAAGTGTCTGTTTTTGACCGGAGAGTGTCACCTGCGATGGGAGCCAGGTAAACCCGGGTTCTAATGGAGCTCCTGGGCCCCTTTCCAGCCAGAGGTTCCCTTCTAAAGCAGGGTTACTTTTATTCTCTAGAAAGGGTGTTTACCCACGTTTTCAAGTGGGAGAAAAGATTTCCAAGTGTCAGGGTGCCTGGGCAGGCTCAGTGGGTTAAGCCTCTGCCTTCGGCTCAGGTCATGGTCTCAGGGTCCTGGGATTGAGTCCCACATCAGGCTCTCTGCTCAGCAGGGAGCCTACTTCCTCCTTTCTCTCTGCCTGCCTCTCTGCCTACTTGTGATCTCTCTCTCTGTGTCAAATAAATAAATAAAATCTTTAAAAAAAAAAAAAAAGATTTCCAAGTGTCGTCTGTGATAAAATCTCTGACTCATGTGAAAATGACATTAAACATTTGTATTTACTTGTAAGAAGGAAAATGTTTCATTTTGTTGTCATTAGGAAAAACAGTGTAGTGTAAGACAAAAAAGCAAAAGAAAAAAAACTGATAAACGAGGCCCCCACCCCCACAAAACCCCACGACTGGAGAAGCAGACAGGGCCAGGGGAAGACACCTGGGGTCCTTGTCCTGTGTCTCCGTGACTCTGTGTCCTGAGCACCACCAGCAGTGGCAGCCGCCGGGAGGTGCCAGACATGCGGCCCCAGGCACAGCACGTGGAACCAACATCCTAGCGCTGGAGTGGCCCAGGCACCAGGCGTGGCTGTCGAGGGCTGAGAAGGGCCGTCCCCAGGTCCCTGCGGTGGTCTGGAGCAGCCCGAGTACCAGGTTATGTCAGATACCCATTAACACAGACCGCATTTGTCATCGGCCGGAATCACTGAAGGACAGCAGGGGAGGGACAACACCCGTGCCCGCAGGCAGGAAGACAAAAGGGTACAAGAGGGCAGGAAGGGGGATAGCAGGACACCTAGAACCAGATAGACAGAAGGACACTTCGTCTGCCAGGGAAGCAGTCTCACGCTGTTTTAGCATATTTATTTTTTAAAGATTTTATTTATTTATTTGAGAAAGAGAGCATGTAGGAGCAGGGGAGAGTGGCAGAGGGAGAAGCAGACTCCCCACTGAGTAGAGAGCCCGATGTGGGGCTCGATCCCAGGACCCTGAGATCATGACCTGAGTCGAAGGCAGAGACTTAACCCAATGAGTCACCCAGGTGCCCCATATTAGTGTCTTTAATTCTACACTACTTTTTCTGGAATTTTGTTTAGAAATAAACAAAGCTTTTACTTTTGAATCCCTTCCAGAGGAAACGAGGTGGTGTAGAGATACACCCCACCTATGCACACACACACAGTGTCTTCTCCAGGGCAGGGCTCGCTGACCCTCACAGCTCACGGGCTGCGAACCGCTGGGCCCTTGCCTCTGTCATGGGGACACGGTGCTCTTACAGCGCCCTCACTTGAGTGCCCATGACAGACCGCGCACATGGAGCACAGACGGGCCAAGAGGGACGCCTGCACAGGGACATGCAGGGGAGGGGGTCGTGGGAGCCAAGGAGAAGAGTGAGGCCACTGCTTGTCTCCTCAAGCTTGATGGGTGCTGAGGCTGACAGTCCCCTCGTGAAAACACCGACACCTGAGCACGGCTGGCCTGCTCCCAACGGCTCGGTACCATCAGTGCGGCAGGGGCTCCTGGCGAAACCCACGGGCCCCATGTACCGCACACACTGCACAGTGATCCAGGCGGGGGTCCCCCAGCCCTTCCCTGGGAACCCTGTCCCGGCCACCTTGCTTCTGGAACAGCAGCGTGGCGACAAACAGCAGCCAAGCATGAGAAGGGAGACAGGACTGGGGTGCGTGACCACCAGGTCCTAGGGGAGAGCAGGGCGAGGGGCCGCCCATGCCCACTGTCCCAGGAAAACACTCATGGGGCTCTGTTCAGGTTGGAGACATCCCGGTCATGGAGCATGGCCTCCAGAGTGCCGCCACCCCCACCACAGAGATGACAGCCTGCTGTCACAGCAGTGCAGTCGGCTCCACAGACAGCAAAGGCACGGCCACACATAGGCCCCTGGGGAGTCACTGGGAGGTTCCTTTGGGTTTGCAGTCCCACAGAGGACGTTTCCCGCCCCATCTACCTCTTCCCGTGGAAGTCACTAGGACTGAACATGGATGCAGGCTGTACATGCCTGGTAAGCTCACTCCTAAGAATTCCGTGGTCATTCTGAGTCGGCCACCGCAGCTAAGGCGTCATCCTGACCAAGGCCCATCTGGCCCAGATGCATCCCCGCTTAAGGAGGAGGGAGCTGGGGGCAACCGCTCACCTCCACAGCTTCAAAGTGGAGCTTGTTCAGGCTGTTGGGGGATCATAGGCCACGTGCCCACATTGCTCGAGTGCCTGGTTCCTGCTCATGAAGCCGGATCAAGGGGTCCCGTGGCCTCGGAAGGTTCAGGAAGAGTCCACGTCAGTAAATACAAGTGCTTATTTTAGCCAAGTGTGCTCCCGCTCCCTAGACTCCTCTGGCTCCACAGGAACAGAACCGTGGAGGGAAGTGTAACATGAGAATTTCTCTGTGTTTTAATGCTTTTCAAGGCATTTTTCCCCCCATGTTTCCTTCAGTAGGGAAAAGGTGAAAAGGAGCCTCCGGAGGAAGATGGCTACGACCGTGTTTTAGGACCTAAAACAAAGGCATCAGGAAGCCACAGCAGCTAATATGTCCCCTGTAGAACAAGCCTGGATGTGGAGGCAGGAGGGGCCCCACCCAACGGGCCTGGGAATCCCAGTGTGCTGACAGCACCCCGCGTCTTTACAGAAATGATGGCTCGCTGCCAGCAGACACAGCAAGGATCAGAGCAAGTGCACGCTGCCTGTAACACACACAGCTTCTTCTCTCACCCCTGCTTTCCTGAGATGCGACCGGCACACAACTCGATGCTTGAACGTGCATGTGTACGGCGTCGGTTGACACCCCCATCACCCCACTGCTACCCTTCACGTGTGGAGTGTGGGAGCTCTTAAGATCTACTCTCCGAGCAAACTTCACACGACATGGTATGAATGGCAGACAGCGTGCTGTCTGATGGCTCCCTATGACTCACCCCTCTTACAGCCAGATGTCTGTGCCCTCTGACCTACAGCCTGCAATCCCTCCGCCTCCCGGAAACACCACTCAAATCTGTTTGTTTTTTTTTTTAATAATTCCACATATAAATGAAACCATGCAGTATTTCTCTTTTTCTACCTGACTTATTTTACTTAGTGTAACCCACTCAGGGATTCATGTCGCAATTCTTTTAATGGTTGAATGACATTTCTTGTGTGCATGTACGCATATGCATACATATGCGTGGTCACGCGTCTCCGTGTTTTTGTTTTTTTTTTAAGATTTTTTTATTTACTTGACAGAGATCACAAGTAGGCAGAGAGGCAGGCAGAGAGAGAGAGGAAGGGAAGCAGGCTCCCCGCTGAGCAGAGAGCCCGACGCGGGGCCTGATCCCAGGACACTGAGATCATGACCCGAGCTGAAGGCAGAGGCCTTAACCCACTGAGCCACCCAGGCACCCCGACGCGTCTCCGTGTTCTTGAACAGGAGAAGGAACTCACCCACAGGGGGCCTGGGGCCAGAATTCTGCTTCATAGCTATGGACACAGAGCATTGCCACGACTATAACCAAACCCCCTCCCTGGCCCTCACGGGCGACAAGGAAAGGTTACTGGTGTGGGAAAAGGGGAGGAAATGGAGAGGAAACTGGGAAGAGGGATCATTTTGAGAAAAAACACAAAGACAAAAGAAAAATTCACTTATTAGCAAACTGGAGACAGAAGAAACAATTGGTGAATTTGGAAACAGGTCAATAAAAACATCCAAATTGGGGGTCCCTGGGCAGCTCAGTCAATGGAACGTGTGATTCTTGATCTTGGGGTTGTGAGTTCAAGCCCCATGATGGGTGCAGAGATTAAAAATAAAATCTTTAAAATATCTAAACTGATTAATATGGAAAACACAGACTGAAGAAGAATGAACAGAGTCTCAGGAACACATGGGACAGCATTAAATAGACTGACATCTGTTTGGTAGCAGTTCTGATGGGAAGAGTAAGAATGGAGCAGAAAAATGTTGAGAAACAATGGGAGAAAATCCCCAAATATGACAAAAAACACCATCTTACAGATCGAAGAATATCAGGAGACCTATTAAGGATAAATACAAGGAAACCACACCCAGTGAAAGGGTGTGAAAGAAAGAAACCCACAGTGAAAGTAAAGTAAAAAACAAAGTCTCAAAAATGACTAGAGAAAGGACACCTGGGTGGCTCAGCTGGTTAAGTGTCTGCCTTTGACTCAGGTCATGATCTCAGGGTCCTAGGATCAAGCCCCACACTGGGCTCTCTGCTCAGCAGGGAACCTGCTTCTTCCTCTGCCTCTCCCCTCACTTGTGCTCTGTCTCTCAAAATAGATAAATGAAATCTTAAAAAAAAAAAAAAAAGACTAGAGAAAAAAGACAAACCACGTACAGGGCATGAAGGATTTAGGCTGACTTTCAACCAACACAATTAAGGTCAGAGGACAATGGAACAAAATGATTCCTTTTAAAAAGTATGCCTGTTGGGGCACCTGGGTGGCTCAGTGGGTTAAAGCCTCTGCCTTCAGCTCGGGTCATGGTCTCAGGGTCCTGGGATCAGGCCCTACATTGGGTTCTCTGCTCAGCGGGGAGCCTGCTTCCCCTTCTCTCTCTGCCTGCTTCTCTGCCTACTTGTGATCTCTGTCAAAATAAATAAATAAAATTAAAAAAAAAAGTATGCCTGTTGACTCAGAAGTTTATTTATGGTAAAAAAATATCCTGCAAAACTGGGAGTGAAAGAGGATTCCGTGAAGAACTCCAGTTCCTGGAGCTGGCCCCACTGGATGCAACTGTGCTGGCCTGTGCTGCAGCAGGAGACAGCTCTGCGGTGTTGCAAGAGCAGCCCGTGGGGCCAGGGTTGGCGGCAAGCACCTGACCTCAAACACGGAGGACCTCTCAGCCACAGGCACATCACCAGGGACCCAGAATAGGAAAAAAGAAATTTCTGAAGAACAAAGCTGAAGGACACATACCCCACCTGACACATACCCCACAACTGTCTGGCCCTGGCATAAGGATGGCCTTAATAAATCGATGGGTCAGAAGAGAGAACCCAGAAATAAATAAACTCTCACAAATGTGGTCAAATGATTTTCAACAAAGCTGTCAAGAAGACTCAATGGAGAGAGGACAGTCTCTTCAACAAACGGTGCTGGGAAATTGGACATCCACCTGCAGAAGAACCAAGTCGAATGCTCACCTATCACCACACACAAAAACTAACTCAAACACATTGTAATTAATGAACATTAAACACTTTCATGCATCAAAAGATATTAAAAGCAGAGTGAAAAAGCAGCTTGCAAAACAAGAGAAAGTATCTGGGAATCACGTATCTGATAAGGGATTCCAAGAGAATGGAGATGCCAGCTTCTGGGCACAAGCAGAGGACAGGCCGCATTGGTGAGGCCATGGGGGGACTGGGGCCCGTGTCGGCGAGGCTGTGGGGGGACTGAGGCCTATGCACCACTGGCAGGAACGCACAGTGGGTCAGCTGCTGTGGGAAATGGTGTGCCGATGCCTTAAAAAATTAGAGATGGAGTCACCTATGATCCAGCAAGTCCACTTCTGGGTACACGCTCAGAAGGGCTGAGAGCAGGGTCTTGAAGAGATATCTGTAACCCACGTTAATGGCAGCATTATTCACAGCAGATAAAACATGGTGGCAACTCTGGCGTCTAGTGATGGATGAATGAATGAGCAAAACGTTAATACACACGTGATAGACTACCATCCAGCCTTATGAAGGAGGGAAATTCCATCATATTCAACAACATGGATGAGCACTGAGGACATTAAGCTGAGTGAAAGAAGCCAATCACAAAAAGACTAGTGTGTGATTCCACCAAGATGAGGTTCCTAAAGTAGTCAGTTCATAGACGCAGAAAGCAAATTGGGGGGGGGGGGTCTTACAACCAACTGTACTGGTAATATTTTTACTAAATGTAAGTGGGCTAAACATTCCAATGAAAATATGAAGCTTTTTGACTAGACAGGAAAAGCAAGACCATGGGAGATACACTCGGAATACACAGAGATAAATAAGTTGAACGTAAAAAGATAGGAAAACAGATGCACTGTATGAACAAGCACTGGACAGCAGGTGTGGTTCTGCTGTCATCAGACTTCACGGTGCTTACGACAAGCTACCAAGAGGAACATTTCATAAATGTCATACAGACCACCATATATGCACCTGAGGACAGAGCTTCAGAGTCATGAAGCAAAAACAGACCCAAGGAAAGGAACAGAAATAGCCTCGATCACTGCTGGGAGATTTGAGCACAGCTCAGTTATCAGACATAACCAGATCTCCCTCACCAAACAAACCAACAGTATAAAGGAAATCTGAATGACCTTATCCGTCGACTTGACCTAAGTCCACTACACCGAACAGCTGTCAAATGCTTATGTATCTGGAGCGCGCATGAGGCATTCACCAAGTTGTACCTCACTGGTGGCACTGAGTAACTCCGAGAGCATGTTCCCTAGGCTTTTACAGAATTGAATTAGAAACCATTAGCAACTGAATATGCAGAAAAGCCTCAAATATTTGGAAAGTAAGTAACACACTTCTAAATGACCCAGTTCAAATAAGAAAGTCACCAAGGAAAGTATTTTGAGCTCGGAGGTACTAAGAGCAGGCCCCTCATTCCCGGGGGATGCAGCTGAAGCAGGGCTCAGCGGGAAATTCACAGTTTCGAGTTATGCATCACAAACTAAAAATGGGCTAAATATCAGTGACCTAAGTTTCCCATTTAAGAAACCAAAAAAGAGGAGATTAAACTCAGGATAATTAGAATAATATGATGCAAAAATCCTTCAACTTGTGTAGTTTATTAAAACATAAAACCAGCAATAACTAACTAAAAATGACAAATTGTTTATCTGTCATTGGGATTTATCTGAAGAATGTGGGGTCAGGTCAACCTCCGAAACCTGTTCCTATAACTCACTGCATGAACAGAATAGAGCATCTCAACGGTTACAGCAGAAGCACCTGTCGGAACTCAACACCCATTTATAATTTTTAACAACTGGCAAACTAAAAATATAAGAAAACAGAAGGTAGTAAAGGGCATCAGTGGAAACCCGACAGCGACCATCAGAGCCAGTGGTGAAAGACAGCGGGTTCCTGTGAACAGAGAATGGGGCCTGGCATCTACTCCCACCGCCTGTACCAAACATTATGCAGGCTGCCCTTCCCATATCCTAGCGCAGAAGAAAGAAATGGCATCGAGACTGGAAAGTGACCCTGTAACAGCAGATGACAGGATGTGTAGAAAACCCCAAAAAAATCTATTAAAAAAATGAGTAAAATAAAGAAGTGAATTTAAGGAAGTTACATGATACAAAATCAATGTGTAACAGTCAAATGTATTTCTATATGCTAACAACAAGTAATTGGGAAAAAGAAGAAATCACTTATAACAGCATTCCCAAACCCCAGAATACCCAGGCATAAATTTTGCAAAATCCATGTGAGATTGTACACTAAAAACTCCAACACAAGTTGGGGTGAGGGAGCCTACATAAACGGAGAGGTTTACATGGTACTGGATCAGGAGAGTCACTTTGCTGAAGATGGTACTTCCCAAATTCATTTAGAAATTCAAGAAATCCTAAAAAATTCTTCTACAAGTTGACAAGAGGATTCTAAACCTCATACAAAAAATGTGAAGGGTCTATGGGTAGCCAAAACAATTCTGTAAAGAAGAAAAAAAAGTTGCACAACCGAAATGATCTGATTTCAAACATTACTATAAAGCGATAGTACTCCAGATTGCGGGGCCTCAGTGTACATGGAAACCCAGAGATCACCTGGGTGGAAGAGTCCAAAACAGACCCACGCGAATGCACCTCACTGCGGGATGAGGGAACGAGGGCAGTCTTTTCAACAAATGGTGTTGGAACAACGGGATATCTATCCAGGGGAAAAAAATGGAAGAATCTTGACCCCTAATTCATACCACAGAAAAACAAATCTCAAAATTACAGACTTTAAAGCAAAAGGGAAAACTGACAATTCTTGGAGAAAATGCAGGTTAAAAATCTCTGTGGCCTGGGCTAGGCAAAAGAATTTAAGACAGGGCACAAAGAGGACAGAGTATAAAAGAAAAAGCTGGTAACAGAATATGAAAAGTCGGGGGCGCCTGGGTGGCTCAGTTGCTTAAGTGTCTGCCTTTGGCTCAGCTCGTGATTTCGGAGTCCTAGGATCAAGCCCCGTGTCGGACTCCCTGCTTGGTGGGGAACCTGCTTCTACCTCTCCCTCTGCCCTTCCCCCAAGCTTGCTCTCGTGCTCTCTCATTCTCTCTCAAATAAATAAAATCTTTAAAAAACAACAACAAAAAAAGAGAACATGAAAAGTCAAACATTTTGTCAAAAGCTGGGTGCACATGCCCCTGATGAAGGACTTGTCTTTGGAATACGTAACTCTCAGAACTCAGTAGGAAGACCAACAACCCGCTGGAAAGAGGAGCCCAGGATCTGAATGCTTGCTTCAGAAAACAAGAAATACATGGCAAATAAGCACCACGGAAAGAGGGCCAACATCATCAGTCATCTGGGAGACATGTTTAACTGCGTGAAACGCGCCTGTGCAGCCACCAGGACAGCAGACACTCAAGGACCAATGCAGCAGAGGGCGCAGAGGGGGTGGGGTGGCAGGGACACCTGACCTGGACTCTGTAGTCCCAGTCCTAGGTCCTCAGCCGAGAGACATGAGAACACACGTCCACACCAAGATGTCCACACACAGGCTCAAAGCAGCTTGATTCCCAACAGCCCAGACCTGGAAACAAGCCAGTCAGTATCCATCAACAGAGGGAGACAGATGCAGCTGGGACGTGTCTGCAGCGGGGAACACTACCCAGCAATTGAGAGCCCAAATGACCGCTGACTGCAAGAGCGAGTCTCACCAACACTACCTTGAATGAAGGGAGTAAATAGTACATGGCTCTGTTTGCAGTGAGTCCTGGAGATGCAAGTCTAGTTGGTAGTGACGGGGTCTGCCCTGGCTTGGGGAGGTGGCCAGGGGCTGCTAGGAGCCCCGTTGGGGGGCTCTCTCTGGGAAACGGGCATTCTCATCTTGATGGGGGCACATTCCAAGGCTGTCCACCCGAGCTACACGCATTAACTCTATGTAAGTCATACCCCCAGAGAAATGATTTTTTTTAAGTAAAAAAAAAAAAATTCAAGTAATCCATGGTAATTAGTGGGGAACTGGCCCAGGTCAGGGGGACAAGCAGGGCACCTAGGATGGGGGTGGGGGAAGGGCAGGCTCTACCAGGAGGGGCCGGGCAGCTGGCCGCTCAGCCACACAACTCAGTTCTGGGTGAATTAATGACCTGAAGGGGAGGTTTTAGGTCAAGCTGTTATGTTTCCAGGAAAGAAAAATATATCTGTTTGCAGGGAAGCCTGCTTAAATAAGAAACACTAAAACAAATCCAGAAAGGAGAGCCTAGGAAATGGAACCACAAAATTAAGAACTTCTGTTTCTCAGAAGCAGAAAAGGAGTGAAAAGATACAAACTGGAAGGGTTACTGGCCACACAAGTAACTGTGAAGCTTACGTCCAACTCAGAGAAGAATGAGTGTCAGGAAGGACAGACACAGTGGATGCTGGTCAGAGGACCTGGATGGGACTTCACTAGAGGCGGGGCAAGCAGGATATGATGGGATGCTGGCTGTGAGAGCAGCTCTAGCCGCAGGTCTCAGCCCCTCGGGATGTGGCGGGCATTAATGGGGGGAGTTTCTGGAAGGCAGGGGCCTCTCTGATCCTCAGTATCAAAGAGCAGCCTGGAACCGCTGTGTCTTGGGGCTGCCATAGGGCACCACCGTGCCCTATGTGTAGGGTCCTCAGTGACCAAGCACCGAGAGCAGGGGAACAGAGATGGGGTGATGTCAGGCTTCAACAACAGATAGGCAGGGACACCAGGTTCTGTAGAAGCCAGGCCTTCTGCCCACTAGCTGCTGGGAGGACAGACAGATGCTTCCAGCCCCTGCCTCCCTCCCTTCCAGGTTCTGTCCATGTTGACCCAACAGGAAGGCCAACCCAGGTGCACCCAGCCAGCCGTTTGTCAGCTAGGTCACTGACCCGATGGGGTTTGGCTCCTCCCCTCACTGTGCCCTCATGGGCTTCACCTCACCTCCTCCTTCCTTTTACGGAGAGGGACTCTTGTGTTTAATTAACAAAGCCCAAAGTTAGTTCTCTAGCAAAAATAAACAAAATCTACCCCCCCAAATCCCTGGTAAAGTAAGTAACTTTTGATAAGTATGAGCCAGAAAACGAGAAAACAGACACATGTAAAAGATCAGGAATATAAAGAGGACACAGAATGGCAGATACAGAGAAAGCAGTAAGTGCTACTTCTTCCTCAAACTCTGTGAAAGAGTGCTGCTCCTGGGAACCTTGACCCTGCAAGTGCAGGGAGGTCAGAGGGTGGTGAAGCAGGGAGGAGAGCGCGGGCAGCCCACCGCACATTGGGCCCAGATACTTCCCTGTGGACATCTAGGAGGACCAGGCGATGTCGATGGGGCTCCCTCCTTGTCAGGGAATAGAAATAGCTGAAAAGCTCTCAGCTCACTCTATGAATAACCTGATACCAAAATCAGGACAAGGAGGAGTTATCTTCCAAAAGCAGACATGCCTCAACACTTAGAAGTTATTAATACAATTTACTGCATCAATAGCTTCAAGTGGAAAAAACACAGATTCCTCCCAAAAGAGGCTGCAAAAGCCTTTGATGAAACTCAAAATCCATTTCTGAATAGAATTCTTACCACAGTAGAAACAGGACGTGCTTACCTGAGAAGGGCTGCCTGCTAGCAGGCAGCCTCAGGCCAGTGCCTTGAGGCGTGAGCATTTCGGCCAGGCTGTGCCCGAGAACCAGGTACCAGATGTGACACTCAGCAGAGGCACACAGAAGCCAGAGCACCCTCCCTCTGTTGATACAATCAGAAGATGGAACGGAAGCCACATGCCACTGACACGGCCACGAAGACTAGAAAGCACTACAATGTTACCCCAGCACGAAATGTTTGAGACCTGCATAATCAAATTATAAAGAAATAAACCTGATACCTACTGAAGGACCCCAAAGTAGGCCACCACCTGCCATCCACTGACTGGGACTCCCCCCATCCTCAAAGTGATTCATGTGTTTATGTGATTCCGGTGTAAATGGTGTGGACCCAACAAACTTGCAGGACAGGCCGTCTAGAAGAGGGATTGCTGAAGAATTAACCAAGAAAATGGAGAGTAAAGAATATCAGGAACTGGGGCGCCTGGGTGGCTCAGTGGGTTAAAGCCTCTGCCTTTAGCTCAGGTCATGATCCCAGGGTCCTGGGATCGAGTCCCACATTGGGATCTCTGCTCGGCAGGGAGCCTGCTTCCTCCTCTCTCTGCCTGCCTCTCTGCCTACTTGTGATCTTTGTCTGTGGAATAAATAAATAAAATCTTAAAAAAAAAAAAAAGAATATCAGGAACTTTCCCCAGATACAAAGATAGGACCTAGAGCTACGGTAACCTATGTTATTACATGACTTTAAATTACTGTTGGTGAAGAAGCAGATGAAAGAACAGACCCTCCTCCCCTATTAACAGGGATGGGATTAAGACAGGTATGACCTTTCAGATCTGGGGGGCTGCTGGTCACCCGTCTGTACATGGCATCATGTAAAAACCCATCCGGGAAGGACTAGGGTCTAAGAGTAAAAGGGAAAGATACAAGAGTGCAGGAAAACAGAAGACCAATTTTATCATGTGAGTAGAAACACCTTCCAGGGCCAGAACCCAAATCCAGACCCCATAAAGGAAAAAGACCACCAGAGAGAACAACAGAAAAGCTCGCAATCTGTGAGGGGAACACATCATAAACCAAACTCACATAAGCCACCCAATGGGGAAACATTTGCCCTGTAAACAGCCATAGTACGCAGAAAGCTCCCGTAAACCAGTAAGAAGACGACAGCCCATAAAAACACAGGCAATGATTTCGAACATCAATCATATGGAGCAAGAAACACAGATGGCCCCCAAGCATAGGAAATGCTCCTTTGCACCCGTAAGTTCAGTTTCAAACACAAATGAACTACCATCTTTTATGGGTCAGATTTAAAAGATCAGTGAGTCTGGAAATGCGGGTTGGCATACTCCTGCAGCGCTGGTGGGAACAGTTGTCAAGAAAAGCAATTCAAAATGTACCTGTCCTCCGATCCAGCAATTCAACTGCGAGAAATCTCCCCAACAGATAAGGACTCAACTGGCAAAGTGCACAGCCCAAACGTAAAAGGATGTCTGTGACAGAAAAACCACAGCCAACCTGAGAACCCCTAAGGGCCCACCTGCCAGGGACCCGAGGATCCTGCCACAGCACGCCCCCACCTCGGCATGTGGGGAGTGACACGTAACGGTGCAGACAGGCCCCTGAGATCCAGTGGAAAGGTGGACTCCAGGCCGAGGGGTGATCTGTGACCTTGCTGAGGACGGGAAGCATGTGGCAGAAGGAGGGAAGGCTGCAGAGGCAGACTCACCTGTTCCACGTGGGGCTCCTTGGCGAAGGAGATCCTGGCAATGGAGTGGGACGTGATGCACAGCTCCTGCCCGTTCACCTCGCCCTCTTCCACCTCCACGATGCCTGCAGGGGCCATCAGAGCTCAGGAGCCATCACGCTTGCTATGCCCACTGCTCCTACCACCCGCTCCTGCAACCAGGGCTTCAGCAGTTCTGAATGCGGAAGCCGGAGTCTCCCAGGTGTCAAGGGGGAAAAACTTGCAAGTCCTCTTATAGCCAGAGCAGAGGATCTACAGAGGGTCACCCTGTCGGGGGGGTGGGGAGGTCCCTGATGCCAGCCCTGCCCCATCACACAGCCCAGGGAGCCTCTTCCATCTCCAGCTGCTGGCTGCCCCCTGACTTCTAGATCACCAATGCCCTGGGCAGGCCCACTCCAGGTGGGCTGGTCTGTTCAGCCTCTAGGAAGTGAGACACACTTGAGCCAGGGAGCAAGGTAAAGGTCAAGCCGCTATGTTTTTAAGTACTTTCTAATTAATGAACCTGGTGAACTATCTTAGGGTGGGCTCCCACTAGGGACAGAATGGATCTGCAGACACAGAACTTCTGGCTGCATGGTGAGCCTCCTGTTCACACCTGCACGTGGAGACTGAAAGAGACCGTCGTGAGCTAGTGCCGGAGCAGCTCAGGAGCAAAGGGAAGCAGCCCCTCTCACCAGCACCCCCTGCCAGCCCCGTGGAGCCTATCCAAAGGCTGACACTTCCCACCCTGACAGGCACTTGACTGTCCCCCACAGACGTGTCCACGAGCACGGACACCCCCAAAGGCCACTCTGAGAGCCACAGGCAAATGCCGCCTCCCCCACTGGCTGCCCCTCCGCGGGTAGGCGCAGGGCATGGGCAGGGGAGGCTGGGGACGGCCGCCGAGGGAGGGGTACCTGTGTTCTGGGCGCTGACGAAGGCCACCTTGTTGGTGTCGGGCTTGAGGCGGATGAAGCCACACTCCCTGTGCATGGGTTTGCGCGTGTCCGGGTGGAAGGCGTTGAACCTGCGGGCAGCAGGTGAGGTGAAGCCCCGGGTATCAGATGTCCCCAGAGAGAGAGCCAGACTTTGTGGACACAGTTCTCGCACTTTATAAAGCCCCCCCCCCCACCAAATATAAAATAACGTGGTTTGCTGGGGCGCCTGGGTAGCTCAGTAGGTTAAATGATCGACTCTCGATCTTAGCTCAGGTCTTGATCTCACGGTTGGGAGTAAGCCCCACGATGGATGGAGAGATGACTTAAATAAATAAGACGTAAAAAAAAAAAAAAAGTAGTTTCTTGTTCACGTGGAAAACAGAGAGATGCGTAAAAGACACAGCCCAAGAGAGATGAGTGGGCCCCAGCCGCCAGGCACCCCAGGACCTTTTACCAGACCTAGGAGCAGCTCTCCCACATACGCCTCCCTCTCTTGTTTGTGTCTGCTGTCCCTCTGTGCTGTCCCAGTCACCACCATGACTGACCCTGACCCTGGGATGGGACCTTGGGACCTATAAGGTAAGTGGCCCACACCCACAGGGCCCCCTCATGGTTCTTGGTACCAAGCACCCCACATGCCCAGTAAAACCCCAGCCTTACACCGGGCTTTGCCTCTTGTGAGCAATTCACAGGTAAGTAGCAGAACAGGAGCTGAGTCAGGATGCGGCTGGAGGGCCGCCGAGGACTTTCACTTTGCTGTGTAGTAAGGCTCTGAGAATGACCACACTAACGGCCTCTCTGGGACCTCCAATCGCTTGGGGCGACGGGGGGCGGGGTGGTGGTTTAAAGGAAAGCCATGCTCTTTTATTTTCAGTAACATGGGGGTGACTGGTTTCCATTGGGGTTAAGTAAGCATGGAATGAGGGATTTAACTGAGCACAGGCACCTACTTTCGTGTTTGCATGAACAAGCCTGAGATTTTGTGGTCATCTTCAAAAACACGAGACACCCAGAAAGTACCATTTTCACCCCCCATGTGACCAGATTCAGGGCAGGAAGGGGGGGCCTTTCTGAAATACAACCAGGTTCCTTTGGCACCGTCCTGCCTAATGCCTCTTGTCAGCCTGGAGCTGCTCTTGCGGGTGATCGGGCCTGCACTTACGAGAAGTTCAGCACAGGCTGGCCCACGTGGGAGATGTACACCTCCTCCAGGTACTGGAAAGGCTGCAGCGTCGGGAAGGTCCCAGCTCCCGGCGGGTCTGACAGCCAGGTACCCAGCATCCAGGACAGCGGCTCCACCACGGGGTTCATCGTGGGAGGCTCTGAGGACAGAAGGAAGAGGCAGTCAGTGGGCTGTAAGCATGCCCGGCTGAGCTGTGTGTGCAAGTGTGCCTTCGTAATCACGGCAAACCCTGCGCGTGGCCATGAATATGCTGCCAGCCACCTGTTAGGAGGGGGAGTAAAAGGGCAAACAATTCACAAAGGTCATCTCGCCACCTCCGACTCTTCGCAGGAAAGACAAGTGGGTCTGGGGGTGGAGCAGTGTCAAACCAAGCCAAAGACGATGGGACCCAAGGCTGGCAACACAGCTACTGGTGAGAACGGAGGTTCGCACCTCCACCTTCTGAGCCCCAGGGGGCAACACGGGCCACCAGGACAGGGAGGGTGGGCAAAAACCCGCTCTCTCCCCCATCTAGCTAGCGCCTCTGGTCCTGCCTCCGATCGCCTGTGAACAGCTGGGAAGTGAGGACAGCAACAGCTGAGATCTGTGCCATCAAACTCTCGTAATTAGACAAGACAAAGTTAAGTTAGTTACAATCTCTGGTGCAGATAAGCACTAAAAGCTTCAGAAGCAAAGGTCTGGGCTGTAGGACTCTGCAGAGCCGCAGAGAGGTGCTGTCCCCCCCAACCCCCCCAGGGCACCTGCATCCTGCTGAGCAAAGACAGCAGTGCATCAGGAAATAAGGATGCTGAATGGAACGTGCCTGAGGTGACAAGCAGAAAGGGACACGCGGCTGTTGGGCGTTTTGAGTCCTAAACTGGGAGGGCCGAGGACAGCTCCCTGAGATGTGTGTGGAGGTCGTGGCAGGAGGGGTCCCATGAACTTGGGGGTCCCTGGCAAGTTCAGAGCGGGAGGTGCAGGAAGCAGGAGGAGGGTAGTCTGGACTCCACGTCACCGGTGGAAGCCGTGGAAAGTGCCAGATTTGGGGTCTGGTCTGCAGGCAGAGCGTGGACTAACAGCTGGGATGTGGGGCAGGACAGCAAAGGGTTCACAGCCAAGACAACAGAGAAGGCTAGAGGAGGTGTGCTGGTAGTTTGGTCTGGAGGTCCTAATGGCCAACCCCTTGGCTCTGACAGTTCACGCCCCATGGTTTGCAGAACAAACAGAAATCGTTGTTTTTCCGCCAGCCGTGGCCTCTGAGTTGCTCTCTGATGGGTATACTTGTCGTGCTTGGGGTTGCACGGAGGAAAAACCTGCCTGTGAGCTTGCCACTGGACTGGCCTGCCTGGCTGCCCTACCACCTGGGTCCTCGTCAGTGGACGGTAGGCAGGGCGGTGTACTTCCCTTCCATGCTCTCCTTCCTGGGCAGGGCTGCTGAGTGGTGCCCTTCCTCCAGGGTCAGCCCGTTGCCTGGAGAGCCTATGATGGGGCTGCAGTGGCCTCCGGCTCTAGGAAAGAGCCCTCTGTGCCCCTTCTCCTGGGTCTGAGCTGTGGGACTCCGCGCTCCTGTTCCCCCTCAGTGTCGCCCCCAAACACCCCGCCCGGTGGCTCCCATGGTGGCTCGTCAGGGGTGACCCCCTCAAAGGAAGGCAGTGGTGGGAAGGAGCCTAGCCCTGCCCTAGATGGTGCACTCCATCCCCGGCAGCTCCCCAGCCCGCAGGCCGGCCTCTTCCCACCACAGGTCCACAAGCAGCCCCTCCTCTGGGACACGGCCCCACTGGGGAGACCCTGAGGGCAGGAGCACTGGCCTCATCGAATCCGCTCTTCTGGACGACCCAGGGAGGGGGAGCTCCTCCACCATCGGGTGCATGGGAGTCACACACAGAGGGTGAGACAGAGACAGGGAAAGCCCCAGACAGACAGAGCTGGGTCTTGCTCTTATCTTCTCTTAAAGTTTCTCTGGGTCACTCTGTGGGAACACGACTGGGGAAGTAAGCATTATTATCATCTCTACCAGAAAATAGCAAAGAACTATTAACAGACAATTAAAAACCTCCCTCCTGAGCCTGAACTTTCCAGGAAGACAGGTCACAGCCCCCCAAATGCGTGTGAGGGCTGTGGTGGGTGGAGGTGGCCTGGGCAGGGGCCCTGGGACCCTGTCTGTGTGGACAGGACAGGGCGTCATGTGTCACTCGCCGAGGGGTGCTCAGCGGCTCCGTCACACTGTGCGGAGCGTGGGAGTTGGCCTGACAGTGGACCCGGGCATGGAACCCAGCACTGGGGGAGTGGTGAGCAAGCCAAGGGACACTGTGTCACCTGCCACTGCCAGGGCCCCAGGGAGGCCGTGAGCACGTGTCTCAGCATGGAGTGAAGCAACCACCCCTGGGGAGAAAGGGCCCTGAGGAGAGATGAACTAGGGAAGGGGGGCGCCCGTGTGGGGCAGTTGGTAGAGCGTCCAACCCCTGATCTCCACTCGATCGTCATCTCAGGGTTCCAGGGTTGGGGTGTGTTGGGCTCCGCGCTCGCAGATCGTTTGCTTCTCTCCCTCTGCCTCTGTCCTTCCCCCAACTCATGTTTGCACGCCCTTTCTAAAATCAGTAAGTCTTAAACAGATGTAGCAATATTGATTTAAAAAAGAAAGAACTACAGAAAGAAGTGGCCAGAAAGCCCAAGCTGCATAAGTCAGGAGAGAGAGCCCAGAGCTCCAGCACGTGGAGGCTGGAAGGGGCCTGCGAGACGGCATGGGACTCGGGGCAGAACCACACCACAGAGGGGACGGAAAAAAAAGTGACGTGAGAAGGTCAAAAGGCCCTCGTGCCGGGGGGCATGCGCAATGTGTGGCCTGTGCTGGGACAGCAGCCGCTCCTCCGAGTGTCTGAGCTCGAAGCCCAGCCTGGCACTAGGCCTGCTGCAGGGTGTCCAGTTATCAGAGGACACACACCCACACGAGGACTGCTGCTCACAGCTGCAGGCTGTGGACAATCGGCCATAAGAAGGAACGAGGCACTGATGTGAACTACCATGTGGAAGAGCCGAGGGAAAGGAGCCACACACTCAGGCCACATGCTGTGGACTCCGGGCACCGGGACGTGAGAGCAGCACGTCCATAGAGGCCGACAGCAGAGCAGGGCTCCCTGCACAATGGCGTCCTGCAGAAGCTTCCAGAGCCACACTCACAAGACGCATAGGGTTTTAGAGTTGCCACCATTTCGTGTGACACATGGGCTATGGCCTCACGGCCACACGCTGACATTGGACCTCACTGGTCCATGGAGACGTGGTTTAGGGGTAAGATACATGCTAGATTTCAAAAACTCAAGGCAAAAAAGGAGGACTTCAGACATCTTATTAACTTTTAGGAATTGATAATTACATGTTGAAATGATACTATTTCAGACAATACTGAGTTAAATAAAATATATTAATATTTTTAAAGTTTTTATGCATTTATTTTTCAGTAACCCTACACCCAACCATGGGACTCGAACTCACGATCCCAAGATTAAGAGTCAGATGGTCCTCCGACTGAGCCAGCCAGATGCCCCAAGCTACACAGAATATATTATAAAAGTTATCTTCACCTGTTTCGCTTTACCTTTTTATTTTTAAAACCAAGCTCTAGGTCCAACAGGAGGCTTGAACTCACGACTCTGAAATCAAGAGCTGCACACTCCTCTGACTGAGCCAGCCAGGCTCATCTCTACCTTTTCAGCGTTGCTATCGCACAATTCTCAACTGGGTATGAGCTGGATGGCACCACAGTAGACAGTCTCAACACTAACACTCAGGGAACTCTGCTCCTGTGAATTCTGAGGACATCGCAGCTGGACAGCCTTATCCACGGGGAAGTGTCGGCAAAGGGATTCCCAGCCAGTCCTGAATGTGGTCCACAGAAGAGCAAGTAGTGGTCACAGGTGGTGAACGGCCTGACCAGGCAGGCACTGAAGCTGCTGGAAGTAGGGGAGCCGGGGAGGAGGCTGCAGGGCAGGCCCACGGTATGCCACTGAGCAGCAACGTCACTGAGGCGAGCAAACCAAGGCACAGATCAAGTGGGAAGTTTTTATTCTAAAAGCAAAACACCACAGGCACAATATAAAAAATAAGGCAGAACGAAGGTCAAACACACCTGAAGTCACACATGAAAAGAAAAAGCTTTTCAGACTGGATCCAAAGCAAGACCCTCAATTCTCACTGTGAGAGAGGCAGAAAGAAGAGTGATTCGGAAAGGCATTCCAGAGCCAGGCAAAGGTGGGCAGTAGGAGAGTAAGTATCACAATCTCACTGGGAGGGACAATGAACTTCAGGCCAAAATGCATTAAACTGGACAACAGCTTTGTCAGGAAGAATACCCCACCATCAGTGAGACCAGCGTGCCCGATGCCACAGCAGCACTCACAGTCCAGAACCTGCGGGACACACAGATGCTCACAGGAAACAGCGAAAGGGAGTCCGGCCTGCTCCGTGTCCAGGTGACCTCCATACCTCCAACAACGAGAAAGCTACATCTGGTCAGGGACACAGCACACAGCATCTGAAAACTAGGGAGTACACCTTCTTTTCAAGTTCTTCTGGAATATTCATGAAAACGGGCCTTAGAAATGGTCAGAGAAAATCTGTAAGGTTCTGGAAACAGAAAGAGTTCCTACTATGTTGTCTAATTAGAATGCAGTAAGGCTAGAAATTAAAACACTATCTGATATCCCTCAACAATGTTATGCCACGAAAGAGAAGCCAGACACAAACATGCATGTATTCTGATTCCATCTGCGTGAAATTCTAGAAAAGGGTGAGGAGCCCCAGCAGCAATGGGGTGGGAGCTGGGGTGGGGGGGGCACAAGAGAACCCCGGGGATTCTGGATGGGGGTGCGGTCCCACAGGTGTATGCACCCATCTGAAGTCATGAGGGGAACACCTGAGGGCTGTTTCACTTAATTAAATTGTACCGCAATGAAAACACTCAGAGGCAAAACAAACATAAACAAAACAAAACAAAACAAAACAGAACCTGAAATGCCTTCCCTGGACCTGTTTACTACGTTACTGCAACACAGGGCCAAGGGTGGTCAGGTGACAGCAGCGTAGCCTTCTAGGGCCTCCGGTCCATGCCGGCCAACTGCTGCCCAAAGGGGGAGGGCCTTCTCTTGCAAATCTTCTGCTATTTTAAGAAAATCCAGAACTATTGATTTGGGGGTTAAATATTCCAATTTCTAAAGATGTAATTGAATTAAAGCAGCAACAACAGGTTGCAGTGTGAGGCGTGAGGCATGGGTCAGCCAGTCAGCGGGGAGCGAGAGCACAGCAGTCCCAGGCCAGGGCCTGGATGTTCGGACACCCTCCCGACACCCCTCCAAGGGCCCAGGCCCTGAAAGCGATTCTTGGTGGACCCCGGGCCCTTCTGCCTTGGCCCTCATTCACTAGTAGGGAAGAGAGAGAAGACAGGAAAAGGTGTTCCAGGGAGGGTCCTGTGAAGGGACAGGGAACGGGGGACCGTGACCACCACCTGGCTAACAAATGCAGACAAACACAGAGCCTGGCCTGCAGCCTCTACCTCCGGGGCACTGGTGCAGGGCCTTGGAACGAGAGAGCTGCCCGCAGCGCTCCGCTAGCCCCGGTCAGGCCTATTTGCACTCTGCTGGGTGATGACATCCCCCAGTCACATCTGAGTGCAGATGCTGTGCTGTGGGGACTCAGGCAGGGGACACGAGGACTGCAGGGTAGGAACTGGGTGAGGTGGAATAGGGGGACGGCCTACCTGGGGTGGGGACAGAGGCTGGAAGCCCTGAGAATAGTCGCCAGAACCAGAACACAGGAAGAGGGGCTCAGGAGGTGATGTGGGTCAGGGAAGGGGATGAGGAGAGAGTAGGTAGCCCAGGCTGGAGGAGGATAGGAGAGGGCAGAGGCCATCCCAGGACTGGTCAGAACCCCCGGAGAGGTGAGCTCCACATGGTCATGGCACCTGAACACAGAGTGGGAGGGTGTCCCCAGAAGAGCAGGAGGGAGAGATGGCTAAGGGCCTAACTTCTGCCTCTAACCAGGTCTGTCAAAACTAATCCCATCGCCTCCACCATGGCGGGAAGGTGTGCACCGGTCACGTGGCACCTGCATAGGTGCGGCTGGCCAAGCCTCATGGGAGCACTACTCAGTGTCACGTGGGCTGACTCTGAGCCCACAGAGCCCCTGCGTGGTGGCCCTGTGGCCAAAGGGATGCAGTGTTCACTGGGTGGCAGAATAAAAAATCCTAAAGTGACTCTCTGATGTCAGAAGCACATTCTGAGCAGAAAAAGGAAGCACCTGCGTGGGGTTGAAGGTGCATGCTATTAAATCCACGTCAGGACACGCTCCCCCCGCGGCCTGGCGTTCCCCACCAGCACACACACCCAGCATCCAACACCATGAAGCCACGACGTGGCATCTGACTTTGCATCCAAGCTCTGATGGCTCCGAGGATCGTGTCAAAGTGAGCTCTCCTGGCTGCGTGTCATTTGCTCTAACTGTAAGGAAGGTCACCTGAATAAGGGGCGGTGGTAAACCTGCACGCCTCCCCCAGTGGCTCCCACACTGGCCAGCAATGGGCTGAGCCAGGTTGCTCTGCGGGGCTGGCTCCACCCCCCCACACCCCTGCAGTCCCTGCACCTGCACCGCCTCCCACTGAGCTGCCTGCCACCATCTCCTGTGTTCAGTGAAGCCTTGCAGGGGAGAACCAACAAGTAATTCTGAGACCCACACGTCAGCTTCCAAGAGCCTACAGTGTATATCAAAATTCATCCAACTAAATCCTTAGGGCTTGTGTATTTTTCTCCACGTAAATCATACTTCACTAGAAAAATAAAAGTAAAACAAATAAAAAAACATAAAAAATAAGGGATTTAAGCCTATTTGCCACTTTTAACCTCTTTAAGTTTATATGCATTTTTTTCTTACTGCTTTTTGCTTTTATTAACATCTCAACCAAAATGCAAAAACAAGAATTTAAATTTTCCAAGAAAATTAAATTTTCATTTTTTGGCCTAAGACAGCGAAAGCAGGCTTACCCATCAGTGATGGTGAGTTTTCTGAACTCCAGACACGGTCAAGGTTCTTCAAGGTTGTTTTCTGCCAATTGACGGAAAACGTCTGCACCTGGCTGTTAGCAGCTTGGCAGGAAGTGAATGCCAAACTGAAGACGGCATTCTGGGAACTGTAGTTCCACCCTAGGACATGGCTCCTCAGAAACCCATGGGAGACCAGAGACCTGGAGGGGACTGAGCCTGGGATGTGGGAGCAGATCAAGTCAGATCAGACCATGATGGGACAGGCAGGAAGTGAGGAGCAGGGCTTCCGCTCTCTGCTGCTTCCCCTGGGGAACACAGAGGGAGCTGATCTGTGTCATGGGGAAGCAGGCAGAACCAGGCACGTAGCAAAAGCTGTTTCCGGAATAGTCCCTCTGGAAACTCCTTATGTGTCCCCTCTATTTGTCTCCCAGGTGGCTGGCGGCCCACTTATCTTGGCTTTAAGAGCGAATGCTTGGAGACTTCTCTGTCTCCTGGCAAAGGTGCCAGCAGGCAGGTCCAGGACCCCTACAACAGGAAGGGAGCAAACACATTCACTGGGACAGACTGCTTCTGGGCACCTCCCACCGTCACATCGCTGTGTTAGTGACAACAGTTTCCGACACAACACGGAGAGAGCCCAGGCCGAGCAGACACTGTCCTTGCATGGGTGACCTGTTTGTTTCCCACTTGCCTGGCACACTGGGGGAGGCTGTTCTGAAATGATAGCAAGACCCTCACTTTATTACCCATGAAATGGGGAAGGTGTGTGTGCACACAGAGAAAAAAAGAAATGACTGGAAGTAGAGCATGTTTCTATAAAACACAAAAGACAGAAAAGGAGACCCAATAATTTTAATTTGCAGAAGTTATGGCTGATTACCTACTTAACTCAAAAGTCTCCACTGAAAAACTATTAGAAAGTGATTTTGATAGGATGATTAGTTATTAAAATTGGCAGCTTTCCTACACATTAACAGTAACCATATTTATAACAGGGGCAGGGGCTTCAAGGTTCAACTCTGAACTGTAAAGAGCTTAGAAGCCCTAACTCCTGTCCTTACAATAAGAAAAACAAAGAACGAACTGAAAATCAGTGACTTTGTTTGGACCCATTAGAGAAATGAGTCCCAGGTCTCCCAGAACTTGGAGGACGTGCCCCCCGGGAGTGGATGCAAGCTGATAGGGACCGCAGATGGCAACCGGGCAGGAGGCTGGAGCTGAGCGCAGGTGGACAAGCATGACAGACACTTTCCTGGAGGCCCCCCGCTTCCAGCGGTCTGACTTCCAGGAACCTAACCAGTTCTCACCATGAAAAGACAAGAAAAAGGGGCACTGGGCAGCTCAGTCGTTAACCATCTGCCTTTGGTTCAGGTCATGATCCCAGGGTCCTGGGATCAAGCCCTGCATTGGTCTCCCTGCTCAGCGGGAACCCTCCTTCTCCCTCTGCCCACTCCCCCTGCCCGTGTTCCCTCTCTCGCCATGTCTCTGTCAAATAAATAAAATCTTGAATAAAGAGAAAAACCAAGGAGAAAATCCCTTGTCTCTGCAGTGGGAGGGGAAGTGACAGTCCTGAACTAAAGTCAGAGCATTCTCCAAGAGGAAAGGAGGTTCCACATGGAAGATGATCTTACCTGAGCTTTATTTACTTCAACTGGGGGCAGGCTTTCCCCACCAGCCCCTCCAGCCTTCCCTTCTCACTTCCCGAAGACTCATGAAGGTTACAGCCCAGAAACACAGGCCACACAAGGCTGAACCTCAACGCTGATACTGCAGAGCGTCCCCCTCCCCCACACCACGCCTCAGGGCTCCCGCAGGTGTAAGAGGATCAGAGCAGAAAAAGCCCCAGGTGCGCTCGCTGGGAGGGAGTCCTGAGACAAGCAGTAAAGGCTTGAGAGGAATCTGAAGCCACTGCGATTGCATTAGAGGATAGATACGACCCAACTGCCAGGCAGGCCAACCTGATACCTCAAGCGAAAGGCCTGTTTAGCTCAGCTTCTATTACCTGTTACACCATGTCCACCTTTCAAAAAAACTACAAGCCATGCTAAAGGCAAGGGAAAAAACGCAACCCGAACAGACAACATCAGAACCTGACACTGACAAGGCACTGGTTCTGGAATCCTCAGACCTGGAACTTAAACTCTGATTCATCTAAGGGTTCTAATGGAAAAAGCACACAACACACATGAACAGAGGGGCTCAGTAGGAGGAGAGGACGCCGGGGGAAAAAGCCAAAGGAAAGGCTGCACACCCAGAGCTGCGGCAACAGAAGTGAAGCCCGGGGTGCATGAGGTCAAAGAGAGCCGGTGAACCTGAGAATATTCAGCAGAAACTCCCCCACTGAGATGCCAGGAGCAGCACACACACAATATGGGAGGACTGGGAGACCATTACAAAAGGGATATGTATACGCAACGGACACAACAGAAATAAAGAAGGTATGTGAAGTAACAGCAAGAAGTTTTCAGAATTAATGTCAGACCCCAAACCACAGATTCAGGAAGCCCAGATGACACCAAGCACAATAAATACCAAAAAAACTACACCTACCCCCCCCCCCAAAAAAAAAAAAAGCTAAACAGGCCTTTCCCTTGAGGTATCAGATTGGCCTGTTTGGCAGTTGGGTCATGTCTAACCTTTCATATTCAAACTGTCCAAAACCAAAGATGGAGAGTCTTGAAAAAAGCCAGAGGAAACAATTCTCACCCATAGAACAAAATGGGTAAGAATCACAGTGGGTGGGTCATGTAAGCAAACAAGAGTAGAATTCTATATCCAGTGAGACAGCCCTTCAAACACGAGACCATACGCTGAGTGGAATTAAAAGGGAACTTAAAATTAAAAACAAAAATTAAAAAAAGAGAGAAGAAAATAAACCACCCTTCAAAAGTAAAAAAGAACTGAAGACTTTTTCAAACAAAAACAAAGGGAATTACATGCCCTGTAAGAATTATTAGAGGTTCTTCAGGGAGGAGGAGGACGTAGGACAGAAACCTGAATCTGCAGACAGAGGAGAGCGCTGGAGAAGGAATATGTGAAGATAAAATAAAATTCTTCCTCTTTCTTCTTCTTTTTAAAAAAGATTTATTTATTTATTTGGGAGGGGAGAGCAGGGGCGGGAGCAGGGGAACAGAGTCTGAAGCAGACTCTGCCCCAAGTGGAACCCAATGCAGGGCTCGATCCCAGGACCCTGAAACCACGAACGGAGCTGAAACTGAGTTGGGACACCCAACCAGCTGCACCTGGCAGGTGCCCCCCTTACTCTTAACTGACCCACCAGATAAATGTTTGTTCAGATTAACGATAGTGTGATTACAGCACGTGGACAAAGCAAATGAATGACGTCAATTTTATGAGGGATGAGAGGGAGAAACTGGCATGGACCTGGAGGAGCTGCAAATGACTCCACGGTACCCATGAACAAAGTTCCTGCAAGAAGCAAAACCCACCTGCTAAGGAAAGGGGACATCACGCGCAACGCTCAGTCAAAACCAGAGAAAGCAGAGAAGGAGGACAGAGACACAGATGAAGCCAACAGAAAGTTGTTACGGACAGGAGAGGTACTAGTCCAAGCTGAAGCAGGAACCACTTTAATGTGAGTGGTCCAAGTACACCAGTGAAAAGATGGAGACTGTCAGAGTAGACTGAAGAAAAAGACCAACTATATGTCATCTAGAAGAAACCCACTTCAAATATAAAGACACAGATCAAAAGTACAGGGAGAGAGAAAGATCTGTCATACTAGCACAAATAAAGAGAGAGCTGGAAGAGCTGTATTAACTTCAGACAAAGCAGACATTCGGACAAGAAAGATTATTAGTAACAAGGATCATAATGTAATTAATAACCAAGGTATCAATGTTCCAAGAAGACGAGGGTCCCTAATGCCTGCATACAGGAGACAAAGACTGACAGAACTGTAACAAGAACAGACAAATCCACTGTACGGCTGGAAACTTCAACACTCCTCTGTCAGGAACTGGCAGATCCAGCAGCAGAAAGTCAGGAAGGACTTGAACTCAACCGCATCATCGATCACCGGTCTATGAGCTGCTGTGATAGGTAACTTCTGTGTCCATTTGAAGGGGCTAAGAGATGCACTCAGAGCTGGTAGAACATTACTCCTGGGTGCATCTGTGAGGGAGTTTCCAGAAGCATGTGAATTGGTGAATGGGTTAGAGAAAAGGCCCTCCCCTATGTGGGTGGGCACCGAAGGCCAGAGAATAAAAGGGCAGAGGAAGGGTGAATTTGCTCTCTGGTTGAGCCGGGTGTCTTCTCGGTCCTAGGACATCAGCGCTCCCATCTTCAGACTCAGTCAGACTCAGATGGGGACTTATACCCCACCCCCTCCCCCTGACAATGCTCAGGCCTTTCAACAGGGACTAAATTATGCCCCCAGCTTTTCTGGTACCCCATCCTGCCATTCATAATCATGGGGGCCAATTCCTGTAATAAATCTTCTATTCTCTATGTGTGTGTATATATAGAGAGACACAAATATCTATATATGCATATCTATCTATATCTACATCCTCCATCCTACTGGTTCTGTTTGTCTGGAGAATCCTAACAACTACTTCATCCAACAGTAGACACATGTTCTTCTCAAGCTCACATGGAACATTCACCAAAACCATAAAACATATCTTCACAAATTTAACAGACTAGAAACAAAACAAAGTCTATCTGGGACCACAATAGAATTAAATTGGAAGTCAGTAACAGCAAGGTAGTCAAAAAATCCCCAAACATTTGTAGATTAAACGAGATACTTCTAAATAATAGGTGGGTTGAGAGAGAAAAAATTATTTGAACTAAATAGAATTAAAAATATACCTTATCAAATTTTGTGGGGTGTAGTAAAAGCAATGTTTAGAGGAAAATTTACAGCACTGAATGAGTATATTAGAAAAAATATCTAAAATCAACAATCTAAGTTTCCACCTTAGGAAAGTGGGAAGAGAAGAGCAATTAAGTTGAAAGCAAGCAGGAAAAAAAAATTAATAAAATTAGAACAGGAACCAATAAAACTGAAAACAAAGACAAACAGTAAAGTGAACATCAAAGATTTTTTAAAAGATCAGTAACATTGATAAACGTCAAGCCCAATTAACTAAGAACAGAGAAACAGGACATAAAATACCAATATTATAAATAAAAAAGGGCCATCACTACAAATCTTGTGGACATTAGAGGGTCAGTCAGAGGGGAATTGTAACAACTCTATGCCCACATATTTGGTAACTTAGGTGAAATGGACCAATTCCTTGAAAGATGTATGCTACCAAAACTCACACAGAACTAATAAACTGAATTGACCTATATCCCTCAAAGAAATTAAATAAATAATCTTCCAAAACAAAAAGCACCAGGTCTAGATGGGTTTATCAATGAACTATACCAAAGAATTAAGGAAGAAGTTCTACCAATTCTCTACAATCTCTCGTAGAAGGTAGAAGCAGAGGGAATATTTCCTAACTCATTCTATGAGATGCACAGTATTGTAACACCAAAACCAGACAAAGACATTACAGGAAAGGAAACTACAGATATCTCTTATGAACACAGATGCAAAATCCTTAACAAGCATTCAGCAAATTGAGTCCAAAAATGTAAGCAAGTGAATTATACACCATGACTGTGGGTTTATTCCAGGTGTGCGAAGCTGGTTCAGCACTCTACAACCCATTAGTGTAACTCTTCACACCAAAAGGCTAGAAGGTAAACCACATAATGACATCAGTAGATGCAGACAGATTGTTCAACAAAATCCAGTACCCATTCCTGATAAAAACTCTTGATAAACTAGGAATAAAAGGGAACTTCCTAATAAAGATTATCATTGATAAAGCCTTACAGCTAACATCATACTCAATGATGAGAAATTCAAAAGCTCTCCTGCTAAGATCAGCACCACTCATAGTCAACAATGTGCTGGAAAAATCCTACTTGATGTAATAAAAAAGGAAATAAAAGGTTACAGGTTGGGACAGAAAAAATAAAACCATCTTTGTATCCAGATGACATGACTATCAATGTAGAAAACCCCAGAGAATTGAGAAAAAACTTCTGGAATTAATAAGCAATGGAAGCAAGGCTGCAGAATACAAGGTTAACATATAGTTGTTCTCTCACACACCTGCAAGAAACAACTGGAATATGAAACTCTGATGAAAATAAAAGATCAAAATAAATGGACGTATAGTCCACGTTGATGCACCCTAAAGGCTCAACACTGTTAAGATGTCAGTTCTTCCCACATTGGTTTACAGAGTCAACAAAATCCCAGCAGGCCATTTCCTGGAAATCAACCAGCTGATTCCCAAGTTTATATGGAGAGCCAGAAGACCCAGGATAGCCAACACAACACTCATGAAAAAGAATAAAGTTGGAAAACTCACAATCCCATATATTTCAAGACTTACCAAAAGCTACAAGCTACACTAACCAAGACAACATGATACTGACGAAACAGGAGCTACAGAGATCAGCACAATGGAGAGCCAGAAGGAGATACACACTAATTCATGCATCTGATTTTTGACCAGGGAGCGAAGGCAACTTGATGGAGAAAAGGTTAAGTCTTCTCGACAAATAGTGCTGGAACAACTGGACACCGACATAAATATAAATAAGTGGAAACACATTCTAGGTTTATAGAAACTTGACATTAAGTGTTGCTACTAAGCAAAGCAACGTACAGATTCGATGCAATCCCTATCAAAATCCCAATAACGTTGTTTGTAGAAATAGAAAAACCCGGGACGCCTGGGTGGCTCAGTTGGTTAAGCGGCTGCCTTCGGCTCAGGTCATGATCCCGGCGTCCTGGAATCGAGTCCCACATCGGGCTCCTTGCTCCTCGGGGAGCCTGCTTCTCCCTCTGCCACTCTGTCTGCCTGTGCTCGCTCGCTCGCGCTCTCTCTCTGACAAATAAATAAATAAAATCTTAAAAAAAAAAAAAAGAAAAACCCATTGTAAGATTCACATGGAATCTAAAGGGCCCTGGAACAGCTAAAATGTTCCTGAAGAAGAACAAAACTAGAGCACTCCTACTTCCGGATTTCACAGCTCACTACAAAAGCTACGGTAATAAAAAGTGCGGTGTCAGCATAAAGACAGACATATGAAACAATGGAACAGAATACAGAGAGCTGGAAATAAACCCTTGAATATGTATGGTCAACTGATTTTTGACAACGGAGCCATGACCATTCAACAGAGAAAGGACGTTTTCAACACATGGTGCTGGGAAAACTGGGGATCCTACGCAACACCATGCATAAACATTTACTCAAAACAGATCAAGAACCTCACTAAGACCTAGAACAATAAAACTCTTACAAGAAAACAGCACAAAAGCTTCACAGCCACAGACTTGGCAATGATTCCTCAGGCACCACACTAAGGGCACAGGGAATACAAGAAAAAAACAGACAAACTCGACTTCATGAAAATCTTAAAAATTTGTACAACAAAAGGTACTACCCACAGAATAAAAGGGTACCCCAGAGAATGGGAGAAATATTTACAAATCCTATTTCTGATCAGAGATTGATGTTCGCTGCAGAGAGAGAAGTCCTAAAACAGGTACAGGAAGAATCCAACTCATAAATGGACAATTGAGACTTTTCTCCAAAGACAGACAAATGGCCAATAATACATGAGAAGATGTTCACCATCACCAATAATTAGGGACATGCTCACCAGAACTGCAGTGAGATAGCGTGTCACACCCTTAAGAATGGCTGGGATCAAGAGAACAGGAAACAGCTAGTGTCAGTGAGGACGCAGACGGAGTCTGTGCTCTGCTGGGGGAACATTAAGACGGTGCAGTCGGCATGGAAAACAGCACGGGGTCCTCAAAGGAATCAAACAGAATCACCACAGGATCCAGCAAGTCCACTTCTGGGTATTTACTCAGAACCATAGACAGTAAGGTCTGGAAGACGTCTGCTCATAGCAGCATTGCTCATGATGGCGAAGATGCGGATGCAGCCCACATCTGGTGCAAGATGAGTGGATGAGCATGATGTGGTCTGTTCATGTGAAGGAATATGCGGATTGAGCCTTAAAAAGGAAGCAGATTCTGCAACATGCTACAATGTAAGGACATTATGCTAAGTGCAATAAGCCAGTGACAAAAGGACAAACACAAGGCTCTTACACGAGCCAGAGTCGCCACTCAGAGTCATCAGGATCAAGCAGAGAAAACAGAATGGTAACTGCCCAGGGCTGCAGGGAAGGGAGAGGACAGTCACCACTTCACAGGTATTGAGTTTCAGACTGACCGCAGTTACAGGATGGACGGTGGTGACAGCTGCACAACCATCTGAATGTACTTAATACCTCGGAGCTCAACACTGAAAAATGGTTATTACGATGGTAAATTCTTGATGTTCTGTATAATTTAACTCAATGTAAAAAAAAAAAAGGGTAAAACAAAGAGCCATTGAGGCACAAAAAGACAGGAACCTTAAATATATGCACACTGCTCAAGTGGAAGCAGACAATCTGAAAAAGCTGCCTGTCCACCCCACAGGGTCCATACAGGCCATGTATTCCACCTACAGGACATTCTAGAAAAGGCAAAACAGAAACACTAGAAAGACCAGTGGTGCCAGGGCTTAGAAGGGAGCACAGGGATTTTTAGGGTGACGGTAGATCCGTGAGGGTACTGAGGTTCCCCTCATATCACAGTCCAAGCACAAGACAGTGCACTTTGACCTGCACGAAGGACTTCAGTCACAGCCACGTGGTTGGCTCCCAACATGCAGGGAGTGAACCTCTGGCCTACCAAGTGGGCCAGCACGGGCGGTCAGGCAGCTCGGACAGAAACCGCGGCAGGAGGAGTGGATGCCTCCCTGCAACACCCGGTGAGAAGGCCAGTCAGCGCCAGCTTTCTGGAAGGCAAACCTCTGTACCTAGAACCTGCAGGCCCCAGCCGAGCTGCCCTGTTGCACAGAATCTGTCCAAAAACAAAGGATCGGCTACAAATAAAGGGCTGAATAAACACGTGGACAGCTCCTTCGACATAAAATCCCTAAAAAGTTTCCTTCATTGACCACAAATTCATGACAGCACTGGGCACCACTAAGACAGAAGATACTTTGAGTCAGGAGTCCAGACAGCCCCCAGAGGCCACGCCCAGGAAGCCGCTTGCCCTCCCCACCCCTCCCACTGCCACTCCTCAACACCTCTTGCATCTTGCACCCCTACCCCCAGCAACCAGCCCCAACCTCCAGGGAGCATTGGGGCAGAGGTGCAGGTACACTCCGTCCACCAACCCCCTCCCCAGGCAACTTTGGGGGCCCCAGCACACTCCTTCTGGCCCTCGGGACTCCACCTCTCCATCCCACCCACCAGCAGCACAGCTGCTTGCTCATCTCCACCTCTCAGATAAAACTTGCCCCTGGAGCCACATTCCCCTTGTTCCCCTTCGGTTACTGTACACGGTCCAATCATTCATGGCTAAACCTCTTCACCAAAGTGCCTCACCCCTGCCCTGCCTTCACCAGCCCTGGACCGGGCAGGATTCCCAATGCTCCAACTAGAAAGTGATCACCAGTGACCCCATGTGGCTGAGGCCAGCCGACTTTTCTCCATTCTGATCAGGGCTGGTTCCAACCCTGCTGAGCAGCCCTCATTTCCTCTCCAGGCTGCCATGACCCCACATTCCCTCTTTCACTCACTCCTCCTGGGCCCTCTTCCGCCACCCCTCCACGAATATGTCCTGCTCCTAAACTGGGCCCTGGCCCCCTCCAGCTATAGCTTCTCCAGGAAACCTCATTCTGTCCCATGGCTTTAAATGCCCGACCTCATCCTGACACCGCAAACACAACAAAACTTTAAGAGGACAGGTGCAGGCCTGGGGCATCAGCACCTAAGGAGCATCTCAAACTC
This sequence comes from Martes martes, assembly GCF_963455335.1. Taxonomy (NCBI): domain Eukaryota; kingdom Metazoa; phylum Chordata; class Mammalia; order Carnivora; family Mustelidae; genus Martes; species Martes martes. The sequence continues at coordinate 149,631,881 of NC_137890.1, read as the reverse complement.
AATTCCTCTCAAAGTTTTACTATGCTAGGAGTTCCAAAAATACCATTAGATACTCCCCAAGAAGAAGAAACATTTGGATACAATAAATGGTGATGAGCTAAGTAACAATCAGATGTGTTCTTAGGTCTCATTCCAGCTGATATGGGGAAGATGGGATGGGGGAACCAAGATCACACACAGTCCCAGCCAGCAGAGTGCAGGGGAGGAGGTGGGGGAGGGGAGCACAGCAGCTGGTCAGGGTCAGCTTGAATGGTTACAGAGATGAGCCTCAGTGATCCTTGGTAAAACCCGACAGACACCCACTAGAAGAGCAGAAAAGGAGACGAGAAAAACCTAACAAGTTAAAAAAATAAAACAGCAGGCACAGATTCCAAATAATCAATAATCCCAGGTAAATGGATTCAATGGCTCTGTAAAAAAACACAGACCCGCAGACCGAGTTAAAATACAGCTAACAAATAAAGGACCATAAAGGAGTTTGAAAAATAAGGAGATAAAGAAGTAACACTTCAATAGGGACAAAAAAGGGGTGCTCCATGCTGATAACGGTCAGGAACACCTGGGCATCTATTGCAGGGCAGGGAGCTGGCCAGCAGACTCCATGCTCTCTGGCAGGGACCAAGGGACTCAGGAAGTCACGGCGCAGATCTGTGGATGTGCAAGCTAGACCCAGGCTCAGAGGCACAGAAAACAACATGACCAACTACTGGGGCCGATACATTTCTGCTCAAACCACAATGAACAGTCTCAAAAACAATCTGAGTCTCAACCAGCACAAAATCCCAAAAGCGAGCCCCCAAAGCAGCTACCTTTATGTGACCAAATCACTGGGCCTTAAAGCAATAAAGTTTACAAGTAATCACAAGAAGGGGAGAGGGGCACAGGTGAAACAGGTGAGGGGATTAGAACACACTTATCTTGATGAGCACGGAGTCTAGTCTAGTCTAGTTGTTGAATCACTCTATTGTACACCTGAAACTAATATAACACTGCATGCTAATTATGCTGGAACTTAAAAAAGAATACAATTTTAAATAGAATATTTGAACCTGTCCAAAAAAAAACCCCTACAAAAATTAGCTCCCCTTCCCCAACCCATCCATCCACTTGAAAAACTTCCAAGCCCTTCTAAATCACTCAGTTAAAAAAGGGAATAAAGACTGAACCGACTATTCAGAAACAAAAAGCAAGGAGAGCAGCACGAGACAAATCCTCGTGGGGACCAGTGGGATGGAAGGAGCGAAACAGCTTGGAGGGCAGGTATCAGGAAACACAAGCTGCACACACAGAAGCTAAGCGCGTCCCTCCAGGGGCCAGAACAACAGAGCTAAACCAGAAAGTAGAAAGAAGCGAGGATTAATGAAGTGGAAACAGCAATGTGGCCTTGCTCGATGGAGCGAAGGGTTAGCCGTTTGGAAAGTCCTGTGATCGTGACAGACCTGGGGAAGTCTGACCAAGAAGAACAGAAAAAGGTACCAAGGTAGTATCCGCTATGAGAAACCACAAAAACAGCTTTTAAAATGCTAGCAGACCAGCACCTCAGGGGTCCTCCGCTACAGGGGTCCTTCCCCCAGTGTGCATTATGGAAAAGCACAGGATGGGTCTCTTTTTTTGCTTTTGTTTTTGGTTGTGTTGAGGGTGGTTGCCCTGGGGTCCAGGAGGTGATGAACAGCCTGTCACACTGACAGCCTCCCACCCCCACCCCCGGAGTGTTCATTATGTTGGGTAAGACAAATAGTGATCCAGATGAAGCGAACATAAGCAGGAAAACATCCTTCACGGACACACAGCAGGTAAAAGATACTATACTCAGAATGCAAAGAATATCTCAAAACCAATTTTTACAAGCACTAAGTAAGAAGAAAAGCTGAAACAGAGCCAGTAAACACACAATGGATAGGTTAGATATGTATCCAACCCATCGGTATCAGTACAAAGACATGTATGGAAAAGCACAGAAAATAAGTCACACAGGAAACTTTAAAAAAGACCAAAAGGTGGGAGGTGAGAAATGGCGACTCTCACCACTTCTTCGCCCATATATCCCTGTAGTAGTTTAACTTCCAGAACTAATATATTCTACTGTAAGAGACACTTAAAATTTTAAAGAAATTATTAATGTTCAAATTGACATAACTTCATGGATATTCACTAAAAAACAAATGGAAAGAAACTCTCCCCATGATTTTCAGACCCTCCCACCACTCTTCTAACAGCTGCAATGGGACGCTGACCGGGCTGGCGCCGGGGTGAGCGTGAGGCGTGCAGTGGAAGCGGCCTTGCCCCTGTCCCCATGGGAGACCGCGCATCGAGGGGCTCTCCCGGCGGCCACGGAATGCCTCCCCTCTCACGGGCCGAACCCTCACAGCTCCAGATGCCCCTCAAGCGCCCCGGAGCGAAGGAAACTTCCAACCGGGGCTCCCCCTCTACCAAGTACAGTGACCAGCGGAGCCTCCTCCTGAGGCAGCCGGGTGCTTGCAACACGCAGGAGTGCTTGGGGACCGTGGGCCACACAGCCCAAAACCCATCCCCATGACCAGGCAGTGCAGGCGCGCGAGGCTCTGGTACTGACCGCGGCTGAAGGGCAGCAGGCTGCTCAGGTAGGGGAAGCTCACTCTCCTCAGCTCGTCCAGCTTCTCCTGCAGCTTGCGCACCTGGCTGTCGGAGCGGCTGACCCTCTGGCGCAGGCTCTTTAGCTCGCCGTTCTTCTTCTCCACCTGCTCCCGCAGGCAGCACACCTGGCTCTTGTTCTGTCGGGAGGAGAAGCAGTAGGAGTGCAGCGAGTCGATGAGCTTGCAGGCGCCTGATGCTGACAGGATGACCTCGTTGATGGACATGGGGCTGGCGTCGCTGTGCTCACTCTGGACGGCCTCTGCCGCTGGCTTTGGGGTGACATCTGTCGGGGGGGCAGAGGGGCTCTGGGAGGGCTTCTGAGGTGTCGCGGTGAGTGATGAGCTCGGGGGGCTCTGGGCCAAGCCCTTGTCGGGCCCCAAGCTGCTCCCGCTGCAGCCAGGCTCCACGTCTCTCTTCAGCCTCTTTCGGTCAACAGGCTCTCGGGGCACAGACGCCCTCTCTCGAGTGTGCTTGGAGGAGAAACTGTAAGAATGCAGTGAGCCAATAAACTTGCAGGCCCCAGACCCTGGTGGGGTAAAGTCATCCACGGAAATGCCGCTCTTATCCACCAGGCCGCCGTCAGGGGCGGCGGCGGTACTCTCACCACTGGCCTCCACGCCAGACGTGTCTGCCTCTCCCTGACTGCCTGCCGCAGCACTGGCCAGACCATCTCCTGGAGCTCCTTCCGGGGCCTGCCACGTGCACTTCTGACTGGCGGCGTCCTGGGAGGCCCTGGGGGCAGTCTCACCCTGCAGTGCAACTTGCTTTGCCTTTCGGGACCCTGGCTTGGCCATTGGGTTTTCCCCTGAGGACGACGATGAACCTGTAGCTCCTTTCCCGTCTGCCCCGCTCGCGTGTCCCCTCAGGCCCCCTGAGGCCTTTCTGGTGACCCTTCTCCTCGTGCGGCCATGACCTCCAGTGCCCCTCTTCTTCTCAGACAGGTGAAAGATGGAGGGCACAGCTGTGGGCTTGAGCAGGCGATGCTGATCCTCCAGCCTTTTGGAGAAGCTGTCTTTGGTGAAGTGTTCACTACAGAGAAAAGAATACTTAGTGGGGGTCCAGTTATCCCTCTGAACAGCTTTTAACCACTGGATCAGACGTTTTGAGTCCTTTAGGGGGAACCTGCAGGCAAAATGACAACAGAATTAGAAAGAAATAACTGCACGTCTCCTCCCAAATTTATCAACTATAAAGGCAAAGCAAGTGTTTCTGTAAATACCCGATCCTGTATTGACTTCAGCCATTTAAAATGTTAGTAAAAATTTAAGGAACACCTACTTGGAAGTAAGCATGACACAGAAAGATGACAGGCTCACTGCCCACCCTTAAGGCACTTACAACTGGTAAGGCAGATAGAGGATGAAGGTAACCCCTCCCAGGCTGTGGTCAATGCCCGGTACGAGAGGTCGCACAGGACGGCACCCAACAACAGGAAAGCCTTCAGGAAGCCCTGGAAATAGCTGCTAGAAACACAAAGCTGAACAACCCTCCTGGTGTGCCTCAGATGCAGGCTGGGTGCTAAGGCAGGGGTGGTTGGTTCCCCTGCTCAGAAGCCAGGCCTGGTCCTGGGCCGCAGAGAGGGGAGCAAGGAAGCCAGAGCCTCTGTGACAGTGCTTGAGCCCAGCCTGAGCCATGACTCAAGCAGCTGAGCTAAGACGAGGTCAGACTCAAATGCTGTAGTCCCCCGTTCCTGCTACAGTCCCACTGCCAGGAGAAAAACTGCTTTTTGAAAAAGCAACCAGCTCCTGGAAAGTACTGAATAGGATACTTAGTAATCACTTCTTCTCAATAAAACAAGATCTCTATTTAGAAAGCTGGAAGGAAACCCTATGCAGGGGTGGGGTAGTTGGGGTGGGGTAGTTGGGGTGGGGTGGTTAGTCCGGAGGGCTATCTGCTCCACCTGAGGTCCTCTAACCCACCTGTGGCCACTGTGGACCAGAACCAGGACCCAGACAGACACTAACTCCCCAGAAAGTTCTGTGCAACACGACCTTCCACACTTCCTCAATGTTCTGGGAGCCCGCTTCCCCAAGACCCCGATTCGCACATCCTTTGCCCCATGCCAGCGAAGACCATTGTGAACGCCAAGGGCAGCCTTCTGTGCGGTGCTCTGCCTGGCTTTTGAAAGCAGTATCAAAACTTTACGGGACAAAGGCTCTGAAGGAAACTCAAGAAAGCACAGTGGCTGGCCTCCAAAACAATGTATTACCAGTTCCTTCGATAGATTGTAACAGCGTGAGAGGACAAACCACTTAGAATTTCCAATGAAGCTACAGGTAACATGCCAGTCGACTCTCCAAAAGCTTACTCCCTGTAACCCACAACAGAAGTGCCCACGAGGAGGCTTTCCAGGCTCGACTCCTGAGGCCCTCAGGAAGGGAGCCGGACCGAGAAGGCAAAGCCCTCTCCCTGCCTTGGCGTCCGAGCAAGAAGTGGCCAAGAGGGCCCGTGCACGCGTCCGGCGGAGGAGCCGGCCTCGCCCTGCCCCAGGCAGGATGTCCCGGGACGCCCCGCAGCGCAGCAGGGCCACTTCTCCCCGCGATGGGGAGGACCGTGCCGGTGGCAGAGCTCGTGGGAGCGCGTTTCCGTCCCCGAGGTACAACCTGCGTTTGCTCAGCCACACTCCCGATGGCACAAATCAAGGCAGGCTCGCTCGCGATCAAAAGAGCACAAAAGTCACAGCAAACGCAAGAGGATAACTGACCCAAGAGCGTCTCCAGAACACACTGACTGGAGACTGGTGGTACCAGCGCGAATCAATGGAGCGCAGGGTGGCCGCGGGGTTGGGGGGAGAGGGCGGTGGTGGTGGCCGTACGGTGGGCACCGGGGGGCCGAGGGATGGCCTCCGGGTGGTCTCCTAGTCTGCGTGGGGTGGGCGCCGGGGGTCGGAAGGATTAGGGGCGGGGGAGCGGGGGGCCGCAAGGGGCCGCCGGGGGCCGCGGTGGGGGGGCGCCGGCCGCCGTGGCCCGAGACGCCCGGCCCAGAGACGGCGGCCCGGGCCAAGGTCACACAGCGCCCGGCGCTGACTCACTCGCGGGACCGGCCCCCAGGCCCGGCGCACCGAGGCCCTCCCGCCTCGGGCCGGGCTGCAAGGCCTCAGTTTCCCCGCGGTGCCGGGCCGGGCCGGGCCGGGCCGGGCGGGGGCGTGGCCGGCGGGCCGCGCGGGCGGCGGGCCGGGCGGCGGGCGGAGCCGGGTTACCTGTGGAAGGAGACGGCGCGCTTCTCCCCCTTGCCCTGCCGGTTGGAGCAGTTCGCGGCCGCACAGCAGATCACCATCTCGGGCCTCAGGCCGCCGCGCCGCCGCCAGGCTCCGGCCCTCGCCTCGCCGCGCCGCGCCGCGAGCGGGACCGCCCCGAGGGGAGGGCGCGCGGCGACACGGCTGCGGGACGTGGGAGCCGGCCGCCGCGGCTCCCGTACGGCAAGATGGCGGCGCACGCCCTGCCGCCCGGCCGTCCGGCCACCCGGCCGGGACTCGGCGTGCCGGGGCTCCCCAGTACCCGGCTGGGCGCACCCCGCGGCTCGCGGCGTCGGGGGTGGGCGGGGGCGGCCCGGGCCGGCGGCCCGGTACGGCAGCATGGCGCACGGGGCCGTCCGTACGGCAAGATGGCCGCGCCGGCGGCCGGGGCGCACGGCGGGTTAGCGCGCCCTCCCCAGGGCCCCACCGCCCGCCCGCGTCTGCCTCCGCAATCCGCACAGGTCGCTGTCGGGGTGCCCGGAGCGAACGGGCAGGCCGCCAGGGAGCCGGGCGCGCGGGCCCAGCCCTGGGCTTTGGGCCTCGCCGTACGCCAAGATGGCGGACGTGCACTTCCTCCCACACTTCCGGCCCCGCCCGCTCCCGCTAGGCCCGGATTGGCCCCGGCAGCGGCCCGTCGCGTCGCGCTGCGGAACCGTCGGAGCGACGCCGCTGCTCAGTCGGCGGCCGGAGAGGGAAGATGGACGCAGGTGAGGGCCCGAGCGGGCGCAGGGCGACCGGCGGGCGACGCCCTCCTGGCCCCTCTGCTGCCGGGGCCTTGCCCAGCGCGGCGTGGGTGCGGGCTGGCCGCGCGGCCGCGGGGCGGAGCCGGCCCCGGCGCGGAGCGGGGCGGGGACGGCGTCCGTGGGAAGGCCGGCGCGGGTCTGTCAGTGGGCTGTCTGCGTGTCTCCGCGCTTTTTCAGGGCCGCCCGCAGCGCCCGGCGACAAGCCCAAGGCCGGCGCGGACGAGCAGGGGCAGCGCGCTGTGCGAGACGGGCGGGGGGGCGCCGGGCGGAGCTGGCTCCAGAACCGGCGGCGGGAGAGTGCTGTGCCTGCCGCCAGCCCACGCCCCAAACGTTAAGGAGTGGAAGCTCTTTAACTCTTTGGAAGTTACATCCGGAGCCTGGTGGCGAGAAACGTGCTCCCAACACTCACAGAATACGCAGCTTTTTTGGAAATTTTTTTACTTCAGTGACCAGTACATCATGCAAGCTTCCTTTTCGTGGTTGAAGAGAGAAACTGGATTCATGTCGTCATATCTTAACTTCTTGGGGTCCTGATGCGAAGTATGTGGCGGGTGGGAGGGCGTATGTGTGCGTGTGTGCCCGTGTACACGTGGGGATATGTGCATGTGTGGCTCTCTGGACTGTCTCATCGTGCTTCTGTTCCAGCGGGGACATCCGTTACGTGTTGCCGGCAAACTGGTCTAGATTTTTGTTCAGTAGCCTTGAAAGTGTTCTGACACGGGCTCTCTCGTCCCCCACCAAGAGTGGGGACAGTTTTAGTCCTTTCATTCCTTGTAGGGAGTGATTTGCCTTCAGGCACCTCCCCGTCCCCCACCGCCACCTGGTGTAATTCCACCTGTCATTCTGGATAGCTTTGTTTGCTTTGTCTTTCTTCTGGCAGAGGCAACTTAAATTTGCAGAAATCTCAGTTTAGAAACTGGAATGCAGATGTGTATGGCCTGTATTTCAGTGACTTGTGGCATCTGACTGGAGCAAACAGTAGTCTTGACTCCTAAAGAAGCATGTTAACCAGATTGTGTTTTGTGAAGCTCGTTTAAAAAAAAAAGAAACCACAAAGAGTGTTTTACTGTTTCCTGGGGAAATGGGGTGGAGAAAGGAATAGAAATATTTATCTGCTTTCTTTGAAGTTACCACTGCTGGGATACTTTAGACTTCGTAGGAGAGACTTGGGTAAGATGGAAAACACAATTCTGTGTTGGTTATATTAGCTTAAAAAATGGAAATCATCATGTTGAAGTTGAAGGGTATTTCAGAGTAGGAAAAAAGTGTTTGCATTTGAAGGCCTCTGTTGCTTCTGATAAAACATATGATCTTTGGAGGCTGTGATGGAGAAGTTTTCCTGACAGGATGCTCTACATCGTTTTAGGGGTCATTAATGGTGCAGCTTCCTCTGATCCTGGACTCCTTACAGACTCTGCCTTTCTTGACCAAGTCTTCGGCAGCTCCTAGTTGTTTTTATAGTGATCCATTCAATAAACTACATTTGTTTGAATGTTTGAATGTTTTGAATGTTTGAATGAGAGGTTTGTCTTGGGCATTGTTCTAGACCCTGGGGCTAGAGAAGGGAACAAAATAGACAAAAACCATGTGGTTCATGTGGGAGAGTGATGTGGGCCAAGCAAGAGGGAGTTTCAGTTATACCCAGAATGGCCAGGAAAAAAAATCTCACTGCAGACAGAGGTAAGTTTTGACCAAGACCCAAAAGCAGTGCAGGAGGAAGGGCAAGTGGGCCATTGTGGCCAGGATGCAGCAGTTCGGGGTGAGAGAAGTAGGAGCTGAAGGCAAAGAGACAGATTTGGCCCAGTCATAGGGCCTGGTTGGGTCATAGTGAGGAATGGGGTGTTTATTCTAAATGAGTTGGTGAGTCTTTGGAAGGTTTTGAGTATAGCAGTAATGTGACTGGACCTATGTTTCACAGACTGGCTCTGGCTGCTCTGTCTAGAACATACTGAGTGTCCTGCAGAGGGGCAAAGGCAGAAACAAGGAGCCCAGTTAGGAGGCTGTTGCAGTGAGGCAAGTGAGAGGCCATGGAAGCTTAGCTCAGGGTGGAGAGGAGGTTGACTTCTGGATGTATTTGAGGGTTGAGACATCAGGATTGTGAATAGGCTGGAAGTGATGGGTTGAGGGGAGGCATGGAGAGGGAGGAGTTGAAGATGGTGCTGAGGTTTATGGCCTGAAGTGAGAATCTCTGGTGGAGAAGACTTTGGGGGTCTTGCTTGGTGGGAGAGCTGTTGGTTTTGTATGAGCGGACTGTTGTTAGACATCTTTGCTGTGATGTCTAGGGAAGCTTAGGGCCCACGGGCCTAGAGCTGAGGGCGTCGGCCTGGACTTGAAGTGGAAGTGTGTGGGAAGCTGCTGGGATGAGTCCCTGAGGGTCTGAGAGGAGGAGAAAAGAGAAGGGGCCTGGGAGGGGCACCCAGGGCTGTTGGCTGGCATAGACAGGTCCAGAAGGCGCAGCTGGACTGCAGGCTGGTTGTGTTCTCCACTGAGCCCCCAGCACTGTGTGTGAGAACACACTCTGGGCTCAAGAGGCTGGTGGGTGCCCTCAGTTAACATGGCTGTGCTGTCCGTCCCTGAGGACAGAGCCATATCTCAAGCTTGCATCTCCAGGGTTTCAGCTGTGTCTGGCATATGGTTGGTAATCGAGGAAGCAGAACTTGAATTAATGTCAGCTACGTGTTCCTGCACTACAAGGACTTCAGTTTAGAGAGTCTGTTAGTGTATAAGGTGTCAGTGGTGTGAAGGGGCTGCTGAGCCCTCCAGGGCAATGGGGCTCAGTGTAGTGTTCTGTGCAGTATGCTTACAAGTGCAGTGTTTTCTAGGTCTCTGGTGTAGCTGACCTTCCGGGCGCTTTTCCTTTCTGTTCCTTGCTTTTCATTCAGAACTGAACTGCCAACATCTTCATGAAAACTGTTTGGGATTTTAAAAAGTAACTACTTGCAAACCTGTTATTTTAAACTTAAACATTTTCCTTTTTTTTTTTTTTTTAAAGATCTTATTTATTTAGTTGGTGAGGGAGAGAGAGAGAGCACAAGCAGGGGGAGCGGCAGGGAGAGGAAGAAGCAGACTCCCCGCAGAGCAGGGATCCCAGTGCGGGCTGTATCCCAGGACCCAGGATCATGACCTGATCGGAAGGCAGATGCTTAACCAACTGAGCCCCACAGTGTCCCTATACATAAACATTTTCTAAAGGAAAGGCGAACCCTTCTTTTGATTTTATTTACGAAGCATTATCTCTCAGAAGCTATAGGTGGTTGAGGGAAATATCTTTGAAAAGTGATGCTTTTTTCTGCCAGATTAATAATATTAAAATATTTGTTTCTAATGGAATTGCCATACTATTAAAGGGCTTTCTGCTTCCTCTTGTGGGTGTGGTCAGAGACCTCTTGGAGGAAAATGTGGAAAATCAGGTGTCTGGGACCCAGGTAACTAAATGAGGGAGAGTGCCTCTGAAACAGCATCATTCTTACGTTGGCCAAAATCTGTCAGTCTTTCTTGTCCTCTGTGTCCTCTTAGTGGAAGTTAAAACCATTTCCTGGAGTCTGGAGACTGGCATTATTTTTGAGATTTGACCTCTTTTCACTCAGGAGTATGTGAACTGCACATATGATTTGATACCATGTGTGGTGATGATGAAATTATTCTGAGTCCTAATTAATTTGGGGTGACCCTGTCTGGGAAGGATGCAGAGTTTGCTGGCCTCCAGCCCCTGTGAAGCTGGTCAGTCTGAGCAGAGAGTTGGAGGTGAGTCTGAGCCTCCTCTGTATTGGGCAATCCGTGCAGATGTAACTGATTGTGAAATTTAGTTTTAAAATAGAAAAGTACTAGTTTTTCTATTCAGCTGTTTTCTGACCTGGTGTTCTGTAATGTTTTTTGTTCTACACAAGTATTAATATGTGTTTTGACTAAACTAACACCGACGATAAAAGGGGCGTTGTGTAGGGGGCAAGGGAGAGTTAGTTTCATTTTATAGATAACGAGGCTTGGAATACTATGAAAAGGAGGATGAGGAAGTGCTGGAAACCATTGCTGGGTGCTGCACACGTTGCTGGAACCTGGCCCCGGCCTTGTGTTCCCGTCCCACGCGCAGAGCCAGCAGCTGTGTCCCGCCTTGTGGCAGGGGGACCAGGCCTGTGCATCCTACAGCTAGGAAGTGGGCTCCTCTGTCTCCAAAACCAAATCTTCATAGAACTGAAATTGAGTGCCAGGAGTGAATGGTATTTTTGAGAGCACCATTGGGGAGTGTGGCCCAGAAGGTCTGGGAGCTTGGTGGTCTGGTCTGCTGCAGGCCGCCTGCGCTGAGTGAGCAGCCTCTATCGGGGGAGCCCTGAGGGCATCGGGACGGTGGCATTCATTCCAGGTGTCATGTCCCCTGCTGCAGGCGGGGCAGGGCAGAGCCACCGAAGGCCAGTCAAGACTTTTTGCTGGTTGTACGGGGATGAGAAGTCCTTCACTTGCTTTCTTGGTCGGAACTGCTGCGGGTCCGTGGGACTCTGTGTGCTCATTTTCCAGGGTGGAAACCTCAGGACATTGAGCTAGCTGGTGAGGTGTCGCTGATGGCTGGCTTCTGCTCCTGAAAGCCCAGGCTTAGGAGGCAGGCTTGTTGGCTACATTCAGCTTTAGTGAGGTAGACCATGTATTTGGGTGAATTTCCTGTGTGTGTTGCACGGGGTGCCACACCTGTTACAGAACGTGGAGACTGGTCTTCCTTGTGTATTGTGGCACCACCAACTTACCTATTCCAGTGACTACCAGGGAACCCACCCCAAACCGTGCATTACTGTTGCCCAGCATGGGGCAAAGCTTTTCACGTTTCGTCACACTGTCTCTGAGGGAAACACAGCTGTTCTTATCTTACCAGTGAGAAAACTGAGGCACAGGAAGGTCTCCACCAAGTGAGGGTCAGACTTTGGGCTGCCCACAGTGGGGACTGTGTTCAATGGGCGTGATGGACACACACTCCGTGCACAGCGTGCCCCAGGACCAACACGAACACGGTCCCTGTCTGAGGAAGTTGCCGGGCCATGGGGTAGCTGTGTCTGCAGCCAGTTCCAGAGACACACGGGACCTGCACCCAACAGGAGCAGGATTCAGGGGGAGTGGCTCGCATGCGCAGTCAGCTGGAGGGGCAGAGGTGGAAGGAGCAGTGATGTGAGGTGCATGGGGGACATAGGGGCATGGGAGTCACCCACAGGTGACAAATGTGCACCCTCAGTTCGAGGCCCCTGCTACTCTAGCAAGAGCTGGGGTCACTTCCTGGTAGTTTGTTCCCTTGCTTGGAATGACAGACAGTGTGTGTGTCTCCTTGCATGGTTTTGGCTGATGCGGTAAAGAATCTGAGGCCACACAACCCATAATTTGGTTAGCTGTTGTATAAAATTTGGTGATAAAGTGTTAACTTAATAGAACACCTCTTATTTTTTTCCCTCTGAAGTTGGCTTGGCTGCCTATAAAGTTTGCTAGTAAACCTAAGAAGTACGCCTGCTTTGTGTTTTGTTACTTCTCTACTTCAAAGGTGTCCCAGCTTTGATATGGGGCTGTGGTCCTGTGACAAGTGCTGTGCCCCTGTGGCACAGAGTGCACATGAGATGCTCACCTACAGCACTTGGTAGCCCTCCAGGATTGGTAGCAATCTCTGCATTGTTTGTTCACAGTGGTGGCCTTCGAAGGGTCCTGGGCATCAGTAGGGCAGGAGAGTCAAGGTCGTTTGCAGCCTTTTTCCTTGAGAGTAAATGTTTTGGTTTGAATCTACATACCAGTTAAAGCCCAGGGGTCCTAACAATAGAGAAGTAACAGAAACACCTTGATGTGCGCAGCTCCTTGAGATCATGGAACTTGAATTCACTCGAATGTAGCATTGATAATCATAGGCAAAAACAAGTAATCTTATGTAGAAAGAGGTGGGGAGAAACCTGGACTCTGGTTGTCCCCAAGCATAGAGCAGTGTGCTTGGTGTTGAAGCACGGGCAAGTTGGACACACTGAGCAGAGCCCCTGAGTGAAGCTGGATGGGTGACAGCTCCCAGCACCCACCATCGTGCTCGGGCGCCCTGGGCAGCACAGCTGGTTCTGGAAGCAACAGGACTGCCCTAATGCTGTCAGGTTTCAGGTGAAAAGAAGAAAAGGCAGGGCTGGATCTGGATTCCTGACGGCCAGAGAATTGTTGAAGTAGCAAATGCAGGGTCTTTGATTTCTTTGTTCATGGAGCATTGCTCACCCAACCCTGGGCCTGGGAATTAGCTGTGCGCCCAGTCTAGTCTTTTGGGTGCAGTAAAATTGTATGGCTTTGAACCTGTAGTTCTGTGTCCTCAGCATTAATGACCCAGGCTGACCTTGGCGCCCTTCTGTCTGCCAGCTTGGGTGTGCGTACCTCATGGGAAGGGTTTCACGGATACTCTGCAGCTGCACTAGGAGGGCATCCTGTTATTTTTTCCTCCCATTTTATGAATAAGGACGTTTCTACACTGAGGGGTCAAGGGGCCCAAAGAACCTAGAAGCTGGCAGTGCTTGAGCCAGGGTTGGACCTCCACTGTAGACATTAGGGCCAGCACTGTGCCCCAGTACCCCCAAGGGTTATACACAGCACAGAAGGACATGCAGGGATGCTCACGCGGGGTATGTTAGGAGCACCCCGACAGGGCGCGGGAGTTACCGATGGCCTGGACGTCTGTGCTGTGGGGTGCTGTGGGACCATCAGATGTTTGCTGGAGCTCTGTGTCTGTGTGGACTGACCGTCATCGGTCAGAGACAAGGAAATCACAGGTATGGTATGGTTTCCTTTATGGATCTATGCAGAGACTTCTGGAAGGAGATTCCTTGCTGGGTATGAAGCTGCAGATGATTTTTTTAATAATTTTTTTTAGTCTTTGGGTTTTTGAAAATTAATACATCATTGTTACCCAAAGGTGGGGCTATTGTCAAAAAATAAATTCAGATGTGGGAGAAACTATTATAATTGATGTTCCGAAGTTCTCTGGGCAGTTTGCAGGTGAGGGCACTAGTGACTAGGTACCATTGAGGCTTGAGTGGCAGCAGGTGAGAACTGTGTGTTTAGGGTTCTGTGAGGAGCAGCTGAAGAGTTGGGGGACCCAGGATACCCTGTGCCCCTTGCCTCGCGGGTGCTGGTCTGTGCTCTGCTGAGTCTGGAAACTGTGTAGAGAGGTTTTCCTCAGTTGGCTTCCAAGGACAGAGAGGGACACTGGGCTTCTCTGGCTTCTTAACTGAAACAGCACAGGACGAAATGATGCACAGGTCTTTTGAGCTGCCTGCACAGCCACCTTCTTAGGAGGTGAGAGCTGGTGGCCATGCTCTTCTAGGGGCATCTTGAAGCAAAAACAGCTACAGGGAGTCTCAGGGACTTTGCAGAAGGGTATCTGTTTCTGAGGGGTTGTGTCCCACCCAGGAATAGTACCTGTCCCTCCATGGCTGGTTGTCACCATCCCCAAGCTTGTGTTTCTTGCCCCGAAGTCCCTGCCTTCCCCTTGGACACTGACTCCACCTTCTGTTCAGCTTGCACGCTGAGATGCAGTGATTACTTTTGTTCTGTAGGTTTTAAGTTTAAAACCAGTACTGAAGTCAGGGGCTTCCCTGCCCTGGGCCTGGCACCGTTGGCCTCGCCCTCGTGTCGGCTGGAAGGCGAGGCTCGGGGGCTGCTGCCCTGTTGCTTACAGTTGCTTTGTCTTTGGTGGTTGTCACTGCCCTGCTGAGACACAGAGTTACACGGAGTTCTTTACGCGGAAATGCTGGAAATGATCTTTCATATTGTTTTATGAAATGATAAAAATGGGATCAATGTGTGTTTGGTTTCAATAGCTACTCTGACCTACGACACTCTTCGATTTGCTGAGTTTGAAGATTTCCCGGAGACCTCAGAGCCTGTGTGGATACTGGGTAGAAAATACAGCATTTTCACAGGTATTAGCCATGTTGGAGTCTGTTGTGCTCTCATGTTGGGGAATTAAAATAATAGTTATCTGTTAACTTCTTGTATCATATGTTCTACGAAGTTAAGGCTGTGTATGTTTTCTGCTTTTAAACAATCCCTAGAAAAGGATGAGATCTTGTCCGATGTGGCATCCAGACTTTGGTTTACATACAGGAAGAACTTCCCGGCCATTGGTAAGTATGCCATCGGCTACCTTGCGTGCTAATAGATACCGCTTTATAAGTAGGACGGCTCGGACGCATAGTGTTGACTTCGGGATGCCCGGTCCTCGTCACTTCATCTCTGACGTCACGGCGACCCTAGTGACTTAAGCCACCTGAGGTCTTGCCCCTCATGTGGCAGAATTAGGGTCCAAACCCAGGAATTCCGATTCTCCCGACCAGCATCTGCTGGTCCTGCTTTCTTATTGGGACCTCAAAGTCAGGATAATGAGTCACAAGTAGTGTTTCAAAGTGAGAGCAGAATGGAGTATGGAGTCATGGGTTTCCACAGTGAGGCAGCGTGTGGCTTCAGGAGGCTTCGGTGTGTACGTTGGCACAGTGTCCTGGGTCATGGTTGTCACAGTGCGCTTCAGACTGTAGGCCCAGGGTGTCTGGAGGCCACTGCTCTGCGTCATCACCTTTTCTGTGGTGTCCCGCACTTAGTTGCAGGGATAGCTGAAGGGCCGTGTGGATGTGCCTTGTCTTCACATCTCACCGATGTAGGTCCCATTCAGAATACTGGCCCTGGAGGTGGACGGGGAGGGGCCCCATCTCTCAGCCTTGCTTTGCCAGTTGGAGAACCTGAGACCAGAGGGTTGGCACCAGGAGGCTGCAGCTTCCGGGTGGCCTGTCTCCGTCAGGCCCTGCCCAGAGATGCGGGCCTGGATTCTCTGGAAGGGAGGGGCATGTGGTGAGGCTGCAAGGCTTGAGGGTCGTAGCGGGGAGTGCAGTGGGGTAGGGAGACAAGGCCAGTGCCACCACAGGCCACCTAACAATGGCATTTGTCTGCTGTGCTCCGGGATGCCGTTCATGCCACAGGTGCTGTGCTCAGCCCTGGAGACAGGGAAGCACCTGGCCGTGGAGGTGTGCTGGGCACTGGTGCGGGGACACCGCTGTCCTGCAGGTCGCTGTCTGGATGCACAGAGCGGGGCCGGGCTTAGAGGAGCCTTGTAGTGTTTGGGACCGTCCTTGAGGAGCAAGGTGCCTGCCACTAAGGGCCCACATGGTCTCTCCTTCCCAGCCATGGGGAGATGGCTGGCAGGTATGGCTGGTGGGTACGGGAGTTGTCGCATGCCCCCAACTCTGCCCCTTGGGGCGTTTGTAGGAGGGGCTGCCTCTGGTGGCGCTGCAGGGAAGTATGGGGCCTGCTGGGGCTGCCTCTCCGAGGGCTGGCCCTGGCCTCTCTGCTCCCGCGCCGCCTCGCACCTCTCGCCTCGCTGGGCCTTCGGACATCAGGATGTCTCCTGTTGTGCTGGGGCCAGTCTCAGAGTACCCGCAGAACTCTGGTGCCCAGCATGGGTATCCTCTGGGCTCTGGCAGGGGGCATGACGTGGCTGGGCTCCGGGGCGTGTGTGCTTGAAGTGCTGAGGGCTGTCACTGGCCTGCCCAGGCTTGTGTTGCCACCCTCCTCCACACAGCCCATGCTCCCAGCAGATGCATCTTGGCTCTTCCGGTGCATGGAGAAAGGTCGTCCTTATTGAACTTGGACTTTCCTCCATTACTTGTGAGACTTAGTGTGTTCCATATGTTTTCCAGACAATCTAATTCTCTGTGACGGACTAACTGTTCACATATTTTGCCACTTTCAAGGGTTTGGCAGGACATGCCATTGCCCAATAAATGTGCCCTTGGCATGACCAGGTTCTAAATGGTCTGTCCTGTGAGACAGAGCTGACGTGGCATAGGGCTGATCCCAGCATGCTAGGACCAAGGCCTCTTGCCAGTGGACTCCTGAGCTGCTGGGCCATCTGACGGTGAGGGCTCTGTCTTTATTCACCATGACAGGGGGCACTGGCCCCACCTCGGACACGGGCTGGGGCTGCATGCTGCGCTGCGGACAGATGATCTTTGCCCAGGCCCTGGTGTGCCGCCATTTAGGCCGAGGTGAGTCACGGCCCCGGGGGCGGTGCGTTCTTTGGAAGCCAACAGGACCAGGGGGCTAGGTTACCCAACGCATGCAGACTAGGGTTCAGGGTTTTCTTGAGCGGCGACCCACTGGTTTTCGTTGATTTTTTAAAAGTGACGTTAAAGAATATTGATGAACATTCATGTTTTAGAAATGATCTTTATATCACTGAAACCGTTTTCTGTTCTGTATGGATTTATCTTGATTGGTTAGCATGTATGCATTTGGAAATCCTGGAGAATTTGGCTTTTAACTTTAGAAAGGTTCAGAAAAGGTATCATCTGTGGTTTGAGTGTTTTAGAAATGTAAAGGCTTCTTTCTCCTCTTTTGGTAAAATTGAACTTCTGCATCTCTCCACTAGATTGGAGGTGGACCCAGCGGAAGAGGCAGTCTGATAGCTACTTCAATGTCCTCAATGCGTTCATCGACAGGAAGGATAGTTACTACTCCATTCACCAGATAGGTGGGAGATTGCTGAGTGTGCCAGGCCCTGCTGCTTAGAGCAGGCCAAGTCATTGGTTTCCCCGAGTGCTTCTCTGGTTTCGGGTGTGTGAGGCGTGAAGCTGTAGGTCCCTCTAGGCCGTGGCCACCAGGGGCTGCTGTCATGGGCCAGGCCAGCTCAGACATGGGGCCTTGCCGTGGTGTGGTTGGGGGTTGGGGGGGGTGCATGGCCACAGTGGGGTGCGGGCTGCTCATTGCGGCAGTGGTGCAGTGGGACAGCATCTCCAGGGGTCATCCCTCTCTGAGCCCATCACTATGTGTAAATGCTCCTTTGTTTTGAGCATCATGTCCTCACTTATAGAAGGAAGTAAAGGTATAGCTTTGATTCATTGAATTTCCTCTATCCTACTTCTTATTGAAGGGCTGGTATCCTGGCTTATAGTGAGGGATGACCCTTGAGGTGGCCTCTCTCCCTCTTGGAGAAAGTGTCCTGGAGTCTGTCAGGAGCTCCTGCTGGAGGCGGGGGGTGGGGGGGGAGCCAGTCCAGGCTTCCTGTGGAGTGTTCCTGCTGCCATGTGCTGCTGCCAAGATGACCCTCTTCTGGGGGAGGGGCAGGGGGGAGGCACACGTCACTAATCTCATCTGTTTCCTGCAGCACAAATGGGAGTTGGCGAGGGCAAGTCCATCGGCCAGTGGTACGGGCCCAACACTGTTGCCCAGGTGCTCAAGTATGTGCCAAGCCCTATCCCTCCCATTTCCTTGGGGTGGCGTGAGCATGACCTGTGGGTTCAAACTCTCCTGAGTCTGAGGGGTCTTTAACACTTCTCCTCATGGCCCTCCTGAGAGTCCCTGGAGGTGGTCGTGTCCCATGATGTTTCCTCATAGATGAGTGTCATCGTCCGGATAGTGCCTGCTGGATGGGGCCTCTGTGTCTGTTACGTGGACCCATCCATGAGGCTGGAGGTTGAAACTGGTCTGGAGTGACAGCAGTGTGGTGTGGGTGCCATGGGCCTCAGCCTCTGTGCCGACCTTCTCCCCGCAGTGGACCCTGTGGCTTTCACTCCACGTCCAGACTCAAACCTCTGTCCCCTGCTCCTTGTACCCCAGGCTCCCTGCTCCCGGTGTCTGAACCCACCCTTCTCCTCCCTCTCCCCACAACCCACAGTTGCAGTGAAGGGCTGCCCTCTCCATGTGGCCTCTCTTGGCAGGTTGTTGGGGACCCGCCAGAGTGCTACTTTCTTTTACAAATCCACCTTCTAGCTGATCCTCAAGTCTGCCCATGGTCTCTCTGTCCCCTCACCCTGCCCCCCCCATTTACTTAGCCCCTACCACATGCCCCTAAGAGCTCTGGGTCCAGCCCTGCACACCTTGGAAGCAGAGTCTTTCTGCACGGTCAGTCTCCCTGTGTGGTCTGCGTGTGTAGTCCATGTGTGTAGCCTGTGTGTGGCCTGCATGAGTTGTCTGCATGGTCTGCGTGGACTGCGCACGTGGTCCGTGCATGTGGTATAGTTGCACGGCCTGTGTGTGTGGTCTGTGTGCGTGCCTGCATGTGGGGTCTGCCAGTGTGGTCTGTGGGCTCTCACTGTCCCCAGTTCTGCTCTGAAGCAGCTCCTTCGAGGTTGCTGTCCATCTAGTCCCCTCCCAATGCCAGGATTTGGTCCTCTGTTTACTCATTTGTTCGGCAGGTGGCTCTTGGTGCAGGTGTTCTCTCTTGGAAACCCTGGGTGGTACAGTCATGCTCTCTGGTCCCTGTTGATGGTCGATGGCTCCATTGTCGTCCCCCTGCCGTGAGCACTGTGGGGCTGACTTGACCTTTGGCCGCTTCTCTTTTCTGCCAGCAGCAGCGTGATGCAGCTCTCAGAGTCATCCCCCCAGTGCTGATTTGTGCCCAGACTCGGGTCCAGACACTTATTCAGCAGCACCCCTGAGATGTCTGATGGGCATGTCAGCCTAACAGCCAGAACCAGAAGCTGACCCTTCTCCCTGTCCCCAGTCTGTTCGTTCTACAGGGAATGGCAGTGCTGTCCTTCCAGGAACTCAGGCCAAAAAACTGGGGTCATGCTGGATTTCTTTTTTCAACACACCCCATTCATTTGGGTCTGGACTCTAACCAGTGCTTGTTACCTCCCTGTCCTCACCACGGTCCAAGACCCATTTTCTGCCTACTTGTTGGTCTTCCTTTTCTCTTCGATGTCCTCGAGGCTCTTTTAAAATACGAATAGGTGTTAGGGCACCTGGGTGGTTCCATCAGCTAAGCAGCTGGCGCTTTTTTTTTTTTTTAAATAAAGATTATTTATTTATTTATTTGAGAGACAGAGCAAGCAAGGGAGCGAAAGAGAGCATGAGCAAGGAGGAGGGGAGAGGCGGTGGGAGAGGGAGAAGCAGGCTCCCTGCTGAGCAAAAAGTCTGATGTGGGGCTTGATCCCAGGACCCTGGGATCGTGACCTGAGCCGACAGCAGCAGCTTAACCCACTGAGGCACCCAGGCACCCCAAGCATCCGGGTCTTGATTTTGGCGGGATCGAGCCCCTCCCTGCCCACATTGGGCTCTGTGGTCGGTGGGGAGTCTGCTTGAGATTCCCCGCCCCCCCCCACGCCATACTTGTGCACACACTCTGTCTCTAAATCAGTGAGGGTTTTTTGAAGATTATTAGAGAGAGTGAGTGTATACACGTGAGTGGGGAGCAGAGGGAGAGAGTGAAGCAGACTTCCTACTGAGTACAGAGCTCACCATGGCGCTTGATCCGAGGAACTGAGATCATGACCTGAGGCAGAATCAGGCGCTTAACCCACTGAGCCACCCAGGTGCCCCTAAATCAATAAATCTTTAAAAAGTAAGATAAAAATAAAATACCAGTAGGTGTTGGGGCGCCTGTGTGGCTCAGTTAAGCATCTGCCTTCGGCTCAGGTCATGGTCCCGGGTCCTAGGATTGAGTTCCACATCAGGCTCCTTGCTCAGCGGCGAGCCTGCTTCTCTGTCTGCCGCTCCCCCACTAATAGGTGCATTCCTGCTCTCTCCCTCCCTCTCTCTCACAAATACATATAATCTTTAAAAAAATACCAATAGGTGTCATCTTCATAAAATACATGGTAGCCGTCTGCCCCTTTTCTGCTAGAACTGTCCTGGGGCTTCCCAGATGACTCCAGGGAAGGCTGCAGGTGTAGACGCAGCTCTGCCTCCCTGTCCGGCTCTGTCTCCACCGCTTGCCCCTGAGCTCAGTCCCAGGTACACTGTACCTTGTGCTCCTCGAACACGCCCTGCCCAGGGCCTCTGCACCTGCTGCAGCCTTCCCCCAGCATCAAGGCATTCTTGCACCTGCACTGGTCGAGCCCCAACTACTGCTCTGTTGTTCTCCACTGTGCTCACCACCCACTGCCTGCCTCTTGTTTGGACTGTCCGTGTCTTGGGGGGCTGCTTTGTGTCTTGTGTGTCAGTGGGTTTCACCGCTGTACCTGGCTCTCAGCAGGCGTGAGAGAGAGTCAGCTGGCGGAGTGTTGCACGTGCTCCCCTGGGCACCACTTTGGCTTTCCCATGGGGAGGGGCTCTATGTGGCCCTGATGCCCCACGCCCCCCACAGGTGTTCCCAGATGGACCAGGTTCTCCCATTAGACCTGTGGTTGTCACTCGCTTCTCTTGCAGAGGCTCAAGCTTTTGGGTGCTCTCTGCTGCCAGTTACTGCTGTTAACCGCACATCTCTCTGTGGGGCTCCAGCTGCTCGTCAGCCTGTCACTTTCGGGGTGAGGTGGAGCAGAGTGTGAAGGTGCAAGGGGCGTGGGGATGCTGGGCCTGCTTGGGCTGGCAGAAGCCGTGGTATAGCTGAGATGGGGTTTGTGCTCCCTTTCCCAGGAAAGAACGCCCTGCAGCCAGGGCTCCTGTGCAGGGACCCTGTCCCCACGCGGCAGCTGGACGTAATGGGAGCAGCACTGGGCCCAGGTGGGAAGAGGCAGGCCGAGGCCTTGGCTTTCTTCCCGTCTGCAGCCCTGAAGGTCTCAGCTGTGATCTTTCTCATCTGCAAAACCTGCGGGAGCATTTGCTGCCCTCTCCTTTACTTGGCCCATGGAAGTGAGACATCTTTGAGTTGTGAAGGCTTACTGGTGTGTCCTCTCCTTTCTGTTAGGAAACTGGCTGTCTTCGACACCTGGAGCGCCTTGGCAGTCCACATAGCCATGGACAACACGGTGGTGATGGAGGACATCAGTAAGTGAACGAGAGCTTAGGGGCTGTAGCCGGTGGGACTCAGGGAGCGGCTCCCTGGCCCACGGAGGGGCCTTGAGTGGCATGCAGGTCGGTGCCCTGTACACAGCCAGGGGATCCCTCATTCTCATCCAGTGTACAACAGGCTTAGGGGACGGGCCCGGACTCTCTGCAGAGCTGGGCTACACTGTACCCCAACTTGCCATGTCCGCGTTGCCAGAACTTGTTCAGGTGTGCTGGTTCAGTCTTTCCCGGGCACCATGCTCCGCAAGGAAAGGCAAGAACAGCTTTCAGCTGTACTGTCTCTAGCCAAGGTGTAACAGGAAGCGTAGAGGAGCATAGCTCTCTTCCTCTTTCTGGAAGGATCCTCAGGGAACCTGAAAGATCCAGGCATGCTGAAGTTTTAGTCACCGATGCTCTGCCAAGAAGGAGTGAGGGACAGGCTGCTTTCAGAGCCTGCATTCCTGCGGGATCCAGGGTGAGGTGTGGGTTAGGGCCTGGAGGAGACTCAGCCATGTCCCCAGATGATGGCCCCTGGCTCTCGGCATCTTAGATCATCTGTAGCCATGCTACCGGAGATCAGTGCAGACCTGGGCTTGTCTGAGGAGGACTGGGTCTGTTCTGAGGAGGGCCTGGGCCTGCAGATGTAACAGTCTCATGGTTGGGGTGTGTGTGTGGCTGCGTGGCCATGGTCAGGGCCCTGGAGTCCTCCCCTCCTGACTCAGAAGCGACGCAGGCTCATCAGGGGGATGACTTAGGAAGAACAGCGTCAATATACAACCAGCAAGGACACCGGGACGGAAACAGTGCCTGGGGTCCTGTGCACAGGTTAGTGAGGTGACTAGTAGGTGGAGCGGATTCTGAATGGCTGTGCTAAGTGCTTTTGGCTTTAGAAGCCCCAGGGGGCCAGTGGGGGGGATACTTAAGGCCTCAGCCAAGGCAGGCAAGCAGCCACTTTTCTAGTCACAGCTGCCTAGGGTCACAGGTGTGGGAAAGAAAGCTCCAGTTCACCAAAGCAAAAGTTGGAGAACCAGTACTGGCCAAGCCAGGGCTGTCCCGGTGTCCGGAGCTGCTCCCTAGTGAAAGTGGGGGCTTTCCGCCTTCCCTGTCTGTTTCAGAGGAAGGGTGCTGGGCAGGGGGAGCCTTGCTGGTTGAGATGTGCCCACCCTCCTTGAGGGGCCAGCTGGGACCCCCAGAGCAGCCTCTGCCGGTGCTTTCCCTGGATGACTTTCGAGCTTCATGAGCGCAGCAGACACTGGGAAGGCCTTGAACATGGGGAGGAGTTAGAGATCGAAGAAGACCGAGAGACAGTACAGGACAGCTGACCACGGAGGGACAGAAGGTCAGCCTCCCTGTGCTGGAGCTGGTGTTTTCACAGCTGAACGCCTCCCAGTTTTCTAAATGGAGGTTCCTCAGATATGTGTGTTCCTAGGGACGCTTCCAGAGTGCAGAGACAGACACGTGGAAGCATCCAGATGAAGTAGTGGTAGGAAACTGCTTCTGAAGAGAGGTGGTCCTGCTGGTCTGGCTGTCTTGTCTTCCTGCTGTGGCAGGTGCTGGTGGGGCCGGGGCGGCGTGCTGGGCAGTTGTTATGTGGTATGCGGCCATTGTCACGGACTGGCTCAGAGCTCATGCATGGTGGGAATGTGAAGGGAACATGACCAAGGGACCCGTGGGTTCCTGGACGCTTGCCATGTCACGGGCCACAAGCAGCCTTGGTGAGTCCCTGAAGTGCAGCCATGATGGGCCCTGCATCCATCATTTCTTAAGCTGATCGTGTGAGGGTCTTTGCTGGTGAGGAAGGTGTACTCGGCAGGGAGTCCCTCCACTCCCATTCTTCATTTTCCAGCTGTGCACTCTGAGGAATTCCAGTCCCACACTTGTGCAGCCATCCGCCTCCCTCCTGTGTCCCCAGTGGTTGGTGGTCAGCACACCTGCCTTTTCGCTGCTTGGCTGGCCTGGCCTTCCCTGGTTCACTCCAGCCTGTGCTCAAGGGGCTGGGGTTGTATGTGCTTGCCACACCTGTGCAGTCTCCTCTGATCTGGAAAGTTCTCCATCTTGGTTTATTTTCCTGCTTTTTCATAGCACTGACATTTTCAAGAGGTCAGGCCCATTTGGTACAGTGACCCACACTCAGTGTATTTGGTTCATCAGGATTAGATCGGGGAGACCTCTTGGCCGAGAGCAGTGCCTGGCAGCTGTTCTCAGCACCAAGGCAGGAGGCTGGTCAGTGACGTTTCCGTGGGTCACCGGGCTCGAGTCATAGCTCGGGCTGTGTCTCTGCCTCCCTGTGATTGATGGGGATTAATGGGGATCCGGGGGTGATACCGAAAGCACATTGAGGATTTTTGCCTGGAATGGTGGTTTCTGTAACCATTCTTCCTGCCGGGTTTACTGGCTAGCAAGGTGGCTGGCCCACCTTGTCCTTTCTCTTCCCCAGCCTGGGGCAGTGGTTTCTCCGAAGAGCCCTGGTTCTGTTTAGCAGGGAAAGGTATTCAGAAACCATGGCCTGGGTGCCTGCTGGGCTGGGGCCCCTGGAATGTCCCTGTCCCCACCACCAGCCTCCAGGGTAGCACACTGATGGAAGAGTAGCAGTGTGCTTAGAAGATAGGAGTTGTCTCCACACTGACAAGGGAGGAGCAAGGTGGTTCCTTGATGGCATCCCAGCCGTGGGGCCAGTGCGCATGCTGCTGGTGTGGCCATGGCGCTGGTCTCATCGCTGCCCGGGACGCGTGGCGGTGTGTGTTTGCTTTCATTCGAGACTGTTTCACGACGACAGTTTTAAATTGAACACGTGTAGAAAACATTTCATTTTTGTCCTCTGCGGGCGTCAGGATTCATCTTAGACTTGTTTTCCAGATTCAGGTTGTGTGAAGCACTTGACTTCGTTACACTTGTTTCCCTTGACTGAGTAATGACACGCTTGTTCCTTTTGGGTGAGCTTCTGTCGGCTTCTGTTCGGCGCTTGAAAGCACATCTCTGTTTTCCAGGAAGGTTGTGCAGGGGCAGCCTTCCGTGTGCGGGGGCCACAGCACTTCCCTCGGATTCCAGCCGGCACTGTAACGGCTTCCCGGCGGGAGCGGAGGTCACCAACAGGCCGGCACCATGGAGACCCCTGGTGCTTCTCATCCCTCTGCGCCTGGGGCTCACGGACATCAATGAGGCCTATGTGGAGACGCTGAAGGTGGGCCTTCTCACTGACCAGCAGAGGGACCGAAATACTGCTTCTTGTTAAAACCCTGCTGTTGTCGCCATATTGGCCCGTTCTACCCTCTGACCTCTCTGCCCCCCCGACCTGTGGACTCCTGGCCTCCACCTGGGTGGTCCTGACCGCCTCTCCTGCTGGCCCCCACGCTCACCCTGCAGTCTCTGCTCCCCTGCCTCCAGTCCCCAGCAGCACCAGTCTTGGTGTGGCACCCCTCCCACCCCCACCGCCGCCCCTCACGCCTCTCTGCCCTGCGCACGGGCCCTTTTCGCCCCTGTCCGCACCTCCTCCCACAGCCCCTCACTTGCACCTTCTGCAGCCCCTCCGACTGTGTGGGGCTTTCCTGGACACAGCTGCACGGTACCTGCTGATGAAGCTCTTGGGGACCACGTCTTCTCACTCTCCATCCCCTGCCACCCCATCAGGCCCTGGCCGGGGAGGAGGTTGGCTTCGTGTGGCACACGGGCTTGTGGTCACCAGACAGTGTGCTCAAGCTGCCCGCCTCCCCTCTGCCCTGCAGCGCTGCTTCATGATGCCTCAGTCCCTGGGAGTGATCGGAGGGAAGCCCAACAGTGCTCACTACTTCATCGGCTACGTGGGTGAGTGCTGGTCCTGCTGGCAACTGAGACATCCTGAGGGTGTTGGCTTGACCCTGGGTGTCCGGTGTAGAAGCAGCATGCTCCCGTGAGAGGTCTACATCCCTGCCCAGCCAGTGTTGGCCTCCTGAGGACGCTCTTCCCTGCAGTGGTCTGGCTCTCACCCCATCTCATGCCTGCTGTCTCCCAACCTGGCGTGTGAGCAGGTGGATTTCCACGTGGCCCGTCGGAGTGGGACCCCAGTCTGTTCCCTTCCTGTTGACTTGCTCATTGTCTTTCCCAGGTGAGGAGCTCATCTACTTGGACCCGCACACGACGCAGCCTGCGGTGGAGCTGACTGACAGCTGCTTCATCCCGGATGAGAGCTTCCACTGCCGCCATCCGCCCAGCAGGATGGGCATCAGTGAGCTCGACCCATCCATTGCCGTGGTGCGTCCCCCGCTGTGTGCTGCCTGCTCCCCCGGCCATGGGAGCTCTTGGGCAGATGGGAAGGGTCTCCGATTTTATGATTTTGTTTTCAGAGCATTGGAGGAAGTCTCACATTGACGTGGTTTCGCATGCACAGGGCACGGAAGGTTTAATGTCTGTTAGCTTCTTGTGCGTGCCTGGGGCCCTCAGCCTTTGTGGTCCCCCTTGGCTCCCTGGCTCTCACAGCCAGTGGCCCCCTCTAACAGAGGGGCAGTCTGCTCCACATCACCTTTTTGGGGTTCGGGGTTTGACTTTTCAGTTTTTGACTTAATGTATCTGGCAGATGATTCCTAAGAATGAGCTTTTTTGCTCTGATTACAAGGTGGAATTTTGGGCCGTGATTTGTGTAAACCTATGTATTCTTAAAATGCATTTGATGGGGACGGGGGTCAGAAACACCTAGAAGGAATGGTGTCCCTCAGGGAGTGATTAACTAAGTCCCCGACAAGGCAGATCCTGGTCCCGAGATGGAGCTCTCTGGTCCTGTGGTCTGTGGGTCTCGAGTCGCGTCCTGAGGTGGGTGGCGGGTGGAGCCGTGCCTTGGAGGGTTGAATTCCTGGGGCTGTAAGCGTGGCTCCGTAGTGGACCGAGGCTGGTGCTCGCGGAGACAGAGCAGGTCAGAGTGGCAGTGCTGTGGGCTGTGGGCATGCAGACACCAGGTGGGAGGGGTGACCCTGTCCTTGCCTGATAGGAGGAGGGCTGCGTGTGGGCTCCTCAGGAGATCCCAGCTTCTCGTTTCCCAGCAGCATGTCACGCATGTGCTGTCACCAGAGCCAGGGCGGCACGGATGGTCTCCAGAGGAAGAGGGCGCCCGTTTCCGGGATCGCACCTAGAGTTCTGGTGGCGCCTGGAGTGTCTAGTAACCTGTCCCTGGCATTGGTGCTGTGTGTGCGATGGTTCTAGCCATGTGCCATTGCCGCTGACTCTGCGTGGGACCCAGGGCACGCAGAGGTGGGACCCACCTCGTCTAGGTGCCGCTGGTGGGAGGTCCACTTTTAGAGTTGTGCTGCGCCCTGTGGATTCTGGCAGCATGTGAATGGCCAGGCCATGAAACTGCACATGGCCTCCGTGGCCTGGTTGGTCAGGGCGGAGGGTCGAGCTGCGGACCAAGCTCCCAGAGGAGGGCAGAGACCTAGACCTCCTGTGGCCACACTGCACTCAAGTGTGGCCAGCTCGTGTGCCTTGCTGCGTGCTGCTCACGGTTGCTTCTGTTCCAGGGCTTCTTCTGTAAGACTGAGGACGACTTTGATGACTGGTGCCAACGAGTCAGACAGGTGGGTGGCAGGTCCCTGCGTGTGGGTGGTGGTTGGGGGAGGCTGTCTCTGGGTCTCTGGCTTGGGGTCCCGCCTCCCTTGGCACCTGGCCCTCAGCTTGCAGTGTGGCTTGTGGCTTCGGCCTCGTGCACAGAGAACATGGCCACGGAGCTTGCTGTGAGCCTTTGCAGGGCATTTCGGATTTGCCTGTGTTGTGGCTGCGAGCAGAGGTGGCATGTGGAGTTTGGCGCCCTATGTGTGAGCGCTTGGAGACCTGATGCGCAGACCAGCAGAGGCCACCTCCCCGTCCTTGTCCATGGCTCCCTCTGCCGGCAGTGTGATCTCTGTGGATGGGGGGCGCTTCGCCATACCCCCCACGGTTGTGTCTAACAGTCTTGTCTGCTGACAGCTGTCATTGCTTGGAGGTGCCCTGCCCATGTTTGAGCTGGTGGAGCAGCAGCCTTCCCACCTGGCCTGCCCCGATGTCCTGAACCTGTCCTTAGGTGAGTGTGGAGGCCACAGGGCCACATTTCAGGTGGGGACACAGCTGTTCCGGGAGTGGTACGGTCTGTGCAATGTTCTGTCCTCTTTGCTTCGCCCAGGTCCTATTCCAGTTGCTTTTGACTTTTAAGATTTGTATGAGCCCAGGATGTGAGCCTTTGGTGGTGTGTGTGTGAGACAGGGTGCTGCCGGACAGCCTGGCCTGGGCCCCGAGTGGCAGCAGTGCACTCTGCTGCCCTGTCCTTCACCACATGTGCGATAAGCCGGCCCCCAAGTGTGGAGCCAGGTATGCTCCTCACGTGGCCCCTTGGGTCCCTGTGAGCCGGAACGTGCCAGGCTTTCTGCGATGGCCCAGTGTCTCTGCGAGGTCTAGGACGGGTGCCAGCCCTGGAACAGCAGGCCACAGGTGGGCTCCGTATCCTGCTGCTCAGTGGCTCTAGGCCCAGGGCCGCCTCCCTCACTCAGGCCCAGTTTCCCTAAAGTGAAGCAACTTGTGGCACACACAGAACCGGGACTCAGCAGGCAAGCCGTGCACACATCCCGTTCAGGCAGCCATCTGTCTCTGTGATGGTGACGGGGCCTGTGTCCCTGTCCCTCCGAGGAGATCATGGAGGATGGTGACTGAGCCCACTGTCTGGTAGGAACAAACAGGGAGTCAGGGGGTCGCATTGGAAACTCGGGACAGATGTCCCATCAGTCCCCAGATGGTACACAGGGTGCCACCCCTCTTGGGACTGGAAGCCCTGCTCTCCCAGCCGCTGCCCCTTCCCTTTGTGCTCTGCCAAGAAGCGTGTTCTCTTTCAGAAGTGCCTGTGGGATTCTCTTTCCTGCCCTCCCCTCGCCAGCTGAAGCTCCCGGCCTGCGGAGCCCCACAGCCCAGGAGGGCCAGTGCCTCAGCAGGGTGGTCCTGGTGTCCCCTTGCCTCCTGCTGCACCAAGGGCGAGCAGGCCACATGCAGGGTGTGGGTAGTGTGTCTCCTCGTCCCTGCCAACTGGAGACCCCACGCCAGGTGTCTAATGAGGTATTGTCTTGTTTCTTCTAGATTCTTCTGACGTAGAGCGACTGGAAAGATTCTTTGATTCAGAAGATGAAGACTTTGAAATCTTGTCTCTTTGAAAATCCTGGAGTTGGGGGACAGTCTCCACTGGCCCTTCCTGGGGGCCCCTTCCAGAGCCTGGCCCTACCTCGGGGCGCTTGGCGCCGCCGTGTTTCATCCATCCAGCCTGCCCGTCCGCTGAATGCCCGCGCCCCATGCTGCCTCCGCCTGTGGATGGAGGACTGCCCTGTCCTGGGGGCCTTCCCGCGAGCCTGGGGACTGCGCAGGCCCGGAGGGCTCGCCGGGCTCCCTGGCACAGGCGAGGCGCCGCCCGTGGGAAGGCCCGTGCAGCCGGGCAGGCGCTCCTGAGAGCCAAGCCATTCACACCTGAGAGCTCTTCCTGCGACACGGCCCACCCCGTGTTCGCGTGCTGCCTCTGCCCTGCTTCCTCCTGGGCGCTCGGTTCTGGGTTTGCTTTGGAATTAAAGTCCTGTTTGAAGTTACAAGGACATGAATTTCTGTGGGGCATGTCCCAAGTCAGGCTCCGGAGAGCTGCAGGGCGGGCATGCACGAACGGTGCCTGCAGACTCGGTCCAGCCCTGCCCTCCGAGGCCCCTGCCCTCCGCACCGCCTGCCCGGCGTGCTCCTCAAGGGCTACCTCAGCAGGAGATCAGGCTGAAGGAGTGCGGCAGGGCTCCTCCTTCCTCTGGGGAGCAAACTAGTAAAGTGGTGGCATATGGTGGAAACCCAAAGATGTCCCCGGGCTTGGGACTCATTAGGACGGGGATGTGCCTGCTTTCCCGGAGCCGCAGGTAAAGCCCAAGTGGGCTGCATCTTTCTCACGCCTTCTTTGCAGGTCGGGGCATCCCAGACGCCCCACTTGCTGCTGCTTGCTCATCGCGCCAGCTTCCTCTGGGTCGGGGTTGGGTGGGGGGGCGGGGGGTGTGGCCTGCTGCCATCCAGGGCCTTCCTCCCACTCACCAAGGCTTTAGGTGGTTTGGGGCCAGAAGGTAAAGCTCACAGCTTTATGATGTGAGCCTGGTGCCCCATCCCCTCTTGTGTACCAGTCAGAGACATTTCCAGATCCTTCTCGGCACTAACGTCAGTACCTGCAGCCTTTAGCCCGAATCCTCTCGGCCCAGGCTGTACCACTCCCACTCGGGTTTGCTGTCCATCTTGGAAGCCTGGCTTCTGTCCCACCAGAAGTGTAAACGGGCTGTGGGGGGCTCAGCCGGAGGCGATGGGCTGTCCCAGAGCGCCTCCACACACAGCCAGCTCCGAGCCCTGCCTGGGAGGGCGGGGCCGAACTCAAGGTCGCCCCAAGCCTGCTTGTCCTGCCGGCCTGCGTGCTGCCCACATAAGCGACTTTCCGTTTTGTTTTTCCTGTTTCTTGCGCCCCGTCGGTGAGGTAGAGTTGGGGGAGCAGGGAAGGTTGGCTGGTTTCCGCTCCTCCAGCACTGCGTTTCTCTGACAAACACATGTGCTGCCACGGGCTGGGTACCGGGGGATGTCGAGGCCGCCACTGCTGCTGGTACGAACCAGGGATGCAGGCGATGGCCTGACCCATGGAGAGCTTTGTTTCATGTGTTTTGAAAAAGGCTTACTGAAGAGAATGTTGTTCATTCTTAGTAGTGTAGTTTGCAATTCTTAATGGCAAATAATAAGAGTTTCCGTAGAAAACACTTCGTGGTCTGTGTCTTGATTTTTTCTCAAGTTCTATATGGATGTGATTAAAGTAGGAATGTGGCCTAGGCTCCTGATGCCACCAGAGGGCTCCAGGGAGGGATCTGGTGGGGCTGTGGCCTGCTCGTGGCCCCAGACCCATCCCACATCCCACCCAGCCTGTGAGCGGTGATGCTGTAACTCGGCCTCACGGTCCCCAAAATGAAGAACACAAGGGAACTTGCTTTTAGAACACACAGGATCTCCTCCAACAAGAGGCTTTGTAGAAAGTGTCCCCAGTGCAGCTAGCTTTATTTTGGTTTGTAAAAGCAGCATCCCTCCAGGTGGGCTGAGTGCTGGCTGCGAGTCACACAGGACATGGGCAAGGCCCATGGTGGGAGGATCCGGAGGGGGCTGTGAGGTTCCTAAGGCAGACACAGGTGGGAAGCACTGGCTGCTTCCCAGGTGAGGAGGTCCACCTGCGTCGTGTCCTCTAGCACCCATAGGAGCTTCTCGTGCTGGCCCATCCCCCACACGCAGCCGCTTCGAGTCACAGTTTTCCTGTCAGGATCCCAGAGGCCAGTGGTCTTAAGTCAAGGTCTCTGCAGGGCTGATTTCTCCTGGAGGCTCCAGGGCAGAAGGTTTGCCCTCCTTTCCCCCCTCCTGGAAGCTGCCCACGTTCCACCTTAAGCGCCCCAAGGGTGTGCCCTCTGACCTGTCCTGTGGCCACCAATGTCCCCTGACTGGGACTCCTGCCTCCCTGCAGGAGACCCCTTGTGACTGTGTCTTGGGCCTTCCCAGACAAGGTGGGAGGGTCTCTCCACCTCGCTGTGTGGGTGCTGTTCCCAGGCTCTGGTAGGACCGCGTGTCCATCTTCAGGGGCCATTACTCTGCCCACCCCAGTGCAAAAGCCACCTGAGCTGGGGTCTCTGGACCATGTCACATACCATACGCCTGCCCCACCCGCCCCCTGCCCCTGTTGGCGAGGCCTGCCCTTGCAACCCTGGCCAGATGTTTCAAGACACATGCTGGATTCCCTGAAGAAAGCTTGTTTGTTGTACCGGTTTTGCCTCCAGCCTGGCTGCACCACCCACCACCTATGGGACCCCCTCTGCTCTGGCTGCTCCTCCTGAGTTCCCTCCACCTCTGACCCCACAGCCAGGCCCACATCCTGCATCCACAGCTCCAGCTGAGCAGACTGCTCTGCCTGTGTCCTGGTCTGCGCTGGGCACCCTGGCTCACTCAGCCCCCACCCCCACCCCTGGTGGCCCTGACGAGGGTGCAAGAGGCAGAAGTTCAGGGTCTTAGGAGATTGGGCTGACATGCATTTTCCTCGCAGAGCCTTGGTTATGGGAAGCAGCACAAAGCTGGCTACAGACAGTGCTGCCAGACCAGCCCTGTGGGTGATGCAGGGCCCGAGTTGGACCCCGTGTGCGGTCCTTATGGTGTCTGTGTCTCTGTGGCGGGTCCTCCGGCTCTGACCTCACGTGTGCTGCCCACTCTGGGTGGACACCTGCGGCTGACACCTGGCCATCAGCAGGGCCCCACCAAGCTGCAGCAGTCCCCTCTGTGAGCACAGGACATGGAACTGTGTCTCCATGACTGTCCCCTCAAGGCCTCATTCAAGGCTGCACAGCCACCAGGCACGCTCACCTATTATGTCCTTTGCCCCTTCTGAGGTGCCACCCGAGGACCAGGACTGAGGGCCAGCTGCCCAGTGACCAGACCAGGAACCCCGACAAGTACAGATGCTGGCCACACGCAGACTCTGCCCAGGCCCCACACAGAGAGCACATACGAGCCACAGGAGAAAGCTGCTGCCCTCCAGGTGGGGGATCCCTGCCTGCCCTCCATTCAGTCTGCACTGCTCTGTGCCCTGGGTTTTCCAAAAGGCCAGAGCAGTCAGGGTAGCTTCAGTGGGACAGAGTGGAAACACCAACACCAAGCCTGTGTCTATAGCGCTGAGGTGGGACAGGCCACCGTGCCCCTGGGATGCAGCCTGGCTGGGCCCGGTGCAGAGCTGTGCCTGCTAGGAAGGGCTCTCCGGCAAGCCCTTGGCTGCTAAGGAAGGCGGGAGCTTCCATGGTGCCTTTTCAGATGCGTTTTTATTAGTGCCTCTAAGAAATTCAGAATTTCAGGTGATGACCATCTCACTGGAACTGCCTGCATGTGGTCATGAGACTCCCATAAGAAAGCACTGTCATTTACTGGTGCCTGGGAGGGGGGAGGAGGACAGAGGAAGCTTGCAGCACTGCCTACGGCGCCCCCGGTGTGCCCCGCTGACTTGTCTCTGTGAGCACATCGTCTGGGAGTCCACCCCCACCCCCGCCAGCTCGGCCTCACAGGACCAAAAGAGGAGGCGCTGCACGGCTACTTCCACAGCTCGCCTAGTGGCCTTTGTGTGACGGCCTGGATGGTGTCCACAGAGAGGGCGTGGATCTCCTTGTGGACATCTTCGATGCTTTTGGAGGCGTCGACCATCTGTCCCCACGGGGGAGGCAGGAGAAAAAGAGAATGGTTAACGCTCTTCACTACTTTCAGTGTGCAGGGATTTCAGACGGGGCTGGGTTCTAGAAGGGCACAGTACACCTCTGGGGTTCTTCATCCTACACCTTTGTCTGACCTTTGCCCTTGGCAGGGGAGGGGGGAACTTGGCCTATGTCCTTGGGATGAAGCTGACCCACACTCCTGCTGCGGCCCAGATACAGGAGAAACACCCCATCCTGCCACTGATCAGACCCTCTCCCTCCCCCAGCTCATGCTGGCAGGCATGTCAGTGGGGCGCCCGCGCACCAGCACCCACCCCATCCTGGTTGGTGGGGCTTCGGTCTCTGCAGAGGAGGCCGGGAGAGTCTGACCCTCTGAAGCCATGCCCGGATGCTGCCTGGAGCTCAAGAAAGTTCTGCACAGAAGCTAACCCTGGGTTTGACTCCTCTCCTTCTGGGGAAGAGGGTTCCATCCTGACCCAGCTGGCTGCTCTCCCCCTCGATGAAAGCATGAGGACCTCTGGTCACTACGCGACCCAGCCACCTGAGAAATCACTCTCTGCCTGAAGCAAGGATGACCGAGCCGGACAGAATCTTCCGTGTGCTCAGGGTGGGGTGCCCTGTCTCACTGTTGGTCCAGGCTCGGTCCTGATGGGGCCTCTGGGGCAGACAGTTCTGCAGAAGTTGTGGCGGTTGTGGACTCACTCAGAGGCATGTATGACCATCTGGGAGGTCTGACTGCACGGCTCGCAATGATCTGCCCAGCCTGAGACCCCACATGGTGACAGCCGCCTGAAGGCTCTTGGGACTGCTTACTGCAAACCATGAACTAGGCTGAACCTCACACATGGGTGTAATACATATGCGTGCACAAACACTCTGCATATGACCTCGTACACAGGCATACTATGTGCACACACACACTGCACATGGGTGTACTATGCAAACATTACAGATAAACTCGCACACACACAGGTACTACACACGCGCACATTACATATAAACTCTAAAGCAGGCAATCACGTCTAAACCACATCTCTAGTCCTCTGAGGGTCCGGGCGCAGAGACAGCACCGTGCCAACAAGCACCTGGGCCCCCGGACCCAGATTTAGGATAGCTTTCCCCTCAAGATGGGAGCACGGAAACCCAGGCAAGCAGCCAAACCCAGAGCGGGGCTGGAAGTGGACAGGATGAACCCCGGAAGTATTAATGTGCTGGGGGGCAGTCAGTGTCCCAACGTGCAGGGGACCCACGAGAAGGTAACAGGAGCTGCTGGGCGGGGCACAGCATAGACGGCAGGGAGTCAAAATAGAAACATGAATCCGTACAGATATGAATGTATAGGTAAACTGAAAATCCGATGAGCTGTGAGATTTTTACATTATTTATAAGAATCTCATCAGAAACTGCTTATTTACAGGGGGAAATAGAGTCCACATCCCCGTGGAGAAGCCTGGCAAGTACCACCGAGCCAAGTGGTGAAAGGGGATGTTACTCGGCCATACAAAAGGATGAGCTCTTGCCATTGGCAACAACACAGGTGGCCCTAGATGGTGTCATCCTCCGTGAAATGAGTCACATGGAGAAGGACAGATACTGTAGGATTTCGCTTATATGTGGCGTCTCACGTAAGTGAATAATCGCACACAGAAGCTGAGCCATAAGCGCAGAGGACGCACGGCTGCCCCCTTGGGGGAGGTGGGGGGCAGACAGATGAGAGGCACCGCACAGGGACCACAGTCAGGGATCCCATGATGGTGTTGTGTACTTACAGGTGAGGCCACCTGTGTGGTGAGCCCCGAGTAACGTACAAGCCTGTCCAGTCACTTGGCTGCACACCGACGTTTGTCTAAGTGTGTGTCAGTGGCATGCGAATAAAAATAAATACCCCAGAAAGGGAACATCACCAGAAGTGGAACAAAAGGGAATCCTACACACATGGCAGGACACAGTGAGAACCCAGTGCCCCTCCCAGGCCACCAGCAAAGACACACAGCCTGGATCCCATCACGGGGAAAAAGCCGAATCCATTGGACACTCACTTACAAATCACCCCCTGTGAACTTCAAAAGTGTCAATGTCATGAAAGTCACACAAACTGGAGAAGAGAGAGGGGACTGTACACTGGGTCATTTGTTAAAAAGGACACTAGTGGGACCAGTGGGGGAAACTGAATGGGACCTGGGGACCTGAGGGTAGCAAGTGATGTACAGTAATGTCCCGGTTTTGACAGTACATGGCAGGGAGGGGGCATCAGAGACTAATTTGTTCTCAAATGGTCCCAGGAAGAGTTTTTTGTATTGTACTTGCAAGTTTTAAGGTGTGGCGTTTTTTTTTGTTTGTTTGTTATTGTTTAAAAATCTTTTCAAAGAATGTTTAAAAAGTTAATTTTCAGACTAACAAAAGCTAAGAGTTCTATCCTAGGAGATCCAGCATACAGGAAATGTTTAAAGATGTTCTTAAGTTGAAGAAATGACATGAGATGAAAACCGGGGAGGTTTGGGGTGAAGAGAGCCAGCACTGGTTGGAAGGAGATGGTTTCCTGTTTCTTTCCCCACTCCCACTCCTGATTTCATACTTTCTTGTCTTGTTCCTTACAGGGTTTGAAATGTGTTATAAATTAAGAATTGCTTAAACCACATAGAACTGATTGACAAAGGAAAAACAGAAAGGGAACAGAACTTTGTAATTTCTTGTATGATAAAATTATACAGTACAAAAATGGGATTGAAGCTTCCATGTATGGAAAGAAATGCCCTTTTCGACCGTTAGACAAGTGCACGGGCTCACCACTGATGTGAGCTCATGAGAGATGGAGAGCCTGTGGATACACAGGCATCCTCTGCTTTGCGAAAGTTCGAGGTACACCACTTTGCCTTCGTGAAGGATTTAGGTTAGTACCTGTTTTTGCTAACAGAAAAAAAATCCAGAAAGTGTTTTTGCTTTTACAAAAAAAGGTGAAAAGCAAAAAGTTCATTCAGCGTCAGCACTGCAGGGAGCCGTCCCAGGCACCCAGAGCAGCAGAAGGTGCCCGCGTGCTCCTTCTCGGGAATCTCTCTTGGCAGCTCGGTATCTGGCTCTGTGTCTGGGAGCCTGTGGGCTTCATCTCCATTAGACTCTGGGTGTCTGTTAGCAAGTTGTGTCCTAAGTACCAGAAAACCCTAAGAGAGGTGATTTTCTAGCTCTGGGAATGCTTGAAAAGGTTTCTGTGTCAATCAGTGGTGATTGCTTCTTTGCTTTATGGCATTTTCACTCATGAGCGGTTTCATGGGAACACTGTACTTCTAGCTAGTGGTGAAAGCCATACTTTAAAAATATGTGTGCAACCTGTGTCACAAAGAAGCCCCCTGAGAGGAACCCCCACGCTGGCAATGAGCAAGCAGAAGTCAGTGCAGACGAATGGGGAGGGCCGCAGACAGGCAGGTCACGAGAGAAGCACCAACCAGATAAGATGGCCAAACTAGGAGCCGAGGCCAACGGAACAGCAAGAAGGCCGCCTGTCTCACCAGTAAGACCTGTCAACCACCCACAGTATCAGCTTTCTGGTTGCCAGGCCACCTCTGACCACACGGGGACAAAGCTGGGTCCAGGCGACCAGGATGCGCTCACACGAACTGGGTCTGGGGATGGGCGCGTGCAGGGAGGCATGTGGAAGGGGCCCGATCTGGCACTCCTGGTGTCCCTCCTCAGGGAGGACCTGACGGTCCTTCATGGATGGAGAATGGGGCTAGGCCCTGGGTGAGGTGCGGAGGTGGAGGGAGCAGGACTGCAGGGCACCGAACACAAGGAGACCGCAAAGTGTGGTGGTGGGGGGGCATGAGTCTGAGGGTGAGGCCCAGGTCTGGCAGTGAGCGTGGAGACAAGTGCTCATCCCCACGAAAGGAAACAAGGAATGGCCCTGGGGCTGAACTGGCAGGATAGGGTTGAGAGGGAGACAGCAAATGACTCCCAGGGGGTGGGGGATGAACCCCAAACCAACCAGTCCCAACTTTTGAGGAGACTGGGGGGCATGGGGCCTGCAGACACAACAGGCCAGAGTGCAACTCACAAGTGAAAGAGGGAAGGCAGTGTGAGGAGTGCCTTACAGGTCAGTGTTCTAGGTGACAAGCATGGCAAAACCTGGCGGAGGATAGCTGCCTGTGCAGGACTGCTGTTTGGAAGGGGCTGTCTGGCCCATTCTCCCCAACTCACCCAGCAGGCACCCATATCCCTTGTTTCGCACAATCACAAAGGAGCAGAAACCGAGAGGGTGCCCTGAGGCCCTGCCGGTGGAGCAGCCCTTGGTCAATGGCTCCGCTCAGGTGCAGGACCTGAGCCACATCTTGGCGGCGGCTTCCAGCCGGCCAGTTCTGGGGGCAACACCAGAAGACACCCTCACCTTCCAGTTCAGAGTCTTGTCCGCCATCAGCTGGTGGAAGCAACGCAGTGCCCGCTCCTGGAAGTTCCCGTTCTCGTAGCGTTCACGGCCGAACTCTCCCCGCGCCGCAGCCTCTGCCAGCCGTAACTGAAGGAACACCACCAGGTCCGGCTTGGGGAGGCCCACGTCCGGCTGCTTGCACCAATCCAGGGAGAAATTCTGGCAGCATGGAACCCAAGAGTTAGAGAAAGAAGGTTTAATGGGGTCTTATTCTTGATTTCAAAATTCATAAAAGAGGAAAAATGAGCTAATGTCCAGCTAAGATACCAAAAATGGAGACTTCTTACATGTTAGTGGTTTTTATTCCTGAGATCTCAAATGGTTTTGCCTTCTCCCATATAACCTTCGTTTGCTTTGACTCTGTGAATATACACTCAAAGACAGGATTCCCCATAGCCCCGTGGAATCAGCACCCACAGCCTGGGTCCAAGGGTGGGTGTGCCAACACAGTCCCGTGCCCTCTGGCCAGGCAGAACACTCAGTCCATGTGGCAGACCCTGGAGGCCCACCGCACACAGGAGGCCTGGGGTAGGCAGCAGACGGGCCCATGGGGGGATCGACCCCTAGTTTGGGTCCTGTACCCACACCTCTGCTGGGTAAAGGTGTGAGCCCCCTTGAGAGAATGCTGGAGCACTGCTGCAAGCATGCACCACAGGCCTCTCCTCCACCCTCCTGCTCCTATTCATCCCATCAACTTCTAAAACTAGTGTCCCCATTTTTGGAGGAAAAGGTCATGTCCAGGAAGGCCCTGTCTCAAAGCCGCAGAGCTCTGAAGACTTAGGGTTAGAACCTAGCTCTGTGCTGGGAGCTATAGGCTCAAGTAAGGTACTCAGCTGAGGAGTGAGCCCGTCAGCCCCCACAGACCCCCAGCAGCACATCAGAAAGACACGAGGGAGACAGTCCAGGGTATGACGGTCACTTGCCCCATCCTCCTCTTCCAGACGGAATCTGACTGACAAACACTTCCACAGGGCAAGTGTTCTTTTAGAAGAATTCCAGCCAGCACATGAGGAATGATGGGCAGAATTAGGAGGTCACCATTTTGCAACCCCTCGTGAAGGTACCACCACCCACGGCTGTTACCACAAACGAGATAGCCAGATGCCCTGTGTCTCTCGATATGAGAGCCCAGAACTCCTTCAAGTAACCTCCCCAAAATAAAATCTTAAAAAATGTTAATGCAAGGAAAAAAGGAAATGTGGGAGCCTGTATCATCACAGAGATCCAAGACACACATCAAGTACAGCCCTGACACGGATTCCGATCCAGTTCGACTGCAGAAACCCAGGATGAGTCCATTTCTAAGTGAATGGCCACTGCACACATGGACCGAATGATGGCAGCATGAAATACCTGCATTTGTAAGAAGTCATTTTTGGGACATGAGCTGAAGTGTTCACGAAGGAGCTGGTGATGTGTCTGGTGGGTCGGGGCAGAGAGCAGCAGGGGACAGTGCTGGGTGGGATATTGTTTTCTCAGCTGGTATGTAGCTGAAAAGTTCTACTAAGCTGCAGACCACAGTGGCAGAGTAGCCCCTGTACCCCAAATGATAGCTCCATTGCTGGCTCGCGGAGGCCGGGAAAACCTACAGAAGGTGCCCGACATGCACCACCCACTCTGCAAACAAGACACTGAACAGAGGAGCACTGCTGAGTGACCATCGTGGGGAAGGGACACAGCAACACCCACCATTGACATTACCGACGAGCTACGGCTCCGTCAACGTCTGCTCCTCCCACCGTGACACAGCAAGTGGACCAGGCAAAGGGAAGGGCTCTAACGCACCACACACTCCTGAGTCCACACCTGGCATCATCCCACTGGGGCCACATGGCACTCACCTCCTTTGCACTGCTGAAGGCGACACCAGAAAATGCATATCTGTCAACGACAAGGGTGATGCCCTGGCCCAACTTCTTCTTGATCAGAGGCCTAAAAACAGAGAGTGTTTCTGAGCCATGGTCCAGACTTCCCAGGCCGACAGTGTAATTCACCAATACATAAACCAGCGCAGTGAAGGGAGGACAGGGCAGCGATTTGCAGCCTCGTGTGTATTCAGAAAAACTCCGGGTCTTCTCTTCAGAAGATGCCACTGGGGTACTCCTAGCAAAGCCCAATGTGGAGAAGATAAGTCTACGAAAACAGAACAATCACAACTGGTGAAGACGAATGAACAGAGGCAGGCTTGAGGGCCGTCTGGGCGAGGATAGGGAGGGGGGATGTGCAGGGGGGATGCGGAGGGGCTGGGTGATCCTTCTGGGAAGGAGAGCCCCGGACAGCAAAGGCGCAGATTCAGTGAGGATGGGATCATGCTTGCTGCCTAGAGTCTGAAGGACCAGGACAAGGAGGGACGGGCTGGCCAAGGATGTCCTCAACCAGGTGATGGCAGCTCAACCCCCATCCCCCTGCCCTAAGACCTTAGGAGGATGCACAGACAAGGAGCTTGACGTTAGTAGGAAGTGTCACTTGCACTTTGTGGAAGAGAAAGATGAGATGTCCTTGAGGAGCTCACAGAACAGTAGGGAGGGAGAAGGTACACCACCAGCAGTAAAATGCAGTTTCCATCACAGCATTAGCTGTAATCGCAAACTATTAAAAACAATTACTTGATCTCACAAACAGAAAATTGGTAGAAAATATAACTACAGCACATGCACAAGAGGACGATTCCACTGTATGAGGAGCAAAGGCCATGTCCATCAGCTGACAACACCATCTCCTTATGTCGTTGGGAAAGCAGAGGACCACAAGTGATAGGCTACGTTTTGAGGAATGGGGCAACATGGAGAATGAAGATATCACATATGTCTCTGCCTGTGTGTAAAATAATTCCAGAGGGGAACACTAGAATGGAATAGGGGGCAGCTGGGTGGCTCAGTGGGTTAAGCCTCTGCCTTCGGCTCAGGTCATGATCTCAGGGTCCTGGGATCGAGCCCCAGTTTGGGCTCTCTCCTTGGCAGGGAGTCTGCTTCCCCCTCTCTCTCTGCCTACATGTGATCTCTGTCGATTAAATAAATAACATCCTTATTTTTAAAAAAATGAATGGAATAGCCTACCCACAAAGGATAGGCAGAAGTGGGTGGATAAGGCAGTGACCTTTTTCTATGACTCTGACTTTCAGAACCATTTAATGTTTCATGTATTCAAAAATTAAATCAAATGGGGGAAAAAAACCCTAAAATCACATACAAAGTCAAATGAACCTGTACCCAGATGAATACACAGTGAAGAGGGGAAAATCCTGCCCAAAGAGACCGCTGAACACAGCACTCAGGGTGCCCTTGTTATAAGGACAAAGGTGAAAACCAGCAGGACCTCTATGTAGGCTTTTACAGAGGTGGGCAGACTGACGATGCCATGAGCCAGGAAGAGCATGGCACCGGGATGGACCGCCAGGTATCAGTGACCACAGATAGAGAGAAACAGACACAGATGAAGATAAACTTACACGCAGGTCCAACCACAACTGGAGTCTAGAGTCAGGGATGCTCCCAAGTGCAAGCACCCAGCGCCCAGATGTTGCACTTTGCAACTACACAGCAAGGAGCAGCTGGCTCCTGGGCTGGAGCAGGAGAAAACACAAGAGAAACCTGAACATCTTGTTCTCCCAGAAAGTTCTCAAAAAATGGACACAGGAGCCAACATGAAGAGATTTCCAGAGGCCAAATTTGCAATAACTGAACACCAAAACAGCTGATAGATAGTGTGACCCACCAAGTAAAAAAGAGCATGTGAGCCCATGTCGATGATGGGACGCACAGATGAGCAGGGGAGGCTCTTCCTTACGTAGGAAGCCGACTAATACATGCAGAAGTGACAGATTAGAAAAGTCACCATCTGAAATCACAACAGACTCAAGCAGGTTTATTAATGAACAATAAAGTACAAAATCAAAGTTTGATAAGGAAGGGGTATTTATGTAGTTTTATAGTATTCTCTCCCCTTCCTTATACTGGTTTTTTAAAAAAGATTTTATTTATTTGCCAGAGAGAACACACAAGCAGGGGGAGCATCAGGCAGAGGGAGAAGCGGGCTCCCCATGGAGCAGGGAGCCTGATGTGGGACTTGATCCCAGGACCGCGGGATGATGACCTGAGCTGAAGGCAGACACTCAACTGACTGAGCCACCCACATGTCCCTCCCCTTTTGACTACTTGTAATGGGAAGGCATCATTTGGTGGAACAGCCTGGCCAGCACACCTTTCACAAGCAATCCAGTGATGGCCAAACCGCACTGGGTCCCTCCTGGCTCATTGTCCTAGACAACTGACCCAACCGTCACTTCCATGGTATTCCTGACAAAAATACAAATCCAGCTCTACTTGTGAGGAAACATCAGACCATCTCTGAATTTCATAAAATAAATGACCTGTAAATTTTTAGAAAGTGAGCAAATGATAACACAAGTGTGACAAAGTATGAATAACAGATGAAGTCTGGATTCTTGGCACTGTTCTTGCAACTCTTCCAGCTGACTAGAATTATTCCAAAGTAAAAACTTAAAAATATGTAAAGTAGAAAACTGCTAGATTAGGGCGCCTGGGTGGCTCAGTGGGTTAAAGCCTCTGACTTCGGCTCAGGTCATGGTCTCAGGGTCCTGGGATCGAGCCCCGCATCGCGCTCTCTGTTCAGCAGGGAGCCTGCTTCCTCCTCTCTCTGCCTGCCTCTCTGCCTACTTGTGATCTCTGTTTGTCAAATAAATAAATAAAATCTTAAAAAAAACAATTGCTAGATTGATGAAGTAAAAGAAACCACTCATTTCTAGGAGTGAATTCTTGCAGGCAGTGCTATTTATGACTCTCCTGGAGGAGCACTGGGTTTTGGTAAACAGAGATAGGGAGGGAAATGGAGGGTGCCACCCCGTTCTGCGAGAGGAGTACCACATGCTCTGTGCTCCTGAACTTTAAAGATGCCAGAGGACAAGCATTTTTGGGAACCAGCAACTGACTCAGTTAAGATGAAGCATAGC
Source organism: Martes martes (assembly GCF_963455335.1). Taxonomy (NCBI): domain Eukaryota; kingdom Metazoa; phylum Chordata; class Mammalia; order Carnivora; family Mustelidae; genus Martes; species Martes martes. Next base: position 149,590,012 of record NC_137890.1, on the reverse strand, counting down.
AGAGAGGTGGACAATTAAAGGGCTGGAGGAAAACACTAGTTTCTCTAAAAGTTCTTCCAAACAGCCCAGGTTGACTGAGCCCTCACTCCCAGGCCTGCCTGGTCAGCTTTCCTCGACCCTGGCTGGGGGCACCGCCATGGGACACCACCACGACCACCACTCTGATGAGGAAGCTGTGGTGCAGAGCAGCTGTGCAGGGCTGCGGTCACACAGCTGGTGGGCAGTGGTGCCACATGTGACCCTGGCGTCTGACCTGTCACCCAAGGACTTTCAAATCTAACCAATCAAATGGCGGTGGCTGGAATGACCCGAAGGTGTAGCTGTGGGAGCTGAGGCAGAAGAGATGGAGCATAGGCATGCAGACCTGTGTAGCGGGGGCAGGATCACCAGGAAGCCGGGTTAGCATTTTCACTTTTAAATGTAACTACCTTATTTTTCTATAAAGCCCCAAAAAGTAAAATCGGAACAATTATGCCCATAAATTCCAGATGTATTAAGGACTATAAAAATGACCTCATTTTGCTCTTTTCCTTGAGAGTGGGAAGGACTTTCCAAAGCAGACACCACTGAACCAGAAGACAGTAGTGCAGGCTTGACTAAGAGGAAACGGTGCAAAACCACGAACAGGCCGAATCTACTGCCAACAGCCTTTCTGGAGAGCACCCCAGACTGACTGGAAAGTCATAGCTCAGCAAGGCAGCATCAGAAAGCCAGTTATGAGATGGTTTGTATGGGAGGACCTCTTTATTTATGTTAAAAAATAAATGGAAACGTGGGGCGCCTGGGTGGCTCAGTGGGTTAAGCCTCTGCCCTTCGGCTCAGGTCATGATCTCAGGGTCCTGGGATCAAGACCCACACTGGGGTCTCTGCTCAGCGGGGAGCCGGCTTCCCCCTCTCTCTCTGCCTGCCTCTCTGCCTACTTGTGATCGCTCTGTCAAAATAAATAAAATCTTAAAAAAAATAAATGGAAACAAAAGCATCTAAAGGCACACAGCACAGGCACTTGCTCATACTTAAATGCTGAGTGAAGAGGTAGAAAATGTAAAGTAAAAGGGGGCGGTGGGGGGGAGTAAACTGTAAACTTCTGTTAATAATGTTGTCAACATGCAGCATTGGGGGGCTGTTTCTGACTCCCGCCAGCTCCTAATCTCAGGGGCCTGGGAATTGGGCTCATGCTCAGCACAGAGCATGCCTGTCTGTCTCCCTCTGCACCCCCCCCCACCCTCCTCTCATCCTCTCTCATTCTCAAAGAAATAAAATCTTTACAGAAAAGCGTCAACATCAGTTCATCCACTGTAACAAATGTAACACACTAATCTAAGACAAATAATATGAGAAACCAGGGGCAGAAGGGGAAGAGGGACAGGGGTGGGGGAACTGTACTTATCAGTAGCTTTTCCATAACCCTAAAATTACCCTACAAAACAACGTCTGTCTGTTCATTACAAAGAGGTGGCAGGGCAGGAGGAAGAAGGGCGAATTCGTGCTCTTTGGCAAACACAGGGCTGGGGTCAGGGGGACAGGATGGGCGCTCGCCCAGGTATGGCCTCGGGCTTACTGCCCACGGCCCCCGCGTCGAGAGCCGCTTTCACCCGCCGCGGTCAAGCAGGAGGTAAAGCGCTGGGGGCGGGCGGCGCGTCAGTAGCGTTTACACTTGCTCCCAGCGGTTCGCGGAGAAGAGCAGGTGCACCGAGTGGTCCTCCAGCTCCCTTTTCTCCTCCAAGTAAGAGCTCAGCAGCCGGCCGATCTCAGTTGATCTTTCTAAACAGAGAGAGAGACCCACGAAGTGAGCGCAGGCCTCCCACCTGAGTGAGGACACGGCTGGGGCCGGGCCGCGGGCTGCGGTTTCCTTTGCGGCGCCCCCCGGGTTCGGAGTGTCCCCGAGAGCCGGCCGCGGGGTGCAGGTGTCCGCACGAAAGCGCTCAAGGGAGGGAAGGCCGGAGCCCCACGACCCCGCCGCGCGCCGCTGCTCGATCCGCCCGCCTGAGGCGTCGCGGGGAGACCGCCGCACCGGTGTCTCCGTGCGCACGTCCGAGGCCGGTGAAGCCATCCCTCCAGCCGCTCCGACGGGAACAGCCAGGCCAGAAGCCGCGGCCCGGATTCCCGCCAGCGCCGGGACCACCCGCCCACGATTGCAGCCACCGCCCCGCGGCCCCGACACCAAGCAGCCCCACCGCCTCGCCACCCCGACACCGAGCGGCCCCGCCGGCGCCACACCCACCCGGGAAGCGGAGCAGCTCGGCGCGGTAGCCCGCGGCGCACAGCGCTGCCACCAGCTTGCGGCTCTGCGTGCTCTTCCCGGCGCGGTCCACGCCCTCCAGCACGATGAGAGCCCCGCGCCGAGCCGCCATGCTCGCGCCTTCCCGCCGCCCGCCGCCCGCCGCCCGCCGCCACCGCGTCCCCGGCGTCGCTCGGAGTTCCCATTGGCGGGCGTGGGCGGCGCGCACTGCGATTGGCTGAAACGGACCTGCGTCCGCGGCGCGCGCTGGGACGGGCTGAAATAGGCCCGCGTCTGTGGCGCGCTCTGGACTTGACTTGGGAGAATCGCACGCTGGGATTGGCTGCCATTTTCCAGCCTTGCCCGGATTGGCTGGTATCGGCCCAGGGGCGGGGCGAAGGCGTCATAGTCGCCCCGCCCCTTCCGGCGGAGGCCCGGCTTTCCGGGGCGGTCGAGTGGGAGGCGGTGTGGGCTGGCTGCTGGCGGGGAGGCCGGGGGCGGACCTTTCCTGTCCGCGCGGCAGTCCCGGGGAGACGTTTGTGTCGTGTGCTCTGCTTCTCGAGACTGCAGGGCCGGGGGAGCCGCGAGTCAGAGACGCCGGAGGCCGCCTCGCAGGGGAGGGAAAGGGCGGTCTTGACGGTCCTGGTGCCCGACTCCTGAGATGGGGGTCTCCGTCCCGTCCGGAGGCTCTCAGGCCCTGTTGCCCCTTCAGGGGCGTCCGGGTCGCCTGCGCATGCTCCTGGCGAGACCGTGCGCTCATGGGCCGGTGCCGTGCTGACTCCCGAGGGGGCGGTCCGCGGGTGTCCGCCCGCCGGGGGCTGCGCTGGAAGCCTCGGGGCTGGCGACGAAGCGGATTCGCAGGCCACGACGAGCCAGGAGCCGCGTCCCGCAGTTTCCCCCCCGCAGCCGGCTTCGCGTCTGGACTTGTGCTGGACTCGTCCCTCAAGGCTGCTTGCTCGGGGGCACCTGCCGCATGGCTGCCTGCAAGAGCTTGCTGAGGTTGCCAGGGTGGGCGGCGGCGGCTTCGCCGGGCCCTGGAGCTCACCCTCCGCGACTTCCCCGACTTCTCCTCCCCAAGCCCCTTAGAACGTGACTTCCCTAGGCAGCTAGCGTGGATTCTTGTCCCCCAACCGGTTTGCCTGATGCAGTCTGAGTTCGGGAAGGGTGGGTAGATGATAGTATTCTTCCAAAGCATTTGCCCCTTTCCTTGATGTTGATATTGGCTGTGCGGCTTCCAAATGCTGTTGGACTCACAGCTGACTCGCGTCCTTTTGAGGGGGAAGCTGTGGAAGCTGTTGTTTGGCTCGGCAGTTCCCTCCTCGCCCCATTCCCCCCCCCCCCCCAGCCGTGAGAAGAGCATATGCACAATTAGGGCTGTGTTTTCACCCTGGATCTCCAGTGAAGGACATAAAGCTAGGGCCAGGCTACGGCCACAGACGGTTAGGTAGCACGGCAAGAAGTAAGCCATCGGCATTCCGAGTCCCTCCTGGAGACTGCGGGACCCCCATTACGGCAGCACAGCCTAGGGAGGGCTTACTGATACAAAGGCTGGAGCGTAATGTTGTTACAGGGATGGAAGCAATAGCCTTTGGTTTTATGTCTCCTGTTCTCAAAAGTCCATCTCCTGGGCCTTCAAAGGATGAGAGCATTACAATAGAGAAAGGAACCTTCCCAGGCTTGGGCAGGTGCCAGCCAGCCTTGAACCACATCTGCAGGATGAGCTCACTGGGCTACAGAGAGAACATGTAATGCAGCGTGTCAGCTTGTGAATGCCTGGCCTTGCTGGGTGTCTGTGAAGATGGAGGAACCTGGCGGTTGGGGCTTTGTGTGCAGGGTGGTGGTGCCGAGCCCTTTTGACCGCAGCAGTTGCTAAACTAGCACAAGTAGGGTGAGGTTTGTTATTAAGGTACAACAAGCAGTTTTGCTTCGAGTCTTCAACACGTCCTGCCTCTTATATCAGAATGATACTAAGTGCAAGTACCAGCCTACCTGTGGCTTACATCATGGGGATATTTCATTATCACACATAACTCAAAGTCCAGAGTTAGGCAGCCAATAACTGCTTCTGCTGCCTGGTGATGTCAAAGGTCAGGCCCCCATGTTAGCAGTTCTAGCTTCTCCTTCCCGGTCACAGGGTGACTTTGGCATCTCCATGCATCCAGTGCTGATCTTGTGGCCCCACCGTGGGGGAGTGGCCTCGCATCTGGGCATTGTCTCCTTTCTGCTCTGCTGCATGGACAGGTCGGTCTCAGGCCTGATGGTCAGCACAGTCAGCCCTGGAGCTGTGCAAGTAGGATCTCTTCACAGCACATGGAGGCCTTATAGGTGGGCACAAGGATGTCCACTTGGTGGAGGAAATTACAGGGTTCTGGGTCTAAGTGTGCTTGGAGACAGAGGGGACATAAAACGGGTTGTAAAGTGCCAATGGCTGATGAGCACACAGGGCTCATTAGGGCCCCCCTACTCTTAGATGTTTGGGATTGTCCCTTAAAAAAAAAACCCAAAAGGCACTAAAGCCCTTTTACTCTTCCCTCTTCCTCAAGGATTGTGGCAGCAAAGGCTTTCTTGTTAGCCAGGCTACCCTGTCCAGACAGTACAGACCGTGGGGCTCCAATGGAGCCAGTCTTTCCACCATGTGGGTGTGGAGAGAGGTCGCCAGTGTCTCTTCTTCCTCTTAATTCCCTCTCGGCATACAGTCACATCGGTAGCTAGCATTCCTATGAATCTGGGGGACTACTCAGTCTACAGCACTCCTGTACTTCCAAAAGAGTCTGCTGGCCACATGAGTGCCCCGCTAGACTAACTTCGTTTCCCAGCCCTGCTTGCAGGTGGATGTGGCCACACAGTTAAGCGCCGATGAACCCTGATCAGACGCAGTTTGTGCTCCTTCACACAGCGGCCAGTGCATTCCCTTTGCCCACCGCTTCCCCTCCTTGCAACCTGGCCTTGACCCTATTGATGATGACAAAACTCCCTGGGGGCAGACACTGTTCTGGAAGGGGCCCACAAGTGATCCTATGGAGCCCGGCTGCTACCCGCTGGGCTATTCACACTGGGACTGCTGCACAAGAAATAAAATTCTAGGGGCGCCTGGGTGGCTCAGTCATTGAGCATCTGCCTTCAGCTTGGGACATGATCCCAAATCTGGTTGTACCCAACAACTTGCTTGACCAATAAAATGTAGTGAGATTTCTCAGGACTACCGAGGAGTTTTCACAAGTAGTGCAGCTTCCACTGAGGCTCACTGGAACTCTTTGGAAGCTCTCCCTGCATGGCGAGGACAGTACCAGTACCCGGGACTGCTGTGCTGGAGAGGTCTCATGTAGGCATGCTGGTCCATGACGCCAATCATATGCTACCTTCCAGCTACCCCAGTGACCTCTAAAGTATTACACAGAATGAAAGAATCACTTGGCTGAGCCCGGCTGAAATGCATGACTCAAAAATTCTGAGTGTTGGGGTGCCTGGGTGGCTCAGTGGGTTAAAGCCTCTGCCTTTGGCTCGGGTTGTGATCCCGGGGTCCTGGGATCGGGGCGTGTTGGGCTCTCTGCTCAGCAGGGAGCCTGCTTCCCTTCCTCTCCCTGCCTGCCTCTCTGCCTACTTGTGATCTCTGTCAAATAAAAGTCTATTAAAAAAAAATCCTGAGTGGTAATAAAATGGATTTTTACAAAAAGATCTTATTTATTTATTTGACACAGAGTGAGAGACAGAGAGGGAACACAAGCAGGGGGAGTGGGAGAGGCAGAAGCTCCCACCAAGCAGGGAGCCCGACATGAGGCTGGATCCCATGACCCTGGGATCATAACCTGAGCCAAAGGCAGACGCTTAAGGACTGAACCACCCAAGTGCTCCTAAAATGGTTCTTTTAAGCAATTGTTTTCAGATAGCTTATTATGCAGCAATAACTGAAGCACACAGATATGTACAGCCATATGAACACGTTCATCAGGGCATTACTGATGTTAATGAAAACTGGGTACAACCAAAACATTGTACATCTATTGTTAAAAGTATGGCACACCAATGCAATGAAATAATCTAGTAAACAAAATGAAGTAGAATGAGTAAAACATGGCCAGGTGTTTGCAAAGAGTATGAAGTTAAAAATGTAAATAGTAGAAAAGTGGATAGTATGATTCACCAGTAAGAAAACCAACAGCCCAAGTTAAAAAGTGGACAAAAGTTAGGAAGTGCCTGGGTGGCTCAGCTGATTCAGCATCTGACTCTGCGTTTCACTTTGGGTTGTGATCTCAGGATCTGGCCCTTCAGTGGGAAGTCTGCTCCCCCTCTGCCCACCCCCCACCACTTTCTAAATAAAATTTTTTTAAGTTTTCTTTTTAAGATTTTATTAATTTATTTGTCAGAAAGAGTGAGAGAGAGCACAAGCAGGGGAGTGGCAGGCAGAGAGAGGAGCCCGATGTGGGACTCGATCCCAGGACCCTGGCGATCATGGCCCCAGCTGAAGGCAGATGCTCAACCGAGCCACCCAGGCATCCCATAAAATTTTTTTTTTCTCAAAGATTTTGTTCATTTATTTGACAGAGAGACAGCGAAAGCAGGAACACAAGCAGGGGAGGTGGAAGAGGAAAAGCAGGTTTCCCGCCAAGCAGAGAGCCTGATGCGGGGCTCAGTCCCAGGACCCTGGGATCACAACCTGAGCCGAAGGCAGATGCCTAATGACCGAGCCACCCAGGCGCCCCTCTAAATAAAATCTTTTTTAAAAAGTTAAAAAAGAAGAAATAGGCAAAAGTTATGAACAGACACCTCACCCAAAGAGATGTACAGATAGCAAATACACATGTAAGAAGAATTCATTAGGGAATTATGTCATTAGGGAATTGCAAACAGAACAATGAAATATCTTTATCCACCCATCAGAATGGTCAAAATCCAGAACACCGACAACACCAAGTGGTAGTGAGGATGTGGAGCAACAGGAACTCTCGTTCTTTGCTGGTGGAAATGCAAAGTGATACAGCCACTTTGGAAGCCAGTTTGGTGGTCTCCTACAAACCTAGGCAATCTTACTCTTCTTTGTATTTAACCAAAGGAATTAAAAACATGTCCACACAAAAACCTGTACATTAATGATTATAGTAGCTTTATTCATAATTGGCAAAACTTGGAAACAACCAAGATGTCTTTCAATAGGTGAACGGGTACTGGTACATCCAGACCATGAAATGTTACTCAGCATTAAGAAGAAATGAGCTACCAAACCACAGAAAAGCACGGAGGAAATGTAAATGCATATTACTAAGTCAAAGAAGACAATCTGAAAAGTCTGCGAAATGTGTGATCCCAACTCTACAACATTCTGGAAAAGGGAAAACTGCAGTAAAAAAATCAGTGTTTTTTTTTTTTTAAAGATTTTATTTATTTTATTTGACAGAGAGAGAGATCACAAGTAGGCAGAGAAGCAGGCAGAGAGAAGGGGGAAGCAGGCTCCCTGCTGAGCAGAGAGCCCCATGCGGGACTCGATCCCAGCACTCTGAGATCATGACCTGAGCTGAAGGCAGGCTTAACCCACTGAGCCACCCAGGCGCCCCAAAAAATCAGTGTTTGCCAAGGGTGCGGGGGAGTGGGGAAAGGGCTGACAAGGTAGAACACAGCATTTTGGAGGCAGAGAAAGGATTCTGTATATTGTAATGTAATGTAATACATGTCATTACACATTTGTTAAAAACCTACAGAATATACAACACAGAGTGAACCCTAAACTACAGACTTTAATAATGTATCAAGGGCCGCCTGGGTGGCTCAGGCAGTTAAGCGTCTGCCTTCAGCTGAGGGACCCACTCAGGATTTTGGGATCCAGGTCCCCATCGGGCTCCTTGCTCAGCGGGGAGCCTGCTCCTCCCTCTCCTGCTCTCTCTGACAAATAAAATCTTAAAAAAAAAAATACTGTGTCCATATTATTTCATCAGTTATAATAAATGTAGCACACTAGTGCCAAGTGCTTGTAGTGGGGCTGTGTGTGCGCGTGCGCACGTGTTTAGGGGTCTATAGGAACTCTCTTTTCTTCTCGATTTTCCCGTAAGCTTAAAATTACTCCAAAAAATGTAGTTTATTTAGTTAGAAACAACAACGCAGGCACCGAGGTCGGCGGTGCGCGAAGGGACGTGCGCGCGTCGCGAACACTCGGACTCAAAGCTGAACCGGAGGCAGGTCTACAGCCCGAGGACGTGGGGGAACCTGTCAACTATTCACGCGAACATGAAACTGGAAGGACTGTGTTTTGTTGGCTAGTATCGGGCAGGTTTCGGGGGAGCTCACGAGGGCACGCTCCGTTGAAGTACGCATCTCTAGCGCCGAAGCCGCTACCGCAACGGCCCGGGCGAGCCGTGCCCTGAGCCTCCGAGGCCCGGCCCCTCCCCGCACCCGCGCTCCACCTGCACGTGCGCCGCCGGGCCGCCGCGGGCCCCGCGCCGCACACCCCGCCCGTCCTCCCGGGGAGGGGGCGGGAGCCTGGGGCAGCGGCCACGCGGGCAGGGACGTGCTCCCAGGACAGGCGGTCCCCCGGGCGCCTGACCCAGGCCCCCGACCCACTCCCGCGCGACGCCGCGCGCAGCCCGCCGGCCGGAAGCTGGGGGGCGGACCCAGACGGCGCCCCGCCCCGCATGACGGGCCAATCAGCGCCCGAGGTTCATGAATACTGAAGGGTGCCGGCCCCGCCTCCGCCCCTCGCGGCACCGCCCGCCCGCGCAGACCCAGAGCGCGGCCGCGGACGAAGATGGCGACCGCCATGTACTTGGAGCACTACCTGGACAGTAAGCGCCCCTCGCGGCCCTCGGGCCCGGCACCCGCGCAGGGCCTCCCCACGCGGGCCCACCCCGCGGGCACCAGGTGCCGCGCGCGGACCCCGAGGGCTTGTTGGGGCGGCAGGGCCGGTCCGGCAGCGGCGGGGGCGGCGGGGGCGCGCGCCGGGCGGGGCGGGGCCGCAGGGAGGTGCGCGCGAGGGGCGCGGCGCGGGGTCCTACCGTCACGGCCGCGCCAATTCCAGGTGCGTCACGGGGAGGCGGGGGCCGGCCGCACAGGGCGGAGCTTGCGTTCCACGGCCACGCCCTCCCCGGCTAGGCCCCGCCTTCGGCCCTAGCCTCAGCGGCCGCTCCGCCCTCCCTGCAGTCGGCCCCTCCCGGACAAGTCCCGGCTCACGGCCCCGCTCCGCCCTTCCCAGCCCCCTCCGCTCGCCTGGCCCCACCCCCACCCTAGGCCCCGCCTCTGCCCCGCCCCAACCGCCCTCTGGGCGCGGGTGGTCGGGCGCGGGTCGTGGACCTCAGCCGCCTCGGACGCTGGGCAGTGCTCCGGGTCTGGGATGTGGGGGGAGGTCTCCGGCCTGGGTTCTGTGCCGGCTCGTGCGGTGACCTGGGAGTTGGAGAAGATAATTGGCATGGGCAGTCCCCTCGGTTGCCCGTCCTTCCGCGTGGCCTTGGTGGGCGGGGACTGGCGGGGCTGGTTCAGGTGTTGAGCCCAGGAATGGTCACCACGGAAAGCCATCTGGGAGGTGCTTCCTGCAGGCGTCCTTGTGTCTACATGCAGCTCAGCTTGGGGCCTCCTGAGAACTCCTGAGCAGATGGGGAAATGCAGGCCGCAAAGGCCAAGTAGCTTGTCAAGGTCATGCATTCGACAGCGGAAAGCCCACGTTTGAACGCTGCTGATCTGGATCTGGCTCTGGCTGCGGTCGGCCTTGGCGGGGCGGGGGGGGGGTAGCGGGCGGGAGGGGCTGGGCTGGGCGCTCTGGAGCTCTGTGTTGCAGTAGGAGTATGCACAGTTATTGGTACCTGCCTCTACTGCAGGTTGGGAGTGAGCCACTGCCCTGGGGGACACGGTGGGGTTCAGCTCTCCCCAGGGTGGTTGCTAGTCCAAGCCTGAGCCATGGGGGAGTCCCGGTGGGAGAGCACTAAAAAGGGGAGGCCTTTCCCTGCCATTGTCACTACTGTGCTGTCATGTCTGTTGGGGAGCTCTGTGGCTTCCCTTCTCTGTCCCAGTACCTACCCAGTGAGCCCTATGAGGACACTTTGAGGTTTGTGGATTCCATCATGCATGGGGCACCTGTGTGAAGGCTCAGGATGGAGGTGACTGCTTGATTTTTGAGCACTTGTGTGCTAAGCCTCGGTCCTCATTTTCCTGGAACTTATTTTCAAATGGGGCAAATGGATTTTTAAAAGTTCACAGCAGATTAAGGGGCATGAAGGAGCCCAGCAGGTTGTGAGAGACCTGGGGTGGCACTGTCCTGCAGAGCCCAGGATAGAACGAAACAGGGAGGTTCTTGGGGAGGCTGTGGTGAGCCTTGAGGCTGGGGAGGGCCTGTGTGCCATTCTCTGGGTGAGCTGGGCAGCTGTCAGCTGTACAGACAGGCTGGAAGGCTGGCCTGGAGCAGGAGGATGGCAGTGCAGTGTGGAAGGCAGTGTGGCCTGGGGTCCTCTACCTGTGCTGGCCAGTGTGGTCTGTTTAACTTGAAATTAATGAAACTTGAGCAAATGCAAAGTTCAGTCCCTCAGTCATAGTAGCCCCATTTCAGGTGCCCAGCAGCCCCATGGCCAATGCCTGCTGTGTTGTGTAGCTCAAATGTCCTGTCTCCTTGCATGAAATACACTACACAGCACTGGCCTGCTCCACCCTGTGCACTGGGTGTTTGAGTAAGGCTGGGGTGGGGGAGATCAAACAGACCCCAGGGCTTTGGTCTTACCTACTGTGAGGGAGTACTGAGAGGGGAGGACTCACTGGGGATGTAGGGTGGAAGGGTCACATGGGCCATCTTCCTAGCCTCTGCTTGCAGGTCAAGGGTAAGTCCTCTTCTAACTTTTCCAGCTTCCTACACCCTCTGTAGACTGTTAGTCTTATCAGAGTTTCATACCCATCCCCCCCAAAAGATACTTTAACCCTTCTGTTCCCCAAATCCTCACAGAAACAGAAAATGAAGTGAGCTGCTTATTTGTGGACTTTAGGTATAAAGTCTGGAAGGCAGGTTTTGTCCTGCTGCTGAGAAGTACACGTCTCTGTGTTTCAGGCATTGAGAACCTTCCATGTGAGCTTCAGAGGAACTTCCAGCTCATGCGAGAGCTGGACCAGCGGACAGAAGGTAGGTCCAGGCTCTTTAGTCCAGCCTGTGGTGGGCCCTGGCAGCTGGGAGAGGTGACCCTGCTCCCCCAGGGCCCCAGGACAATGGGGCTGCAGCCCAGCTTTCAGCTTTGGGCCTTGGCTGATGTCTTATGGATGGTGTTGACGCTTTAAAATTCGACTTAGTGTTTTGGGTTCTGACACATCTTCCTGCGGCATCTTCACAGCTGTCGTGGATTCCTCATTACCTTTCCTTTTTTTTTAAAGGTTTTTCTGGTTTCAAACTGTGTACACGTAGTTTAAAATTGTGATTTTTTTTTTTTTTTTTTTTAGATTTTATTTATTTGAGAGAGAGAGAGAGCAAGAGAGGGGAGAAGGTCAGAGGGAGAAGCAGACTCCCTGTGGGGCCAGGAGCACAATGTAGGACTCGATCCCAAGACTCTGGGATCACGACTTCAGCTGAAGGCAGTTGCTTAACCAGCTGAGCCACCTAGGAGCCCCTCAAACTGTGTACACATAGTTTAAACAGATAGCACTTTGCAATCTTCTGGTATTTAGCTCCCTGTTTCTAAACATCCTGGTTTTGCTGCTATTTCTTACTTTATTTCCCTTTTGCTTTGGTTTTTATTCTGAATAGTTACTGTGGAATATGAAGGTTAGATCCTCCCACCCTCACCATTTCCTTGCGCCGTGATGTAGACTCTGAGTCTACTGTAGACCAGGGATGGCTTGCACCTGGGCCACATCGCGTGCTCTGCTTATGTGACCTTTTTCTGAATAACTGTTTTTCTTAGCGCTCAGAATTGCTTTGTTTTGCATGTTCTGTATGCATTCCCCGTGTTCACTGTGTCTGCCACACGAGGTGCTCTGCCCGTCCCGAGTTCGCCCTCCTCACCAGACCTTTCTGCTGGAGCGTCCCATCCTGTGGCTTTTGTCTGGGCCAGTGGCTGGGGCACTGTCTCTGCTCATCTTCGGGGCAGGACCCTGATTCCTGTGTTGTAAACATCCTTTCTTGACAACTTGCATTACTGGAGTCTTTCCTGCAGTAGCTCCCTGAAACACGGTACATGGGAAAGTAAATTTCTTAGAATGCTCTATGTCTGAAAACATGCTTGCATCACGGTTGATGAACACTTTGGCTGGGTATAGAATTCGAGCTTGAAAATCATTTTCCCTCAGCATGTGGAAGGTGCTGTTGCGTTGTCTCCCAGCTTCCCTGTTGCCCTAGAGAGATCTGCTGCTGTTCGCATTCCTCACCCTTGATGCATGTGCTCTTCTTTCCTTTCCTGTTTAGCAGCTCTTGGGCTGCTGTCTTTGAACCTGAGGTTTCATGTTTTGTGGCCATTGCTTGGGCATGGGTGATTTTTCATTCATTGTGCCTGCCACATGTTTTGTAAGATCAGAATAGCTGTGGTTTTCCGCTGAGCTACAATCACCTGACCAGTAGATACAGAGAATTCTGTTATTGTGAAATACAGCATTTACGTTCAGGAATAAGCATAAGTGTTTGTCCATTGCTTAACAAGCAGCACCTTGCAGACCTCTCCCGGGATGGAGCAATGGGGCCTCTGGTACCTGGGCCCTGTGTAACCCGAGTATGCCATCCCTCCCCCAAGGGGCTCCCACCCTCAGTTTCCTCTGCAGCATGTTTTCTTACCTTCTTAAACCAAAGAGTTCACGGTTGTATGTGTCCGTCCTTAATATGGATAGTGTCTCCCTGTGTGCCGTCCTTCATGTCTTGCTTTTGTGGCTCACTGCTGCCTTCTGTGGGAAGAATCCCCGTGGCTGTGTGCCGTTGGCTTGCTGTGTGAACAGACCACAGCATCTCGGTCTGTTTTACTGTGGATTGCACATTGAACTTGTTTCCTGTTGTCCGCACTGATGAATGTTTTCCTGTATGTGTCTTAAATTTGGGGGGTGTGTATTGAAGAGTAGAGCACCGGGTTGTAGCCAAGGTGAGCACATGATTTGCTATTCCAACAGGGGCTGTTGGGAGTCCGAGAGGTCAGAATGCGTCTTTTCTGGGAGGGCGGTTGCACACCGTACCGTCCTGGGTGTGCTGCCTGGGCTGTGGTGTCCACATGGCCCCTAGTGTTAGGCTGTCTGCTAAAGGCTGTGCCTGCCATGCTCCCACCAGCATTCAGCCAGCCACTGCTTTGCTGCAACTTGGCTTTTTTTTTTTTTTTTAAGATTTTATTATTTGACAAAGAGGGATTGAGAGAGAGTGCACACAAGTAGGGGGAGCGGCAGAGGGAGAGGGAGAACAGGCTTCCCGATGCGGGACTCGATCCCAGGACTCAGATCGTGATCTGAGCTGAAGGCAGACACTCTACCCACTGATCCACCGGGCACCCTGCAGCTCGGCCTTGTTCAGCTTTACTTGCTAGTGTAGAATCTCTTGTAGGGACTAGCTTTTCCCCCATTTCTGTGTCAGATAAGAAAGCCGAGATTGACATCCTGGCTGCAGAGTACATATCCACGGTGAAGACCCTTTCTCCGGACCAGCGTGTGGAGCACCTGCAGAAGATCCAGAGCGCCTACAGCAAGTGCAAGGAGTACAGTGACGATAAGGTGCAGCTGGCCATGCAGACCTATGAGATGGTGAGGAGGCAGGGCAGGGGTGGGGTGGGGGGCTCGGGCTCCGCCCTGTCACACAGGAAGGGGCCTGGGGCTCAGAGGCCGTGTGTGCCAGGTGGGCTCAGGCTTTGACGGGGAGATGCTTCTTGAGGAAGCAAGTACTGGGGTGTCCTTCTGCAGGGACTGTCGTCCTGCAGTTTGGTTTCCGTGCCCTCAGTGGTTGTGCGTTTGGACGCTTTAGTGACTCTTAAGTTTTTGTGTGTTTTTAATGCTTCTTTTTGTCAGTTCTAGGTCAAGTACTAGAATTTGTCGTGTCCAGTTTTCTCTCAAGTCGCTTTGTGTGGGGCTCCCGTGGGGCACAAGCCGTTGTCCTGTGATGCACATTAGGTTGTGTAGTGAAGGAAGGCCTGCATGCTATCCCCTGACTCCATTCCCTGTCCCCTGAGAAAAAACGGGAATTTTTTTAAAAACCTGAGTTAAGTTATAGCTGAGAAAGAATACTCAAAAAGGAGAACGTAATGCTTATATTTGGGGTTTTGATGCCCCAAAGCGCTGAATCTTTTTTTTTTTTTTTAAGATTAATTTATTTATTTGAGAGAGAGCACACGTGCATGGATGAGGGGATGAGGGTGGTGGGGAGAGGCAGAGGGAGGACAGCAGACTCCTTCCTGAGCCTGACAGCACGGGGCTTAAACCTAAGACCCTGAGATCATGACCTGAGGCGAAATCAAGGATCGGATGCTTAACCAACTGAGCCCCCAGGCACCCCTGCCAAGCGCTGGATCTCTTCAGTAAGCAGCCTGCTTTTTAAGAGTTAGTTTTCAGCAGTTGTCAGACACATTCAGTTTTTCTCTGAGTCATAATAGGGTTTGAGATTGGAGCTTGTTTCCCGACAAGGATGGGTAGAGACAGTGACGCTTGGTGTGGCTTAATGGGTTCATTGCTGTGAGCCCACTGAGTGAAGGGACGCCTTGTGTTGCATCCTCGTGAAGTCCTGCAGTCTCCCTGGAGGCCGCCTTTGTTGGGCGGTGTGGTAACTGTCCTATTCCCATGCTTTGACCATTGCCTTCTCTTTCTTCTTTCTTCTGTCTTGTCCTAAATACAGTGTTAGAGGCCTTTTCTGTGAGAACCTGTATATTCTTCAGATTTTTGAACTTGGGTTAAGTTAGGGTTCAGTATTATATGTCCTCATCCCCATTCCATTGCATTTCCCAGCTCCTTTTCTCATTATTGCCTCCCTTCATGGTTTTCCTGGGTAGGATTTCTTCTGTGGAGCTGTCAAAACGTGGGGACAAAGACCCCTCATAAACTGAGATAGTGGACCTTGTTTTAGGAGCTTTCTTCATTGAAAACCCAAGTAAAGGGCAAGAAAGTACTTCCTGGTTGGTTTCCAGTGTATTTGGGATTCCTGAGGTGTTCTGCTTTCATTTTTAAGTAAGACTTGTGAGCATTCTTCTTGGTAGGTGGATAAACACATCCGAAGGCTCGATGCAGACCTGGCACGCTTCGAAGCAGATCTGAAGGACAAGATGGAGGGCAGTGACTTTGAAGGCTCCGGAGGACGAGGGTTAAAAAGCAAGTCTGTTAAGTTTTTTTTATTTTGTTACTGTTATCTATGGAGTTTTGAAGAGTTTTGGTGATAAATATGTCAGGAACATTATGGGAAATATATTTGAATAACTCCTGTGTCCTGCTTTTGTGAATTTCTTGAGGGTAATTGGGGTTTTATTGTCTTTCAGAAGGTCGGGGTCAGAAAGAAAAAAGAGGCTCCCGGGGTCGTGGCAGGAGGACCTCAGAGGAAGATACTCCAAAGAAAAAGAAGCATAAAGGAGGGTGAGAGGCTCTTTTCCTTGTCTCTTTCTCTCCAAAGATTACTTAGCATTAGTATTTCCTTAGCATCTAGAAACACCAATGGCAGCTAACAGCGAGGACGTGCTTCCTGCATGCCCGCGGTGGGTGTAGTTCTGCATGCTTTCCGCGGGCTGGCTCCGGCTCCGGCTCCGGCTCTGGCTCCGGCTCCGGCTCTGGCTCCGGCTCCAGCTGTGCTCGGCAGCCCAACGGGGTTCCCAGGGAGCACGACCAGCCCTAGGGTTCACAGCTCCTGTGTGGGGGAGCTGGGTTTGCGTCGGGCGGTCCGACTCCACAACCCACGCTCTTAGCCACTGTGTGTCCTGCCTCTTGAGAGACACTATATTTATTGACAGTTCAGGCTAAGCCACGCTTTAGCAGCTAAATATATAGCTGTCCATTGTTTTATGTATAAATATATATTTTGGATATATTTGTTACTAAGTTGCATGACTGCGTTTATTAAATACATGTATCATTTACCTTGAACTTCAGAATATTTCATTTAAAGCTTTCTCTCACCTGCTCCCCACCAAACCCGAAGCTACTGTGTTCCTTCACAGAAGTGATTTTTAGAGTACAGAGAAAACAGTAAAGCGTCCGGTGACTTCCGTGGAGCTGGTTTTCACAGTTGGGGGGGGATCTCAGAGAGTCTGTTCTTGACCAAAAAAAGGGAGAAGTTTTGGTTCTTAAACCTGGTGTTTAAACTTTTAAGAAAAACTCCAGATACCATCTTGCAGTATACAGACGCAGAACAAACATGTAGTTTAATGAACTCCTCTGAGGCACATCCTTGTCTGTCACTGACTACTGCCAGAAGCACTTTTATGTACCCTGTTGAAATCATAACCTCCCTCTGCCCCAAGTGAACATGACCCAGACTTACGCCATTTTTATGCCCATTCTTTGTAGTTTTGTCCCCAACATGTACATTCCTGGACACTATAGTTTAATCTTGCTCTTTTTTTTTAACCTTTAAGTTAACTTTATTAAGGAATAATTTATATACAATAAAATGTTCTTATTTTAAGTTTACAGTTTAGTGCTGTATTCAGTTTCTTTAAAGTTATGGAACTATTGAGCCTTTCTATTTCTTCTTGAGTCAGTTTTGGTAATTTCTCTATTTCAAGGAATTGGTTGTTTCATGAGTCATCAGATTTATTCACATCAAATTGTTAATAATGTCACACAATTGTCTTTCTGTTGTAGGATCTGTAGTGGTGATTCCTCTCTCAGACCTGATGTTGATAATTTATGTCTTCTCTCATTTTGTCTTGATCTTCACAGAGAATAGATTTTGGCTTCATTGGTTTTTATGTTTTCTTTATTGTTTGTTTTCTATTTTATTGATTTCTGCTCATATATTTTTTGGGGGGGTGGGGGCGGAGGGAGAGGGAGAGAGAGAGAATCTTGGGCTCCATGCCCAGGACAGAGCCCGATGCAGGGCTCAGTCTTATGACCCTGAGCTCATGACCTGAGCCCAAATCAAGAGCCAGATGCTTAACCTACTGAGCCACCCAGGTGCCCCTATTTCTGCTCATATTTTTATTTTTTCTTCCCACTACTTGGATTTACTTGGCTTTTTTTTTTCCTAGCTTTTTAAGGTGGAAGTGGCTTAGATCAGTGATTTTCGTACTTTCCGTGTTTTCTGATATAAGTATTTAAAGCCATAAATTTTCTTCTAGTTACTATTTTAGCATATCCCACAAATTTGGATATGCTGTATTTTTATTTTTATTCCATTCAAAATATTTTAAAATTTCCTTTGTGATTTTTCTTTGACTCATAACTTATGTAGAAGTATGTTCTCAGCTTCCCAATAATTTGGGATTTTCCAGGTAGCTTTCTGATCTCATTTTTTAAATTAATTCTGCTATGATCAGAGAATATCATAAATAGAAATTATCTGAAATTGATTAAGAGTTGTGTTATGGTTTATGATCCTGCCTTCCTGTATTTTCCTTATACCCTAGAAAAGAATGTCATGTTTTACTATTTTGGGTGGAGAGTAGATGTCATTCAGAAAGCTTGGTTGGTAGTGTTGTTGGTCTTCTGTATCCTTACTGATACTTGTTTATTCGATTGATAAATTGCTAAGGGAAGAATGTTGAAATCTCCCAACTCTAGCTATGGACTTGTCTGTTTCTCCTTTCTGTCTGTCAGTTTTGCTTCA
The DNA here is from genome assembly GCF_963455335.1 of Martes martes. Taxonomy (NCBI): domain Eukaryota; kingdom Metazoa; phylum Chordata; class Mammalia; order Carnivora; family Mustelidae; genus Martes; species Martes martes. Next base: position 149,572,136 of record NC_137890.1, on the reverse strand, counting down.
CATTTTAAAGCTATGTTACTTGTTGTTACCTTCGCATTTAGGTTTTTCTAAAAATAGCTGACTCCTTCATTGTTACGAAATGCCTCCCTTTTTTATTTCTTATACTGTTCTTTGTTTTGAAGTCTACTTGGTCTTATATTATGATGATCACTCCAGTTGTCTTATGATGAGTTTTGGCATGGTGGAGCTTTTTCCTTTTTCTTTCTTTTTTTAAAAAAAGATTTTATTTATTTGTCAGAGAGAGAGCGAGCGAGCGAGCGCACGCACAAGCAGGCAGAGGCAGAGAGAGAAGCAGGCTCCCTGCTGAGCCAGGAGCCCGATGCGGAACTCGATCCCAGAACCCTGGGATCATGAGCCGAAGAAAGCAGCTTAACCGACTGAGCCACCCAGGCATCCCTTTACTTTCAACATATTTTTGTTTTTGTATTTAGAGTGGGTTTCTTGAAGTCAGCAAAGTTGGGTCTTGCTTTTTAATCTAGTCTGAGAATCTCTGCCTCTTTTTTACTGCAATATTTAGAGTCTCAGATTTAACACAATTCCTGATATGACTAGATTTAAATTTACCCTCTTGCTGTTAGTTGTCTCTCCCATTTCTTATTTTAGTGTCTTTTAGATTAATTAGGGTTTTTTTTTAAGATTTTATTTACTTATTTGACAGACAGAGATCACAAGTAGGCTGAGAGGCAGGCAGAGAGAGAGGACAAAGCAGGCTTCCCGCTGAGCCGAGAGCCCGATCCCAGGACCCGGGAATCATGACCCGAGCCAGAGGCAGAGGCTTTAACCCGCTGAGCCACCCGGGCGCCCCTAATCAAGTATTTTTTAGTGTTTTTTTTTCCCATGGACTGTTCTAGTATGTACACACGGTTCATTAAGTGAACTTCCAATGATATTATGCTATTTCATGTTTAGTGTAAGGTCCAACCCAAGTATTTTTTCCTCCTGTCCTTTGTGCTTTTGTCAAAGGTTTTACTTCTATGCATGATATAAGCCTCAAAACATGTTATTATTTTAGGTCTAAACCATTAATTATATTAAACAGATTTTCAAACGTTTATTGTCACTCCACGCACATACCATTTCCACTGCTTTTGTTTCGTTATGTAGATGCAGATTTCCCTCTGGTGTCATCTCTCTGCTGCCTAAAGAACTTACTTTAACATTGTTTTATAGTGCACGGCTGTTGGTGATGATGAATGTCCTCAAATTTTTTTCTCTGAAAGTGTCTATTTTATCTCCTTTTTTGAAGGATATTATTGATGGATATAGAATTTTAGATTGACCTTTTTCTTCTAGTGCTTAAGATGTCCCATTGTCTTTCATCTTGAATTGATTCTGATGAGAAATTAGTGATAATTTTTATATTTGATTTTTTTATATGTAAGTGGCTTTATTTATTTTTGCTACTTCTAAGATTTCCAATCAGTAATTTGATTTTTAATAACTTAATTATGATTTGTTCTGGCGTGGGTTTTTTTTTTTTTTAAAGATTTTATTTATTTATTTGACAGAGCGAGATCACAAGTAGGCAGAGAGGCAGAGAGAGAGAGAGAGGAGGAAGCAGGCTCCCTGCCAAGCAGAGAGCCCGATGCGGGGCTCGATCCCAGAACCCTGGGATCATGACCTGAGCTGGAGGCAGAGGCTTAACCCACTGAGCCACCCAGGCGCCCCTGGCGTGGATTTTTTTGTGTGTATTCTGCTTGGAGCTCATTGAGCTTCTTGGAACTGCTGGTTTATGTTTTGTATCAAATTTGGAAATTTTTCAGACATTCGTTCTTAAAATAGTTTTTTCTGCTCTCCTTTTGTCTTTTTATTGGACTCACATGTACATTAGCTTGATATTTTTTCACAGTTCACTAAGGCTCTGCTTATTTTTTTTTATAATTTTTTTTTAAAGATTTTATTTATTTATTTGACAGGCAGAGATCACATGTAGGCAGAGAGGCAGGCAGAGAGAGAGGAGGAAGCAGGCTCCCCGCTGAGCAGAGAGCCCGATGCGGGGCTCGATCCCAGGACCCTGGGATCATGACCTGAGCTGAAGGCAGAGGCTTTAACCCACGGAGCCACCCAGGCGCCCCTCTGCTTATTTTTTTGGCCAATGTTTTTCTTTCTATGTGTCTGTTTGGATAGTTTCTATTACTTTATCTTCAAGTCTTTTCTTCTTTGATGTCTAATTTAATCTTAGTTTCCTTTAGTGAATCTTCCACTTAAGAGATTCTCTTGTAAAGAAGTACTATTTATTTTTATTCCATACTTTGTTTTTCTTATTACATTTATATTTTTCTTTATGTTTTTGAACACAAGTATTTATAATAGCTTTTTGAAAGATCTTTTCTGAATCTATTTGTTACTTCCAAATATATTTTCGTCTTTTTAAAGACCAGTTTTTTAAGGTATGATTGACATACGGAAAGCTTTACATATTTAACTTATACAATTTGAATAATTCGGCAGGTCTGTTTATTGACTGGTTTTTCTCGTGGTTGAAGCATTTTTCTGCTTCTTCACATGTCTAGTGATTTTTCATGGGATGTTAGTGTGAATATTACATTGTTGAGTGTCTGCATTTTGTTGTCTTTGGGTCGTGGGTATTGAATTTTTTTTTTTATTTTCTAATTTTTGTTCAGTGGTTTAATCACCTGTGGGTCAACTTGATCCTTCATGGCTCGGGGTTTTTTTGTTTTGTTTTTTTAAGATTTCTTTATCTATTTGAGAGAGAGAGAGAGAGCAGGCACGCAAGTAGGGGCGAAGAGCAAAGGGAGAGGGAGAAGTAGGCTCCCTGCTGAGCAGGGGGCCTGAAGCGGGGCTTGATCCTGGGACGCTGGGATCACAACCTGAGCTGAAGGCAGATGATTCACCAACTGAACCACCCAGGTGCCCTCGCAGGCTCATTTTTAACCTTTGTAAAAAAAAACCCTATTTTCTTAAAGGGCCAAATAGTAAATATTCTAGGCTCACAGGGTGTATTGTCTTTGTTGTGACCACTCACTTCTGCTGTTTTATATCAAAACCATCCACAAAAAGTATGTAGCTGGGTGGTGTGGCTGTGTTTCCATCAGACCTTATTTACAGAGCCAGCTGCAGGCTGCACTTTGCCAACCTCCAGGTGAGGGTAGCCTGGTTGCTGGGGTTGCTGATGTCATCCTGCTGAGGTGTGGCCCTTCTGTCTTCTGAACGCCTGTTGACTGTAGTGTGGCCTCTCCCAGCAGGCTGGTTGGAGCTGTAGCACCACCAAGCCTCTGTTGTTCAGCTCACAGCGCGCCCGTATTCTCTGCCTGGGCTCATGGATTCTCACCCTGGGCACAGCTTAGTTTTTTGTGAAAAACTCAAAGGGATTGCTTTGCAGATTTCTGGAGCACATTCTCTTTACCCTTGTCCTTTACAGCACCTCACCAGCAGATTCCAGCAGCCTTAACCTCCTGGAAATTTGGAGTCTTCTTCCGTTTGACACACCGTGCTGTGTTTGGTTCTCCTGTTGGTGGGCTGGGCATGGGAAGTGCTGCCAGCAGGGCTCACCTTGTTTGTTTACCTTCGCCTGGGGTTGCAGTCCTCAGCTGCCTTTTGTCAGTGTCTGGAAACAGCTGTGTGACATGCTCTGTCCTGTTTTCTAGCTTTTCACAGTAGGATGCAAGTTCAGTGCCTGTTGCTAGGTCCTGGTCGGAAGTGGAAGCTTTGTTCTTTTCTTGTGTCGCTAAGCCCTGTAAGTCTCTTTCACTTGGGCGTTTGTCTCCTTCCCTTTCTTTCTTCACAATTTTCTTTTCAAAGAACCTGGACTGTTTGACTCCTGGCATTTCCCAGGGTTTTGCTGTTGCTGACAAGACATGAAACCCCAAGAGCATATCTTCACTAAACATTAAGACAATGCTTCTCCTCATTTGCTCGGGGGATTTGTTTGAATTTTGAGTGGGGTCGCCTAGTTCCGTGAGCTGGCGCTCTGTGAGTCCAGCGGAGTTGACTGGCCCATGCCGTGGTGGCTGCTCTGGGCACAGTCTGGCTATGTCTGTTACAGAGGGAGGAGACTGCCAGTGTGCTGTTGTATACATTGTCATTTTCTGTTCTACGACATCCACTGGATTCCTTTTTTTGTGGATTTTAGTTTCTTTCTGGAAAGTGCCCATATTTGCATTCCTCTTACTCGCATTTTCTTTGCAGTAGCTGCTTCAAGCCCTTGTCTGCTGGTTTTCACTTCGGGTCTTTAGTGCCTCCGCTCCTGTTAGCTGAGCCTCTCTTGGGGTTGCAGCCACATTTTCTTGCTCTTTTTTGCATCCTGTGGTTCTTTGTATCTGTCTGACTTCAGGTGTGTGAGGAGTATGTGGGGTGAGATTTCTCCCCAGGAGTTTCTTTTGCTTTTGGTGCAGGCAAACTGAGCTGGGTGGGGGCTAGGGGCCCTTTGCCTGGGCCTAGTCCCCTCTGATGTCGAAGCCTCATGAGGGGAGGCCCTCTTCCATTCTTGATGGGAACCCATGGTTTATTTCTCCTTATTGAAAGGCTACCTGTGTGGCTGGGCAGCTCTCTGGCAATGCGTAGCTTTCCTGTCCTGTGTCCTGCCTGCCGTGTTGCTGTGGTTGGCAGAGGTCAGGAGGAGGCAGGCCCCTTCCCCGAGAGCTCCACACGGATCTTTGCTCAGCCTTCCTGCCACTCTGCAGCAGCTGCAGGGCCCCCGGGTTCAGTAAACAGGCTATGGGGTCCCTGCTGCCCTGAGTGTAAGGGTCGCAAGTGTCTGTGGCCATGCTGGCTCGGTGCACCCCCCAGAGCGCAGCCAGCCCTTGGCTGAGCCCAGGAGCGGGGCAGCCTGCCAGCTTGGCCACCGCCCCTCCCTTGGCCGGGCGCTTCTGGCCCATGTCACTCCACAGCTTTGCCAGTGTCTTTAAAACGTGGTCTTAGCAGCTTACTGGGCTTGTTTTCTTGACTTGTAGCTGCAGGGTTCTGAGGCTTCCTGCTCCTCGATGATCAGAACCCAAAGCACAGTGACCTCTTATGGAGACAGCAGGTTCTGTCATTGGTTTCCTTCTCACCAGGGGTCCTCTTGTGGGGAACAAGGCCCCAGTCTCCCTGGCGGGGCGTGCACCTGGCTGTGCTCAGACCTCATGGTGACCCATGTGTCTTGCCGCTGCCTGTGTGAATACACTTGAGATGAACGGGCATGCAGCTTCTCCCTGGACAGAGCTGTGACAGTGTGCACATTGCTGACCACTGTCTGATGGCGCTGAGGAGGTGGACCGCGTGGCCGCTGCTGCCCCAGCTTTTCTTCTGGGCTGGCTGCAGCTAAGAAGGGGAACTTTAGGGGGGAGGTGTGCAGAGCACCTTGGCAGGCAGGTTGGGCTGGACTTGGCCCTTCTGCGTGAAGTCCTTCTCCACGGCCCCCCAGAGCAGCCGTGCTGTTCCTGTTCTACTGTATGGATGCCGGGACAGCCCAGAGGGGCTCACTGGGGTGACAGGTGTGTGAGGGCTGTGTGAGCAGCTCTGGGCCTGCTCGAAGTCTTGCTCCGATGTGCATTGGGATGCACAGCGGAGGCTCAGACACTGGAGGGGGGTCCCTGGGGCTGCCCAGGGAGGGGTGCCCACCGTGTCTAGGGAAGTGAGCTCAGAGGACACCGCTCATGCCCAGCATGGCTGACATGGGATTTGTAGCCTGCCTGGCGGGCTTGGCCTCCCTGGGACCTCCTGGCATTCCCTTCCACCCTCCTACCCCGGAACCCCCTCAGCTGAGACTGGAGGGAGGCGGCCCTTGAACCTGGGGAATGGGGGATCAGGGCTGGTGTCAGCTTGCCGTGTGTAGTTGAGTCAGGCTTTGCCAGCAGAGCACACAGAGCCGCCGAAGCGCAGTCGGCACATGGAAGGCGCGTGCCCTGAGTGCGCCTGTGGGGGACCCCACGCGGGTTGGCACTGAGCATCCAGGTGAGTGCCCGGGGACGGAAGCCCACTGATGGGAGGGACACGTCCAGCGGCGGGTGAGGGTGTCAGGCCAAGCCGAGAAATCTGCTTGGCAGAACAACTGGAGACCATGTCGCTGCCTGGAGGGTGGCTGAATGCCTGGGGCGTGTGGAGAGCTTGTAAGCATGTGTGAGCTTGTGGAGAGCGCGTGAGCACATGTGGAGAGCGTGTGAGCATGTGTGGAGAGTGTGTGCCTGTGTGTGGAGTGTGTGTGGAGAGTGTGCGTGTGTGTGGCAAGTGTGTACGCACATGTGAGCGTGTGTGGAGCGTGTGTGAGCGCATGTGGAGCAGGGTACCTTTCGTGATGCATCCAGATTTCAGATAAAAAGAGAAAGCCCTGTCTGTTCCCAGAGACAGACAGCAGCTCAGCTGTGGAGGACAGAGGCTGCGACAGGCTCTGGAGCCTTCAGGGACATCACTTGCTCCCCCCAAGGGGTGGTGCTCTCTGTGGGGGACAGCCACTGGGACAGAAGATGGCGCTCTCGGGGGTGGTCCTGGGACACGATGGTGCTTTCGGGGGGGTACTAGGACAGAGGACGGTGGTCTTGGGGGTGACGCTGGGGTGGAGGATGGCAGTCTCCGGGGGAGGAGGAGGGCAGTCTTGGTGGGGGGTGCTGGGACAGAGGATGGTGATCTCGGGAGGGGGTTGCTGGGACAGAGGACAGTGCTCTTGGGGGGAGGTGCTGGGACAGAGGATGGCAGTCGGGGGGGGGGTGGCGCTGGGACAGAGGATGGCATTCGGGGGCGTTGCTGGGACAGAGGATGGTGGTCTCGGGGGCAGGGGGAGCGCTGGGACGGAGGATGGCGGTTTCCGGCAGGGGTACTGTGACGGAGGACGGTGGTCTCAGGGTTGGGGGCACTCGGACGGAGGACAGTGGTTTTGGGGGTGGCGCTGGGATGGAGGACGGTGGTCTCCGGGGGTAGGGGGGCGCTGGGACAGAGGATGGCAGTGTGGCATGGAGGCACAGGGCTAAGCCTGGGATCTGACTGTAGAGGCAGAGTGTTTCCTGACAGAGAGTTTGGGAGAACAGGGTGGCGGTAGCTTCTGGGACTTGTCATCGGTGTGCTTCCGTGTGACCTGCTGCAGTTTCTCAGCTCCCTCTCAAGCTCCTGGTGTGAACTGGCTGTGTCCCCACAGCAGTTGCGTGTTCTTGATTCTGGAGGGGGAGGGAGGGTGGTCTTTTTTTGCCAGTCAGAGTGGAGTGTCTCCATTGCCCGGTAGTGGCGGATTTCTTTGAAGCTGCCAAATCACGGAAAGAGTGAGCACCCCAGCCCTTCACGCTCTCTGGCAGGCGAATGCTCCCTCCAGCTCTCCCCACTGCTCAGCTGCAAGGCTATGGGCAGCGCACAGGGAGGGAGGCTTGGGCAGGCTGGATTCTGGCTGGGCCACTGGTTAGTGACCTAGAGGGGCAGTGGAAGTGGGGAGCAATAGGCCTGTTTCACGGGGGTGGGTGGGTGACAGTGCCATGTGGTCAGAAATGGCCCACTGGCAGGTGGGCAGCTGGGGGTTGGAGGGGGTTCCCAAGACTGACAGCTCCAGGAATGGGGAGGGCATCTGGAGGTTTCTGGATTTTGGGGTGAAGGTGCTGTGGGCATGTGTGGGATGGAGATGTGCTCCTGGGTGTGTGGGTGAAGGCAGCAGGGTCAGTCTTGGTTGAGGTCCAGGGTTCTCCAATGTCATCAACTGGCAGCTGGTGAGTTGGGGGTGTGTGCGTCCACCGAGGGAGAGGATCCCCAAGAGGTTGGGGAGGGTGGATCTGGGGCGGGGGAGTAAGGGAGCCCAGGAAGTAGGTCCTGTCCAGATGGAGGGACAAGACAGAGATGGATTCATGTCCCCAGAGTGCGGCCAAACCCCAGTACTGGGTGGTGAGTGCCTCCCCTCACATCCTCTGGGGTGCCTTTGTGCCCCTCTTGTGCCAGGGGCGTGCTCCATCCCTGCCCACCTGTGCTCATGGCCGGGGTTTCCCTGCAGGTCTGAGTTCACCGACACCATCCTGTCCGTGCACCCCTCCGATGTGCTGGACATGCCTGTGGACCCAAATGAGCCCACGTACTGCCTGTGCCACCAGGTGTCCTATGGGGAGATGATAGGCTGCGACAACCCAGACGTGAGTGTGGGTGCTGGCATGGGCTGCGGGCGGGGCCGGCATCCCTGGTAGTGGGGTGGGGGGTGCGGGCGCTGGGCACGGGCTGCGGCCTGGGCCGTGCACCCTGGTGTCCGGCCCATGGAGCGCAGGAGTCCTGACTGTGGCCTGCCCTCTACCTTGCAGTGTCCTATTGAGTGGTTTCACTTCGCCTGCGTGGATCTGACCACGAAACCCAAAGGAAAATGGTCAGTATGGGGCGCTGCTCGGTCCTTCCCTGTCTGTGGGGCATCCTATGCGCTGCTCCCCTCTGAACCGGGCTCCCCAATGCAGCGCTCCTGGTTCCTGGGGCTGAGCTGCTGGGGGGACAGCTGCTGCCCTCCTCACCTGGGGGCAGGTCTCTAATGACATTTGTGAGATTCTTGGAGAGAACAGCTGTTTTGATTCTTTTTTTTTTTTTTACGATTTTATTTATTTGACAGAGAGATCACAAGTAGGCAGAGAGGCAGGCAGAGAGAGAGGGGAGGAAACAGGCTCCCTGCTGAGCAGAGAGCCCGATGCGGGGCTCGATCCCAGGACCCTGAGATCATGACCTGAGCTGAAAGCAGAGGCTTAACCCACTGAGCCACCCAGGTGCCCCTGTTTTGCCTCTATTTATTGAGATACTCTGAAATACAGGTGTGAAATGGAGAGCTCTTGTCCCTGGAGAAGTTTTGGGAAAAGGCAGAGTACAAGCATTAAGATGGATGCAAACTGGGGCACAGGCTGGGCACCTGCCGAGAGGCCTCTGTTGCATTGGGAAGGTGCTCAGAGAGCATGAGCGCTTTCTGTTCCTGATCCTTGGGTTCAGTGGCAGTGGCAGCTTTTGTGTTGTTCTGAGATTTCTGAGGTTTCAATAAAACCCGAGTTTTATTTATCTGTGCTTAGAAGGGACGTATACCCTAAAATGAAATCCTGGAAATTTTATTCTCCAGAGGAGAGGAGAAAGCCCCAAAGGACAGACTGTGTCATCCCAGGTTTCGGTGTGTGACAGCAGCTGCGTGCAGACCCGGCACCGGGTCACCTCAGGGAGTCTGAGCAGCCATGGGACTCGCCCCTGACAGAGCCCTGCCGCCGGGCAAGCACCTGAGTGGGGGGTGGGGGGCTGCTGGCCCACCTGCGGCAGGTGTGGCTCGTGGTGGGGTACGAGGCAGGGAGATTTGGTTTGAGTTGTTTGTGGAAATCCTGGGTGGAAGAGTCCGCAGGTGATGGAAAAGTCATTTTGCTTCTGGGAGGGCTGTGCAGATGGGGATTCCCCCCACCATGTGCTAGGAGCAGGGCAGGACGAGCAGCGCCGGGAAGGCCGGGTGGGCCCCGCCACTGCTGTGTAACTCTGTGTTTCTCTGGGGTCTTTCCAGAAACACAGTGTTCAGGCAGCTTCCCTTTTAGGTAAGCCTGTAGCTCTGACACGTTCTTGCTGCACGAGTGTTACGTAGGCCTGTTTGCTGTGGGGGGGCTTGGCTTCCTCTGGGGCTGTAGCTGTGGCGTGCTAGGCGCTCACTCCCAGGCACGGACCCGACCCTTGCAAACAGGCCAGGGGCTGGGATGGGTCCATTAGCCGTCTCCTGAGTCAGGAGCCAGGAGGGCCGAGGTGCGGAGCGGCTGGACTTTCCCCTGGTGTCACTAACAGCTGCCTTGGTCTAAGAGCAGTGTCCTGCTTGCCCAGGGTCACCAGGGAGCCCTGGCTAGTCATGCAGGTCCTAGGGCCTGTCAGCACGCACGGCTGAGTGTGCCATGCGCCGTGCTCCACTGTGCTTGGTCCCCAGTGTGACTGCGGGTGTGGCCTCCAGTGTGATCAGTGGCGACTGCAGGAGTGCCCAGGGATGACCAGTTAACTTGACTTTGAGGAGCATTCGTGGGCAGAAACAGTCTTCCTCACTGACTTGTATCTGTTGACTCCAGAACATGCTGGCCAGGGTGACTCACTGGGGTTCCCCTTGCTGGGGGTTTCCCGATGCGACAGCTGTGTGCTCTGAGCACTGTCCCCTGGCGCTGTCCTGGTGGCCCGGGGAGGCAGGCTGGGGCCTCGGCACGCACAGGGTTGATCCCTGTGTCTTTCTTCTCAGGTTCTGTCCACGGTGCGTTCAGGAAAGGAGGAAGAAGAAGTAAGGTGGATGCCCGGACCAGAAGAGCAAGTTAATATATTCCTTCTTCACGTTGCAATATTTTCTCTTCATTTTAAAACTACCTTGTTTCCAATGATATTTAAGAACTCAGTGGCCAGTTGTAATTCTGGAGACTTCCTAAAACAAACAAGAATCCTCCCGAGCCCTGTTTGCACGAGGAGTGGTCTTACGGGGACTCGTCATGGTGACTTTGTTCTGGAGACGTGGTACCGGCTCCGTGCCGGGGAGCTGAGCCTTCCATGGGCGCCGTGGTGGGGACCATCCAGCCCATGCACTGCCGTCCCTCTGCAGCTGAGGCGCAAGCCCGCGTGCTCCGTCCTGCTTTCCTGGGGCTGCCCCAGCACGTCGGGCAGCGCATCTGTCCCCTGCGAGGCCTTGCCGGAGTCGTCTGCCGTGTTTGGGCTCTGCGCCGGGGCCCATGCCCTGCCTGGGCAGGGTGGGCTCTCCCTGGGGGCGGAGCGCTCTGTTTCACTGTGCACTGCCGTTTCCGTCTGAGCTCCCCGTTCCCTCCGTGAGGGTTTCATCTTCTGGAGTAGACGGCTCTCCGTCAGCACACAGCAGTCGTTCCCGTGACTGGCCCGCGGGAGCCGTGTGACAGACAGCGGGTGTGCCGTTTCTCTGGGAATTCCTGACGTTTTTACTGTGAAGATGAAATTATCATAACAGCATGGAGATCGTGGGTCCGTGTGTCTGTGAAGTGAGTCCAGTCCAGTGAGACCTGATTTTAAACCTGTTCTGTCGCACATGGGTCGGTCAGCAGCTCCTGTCCAAGGGGATGACGATCATGTGATACGATTTGTGAATTTCTTGTGCCACGCAGTCCTGGAATGAAGCTGGCAAACTAGAGTGTGTCTTCTGTTTAATCTGCATTCACCAAACCAGTCCTGAACCATGTTTTTGGGAATAGTTGGGGGAAATTACATATGCTTGGCGTGTTGCGATCCATTTGTGATGGTGCGTAGTGTGACTTCTGGGAGCATGCGTGGACTCGGAGACATGTGGACTCGGCACATGTCTAAAGGAGTCCGAGGAGTCCTGAAGAAAGGGAAACCTGTTTCTGTCCTCGAGGCAGGAAAAGAAATCCAGGAGGCGGGGTCAAGATGTGAAATTCTTAACTGACGAAGAATCTTGTCTTCTTTATCAGGAGGCCTTCTGGAATGGTGCACTTGCTTCCTGCAGTGGCGGTGTCTACCATATGTTCCCGCTTTTTCTCTAATATTTCACCAAGGGCAGGAGATGATGTGGAGAGAAACTTGGGGGACTGTGTCCTGCACGGCCACTCCTCACCCAGGCCGTTTCCAGTCGGTAAATGAGAGGTGAATGTTAGCTTTGACATCAGAGGGCCGTGAGCCTGCATCTGTGGTTCTCAGTCACCCTGCACCCCACGTGCTGTCCCACCGTCCCTTTGGGGCTTCCAGGGCACTGCAGGTGGGGTCAGTTTGGAGAACGCCACCCTTTCCGTCCCGTGCTGCATGGTTAGGGTAGGGGGTCAGCAGCTGGCCTGATGAGCTATCCCAGAGCCGATGCCTTCCTACTGCCCAGAAAGGAGGGGTGGGGGACTCAGGAGGAGCACCGGCCGGCTCGAGCTCCTCAGTCTCAGCTGTGGCCAAAAACGAGGCTCGTTTGTATTTAGTCACTTAGCTTTTTATTAACACAGGTGTTTAAAGATCGTGGGGAATAAATTGTGGAAAACTGTTTCCTTCACTCTTTTACCAGTCTCTGTGGAGAGGGCAGGTGAGCGCATGAGTTTGTGATGGCCCTGTGGAAGCTGCTTTACTATTTGCACTGCATCTTAGAACACTTCCCAGCCGCCGTCATCACGGGAAACTGGTGCCCAGGGGGTGGCTTGGTGGCCGGCCAGGGTGCCTGGTCCAGGGCCTCGCTCACGGTGCAGGAGGGCCGGCCAACTTCCCTGGGGGGTCTTGCGTGTTGCCGGGTTACAGCCCAGCCGCCGGCCTTCTCTTTGTAGGTCTCTGTGCCCGCTGTCTCTTGTGTTCACCTCTGTCGGTTACGTAAATAATCCTGGAACAACACGCATAGGTAGAGCTTTGGAGAAGACAAGACGTGAGCAGAATAGGAAGAAGCCCTCCCCAGAACGCTGTTTGTGTCAACACGGATCCGCTGCCCCTTCCCGACTGTGAGTGCTGCCCATAGTCGCAGTGACACCCAGCAATGGCTGTTTGCTGAGGAGACCAGGTCCTCCCTCCTGGCCTGGCTCCAGCCCTGCAGGGGTGGCTGGTGCCCCTGACGATCGCCCCGTGAGGCCTGGCCGCCGACAGTGGGGTGATTGCCACCAGATCCTGTGTGCCTGCCGGGCACCGGACCTGACCTGGCTGCAGAGCCCTGTTCCTTGGGTTGAGGGGGGGTCTGGGCTGGGCCCAGAGGTCCCCGTCTCAGCTGCATCTGAGCCAAGGGCTGTAGGGCTTCCTTGCAGGGAAGGGGCACCTTGTTCAGAGGACACTCATGACCCTTGCTCTCAGTGCTCTGTTAGCAGTCAGTAGGTTGACAAATAGTCTCTCGTTTTCCTGTAGAAGAACACATGTTGCACTTCCAAAAATAATGTGTGAAACTGAGCCCCCCGCGGCCTTTGCCCATGGAGCTGCCGGCTGGGCTGCAGACGGAGCTGGGCCTGCGTGCCTGGGGTCCCTGGGTGGCTGGCTGTGAGATATGACCGGCCACGGGAGCCTGGTGGCTTCCGGTCTGCGCAGGGATGATGGAGATTTGCTGGGACGTGTGGGGACGATGGTCCTGTCCCGGGCGGCCATGAGGCACTCCTGACTTGTAGCTGGCTGCCCAGGGTAGGGTTGGCTTTGAGCAGTAACACTGTCCCAAGAGCAGCTTCCCTGTGTGGCTGCAGCTGGAATTCGGACACTTGTCATGGGCCTTGGAGATGGAAGGTTTTCCCTAGTTGTTAGTGAGCCGGGACTGGTCCTCATTCCCTGTGCCGAGAGGAGTTTTAAAACAAAGTCTAAGAAAAATGTTCTCATTCAGAAGAGAGTTCTATGAAGTTTCTTTCTTTCTACAAATGTATTTTGTGGTGTTCACTTTTACCACATTTCATCCAAAAAGATGATGCAGCTTTAACACGAATGTTACATTTTATTTTCAAGGAATTATCTATGTTCCCTTTGTAAAGGAAAGATAATATTGTAAATCTTTTTATTAAATAATGTAGAGATGTATATCTGTATTTTTGGATCATGTTCTAGATTATGGATATATTGTTTAATAAATGAAGTATTTTTTGGAACAAAGGTCTGAGAAGGAGTCATTCTAGGAAATGATAAACCCTCAGTGCTATGGCCAGAGATGGTAAATGGACCCTCTGGTGAACTGTGAGGGTCACGGCTTGGCTGCCACCGTGTCCGGAACCGGTCCCCAAGCCCTCGAGAAATGTCCTTGTGGACTACTTGGAGTTGCTCTTTTATAAAGGCATAAAGTGCTTTCTCTGGAACAGAGGTCTGCGCTCCCAGATCTGCACAGGTGTGAAGACCCCTTGGGGAACTAAATAGTACTTAGGACATTTTTTCTTGAGGAGTGTTAATGGTCAGGGTCCTGAAACCCAGCTTGGTCACCACAACAGACTGGCCCAGCCTCTCATCTTTTTTCCAGATGAAAACCAACTCACAGACCCAGAGTCCTAGCTGGAGGTCGGGTGAGGTTCTGACGGAAGGGCCTGGAATGCCTCCACAAGCACGCATTCCCTCTGGGCACTCCAAGGGGCCTTGCAGCCATTTGTTGGGGTGACTACCTAGAAAAAGGGAACACCAGTGGGGTGGGTGTGGTAATCTTCACTGGCTCTGAGTGGTTAGTAAGTCCCAGAGGTCCACAATGCCCCTTGTTGACTAATCCAGGAGGGCCTACCATCATCAGGTGACAGGTGACATTTGTCTGAGTGTGTCCACAGACTCTGTGCTTGTCTTCCCACAGCTGGAATGTGCCATTGAAACAGACTTGTAAACCGGCAGAATCCCACATGGATTCACATTGACCTGTGGAGCAAGGGCTGTTAGCATAGGGAAGCCAGTTGGAAGTCTCTGGAATGTCCTTTCCTTGCCAGGACAGTCATCCAAAGGCAAAATGCATCCCTAGTGGGAAGACTTAGTGGTGATGTATGACATACTTAACACACGTGGACAGGAGGTGGGTGGGTTATAAGGAATGTAGTTTTCTGGAGACACAGGTGATGCATCCAGCTGCAGCTGCTGTCCCCATCTGGCATCACTGCCAGAGTTGGCACATGGCATGCTGTCATGGATCTGGCCTGTGCTCGTTCTCTCGGCCAATTTGCAACAACACCATGAGGAGCCATTTGTCCTATGTGGCAAAGCCAACAGGGCACCTCCACAGGCTGGTCTCTGTCCTGTGGACCAGATGTCTTCGTTATTTTAACATCCCCAGAGCATCCTGTCAGCTCTGCTGTCGGCATCTGTAACCGGGTAACTGGATGAACCCAGTAAGCGCTGGAGATGCCCCAGGAGGGCGGCAGGGAGCCAGAGGGCGGGAGATGAGCCCCACTCCAGAACCAGGTTCACTGTGGCAGCAATTCAATGTGGAGTGTTGGAAGAAAAGGCAGAAGGGGAGCACCGAGGTGATGGGGATTGCAGGAGCAGGCTGGTGGGGTGTGTTCTGGAGTTGGTGGAGGGAGCAGCCTGTAGCAGGAGCCCGGATTAGGTCTTAGAGCCCTGGAGGGCTGGCTGCCCTGCTGTGGGTAAGGTTGGGGGGCAGGTGTTGCTGAGCTCAGGGAGGGGGTGCCCCGGGGAGCTGGGACCCAGTGGCAGCTTGCACCCCTGAAGGGAATGTGACGAGGCCAGGAGGTGGCACAGTGCTGCAGGGCTGATGCCACTGGGACATCTATCAGCCTCCCCTGCCTTTGTCTTCTTCAGGTGCCGGGGCCTCACAGCCCCACAGGCCAGAGGTGAAAGGGCGTGCCGGAGCCCAGGGTGGGGCTGTAAGAGGCAGCATTCCTGCCAGGCTGTCTTTGCTTCCTGCCTGGGGGTTGGTGTTGGTATCCGGGCCACCCAGCTCTGGCATGGTCCCTCTGACCTCTCCTCACTTGAGCCTTTGTTCAGGAAAAGGCTCAGGTTGTGTGGCACAGGCAGCTTTCCGAGCCTTGTGGCTTCTGCCTGTGATGCACACCCGACCTGCCGGAGGTGGATCAGCACAAGGTGCTGGGTTCTTGGGAGCCAGAGTTCCCTGCTAGGAGCAGGGGTTGGGGGGATGAGGGACAGTTCTCTGGGGGTAGCCAGAGACCCCTGGGGGGAGCAGAGTTCCCTGGGAGCGGGGGGAGCCAGAGACCCCTGGTGGGGCAGAGTGCCCTTGAGGGGACAGAGATCCCTGAGGGAGCCAGAGACTTCTGGGCGGGACAGAGTTCCCTGGGGGGAGCCCCGCAGCAGGGCAAGGAGCGGGGTGGTTATGTGGACCACGGTGGAGCCGGCCCTCGGGATAGGGCTGGGAGTGTGCGGGGACCCCTGCTGGGCAGTGCCGGACACCGGTCAAGGCCGGCTGTCCCGCGCTGTGTGGCGGACCGAAGTATGCACCCGCCCCGATGCACCAGCAGCCCGCAGGGTTGGAGGTGGGGCCTGGAGGTCGCCAGATCCCGTGGGGGGGGCGGGGCCCGGGGCGGGGCCGGAGGGCGCCAGTGCGCAGGCGCAGTCGGTCCCGGCTTGGGCCGTACGGCGCTTGCGGCGGCGGGTCGGGGGCGCGGACGTGAGTGTGCGCGCGCGGCCGCCGGGGCCTGGGCCGAGGGCCCTGGGTCAAGGGGCCGGGAACGCGGTTAGAGGCGGTGGGGGGACCGCGGGTCGGGGCGGCGGGGGCGTCCTGAGTGCGAGTCCGCGGGGCTGCGTCCCCTCCCCGGCGTGGGTGGCCCCGCGTCCGGCCCTCGGCCCGTGGGCTGCCCCGACGGCCGCGTCCCCGGACGCACAGGATGTGCGCGAACCCCGGACCCTGCTCGGCGGCCCGGGGAGCCCGCGGAGGGGCGCGCCCCTGTGCCCTGCCCTCTGTGCCCTCGGCCGGGCTGGGGGGCTGCGCGGGCCGGATGGTGCCTGCAGCGCGGTGTGCAGCCCGGAAGCCTCCCTTCCCGTGCTTGTCGTTAACTCCTGCACTGTCCCCACTTGTGCCGGCGGGTGCCCAGAACACAGCATTTACCGTTTCAGCCATTCTGCATTGCATAATTCAGGGTATCCGTCCGTTTAGTGCCTAGACTCTGGTTTCGTCCTGAAGCAGGAGGGTTAAGAGGGAGCTCTGTTATTCCCAGTGTTCGACTCTGACTCGACCAGCTCCCAGCCACGGCCCTGTGCCCAGAAGGGCCTTACGGGGAAGCCGAGCCTGGGTCAGGCTCAAAGGCAGCCTGCCCAGCGCCTCTGCCCCCATGCCCTCTGGCTGGTCTCTCCAGGAGGCCGGAACCTCATGGCCTCACCCTGGAAGACTGCCTCTGTTCTTGGACTGCAGCTGGGCTTGGGTTGTGGTTTCTGGATCTGCAGGTACTACCGCTTGCTTTTTAGGGCAGGAGCGATGGGGCCCCATGTGGTGCCCAGGCAGCTGGTGTGGCTTTCCAGGTGGCAGGCGGTGTGCGCTTGGGGAGCTTCTGTGCAGCACAGGACACAGGCAGGGGTGTCCAGGATCCCCAGCCTGCTCAGCCCTGCGGGGGCCCTGGGTTCCAGCCCCCTGGTCCGCAGGAGCAGCTCCTCCACACCCCCTGGTGCGCCCAAGGTGGTACTGACCCAGCAGCGCTACCCCGTGACACGGCTGCCTTTCTCGGTGGTGTCTGAGGAAGACCTGGCAGCCTTTGAACGCATCCTCCCGGGCGGGGTCGTCACAGACCCAGAGGTGCTGGAGGCTTCCAATGTGGACTGGCTGAGGACAGTCCGAGGTGAGTGAGGGTCTGGCCACAGCACGTGCTCCAGGGAGGGGCTGTGACGGCGCTGGGGTGGAGGGGCGTGCCTGGCACACACACCCTCTCATGCTGAGGAAAGGCTGTGTTGTAGTTTCAAACTGTTGTGAAAACAACATTCCTGGAGGTTTATTGGTTCTGCGTGATGTCTGCAGAGTAAAAGACAAGGTGGCTGGCTGCTCTGAGAGATGCGCATGAACTCCCAGGGCCTCTGTGACAGCCAGCACAAGCTGGGTGATGGAGGCTCGCCTGCTCCCAGCTCTGGAGGCTGGACCTGCTCCCGCTAGAGGCTCTGGGGGGCTCCTTCCTGGGGGCTGCAGGCGTCTGTGTCCCTTTAAGGACACCTGGCATCGCCCTAAATCCAGGACCTTGTCTCAGGGCCCTTAACTTGATTACATATGTAATGACCCTTTATGCAAATCAGGGCACATGCACAGGCTCTGAGGAATGCGACGGGGACACACTTTGGGAGGCCTGGTCCGCCTGTGGCAGCTCCTTCGGGCAAGAAGCAGGGTGCTGGTTGGGCCGCCCGAGCCCCCCTCCTCCCAGCACACGTGTCTGCAGCAGCACACGCCTGCGCCAGCTTGGGAGTTCTCAGCCTTCCAGACCCAGCACACCCCTTCCCACAGGAAAGATCCTGTCACTCTGTGTTCTGTCCTGCAACATTTTCAGAGATCATGTAAGCTGCCTTTTCAGTTACAAAACACAAAACACCAATACGGTGTTCTTATAGAATATTAAAGAGACCCAGAAGACAACTTGCGTACAACAGAGTCACGAATTACACATGTAACGCCAGGACACGCCAGCAGCCAGGTAGGGCTGGATCTGGCACCCGTGGGACTTGACAGAGCATTGTGTGTGTGTGTGTGTGTGTGTGTGTGTGTGTGTGGTATCCAGTGGCCGCGACTCACCATGGCAAGGGCTGTGTGTAGGCTCGAAGAACTCTGAGAGTGGGTCCGAACCAGCTTGTGAACTGACCTATGATGCAGAGTCTGTGGCACGCGGAGGTGGGGTGTGGGACACACAGGGAGAGATTCGGGTCGGATACCTTGGAAGTCCTTAGACTTCTAATTTTTTAAAGACTGTTATTTATTTGAGAGAAACAGAGATAGTGGCAGACAGAGCAGGGGAGAGCACAAGCAGGGAGGAGAGGAAGACACAGGCTCCCTGTTGAGCAGGGAGCCTGATGCAGGGCTCCATCCCAGGCAGACGTTTAGCCAGCGGAGCTACCCAGGCACCCTCCTTGGACTGTTCCTTGTGGCCCAAGTGCCCAGAGTGGAAGGGCTTCCAGCCCCACCCTGCCTGCTAAGTCAGGACCCCCCGGGGCTGGGGGATGGTGCCCGCTGGGAGCCCACTGCCCGCACAGGGCCTGCAGGTTCACATGCGTGCTCCTGGAGGCAGGAGAGGGTGTTGTCCATCCTGGGCTCAACCAGGCCGGGCCCCGGTCCTGGCCGGCCCTGCGGCCTGAGCACCAAACCCCACAAACTGGGGATGGGGCTCCCACCTCAGAGGTAAGAACCCAGGGTGCTGGGTACTCAGGACTCGGGGTGTCTTCCTTCTGGGGCTTCCAGAGTGCACACTAACTGGGATGGGGCCTGTCTGCCCCCCCTCCCTGGACAGGGCTTAGCTGTGTGCTGGGGGCTCTTCCTGGAAGCCCCATGCGCCTCTGTCTGTGTCTGTGTGCTCGTGTGGACGAACCCCACCCCCCGGCCGCTGACACCTGAGCTCAGGAGGGCAGCACTGGGGTGTATGCGTCTCTGAATCCGCAGGACTTGGTGTACAACACCTGCCCAGCGGGTGTCTGTTGAAGTCGTTTGTTCAGTTTTTGTCAAAATAACTCCTTTATGTAGCTTTTTTGAGGGGGAGAAAGCATGTCTAAACTTATGATCATTTAACGTTTTAGTCTTAGAGTTCTATAGAAAATGCAGCTAGTAAAAGCCAATTAAGATTTTATAATTTTCTTAAAAATGAATTTTATTTGAAATGGAAATTGTCCAAAAATTAGATCACTTTGCTCATGGGTGGACCCCATCAACTTCAGTGAGCACCTCATTGTGTGTCTGCACACGGTGCAGGGCTGGGGACAGGATGGACAGGAGGCTCACCCGAGGGCCAGTGGCATGAATGGTGGACTGCCTGCCAGGTGGGCATGCGTGCCCAGGAGAGTCCCCCAGCACACGCTGTTTCCTTGGAGCCTGGGGAAGCCATCTGGAAGGGTGGTCTGGGACAGGAATAGCCAGTGCAAAGCCTCTGAGCAAGTCTATGCTTGGCATGTTTGGGGAGCTGTAGACCCATGTGTGGCTGGAGTGGACGGACAAGGGGGAGGTCAGAGAGTGAGGGGGCTGGGTCATCGATAGCTCGAGGGCCAGGTGAGTCCCAGTAACTGATGGGGAGCTACTAGAAGGCTAGGAGGAGAGAGGCCCACAGACTGGTAGGGCTGCCGTGTTGAGGAGAGGCTTTCACTCCCTGGGCGTGGGAGCTCGGAGGAGAGCTGAGTCTTTGATGGATGGTCAGGTGAAATGGTGTCAGCTCTGTGTGTGTGCAAAGAAGAGTCTGGGGGGGCGCCTGGGTGGCTCAGTGGGTTAAGCCTCTGCCTTCGGCTCAGGTTGTGATCTCAGGGTCCTGAGATCGAGCCCCGCATCGGGCTCTCTGCTCAGCAGGGAGCCTGCTTCTCCCTTTCTCTCTGCCTGCCTCTCTTGCCTACTTGTGATCTCTGTCTGTCAAATAAATAAATAAAATCTTAAAAAAAAAAAAAAAAGTCTGGGATGTGCTGATGGGTGTGTAGGGTGTCAGAGGAGCCAGGATGCAGGGACCCATGGCCTGAGCAGTTGCAGAGGCAGCCTTCCACTTGCTGAGGAAAATGGCAGGAGCAGCAGGTCTGTGGGGAAACTGGAAATCTGGGTCTGGACAAGTCCAGTTGGACACGTGAAGGGGCCCGTTGGGCTGCGAAGCCAGCTAGCCCAGGGCTGGGTCCATGCAGCTCCGATGTCCAAGGAGGCCAGTGGCCGCTCTGGTCCATGGGGGCAAGCAGGCACCAGCCAAAGGGACTGAGCAGCTTGGGCCGGGGCTGAGGAGGACCTGGTGCGTGTGTGAAGAAAGGGGAGCCGTGGGTCGCCAGGGGTTGCCTGGTCAGGAGCAGCTGTGTACCGGGGCCCGTGGCAGGAGGTTGTCTGTAGCGTGGAAGGGACATGCCTCCGGCTGGAGCTTTTCGTGGGGGCTTGGGAGGCCCCCGTCTAGTGGAGGCACTGGGCTTAGGGGGACAGAGGGGCCGGGGGGTGGTTGGGATGGGGTCAAGAGAAGATGTTTTTGCCTTTTCGGGGCTGGTTTCGGACGAGACTGCTATTGCAGCAGATTAATAGGTGGATGGGAATGATCTGGTCAAGAGGGAAGAACTGGTAGCTTGGTGAGAAACAGGATCACCGTGAAGTCATCCAGGAGCTGGGCGTGGAGGGACCCAGGCCCTCCTGGGGCCGCAGTCTTGGGAGGAATGGCAGTGGGGGCCCATGCAGAAGCAGGTGGGGGCACTGTTAACATGAGGATGGGGGAGGCAGTGAGAGCTATGGTCTGTGGGGGTTGTGGTGCAAGAGAGACTGCTGCCTGTCCCCCAGTGCACGGGACAGGGAGGGCCCAGGGACTGCTGCCCTGGGGTGGGAGGAAGCAAGCCGGGAAGTTGTTCCTGGAGCCTGGGAAGCAAGACTCTCAGCCCAGGTTCCTAGGGGCAGAGTGTTGGGCCCCAGGGCTGAGCCGCTGGGATAGAAGAGTTGGAGGAGAAAGTCTCAGCCATCAGGGTCAACAGCGTCCTGTAGAGGTTGAGTCAGTGTCTGCCACAGTCTGTCGTCTGAAAGCGGCCACACCAGACAAACGGGCATCGGGCTGTTCCCCCAGGGCTCCATGTGCAGGCGTGGCCCAGGCTGGGCTTGGCCTGAGTGCGGGGTTTGCCAGCCCTGACGTGGCAGGGTGCTCTGGTCCCTGGGAGGAAGGCAGGGAGCCCGCCATCTGGGAGTAGTCATGCTGTGACAGGGGACAGGCCATGTCCCAGGAGTGTCCTTCTGTACCCCATGCCCTCGGCGTCCCAAGTGAGCAAAGGCCTTGGAGGGCTGCCGGGGAGCCAGGAGGGTGGAGAAGCAGGTGGTGGGCAGCATGGGGACTGTGCTGCTGAGACCAGGAACTGGCACTCAGTCTGCCTTTCTCGAGCGGAGGGATGAGAGTCGCGGGCCGGAGAGGCTCGCAGCCTTAGCTCCTCCCTGTCTGTCCCCTCCAGAGCTCGGCTCTGCTCCTGCACTGAAGCCTTTCCTGCTTCTGTTTTTCCTTCTGTTCTTTTGAGTCCGTCCCTCGACTTGAGAGTCTCTGAGCACGTGAGAGAGAAGACCAGGGCATAGATGAATGCTAGTGAACCCTGGGGCAGTCCATCTGCAAAGTTCTTTCCTGCTTCCCCCACCACGTTCCAGAAGCCAATGCCGTCATCAGCCAGCAGCATGCTGATGGCTGCCTCCCTTTGGCCAGTGTC
Source organism: Martes martes (assembly GCF_963455335.1). Taxonomy (NCBI): domain Eukaryota; kingdom Metazoa; phylum Chordata; class Mammalia; order Carnivora; family Mustelidae; genus Martes; species Martes martes. Next base: position 149,550,554 of record NC_137890.1, on the reverse strand, counting down.
CTAAGGTGGACAGTAGACTGCTAAGTCCTCCTGGAGGCTTGGGGGCAGGGACGTGCAGGAAGAGCCAGTTACTTAAAAATTGTTAGACTTTTGTATCAACCCAGTTGTGAAACACAGCTGTTATTAAAAATTAACTTATGTAAATGTACGATTAAATTATATTTAATACAAGGATTGTAAATGTTAGTAACTCAGACTTTCCTAAAAAGCACATAAGCTAAGAACTGCAGCCAGATCTCAAAGCTGCATGAGAGGTCACTGAGGCAGTGGCGGGGGGTTGGGTGGTGTCCTGTGCCTCCCGCCTCCCGGGAGCCTCTTCACCTGCTTGTGCACTTGGAATGAAGTCAGAGGGCCAGAGAGAGCCTGCCTGTCTTGGGGAGCCCATGGTCAGGAACCCCGAAGCGCGGGCATCCAGGGGTTCCCACTGGCCACCTCCTGGCATCCTGTCAGTAATCACAGCTAAGAGCTGCCACCTGGTGCATAGAAGGAGCCATGAGTGTGCCCCACTTAGATGAGACACATATGGGAGGGGGATGGGTAGCCCCGCCCCACGGCGGGAAGTCAGGTACTAACACAGGTGGAGGGGTGGATTTGGACAGGTCGCTGGCTGGATGTCAAGTGTCTCCCCATAAGACATGCGGTTAGGTGGGGGAAACACGGCCCCTCCCACTGAGCAGCCAGGCAGGCGCCCCAGCTGTGGCCTCCCCGCTCAGGGAGGTGGGGCCCGTGTCTGACACCTTGCCCTCGTCCCTGAGGTTCCTGGGCTTGGTGCTGACCCTGGTTGTGCGGGTGGCCTGCAGAGGAAGGAGGACCTTCTTCCGGAGGGTAGACTGAACGCTGCCTTCTCTGTGTGTAACATGTCCTTGGTATTGCAGGTTGTAGCAAGGTGCTGCTCAGGCCCCGGACCTCCCAGGAGGTGGCTCGCATCCTCAGGTAAGGAGTGCGAGGGGCCCCCGGGCAGTGGTGGGCGACTGGGAGGGCACACGACCATGGAGGGTATGCGACTGAGGAGGGCACGTGAAAGCAAGCCCTCTTCCCTCCAGATGCAGACCCTGGTGAGGTTTTGTTCCTCTCACTTCTTCCCTGCCCGGTGGGGTTAGGTACTGTCACGTTGCGTCTTCCCCATTTGGCCATATCCGCGCCGGTCTCTGTGCTCCTTCGGCTTACAGGCCAGTTTCTGGTGGAGGTGGAAGGGACACGTTGGGTGGAGGGGCTGCAATGCTTTTGGTGAACAGCAGGGGGTGCCACTGGCACCTGCATTGTGCAGTGCATTATGCAGGGAGAGCAGTGGCCTCTCAGGATGTTCGGGCACGAATGCCAACATGTCTGTGATTCGGACTGTGCAGACTTGTGGCTCTCTGCCGTTTTGGGTGGCCCTGGTCACGGCAGGAGGAAGGGGGACTCCGGGTTCAGTGAGCTTGCAGCCAGGGTTGGCCTGGATCATGTTGCACAGTGATGGTGGTGCAGGGGGAGGGCAGGGAGCCCTGATGCCTGTCCTGTGCTTGCCCCAGGTACTGTCATGAGAGGAACCTGGCCGTGAACCCACAGGGGGGAAACACGGGCATGGTGGGGGGCAGTGTGCCTGTCTTTGATGAGATCATCTTGTCCACCACCCTGATGAACCGGGTCATCAGTTTCCACAGCATGTCCGGTAAGCCTGCACTGTGGCTGGGTGGTAAAGGGTACAGGCTGGGGAGGAGAGGCCTGTCTTTGTCTGCCCTGGGGGTGCTGTTCAGGGGTCACTCAGGTGGTTTGTGCTGTGGGTCTGCACTGAAGGGCATGGGCTGTTGCTGCAGCTCCTCCAACTCTGACATTTTCTAACCAGGATGGCTCTTTTTGCCCTTGTAAACGGGGCACAAAGGATGGGGTACAAGGAGGTCTCGAGGTGCTTTCTGCTCAGCGGCCCCAGCAGTCTCTCCAGCAGGGCATTTCGGGAGGGTCATCCTCTTTGCTGGGGGCACCATAGCTCCGTGCCAGCAGTGCTCCAAGGTCCACGTCCCCTGGTGGTGGGACTCCCCACCCCGGGTGGGGGCCACTGCCATATAGCGATGCTCATCCCTTCCTTTTCACGAGTGTGTGCGTGAGGATTTCCTTCTTTATTTTTCCCCATCAGTTTTTCTTTTTCTTCATGGTAAAAGATAATGGTAACTTGTGGGCGACAGGTTGGGGGACATGCTCCTTGTCCTCGAGGGGGACCCCCGTCCCAGGTGGCTAACCCCCACAGAGCCCCTGCGGTGCGTCTCCTGGCTCCTCCTGGGCTGAGAACACCCGTGGCAGCACGTTCTCTTGGCAGGGACCCTGGTATGCCAGGCGGGCTGCGTCCTGGAGGAGCTCAGCCGGTACGTGGAGGAGAGGGGCTTCGTCATGCCCCTGGACCTGGGGGCGAAGGGCAGCTGCCACATTGGGGGAAACGTGGCAACCAACGCAGGCGGCCTGCGGTTTCTGCGCTACGGCTCACTTCACGGGACTGTCCTGGGCCTGGAGGTGGTGAGCTGGGGCGCTGGCCACTTTCCTCTGTATCCCCCTGCCCGTGTCCGAGTGGCCGGACCCTCAGCCTCTTCCCAGTGCTGAGAGTACTTAGAGTGTGAGGTGTCTGTGGGCCCCCGCCCAACCTGCCTTGACTCCATGGGTCTGTGCCCCCTCGGGCACTCTCTCTGGGGTGGTGTGGGGCAAGGCCGGGGCGGGACTGGGGCGGGGTCAGTGGGGGGGAGGTGAGGTCGGGGCAGCAAGTGGCAAGGGGGGTGGGGGCATGGGGGGTGGCAGGGCAGGGGCCTGGCGGCACTGGCACCGGGTGAGGTCCCAGGCCTGGTGGATGAGGTGTCTGCAGGGCGTGGCCCCTGCGCTCTGTGATTCTCTGCCACTGCCTCCCCACTTTGGGCCCTGAGCTCCATGGGTGTGGGGGCATGAAAGTCCTCTCTTAGCCCCACTGGGGTGCTTTCTGGCATGGGGTCACCCTGGGGCCTCCATCTGGGGTGGGGTGGGGGCTCGTGCTTGGCTCTGCTTTCTGTGGGACTCTTGGGCATGGGGGCGAGAGGAGAGGGGCGCCTGCGAGGGCCCACGTATAGGCCTTGCTTCTCCCCTTCTCGGCTAGGTGCTGGCCGACGGCACTGTCCTGGACTGTCTGACCTCCCTGCGGAAGGACAACACGGGCTACGACCTGAAGCAGCTCTTCATTGGGTCAGAGGGCACGCTGGGGGTCATCACAGCTGTGTCTATCCAGTGTCCACCCAAGCCCAGGGCGGTGAATGTGGCTTTTCTCGGTAGGCCGGCTGTTGGGGTGCACTGCTGGGCACCCTGTCCCTCCCCCTGCCCTGCTGCCTGGCCCTTGGCACGAGGGGCGCCATTCCTGTGTCTCCTGGCTTCTGTGTCTGGAGGGTTGGTGCTCCTGACAGGGGGTCTGCAGGGGGCTTCTCCCATCTCAGGGCAGAACACCCTGTTCTTTAGCACAACTGGGGCTCTGCTCAGCTGTGCCGCTCCATCTCCTTCCTTGATTCTGAGTGAAGCAGTGTCATTTCTGGTATGTTCATTCCTGAATCAGTCACAGCCGTAGGAACACCGTCCTCTCCATCTCCCTGCTGTCCCTCACTGTCCCTGCCCTGTCCCCCATACTGTCCTTGTGCTATCCCCCTGCTGTCCCTACTGTCCCTGCCCTGTTCCCCACACTGTCCCCAATGCTGTCCCCCACTGTCCCTCACCTCTGCCCTCTTCCCCACTGTGTCCTTCACTGTCCTCTGCCCTGTCCACCACCCTGTCCCTCACTGTCCCTGATCTGTTCTCTACCCTGTCCCCCACCCTGTTCCCACTGTCCTGCTGTCCCCACCATGTCCCCTTGCTGTACCCCTACTTTCCCCACTGTCATGCTGTCCCTCGTGCTGTCCCTTCTGTCCTCTGCCCTGTCCCCAGCTGCCCATCGGTCCTCTGCTTCCAGCAGACTGCGAGCGTGGGCTTGGGTCTTCTCTGAAACCATATTCTACCTTGCCTCCACTCAGAGCCTGTCAAACTCTGGTAGTTGTGGAGACGTCTGGTCTTCTGGAGGTCACCGCGGACAACTTAACTCCCAGTCCGCTGTTGTCTGTGCTCTGCGGTGTCTGTACCCATGGCAGGGTGCCAGGTCTCACGGCCTCCCTTGTCTCTGTGGCTGGAATTGCTGTATTCTTGCAAACATGCCATTTCCTTTTCCTGATGTGCCGTTCTGCACTGGGCTCGTGCTCCCCGTAAGCACGGCCTGGGTCTTACAGCTGGCCCATTGGCCGCGCCTCCCCAGCCCTCGCCCATGGAGACACCGTCGTTGGTTCTCAAACGAGGCTGTGCAGAGTTGTCCTGCATCCTACGCTTGTGTCCTCCATGGCTGCTGCTCCCAGTGCTGACACTTTGTTCTTTGGTCACTTCAAAGATTTTTTCTGTGTGTTTGCTCATCTGTGGTTTGGGGTCTCTTGCCTCTGAGGACACATTCTCACCTCGGATCTTCCAAGCCTCCTCACCCCGTGTCTTGGTGTCTTGTCAGTTGGAGGCGTCTGGCCATCTTCTCCCCGTTTAGGGCTGTGATCGGATGCACCCACAACAAAGCTCTGTGGTCTGTCCTCTTCATCCCTCCCATGGTTTCCACCCTTTTACACTCCTGCTGCGTTGTTTCCCATCTTTTCCGCTTACCGGTGTTGCCGCACGCTGTGGTCCCCAGGTGGCTGAGCCCCCATGTCCAGCCCTGCTATCCAGCCACGGAACTCCACGTGCTCCCGGGTGTGCACAGGAGACATCTGCCTCTGGCCTTGCGCTCTGTGAACGCACTCCCATCAGCTTTCCTACCCTGTCCCCAGCGTAGAGTCGGTATCCTGGGCCCTTCCCACCTGCTCCTGGCCGCTGACGGCAGGCTCCCCAGGCCCGGGTGCCTCAGAGATTTCTCCTTGTTCTGTTAGTTGAGCGACTCGCCCTGGGCTCCTGGAAACACAAGTGCTCACTGTGGTAAGAGAAAGGCAGTGAAGCCCTTTCCCAGTGCAACCCTGTCTCTGGCCCCCTGTGCGCCCCGGCCCCTCTGGTTCCTGTGACCTTCCTGCCCACCGTGGGTCCTCCGACGAGCCTTTCCTCCTGGACCATCACTACCTGGAACGCGCATGCCACTGGCTTGTGGGCCTCCCCGTGGCGGTGCTCTGCTGCTCCACTGGGCCGCCCTGCTGGCCAGCACCCGGGGCCACTCGGCGCAGCTGCTTCTCAGGGGGACTTGGGGGTGTCTGGCCAGGGCTCTGGTACCCGCGCCTGAGGTCCTGTTGCCTTTGCAGGTTGTCCGGGCTTTGCTGAGGTCCTGCAGACCTTCAGCAGTGGCAAGGAGCTGCTGGGTGAGATCCTGTCCGCGTACGAGTTCATGGACGCTGAGTGCATGTGGCTGGTCACACACCACCTGCACCTTGCCAGCCCCGTGCAAGGTACCGACCCCTGCGGCCAGGCAGCTTCAGCCGCAGCCCTCATGCCATAGGTCTCAGGGGACACTCTCTTTGGTCACTGACAGGCCATCAGCCTGTCCACAGAGGGGGAGGCGGTAACAAGGCTCCAGCGAGTCCATTGAGACTCTCTGACCCGCGTGGGAACTGGGCCCCCAGTGTGGGTGCAGTTGCTGCTGCCAGTTGTGCCAGAGCCCCAGGGTCTCTGAGGGTCCTCGACGTGCTGGTCAGAAGTGCTTCTTTTCCACCAGAGGAGCCGCTGGTCCATGGAGCTTTCCCAGTTAGCTTTCCCAGTTAGCCAACCGAGCCCTGGCCCTGCGTTCCAAGGGCCACCTTCCATCGTGCTCCTAGAGGGGAGAGCTCTCTCCTGTGGGTCTCAGTGTCTTCACCGCCGAGAGCCTCCCGAAATGTGGTGGCTTTGGTGCAGGTAGTCCTGGTGGAAAGCCACAGGCTCAAGGCATCACATGGGATGCCTGCTTCTTACGGCTCTGGAGGCTAGAGTGTAGGATTGTGGGGCGGCTCGGCCAGTATCGGGTGCAGCCAACAGTGCCCTTCTAGCTGTGTGCTCAGGCGGTCTTGGGTGTACAGGAGATCCATGGTGCCTCATCCTCATAGGAGAGCGGCGGTCCTGTGGGATCCGGGCCTGCCCTTATGGCCTGATATAACCTTGAGTCCCTCTCTGTAGTCAGACGGGCTGGGTTAGGACTTTAGTGTGTGGTCAGGCAGAAAGATCTTTATGCTCTAAATTTTTAACAAGGTGTTGCATTTGGTACAATAGAACGGGAAACAATTGGAACATCCAGTAGTAAAGAAATAAGATATGCTACAATCACTGGAAAGGTGGGGGACCCATGGGCAGATGGAGGGTCCCTGGGTGGACAGAGGGTCTCTGGGTGGATAGAGTATCCCTGGGTAGATGGAGAGTCTCTGGTGGACAGAGGGTCCCTGGGCGGATGGAAGCTCCCTGGGTAGACAGTGTCCCTGGGCAGACAGAAGGTCTCTGGGTGGATGGAGTGTCCCTGGGTGTGCGGAAGGTCCCTGGGTAGACCGTATACCCAGATGGAAGGAGCATCTCTGGATAGACAGCATTCCTGGGTGGACGGAGGGTCTCTGGGCGGACAGAGGGTCCCTGGGCAGATGGAGGGTCCCTGGGTAGACAGCGTTCCTGGACGGATGGAGGGTCTCTGGGCGGGCAGAGGGTCCCTGGGTGGACAGAGGGTCCCTGGGTGGACAGAGCGTCTCTGGGCGGATGGAAGGCCCCTGGGAGGATGGAGAGTTCCTGGGCAGATGGAGGGTGTCTGGGTGGACAGAGTGCCCGTGGGTAGACAGTGTCCCTGGGCGGATGGAAGGTCCCTGGGCAGATGGAACATCCCTGGGTGAACAGAGGGTCTCTGGATAGACAGAGTGCCCCTGGGTAGACAGCATCCCTGGGCAGATGGAGGGTCCTCGGGCAGATGGACTGTCCTTGGGTGGATGGAGGGTCCCTGGACGGATGGGTTGTCTCTGGGTAGACGGAAGGTCCTTTGGAGGATGGACTGTCCCTGGGCAGATGGCCCTTGGGCATCTGTGTGGCCCTTGGGCGCGTGTGTGAGAAAGCTGCTCCTAAGGTCATATTTAGGAGAAAGGGCAGGCCAGCCCACTGTCCTGGGCAGGTTTCAGTGTGTAGATCTCCCTAACTGGAAGACAGGAAGGAGTGCTACTGACCGTGCTTGGTTGCTACATCTGGCAAGCTGGGGAATTTTTTTTTTCATTTGTACTTGTCTTTGTTTTCCAAACTCCCTTTTATAAGCATGTTTTTACTTTCGTAATTGGAAAAGGAGCCCATAGAAATTAAAACACTCCCAGTGTTTTCTAGGACATGTGATAAATTAAAGAGCAGAATTTGCATTTCATCATGGAGAAATGCCAATATCTAGAAAACACTTGTTCTTCTTATAGTAGGATGGGCTTGTAGTATTTTTCGGGAAGCCACTTTTAACGTAGTGCTAAAGGGAAGAACTGTGCATTTGGTGTTTTCATTTGTTGATTTCAGTAAGTTAAAAATAAATTCACAGTAGCCTTAAAAAAAAGACAAGCTTAAAATTCTCTTATAGTTCCTAATGCATTTTTTAAAAAACCTGTAAAAAAGAGACAGCTTGGGCAAAATCATGCCTTTTTTGCATGTCGTGCTAAGCTGAGCGCTGTGGGCATCACAGCACCCCACGGGCACAGTGGTCTCTCCTGTAGCCCATGGCCTCCCCAGCACCGCGGGAAGGTGAGAGGGGCTCCCTGCCCACAGCCCTGTGCAGGTGCCCATGACATCGTTCAGGGCTGTTCATGTGTTCTGGGGAGTGTGGTTTCTTTCCCAGTGAAAGAACTATTTTTATTTTTATTTTTTTAAGTTTATTTTTTTAGTAATCTCTATAGCCAGTGTGAGGGTTGATGTCACAACCCTGAGGTCAGAAGTCACATACTCTCCCAACTGAGCCAGCCAGGCACCCCAGGAAGGACCTATTTATATTTTTATTTTAATTTATTTGAGAAAGAGAGTGAATGTACCTGAGAGCTGGGCGGGGGCAGGGGCTTGACCAAGAGGAGAGGAACAAGAAGACTCCCCACAGAGCACGGAGCCTGACATGGGGCTTGATCGCAGGACCCTGAGATCAAGACCTGAGCTGAAACCAGGAGTTGGACGTACCCCCCAGGCACCCATGAAACACCGGTTTTTAAGCCACCGGAGACCAAGTCTGGGCAGAGGCTTCCTGTTCTGTGGGCCGCACAGGGGCTGCCAGAGACGCTCAGACAGGCCGACCCAGGCCTCTCCTCACTCTGTCTGACCGCCTCGTTCATCCTGCTTTCTGTGCCTTCCAGAAAGTCCGTTCTATGTCCTAGTGGAGACCTCAGGCTCCAGAGCGGGGCACGACGCCGAGAAGCTGAGTGACTTCCTGGAGCGGGCGCTGAGCTCCGGCCTTGTGACCGATGGGACCGTGGCCACGGACCAGACCAGACTCAAGGTATGTGTGTGCTGCCCGTGCCTCCTTGCATCCCCCGTGTTCAGCTGGTCCAGGACGTGTGTGCTGGGCCTCGTGTTTGGCTCAGAGCACGGGTTTTCTGAACGTGAGCAGGTATCCTGCCTCTTGGGAAATGTGCTTTGTGGGTCTTTGTTGTGATCAGTGATATTTTATTTTAAATTATTTTTTTTAAAAACTGTTTATTTGAGAAAGCGAGTGAGTGTGAGTGGGGGGAGGGGCAGAGGGAGAGAAAGTATCAAACAGACGCCCCACCAAGCATGAAGTGTGACACAGTCTCAATTTCACAACTTGAGATCATGACCTGAGCCAAAACCAAGAGTCAGACACTTAACTGACTGAGCCACCCAGTGGGAGCCACCATCACCATTGTGGGGGGCCCGTGGCGGTGGGAGCTGCTGTCACCATCCTGGGGGGCCCGGGCAGTGGGAGCCCGTGGGTGGGGCAGGTATGGATGGTCAGATAGGGAAGCCTGTGGGCAGCAGCATGGCCCTGTAGTACTCCACCTTGGGGTCCAGCAGTGCGGGGGACTGTGTGGGGTCGTTGCTGGTCTGGGTGTGTGAGAAAGGTGGCGGGCAGGAGCTGCTGCAGGTTGGGAGTGGGAGTCAAGGAGAGGGCACAGAGGGACTGTGTAGTGACCCTGAAAGCCAATGAGAGAATGGGGGAAGCCAGACACTGGCTGGTATCTGTGGAGGTAAGGGGCTGTTGCTGCTCTTCTGGGGCAGACCTTGCATTGTGTCATGTGGAAAAGCAGGAGGAACCAGTCCTTACCACGTAGAAATTTTGCTGAGATGTTTCCTGAATGGGGGGACATGTGGTGAGTGGGACAGGGCCAGCCCCATAGCCGAGCGATGGCACATTCAGCACCGTTTCCTCCACTCTGTAACTAGGACTTCAAGTGTCCTCTGTGACCAGTCAGCCAGCCAAGCCAGTAAGCCATGGCTGGCTTTGTGAGGAAGGGCAGTGCTGCGAAGAGCCCCCCACTCCCCAGGCCCCCTCAGCCCCACCCCACGCTGCCCTCACTTTCCCGCTCAAGCTCCAGCACCCATGTGTGTCTCGGGCAGCCCAGGGCCCAGCAGCCCCGACCCTCTGTCTGCAGTGTCTTCCCGGCCGGACCCTGCTCTTGCTCAGGTTCCCTCGCTGGCCAGCAGCCCCGACCAGCCTCTCCCACCATGCCACCCAGTATGTCCTCCATCCTCCTGGAGAGGGGCTGTCTATGTGCCCTGGGGTGAACCATGGCCGCATTCTGGAGTCTCGTCCTGTATGGATTCTTGGGTCAGAGCCCCATGCTTGTCACAACACAGAATATTTTTGTCACCTGGGAAGTTCTGTCATGACCTTCCTGGTCATCTGAGGCCAGCAGCATTCTAACTGCTGTTAGACACCCTTCACGGTGCTCATCTGACTTCGTTTTCTGTCCGTCCCAGGCGCTGTGGGCCCTGAGAGAGAGGATCTCGGAGGCGCTGAGCCGGGACGGCTACGTGTACAAGTATGACCTCTCCCTGCCCACCGAGAGGCTTTACGACCTTGTGTCTGATCTGCGCGCCCGCCTTGGCTCGCAGGCCAAGCATGTGGTGGGCTATGGCCACTTGGGTGAGCTGTTCTGGGATCAGGTGGTGATGCGGATGCTAGTTGTTGAGAGAATTCTTTTTTTTTTTTTTTTTAACACATTCTTCTCTTGTTTCTTTTTTTAAAGATTTTATTTATTTGACAGAGATCGCAAGTAGGCAGAGAGACAGGCAGAGAGAGAGAGAGGAAGGGAAGCAGGCTCCCTGCTGAGCAGAGAGCCCGATGCGGGGCTCGATCCCAGGACCCTGAGATCATGACCTGAGCCTAAGGCAGAGGCTTTAACCCACTGAGCCACCCAGGCGCCCCTGTTGAGAGAATTCTAATCGTCTTCATGGTTCTCGGGCATTTTGGAAAGGACCTCCATTTGCTGGCTACCACGGTGGCCCGTCCTCGGACCCAGCCTGCCGTTTCCCTGATGAGTCCCTCTCACTCCCCTTGCCAGGTGCAAGCGTTTGAAAACTAGTTTCAGATAATTCTATTTTGCAGAAAAATCAAGCTTTATGTTTAAAGTGATTGATTCCTCAGAAAGGAATGTCTCATCCCTCTCGATTCTTGGCAGCCCTTGGAAAGGCGGTCTGAAAGCCGTGCGTACGGGATGCACAGGGCCCCATGCCTGCAGCCTCCATGGCCTGTCTGTAATGGGGGGTTCAGGTCCCTCTCCTGCAGTTGAGGGAGGTTCTGGAGAAATGGGGTGAGGGGCTTGGCACATGGCATACTCTGTCCCGGCATCTCTGATGCTTGGTTTGGGAACTTGTCATCACAGTGGTTTTCACAGGTGATGCCTTACTTTTCCTGTGAGCAGGCTCCGCAAGTCAGGTGTCTGGGATGCTCGGTGTGTGACAGACGGTGACCCTCAGAGTTGGTGGGGGAGGAAGGGTTCCCGGCATCAAGGACAGTGAGGACATTCAGTGGCTCAGGGCACCTGCTGTCTGTGGGACAGGAAAGGTCCCTGCCTCCCTGCAGACATCATTGCTGTGCAGAGTAGACTCTCACCCATGAAGGACGACGTGTTAAATTTTAAGAAGGGGATGGGAGAGTGCGTGTGTGACCTTGAGGTGGGGAGATCTTGTCAGGACCACACGGGAGGCATAAACCATAGGGGGAGATTGCTGCTAACTTGGACTACATGAAAGTAAAAACCATTGGGCAATCTCAAGCAGGACGTTGGCGGGTGGAGATGTGGGGCTGGCGAACCCAGCGTCGGGGAGGAAGCCTGGCACGGCCTCTGGGAGGTGGACACCCGAGCGGGGGTGGAGGACAGGTACCCTTGGCCAGGACCTGGGCGAGGTGGTGAGGCTGCTGGGTGCGGATGTGGGGCTGGGGATTGCTGGCCCGCCTTGTGCCTCGTGGGGCACTGAGTGTAGCCCTTGCTGCCGGTGAGGCGAGACTCATGGCCTGTTGAGGGCTTCTCTGGTGTCCGGTGGGGCGACCGGCCTGGTTTCCCTGTGGTCTGTGAGGCTGTTCCTGCCAGGCCCCTTCTGCAGGTGGGGCCGTAGTCCGGGAGTCGCCCAGCTTGGCCACGGTCCTCTGTGTCTTGTTTGGTCCGCGTGTCTGTCTTATGTGCGGGGTTTCCCTGGTACGTCCTGGGCTGTAAGTCCCTTCCCCGTGTCCGTGATGGACACCAGCGTCATCCCACAGTGGCATGGCTGTGGTCTCTCCCTCGGGCCCCAAGGGGTCCAACTGGTTGGCCTCGATGCCTCATTGGCCATGTGGCGGGAGCTACGGTGAGGATTCGGGCAGAGGGTTTTGTGTGCTGGGTGGTGGGGGGCTGACCGCAGGCCAGTTTCTTCCCCAGCTGCAGGGCAGGCCGAGCTTCCCGGGTCGGTTTCAGTCATTTTGTTTTCTGGGAGCATGTCCGTTTCTTCTGAAGCCTCGGACATGTTGACACAGAGGTGTCTGTCATGCTCTCATTCCCGTGTCACATCAGCATTAGTGAGGTGGCCCCTGTTTCAGTTCCGGTTGGGTTTGTTCCTCATGTCTTTCCTCGTCTGTCGCATGCTCATGGGGTCTGTGGTCCCACCCAGTTGGCCGCTCTCTGCGTTCTGTCTCATGTTTCTTGTCATTACCGTTGTCTTCAGTGTTCGTGTCTTTTCCCCTGTCAGGCATCCTGCGGTGCCTCTAAGCACGGGAGTCCTCAGGGCCTCCAGCCTCTCCGCTTGGTCGCAGGGGTTAGACTCCCCCCGAGGACCAGGCTCGCCGATCCCACTGTGGCTCTTGTTAAATAATGTCTGTGTGTCGCCTTGTCGGGCTCCACGTGAGGTTGGAGGGGCCCCTGTGGGGCCGGCATGGCCACCTGGTAACCCAGGTGTCTTCGTGTCTGTGCCCTTGGCTGGAGGGGGCGCCGGGAGCAAGCATCTGGCACTTTGTGCCACTTGTTGGCCTGCCTGCTCCTGCCGTTTGTGTCTGTGCCACCTGCTGCCCTGACCTCGGCCTCAGGCTCCAGGGAGTGGACAGGCCGGAGGGTGAGGCCAGCCAGATTCAGCTGCCGAGAGCCTCTGCTATGGGTTCTGTCACCAGTGTCCATGCTGAGACCCCAGGCGTTCTGACACACACTTGGTCCCATGCGTTTCTGACTGCTAGCCTCATTTTTTGACCCATCCGTCAGGCAGGATTATGAATTCCCAGACTTGCAGGTGTTTTTTGCTGTTTCTAAAACTGCTGATTTGCTGTTTGTTGCACCATTGCCAGAGAGCTTGGTCTTGGTCACACTGGTGTGTTCCACGTGGTCAGTTTCCCTGGTGGTCCCACAGTCCCTGCAAAGAACGTGCTCTGTGCCGTCCGGGGAGCCTGTGTTTGCCAACCCACGGATCACCCGCCTGCCCCTGCGTTCTGAGCCATGCTTGTCCCCCTGGTCCGAGCCGTGTGAACCCCCTTGGTCCGAGCCCCGTGCGTCCCCCTAGTCTGAGCCATGCGTGCCCCCTGGTCCGAACCATGCGTGCACCCATGGCCCCCCCACCCCCCGCATCAGTGAGAGGGCGGAAGTCTGCACAGCAACGGCAGGCTGCTCCCCTCTCCCGTGGCTCCATCCTCTTGGAGGATAGGGGTTGCTCCTGTCCTCTCATTCTAGGGTGAACGGGCACTCTCATCACAACAGACCCTTCTGAATGCTGGACCTGCGCTGGCCTCCGACCAGTCACACAGGCTCCTCCCATTTAGTGTTTCCCTGACATGTGTTTGTTCCCATTACCTTCACTGTCTTCCACCCTACAGTGTAGATGTGTCTTTCACAGACACCATGGAGGTGGGGTCTCCCTGTCATGCAGTTTGTCGTTCATTGTCTTTATTATTTATTTATTTTGAAAGATTTTTATTTATTTGAGAGAAGGAGCATGAGAGCAGAGGGAGTGGCAGGGGGAGAAGCAGACTCCCTGCTGAGCAGGGAGCCGACACAGGGCTTGATCCCGGGACCCCAGGACCACGACCTGATCTGAAGGCAGACGCTTTACCACCTGAGCCCCCCTGGGTGCCCCTCCTGGAGTGTAGTTTGGTTCTGTTTTCTACCCCGTGTGGCGGTGCCGATGTTATGCAGCCGGCGATGGCCCAGGCTCAGCCACACCTGTATCCCTCTTCATTCTGGTGTCGTGGCCTCTGCCTGAGCTTCAGCCTTGTCTCTGGCTCCAGGGACAGGAGGTGACGAGCATCACGGATTCTGCTGGCCTGTTGCTCAGGGCTTCTTCAAATTCGAACATCGCACGGTGACTGTTCCTCCCACGTGGGGTGAGGCGGCCTGCTATGCATGGACCTGCGGTGTTGCTGTCCGCAGGGATCCCAGTTTTCTTGTCTTCCCTTGTCTGGGGGGCTCTTCTGGGTCACTCGTTTGGGTGAGCATTTGCCTTTGCGTCTGAGTGCCATGGGGCTATGGTGAGAGGGATGGCTCTGCCCTTCTGTCCCCAGATATCTCTGCCCATCCTCCCCTGCCTTCCTGGCTGCGTTCCTGGGGCTACAGCCCTGTGGCTCCCCGCCTGCCTTCTCCACGGCCCAGCCCTGACTTCACACCATGTTCAGTTCGCATGTTTGATTTCCCTTCCGCGCTGTTCATCTCCTGCGGGGGGTAACACGCATCGAAACCTGTCTGTGGACTCTGGCCTCTTGGTGATTGGTAGTTTCTTTTCTGGAAGTTGGTTGACTTGAGATGCTTGCTCAATCCGTGTCTTCTGTGCTTTATCTCTCACTTCTATAAACGTAGGAGACATTTGGGTTCTGTTTCTGGAAGTTAGGGGATCTGAAGCCTTTGTGGTCAGGTTGCCAGTTCTTGCTCGTGGTGGCTGCTCTTGTGTGCGTGGAATTTTGGGTGTGGGCTTGTCTTTCTCGGGGCTTCGTTTATGGGGATTACTTGAGGCCTGGGTTGGAGGTGATTTGCTTGTGCAGGGGTGCGAGTGGAGGGGGCTGGGTCTCCCCAGCTGGAGCCTGTCCCATCCTCACACTCTCAGCTCAGGGTCCGTGGGACCGCTAAGGTAGCGGGAATTCCAGCTGGAAACCCGCAGGCTGGCTGGTGGTTGTGCAGGCCCCTCCTAGGGGGGTTTGGAGCCTCTGCCTGCAGGGTAGCAGCGGGACCACTCTGGTGGGAGAGGGGGGTCCCTCATGTGCTCCCTATATCTGAGAAGCCTGGAGGGAGGTGACCATGAGAGGCTCTCTGTCACTGAATCAGAGGCCCCAGGCCTGCGCCTCATGCTGCCCTGGGCTTTGCTCTGTTTGCTCCAGCTTCTAGGAGCTCCTCCTGGGGGCTCATGAGGCTCTCTGCCCCTCAGGGCATGTGGGACTGCCTGCAGAGGCTGGCTGGGCTGGTGGTCTGTCTCTGGGAGCTGGGAGCCTCAGGGGGCCGTGTGGGTAGAAGGGAGGATGCGGCGTGGTCACTGCAGGCCCCTTCTGTCCCTGCAGGCCTGTGGCCAGTGGTTCAGGCACGAGGGCAGAGCAGGACTAGGGGCTGTCAGGAACGGGTCTCAGCCTGCCCAGCCTGACCCCAGTGTCCCTGTGCCTGTAGGGGATGGTAACCTGCACCTCAATGTGACGTCGGAGGCCTTCAGCCCCTCGCTGCTGGCTGCCCTGGAACCGTACGTGTACGAATGGACAGCCAGGCAGCGGGGCAGCGTCAGCGCCGAGCATGGCCTGGGCTTCAAGAAGAGGGGCGTCCTCAGCTACAGCAAGCCGCCTGAGGCCCTGAGGCTCATGCAGCAGCTCAAGGCACTCCTGGACCCCAAGGGCATCCTGAACCCCTACAAGACACTGCCTGCTCAGGCCTGACAGGGCCTACAGGGTCTGCAGGAGGGGCCTTAGCCCAACCCTGGTTTTGCCCGTGGCTGTGGGCCTGCGGGGTTGGCGTGAGCTGAGTCGGGCAGCAGCAGGTGGGGGGGCCCAGCCACTGGCGATGGGCCAGAGCTGGCCCCCAGGCAGGATTCTTCCTGGCTCTTTCCAGCCCTGCTGGGCGGGCAGAGCGGAGAGCCGCCCAAGCCGCCTGGTCTCCTCTCTCAGCCCGTGTGGCGCCTCTACAGGCTGGGCAATAGCCTCCTGTGGCACGTCCTGTGTGGTCTGGGTGGGCGAGCTCTTCTGCCCATTTGGGAGACCAGACCACATTCCACTGTGCTGGGGGCTGCCACTGTGGGAGGAGGCATGGATGGTCCTGTACCTGGGTCCCCCAGGAAGGATGTGTCCCTGGCAGAGGTGACGAGCTCCGTGGGACAGCGTGGGCTCCATCCCGGAGCTTTGAGCAATAGCCTGGTTCACTGGTGCCTTGTGGATGACCGGGCCTACGGATGAGCCAGAGTAACAGGGATGGTCTCCACCCTGGAAGGCATCGTTCCCCCGTTTTCTAGAAGGCCCATCTGTTGGCAAGACAGTCTTCAGACGCTAGTCATTCGTGGTTCACCCCGGTGGTTCGCAGTGATGTGCACGGAGCTGTGGCTTCACTTCTGCTTCTGCTTCCACGTCCGTGAGGCTAGCGTGAGAAGCCCCGACGTGCACAAGTGCATGTGCCCAGTGGGGCAGGCTTGGCGCGCACACTGCACCCTCACCTATCCCCCTGTTGCCCTGAGCCCGGGGCCACTCCTGGGGCTGTGAAGAAGGTCTGGACACGTTTTCTCTTTCTGGCTGTCATGAACTTCCAGTAAAAAATGGGTATTAATCACAACGCTGTCCTTGTATCTGTTCCTGGAACAATCTGGTGAAGCCTATGGCGAGGTGCCTGTTCCCTCAGCACTGGAACACTGGGCGCCGACACCGTGACCCCAAGCCCAACCCCTTCCTCTGTCCCATCCCTTCTCCCCACCCCTGACTTAAAACCTCATGGGCTTGGGAGGTGGTTGATGTTGGTGTTGTGCTGCGGGGCGTGGAGGCAGCATAGTCATCGTCAGCAAGAGTCGTGACTCAGCAGATTTACTGTTGAGAATGGAAACAACATGAGGTATTAAAAGGCTTAAGATCTTAGGTGTTTTCTGCTAGAGTGGAGGTGGGGCTTTGAGAAGGCAGCACAATGACTGGGGTTCACAGGCTGCAGGTGGCAGGAAGAGCCTCCATCTCCCCAGAGGATGAGCTGGTCCTCCAAACGTCAGAGTGTGAAGTGGCGCCACTTGGGCTCGCCCTGTGGAATGCACCTGCATGCACACACACACACGGTACACACGGGCCATTCGCGGCACACACATACAGTACACACGTGCACATGAGGTACACATGGGCCAATGCCGATGTGGCGCACGTGTGTACACACAGTAGACGCGCATGTACGGGACTCACTGGCGTGCACTATGCTGTCTGGATGGCGCCTCAGACCCGTGAAGCGCTGGCTGCCTGTCTTCATGCCTGCGGAGAACAGGCTCTCCAGCGGCCGTGGGCCATCGTGAGTCCTAGTGGGGCATCCATCCGACTGCAGTGAGTTCTGCACCATCCTGCAGCTCACGGCTGCGTGGCCACACCAGACATTCTGTGAAGAGGTAGGCAACCGGGCTGTCAGGAATGTCGACTACCCAAAGCCGCTCTCCAGACCCGAACCTGGCCCCTCCTGGACGAGTTCCGGGCAGGCGGGGCTTCTGCGAGGATGATCTCCCAGTGCGCTGGGAGGAGTTGAGGGCTGTTATTGTGTCTGGATTAGGAAAAGCTTATGAGTTTCACCTTCAAACCTCTAAGCTGCTGCAACACGAGAAGTGGTTACAAAACAGAGGGGCCAGCGGCCCTCACCGCTCCTGGCCTGTGCCCGCCAGGCCCTGGGTTGGAGGGGCACAGGGTGTGGTGAGGAGGAAGCCCCAGCCAGGGACCTGAGCTGCTGCCTGAGGGATGGCGGGAGTAGGCCCAGCGGTCTGACCCCAGGGAACTCGGGGGAGCCAGGACACTGCCTACCCCTCACCCCGGGATGTGGCTGGGGCTGGGCCGCCCTCCTTGGGCCTGAGGGGAGCAGAGTCTGTGGGAGAGCTGACTTCCTGTTAGGTCGAGGCTGTGGTGTCTGATGATGGAGGACCCTGAGGGCTCAGATGAAGAGTTTGGGGGTCATGTGGCTCTGCAGGCCCCTGAGGGTGTCCATCAGGGTGCTGCCCTGGGGAGGGGAAGAGGTGACAAGCTGTAGGACACAGTGCCCACTGATCAGTGACTGTGCTTATGCTGGCCATAGTCCCAGGCCTGACCCTCATGGGGACCAGGGTCCACTCAGTGGGCTCCCTCACCCTACACTTCCCTAGTACACCACATGCCATCCTAGGCTTGAGGCCCGTTGGACCTCAGGGGTTGGGGAAAGCGGGCTGGATCTTGTCCTGTCAAAGGACTAGGCCCCAAAGGCCAGGTGGGTGGTGGGGACATGACCTGTCCCCTGGGGTACTGAGGAGGAGTGTGCAGGCTGGACCCCGCCCCCAGCAGTCTTGCATTCATAGTGGCCCCTGGGCAAGCCTCCCATGGGTGTTGGCATATCCTGCCCCCTGCCCTGTGGGGACACCCAGAGTGACTGTGAGGTTTCTGAAAAAGCTCCTGTGCAGGAGTGTGTGAGGAGAGAGCTTTCTGGGTAGGTCTGGCTCCTGGCTCCTCTCCCTGCTGGCTCTGGCCCATGGATACGAAGCTAGGTGCTCCATGGGACAGTGGCCCAGTCAGATGCCATCCTTTCATCTCTGGACAGAGTGTGCAGGGCCCAGACCGCTTTTGGGCCCAGTGGCCATGGGCCCCTGGACAGCAAGGGAGATGAGTGGCAGGTGGGTCCGAGGGGATGTAGAGGCACGTGGCTGGGACCTGTCTGATCTGGCTGCCTGAGTTTTCACTCGCCTTTGGCCCCAGAAGCAGAGACAGGGTGGGGGCAGTGACTCTTCCCCCGGGCATGGTCATGCTCCTGTTTACGGATGTGGTTCAAAGCCAGGGCCCCGGAGGCCTGCTCTGTGGACACTGGCAGGCAGTCGGTCTGCTGGCAGAGGTCCTGGCCCTCCCTCCCCTGAGCCCTGGGCCAGCAAGAAGGGTGTGCCTCCATGTCTGTCCATCCCCGGCAGGACTGGACTGCATGTCCAGCACAGAGGCAGGAGTCCGAGCAGGCCCATGCTGCTGGAGGCACCCTGCCCATGCCAGGTGGCTCCTCCTGTGAGGCAGGCCAGGGCAGCGTGGACAGGGACCCTGTGGTTGGGCAGCATGGAAGTGCCCGTTGGGCCCTCCAGCTGTGGCTCTGCCAGCAGGGGCACTGCACCTGCTCCCAGTGTCCCCTGGAATCCTCCTGCTGGGTGTAAGCTAGACCCCAGTGGACCCTGCTCTCCTGGGGGCTCAGCCCACGGCCTGGGCACCACGATGGTTCCTTTCCTCCGTCCCTGGGGCTGGGCTGCCGAGGCTCCATGTCACGTTGCTTTGTCCTGTTCTGCTCCCCCAGTCCCAGTCCAAACTGGGGGTGCAGTGGGTATCCCACTCTTCCCACCTGGGGCCAGGGGAGAGGGATCCCAACTGCTGAAACATGTCCCTGGGCCCCAGTGTCTGTAAATGCAGGGATCAGAGAGGTGACTCCCGGCTGACGACAGTCTAGGTTTGGGCAGCGGGTGGAAAGGCAGTGTCCCCCTTAAATGTGGAGCAGGGAGGGGGGATGCGGAGGCTCATGGTGTGTCCAGGTAGAGTAGGCCGCCACCTGCCATTGGGATCATGACTTTGGGCTGCAGGCATGGATGAGTGGGGAAGGGAGGCCGTGGGTTTCTCTGGGGGCCCACATCCACGCTGCCCCCTGGGCCTCCCCTGAACAGCCTGTTGTGGGGTGATGTGGGGCTCCCCATCCCAGGCCCTTGTCAGAGTGGACACTGGGGTTCGTGGGTGCATCACAGGTGAGGAGCAGCGGGACCCCTTCTGAGACTGGCCAGCCCCACCCTGTCCTACCTATGCAGTTGCCTGGCCAAGAGGCACAGGGAAACATCCATCCCACGTGGGGGGCCTATGTGGGGGCTGGGCAAGAAGCACACTGTCCTCTCATTGAGCCCACCGCATTGACAGGGGCATTCCAGGGTGCCACCAGGGCCCCTTTTCTGCCCCATCTGCTAGGCCTTGAAAGGTGGAAGAAAGGGTCATCTAGCCAGATCTCCCAAGTTCAGAGCCTCGTGATGAGGCTGCGGGGTGGGCTCATGTCCCAGCACCCTGCAGCGTGTCCTGCCCATCCCGTGTCCCCAGGGTAGCTCCCATGGACGTCTCCTCTCCCGGAGCCCCTGCCTTCCCCACCCCATGGTCCATCCTTGCCTTGTCCTCCCTGAGCTCAGCTGCACCACCCTTTATTCTCTCCCCTCACTTTGGCCTCCCAGCCCCTGGCCAAGGCCTGGTCCCACAGGCCCCCCTGGGGCTTGTGGCTCTGGACACCTGGTGCCTCCAGCTGCATCACCCTGGACCCTGAGCCCCGCCCGTCACTGTCCGGGGCTACCACAAGGATAGGCCTTCCGGCAGCTCTGTGGTTTTTCAGGTCACTCAGGATGGAGCTGGATGCTTGTCACCCGTCAGAGATTCTGGCCCTGTGAGGGGCGGCCAGTGTCCTCACAGGGCGCTGGTGGACAGTCAGGGTTACAGGGACAGCATGTCAGGGGGAAGGGAATCATTTCCAGCAACAACAAAATTGGAGGCCCTGGCAGGTAGGGAGGTGGGGTGTCCGTGCTGGAGAATTCTGGCCCGGTGCCCACCCGGGGGCTCCTTTCCATCTCGAAGTGGACAGACAGATGAATGCCCTGTCAGCCAGAAGCATGCTTTCTTGGATGGTGGGGGGGAACCTGCTGAGGTGGATGAAGGACCTTTTGAAGCTGGAGTGATGGCCGTTTGCCCTGGTCTATTGGCCCCACCACAGCCCTTCCCGGGCAGCCAGATAGGCACCTGCATCCCGGCCCGAGGAGGGGTGACCCCAAGGAAACAGAGGAGACCATGTGCTATAGGAAGGACTGGGCTTCTCTGGACTGGACTGGACTGGACTCCCCAGTGTGGGGGTGGACAGGGGACACTGTGGCCAGGACTGCACGGGGAACTCAGAAACAGAGGGGAGGAGGGCCCGCAGTCTGTCTAGGGCCCGGGCCAGGCCCCATCCCCCTGCGATCACCCTCCCTAGGGCCACAGGAGGCTCACGGGTACCTGGTCTACATCCAGTGACATCTCTTACCTGGGTTGGGGCTGGGAGTGTTGAACAGGATGTCCCGTGGATGACTGCCACCTCCGGGAAGGGCCCCCTATGGGGAGGGGCTCCCCACTTCCCGGCGTGGCTCCACACCCTTCCCCTTGACCTTGGGCTCGGCCATGTGATTTTTCATGTTGTGAGATATAGGGACTGGGCTGCAGTGGGGGCGTGAAGTGTGCTCTTGGCTTCCCTGTGACCCTCCTGGAAAGAGAGCTGTCTGGGCAGCTGCTCAGGCCCAGAACAAAGGTCCAATCTGTGGTGGCCTGGAGGGCAGAGCCCCAGTTCCTTCAGACCCATGAGCATGGTGGCGGGCATTTGCCCTGGCTCTACAGAGATCCCTCCTGGAGCCCCATGGAGGGTGGCAGCAGACCTCATCCTCCCCCCACCCCATTCAGTGGAGAGTTGTCCTGAGGGTGCAGACTCCCTGCCCTCCGAGCTGGACCTAGGAGTCCTGTGTGACACTGCATGGTGGCAAGATGCTCCTGCCGTCTGACCTGGGGGTGGGAGGCCCAGCAGCAGAGGACACGGGAGGAGCCTAACCTGGCCTCTGTCCACGGCACCCCTCTCCTCCTCGAAGCCGCTGGCCCACCCGCCTTTTCAATGTAACCAATGTGCCAGGCGCCAGCCAGCAGGGAGGACGGTGTGGGGACTCAGCTGGCCCGGGAGGGGCGTGGGTGGTGGGAAGGTGGCCCACGGGCCGGGCCGGGCGGTGATGTCCTGCTGCCTGCTGGCTGGCTGGGCGCATGAAGCTGCAGGTGCCCAGTGGCCAGTGTGGCGAGGGGTGTCCACCGAGCCCGCCTCCTTGGCTCCTCCGGGGTTTCTGTCCTCTGATGGATGTAGCGCTTAAGGGAGAGCTGCAGACACTTCCCCCCGCCCCTGTCTGTCCTTCATCTTCAGACCGTGTTTACTTCTTTCCTGAACTGAACTCTCCTGCAGTAACTCTCTACTCGTCTTTCTATCTCACATTGCAGTGTCCTTGTTCTAAAGTTCCTTTCCATCCTAAGACGTACAAAATAGTTGGACTTCCCCTAGCATAAAGCGAGCTGTGAAGCAGGAGAGGAGAACAGGTCTGAGTTTGATCTCATGTTTCCCTTATTCATCCTCCAAGGGATCGGCTGAACCTCCGCCTTCACCTCCCACCCCGCCCTGAGCTCTGGATCCAGAGGCCCTGGAAGCTGCCCATGCCCCCAACCCCCCTTTGGTGGACGAAGCCTGGGGAGCAGGGTGCAGCCTGGGGGGCGAGCCCAGAGAGGAGACTCTCCACCCCCCCCGCACCCCAGGAAAGTCCGGATCTTCCTGAGAGCCGAGGCTGAAGCTGTCCGCAGGGTGGAGGGTGTGGCCTCACTTGCACCTGAGCCGTGGGCCAGCTCCCCGGGGAGGGAAGTTCACTGCCTGGTGCCTGTGCCCAGGGGCTGAGAGCCAGCTCCATCTGCCAGCCCACCAGCTGCCCCTGCCGTCACCGCAGGCCCCAGACAGCATGCCGCCCCTGCTGGGGGGCACACACAGGTAAGCTGGGGGTGTTGGCAGCACAGACACAAAACATGTCTTGAATTCCTAGGTGGTCTGAGGACCTGGCAGAAGTTATTCTGTGTCTTTAAAAAGGAAGTCGCTAGATCTGGGGCTTTTTTTCTCTTTTGATACCCCAGACTCACTGGCTGGGGCTTCATTTCGGACTGTGAGTGACCCCTCCTGGGTCCTGGGGCTCTGAGGGGATATGGGGCTCAAGCTCAGGGGACAACAGTTCGGTGTCTGGGCTTGAGGCCTGGGCAGGCGGCGGCTAGGAGTCTGGGACCTCCAGGCCTTTGGTCCCCGGACCATGGCCAGGCCCCTATGTTTGCAGCATGGGTCTTCCCGGCTTCGGGGGTGTCCCTGCCTGAGCCCCTGACCCTTCCGGCCAGTTCCCCGCATGTGTGTTAGGGTGCTCGTTGGGGGCTCCAGGGACTTAGAGCGAGTACCCTCTAGGGTGTGGGTGCCTGGCCCTGCTGGCTCTGAGTCATAAGCGCTGTTTTCTCTTGTAGACATAGAAGGAGTTGGATTTTTTGACGCAGTTTAGGTGTGGAGGGGAGGTGGGTGTGCCTGGAAATGCTTTGCATTTTCCTTCTCTATCTCATCCCACATGCTCTGGGGAGAAGTCAGTGCCTCTGGGTGCCTCCCTGTGGGCCCTGGGCTTGAGCACGACCAACCTCTCTGAAGACATGACTTTCATCCGCTGGTGAGGACAGGGGGTCCCCTAGGAGCTGGCCGAGGGGGGAAGGTCCAGGTGTCCCTCTTCCGTGGAGGTGAATGGGGTCACCGTGCTTGTAAGGGGGAGATGTGAAGGCTTGGGAAGGATCTCTTGGCTAGCTAGAGGCCAAGCCCGGGCCCCACTGGCTGCCCAGGCCTCTGGTGACATGGAAGGAGAGGGAACCCCAGGGGGAGACCCAGGAAGCAGGCTGCCTGGTGGGGCAGCACGATGGTGTGTCTTAGTCCTACCGAAGGTGACCATGCTGACACAGGGTTGGTGCCGCAGGTGCTCTGTGTGTCCCAGGCTCCCTGGTTTGGCTTGAAGCCCCAGAAGGAAGGGGCCCCCTGGGTCACTGTGGCCACATTCACTTACTGTTCCCACACCCCGAGAGGCACGGACTGTCCAGAACTTCTTGTTTATTTTCCTTGAATTATGCAAATGTTTGGAGGCTCTTCCCACGCAGGCCAGTGTGCTTGGCTGGTTGATAGGTGGGCTCAGCCATGGCCCTGAGGACAGGGGGACAGTCCGAGACGGGCCCTGGGTGGTTCGAGGAGCTGCCTAGAGCAGAGACGAGACCTCCCCCTCTCAGAGAGTTCCGGGATCGTGATGTACGAAGGCACAAACCGTTCCCAGCTGCCCCAAGGTTCGGGACAAGCCCAGACGTGGTTGGCACCCCCAGCAGACTCCTGTTGCTGCTGGGGACCCCAGCCCCAGGTGATGGAGTCTCTGGATGGCAGAACGGAAACCCCAAAGTACTGAGTCCTGGCCCTGAATGTGTCATGGGGGGCCCTCTGAAAACCTGTGTGTCTGGGGACCAGGGAGCCCCTGGAGTGCTGAGCCCTGAGGAGTCCTGCCCATAGGGCCAGTGTGTCCCCATGTGTGACCCCTTGGGAGGCATGTGACCCATGGGTCCAGTTCTAAGAGTAGTGGGGGGCTGCGCAGGGGGCTCTGGGGAAAGTCTGCTGGTGCCTGGCTGTGGGGGCCCCAAATGGGCTGGACAGGGTGTGCGTGGAGGCCAGAGGGAACCAGGCCTGGGGCTGATGGCAGGCCCCAGGGTGCTGCCCCAGTTGTGGTCCGGTGAGGTCACCATGCTCCTGGGAAAAGCCTGGCTTCTGCCTGAAAGCTGTCCTACAACCCCACCACAGCGAGAGTGCTGGCCCATCCGTGGGCAGCCCCGACTGAGCGGCGGAGAGGTGTCCGCTGAGCCGGCTGGCTGGGACCCCGGGGAGGCTGGGCCATCAGTGCGGGTCTCCTGGAGGCTCCTGCTGGGGGAGGGGGCGTGCTGTGTGGGTCTGGGGACGGTGGATAGAGGAAAGAACCATCTGGAAGACACCCTAGGGCGGAGCTCCTGCTGCACTCAGGAGCAGTCAGTACCACGCCTTCTGGAAGGCACTGTGTTTGGCATCTGACCACAGCTTGGAGATGTGGCCATCCTGATCTTGGTGGCTGGTACCCTGTGGGGCTCCTCTCTTCTCAGCAGGAGCAGGGTGGGAGGAGCACGGAGGGCTGAAGACCATGAGGTCGTGTTGTCCCCACTCCTGGCCCCAGAAGAGGCTTGGCTCACAGCCTGCTGGCCTCTCAGAACCATGGACTCCTCTGTGAAGGACACATGGGAAGTGCTTTGCAAGTTGTGTTCTATGTTCCCAGCATTATGGCCCACTGGTGCCTGCTGGGGTGGCGCGCCCAGGTAGGGGGAGGCCACCACCGCTGGCCCTCCAGACTCAAGCCTGGTGGCCGCTGCAGTGGTCCTGAGGGTGGGGCCTTCACAGTGCGCTAGTGGACGCAGTGTGAGGTGTCCAGCCCCAGAGGCCACAGTCCACGGGGTCTTCCAGAGGGACCTGGTGCCGCCTCTCCCCTGCAGGCACCCTGGGAGCTCGGTCGGGGGTGGGTGGGACCAGGAGACCCTGCCTGCCCCTCCCCCACCTGCTCCTGTCAGGTGGAGACCGGCTTGCTCCTACTGGTGGGGGGTGGG
Organism: Martes martes; assembly: GCF_963455335.1. Lineage (NCBI taxonomy): Eukaryota > Metazoa > Chordata > Mammalia > Carnivora > Mustelidae > Martes > Martes martes. The sequence continues at coordinate 149,525,770 of NC_137890.1, read as the reverse complement.
CGCTGCCAAGGGCCCCCCAAGGCAGTGGGTCCCCTGGGTATGCGGGGCCAGGGGAGGGGCCGGCTACGTGGACCCCGCGCCCACAGTGGCAGCAAGTGTGCAGGCTTCAGCAGACTTATTGAGGGGGCTGCTGTCGATGAGGAGGGGAGGTGCAGGCCAGGTCGAGGGGCTCTGATGGGAGGGCCTGGCTCTGAGGGGGTGTCCTCCTGGCTGGCCTGGTGGGCTGTGGGCTCATGGAGCTGCTCAGCTTGTTGTGGGAGGCTCAGGCTGACAAGGGCCTCAGAGACCAGGCTGTTTGCCCAAGTTGCTGGCCTGGGGCCTTGGGGTGCAGCGTCCTTCTCAGTGTGGAAGGGACAGGGCATGGAATCCCCTGGGAGTCATGCCCTCACACGGGGGCTCAGCTGACAGCCTGATCGCCACACCCCCCCCACCCCCGCCCAGCAGGATGCACATTTTCCCAGGCTGTAAGACCGGCAAGAATCTACTCAGCTCTTTAGAACTGTACACATATCTCAAGGGTACAGATGGTGAATTCACAATTACAAGTCTTCAAAGTCCACACTGGGACAAAAGGAAGGGGGTCCCTTTCCTTTCTGCCCCAAGGCGGATTACAATTGTTTTTCAAACATTAGTGTTTGTCCTTGCTCAAGTGAGAGCTGGCTGGGACAAGCTGGGAGGTGGGAGGGCAGGCGGGTGGTGTGGCTCTGTGTGGTGGTTGCTCATCCCCCCTCCCCAGGCAGGGTGAGGGAAGCCAGGGCAGCCGAGCAGGGGCAGGGCCAGGGCCAGGCCAGGCTCACCCACCCAGGAACCACCACCCCAGCTCTGGCCAGAGTGGAGGGAAGGAGGGTCTGAGCCTGCCCCTTAGAGCGGATAGCGTCTCCCACCACCTGGGGTGGGTGCAGGGAAGAGGCTGTACCAGGACTTATGGGGCTCCCAGGAAAAGTGGGGACGGGCCAGAGAGGCTGGGAGAGACCACAGCCTGCACATTCCCCACACAGACCAGGACTCCTGGGCCTGGGGCAGCCCTCCCAGTGGACGGGGGCTCCCCAGACTAAGCACGATGGGGGCAGAAGCAGGATGGCACCTGCTGTGGGATAGCGGAGTGACAGTGTTCTCACAGTGACAGTAAACTGTGTTCTCACAGTTCTCACAATGGGAGGACTGCTGCCCAGGACACAATTCAGTCTGTGTGTCAGTGTGAAGACAAGTGTCACAGCACAGCCCTCAACCTTTCCACAGCTGATGCTCTCAGGCATTTTCTGGTCTGGTCTGTCTACTCCATGTTTATTTTAATCTGTTCTGTTTATTCTTTTCTATTCTGTCATATATTTTATTCTGTATCTGTTCTAACCCATCCTATCCATTCCATTCTATCCTATTCTTTTTTGTTTAAAGTAGGCTTCATGCCCAGTATAGAGCCTAATGTGGGGCTTAAACTCATGACCCTGAAACCAAGACCTGAGCTGAAATCAAGAGTCAGATAGATGCTTAACCAACTGAGCTACCCAGGCGCCTCCTATCCTATCCCATCCACCCACCCCATCCCACCCCATCCCTTTCCACTGTATTTTATGTCTATTCTACTCTATTCTCTAACAGTGCTAGCTCCATGGCCCTGCCCCGAGGGGGTGACCCACTGAATTGACTACCCAGCAAATGGGTGCTGCTCACAGCTAGGCCAGCAACAGCCTGAGCTGTTGAGCACGATGCAGGGGTGTTTGGGAAAAGTCCGGAGAGATGCAAGAACCAGCCAGGGGAAATGATGCCATGCCCTTTCTTGGGGTCCTGCCTGGCATATCCCTAGGTGCTGTGTTCAGCTGGTGGTTGTGGGGTTGGAAGGCCCTGGATGGCCTCGCTCACTAGTTCCTGGCTGGGCCACCTCAAAGCTCCAGGTGGTCTTTCTCTTCTGGAAGTACTGCAGCCCCCTTGGGGGGCCATCTCTGGGGGTGTTTTCGGGGAGCAGAAGCAAGATTTTTAAGGGTCCCCCAGAAACCTCCCAGCATCACGTTGGCATGTTCTGTTGGTCAAAGCATGGCCATCATTCCTGACTCAGGTGTGGGGCCATGGGCTTCAACAGTCTGGGTGGGAGGGAGTCAGCGGGAGGTGGGTGGAGGGACAGGCATCTGTGGCTGTGTCTCTGCTCTGTCACATCCAGCAGACAGTGACGATGTGGCCTTCTTTTCTTTCTCTAGAAGGAGCCCCTGGGTGGAGGGTGGCCCACATTCCCCTCTGTTCTTTGTGAGATGTTGAGTTTGGATGTCTGATACCCCATCCCTGTTCCTTTTTGATTTGGCTTTTGTATGGATGGCTCTGTGCTCCCGACTCCCTGGTCTGTGGCCTCCATCCACCTGGCACTGACAGAGTCTTCAGCCCTGGGAGCTGTCCCCCAGCCTCGGGGAGACCTTGGGCAGCTCGGCTGGCCTCACACTGATCCATCTTGGGGGGGCACTGGAGGCCAGCTCCTCACTGCTGGTTCTCGGGCTGCTGAGCTGGGGAGGGGGCCTGCGGGGCCTGGTCTCCTGATGGGACAGCATTTCAGGCCAAGTGTTTGGCCATGGGGAGGGAGCCCTGAGGAACGGTCAGTACTGTCCTCGGTCCCCACTAATTCCAGTCTCCCACTGCACCTGCTCCCCTTGGCTTGTCCTTGTGCTCTGCAGTGCATTGGGGCTCGATGAGGACCATGTGAAGAATGAATGGTGGAGGTAGGGGCTTTATCTGACAACTCTGGACCCTACACACGAGCTCTGGGTTAGGGCCCAGGTGCGCTGAGGAAGAATGTGTTCTAAGAAAGTCCATGCTTGTGTCTGGAGGCCCAGAGGACAGACAAGACAGAGGGCTTTGTAACAACCATTGTGTGTGTGTGGGGTGCAGAGGGGACAGTCCACTCTGCTTTCCTCAGGCTGTGGGGCCACCGAGAGGGAAGAGAGACAGGGTGGCTGGGGAGGTGGTTGTGGATTTTGTGGGGCTGACTTGTCAGCTCTGAGATAAGGCTCAGTATTGTTTTTCTAGATTTTGGCTAAAACTGGTTGGCCACTGAATGACTGGCAGATACTGGGTTCTGTGTCTACAGTCCCTCTGAGGCGGATGTCTGTCTGTCTTTCAGGAACTGGTCAGATAGATTGACATGTGTGAGAGAGAGATCCTGGATATAAAAATCCCATTTCCATAAAACCCTTGTGAGTCTCCCACATAGTAAACAAGCTCAGTGAAACCAGAAGTTCCTGGAGCTGGAGTGGGGATGTCTTAACCCTGTTTGTGATTTGTGACTTTAGCTCTTTGACTGGTTCTTACCCAGACACGGGAGAACTCTCCCAAGTGATCTGAGGGCAGACCCACCTGGAGTGCTCCCCTGGGGCTCAGGGGCTCCCCGCCCCTGCCCCTCAGCTACTCATCTGGGGCTCAGGGACCTGGGGGCCTTGAGCTCTCCCTGTGCCCCACCGGCACCGGACCAGAGCCGCATCTGGTGGACAGCCTTGGCTCTCAGTCCTCTGTGGCAGGGGTTCCGTTTTCACAGGCTGGGACACCGCGGCCCCTCTGGCAAAGCCTGACCGAGAGCCTGCTGGCCCCCTGACCACTGCTGGGAAGCAGCCTCGCAAACATTCCTGAGGCGGGCAGCAGGCGCACAGCCTGGACGTGGGGCCTGGAGCGCCCTCCCCGGTGATTCCAGATGCAGGAGGTCTGAGACCCTTTGGAAGGTGTTCACTGAGCATGCAGGCCGACCACCAAAGGAAAGGCAGCTTGGCAGACACCCTTGGAAGCAATGTCACGTGGTAATCATTTCCAGCTGTATTTATTTATTACCACAATTGTTAGCTTTCAGGTTTTTTTGGTAGCTGATCTCTTTAAGAATATTTTTAAATTTATTTTTTATTGTTTTAGACAGTTTTATTGACGCAATTCACATATCAGACAATGCCCCCATTTAAAACTGCACGTGCACTGGGCTCTCATGCTGACCGCGCGTCTGTGGGATGCTCTGTGTGCAGGGCACATACAGGCCACGGAGGGGCTCGGTCCCCATCAAGCCGCTTGGCAGAACATACCACCCACCTGCGGGCCGGGCCGCAGCCCGGACGCCTGGCGACCTGGCCCCCCGGCAGCTCCAGAACCCAGGACCCTGCGGGCCCCGTGAGTGTTGGACCAGAGGGCCTTTTGGCGAAAGAGGAGCCTCTCTTTAGAAACCAACGGATTTCTCTGAGGACCGTTTGTTCTCATCGTACAGCTGGAAGAACAGAGACAAATTCCTGTTGCCTCAAGGCCAGAGGGGCGATTGTAAATGTCAATGCAGGAACCTGTAACAGATGGGCAGCATGTGCCAGAGTTTTCCTAGTCTATGCTGCAGGGGCCAGGGGACACGTGGTGTTGGAAGAGGGAATTGTCCGCGGCGGGATAGTGCGGTGTTGGAGGGAGCTGGCGGGGCTGCAGACCAGCTGGCACTGGAATGGTCCTGTCCAGGCTGTGAACCTCTGTGGCCTCCTTGGCACTCAGGTTCCCAGGGCAGGAGGAGGGGAAGGGCTCGGCGGAAACGGCCGGACTAGTGCAAGAGCCCGTGACCATGTGACCCCGTGACCAGGGCGTGGCCTTCCGAAGGACAGCCCTGTGGGGTTCGGGAAAGCTTATCCCTTCTCACTGGCTGTAGGTGCCCGGGCCCCCTGAGAATCACGCACGTCCAGCTGGGGCCCCGCTCCCGTCTGGCAGTGGGCTCTCCTTCTGCCTTTGTGGACAAGGGACGGAAGATGCCGAGACGCGGCCTCGCTTTGGTTTCGTGTGAGCACTGTGGGTAGAGAGATGAGTAAGGATGGGAGACCCCAGTTCTGCCATCTCCCGTGACTTGAAGACCATGCTATGCGGGAAAGGGGACGAGATGCTGTAAGAAGTTTCCTTCAAAGAGCTGCGGGCTTGGGGTTTTAGCTGAAACTGGAGCTGGACACGCCCATGTGAGCTCATGAGGGATTCTGCCTCTGTTGCCCGACAGGGCCCCAAAACTACCACCTTCTCTGAGCTGCCCCCAGAGGACGGTCCCTGAAGACCATTCCTGCCAGTAGGACACCAGGCTCCTTAGAGATGCGGCTGGCTCCGGGCCTGGGCCGGGAGGAGCCCAAGACAAGTCCAGATGGCAGGGATGCCAAATCAGGGCCGCCAGAACTCTGGGACAAGACCGTGATGCATGGTAAATAGGTGGCGTGACCGGAAGTGACGCCATACCGTGAAACAGGTGGTTTTCTCCTCTAATGGCAAGTGCCCAGAAACGGAAGCTGGAGAAATCTCTCCTTTCCAGCGGCAACGAGAGCCAGCAAGCCAGGATGTGTGCTTCGGGAGCCCGTGGAGACGTGGAGACAGCCAGGCCGGGTGCAGAGCTCCCAGGTCGGCCATTGACTAAGGAGGGCACAGTGCTTCCCGTGGGATGACAACATTGTAGCAAAGTCCCTGTCTCCTCGTCACCAACACCCCCTCATCTCCCTCCCTGGGCTTCTGGGGTGCCCCAATTTTCACCCGCTCCACCACGGCTCTGCTCTGACCTGACCTGGCCCTCTCTCTGGGACACGTCGTGGCTCTGGACCATGGCCATGTCCTCCACCTGGAGTCCTGGCGCTGCTCCACGTGGAAGGACGCTGGTGCTGTCTCCTTCTGTCCCCAGCTGGGCCGCAGTGAAGGCTGCCCAGGCGGGGACAGTGGGGACTGTGGGGGGACACAGCTCTGGGCCACAGGGCTCCTTACTGCTGCCTGGTGGGGGCCTCAGGCCAGGCATGTGGCTTCTCTCTGCCCAGGGGCCGACAGCCACCGGTGGGGACTTCACAGCATAGAGCAGGTGGGGTGCTGAGGTTGGGGAGCCGTGGTGACTACGGGATCAATCCCAGGATGCAACCTCCCTGGGCAAGTGTGCTGTGCATTTTAACTGAGGGGTCCAAAGAGGTGGTACCGATCAGGACACCAGTGACAGTGAGGGACAGCCTTGGGCTCTTGTTGAAATGTGGCCCATGTGGCATGAATTCTGATTGATGGGGTGAGGTGGAAATCCAACATAATCCTTTTCTGGAGTTGGCCAGCTGAGCTCACGCCATCTGCCGTGCCTCCCTCTGCCCCGTGCCCAGAAAGCCACCTCACTCCCCGCACGCCCCTGGCTCCTTCCATCCTGCACAAACCCCAAAGAGCTCCAGAGACTGATTTTCTGGGCCTTGTGGTATAGACTGGGCACTCTTGCTCATTATCGCTTAGAATTTCCCTGGCTGTTACTATATGATTTCCTTCCATTTGAACTTTAAAACTGACTTTCTAGTTAAAGATTCTCCTTTGGGAATTATGTTAAACTTCAAAGTGTTTTGTATTTTATCTATTTTTTAAAGTAGGCTTCACACCCAGTGTGGGGCTCGAACTCACAACCCCGAGAGTTAAGAGTCACATGCTCTACCAAGCCAGCCAGATGCCCCACTTTTTTTATTATTAAACTTAAAGAGCCCCCTCCTTTTTTCTAAAAGATTTTGTTTATTTGAGAGAGCACAGAGGAGGGCCAGAGTGAGAAGCAGACTCCCTACCAAGCAGGGAGCCCAATGTGGGGGCTCAATCCCAGGACCCAGGGACCATGACCTGAGCCGAAGTCAGATGCTTAACTGACTGGGCAACCCAGGTGCCCCTAAACTTTGAGATTTGCAGAAATCAGTCATCTCCTTTCCCCCAGGATGGAGGGGTGCTGGCCGTAGCTGTGCAGGGGTGAGCCCTCCTTGCTTCGGACTCAGGGCCAGAGGGCTGTGACCGGGCCAGCCATGCCCTCCTCTCCACTTCCCTGGTTGGCACGTGGACACACCTTTTGCCACTGAGCAGTCAGCCCATACCAATCTACCTTCGTGTCATGGGAAGGCTGAGGGGTGTCCTACTAGGCCCAAGTCTGGTCTCCCTGCTGCTCCACTGTTGCCCTGATGGAGGTGCCCAGCTCTTGCCCCATTCTTCTAGGCCAGGTTCTCAGTCCTACTTCCCCTTGGTTGGAATGCTTTCCCCATCTGGTTGTCACACTCCTATGCACCCTGTAAAGCCCTATGTAAAAACGCCTGTCCAAGCAGGAAGCTCCTCCATGTGTCCTGTCCAGATGCTAAGCTCTGGAGTCCAGGTGTGGGATCCAATCCCCTCATGACCTACAACTTGACCTCCTAAAGGCCCCTCCAGAGTCCCCTCGGCCCCACTTCCTCTGCTCAGAGGCCTTAGTACCAATTGGTCCTCTGTGTGGCTGGAGCCCATGAGACAGTCTGCCCTTGCCAGGCACAGCCTGTTGGGGAGACTCAGGCCCCGGATTAGGCTCCTGGAGAGACCCCTCTGTCCTTTTCCCTCTTCAAACACAGGGAAGTCTGGAACTCACCCTCTGACTGCAGATCCTGTCCAAGGAGAGGCTAGGAGTCTACTCCGTGGTGTCTGTGTCCGTGGGAAGCAGGTGGGAGGGGACAGTGTCTGGAGAAGGCTGTGAAAACTTGGAACCACCTGGGAAGGACAGCTGTGGAACCTTCTTGGGTGTGTCTGCAGACAGGGGCCCGGCAGCCGCCTGTCCTGGAGGTAGGGGTCGGGGCTGGGTGGCTCCAACTGGGTCACCCTTCTCAGAGCTCAGAATCCAAGCCCTGTGTCATCCCCGGTGAAGGCAGGTCTCTGTAGGTGCTTCCTCTCTCCAAGAAGTCCGGACGCAGAAGGAATCTAGTCAACAGTCCACTAAACCATATAGGTCACTTGTCGGATGGCTGGGCCACGTGCAGGGGTGTGGCAGGGCCGTGGGCTCCGAAGAGGCTGCAGCCCCTCCTGGTGGCATTCTGACCCCGGCAGAAGAGACCCCTCCCTCTCCCCAGCTGAGCTCACATCTGCATGAGGGCAGGGTTCTGGTGAGCTGGGTGGGGCGATGCTGTCCGCTGTGGAGTGAGGAGGTCCACGTGGTTCTCTCGAGCAGCCATGTTGCAGGTCAGCTTGCTAGAAATCACGGCGGAAGATACCTCGATGCAGATGGACGTTTCCAGCGCTGAAGGGCTGGAATCAGTAACAGGCAGCAATGTAATGGGCACTTAATCTATCACATGCCGGGAAAATAACCGGAGACGTAGACCACCCGCGGAGACGCGGACTGCCCGAGGCCCCGAAGACGGGGTTTTCCCAGTGGGCTGCCGTGTGCCCGTGGTATGCTGCAGCCAGCCGTGCCCAGTGCCGTCGTGCTCATGAATCCTGTCTGAAGAGCCTGGCATCTGGAAGGTGCCAGCCATCCCAGTGTTGGGATGAACAGAGGCCTGACTGCTGGGAAGCCCTGGGCTGTGAGGGGCCCCAGCTGCTGGCCTGGCCACGTGGGTCCCAGGCCACCAGCCAGGCCACGTCTGGGGCAGCCACTTGTATTTCTTTCATAGACATGTTTGCCTCTGTGAGCAGGCCCAGCTTGGGCCCCGGCTGCCCCCCAGCATTCCCATAGATTTATAGAAACGGAGCTATATAGACACTCACCACCTTCTCCCTGGCCCCCCGCCACACAGTTGTAAACACTTGGCAAATGCTTTCTGAGCTCCCCCTTGCAGCTGGAGGTGACCATGTGAACGAATTTTGGCAAACAGGATGGAAGTGGAGGCTCTCTAGGAGCTTCTAGATGGCTTTTTGGCTCTTTATCATGACTGGCCCTGTCCCTTCTTCCTTCTCCCTTCTTGCTGATGTGATGTCTGGAGCTTGGCAGCCATCTTGTGACCATGGCAACAAACCTGGAAAAAGAGACATGTCAACATCCTCAGTGTGGTGGGGCTGAGTCTGCCAGAACCAGCAGCCTCCCCTCTCCAGACTTCTAGATTGATGAGGAAAATCCACCACTGTTTTCTGATTCTTGGGACCAAGGAGCTAAGTGATGTGGCATTTTCATGCCGACATGAAAATGTGTGCCACAGCAATTCCTTGAGCGCTGACTCCTTTTCCAGCCACTGACTGGTAGCTCCGCTTATGGGTCTCAGGACATTTTGTTCCAAAAGATTTGCTCCCACAACTTCCAAACGTGTCCCAAATTGCTAAGTCTGCAGCAGGAGGAGGGAATGTGTGCTTGGCTTCATTTATTCGCTCAGCAAATGTGACTTATACATGCTGTTGCTCTTCCAGGGACCAAGGGGGCTTACTCATTCATGGGCACTACAGACTATACTCAGACAGAAGCATACATGACCCTTGCAGGTAGCAGTGAGGCTGGAGGGAGAAACAGTGAGGGTAGTGAGAGCTCCTGCAGGAGGGTTGGGGAGGTCACTGGGGAAGGTGAGGATGGAGCAGAGACCAGTGGAGCTGGGGGTGAGGCATGCAGCAGCTAAATCCTCGGCATGCACAAAGGCCCTGAAGCCAGATGTGTGAGGACTAGAGGAAGGGGGTGGCTGGAGGGAGGAACAACCTGGAGAGTTGGCCTGGAGAGTTATTTTTATTTATTTAATTTTTTTCAAGATTTTAAAAGATTATTTATTTAATTTTTATTTTTGTTTTTAAGATTTTATTTATTTGACAGAGAGAGACAGTAAGTACAGGAACACAAGCAGGGGGAGTGGGAGAGGGAAAGCATGCATCCCTTATGCATCCCTTATGGCAAGTTCGCTTGCGGTCCAGTGCTTCCTCGGTGCCCTGCCCTAGCGGGAACACCTAGCAGGAGTGGGGTGGGATGGGGTGGGGTGGGAGGGTGCTGCTGCAGCTCCTTTGTCCCGGGGATGGCAGGACAAGGGGGGGTCCCCACCTGACTCTGTGGGGCTCCCCTTGCCCCAGTCCTGTCTCTTCTCTGATCTGGTTGCAGCATCTCCCCTGGGTGACAGGGACGGGGAGGGACCCATGCCTCCAGCCCACCTGCTAAGCGCCTGGTATGCAAGCAGACCCTCCAAAGGGCCTCTCTCTCCTGGGTCCCCTCCCCTCCTCCAGGGGTAGAATTACAGGATGTCCCACCTCTCAGCCTCTCCCCTGATGTGCCCCGGGGGTGCGTGAGCTCATGAGTCTCTGTCAGGCCATAGTCTCCCAGGGAACCCTGCTCAGGGCCTATCAGCTGGCTCCTCTCCATCCTCTGCCCTCCAGCTTCTCCTAGCTTTGGAGCCGCTGTGGAGCTGCTGCCAATGCAGCTGGGGGCGGGAGGGGGGTAGAGTCTGATGATTCAGCCCCTTCCTGGGTCTCCCCCACCCCAGGGCCCCCCGGGGATGGGTGCGGGTACATTCTCTATAGGAATGGATTCACAGTGATGGGCAGTGGGGGGGGAATGGGGGGGCAGAGATTGTGCCGGCCCCTCCCCGCTCCTGACTGAGGGCTGAAGGGCTTCCTTTGCCCCACAGGTGCTTCCAGGCTGTCCTCCTCCTGGCTCTGACTATGCTCCTGCTGGCTGGCATCCTGCACATGGACGTGGGGCTGCTCATACCGTGAGTTCTGCGCGGTGTGCCCGCCCCTGGGGCAGGGCCTGTGACCCCGGCCTGCCCACCTCCGGGTCACACTCTGCATTGGCTAGTGATCATGCAGTTCATGCCTCCACACGGGGCCTCAGCTTCCTCCTGTCTATGAGAGGAGGGGTGGGCCCTTCCCTTTAGGGATCCACAGCCTTCTGGATCCCTCCAGGGTCTCCTGTGGGCAGCAAGCTTGCCTCTGGGCAAGGCACCTCTGGGCAAGGCTCAGGGAGGATGGGAGTGGGCCAGGGGTGGATGTGTCTTGGGCGGAGTGGCTGTGTGCAGAGGGTGACAAGGTACTAGGAGGCAGGGCTAGGGTCCAGGGTGGGCCTGGGGAGGTCAGGTCCCCTGCTCCCCTGCCTGCTTGGGGTTCGTCCTCTGTGAGGCCCAGGGTCTGCAGGGATGTTCACGCAGGCCCTGTGCTTCAGCCAGGCCGCTGAGAGGTCCTGTGGCTCCAGGCCTCCTCTCTGGTTGGATCTCCCCAGGGGGCACCAAAGCTCCTTGGGTCTCTCTCTTGTTCCTTCCATTGTCCCCAGGGCTGGCACATGCCTGCATATCCTGTCCCCCACTATCAAGGGTTATTCTTTTTTTTTTTTTTTTAAAGATTTTATTTATTTATTTGACAGGCAGAGATCACAAGTAGGCAGAGAGGCAGGCAGAGAGAGAGGAAGGGAAGCAGGCTCTCTACTGAGCTGAGAGCCCGATGCGGGGCTCAATCCCAGGACCCTGGGATCATGACCCGAGCCGAAGGCAGAGGCCTTAACCCACTGAGCCACCCAGGCGCCCCTCAAGGGTTATTCTTACTGGGGCAGAAGGGGTGCCCACCGCTGCAGGCTGGAGGCACAGCGGGCTGGGTGCCATCATGGGACGATGAGAGTGGGAACCGGTATCCCCTTCAGCCCTGCAGTCAGGCTGGCCGGTCCCTGTGTGACATGTCAGCCAAGAAACGCTGGGTGTGGGGTCCAGGCCACAGGGCCAAAGCCATGCTGGATGCCCTGGGGACCAGACAGGAGCTTGGGAGCCAGAGAGGGGGCGCCAGGGTCCCGGGGGCCCGGTTGGGAGTCTCTTGGTGAGTGGAAGGAAGCACAGTTGGGGGCACAGGGTCTGGGTATCATTGGCAGGACAAGTGTGGGGCAGGGGATCTTGGACTGGGGAGAGGTTGGTGACAGAAGATGGTTCGGGGGTTGCGCTGGGTGGGGGGTCCACGGACCCTCCCTGGTTGACAGTGGCCATGCTCTCCTCCCAGCCTGCTCCGGGGTCAGGCCGAGGGGCCGCCCATCGTCAATGTCATGTTCCTCAAGACGCACAAGACGGCCAGCAGCACTGTGCTCAACATCCTTTTCCGCTTCGCTGAGACGCACAACTTGTCTGTGGCCCTGCCCGCAGGCTCCAGCTTCCACCTGGGCTACCCCTGGCTCTTCCTGGCGCGCTACGTGGAGGGCTCAGAACCCCAAGGCCCGCAGCAGCGTTTCAACATCATGGGCAACCACCTGAGGTTCAACCTGCCTGAGGTGTGGGGTGTGGGCAGGAGGGGTGGAAGTGGAAGGACCGGCCTGGACCGGTCCCAGGCTCCCCGTGGGGTTGTACCTTCGAGGTGTGACCCTGGGGGGTGATTGTGCCTGAGACACCAGAGGGATGAAGGCTGTGGATGTGTGTACCTGCAGACCTTGCCAGAGCCTCACCTGGGGGCAGTGGTGGCTGGCCAGGCTCCATGCTCTCTCCCCCGCAGACCGTTGGCTGTCATTGTTCTCGGAATCAAGTGCCCTCACGGCCTGCCGCCCTCTCTTTTGCTTCCCAAACTCCTCTACCTCTTCCTACTCAGGACCTTTGCCCAGGGTCCATTTTTGAGGGGACACTCTTCACATCTCCTTCTCTGGGTCATTTGCATCTCAGTGTAGAGGTCACTTCCTTGGTGGGGGGTTTCCCCTGACTGGCCTTCCAAAGGCGCAGGGGGAGCAGGGGCTGGGGGCGCTGGGGAAGGGCAGGGCCCACTTCAGATGCTTCAGGATCCTTCCTGGCAGCGGTGGAGGGTGTGCTGTGGGAGGGGACGTCTGCGTGCTGGGCTGCTGCAAGGAGCCTGAGAGTCACCAGCCCTTTCTGCCGGGTCTCCACACAGGTGCAGAAAGTCATGCCCAACAACACTTTCTACTTTTCCATCATCAGAAACCCCGTCTTCCAGCTGGAATCCGCCTTCACCTACTACAAAGACTACGTCCCTGCGTTCAGGGATGTGGAGAGCCTGGATGCCTTCCTGGCCTCCCCGTGGACCTACTACAACCAGAGCGCGGGCTTGCCCAACGCCTTTGCCAGGAACAACATGTGGTTCGACCTGGGCTTCGACAACGACGCGCGCGCCGACGACCAGGGCTACGTGCGCGCGCGCCTGGCCGACGTGGAACGGCAATTCCAGCTGGTGCTCATCGCCGAGCACTTCGACGAGTCCATGGTGATGCTGCGGCGTGCGCTGCGCTGGCGGCTGGACGACGTGGTGGCCTTCCGGCTCAACTCGCGGAGCGCGCGCAGCGTGGCCCCCCTGACGGCTGTGGGCAGGGCGCGAGCGCAGCGCTGGTGCGCCCTGGACTGGCAGCTCTACCAGCACTTCAACCGCAGCTTCTGGGCCCGCGCGCACGCCGAGCTGGGCCCGCGGCTGCTGCGCTCCGAGGTGGCGCGGCTGCGGGCGCGGCGGCGGGAGCTCAGGGACCGGTGTCTGCAGGACGGCTCGGCCAAGAACCAGTCGCAGATCGCCGACCCCCAGCTGCGCCCCTTCCAGTCGGGCCAGGCCGACATCCTGGGCTACAACCTCAGGCAGGGCCTGGATGAGCAGACACAGAAGATGTGTGAGAGGATGGTCACTCCCGAGCTTCAGTATATGGCCCACTTGTACGCCCTGCAGTTCCCGGAAAAGAAACCCAAACGCCTCCCCTTCCTGGAGTAGGGGGGCAGCGCCAGGGACAGGGCACGAGTCCCAGCCCTTCTCCTGTCATCCCTGGGAGACCAGGGTACCGACTGGTGAGGAGGGGGACTCCTGGGGCAGCCGTGCGTCGGGGTGAAGATCCCACTGAAAGCACCCACTTGGGATCCATCCTCTTGGAGGCGCCACTGCTGTGAGGGTCCCACTTTGGGACCTGAGGGTTTGAACCTGGTTAACAGGTAGAAAAACTTACAAGGTAGGAAAGTGAATGACACTAAATTACAAGTTGACATACTGCCCCTCGAAAGGACACACGTGGGCACATCGACCATCACAGGAACTCAAGTGCAGGGGGTCAGGAGAAGCTTGGGCAGCAGGTCTGGGAGTCCTTGAAGGAGCCCCGGCAGCTCCCCAAATCTGCTGGCTGTGGGACATGGGGCTGGTCACAGAGAGGGTTGTGCGATGCCCACAGGGAGCCCTGGGAAGCTGGCACGAGGCAGCAAGGATCTGGAATGTTCAGCTTCCCATCTGTGGCTGGATGAGGCATCTTTGCAAGTAAAGAATGGCTTTAGGTTGAGAAAAGTTGAAACTGCTTATGAGACAAATGGTTTAGCCAGAGCTCAAGGTGAGGATTAGGGCCACAGCCCCCTCTCCGGATGGCCCCCTTGGAATGTGGGGTGTCTGACCTGCTGGAGGAGCTCCTGCGGTTCATAGCACACTCCGTTGTCCTGGAGGGCACCTTGGATGCAGTCCCATGCTCCCATGGCTGACGGCATTAGGAGAGCCTCCTTGGAGGGCAGCATCCAGGCACCCGTTTGTCAATTGTCGTGAGGGACGGAGGGCCCCTATCTCGAAGGATGTGATCCTGGGTGCCTGGGGGCCCGGAGGTTAGAGTGGGGTGCACACCAGTGCTGTAGACCCTGCGTCCTGAGGAAAGTGGGGGGTCTGGGGCACTCACGGAACAGAACTGCTCTTACATGTGAAGCCTAGAGGCTCAGCTGGCCCATCTGCCTGGCACCCGGTCCATCTTCCTTCCTCATAAGGTCCTCGGGCCTGACGATCCCAGGAGCTTGGCCGGGGCACCTGAGGAGGGGCTCCCTGTATGGGCATGGCTGCCCTTCTTGGGGATCTACCTGTCAAGGAACCTGCTAGCAATCAGAAGAGACAGCTCCCTGGGACACCAGTTTCGTGGAGGGAAATTTAAAAAGAATGAATTTTCAGTGAGATTAGAGGACATATTGCCGAGATTTTGAAAGTAAAAGAGGATATTGGAAACTGAAAACTTGACTTTCAAAGCACCACACTGAGACAGAAAAGAACAGAACGGGCAGGGCGGAGTCAGGGGCGGTGGGGACACCATCCCGAGGATCGTCGTCCTCCACCCAGAGGAGATCGTGGAGGGCTGTCCTGAGGGACAGCGGAGAAAGCAATCAGATGCAGAAGAGCCATTAGGCGGATAATGGAGAACCTGAAGGAGGGTCAGGGTTATCAGTAAGAAGCTACAGCCAAAGAGAGAAATGAAAATATGACCCTGGTTGGAAGGAAGTATCCAGTCAAATGTGGTGCCCTGAGCATCAGGCGGGCCCCCCGAGCCACAGAGCCCTTTGCATGGGTCAGCCCGGCCAGCCTGCCAGTGTGGGGTAAGGGAGATAGGTGGCTGCTTCTGTCCCTGCCGCCCCAGAAGGGGGTCTGTTCTCAGTGGCACGCGGATCGGGACCACAAAGTTCCAGTAGAAATCCAAGGGTGTTTGCTTTTGCCTTCATGACTGGAGGAAACATAAATCAGTTCTGTCTCTTTGGAAGGAATTTCGGGGTTATTTATTCAAAGTGAAGTGTGTGTGGATTAGAAGAGACAGCTTGGAAAACAGCCGGCAAGGGAGCTCCGTCCAGAAGGGAGGTTTCGAATGCTGAAGTTGTTTGCAGCTGCTAAATGATAGCGTTGGGAGCACAGGGTCTGCAGAAACTCCCCTTGGTGCCTTGGTGATGCTGGAGTGGGGAGGGTGTGTGATGGCCCCAGGGGATGGAGGACGCCCAGGAGCCAGACCTTCCTTCTGATTTTTCAAGAGAAGCTAGAAATACAGATTTCTAAGTGAAATCTCTATATTTAAAAAGGTTGGTGTCTCATTAGAACATTAAGGGGGTGGAGAGGATGGAGGAGTAGGGTTAGAGATACAAACTTTCAGTTTAGGAAGGCAGAAATAAGGATGGCGGACAGGGGAGAGGATGCAGCCCATCACTGTGCAGTGGTCTGCTGTGCGGACGATGGTGACCACTGGCTGAGGCGAGCCTTTTTGTCACACACCTACCTGTCGGATCTCTGTGTTCTGACCTGAAACTCACAGAATGTCCTGTGTCAACTATACTCCCAACAGAAAACAAACCTCATAGATCTCTTATCCTGTTTATGGAGGAAAGGTGATAGTAATATATGAAACACAGCTAGCTCTGACATCAGTAGACAGGGAAGATTACTAATACTTAAAATTTTTTTCACCATATTGTTGAAAGCCTCTATGAATAAAAGTTTTTCAAATGATAAGTTATTTATTAAGCATTCTTTGGTGTTGTTAAAATGAAAAAACAAACACACCCAAACCTCAAATCCCCAAGTAGAGGGAACGAGGCCTGTGTTTGGGCTGCCTCCTTCCAGGGCCCCAGTGGGCACCCTGCTTCGACAGCCCAGCTGGACACGGGGGCTTCACATAGGTGGTGTGGGGGCATGGGGGCTCAGCAGGGGGCCCAGCACCAGACCCAGACGTGGGGGACAGGGGAAGGGGGATGGATTCAGAGAGGCCCTGAGAGATGGGGAGATGGTACTTGATGTGGAAGCATTAGGGTCTGGAGTGAACAGCTAAGAAAGAATCCTTGAGATGTCTTTGGTGCCAAAAGGTGGTTTTATTAAAGCACGGGGACGGGATCCATGGGCGGGAAGAGTTGCTCCAGGGTTCTAAGGAGGGGCCCATTATATATACTATAAAGTTGGGAGGGGATTAGGGAGAGTGTAAGCCTCCCAGGTATTTTGGCAACAAGGTTTCCAGGATCCTGAGGGAGCTAACTATTGCTGGGAAATGTCATTTATTACTGTTTAGTAAAAACTCAGTCATGAGACCCTCCAGATGTAATCAGTGGGTCATATGCGTGGGGGTGATGGCCAACATGTATCTTGTGGGGTAGTGATGAAGTTTCCAAAGGAATTTCTATAGTTAAAGTAGACTCACAGGATCCTGGGGGTCAGGCTACGATTGCCTGTGCCATTAGGAAGGTGTCCACATGGAGGCAGCCGAGCTCCCAGGGGAAGGTCACTCTGCCCGTTTCAAGGACTTGTCAATGGGCTGTAGGTAGTGAAGAAATTTAATTTATCTTTTGCCCTTGTTTCCCACATCAGTGCTGACCCCTTCTCCCAGTCTCCCCTTTTCCTTCAGTGGCAGAGATCCCTGGGCTTTCCTCTGTCCCCTCCCCAGCTCCCCCGAGGACCTGAAGACACGGCAAGTTTGTCATCTCCCCGTGGACAGCATAGGATGTCTTCATTTTCCCAGAGCCCTGTTTTCCCTTTGAAGTCCTATCATAACCGAGTGGACCTGAGTTCCCTCCTCGGTGAGTCACACGTGGAAACTGCACCAGGTAAGCTGTCGCACAAAGGAAACTTCATTTGCTCCAAGTAAGGAGATCCCGGGGAATATGTTCCAAAGCCATGACTCCCTGAGCAAGGGTGGATGGAGTCCTCGTGTTTAGGGTTAGGATGAATCCTCAGAAAGAGGAGCCTTGTCTCTGTATGCAGAGGTGGGCACAAGGTCACGCGTGCGCCTCAAGGAAAGACTAGTGCTCCTCCTTTGGCAGAGGTCTTAGTGTCATAATGAGGTCGGGGTATCAGTCGGCCACTCCACAGTCCATGTGCACAGGCGTGAGTCCTTGAGTCGGGGGCTGAGCTCCCACTGTCCCGGGTGGTCCAGGCAGTTGTTATTACCCAGGGTGGGGGGGAGCGGCAGGCGGGGAGCAGTTTTAGCATCCCTCATGGGATGCTTTACCTGTGGGGTTTTGGCCTGAGTTAGAGATCAGCTGGAAAGAAGAGCTTCAGGAAAAACGTGGGATGAAGGTTAGTGGGTACAAGCAGGTGGGCAGTAAATGTCAGGTCTTGGGGTCTATTGTGTGGGGTCCTGCTGTGTGGGTGGGGCCCAGGGAACCCCTGAGGGGGATGGTCCTCTTCACTGATCGGGCTGGGATGCTGAGGCTCCCCGGAGGCGCTGGCCTGGGCAGTGGTCACCAGGCTGTGGTCACTGGTGAGAGCCGGCAGGAGCACTGACAAGGTGGCTGGTGCTAGGAAGGGGGTGCGGTGCTACCCCACCCCCAGGCTGCGCTGGCCGCCTAGCACGGACATAGGCCAGAGCTGAGAGAGAGCCAAAGGGGCTGGCATCCAGGCTTTGGTGGGAAGGTCGTGGAACCTCACCAGGAGGCTGATGGCTCACTGGGGTTTTTGTGGGAGGCTGTCTCTGGAGGAGGCTTGGGGACAGGGAGATCTGTGTGCCCCTTGCTACAGGCTGCCCCAGCACAGCCTTGTGGGATGGTGAGCCCCCAGATCCAAGCACCGCAGGGTGGACAGAGGAGCCCTGTGTGGCCCTGGTTGGGCCCTCCCCAGTGTGGCCCGGCACGAACCCTCTCCTCACTGCACTAAAGCCACACAGTGTGAGGGTGGGGGGTCCGGAACCTGGGTCCTGATGCAACCCTGGGACCCCGCCAGCTCCAGCTTCAGCCCACACAGCCGGCCAGCCCTTGTCTCCACCCTGTTCCCTGGCTTGGAGAAACAGGCACTCCTGCCGTTGCCCCACAGCTGTTCTGCTGCCTCTCTGTGGTGCCTGGTGAGTTCCCTCCCCGCTCACCTGAACCCCAGCCCCTGAGGGCCAGAAATGGGCTCCTCCGTCTTCCTGGCTGCCCTTCCTTGGGCCGAGGGCAGGGTCCGTGCATGGAGGGCTGACCGGCCAGATGCTCTTCACGGATGCCCCCCCTGGGATCACTGCCTGGTCCAAGCGGCAGCGGTGCCCAAGGGCCCAGGGATTGATTGAGAGGCTGGGAGAGGTACACTGGGCTGGGGCTCAGAGCTGGGGGCCTGACCCGGCCTGCGGAAGCTGACGGGTGTGTGGGCCCTGCTCCACGAGGCCCGAGCTTTGCAACTGAGTCCTGGCCCCTCACCTGGCACAGGTCACTCAGGTCAGACTTGAGACCCTTCCCGAAGTGACAGACCTGGGCGGCCCCTCTGCCCAACTTGTATGCAAGGCCCTTTGCTCTTCATACGCGTGCTTTTAAGTGCCCTGCGGCAGGCTGGGATCCTGCCGGAGGACAGGGACTGTGCTCCTCTGGGGGTGTGGGTGGGGACCTGGGCTGTCCAGAAGGCTGCAGGGAGGAGCCCCGACAGGATGTTGGGACACAGCCGTCCTATCCTGGTCAAGCCAAACCCCTGGACCCTAACGATTTGGCCAAACTGGGCCAGCTGCCCACGAGGCTCTGCTCTGCCTCTTAGATTGAGAGGTTCTCTCTGGGACTTTGGGGCTCTGCAGAGACCTGGGGCCTAGGCAAGGACGGCGTGGGATGCCCTCATCCTGCTTGGGCAGGCAGCAGAGTGAGCAGCGGGTCTGGGCAGCCTCGCAGTCCAGGTGGTCTCCGGCCCAGTGGAGGAAGCCAAGTGCAGAGAATGTGCCCTTGTGTCCATTCAGCCTGGAGGGACACGTGCCACTGACACCTGCTTCCTGCTGGGGCACAATTGCCCTTTGGAGGCAGAGTGGGCGTGGGGCCCAAGGGCTTCCAGACACAGGAAGTTGCTCTCACAGCCCCCGAGGCCTGAGGTTGGCAGGGGGCCTGCTGGGCTCAGCGGGCGGTGGGGCAGGCTACGGCGCTGCCCATGAGAGCCTTTCAGGAGCAGGTGGCCTTGGGCAGAGGTGGACTGAGGTGAGGTATCTGTGTTTTGGGGCCGTCGGCTGAGCCAGCCAGCACGCCCTTCCGTGTGTCTGAGCGAGGCCACTCTTGTTTAGGGTGTTCTTCCTGTCATGGGTCAGCCCCTCTCCGTCCCTTCTCCTCAGACGTGCCCGGGCCGTGCCCTGTGTGCAGCGGCTTGACCCTCTGAGAGTGGTGCTCCCAAGTGGGATATGGGGTGTTGTGCTCTCCCCCTTTTCCCACTCTCTCCTCCCCTTGGCGTGGAGCGCTGACCAGCGTCTGGCCACAGGCTCTGGCTGCTCCAAGTCCGGCTCTGCCTGCTGGCCCCAGACCCCGAAGGTGTTCCCTCACTCACGTCCCTGTCGGGGGCTGGGCCAGCCCACGGCTGCCTTTGTGCAAATCAGAGTAAGAGACCCCCCTCTGGGAGATCGCAGACCCCTGGTGCACCCCAGATATACCCCCTCGTGACCTCCCTTGGGAGCACACTCCTGGGAGGGAGGCTGCCCTTGGTCATTCCCCCGCACCCTTACAGGAGCCCCAACTTGTGGTAAGGGGGGCCGGGTGACCGGCCAAGGTCGGGGAACAGGGCGGTGCAGGGCGCCGGACACAGGGGCAGGAGCAGTTGGGAACAGGACTGCAGCGGGGACAGCCCTCTTTGTCCTTGCTGAGTCCCTCCCGGGGTCCTTCCAGCCAGGATCTGCCTGGTGCCTGGAATGTGGCCTCCTCTCTGCCCTTCTCCCCTCCCCTCTTAGCCTTTGCTCCAGGAAGCCCCCAGGCTCAGCACAATCTCCCCAGCCTGGCTTCCCACCTCTGTGAGCAGCCGCTTGCTGGCCTCAGATACTGTGGGTGCGGATCTTCCTCCTGTCACTGTGGGGAGCAGCTTCTTTCTAAGGGTACCCCCAGTGCAGGCTGGAGCTGGCTGGGCCCCCTTTCTGCCAGGAGGGGGTGGGGTAGGACAGCAGGGGGGTGACCTCTTTGGCCTCCTCAGGGTCCTGCTCACTGCTCCTCCAGCCTGCATGGCCTCTAACCCCCTTGAGGCCCATGTGGGAGCCATTTGGGGCACCCTGCGGGTGGGGTGGCTCTGCTGGATCTCCCATGAATCCCAGCTTGGCTCAGGAGCCCAAGGAGCAGGGTCGCTGGTCCCCTGCACCTGCAGACGTCCTGCTCGGACTTGGACTTCAGGCCCCTTCTCAGCAGGACACCCACTGGCACCCCCCACAGCCTTCAGCAGGCCACTCCCCCCGCCCCGCCCCCATCCATCCTGGCCACTCCTGAGAATCCCAGAGCCCCCCAGGTCTGAGAAGGGTGGGGGCAGCAGCTGGGGCGCCTTCTCCAAGAAGCCTGTGTCTGAGTGTGTGGAATGCAAGCGTCTTTCTGTCTCCCAGGGCCGTGTATGGTGAATGCGCGTGCATCTGTGTCTGCCTCTGTTCAGTGCCTAAGTCTCTCCTTGTTTCATTTTCTGTGTATCTGGTGTGTCTGTTTGTGTCTCCTCTGCTGCCTGTGGTTGAGGGACCCCTATTTGGGGAAACTGAACCCCGGCTTGTGCCCCACAGAGCATGGGGGCCCCACGTGTCCCCGAGCGGACTGTGCTCTTCCAGCGCGAGAGGAGCGGCCTGACGTACCGCGTGCCCGCGCTGCTGTCTGTGCCGCCTGTGCCCACCCTGCTGGCCTTTGCGGAGCAGCGGCTCAGCCCTGATGATGCCCACGCCCACCGCCTGGTGCAGAGAAGTGGCACACTGGCCGGGGGCTCCGTGCGGGTGAGTGGTGGGCACCTAAGGCGGGCAGGACTCGGGCAGGGCACCGCCCGGCGCACAGGTAAACTGAGGCCGCCCGCCCTCCCTTCCTCCCTCCCTCCGCCGGGCAGTGGGGCGCCGTGCGCGTGCTGGCGACGGCGGCCTTGGAGGAGCACCGGTCCATGAACCCCTGCCCGGTGCATGACGCCCACACGGCTACCATCTTCCTCTTCTTCATCGCGGTGCGGGGCCGCACTCCTGAAGCCACGCAGATCGCCACCGGCAGGAATGCCGCTCGCCTCTGCTGCGTGACCAGCCGGGATGCGGGGCGCAGCTGGGGTGCGGCCAGGGACCTCACGGAGGAGGCGGTGGGCGGCGCAGAGCAGGGTAGGTGGGGTGTGGGTAGGGGGCTGTGATGTTCACGGGGCGGTGGGGAGCAGGGTGGGATGCACGGGGGAGGGGCGTGGCCCACACCTGGGCTTGTCTGCACTGGGAGGGGGCCTGCAGAGTGGCGGGCAGGGTCTCATGGGGAGGTGTCTGCATAGCGGTCTGGGGGTGTCCACACTGGGTTGGGGGTCCACATGATGGGGGACAGGGGAAGGGTCCGGCTACAGGTCAAGGGGCTACCTACAACGGCTCCCAACCTAAGGACCACTCCCACCGTTTCCTGGGGCTGCCACCCCCTCCCCTGAACCCCTCAGTCCTGGAGATGGGTGCTGGTCACCCCCCTGGGCCTGGAGAGTAGGCTCATCTAACTGAGACTGTCTCTGTCTGAACGCTGAGGTCCCTCCCTCCTCCCAACTCCGCTGCTGCCTCATCTTCTTTACTGCTTGCCCTCTGCCTTCTAACCCGGGGGTGTCCAGCCTAGGGTCCAGGTCTGTGCAGGTGGCCTGACCCTAAAGCTTTTCCTCCACTCCTTCTGCCCCTTCCTTAAAGGCCTGACCACCAACTGCCCTCTGAGGCCACCCCAACCCTGGCATGGGGACACTGACCTAGGGGTCACCCTGACCCTTGTAGGTGGGATCTAAGCTGAGAGGTGTGGCAGGCTCTGAGGCTTGCACAGGACACACAGAGCTGGTCTAGAGAGCGATCTTCTCCCGTGGACCCTATTCCATGGGATTCAGGCCCAGGGCTCGACCCCACCCTGAAGGTCTGCATAGCCCCTGCCCTTGGCTGCCCCTCTGTCTGGACAGCACTGTTGGTGGCTGTCCATCCACACTCCGGGACTGGCTACCTGCTCACAAGCTGAGAACTTAGCCAAGTAGTCTGCCCGGGCTCCTGGCTCCTACTGATGCTAGAGAGAGGCTTGTCTGGCCCCCGACGATCTGGAGCGGCTAGCAGGAGTGGAGGGCGGGGGCACGGTCGGTGGGGGCTTCCTCATGAGCCGTCCCTTAATCCGAGGCACTGGCTGCAGATCCTCCCCAGCTCCCCGGGGTGGGTGGCGGTGCCAGGCTGCGGCCACAGCCGTCTCCTGGCTGGGATGGCCAGCAGCCCCTCTCCTCCACAGACTGGGCCACATTTGCTGTCGGCCCAGGCCACGGCATCCAGCTGCGCTCCGGCCGCCTCCTGGTGCCAGCCTACACCTACCGCGTGGACCGGAGGGAATGCTTCGGCAGGATCTGCAGGACCAGCCCCCATGCCTTCACCTTCTACAGCGATGACCACGGTCGTACCTGGCATCGTGGAGGCCTTGTGCCCAACCTTCGCTCGGGCGAGTGCCAGCTGGCTGCACTGGATGGTGGACAGGCGGGCGGCCTCCTCTACTGCAATGCCCGGAGTCCCCTGGGCAGCCGCGTGCAGGCACTCAGTACAGATGATGGGGCCTCCTTCCTGCCCGGGGAGCTCGTGCCAGCACTGGCTGAGACCGCCTGGGGCTGCCAAGGCAGCATCCTGGGCTTCCCTGGCCCGCTCCACTCTCTAAGGGTTGAGAGATGGTCGGCAGGTGCCAGGAACCACCCCCAGTTCCCACACCTCTGTCCCGGAGTCCGGCAACCCTCAGATGAGGGTATTACAGAGGTCCAAGAGGACCAAGGGCTCAGCGGGATGGAGGGATGTAGGGCCAGCCCTCAGGAGCCTGGCCTGGGGTCTGGGCTCAGTGGGACCAGGGGTGCCTGGGCCCCAAGACTCCCTTGGCTCCCTGCTACCCTGTCTCAGAGCCCCACCTGGCTCCTGTATTCCCACCCGGTGGGACGCAGGGCTCGGCTCCACATGGGAATCCATTTGAGCCGGTCCCCCCTGGACCCCCACAGCTGGACGGAGCCCTGGGTGATCTACGAGGGCCCCAGTGGCTATTCTGACCTGGCCTCCATCGGTCCCACCCTCAAGGGAGCCCTGACCTTTGCTTGTCTGTATGAGAGTGGGGCCAGGGTCTCCTACGAGGAGATCTCCTTCTGCATGTTCTCCCTTGCTGAGGTCCTGCAGAATGTGCCGGCAGGCCCCAAACCTCGCAGCCACGGGGGTAAGCCTCGGGAGCGCTGCCGGCCTTCCTGATGGGCCCTCTGGCCAGACCCATTTCTATGTCCCTAACACTGTGCTTTGAAATATGACGCAAAAGCAGACAGACCTAGAGGAGAAAATAGAGCCATAGTTGTAGTGGAAAATTTTAGACACATGTCTCAGTAACCGATAGAGCAAATGGACAAAATCAGTGAGGATACAAAAGATGTGGTCAGGCTGCTGGGCAGACCTTACTAAATGGACACACAGAGAACCCAGCAGGAGATAACTGCGTTCAAATACACCTGTTTACACCTGTTCAAATACAACCAGGTGTAAAAACTGACATCATGCTGGGTCATGAATTCAAGTCCCTACAAGACTTTGAAGGATTGACAATTACAGTGAAATTGAGCTAGAAATAAATGCGAATGGAAATTTAAAATCTTCCTTGTGAAGATTTCTGAAAATTGAGAAACACGATACTGAATTGCTCCTGGTCCAAAGAAGCAGGTCTGGTGAAAGTGAGGAAAGAGTCTGAAATGTGAACACTGCACGCACTGTGCGAGAGGGGCTGAAGCGGGGGCCGCCTCCGCCCCACCGTAGCGGAGGCAGGAAACTGAATCCAAGGGGGAGGACAAGGAAGAGAACAGTCATGAGCAAACCTAGAGGGATAGCAAAAATCATACGGTAGAGGGAATAAAGAGAGCCAAAGCCGGGTTTTTAGAAAACTGATAAAGCTGATAAAGCTGATAAAGCTGTTGAGACTGGTGATGGAAAAATGAGAGAACCGTGAATAAGCTGCATCAGGAATGGGAGAGGGTGTGCGGGGCTCCTCCAGATGTTCAAAGATTTCAAGAAGATATTAGGAGCCTTTTTATGCCAATACACTTAAAAATTTAGACAAGATGCACAATTCCTGGAAAAATACAACTTATTAAAGAAGAAATAGAAAATCGGAAAAACCCTACTAAAGACCCCGAATCCCTCACTGAAAGTCTGCACACTAGGAGAGGAGAGCTTTGGGTGGCCCAGCTTCCCCGGGAATTCTGCCAGGAGTCTCAGGACCATCAGTGCTGGTTTACTCTGTAGTTTCCTGTGCGGGAAAGCTGTCACGCCAGTCTTCCAAAGTGGTGGCACCATCTGTAGATCTTTTTGGTGAGTGTCTGTTTAGAGCTTTGCCTCTTTTTCAGTTGAGCTGTTTGTCTTCTCACTGTTGAGTTTAAGAGTTGTTTGTATGTTTTGGCAACTGAGAGTATGGAAAAATGCTCCATATCCTGTGTCAGGGAAGGTCCTGCTGCTCGCTTAGCAGAATGGGCAGGATCTGGAGCGCTGCCAGCACCACCTGCTGGCGAGGGTGGGGACGGCAGGACATGGGCAGAGGGTGGGACGGGGTAGCCACCAGGAACAGTTTGGCGGTTTCTTACCAACAACCACCTCTTATCATAGGATGCGGCAGTTGTGGTCATTGGTGCTTATCCAGATGAGCTGGAAACTCATGTCCACACAGAAACCTGCACGTGCGTGTGCATAGTGACTTCATTCGTCATTGCCGGACCTTGAAAGAAATCCGGGTGTCCTTTGGAAGATGAGCGGACAAGCTGTGGTCCGTTCAGACAGAGAAGACATGGAGAACCCTGAACTGTGTACCACTGAGTGGAAGGTTACGTGCCCTGTGACCCCATATGAGAAGAGACGGGTGGTTGCCAGAGTTTGTGGGGAGGAGGGATGAACAGGTGGGGTGTAGAGGACTCCTAGGGATGTGGGATGATGCTATGTGATGCTCTCATGGTGGGGACGTGTCACTGTGCATTTGTCCAAACCTCAGGGTGTGTGACACCGAGATGGAGCCCTCAGTGAGCCATGACTTCGGTTGATAATTCTGTATCGCCGTTGGAATCATCAGTTACAACATTGTACCCCATTAACAGGAGACGTGACCCCAGGGGATATTGTATGTCCAGCGTGACCTTGGATTCCTCACTGACGGTGGCCAGCTCTTGGCTCCAGCTCTGTAGACCAGGAAAGGGTAGCCCAGGTCTTGGGAGGGGTCGTCCTCCTGGGCAGAGGGGCTCCAAGTGCGGGGTTCAGGTGGGCCTTGGCTGTGGGGGCGACCACATGCCTTATGCTCTGGGTTCCCTGCCTCGGGCCTCATTTGAAAAGCCCAGGCTCACCCCCGCCCTGTGTTCCTGCTGCCACCACCCGTGAGATGCGCGGGGCTGGCAGGGAGGGACCTGCCGGGCGGGCGTGGGTGGGGGTGGGAGAGATGCCCTAGCCTGGGCCGTTGACACATGGGGCTAGGGCAGGGCAGGGGACGGAAAAAGTGAGTGGAGGCGGGCTGCAGAGGCCGCGTTCCGGGAAGGTGAGCAGCAAAGTGCTGACTGTGCCTGGTCTCATCAGAGCCTCGCTGCTGCCAGTGGGTGGTCCGGCCGGTGGCTTGGCGAGGCCACCGCTTCCTGCCCTCTCTGCTGTGTGTGTTTTGTCTTTTTTTTTTTTTTTTTTTTTTAGATTATGAACTCATTTGTTTAAAAACATATTCAAAATGTGTTAATTCGATTTTTACTTTTAATTTTGTTATTTTTTTATGCTCAAAGTGTTCCCTGGTCTTTTGATGGGACGCCAACTCGGTTCCTTTCAGGGGCAGCAAGTTGCCCATGCCCCACACTGACCAGCATGGGCCGAGGTCCCAGGGACCCTCTTCACTCAGAGCCTGTGTTGGGCCCTCCTGCTCCAGCCACCTGCCCTGGGGCCTCCCGGGCACCTGGCTCACCCCTGGATGGTATTTCACAGGCGGGATTCGTGGGTCAAACGGCAAATGCTTGGCTCCCGCCTGGCTAGTGTCAGTTCTCCAGTGTGGATATCCCGCCTGCCACACTCCCGGTGCTTCAGGGGCCTCCGTCCCTGAATCCTCATCGGTGATGTGGACGATGGTTCAGTGTTGCCTGCAGACAGTCTCCCTGTAATCTGCATTTTCCTTATGAGTGAATGGAACAGCTTTTGTTGCTGAAGGGATGTGTACATACATATACGTGGAGTGCACGTATGTATAGTGTTTGTGGTTTGTGTGGTACATGTGCATCTGAGTACACACATGTTTGTGTACATATGCATATGTGCACACATGCGTGCCCATGCGTATGGTTGTGTTGTACAAGTGTGCACATGTATGTGTGCTCATGCATGTGTATGTGTATGTGTGCATACATTTGTGCATGCATGTGCACGTGCATGAGTGTACACATGTACACGTGCATGTGCGCGTAGCTGGGAAGTGCCTCATCATAGCTTCTCTTCACTTTCCCACTGTCCCTTTGACCTCGCCCTTTCCGTGTTTTAGAAGATGCTTATCTAATTGGAGTATTAACCTTTTTTGTAATATTATCAATACTTTCCCTTAGTTTGCTTTGACACTTCTCTTTGCCACATTAAAGCATTTTCCCTAATTTGTAGAATGGAATGTCTCCATTTTCTCTTTCATGACGCTGTGAATTCTAGCCAGTGTCAGGAAGGTCTTCTGCTCCAGTGTGAGGAGCTCACCCCTGCCTTCCAGTCTCAGGGTTTCTGTTTTACACCTACATTTGGGATGTGTGCAAGTGCATGGCAGGGAGAGGGAGTTTGCCTGATACTTTTTCTTCACGCTATAAACACCACTTACTACTGCCTCTGTCTTTGTCCCCTAATGGCCGTCCTCTGGTGTGTGTGCCACTGTCCGTCACTAGTTGCAGGTCTGATAAGGCTGCTATCTTTCACTTTCTTTTCTCGGTTTCCTTGGCTCTTACCTGCTTGTGTTTCTCCGTATGAACTTCTCAGTTGCAGAGATGTGGGCTTCTATTGGGACTGTATTACAGCTACAGGTTAATGTGGGGAGAACTGGCCTCTGGACGGTGCCAAGTGTTCCTGCCACAAGGGTGTTCCGCCCTCGCACCTAAGCTGTCCTGTGGGGTCGCACATTTCTCATAAAACCGATGCCTCGGGCATTTGATCTCTGTTGCTGTTTCAGTAGAAGATCTCGGCCACTTTTTCTTCTGACTGCTTATTGTTTGAAAATATGAAAGCCATGTGTTTCTGGGTGTTAGTTTTAAATGTGTGACATTTTCTTACTCCTGTCCTTGTCTTTCCATGGAAGCTACTGGTTTCTTCAGACTCTCAAGCCTGCACAGCCCGCAGACTCCCCAGCAGTGTCCCTCCATGTGTGACTCCGCCTGGCATCCTCAGAGCAAGGCGGCCTCCTTGCCTTGTCCTGGGCGAGGTGCATATATGTCCTGCGCGGCACTGGCCAGGACCCCAGCGCAGTAGGACAGGACCCCTGTGCGGCAAGCCAGGGTGTGCGCACAGAGGACCTGGGGGGAGCTTTGTGCACGGCCCCTGAGGGTTTGGACAGAGCGCACTGGGAAGGGGCGAGGTTGGGATGAGAACTGAGGTCCCCTCACAGTGGGGCTGTATCTTCTTCCGGAGGATGGACAGACACTCCTTCGAGAGTGGGAAGAGCTCTTTCTCCACTGATGCTGCACCCTCTCTCCCCCTGTGCAGCCCACCTGCATGCCCAGTGCCCAGGGCCCTGATGCTGCCTGGGAGGGACTCTCAGGTCGGGGGGAGCCGTGCCAGGCTAAGGCAGTCTGGGGACAGGCTTCCTGGGGGGTGATGCCCCATGGCACCCTGAACTATAGGGATCTCACCCTGCGGAGGCTGTGGGGCATGCACGTGGGGGGAGCAGAGATGAGAGGCCTTGGGAGGGGGTCTCTGGGACAGTGAAGATGAGGGCCTGGGGAGGGCTGGCTGGGTCCTCCATCTTTGGGCAGAAACTCACCCCCCTCCCCTCCCACCACAAGAGCAGGAGAGAATTTGGGCTTTTCTTAGAGCTTTTGTCATTATTTAATTATAATATAATAGAATAGGGTGAGGGGCTCTGAAGTGTTTGTGGAATGCAAGACAGGACATGTGCTCCCGAGTCTCTGACACCCAGGCAGCCACGGACCCGGACTGCCCCACAGCAGACCTGCCTGCTGGGTGAGGCCCCTTTAAATAGCACCGTGCGTGGTCACCAATGGGGAGGGCGACTCCCTCCCGGGGGATGGTCCCCCAGGACTGGCCTCTGAGGGGGTGATTCAAGCTCTGCCTGTTCTTCTCCTTGCTAGCCACCCACCTTGGGGCTGTTTGGTGGGTGGGGCCGTGCCCCGGGGTGGCCCATGGGCTCCCACTCTGCCTTGCCAGGAGCTCCCTCCCAGGCCTGGAGGAGCACAAGGTCCCCACCCCTACCTGGGCCCCTCCCGGTGCACGAGGGGGCACGTCACCGGGCCACTCCAAGACAGGGTCTCCAACCAGGGTCCCTGTGCTCCTGTGTCCCGGCAGCAGGCTCCCCTGGGAGATGGTGGGGGGCCACAGAGATTCAGGCAGCCTGACCCTCTGGAGGCCACAGCACTAGACCAGCACCGCCCCCCCCCCCCCGGGGGAGGCACTGGTGGGAGGCCCAGTGCAGCAGAACCAGAAAGTGACTGGCTCAGGCAGCTGGGCCTGGAGTCCTGGGTGAGTCTCCTTTCCTGACCACAGCGGGTGACAGGGACACCTCCCGCTCCCAGGTTGTACAAGGGGAGCTGAGCAGGGCTGGCGCAGGCAGGGTTGGTTACCATCACCGGGCTCAGCCTTGGGGCGACCCCCCACCTCCTCTCCACTGCACGCTTCTTCAGGGAAGGCTCCCACCTGGGCTCCCAGTGGAGGGTCTGAGGGATGCAGGCCGCCCGAGGAAGCTGCTGTTCAGAGGGGCCAGGGGCAGGGTCCATGTTCGGGGCTCAGAGGCTGGGGTCCCTGAGGGCTATTGGCTGAGACCCTGCGGCCTGGGGATCCTGGCATGCTGGGGAAGACAATTGTGGCATACTCCGTCTGTTCAGGGGCGCAGGGGGCGGGGGGCTCCGGCGTCTTCTCTCGCCACTGGAAGTCCAGCTCCCCATAGTCTACGGTGAACGCAGGCGCCACACAGGGGCCCTCCTTCTTTGGGGAGAGAAAGAGGGAGTCGTTAGTGGTCTGTAGTGGTGGACAGTCAGGTGCACGCGTGCCCACAAGGGGCCAGGGCAGGGCCTGGGCTCCCAGACCCTTGCTAGTGCCTGGTGTCCCTGTGCTCAGACCCCATGACAAGGCTGGAGACAGGCGTGCTCCTGAGCCTGCGGACCCCGCACCACCCGGGGCCACAAGGGGAAGGAACTCACCAGGGGCTCGTCCTCGCTCCCACAGGCACAGGTACCTACAGAGAAGCGCATCTGGAGTGAGGAGGTCCGGGACACCCCACGCTCCTGCAGGTGGTGGGGCTGGGGGGCTTTGTAGCAGGGCCCTTCCTCCCCAGGGGCTCCTACGAGGGTGACAGACCGTCCTCTCCCCTGCCCGATGGTCTGGCTAACCCCGCCTCCCACGCAAGGACCCCGTGTCCCTGATCATCAAGTGGAGAGCCAGAGGTCCCATGTTGACCGGGATTTGTGCTGGGTGGCGGCCACACAGGCCCACTGGCTTCCAGTTCCCATACTCCTGCCACGGGAACCTGCAATCTCTGGCCACAAACCCCCCACGGGGACACGTGCAGGCACCAGCCCCCAGCGCACAGCGGACGCCTGATCAGCAATGCGGCGGCCAGCCTCTCTCCAACGGAGGCCACATGGCTGCCGGGGGGCTTGTCTGGGACCTCATGGAGCCTCCTGTTCGGCCACATGTTCCCTGGGGTGCCCCCTGGCCCAGGAGACCAGGACCCGGCCTTCGGAGGAGCTGACCCCTGGGCTGGGTCCCCTCTGGGTGCCTCCTTCCAGCTCCAGACACGGTCATCAGAGTGACTGAGTCCAAGCAGTCTAGGACAACCAGGAGGTCAGGATGTGTGCAGAGTGGGAGTGAGCGGGGGTGGCTGGGGGGCTCACAGCAACCACCCTGGTGTCTGTGGTTGTCAAGGGCAGAGCCCAGCGGCTGTGAGAGATCCCTTCAGTGTCCTGTGGGCTGTGGTGTGGCCTGAGGTTTGGGAGGGCCCTGTGTTCCCAGCATAGATGGCTCAGCCTGGGGGCGCTGTTGCTTGCCTTTCTGTGTAAGTTTGGCCACGACCCTCTCCACCCCACTCCCCTCAGACCCCTCCTTAGAGCAGGTGCATGGGAGAGGGGTGACCCCAGAACGTGGGAGTCCCACTTCAGCCCCAGCCCCTCCTTGAGAAGTGCTCACTGTGGGTGGGGAGGGGAGGGGTGGAGGTGGCTGGGGGGAGGATAGTGTGTGGGGGGTCCCAGCTGTAGGAGACTGGGGTAGTGACAGCAGTGGGGCTTGGTGGGGCCTTACCTCGAGTGGCCCTGGGGAAGGCAGTGGCCAGGACCCAGGTCAGCAGCAACAGGAGCAGGACCCCCACCAGCACACCTGTGACGCCAATGACCAACCCCTGTAACTGGCCAGGGAGTCTGGGTGGGGGGCTGGGGCTCTCCGTGGGGGGCTCCAGAATTCTCTCTGGGGGGGCAAAATGAGAGAGACTCACACAGGGGACTTAGTAATGGGGACTCAAGGAGGGGACTCAGGGAGGGGAACACAGGGAGGAGAACTTAGGGAAGGGGACACAGGGAGGGGAACTGAGAGAGGGGCACACAGGGAGGGACTCAAGGAGGGGACTTAGGGAGGGGGAATCAGGGTGGGGGCTCAGGGAGGGACTCAGGGAGGGGAACTGAGAGAGGGGCACACAGGGAGGGACTCAAGGAGGGGACTCAGGGAGGGAGAATCAGGGTGGGGGCTCAGGAAGGGACTCAGGAAGGGGAACTGAGAGAGGGGCACACAGGGAGGGACTCAAGGAGGGGACTCAGGGAGGGGGAATCAGGGTGGGGGCTCAGGGAGGGACTCAGGGAGGGGAACTGAGAGAGCGGCACACAGGGAGGGACTCTGAGAGGGGGACACAGGGAAGGGACTCAGGGAGGAGAACTGAGAGAGGGGCACACAGGGAGGGACTCTGAGAGGGGGACACAGGGAAGGGACTCAGGGAGGAGAACTGAGAGAGGGGCACACAGGGAGGGACTCTGAGAGGGGGACACAGGGAAGGGACACAGGGAGGGGAACTGAGAGAGGGGCACACAGGGAGGGACTCAAGGAGGGGACTCAGGGAGGAGGGCACAGGAAGGGGGCTTAGGGAAGGGACTCAGGGAGGGGGTCGCAGGAGGGAGGCCAGGGTGGGGACTCAGGGCCCTCCCCTCCGCTCTCCATGTCCAGGGGGCTGGCTCCTGGTCTTGCACTAGCCAGTCTTACCCCCGCCCCTGCCCTGCCCACACCTCCGCTGAGCCTGAGCTTTGCTGCATCCTGAGAGGCGCCAGCCACCTGCCGCCCTCCCTCAAGCTGTGCCCTCCCGAAAAGGACAGGGGGTCTGGGGGTGTGTCCCATCCCAGAGCGTTGATGGTTGATGCCGTTTGTTCCTGTGGGCCTGGGTGTGGACAGAGCTGCTCGTGGAGCCGGGGAGGCCCTGGCCACTGCACCCCTCCATCTCGGGCTTGAGGCCTCACCCTTCACGGTGAGCTCCGCACGGGGGCTCTCGTTGATCTGTGTGTTGGGGGGCAGGTAGATGGCCCCGCACAGGTAGGTGCCGCTGTCGTTGGGCCTGGCAGCTGCGATGCTCAGGTGGAAATCCCGGCCGCTGGGCAGCCGTGTGATGTGGAAGCGTCTGTCCGGGCCGGGCTGGACGTGGTCCTCCTGGAAGGCGACCAGCTTGTCTGTCTGGTTGCGGGGGCTCATGCGGTACCAGTTAAGCACAAAGCTCTTGGGGACGCTGGAGAGGCTGCAGGTGAAGGTGGCGTTGTCCCCCTCGTGCACAGTGAGCTGCGCTGGGGAGAAGGTGAGGGGGCTCCAGGGCCTGTCGGGGGAGTCTGTGGGGGAGGACCAGAAGATGGTGAGGGAGGGGCGTGGGGACGGCTGCCCAGATCCTGCCCCCCAACTCCCCCAACTGCAGGGCCTCTGCCTCCAAGCCTTGCAACTTCTTGCACGCCCCCAGGGATGTGGTGCTCACTTCTCACCAGGCAACTCCATGGTGGGGTGGGGTTTGACGGTACTAGGACCCGAGGCCCGGGCTGTGTTCCGGCTCTGACCCCCAGGTCTCCCATTTCTCCCCCAAACAGTGGGGTTTCAGGTCCTCCCCACAGGCCTAAACATCATGTTCCTAGCTCCACCACTCTGGGTCCCTGGCTCATCGGGCTAGCCTGGTCCTGTGTACCCTGAGGGGGGCAGGGGTGGGCCGGGATGCTGGGCGGGCCGGTGGGGGCCTCCCTTGGAAAGCTCAGCATCCGGCAGGCTCAGGGTCCAGCCTTCGGCCCATTGCGGGACAAGCTCAGAGCTGGGACGGGGTCTGCCTTCTGCCTTCTGCCATGACTCTGGGGACTGGAGCTCAGAGCAGCTGGGCCATCACCCCTGATATGGACAGAGATGGAGGCCCCTGATGGTCCTGGACTCTGGCCCACACTCCTCTTGCAAGAACACCTAATTGCCAGGCCCTGGCCCCGGGGATACCCCCACATCCTTGGAGGGGCTCACGCCTCCTTCCACCGGTGCCTGCCTCACCACCACATGCACACATGCCTGCGTGAGTGTGTGTGCCCATCCCCCCCCCCCCGACACTTGGCAGAAGCCCCTCCCATCTGGCCCAGGCCACAGGACAGCAACACCCCACAGAGAGTCAAGGTGACACAGGAACAGGTCAGAGGCTCCCAGGGTCCCAAGGTAGGAGCCACGACCAAGCCCATATGTGCTAAGCCTTCTAGTCTCTGTAGCTGGCTCACCAGGGAGGCTGTGCTGTGATTCCTGATCGACACACGGGGACTAAGGCGCAGATGGAGGATGCGCCAGGCCTCAAGCTGCTCTCTCGGGACCCAGTTCCAGGTCTGCCTCCGGCTGCCCTGACCCTGGCCAGGGGACCTTGCCTGGAAGCCCGGGGTTTCTCCTGGGCCACTGCCATGCTGCTCTAGGCCTTGGCTTCCTCACCAGGGAGGGAATACCCAGACCCAAGACGTGGCCCAGTGAGGTCATTTCCTGGCCCCCCTACACGTCCCACACCCCTCAGCTTCCCAAACACTGCGAAGACAAG
Organism: Martes martes; assembly: GCF_963455335.1. NCBI lineage: Eukaryota > Metazoa > Chordata > Mammalia > Carnivora > Mustelidae > Martes > Martes martes. The sequence goes on along the minus strand of NC_137890.1, from coordinate 149,492,315 downwards.
AGGCCCACTGCTCTGTGGGGCCAGGCATCTGCCCATGGCCCCCAGCCCGGCTTTCCCAGGGGAGACCCCCCCCCACAGGGGACCACGCTAAACCCCTTTACTATTTGTCATTGCGTGTCCCACCCACTCACAGCCGGCCCACCACAGTGGGACCTCCCTGGTGGTCCTGACAGATGTCTTCGTTATCCGTTTATTCGAGAAGCACACACGTTTACAAAGAGAGCATCATGGGGGTAACCAGGCAATCGGGCCGTGGGCGTGCTGAAGTAAGCTGGGGCATCACCGCCTTGGCCCTGGCTGCTGGGTCCGTGGGCCTTCCCATGGAGAGACCATGGGCCTTCCCATGCAGAGATCTCTGCATGTCTCCTGCCCAGCCCCACATGCCCCTGGTCCCACCAGAGACGTGCCTGCGCCTGCCTCCTGACAAATGCCCACCAGGAACCCCCTCCCACTGAGGCCTCCAGACAGACCCCAGCCCTCCCGGGATCTGGGCCTCCGAGAAGTGGCCCTTGGGGTCCCGCAAGGTGCGTGGCATCCCCTCCCCTCCTGCAGAGCCCCCCGACCCTGGCAGGCCTCCCCATGGGCTCTTGAGTGGACTCTGGGTCAGGCCCTCATCTTCCCCACCCCTCACCCAAATTGGTGACCATTTGGGTCATTTGTCTGTTGGTTGGCTCTTTGCAGCATCTCTTGGGGAACCCGAACTTAGCGAGGAGGGCACACTGAGTGGCCCTTAGCCCAGCCTCTGCTCGGTCTCTACGTGGCAGCCTTCTGGTCCTGCTCAGGCTCTGCTGACTCCCAGGTCCCTCCTGGTGGCCCTCGAGACCCCACTCCCTCTGGGCACCATGGCTTCCTTGCTTCTCCTTGGACCCCTCTCCAGGGCACTCCCATCTCTGTGCCTGTTTTACCCCCACCCCTGGGGGTCTCACAGCATGGTCAGCGCCAGGGCCTGGATGCAGCAGCAGCCATGGGTCCGGCCCGAGACAGGTTGGGGTGGCTTTCCCTGTGGGGAGTGTAGAAAGGGGCAGCCCTTCACCTGTAGCTGCCCCAGAGCCCATTCTGACCAGGGAGCACCCACCTCCCCAAAGTCACAAGGTGCATGGCTGTTCAGGTCTCTGACGATTTGGCTGGGTGCAGGCCCATGGGGGGATCCCGGCTGGGTGCTCAGCAGCCTGTCCACAGGGAGAAAGATGAACTCCCTGGAATGGGGGCTCAGGGACACCCGGGAAGAGGGCCGGCGGGAGCACGGGGCTGAGACCTCACTGGGGTGAGAGGGGGGCTCGGTGGGCACTGGGCTCTCTGCTTTCTGGGAGCAGGTGTGACGGCCAGATGGGACAGGGACCCTGTGTACACACACCTCTAAGTCAACCCAAACTTTCCCAGAGGAGCACTGGTAGTAGAGCCTGACTGAGTACGGCTATCCCTACAGTAGGAACACCTGTGAATCTTGTGTTGTTTGGCTTTAAACATTGAAGTGTCATGTATTTATTTCATATTTGATAATAAAATGTTGGTAAGGGGCCCCAGGGCCTTTCTTTGTCTGGGGAGTGGGTCAAGGAGGGACCCGTGTGTGCAGGCGGGGTCAGGCGGGGAGATCTCGGGGTCCGGCCCAGGGTGGTGGGATGGGCTGCGTGGCAGGGGGCACGGCCGCTGCTGTCCTGGAGGTCACAACTTTCTCATCTAGTACCCAGCAGCTGATTTACGCAAGACCCGCCTGTGGTGCTGGAAGAGTCACCCGGTGCACGGTCAGCTCCTACAACCCCCATGAGTCTCTCACTCGGCAGGAGGGGGACAGGGTGCCTTCACCTCCTTGCCGTGGGGTCCCTGAACTTGCCACATGGAGGACCAACACATCCCTGATCTCCCACAGGGGAAGCACCCAGACGACACGCACCTACCCACCCTGCTGGGACCCCTCAGGGGTACATGGGGGTCCACGGCAGGGAAAACAAGCAAGTTTTTGTTGGGGACTACACCAAACTCAAACCCTTTGCACAGCAAAGAAAACCATCAACATGATGGAAAGGCAACCTACAGGACGGGAGGAAATACTTGTAAATCATTTATCTGATGAAGGGTTAATATCCAAAACATGTAAAGAACTCACATAACCCAATAGCAAAAACCCCCAAATAATCAGATTAAAGAATGCACAGAGGACCTGAATAGACAGTTCTCTAAAGGCGTCCATAGGGCCAACAAACACCAGGAAAGACGCTCACCAAACCTCATCGTCAGGGAAATGCAAATGGAAACCACAATGAGATACCACTTCACACCTGTCAGGATGGCTAGACTCAAAAAGACATGAAACAACGAGAAAAAGGCACCCTCGTGCGCTGTTGGTGGGGATGAGAGCTGGTGCAGCCACCACGGAGAACAGCGTGGAGGGTCCTCAGAAAGTTAATAGAGCTGCCCTAGGATCCAGCCACTGTACCACTGAGTATTTACCCAAAGAGAACAAAAACACAAATTAGAAAAAAGCCATGTGCATTGCCATGTGTCCTGCGGCATTATCTACAAGACCCACGTACAGAAGCAGCCCGTGTGTCCGTCCACAGATGAGTGGTTAGGAAGATGTGGTGTGTTCGCACAATGGGACGTCACTCAGCCATAAGAATGAGATCTTGCCATTTGTGACAACATGGGTGGACAAGGAGGGCGTTACGCTAAGTGAAATAAGACAGTCAGGGGCGCCTGGGTGGCTCAGTGGGTTGGAGCCTCTGCCATTGGCTCAGATTGTGATCGCGGGGTCCTGGGATCAAGTCCCCAATCGCATTGGGCTCTCTGCTCAGCAGAGAGCTTCCCTGCCCCCACCCGCCTGCCTTCTGCCTACTTGTGATTTCTGTCAAATAAATAAATAAAATCTTAAAAAAGAAAAAAAAGAAATAAGTCAGTCAGAGAAAGATGAATACTGTGTGATCTCATTTACACTCGGAAACTAAAAAAAAAAAAAAAAAGAAAAAATTAAACAAAAACTTAGCTCCTGGATATAGGGAACAGATTAGTAGTCGTCTGAGGTGGGAGTGAGGTGTCAGTGGAAGGAATGAAGGGGTCAAGAGACACAAACTTGCAGTTTTAAAATGAGTAAGTCACGGGGATGGGATGTAAGGCATGGGGATGGTAGCTAATAATCCTTTCTCGCATATTTCAAAGTAGCTAGAAGAGTGAATACTGAAAGTTCTCCTTACAGATTTTGTGACTCTGTGCGGTGACATGTGTTAACTGGTTAAATTTTGTAATACGTACAAATAGCGAATCATTTCACTGTACACCTACAACTAATATAAATGTTCCTAATTCAGGCGCCTGGGTGGCTCAATTGCTTAAGCGTCTGCCTTCGGCTAAGGTCATGATCCTGGAGTCCTGGGATTGAGCCCCATATCGGGATCCCTGCCCAGCAGGGAGTCTGCTTCTCCCTTTCCCTCTGCTGTTCCCCCTGCTTGTGCTCTCTCTCTTAAATAAATATTTTTTGTTAAAGATTTTATTTATTTATTTGAGAGAGAGAGAGAGAGAGGGAGAGCTCACAAAGGAGGAGGGAGAGGGAGAAGCAGACTCCCCGCTGAGCAGGGAGCCTGATGTGGGGCTCGATCCCAGGACCTGAGATCATGACCTGAGCCAAAGGCAGATGTTCAACTGATTGAGCCACCCAGCCGCCCCAATAAATAAAATCTTTAAAAAATATATTCCTAATTCTAAGTTTTCCATATCTAAAATAAACTTAAGATCTGAGTTAAAGAAAAAAACCAACCAGAATGCCAGGGGTGGTGACAGAGAGAACTGGCGTTTGACCAGAGTCAAAAGAAGCTGAGGACAGTGACATCCAGGGAGGTAGGCGGCCCTTGACTGGGCTCTCATCAGGGCAAGATAATCCAGCAAGGGGGAACATCAGAACGAAGGGCCCGGGGGAGAGCCCCTGGAGTGTTAGTAGAGAGGTCTGACCTCTGTGAGATGAGTGGAGCCGTGCCCCCCAGTGCACCTGCTGGGGCAGCCCTGAGCCTCAGCATGGCATAGTGTGACCTTATTTGGAAATAGGTAGGGGCGCCAGGCTGGTGGGTAGAGCTTGTGACTCTCCATCTCAGGGTGGTGAGTTCAAGACCCATGTTGGATACGGAGACTACTTAAAAAAAAAAAGGGTTATTGCAGACATAATTTCTTAAGATAAGCTGGAACCCATGGGTTCCTAACGCAACACGGCTGGTGTCCTTACAAGAAGGGGAAAATTTGGACACCAGTGTATGAGGGGAGAGCCATATGACGCTGGAGCCAGATGGGCTGTTAACGTCCACAGGCTGAGGGTTTCTGGCAAACACCAGGCGCTGGGAGAGCCTGGAAGGGAGCCTCCCTCACGGTCCCGGCCAGAACCGGCCCCATGCACACCTGGTCTCGGACTTCCCACCTCCAGAAATGCCAGACCACAACCTCCAGGTGCTGAAGCCTTCAGGGGCTGGCTTTTGTCCCCGCAGCCCCAGCAAATCCATTCACAAAGGTGCCAATATGGCCAATCGGAGACTCGAAGTAATGGGTGTTCACTGCTGCGTTCTTGTGACTTTTCTGTATGTTTCAGACATTTTTCAAAATTATAAGTTGGAAAAATAACTAAAACAAATCTCACTTCAAAAAACAGATCATGGGCTATGCAGGCAGTTTTCAGAATTGACCTGGCTGAATTCTCAGTGCAAGGCAGACACTAGTGTCCCCAGCCGCAGGTAAGAATGCCGCTGCCCAGTGAGACGAGATGACTTGCCAAAGGTCTCATCAACTGTGCCTTCCTTTGAACTCAAGCCTGTCCTGTTCAAAGCCTGTACTCTTCCTTACTCTCATTCACTAGGATCTGGGCCAGCCAGCTACTGAGTTTGGGATATTCCATTAAATGGAAGAAAAACATGTACGTAAGGAGGTATGGGGGGGGGGAGACATCCATGGGAATGACCCAAATAATAAGGGCAATAAATTAGGAAGGCAAAGAGATAGCACGGACTCAAATGTCCCTGCAGCCGGGAGCGCCTGAGTCTGGTGGAAGGGGAGGAGGGTGACCCGACATATGATGTTGGCAACGTGGTGTGCTCAGGGCTGAGATGGGGAAACTGAGGCGGGTGAGCCCCAAGCTGGTGCCTTTGACTCTGGACAGTGGCTGCAGAATCTCATTCTCACCTTCCCCTACTTGGGGAAGGGGTCCTGGGGGGTTGCGGGCCTCCAGGGCTGAGTCAGGGCCCCCATTTATGCCTCAGTTCCCCCTCCTGGGGTGATACTCATACCTCTGCCTCTGTGCCTGGGCTCCCCAGCAAGGCCCCCCGACGGGGCACCTTTGGCCACATGCCCTTGGGCCTCTGACCTCAGCTCTGAGTTTCCTCCGCTAATCCTGAGAGTGGCCTACAGACCTTCCTGGAGAGCCAGGCTGGGCTGGGGAGGAAACATAGGGCGCCTGGCACCCCACCATTGCCCAGCAGGCCCGGGAGGAGCACCAAGACTCCAGGATGGGCAGTCCCAGTGGGCCTCGTCGTGGTCCTTCTGGGGGTCATGCCACCTCCCAGCCCAATGAGGTCCAGAGGAAAGACCCTGGGCCCATCCCAAGGATCCACCTTCGTCAATGTTCCCATCTGTGCAGTAGCCGAGGACAAGGGCAGCTGGCCCCTCTCCCCTACCACTGGACTTCGACCAGGGGCCCCCAGTGATAGATGACCTGTGCAAGGGGGCTAAGGGCCAGGCCCCCTTGCCGGAACCTGCCGTGGATGCTCGCAGCCATACCCAGACCCTATACACACAAGAGTCTCGTCCAGAGACCTAGGCCCACAGCAGGTGGGCTGCAGAGGTGGAGAGTCTCCACTTGAATGGTCACTCTTCTGATATAATTAGAGAAATGTCTCTTGGCCATCTGCCTGGGACCTCACAGAGACAGTCAGTCCCCTGGGGGGCTGGTCGCAACCCCTGGAAAATATGAGGCATCTGGGCTGAGGTTTGGAGCTCTGGTCAGCCCTTACCCTACAGAGGGGCAAGCCTGTCCCATGGGACCCTGAGGAACATCTGGGACGTTCCTGCCTGCTCATAGGTGAGGGCTGGACTCACCGCCAAGTGAGGTGGGCAGGCAAGAAGCTGGAGCCCAGAGATGCCCTTCACCCACCCAAAGCCACACAGCACCCTGCCAGGGGCAGTGCTAGGCCTATGAGGCCAGACCCCAGCACAGCCTCCTCCCTGTCTGTCTGCCAGGGACCGAGAGCCAGCGGTCTTTCCCTGAGACCTGATCCTGTGCCACCCAGCCCTGACCCACATACCTAGGAGCCGTCCTGGCCACCAGCCCAGCTGCAGCACGGCCCAGACGAGCGGCCAGGGCGCCCGTGGGGTCCCCATGCCCAGATCGCAGCCAGCCTCGTTTGCCAGTCTCCTCCTCCACGGCTCTGGCAGAGGTGTGAGCAGAAAGGAAACTGTCCCAGGTCAGGACGGAGGGACACGCCCCAGCCCCACCCCCTCTTCCTCCTCCTCTTCCTCCACGTGGGTGGAAATAGGAGGGGAGCCCGAGAGAGAGACTGGGGGACTGAGGGAGAGAAAGATGGGGGAGACAGAATGGGGGATGGAGAAGGGGGATGGGCGAGAGAAAGAAGTACAGAGGGTGGGGGGCGGGGTGGGGGGTAGGAGGGTGGGGAAGAGTGAAGCACAGGTGGGTGGAGGAGGGGGTGCACCTAGCTGCCCCTCTTCCCCTGTGGGGTCTCTCCATCTGAGCAATTTGTCATTTGTTGTGGCTTCTTTCCCCTTCTGCTGAGGCTGGTGAGGGATACTGGACTCTCTGTTCTCTCCCCCATCCATTCTGCCCTTTGCAGGTGGACTGTCTGCATTCAGGCCCCTGAAGCTGCGGTGAGGGCTGGGCTCAAGCCCATGCCCACCTTGTCTTCTCTTAAAGGCTTGAACTTACCACACTCAGCCAGTGCTGGGGAAGGTGGGGGCAGGGCCACTGCCAAGGGTGTGCCCCTCCCCCCAGGGCTGCAAGGCCACACTGGGGCAGGTGATGGTGTGCCTGAGCCCCAAGGCTGGGTCTGGGAAGGGCATTTCCGGTAGGCCTACCTGAGACTCCCTCCACTCCAATGCTGCCCCAGGCCTTGGAGTGCCCTGGCCCTGGGTGGGGGGAGGGGGCTGCTGCAGGAGGCTGGCACCCCCAGCCTCCAAGCTTCGGGGTGCCACCTGCCGGCCTCCTGAGGACGTCCAGTGTTGGGGGCTTAACCTTCAGCGTTCGGGGCCACTTGCCCAGGGCTCACCCAGCGCCCGCTCAGCGCAGGCTGGGGACAGGGAGGGTCGGGGGCAGTCGTGGGCCTGGGGTCTCCAGGCTCATCCGGGCGGGGAGGGGGCGGCGCGGGCTGGGTCGTGGGCCCGGGGTCTCCAGGGCGCCAGCAGCGTGCAGCCACATGTCTGGCCGCGGCGGGTTTGCTGGAAGCGGTTGGTGATGAATGGAAAGCGCAAGAGGAAACTGCTGACAGCGGCGGCCCCAGGCCTGCTGCGTGGGTCTCACAGCCCGAGCAGCAGCCCGACAGCTGGCGCCGCCCCGGCCCCGTTCACCTCGGGCTCGGCTGCCAAGGGAAAACATTAAAGACAACTGAAACGGTGGAAAAAGAGCATCAAAGATGGTGTCTGCAAGCGAAGGCGAGCAGAGGAAGCTTCGGTGGTGAGCGCAGGGCCACTCCCCGAGCCCCGCGTGGGCGGCGGGGGGCGGGGCAAGCGCCCGGAGAGCTCGGGTTGCTGGGGGGTGGGTGGGCCCTCCGGACAGGTGTCTCCTGGTCCGCCAGCCCTCGGGGCTTCCCCTAGGGCCCGGGACTGGGGATGTGCGGTCAGGTGCGGTTCGGGGCTGCCAGGCGCCCGGCAAGTCTCGGACCCCGTGGGCACCGGGGGACCTGCACTTTGTAGCCTGAGGCTCTGTGCTGGGGGACATGCCTCCCTTGGAGGCGAGTCTGAAGGGTGTGCGCTGGGATGCCAGGCGACTTCAGAGCCCTGGCCATCCCCAACCTCCATCCCCCAGCCACCCCAGCTGTGATTCCATCAGCAAGAGCTTGGATGCATGTCCACCTGTCCTGAGTCGGGATGCACTGTGTCCCTCCCCCAGCACCCTCTGTAGCCTCCTTTCTCCTCCCTCCCGCTGAGCTCCCTTGGGGTGAGGGGCTGTGGGCACGGCCCACTCAAAAGGCTGGAAGGGGCATTTGCGGCCGGGAGGGTTGGGTCAAGAGGCCAATTCGGAGTCACAGGAGGGCACAAAGACCCTGGAGGAGGGAAAGGGAGGGGTACACAGCCTGGAGGAACCTCACACTCCACATTAGGGTGGGCAGGCTCAGCAGGTGATGGGATCAGAGTCTGGGAAGGAAGCTGGGACAGGTGCCGGAGGGGGCAGGGGTCCCAGGGACTGCTGGGGTGCTATACTCCCAAAGGGAGTATAGCACACTTTTCCCCAAACACATATTCTTCCTGTCACACAGTGTCCCTGTCATACTCACTGCCCCCATTACACACACCGTCCCCCCAAGACATACTGTCCCCACTGCCTACTGTTCAAACCACACGCTGTCCCCATCATACTCATTGTCCCCATCACAGTGTCCCTGTCACACAGCGTCCCTGTCATACTGTCCCTTTCACATACACCATCCCCCCAAGATATACTGTCCCTACTGCATACTGTTCGAACCACATGCTGTCCCCATCACACACACTGATCCCATCACAGTGTGTGTCACACAGTGTCCCCGTCATACTGTCCCCATCACACACACCATCCCCCCAAGACATACTGTCCCCACTGCATACTGTTCAGACCACATGCGTCCCTGTCAGACTCACTGTCTCCATCACATACAGTGCCCCTGTCACACAGTGTCCCCATCACACTGTCCCTGTCACACACACTGTCTCCTTCCCTCACCATCTTTTCTTAGGGATAGAACAGGCTTCCTGGCTGGAGGGAAAGGCAAGATCAGGGTCCCTTGTGTCCCTCCCTGTGTTCCCCACAGGTTGGCCCTCTCCTCCCTGCCCTGTGTTGTGGTTTCACCCCTTTGGGTTTGGGGGGGTCCCAGCTGAGGTCACAGCCAGGGTTGCCCATCCCTGTTCCCACTTATAAGCAGGCATCAGGGACAACCCAGGAGCCCCGTTCAAGGGATGGTTGATGAAGAAAGATGTGTGTGGTCACTGAGGTAACTAGGATCCCTCGCAGTCTCGGAAACAGCCGAGAGCCGGCCCCTCACACGTGGCTCAGGCTCTCTCGGTAACACGTTGCACAACCGACTGTGGTGTCACAACCAGGATGCTGACACGGGGACCGTGCCCTGAGCACAGTCAGTTCCCGTGTGTGGTTCTTGTGTGCATGTCTTCTGGCCCTGGGACCACCCTGTACCCCCGCACACAGGAGTCACCGCCCCCTCACGCCTGTCCCTCCTTCCAGCCACCACCGGCCTTCACATCAGCTCCATGTCAGTCTGGGGGTGATCCAGCATGTGGCCTGTGGGGTGGGTGTCCTATGGCACGATCTGTCCACATCCCTGCATGGGTGGTGGGCTCCTTCTTGTGTCCGCACAGAGCTCCTCAGTGGGCTGAGCACTGGCGGGCTGGTCCTGGCTGAGGCCTGTGCTGGGGCCGATCAGTGCAGGGAGTCTGGGAGCTGCAGCCTCCGTCCCATGAGGGCCTCCTGTCCCACGTGCTCCCCGCCACACGCCTGTTGCCCTGTGGTCCCACCTGGGCCGTGTGTGCTCCCTGGGGAAGCTCCCCCTGTCCCCCCGCCGCCCCCCCGCCCCCCCATGTTCTTCCTGCCAGACCAACACATGGCTCTGAGGGTGGGGGGTTGTTGGCAAGGTGGGTGCCGCTATCTCCCCTGAAGCAGGAGGGTCTGGTTGTCGGGGCGGGAGAAGCTTCCTGCCCGGGGCCCTCCCACCCTCCCCGTCAGAGAAGAGGAGTCTAGTTTCCAAGGTGCCAGCCCAGCTGTGACGCCAGGCAGGGGTGTGCGGGCGGGCAGGCAGGCGGGTCCGCGGGCGGAACCTGAGCCAGAACGATGGAAAGTGGGGGAGACGGGGATCTCCCCGCGCTTTCCCGAGGCAGCAGCCCGTCACAGGGAAGTTTCCATTTATGGTAAAACAGGAAAAAAGATAAAAAAGGAAGCAGAAGGATCATCCTGAAAATGCCTCTGTGCGGCTGGGCGGTGATGTCACCCCGGCCTGGACGGAGCTGCGGCCCCGGGAGGCAGCGGCGGGTTCGCAGTATTTCTGAGGTCGGAACAGGAAATGGTTAATAGTGTTTGCAAATAAAAACTTTTTGTTCTATCCTGTTTTTGAAGCATTTCCCAGAAGTTAAAAAAGAGCACCCAAGTTATTTGCCCAATTTAAGAACCCAATTTTAAAAAATGTGAACAACAATCGCTTCTCAGCCTTTTGGCTAAGATCAAGTGTAAAAAATGTGAACAAAACATGACACCACTTATTATAGACAAGAACCGAGATGGTTGGGGTGTCTGTTCGCTAAGGTGACAAGTTACAGGTTTCCTGCTCCCCTTGCTTTGTCAACTTTCGAGAACGCTTCTTTTTAACGTGAACTTACTTGCAGTTTAAATTTCCATGTGTGTTTGTGTGTATATGTGGCTGCATTTTGTGTGGGGTGTGTGTGATGGGTACGTGTGTGTGTTTGTGTGTCTGCGCTCACACATGTATGTGAGACGTGTGCTCCGTGTGTCCACGCTCGGACTCCCAGCTTGCTGGTCCCCCGGCTGACACAGGGGCAGCCCCCCTGCAGGCTGTGACTCCAGGCACGTGCCAGCTACCTGCCCTCTGGGACCTCCACTCTGCTCTGGTGGATGTGGGTGAGGAGGGACCCTGCCCTGCCCCACACTCACCTGCTGATTTCAGTGGAGCTGTGAAATCCGGCTGTGCACCTGTGTGGGAAACTGAACTGTCAGACCAAGCTGTTCTTGCCAGTTATGTTTTATCCTTCACAAAAGTGCCGTGTGGGCGGTCAGTTAGGTGATGAACTTGCTTACAGCAAAGAAGTCTGCTGCCAAAGTGCCAGCCACCCGGGCCCCCCCTCATTGGCCCTGAGGTCCCTGGTCCATCCCTTTGTGGCCCAAGGTCAGTCTCCGTGGCTCTCATGGCTCCATCCAGGGCGAGCCCCCTCCCCACCGGGGCTTGGTAGATGTAACTGGCCCCCGGCAGGGCAGCAGCCGGTGGACACCAGGGCAAGGAACTTTGGGGAGTGGGGGGTGGGTGAGAAGGGCTTGTGGGAGCAGAACGCTGGACGCTGGACGTGGGGCTGCAAGGGACAGACACTGCTATCCCAGCCGCTGACTCCAGGGCCCCCGCCCGTAGCCCAGAGACAAGCACCTTGCCTGCTTGCTGGGGACTGGGCCTGGGGTCTGCCCAAGTGGCCTGTGTCCCTGGAGCCGAGGTTTGGGGGAAGGCAGGGGTGAGCCCAGCATGATTATTTCCACCTGATTTTCTCTCCTTGTCTGTCTGTCTCTCTCAACTTCTCTCCTTCCAGACACACAAGGTGGGGTCCAATCAGCTAGGTGGCCTAGAGCTGGACCCTGCGATACCCTCTTCTCCCAGCCAGGCTTTCAGCTCTGACTCCTTGGCTATGCTGTCCTGTCCCAAAGCTGGCATTTCTCTGGTCCAGCATGGCTTGGAGGGGTTTTGGGGGGACCTGCCCAGGCCAAGAGGGGGACAGAGGCTCTGAGCATCGTCACCTGCAGGAGACTGTCCTTATGGCTCGTCAGGGCTGCCAGAAGATCTGCTTTCAAATGCTCCAGCTAGAGGTCCCCCAGTGGTGAGGGCTGAGCCTTGCCTTCTAACCACCTTCTCCAAAAACTGAACTCAAGAAGCTAAGTGCCAGGCAGGGGAGTGTGAGCCAAAAGGAGTGTCCATGGGGGACAAGAGAGTGCTGTTTCCATCAGGTGGGCGGCAGCAAGGGCAGTTGCCCTTGGCACCACTCTCCATCCCCAGCCCGGCCCATTCTGGAGTCACTGATGCGTTGGGAGGCTGGTCACAGAGTGGTGGGCAGACGGCGGAGGGCAGAGCAGGGTGGAAGGGGCTGCTAGCCAGCCTCATTCCTAGAGTCCATGCTTGGAGGGACCTGTGTCCATGCAGGTGGACCCCACACAGCAGGCCAGCTTCGGGGTCACGCACAGCCCTCAGGTGTTGGCTGAACACTGTGCCGTATTCTGCCTTTTCCATCACCCTCTGGTGAAGAAGCCAACCAACTTGTTAGCTGGCGTGTGAGTAGCTTTTGCAGAGAGCTTGGTTTGTGGGTTTGGGGGGACAGATAAATGGGCGTATGGGAAGAGGCACATGGAGGCTGGTTTCCCTGGGGTCTGTCCCCTATGCCTTTCAAGCAATCTTCTGGGAAAGGTATAAGGAAGTTCCTGAACCAAAAAGCTTATTTTTGGATGGTGGTCAGTCCTGATACCAAGACTTCCCTAAACTCAGAGGCAGGTTGTGGTTTCTGGAGCAGAGAAGGCTGTGGGGTGGGCCATGCAGATGGGGCTGTAGCACGGGGTGGAGCACAGGCTCCCACACCCAGCAGGCTGTGGACTTACTTAGGGCGAGGGGTCCAGAGAGGCCACATGGAGAGGAAAAGCCCTGTGGGGACCTCTGCAGACCATGCTCCAGCTGTCCCCTGGGACCACTGCTGGCCACGTGACCAGGTCCACACGCTTGCTCACCTACACACAATGGCCCTAGACCAGCCAGAAAACCCGGAGCATGAGGTCTTACTTACCATGAGAGCAGGATCTGGGCGTTTACCTCTCTTTTGAACAAAAAATCTGGAAGTAGGTGATCCTAAAGTAGTACAGGGATTCCAGCTGTCATCAAGGTTCCAAAGTCTTGACTTTCTGCTTCCTCCGCATGTGGATTCTAACTGCAAGTTCACCTCATGGTCCAAGGGCGCTGCAGGAGTGCCAGACATCATGTCTGCATCAACGAACAGACGTAGGGAAGAGTGCAGGGGTGGGGGTTTTCCCAGCCAGCTGGTCCTGCAGGATTCAGCCTTCCCAGGAGCACATTCCAATCATTTCCTCTCCTACCCCGCGATCTCACTTTGCTGCAAGGCAGACAGATGGCGCATAGCTGAGACAGCCAAGAAGTTTCGGAAATGCAAAATGCGAAAGGGACATCCACTCACTTGCCAGGATCAGCTGCGGACGGGACAAAGATGAGCAGAGAATTCGTCAGCCGTTGAGAGAGGAGAAGAATCGCTCTGCACGCAGGTCAGAGAGGCTGTCATGGAAGCACAGAGGGTGAGCAAGGGGTTCAGGGAGCCACAGGGGTGAGGCGTTTGCTCTACCCTTGGGAGGTGTGGGCTCACGTCCCACTCTGGAGCTTCTGGGGCCACCAAAAAAGCAGCAGGACTGGGTGCAGCATTCGAAGCCCTAGAGGGGTGGGAATGGAAAAATGAAACTGTGACCCCAGCAGGAGGCATGGGAACGGGGACGGGGAGGGGGGCAGGCAGAAAGACCTAGGGAGCCCAGGTCCCGGGAGGGGTGGAAGCCTGAGGCCTGAGGATGGTTTTCCAGCGGGTGCCACAAGCCTCATGTGGGGCACATGGCAGCATGGCCGTGTGCACAAGAGGGGGGTGGTTGCTGTGATGCTTCTGTGAGCCAGGGGGAGGGCGGGGACCCAGACCCACACACACAAAATGTGTCCTGCATGATTCCGTTTACATAAAGCCCAAAGTGGTGAAGGGGAACGTCTCCGGTCATGGAGCTGGAAGGGGTCCTGGCCAGGCTGGCGGGGCCTCTGCAGGGGAGGAGCCTACGGAGTAGGTGGGGGGCTGCCCTTCAGGTGCCCAACAAGTCTTTACAAAACTGTGATGCTCTGCATTATGTTTTAGCCATTGTCTATGCAAACGTTCTATGTTTCTAGCCAACATAAAGTTTGAAAAAAACCCATGGGAGAATTTGCAAGGATACACACAGTGCATGTCCTCCTGGCCTTGTTTCCGATGGCGAAGGAGCACCGAGCGGTCAGGGACCAAGGTGGCTGGATGGATGGTGATGTTTGCACGTGGATGAGTGGGCAGCACTGTCCATGACAGGTTGTGGGCCGAAGAGGCCAGGGTGCACCAGCACACGTTCAGTGTGATTTCTTGCTTGAGAAGAAGACATAAGAGTGTGCGTGTGTATGTGTGTCTGGGCCACGTACGGACATCAGCCCACCGTGATGATTCTGTGCAGATTTATTTTCTATTGTATGTTTTCCTTTGGATGTATCTGTTTTTTTCTCATTTTTCCTAAAATGAAAATATATTGCTTGCGTAATAAAAAATATTCAAGGGGATAAGAAGGAAAGGCCTGTTTCTCATGTCTTGGAGACGAACCCGGTTGCCATGGAGACTGGACGGTTGTCAAGGCTGCGATTGGCTGGTGAGGGTGCGGGATGCAGGATCCCGGGCTTCCTGGGAGCTGGGGCTGGCGCAGCTGTCAGACTGCACTGCGGAGCCCGGTGCCAGCATGGACGGGGTGGACGTGTGGGCCAGCACCCTGGCCCAGCTGATGGCCAAGAGGAAACCCCAGGACACCTGGGAGCTGGTCCCCGAGGAGAACCTGGCATCTGGGCACATGGAGGGCGGTGGTTTCCAGTACCGGCTGAGGGGGCTTTCCAGGTGCGTGGCGGCGGGCAGGGGCTTTGATGGGGCACTGGGAGGGGAGGGGCTGAAGCTGCTTAACCCCCAGCTCAGTTGGCCCTGAGTCTGGAGGCTGGGCTGCCGCCGACCGGCCCTCATGGTCCGGGAGGGGTCATGCACCCAGCTGGCTTTTGGCCCCCAGCAGGTAGGTGGGCCGGGGGAGGTGGGGGGCTGGGAGCCACCTCTGTTCAGTCCCTCAGTGCTGGCCACCCCAGTGGGGGCCCTGCAGAAGCGGGGGCGGGGCAGATGCTGGGGTGTGACTCGGCCACCCTGGCTTGAGAGCCTTGTTTGCTTGAGGCAGCATCTCCTGGTTTCCATGGCAGCAGAGCCAGCCAGAGCTGGGTAGGGGCAGGTGCCTGTGCTCACCCCCCAGCCTGCAGAGGGGCCTGAGGATCGGGGGCTGAGTCATGCCCAAAGGGGCACAGGCCCAGAGAGGGGGAGCTGTGTCTGGGCTGGGCTGTGGGCCAGGCAGGGGCCCGGCTGGGAGCCCCAGTGTTGTGGGGGTCCCTGGGTAAGCCCTGTTCCTCACTGTCATGGTGACAATGGTGGGGACAGGACAGGCCTGCAGGGACCCCACCCAGCCAGGCATCCCTGGCCCTCCAGAGGCCGGCAGGGAGGGGGGCCAGTGGGGGAGGGAGCCTCACGGACAGGTCACTGTGGGGACTCTGGGCAGCCACATTCTGACACAGATGCCACAGCTCGCGGTGTCTGCAACCCCTGGGGAGAGGTGTCCAGTGGGAGGCTGTGTTTCCCGGGTATTAGGAGAATCAGCATCCCCATCCCCCCCCCCCCCCCCGGCCCTGTGTCTGAGAAGCACCTGTTCCCACAGCCAAGCCAGAGCTGCCTTCAGCGGTAGGGGAGGGTCACAAACACCGTTCCCTTGCCTTTCAGCTTTCCTACAGATAGAAAGACCAGGGAGCGGGTTGGGTGGGGCACAAGGGACCGTGCCACGTTCTGCAACATGGTAGCCGCTGGCCACAGGTGGCCTTCGGTTACACTGAAATGAAGCTGAAAGTTCAGCTCCCCAGGGCGCTCGCTGAGTCCAGCCCCACCTGTGGCTGCGGGCTGCAGGCTGGGCGCGCAGATGGAGCCTGTCCTCACTGTCACAGAAAGTTCCATGGGACTGCCTGCGAGATGCTGGGCGGGCTTCCGGTGTGCGTGTGGTTGCTTGTCCGTGACCTAAGGGTCTTGGAGAAGGGGCCCACCTCCTGGCCCTGGGGCACATGGCCACAGAGGTCCCGGACTGGTACCTTCTTCAGCCCCAGGGTGCATGGCAGTCTTGCTCACAGGTTTGGAGCCAGAGAGGACCTGTCCAAGGGGCTCACTTGCCATCGTCCTGGGATTCCCCAGCCCTCCTGGCTCTCCCCCACCTTCCGTGTCCTAAGATTCCCCCGCCCATGCTAGCTCACCTTTTCTCTGTGGGGATGGGGCTCTTCCTGCCAGGACCTCCCCTCATTTCTCTGCTCAGCATGGAGACACCATCTGCTCCCCTCACAGGACCCACAGGACTGTCTTTGGCTCTTGGTGACATGTCCTCAGGGCAGTGAAGCCCGAGCCACAACACAAAAGGGCAGCACGAGGCAGCAGCAAGGGAGTGACCTCCTACAGGGGTCAGCCCAGGCTTTGCCATCCAGCGGGCTTTTGGTATGAAACTGATAGAAAGGGATTTGCTTTTCAGCTTTCCTGATGACGTGCTGCAGGTGAGGGTCGTGCACCCATGGGAGGGGTCTCGGGTGAAGGAGCTCCTGCTGGGCCAGCCCCCAACCCGGCCAGGGGCAAGGTCCGTCCCTGCCAGTCTGCTCATGGCTGCCTCTGTCCTCCCCATCCCCAGGCTCCAGTGTGGCCGCTGCCAGTGGGGCTGGTCCTCAGCCCACGTGCACATCCTCTTCCAGGCGTGCTTGGACGAGGATAGCCGCCTGGGGCTGGTGAAGATGCGCATCTGGGGCCAGCGGTGCCGGCTCTGCCCGCCGGGCACTGGGGGTGATTGCCAGGTGAGCCTTCTGAACGTGCGGCTCTTTCTCAACAAGCTGGTCCCGGTCATCCTGCAGAAGTGCTACGGGGAGAGCCTCAGCTCCGACCAGTGCCCCGAGATCTGCTTCGGGGAGCGCTGTGAGGCCTGTGATCTGGGCGTCTGCTTCTTCCAGAAGCCCCCAGATCCAGCCTGGGGGCCTGAGGTCAGGAGCACCCCCACCATCAAGGGCAGGTATACCTTGTATGGAGAGGATGGCATGGCCACCCCCGCTGCCGGCAAGCAGCTGCTCACCCTCGGCAGCGGGCCTGTGGTTGACCGTGCCAGGGGCTACACCCCCAACTCCATCACCATCCCCCTGTCGGTGTCCGACTTCATCAGGAACCCGATTTCTGAGAGCAGCAACTTCTTCAGCCAAGATGATGACATCGTCACCGTCCCCTTCTCCCTCGTGCATGTGCGTAGGGACCAGGGGCACGTCGGCCCCAGCTTGGGCTACCCCCCAGTGGCTGACCCCCACACACCGCTTATCATAGCCAAGGGCTCCATCTACTTGCCAGCCAGGTCCGAGGCCACGCCCAAGGGCAGAGGCCTCCTGGTGAATATCAAATGCCCCATTTTCCATGGCAGAGGCCTCCTTATCAGTAGCATCAAGCCCTTCCAGCTGAAAGGCTTCATCTTCAAAGGCCGGGGCTCCATCTCCAGCCCCACCGACCCTGAGCAGGGCCTGGGCTCGGTCCCCAGTGCTGCTGGAAATGACCCCCCGCCAGTCTCCTATATCATTGGCCTCACGGATGATGGAGAAGGCTCTGTCACCTTCCCCTCGTCTTTGGCAGACCTCATCAGAGACAACTCCATCCCTGGCATTGACGGCTGCGTCACCTTCCCCTTCATCTTTACGGATGAAGACAAAGGCAAGAATGCTCCTGCCAATACCCCCCAAGGCAAGGAGAAGGAGGGTGGCGGTGACGGCCCTGCCCCTGCGGGCCAGGAGCCTCTCCCGGGCACCAATGCACGTAGACCCGTCACCATCAGCGAGGGCTCCATCAGCATCCCCTTCTCGGTCTTCAACCTCATAAGACACAAGGGCCCCGGCTCCATCGCCAGTGGCCGCCGGAGCAGTGGCCTGGCCATGCATGGCTATGACAAGAAGATGATGCAGCCGAGGGCCAGGATCAGCGGGTCCGGCTCCGATCCCGGCTGGGAGGAGGACTTCTGCTGGGATGATGGCTGCTGCGCGCCGCGTTTCGACCCCTATGAAGAAGTGTGGATCTGGGTGTCCATGACCGTCTGTGTCCTCTGGATCATGTACCTGTACAAGTTCAGCCCCTGATGGCCACCGCAAGCCTGACGCTGCCTGTTGGGGTCTCCCCGTGCCCCTTAGCCGCAGAGCAGCGGGACCCTCTGCCCCTGCCCGCAACCCCAGGGCCCCCAACCCACTCCTGCCCGCCCTCCCCGAGTTGAGCCTGGGCCCACAGCCTTCTCCTGCACCCCTGCTTCTGTGTGTGTAGTCTCCTGATGGGAGTCGTGGCTTCATGGACGTCCACACTGTGGTTATCCGCCAAGCTGCCCACCTGGGGTTCAGGCGCCTGTCTGTGTGAGTGTTATGGTCCAATAAAATAAAAGTTAAAAGGAGAAAAACAACAGAGTGTGCCTGCGCTGCGAGGAAGCTGGCCCCCAGGAGAAGGTTTTTAGGTGGGAGGGTGTGCTGGGCACGTCACTGTCCCCCGTCGGCCCCTGTGGGGAGTGGGTCACATGCACTTCTTCCCCTGACAGCTTCTGGATTCCTGGCCAGGGGTGACGGGACAGGACATCCAGGCCAGCCTCGCCTTCAGCAGCGTTTCTGTGTGCATCCATGGAATTTTCCTGGATGCTCCCACAACTCTGGGGAATGATTAAAGCCCCCCTTGAGCCTGGGCTGGTGACCCCCCAGCATGCATCTTTCCCAAAGCTGTTCCCCCTGAACCGTGGCCAAGAAAACATATCCCACCCAGAGGGCAGGGGCCGAGACACAGCCCTGCCAGCTCCCGGGACCCTGGACCCCTCCAGCACTGGTGCGGTTTGAGAAGGGCTGTCCGTGCCGGAAGTCAGAGCC
The DNA here is from genome assembly GCF_963455335.1 of Martes martes. NCBI lineage: Eukaryota > Metazoa > Chordata > Mammalia > Carnivora > Mustelidae > Martes > Martes martes. The sequence continues at coordinate 149,473,623 of NC_137890.1, read as the reverse complement.
CTCCTGTCCATCAGTTACACTCTGGATTTCCACCTTCAAAGACCAGACAGCCCACTTCCACAGGGTGGGGGTTGGGCTGCGTGGCTCCCAGCGAGGTAGGTCAGTGGGCATGACCCTGTCAGGTCGCCACACCCTCTTCCTCTAGGCCTGACCTGGCTCCCAGCACCCCAGGTAGGTGGGGCTGGGTCTGGAGGGACCCCAGGGTCAGATAAGAGGGTCTGGGGAAGCCTTGCCTTGTGGGGAGGGGTGAGTGTACGGAGACCTCTGTCCAGGGCTCTGTGTCCAGCTGCCCTGAGCCTGACCTGGATCCTGCAGGACCCTGCTGGGGGAGGCAGGGAAGACCTAAACCCGGACTCTCCATGTCCCTGTCTACACCGGGTGGGGCCCTCACTGTAAGGCCAGGATCCACTGCCTACCTTCAGGGTCCTGTCTACAGCAGGTGAGAACCCTCTGTCCTTGAGCAGGTAGCACCTTCCCACCATGGGGGTCCTGTCCACACTGGGGGTGAAGACCGAATTGGGTGGCTCGGTAGGGGTGTGTCTGATTAGGAAGTTTCCATGTGGCCGGCTCTGTATGGTCCCCACACAGCGGTCCCTGCCCAGATCACTGGCTTTCCCTGGAAATGGCTGCTTGTGGGGGCACTGCAGCTGGACTTTCTCCTGAGACAATCTGTCTGCTGTCGCAGGGGTCCCAGGACAGGACAGACCCCACCCATCCTGGGGAGCACCCCTTTGGGCCTGCGGGTGGAGACCTTCCTGACCCTCGCCCAGAACCTGAGAGGGGCTCCTCAGAGGCCCTGCTCCTCCCCGCAGAGGGCTCCCTCTGGCTCACTTTCTGCAGATCGGGGACCCTGCCCACCAGGGCCGCCCTGGGGAGGGGCCTAATATCTGAAACCAGCGGCTCCCGCCTGGTGTCTTTTGTTTGAGGGACCCAAGCCAGTCAGCTCGGGTAGGAGTAAGGACGTGTGGGTCTGCCTGGTCTCTCCGCCCCGCTGGCTGCATTGGGCCCTCTCCACCCCCGCCCCCTTCTCCAGCTCCTGGACCCTCCCTATAGTCCCCGCCCCTCCCCCCTCCTCCAGCCCCCTCCCCTTCTCCAGCCCCCTCTCCCTCCTCCAGCCCTTGGTCCCCGGCTGCCCCTAACCCCTCCTCCAGCCACAGCCCCCATCCCCTCCTCCAGATCCCTCCTCCTCCCCCTTCCTCCGTCCCTCCCCTCCCTCCTCCAGCCCCAGCCCCCTCCTCCAGACCCCGGGCTCCTGCTCCTGTCCTGGCTGACCGCGCTGTCCTGCGGCGCCCCCGTGTGGTCGCTGGCTGGCAGCGCAGCCCAGAGATGGGAGATCTATTGCTGCTGTTTTAACTGTTTCAGTTTTCTCAGTTTTGCTAAAATCTAGCAAACTCCATTCGCCATCAGCATCATTAACATTAGTCTTTATGAGTAGTGAAATTTCATTAAGTCATTAAGAATTAATTCATGAAGAATTAAGTTTCATCAGGGCGCCTGGGTGGCTGGGTTGGTTAAGCGGATTTCTGACTCTTGCTTTCAGCTCGGGTCATGATCTCTGGTCATGGGATCCTGGAATTGTGGGATCGTGGGATCGAGCCCTGTGTTGGCTCCCTGCTCAGTGGGGCGTCTGCTTGGGATTCTCCCTCTTCCTCTGCCCCTCCCCCAACTCATGCGCCTGTGCAGGTGCGGGCGCGCACTCTCTCTCTCTCTCAAGTAAATAAAATCTTTTAAAAGAAGAATTAAGTTTCATTAATAAAACCAAGAGCAAATGCAGTAGACACACTTGCTGGGTGGCAGACCAATGTGTAAACAGATCAGGTATTTTGAGTGCCACGTCTACCTTCATAATCACGGGAAACCTCAGGCTTACAGACATCAGTTAAAATGCCAAGGGCAAGTCTGGGACTCAAATCTACCTGAACCCACACCTGAACCCACACCTGAGTCCACACCTGAGCCCACACCTGAGTCCACACCTGAACCCACACCTGAGTCCACACCTGAACCTACTCTGGAGCCCTCACCTGAGTCCACACCTGAACCCACACCAGAACCCACACCTGAGCCCACACTGGAGCCCTCACCTGAACCTGTACTTGAGTCTGTACCTAATTCCACACCTGTCTCTAGTACAGCCTGAATGATCAAGTTGGGCCTAATTCAGTATGATGTAGCAGTAACCATTTTTGGGAACTCAATTGGTAATGGTGACACAGAATGTATACAACATTTTAAACAGAACCAAAGGCAGTCACATTTTAAATGCAATTATTGTTAGTTCAGCCAAAATTGGGGCCTCAAAGTGTGAACAGTTTCCTGATTTTTGCTAAATGTTCTAGTGAAGGAATGAATCACACTTCCTGCACCCTGGGCAGTGGGCACACTGATATGAACTTCTCAAGCTGGGGGGAAGAAGCAAGGGCCTGTCTGTTGAGGGAGGACTTCAAGGAGATCACCCGCAGGGCAGGGGGGAGGGGGCTCCACCAAACAGACCCTGATTAGCCGGGGACCCAGAATAGTCATGTCCCGCACCTGGACACAGTGCCCAGAGCACATGTCCCATCACGTGGCTAGATCCTGCAGGTCCCACATGCCCTCGCCTGAGCCAGCAGCAGGCAGCTGGGACCCCACTCCGCACACGGCAACAGCTGGATTCCTGATTTTGAGTTGCCCCACCTGAAATGCTCTTCTTTAATGTTTTCTCTGAGTTGAAAGGTCAGAGGACAATTTGTTGACTTAGATTAGAAAACACATCTACTGTATGTCCAGCTATTTTCATCAGCAAGTGTAGGCTGACATTGCTTCCCAGCAAATTCTAGAATTCTACCGTCATAATCCCAAAAGGGCTGGGTGAGTTTGGGGGCAGGCAGATCTTCAAACCCTTCCCTGGTCAGGGTGGGGCAAGACCCCAAGCACCCAAGACGGGGTGGGCTTGCCTCCAGGCAGAGCTCCTGGGGCGCTCACAGGAAACACACACTTAGTATTGCTCCTGGTCTGAACCGTTCCCCCTATTTTTATTAGGAGAGTCACATGAAGAGTTCAAACCCGGGGAAGTGGAGGGTTCGGGAACTGTGTATGCCTTCTGCTTCTGGATGTCACTGGGGTGTCTGCTGTGTATCTTCCTAGAGTTTCTACCCTACACCTTCCTGCAGCACTATTATCCTCAGATCATGACAAAACGGGACTTTGTGTGTCCTTTCAATGTCAGAATAATTCTTCACTGAACATGAGTCTGGAACAGCTGAGTCCCCTCCTGCGCCGGCTCAGCCACCCCGCCACCTGAGCCTGCCTGGGATTTTTGACTTTCCCCGGTGATGACCCAGGGCCTGCAGGACTGGGCTTGGCTTCAGGGCAAGGACAGAAAGATGGCGTCGTGTTTCTTTTAAATACAAGAAGAACATCATGAAAGTGACACACACTTATTATTGAAAAAGAGGAAAGCAGAGACCCAGCCCCCTCCATGGTGCTCCAAGGCCGCTCATCCTCCCAATCCCGATCTTCCCAGCGGCTCAGGGGTTCGGGGAAGTGTGGGGTGGAGCACCAGCCCCTTGATCCCCTCCCCCGGCCCCCCCCCCATACCCTCCTGAAGAGCCTGCCAGGAGCCCACTCAGAATGCTGACTGTTAGCCTAGGCCAGGGGCCCTGGGGTGGCAGCAGTGGGGAAGGCCGTGAGTGATGCAGCCGACGAGTAGGGCTTCGTTCCTTCCTCATGTGTGGGGGAGTGGGTGCTGCCCTATGCCAGGCTTCCCAAAGTTGGCCTTCCCCCTGCCAGGAGGGGCTGGCTGGAGCTTGGCTATAAGATCCCAGCAGGGCCCATTATGGAGCTCAGGCAGGCTGCTGTCCCCAGCCGGGGTCCAGGTGGGCCGGCAACCCAGCCCGAGGCCACAGTCAGGTCTTCCCGAGAGGCTGAGGGCAGGACAGGCTGTGGGACTGGCGGCTGGAGCCAGGAGCCACCAGGACCAGCACAGGTGTGAGGGGCTGCGGCTGGGCCACATTTTGTCTGGGCCTTGGCTGTGTGACCTGTTTATGGACAAGGTCTCAGCTGGTCCGTGGGTATCAGAGGTGGGGATGGGTGACCACAGCTATGCTGACTGCAGGCCCTGAATCTGTGACTCAGCCCGAGGGCAGCAGGGTGGTGTGTCCCTCACAGGGGCCGTGAACTGCTCTGTGAGGATCCCTGCTGAGCCCCTGATCTGTCAGGAGGGTGAAGCTGTGCCTCCTGGTGCCCCGTCTGGTTGGAGGGGGAATGTTCCCCCTGCACCAGTGGCCACAGTCATGGGACAAGCTCTGGCTCTCTCTTTCCCCTTTAGTTCCGCTCGTTTTTCTTTATATATTTTGAGACTCTGTTATCAGTTTCATAAGTAGTTAGGATTTTTATGTTTTCCTGAAAGGCTGTCTCTTTGCCCTCGTTCCTCTGGTGAGACCACTTAGCCCGACAGCATTCCATGGAAGCTTCCTTACGCTGGGTTCTGCAGGGCATATCTGTCTCTGCTTCGAATATTTAACCGTGTCCTTATGTTTCTTTTTTAACTTTCTTCTTTTAAAAAAAAGATTCATTTGTTTTAGAGAGAGAGAGCTCTGTGGGGAGGGGCTGTGGGGAAGAGGGGAAGAATCTGAAGCAGACTCCACACCAGGGGCAGAGCTGGATGCCAGCCTCAACCCTACGACCCTGCGATCATCACCTGAGCCGAAACTAAGAGTTCGAGGATCAACCATCAACGAACTGAGCCACCCAGGTGCCCATCTGTGTCTTCATGTTTTACATATCCTCAGGTTTGTTGTTCGTCTGACAATCTCTGCCTTATATTTGTTTTCTCTCTTTGCATTGTATACAGTTACTGATATGGTTGTCTATGAACCCTAGGACCAAACTGTTCCCGGTGAAGGGGCCCTCAGCCTCAGGCAGGGGTGCTGCCCATGAAGGAGAGGGGGCAATGGGGGGTTGTCAGCCCCTGGTGAGGGTAAGGAGTGACGGGTGGTGGAGTCAGCCCCTGGTAAGGGGATGGGGTGATGGGGGGGTCATCCCCCTGGTGAGATGGTCCATCAGTTGGGATCAGGGGAGCCCAGGGGATCCTTTGCACTGGGGTGTGGAAGGCTGTGGACCGAGGCCCTGTCGCTGGTCCTTGGTGGGAGGGGACAGTCCCAGCTTTACTTTGAATCCCTGGAACCTCTAGAGTGAATGGCTGTGTTTCTGTGTTTAAAGGATGAGAGAGGCTCGAGGACAAACCAGTAGCCGGTGAGGAAGGAAGGGACCATCTGGCCTCTGGTCCATCAGAGGCACGTGGGCACATGCAGACTGTGGCCATGCTCCCCGAGCCCATCTCACATGCAGGGCTGCTTTGTCCCATTGCCTGTAGTGAATCTGGCACAATCGGGTGCAGAGTATGGGATGCCTTCCGAGGCTGTGGCCGGCACAAGCAGCCCAGCGAGCCGGGCTCTTCAGAACGAGCTGCAGACCTGGGTGGAACGGCTTCAGAGAGCAGGGAAGCGGGTGCCCGTCAGTGCCCCACAGGGTCAAGGCACCTCTCCCCTGTGCACTTGGCACCCAACGGTTGTGTGCAGGAGCACTGGGTGGGAGCACTCAGAGTGGCCGGTGCACGGTGGCCCAGGTGCGGAGCTGGGTGAGCTCGGGGCCCAGTCCCTGCGTCCAGACAGTGCCATGGGGCCCAAAGTACCCCACCCCCTGCCCATTCCTAACCCCTTCCTCACTCCATGTCTCCTGCCTGGGAGCCTGACTTGGTTTTGTCCTGGAGCCACTTAGTGGTGGAGAGAGCACACATGTACCTGGTCCACACCCCGGCGTCGGAAGGCAGTGGTTCACTGGAGAGACACGGGCTCCAACCACCGACAGAAAGCAAGGAGGGCATGACTGTTCTAGAAGATTCCTCAGATCCTGGCGGCATGGCCGCTGTGTGAACACGCTCGTCTGCCCGCCGCAGTCTAACTGGACAGCTCTGCTGATTAGCGTTCTGTGCCACAGCATTCTGAGTACACCACTAGACAGAGTTACCCTCCCGCAGCCTGGGGCGTTGCGGGCGCCAGGGAGTGACCTCTGCCCAGGAACTACTTGGGGCTATTAATGGTCACATCCCCCAGTGTGTTCATCAGTGGAATCTGAGTCACGAGTGATGTCGGACAGCCTGGGGGCCACAGGAGGAACATGTGTTCATGGGCTGGTGTCACAAGGGACACTCTCTGGGTTCTCTCCACATGTTGATTTGGAGAACCAGACATCCGCGCTTTGTGTAGGGTTGGACCTGTCTTTCTGCCCTCTGGAAATGCCCTACAAGGTGTCCAAATGCCCCTTAGCTATTGGTCGATGTGTTTTCTCCGGGAAGTGTCTCATGACTGGCAAAGCCGTGCTTATCCCCCCTCTGCTTGCCAGCTTGATTGGGGAGTCACAACAAAACCCAAACCCAATAGGTAGTTACATCTGGAGACATGACACTGGCTGGATCCCATCCCCCACGCCGGGTCCTAAGTCACTGAGGATGGGACGCAGTGGTGACAGCAGGTGCACGCAGTAGGAATGCGGGTAGTGGGGTTTGGGCTCAGCTGTTGGGACCGTGCTGGCTGCAGTCTGGGTCCCCATCAGTTGATGTGGCCCAGGTCCTCGGGCAGCCTGGCCTCTGTTGTGTGCTTGGCCCTCCTGCCCCTCCAGGATGGTCACAGCCACCGTGGGGGCCCCAGAGGGACAGGACTGAGAGCAGTAAAGCCCTTGATCCTGGTGCTAAGGGCCTTCGTGGACCTCGGAATCACACACATTCCAACTGTAAAAATAAGGATGTGTAAGTTCCTGAGATGTTCTGGGTCATGAATGATGTGTTTAAGGGGATTTGGAAAAGCAAGAAGCTTTACACAATGTCGCATTGGACGGTATCCCAGGGTGGGGATTAACGTGCATATTTTGATCAGAGGGAGGACAGATGTGTTTAAGTCGCAGGCCGGAGAAGATGGGAGCACCGACTTGTCCCCCTCAGGCTCCAACTTCCTCTGGGATTTGTCCCAGCTCAGTAACATCACGGGAAGCTTCTAATGTGGGCAAGACTTAATGATAGGAGTAAAATTTTGCAGGAAACACATAATGCAGTTATCTTAGGTTTTATTGGGCATGCGCTGTGTGCTAGAAAAGCAAAAGCTGCCAGGAGAGCCCGTGAGCTTCTCAGCGGCTCTGGTCCCGGCGGTTGTTCTGCCGCGAGCCTCCTCACTGAGCCTCGGGTGACTTTGGACCCCGGGCAGGGCAAGTCTGCAGGCCTCAGGTGGCAGCAGTGTCCTGTGTGGAGAAGGGCTCAGTGCCCAGCAGGGAAGGCCGGGTGGCCACCTCCGGGGGGCCCTGCAGTGCCTTGTTCCTCCCCTCCAGCATCCGAGCCCACTCGCCGCGGAGCCTGGGACAGTGATAATTTCAGCCTGTGAGTCACTGTTTTAGGGCCGGGCGGCAGCCAGGCCTCTGTCGGCACCTGAGCATATGTTCTAACACGGCCCAGCACCCCCAGGCTGCCAGCGGCTGTGACCTTGTGGGGTCCCAGAGAGCCCTGCAGCCAACCTCCCAGGGCTTGGCCGGTCCAGGCCAGGGGGCCACATGGAGGACATCACTCGGGTCTCTAGCCTGGAGAGGGGAAGTGCTTTGCCCAGGAAGCAGCTTCTGGAAATTTCTGAGGCCCAGAGAACTGAACTCCTTCACTGGCACCCCTGTTGGAGTGCTCCCCTTTCCCTGTGCCGCCCGCCTGCCTGGCGCCCCTGCCTGGGAAAGTGACCACAGCAGGATGCACAGGGGCGACCCGGGTGGGAATGGCCTGGCTATTCCCCCATGGGAAAGTCTCTTGCCCCCTTCACCAAGCCCCTGGCTTCTGGGGGCCTGTGGGATGCCGAGGGGGTACTGTGAGGAGCTGCTACTGTCTGGGGGATGGGGCACAGTCCTTCTGGCTGTGGTCCATGCCCTCATTAGCAGCCATATGTCCCTGCAGAATGTCACCCTCCACAGTCCTTGAGCGGCCCAGACCCTTGGTGACTAACTTGGCCATCGCTGACCACACTCTCGCCATCTGCCCCCGAGCCCATCTCTGGGGCCTGTACTGTGGGCAGAAGAACCAGAAGTTTCCAGTGCCTGATGGCATGTGTAGGACAAGGATGAGGACCTGGAGACCACAGGGGGGAGCAGGGGGCCTTAGAGCAGGTCCCTTCTTCCTACTTTTGGGCTCTGTCCTGGGACCCCCACCCTGAGAGGTTAGGGGGATGGCACAATGGCTTCCCATACCACACCTAACAGGGGAATGTCCTGGATGACAGGGTGGGTGGCCTGCCCAGCAACCAGGACTCTGGCAAGGTCAGCACCAAGTCTGGTCCCATCGCGGCTGCCAGGTACCCTCTTTCCAACTGGGCTCCCGGATAGCAGTTGCTGGTGCTATTTGGGGATGAAAGCTGTGACCACTTTGGAATATCTGTCCATTCGAGCCCTTGTCTAGGTGCGAATTATGTGCTAATCTGCCCTCTTAGCTGTCCCTGAGACCAGGCACTCCTCGGTCTGCTCACGGTCACCCAGGAGACCCTCTTCAGCACCCACAGGCCCCTGGCCTCCATGCCAGGGATGAAAGGGGGCTTTGGATTTGCTAATGTGTGGGAAAGAGTATGATGAACTTATCCTGCCCTCGGGGAGTGCCTGTCAGAAAATCAGCCTAACCAGACACAGATTCTCTGACAACTTCCCACAAGACCTTCAGGAGTGGGCAGATGGGGAAATATGGAATGGGGTGAGTGATGGGGGTGAATTGTAGGGTAGGAGAATGGGGCTGGGATGGAGGGATAGGGTGAGGGATGGAGGGATGGGGTATGGGATAGAAGGATGAGGTATGGGATGGAGGGATGGGGTACAGGATGGAAGGATGGGGTGAGGGATGGAGGGATGGGTGTGGGATGGAGGGGTGAGATGGAGGGCAGGTGGTGCTCTGTGGGGATGGAGGGGTGGAGGGGTGGGATGGGGGATGGAGGGGTGAGGGATGGAGGGGTGGGTGATGGAGGAGTGGGATGGAGGGGTGGGTGATGGAGGAGTGGGATGGAGGGCAGGTGGTGTTGGGTGGGGGTGGATGGGTGGGTTGCTGCCCTCTCCCACCTGCTGACCTGGTGGTGGTTGCAGGCCTTGTTGATGTGGGTGTGGTTTTGCAGTTCCAGCCCCTCCTGCAGTGACACCAGTGACCCCTCCTGCTGTGACAGCTGGTCTGGGGGGCGGCACTGGTGGCTAGGTGGCTGCGGCCCCAGTCGTGAGCGGGGGTGGCCCCTCGTGGGAGCTCCTGTCCGTGGAGACCAAGCCTTGCTGCTCAGCGAGCTCACCTGTCCAGGGCACTCCTGCGGGTCCTCATGGCCTCGCTCTGAAGTTGTCTTGTGTGCAGCTCAATTTTTTCCTCCCAAAACTTCTTTATCACACCGGCGTCGAAGGCCACCCTTCCTGGGCGCTTCAGAGCATGGCTGTCACTCATTCTCTGGAAAAGGGAGAGTTGACAGGACTTAGCGTTTGTGCCCATGCGGTTGGACAGCACAGGGAACCAGCGTGTTAACAATCATGGCGTTGGCTCAGCCCCACACACCGGATGCCCCCCTGTGCTTCTGGGGGCACCCTGGGGCCGGGATGTCGGGAAGGCGGGCTCAGGAGCACACAGCTGTGGGCAGCAGGCGCTCTGCCCTGCTGCCTTCTGAATGGTTTCCCGCATGAGTGCAGGCAGCAGCTGATAAAACACGCTTTTGGGACCTTCGGGCTTCTCCAAACTTAAGAAAGGGTCTAGTTTTTTTTGTGGTTTTGGGAGGGTGGCCTCAGGGCTCCAGCCAGGGCTGGCATCATCTGGAATGCCGGGGGACTGAGCCTGGCGCTGAGCCTGAGGCGGGCACAGAGGCCATGCAGAGGAAGGCTCTGAAATAGTCACGGCAGAATCCAGCTGTTGCACATCTGTTTCCCAGACAGGGCCCTGTCCACCTGTTTTTTGGCATGGTCTGGTGACAGTGGTGGTTGTCTGCTGCGCGCTGGGGAAGGGGGGATGTGGGAGCAGTGTGGATAAGTGGGGTGAGTGGAGGCTGCCAGTGTCTTGGCAGCAGAGCCTCAGAATTGTGCTGCAGCCCCGTTGGTGAGTGACAGAGGTCTGAGCTCCCCTCCTGGGCCTCGAGGCCCCAAGAGAAGCCCCAGAAGCCATTGCTAGTCATGCAGAGAAATAGCACTGAACAGTGTAGGTTAGAAGTAAGTATAGAGATCTTCCTTTTGGCAAAAACTAAGGAGTCCAGAAGGAGAGGGTGGCCTGTAGTCTGGCTTGCAGCGAATCGGTAGTTAAACTTCTAGCTGCAGGCCGTGTGACATGCTGCGGAGCTCGGACGCCCACTGCCCCCACATGGCATCCTCGCACCCCAAGGGTCTTCTGGAGGGTTCTGTCACGGGACTTACTAGGATCCTAGAGCCAGGACATGGCCCCATAGGCTAACTGTGCTCTCAGGGATTCTTAGACACCCCTGTGGGGACCCCACCCCCCCGTGAATCTGTCAAGGGGGTAACTTGTGGGCATGCGTGCGAGCAGCATTCAGGGCCTGCCTGCTTCTGGGTCTGGCCTGGCCCCAGGGTCACAGCACAGCTGATGCCACCCCAGACATCTGACTGCGAGAACAGTGGTGTCTGCCACACCACGGGGCTCTCGGTTTTATCCTGTTTCAGCCGTGTGAGACTCAACAGAGATGCCCGAGGGAGGGTCAGACCCAGCCAGGAATGCAGAGCTTTTCATGTCAAATTACTTCCCATCAGACGGCGCTGTACAAACACATGGACGGAGTCAGACAAAGGAGAAGAGGAAGCCCATCTTGATGAGGATGCGAGGCGATGCTCACTCCTGCGAGGAAGGAGTTCTGGGAGAAGGAGGGCAGGGGAGATGGGAGGAGGGGCGGGGGATTCTGGGAGCAGATGCAAGCTTTGAAGGGAGGGCAGGGTCTCAGGAGAAGTGCAGGGGTCCCAGGAGGCCAGCTTCTGGGTCTATGTCTCCTGCTTCTTGCTCAGCCCTTGGAGTGCTCCAGTCTCTGAGAAAGGTGACTGTGGAGCCGTGGCCCATCTGTGCTGAGCTGACTGGTGGCCGACAAGCCCACCAGCACTGGTTGCCTGGCAGACTTAGTTCTGGGCTGCGGAGCATATGGACTGACTCTGGGCCAACCCTGTCACCAGCACTGTCCCTGGGGTCACCTTCACTCAGCTTCCTGATGGTCACTAACCCTTGGTCTGAAATACTCCTGGCTGGGGAGTTGAATGGGCCAGAACACACTAAAAAGTTCAGTTCCACTATTGGAGAGAGAAGGGTCCGGGCAGGTTGCCTAATATGTCCCTTGCGACGGATCCTCTTGGACTCTGGCTCCCAGGTCCCTTGTGAGGGTATACGGAGCCAATGTGGCAGTTTCCTGCAAGAGGCTGCCATCAGCCATGTCCACCAGCGCAAAGTCAGTGTGCCCGGTGGGTGAGGGAGTGAGCGTGTCGGCTGGTTGAGAGCTGGACACACGGCCTGAGACCGCACCCATCCCCAGCGGCCCACAGGGAGATTTGGTGGCCCTCAGGGGTCTGGATGGAAGTCCTCAGAGAAACCAGGGGCTGGCATCAACTTCCTGTGTGGCAAGTCAAGGCTTTGAGGCTGAGACCTGGCTGCTCTCCTCTGTGGGTTCCCCAGAGGCTCGGCCTGCAAACCCTTCTGCAGTGAAGACGACCAGCCCACAGACAAAGGGAAAACCAGAAAGTGGGCAGAGGGCAGCACGCCAGCAGGGCCCAGAGCCAGACGCGAGAGCACCGTACGCCCCGCCGCGTCTGCACCTGGGGTGTTGCCCCAGAAATATGCTTGAAAAGTCTCCAGTTCTTGTGTGCGCCCCAGCTCCCCTCTGTTTTTCTTATTGATGGGGCCCCCAACCCTAAGCCCGTCTCCCACAAGGTTAGTGTCATCTGGCAAATAGGACAGAGCTTACGTTTCAGGGGTTCCCCAGCCAAATCTCTGGGTGTCCTGAGGGCATCTCCCCCGGGGTGGCCGTCCTCTGAGCGTCTCTCTGGAGCTCGCTCACTCTTATATGGCCTTTGTGACGTGGCACCTGGCGCCAGTCCAGTTGCCAGGAAGGACAAGCGGCCTCCCATCTGGCTGCAGGCCCTGGAGACATAATTTGGCTCCTGGAACACAGTTACTGGCAGACACGCAAGCCTCGGCCCTCAGTCCAGGACTGTGGAGTCTGCTGAGCTCGCTGCCTGCCGGCTGGCGTTATAATACCCAACAGCTTTCTTCTGCTGAGATGCTGCTCCCGGGGAGCCCAGTAGGTGGACGGGGAGCTGGAGCCTGAGCAGAGGGTGGCCCCCGGGCCTGACTGCTACCCGAGCATGTGGCCTGGCTGAGCATCACGCTGGGTCCCAGGCCTGTGCCTCGGGAAGGGAGGTCTTTGCAGCCAGTACATGGCAGGTCACTTTAGAACAACAACCGGACGCACCCAACATGGGACCAGGGGTGTTTTGGGTTGCTCTGCCTGGAACTGGCTGGTGGATGAGGGAGGCCAGCCCGCCCACCAGCAACACCAAAGTGCCCATCTCCAACTCAAGCAAACAGTGAGAGAGACCCCTTTCTTTTACACATAAGAGGCAGGACCTCTGAGGTCACCACGGTGTGTGCGGGTCCTGCTTCCATCATGGTGACAAGGTCACCGGGGGTGCGTTCCTTTCCTCAGCAGGTTACGAGGTGTTTTGAGTTGAGCAGGAATTATTTGTCTAACAGGAAAACCAGAGCCGAGGGAGGCATTTGGGACACAGTCTGCCGTAGGCAGGGGCTCTAACTTTCTGGGTTTCTCCTCTGATCTTCCCAAGTCCAGGGCACGACTCAGGAGGACCCGGAGGTTGGATCTGTGACACTCTGAATAGACTTTTCCTGCAAAAACCCCGAATCAGACAAGCTGGTCAAGTTAAAACAAGATGCGGGTTTTCAGCTGTAGGGAGTCAGTGAGCCGAGATGGCCGGCCAGGGATGTGTTTGGAAAAACCTCACAATTGGAAAAACCTCACAACTCGATGTCAGGGAAACGACGTGTCCACAACACTCAGAGAGCTTTTACAGAAAAGGAAGGTTGAATCCACTTGCAGATGGAGAAGGGAAGAGACAGGAGGTCACAGGACAGCAAGGTGACGGCAGAGCTGTGGCGAGAGCCGGGTGCCAGATGTGCGAGCAGAACTCCCTGCAGCCGCGAGGGGCTGGCCAGCGCGGGCTGTCGTCCTGGTTAAGCTGGGAGATACTTGTGGCTGGTCAGCCAGCCACGCGAAGAAGTGCTTTGCTGGGAGAAAGGTCCTCTCCCCAAATGTTCTCATGTGTCTTTGGGTCTGTGGTTGGCGGGTGCAGCGACGCAGCAGCCCATGGAGCCATGGGCTCTATGGCTGCTGTGTGTCCCCTGGGCAAGGATGCGACGTCTCCTCCCGCATCCAGAATTCCACCTTTGCCAACAGATGGTGGTAGAAGACCAGGAAACAGTACCTGTTTCTCGGCGGAGCCCTCCCTTAAAACCGGGGAACCCAGTCCTGGTGTCTGTTACGGCTGCGTAGCCGCCCCTGCGTGGAGAGAAGGTCCTGGGACCCTCACCAGCCTCCCGGCTTCAGAGAGGCCAGCACAGCCCCAACAGTTGTGGCTCAGACTCCCCCTCTTCCCCAGGGCTCAGCAGCCATGCCCCATGCTCCATGGATGCCCGGGCAGGGTCCTCGGCAGCCTGCCGGTGACTCTGGTCTTCGGGGGCTCATGGCCCAGAGGCTGTAGCTTCTCAGCTCCCAGCACTCAGCCTGCCAGCCTGGTGCCTGCCAGCCCTTCCTGGGCCAATCTGCAAATGCAGTAAAGTACATAAAACACAAGACTCTCAAGGAAAAGCTAGCGTCCGTGGGACACCTATCGGGGAAGAAGTGGGGTGTGGTCAGGGCAGACTGCCAGGTGTGGGCCCCGGTGTGGGGTGTGGTGCCTGTCCATCCCTGGAGGGCTGTCCCCTTCTGGGTGCCATTTTTGGATGAAGGCTGTGCTTTCTCAAAGGACCGACGTCGGGTGTTTATGCTCAGGACGTCCTCTGGGCAGGCATGTGGTCCTTTGTGGCCTTGCTATTTGAAACAGCCACCTGCCCCCCAGGGCCCACCCTGCTTTCCCACTGGAATGCTGCTCTCTGGGGTAGGGGTTTGCTGCCGTGTCCACCAGAGCGGCGTCCAGGCTGCAGCCGTCACTGGTCATCGAGTGCATGAGGGCACTGAGGTACACATCCTCCCACAGAAGCGAACCCCAATGCTGTGGGAGTCCAGGGTGTGAAGAGAAATCCCAGAAGGCCCCACAGAGGAGGCGGCATCTGCAGTGGCTGAGAGACAAGGGGGATCTCAGTGGCAGAATGAGGAGGATGGGGAAGGGACACATGAGGCAGGGGGAGAGGCTGGGTGGGGCAGCACGAGGTGGGCAGCAACCTTCCTTTACAACAGCTTCGTGTTGGGAGCGGTGAAGTCTGTGGCAAACGGAGACCCAGGAAGTGCAGCAGGAAGGGCAGCTGGCCATCAGCCCAGGCTCACTGATGCTTTGAAGATGCTTTCTCAATGGAAGCCCCAAGTCTGGATTGTTCAGGGGCCATATCCAGATTTTAAGTGTTGGCTAGTAATTAACTTCAAGTCACCGAGCCAGCCAGCTGCACAAGGGCCGGGCACAATAGGCACGGGGAGCTCTGGGAGCCTGCAGGAACTGTGGGGGACTTGGGTTCCAGAAGGAGACAAAACCCCTGCCTGGAGATGGTCAGGAGCCCTGGGCCAGTTCCCTCTTGTTGTGCTGGGCCAGGATGGCCAGGAGAGGACAGTTGGATGCACAGACCCCAGGCAGCTCACAAACCATCGGTGTTGGGGGGCAGGTGATTTTTTGTTATCAGTTTCCTGACCAGAACCACCTGTCAAGGCCATTTTTCCTGGATGCTTTATTTTTTCCAGGCCAGCAGGAACGTGGCCTGGCTCAGGGGCCAGGTTTGGGAGCCCATGAGCCTCGCCCGGCCACCTCTTCTCTTCCCGGTTCACCGACTGTGGAGCTGGAGTATGAGCCCCTCCTTCTGGGGTTTCTGAGTTCTTGCTGAGCTGCACACCAGTCGTGCACACCAGGCCTGCAGCGACCCTTCACCCTTGCTCAGGGAGCCCTCCCCAGCTGTGGTTGGCAGGGGTGACCGGTGTTCTGGCTGAGTGCTGACCCTGGACAGGAGAAACTAGGGGGTGTGCACACGTGCACATGTGTGTGTTTGGCTGTGACTCAAAGTGGGGCTGGAGCCTCTCTCTCGAATGTCTGGGTTGCGTGTCCAGTTAGGGACCTCCCTCATTTCCTGTGTGGTGGTAGACCAGGGCCTGTGCGTCCATGCCATGCGCTGCTGGCACTGAGAGGGGCCCTCCTGATGCGGGTCTGCCTCTTCCCCCGTGTGGCTGGTCCTGTGGACTCGCCCGCTGCTGACCCCGATCGCCAGGTGCCTTGTTCCGCAAGCCAGGGCTTCCTAACATCTTTACTGAGACGCCCTGGTTTGCTTGATGTTATTTTTCTTTAAATCTGGTCATTTTCCCCCAAATGTATTTCAAAGCTGTATTCCTCCTCCCAAGTCTCCCTGGCAGGAGTACGCAGGGATGAAGCCCACCAGAGTCCGCACCTTGCCGGCAGGGCTGGGTTTCCGGGGACTGCCTGGCTCGGCTCCTGGGGCGCCCTGTTCTCAGACTGCTGTTCCCCCATTCAGTGGCCTTGCTGCCACCACAGGGCGGGGGCTGCACCCTGAAACTTTCCGGGGGGCGCTCAGGCGCTCCCCATGCTCTGAACATCCTGCATCCAACAGAAGCGGCCACCTTTTCTCCAGAGGTGTACTGGGAGGAGGCTTTGGGGACAAGGGGAGTAAGGACTGTGGGTTTACATGAGAGGCAAGTGGAGAAGTCGTGTCCACCTTTTTTTTTGTTTTTGAAGATTTATTTATTTATTTATTTGACAGAGAGAATGTGTGAGATCACAAGTAGGCAGAGAGGCAGGCAGAGAGAGAGGGGGAAGCAGACTCCCTGCTGTGCAGAGAGCCTGATGCGGGGCTCCATCCCAGGACCCCGAGATCATGACCTGAGCTGAAGGCAGAGGCTTAACCCACTGTGCCACCCAGGTGCCCTCGTGTCCACGTTTTGGGAAGGACAAGAACCAGTGGCCGGGGAGCCTGGGACACATTCTCGTCCTCAGAGGGGTTCCGCCCTGCTTGGCGCCTGAGCTCGGGATTCTGTGGTCTTACCCCAGACGATAAACTTCTGGTGTTTGAAGCCACTGTTTGTGGTCACAGCTGTCATGACCGCTGCAGGAAGCAAGCATGGCCCCGGAGGATGCCCCTGACTATTCCTGGGTCTGGAGGGTGTGAACCAGCTCCCAGCTGGTGGGCAGGAGGATCCCACCCGGTGACGACCCCCAGTTCACACTGAGGGAGTCCTCCTGCAAGGCAAGATGCTTCTGCTGTGTTTCCCATGGCTCTGGGGATGGGGGCCATCAGAGGGCTCGCACCCGGATACTGTGGGGCCCTCTGCACAGGGCAGGAGGCAGGGGAGGGGCTGGGGCGGGAGAGAGGGGCTCAGCTCCTGGGGCCTGGTGAAGGCCAGGCCCTCTATAGAGGAAGGGCCAGTGGGGGGCCCCTGAGGGTGGACAGCAGGGCCCAGACTGACTCCCTGGGCACAGCAGCTCACCTCAAAGCTTGGGCTCCAAGAGGAGGGGACAGATCTGGGAGCTGAGGTGGCATGGGGCTTGGCCCGGACCCCCCAGGTGGAGTCAGGGCAGCTGGAACGAGAAGCTGCTGAACACAAGTGTGGCCCAGCCCAGGGCTGACGGGGCTTGTGGGTGCTCCGGGCAAGGTCCCTGCATCCCTGGAAGGCCCGCTGTCTGCTCTGTCTCTGGAGGGCTCCACACACACGCAGATGCCTGGCTAGGTGCTGAGTTTCTCCCTGTGGCAGGTGCGTGGGCTCGATGTTTCCATGTGGCTGGGGGACACTGTGCAGGAGGCATCGCGTAGCCACCTCTCATCACACAGGGAACTTGCCGGCAAAGCCCTGGCTGATTCCTGCGGGGAGGGCTGGGCCTCCCGTTTCTCCTCCATGAGCGCTGGGCCGGCTGTCTGTGCACTGGGGCGGAGGGTGCCAGTCACCAGCATTGCTGACTCGGGTGTGTCCCTCCCGTGTCCTCTCCATCTGTGGCTCCAACCACACAAGCTGCACCCTACGCCCCTCTGTGCAGCCCCCCTTCTCCTAGGCCAGCTGGATTCTCGTGCCTCGTGCTTCTGTCACCCGAGATCCACTCTGTGCCTGTAGGACTCCATGTTTCTGGGTTCTGAGGTTCAAATAGATCACTGACTGTCGTTTTCATTGTGGTTGAAATTTCCTTTCATTTCATGCAAAATGAGCAAATTCTAACCGCCCTTCAGAACCTGAGTCTGCTGTCTTGGACATCTGGGCCATGGGGCGGGCTGGGCTCACTGCCTTTGCGAGGATGACAGGTCCCAGCTCCCCGTTCCTGTGTGTGTGACTGTGGATTGCGTCCTGGACTTTTGGATGTTGTGTTTTTGTTGAATCAGGTTACTTAGGTAAATTCCCAGCTCTGAGTCCCTGGCTCCTTGACCAGTCCCCAAGGGCCGCTGGGAGTCCCACACGTGTGTTTGGGGTCAGCAGCCAACCTGGGGCTCCCTCTCTAGCTCCTCTCTCCAGGATCCGCCACCCCGGCAGCCACCCAGCCACGCTCTGGCTCTTTGCACGAGCTGGATGTGGGTTTTCTTTTTCTTTCTTTCTTTCTTTCTTTCTTTTTTTTTTTTTTTAAAGATTTTACTTATTTATTTGACAGACAGAGATCACAAGTAGGCAGAGAAGCAGGCAGAGAGAGAGAGGGAAGCAGGCTCCCCCCTGAACAGAGATCCCGATGTGGGGCTTGGTCCCAGGACTCTGAGATCATGACCTGAGCCGAAGGCAGAGGCTTAACCCACTGAGCCACCCAGGCGCCCCAGGATGTGGGTTTTCTAAAGACAGTTTTGTCTCCCTGCGTGGGGCCAGCTGCACTCCGGCAAAATGTCCTGAAAGAGAGAAACATGTCCAGTGCATGTCTTCCTCCAAGGACCAGGGTCTCGCCAGTTGCTTTCTGCTTTTGGTGGTTTTCTAGCGCTTTCTGGTAGTTGCTTTAAGTCTGCCCAGGGGATGTAGGAGGCCGCTGGTGTGATGGGAGCGGGCTCAGCTGGGACAGGCTGTGGATCCCTGGGTCCCGCTCTCACTGGGTGACTGTGAGCATGGCCGGCCCAAGGGGGGTGCGTCACCACACTCTGGGTCCTTGTCGGGATATATAACTGACCAGTGCTGGCTGGTGCTGACCGGAGACTAGAGTCCCTGGGTTCTGGTATCCAGGCTAAGGGTTCCTGGTCTCAGTTTCCCCACTTGTGCACCACAGAGCACACAGAAGAGGGTTTTGCATGCAGGGATGCTGGATTTTATAGATTCAGTTACGAGCCTTGGCTGGAAGTGTTCTGGGGTTGGGTGGCCCTTGTCTTTCTCTCCAACCCTACATTTCTTGGATGTATTTGATAATAGGACCCACATCTATTTTGTGGACATTCTATCAACATCCTGGGGCACACACTTTGACACTTTGGTGATTAATCTGAATATTAACATCATTCTTGATAATCTGAATTTCATCCCCGGACCAAACGGGACAACTGTCCACTCAAGACTGCTGACTTGTTCTGCCTTTGTTTTCCTTGGACCTTGATTTTTTCAGCTATTAGTGTACCAATCTATTAATTTCTCATTCTGACTTATTTTCATAAGCCCTCTCAAATGCAATTAGCTACTGTCAGTGTGTAAATGAACTACTTTCTAAGGGGAGACATAGAAATAATTCTCGTCTGGACTTGGGGATGTAGGGACAGCCCCAGGCTCTGCATAGCAGGCTGATGTCAGTTCCCAACGTGGGCTCATCCTCCGATTGCCTGTCTCCATGCGGCCATGCGTGTCCTCACTCCGCTGCACATGGGGTCAGGGCAGAAGCGTTTCTTCAAGGACAAAGCCCTGGACTCAGGAACTCTGGTTCCAGCTGAGCGGGTGCAGAGCCCGGAGCCAGAACTCAGTCTGGAAAACCACCCAAAGACAAAGAACGGGAAGGGCCCATGCGGGATGGGAGAGGACACTGAAGATACTGGTATGAGGTCTGGCTGCAAAGGTCCCTGAGCAGAACATGGGAAGGATGGGCACAAATCAAGCAGAAGCAGCAGGTGACAGACTTAAAGAACTGGTGCCAGATCCTCCAAACGCGTCACAAATGGGAAGAACAAAGGGCACAGGTGGGAGCGCTGGCCCCACGCTGAGCGCGGCTGCAGTCAGTCCCACGGCGTCTGTGCTGGCCTGTGGCCAGCAGGGAGCGGCCAGCGCGTCCTGGGCTGCTGGGGACCACAGGTGCTGGTACCGTGCTCAGAACACAGCCTGACGTGCGACATACTAGAGTCATACATGTGCATGCCCGCCCAGCAAGTCCCGTCTTCGGCACACGCATGACCCCCCAGGGCCCAGACGTCCCCTGGGTAGGCCAGTCAATGGCATGTTGTGTTCGGACAATGGTTGTTACCAGTGATGACAATTAGCAGTGCCACGGACAGAACGGTGCATCTGGACCTGACAAACGGGGGGCAGAGAGAAGTCCAGCTGGTGGCACAGGCGGGCAGGGCTCCCGGGACGGCGTCCAAGGGCGGGGGTCCGAGCCCGCAGGCCCTGTGTTGAGCAGCACGGGGAGCACACAGCCCTTTCCATGTGCGTGTCCCAGCCGGTTCTCTTGGTGAGGAGTGGAATCGGTTCCGACCGCTGACTTGAGACACTTTCCAGCTGCCAACCTGACCATGTCAACCCGGGAAAGGTGAAATAATTCTGCTATTCACAAGTTCCCAGGCCACGTAACCAAAAAAGCTGTACACAGATGTTTAATTCGGTAGGAAAATGTGTAAATGAGGATCTGCTGAGTTGGCAGGATGTGTTGTAAAAGCCAACCATGCTATGTGGTCTCGGGGGCATCAGGAGCCACATTGATTCAAATGAACCCAGCATTTCATCTAACATGGATATTTCCCTCCAACAGGCGTCACCGTCGGTCTGTTCCAAACAGCACAGGCTGCTCCCGGGAGCAGTTCTCCTCCGCTGGGTTTTTGGAAGCCTGCTGCTCTGTTGGTATGAGCAGTGGATCGGGCGCCAGGGGGCAGATGCGATTGCAAAGCCGGGAGGTATGGTTTCCCAGACAAACACACACATGTGCATTTCCTTTAAAGGTATGAGTTATTTATTTGGTGGAGGGAGGGAGTGAGAGGGAACGAGAGAGAGCGAGAGAGAGCAAGAGAGTGAGCGAGTGAGAGAGCGAGAGAGGGAGTGAGAGAGTGAGAGAGAGCGAGAGAGTGAGCGAGTGAGAGAGCGAGTGAGAGAGAGAGCGAGAGAGCGAGAGAGCGAGAGAGAGCGAGTGTGCAAGCAGGGGCAGAGGGAGCCACAGACCCCTGCTGAGTGTGGAGCCGGATTCAGGGCTCAGCTCGATCCCCAGACCCCAGGACCCTGGGATCATGACCTGACTCTTAACCAACTGCGCACCCAGTAGCCCCCACCTGAGTGCATTTTTTAAAGCTGAAGTGAGAGTAGTCTGATTGTGCATGTTATCCGGAAACAGTGTGAATTCCTGATTGCTCATTTTAGACACTGTGTGTCCCTGTGGGTGGCTCGGATGACCACAAGTCTGTGGCTGGGCCACAGGGGCCGCCTCACCTTGTGCCGTCACACAGATGGATGGGTATGCAGGAGTCCAGACTCCTTCTCTTACCTGCCCCAACCCCGGGGGCCTGGAAGGGAAGAGCCAGGCTGGGCCCACAAGCGTCCTGTGGCTCCAGCCCCCTTCCCCAGTGCATCCCTCGCACGACTAAGTGTGTAACACAGCTGGAGGAGAGCAGAGGGGAAGGAGAGTCTCTGTGACTATAGGCCAGGGGAAAGTTCCTCAGCAGTGACCCCAAATAGCACAATCATATAGAAACAACGAAGACCCTGGACGTCACTTAAATCCAATCTGCTTTTTTTTTTTTTTAAAGATTTTTTAAATTTATTTGACAGAGATCACAAGTAGGCAGAGAGGCAGACAGAGAGAGAGAGAGAGGGAAGCAGGCTCCCAGCTGAGCAGAAGAGCCCGATGCGGGACTCGATCTCAGGACCCTGAGATCATGACCTGAGCCAAAGGCAGCGGCTTAACCCACTGAGCCACCCAGGCTCCCCAATCTGCTTTTTGAGAGACACCGTGGAGAGCATGAAAAGTCACCCCACAGAGGAGCAGAACACATTTGCAAACCATGAATCTGAGGAAGGACTTGTGTCCTGAACACAGGAAAACGTCCCACAACTGAGTGAAAAGGCAGGCACTAGGCTTGACGGCCACTTCACCAAAAGAGGGACGTGGGTTCAGCAGCACACGCAAAGATGCTCCCCTCCTTATGCCTAGGGGCATGCACAGTAAATCCACAACACATGTCTCCCAGTGGCTAATGTGGAAGGCGTGGGTCCCGTCCAGCACTGCGAGGACGTGGGGGAAGGAAGGCAAGACCGAACCACTCTGGAGGACAGCTTGGCAGTCCGTTACAAGGGTGAGCGCACACCTGCCCGGGTGCGGGCATTTCCCTCCTGGGGACTGATGCCAGGGACATGAGCCCACTTGTGCAAAGACAAGAGGGTGAATGATGTGGCAGGTCCACTTGTAATGACCCCGAAGAGAAGCCTGAAACCCACTGGGGAACCACACAGCCATCCTCCTCTTCCCTTGGTGGGCGTCCACATGGCCAGTGGCCCCTAGACACCTGGTGGGGAGGCATGCTATGCCAGTTGCTTTGGAAACCTGCAGATTTCCAGAAAGATGCACAAAAAACTGCTCCAACTCCTGTGGGACGAACGGAGGTAGAAATAACCGCAACAGCAAAATAAAAATCCTTGTGATAAGAAACAAGGAGAGAGGACCTCCTGCGTGTCTCATGCCGCCCAGTGCATGCCCGCCTAGGTCATGTAGCGTCATGGGCCTGAGGTCCTCCCTGTGCAAACGGCATGGTTTCCATCTGCAGCTGGCGCGGCTGGGAGTGGGGACAGTCCGTGCCTCACCTCCTGGGTCTGGTTTCCTGGGCCCCTTCCTCCAGTCCAGGGGCGAGTCTTGCGTAAACCTGCCAGATCCGATGGGAAGAGAGGCCTGGATGTGCTGACCATTCCCCACATGCCGATGAGCTCTTAGACATATCCCAGCTTCCTGTGAATCGTTTATAACCCTGTGACTGGCCTCCTCCTGAAACCTTGTGCTTTCCAGCCCTGGAATGGGGGTTTATGACTCACCATCTCATGGACCCCTGGGGGAACAACAGGGGCCAGTTTTCATCTGCCCAGTTTTGCAGCTCCAGTAGGAGAGTCCGGAACACTGGAGGCCATTGGAGAATCTGGAGATCAGAAGGGGGTCGTTTTAATAGAGAAGGAGCCCAGTTAGGGAAGGCTGATTGATCAACAACAAGGTACAGGGAGGTGAGGTTGGAAGAAGGAGCAAAGCCCTCAGACATCAGCACGTGAAGCCCCGCCCTCATTGTTTCTCCCCCCGACCCCTGCCCCACTGTGCAGGAGTGGACCCCCACGCCCTGCAGGCGCTCACGTGCGTGGTCAGCAGACACGTGTGGTGTTGTGTGAGGGTGTCGAGGATGGTGTGGGGCTGGCGTTGGGAACATGAGGGAGGTGCCCTGGTGGGGGGTGCTGGGACTGGCCCTGGCGGGCGAAGTGGGGTGCGCCCTGGACTGAAGGAACCTCCGCTGGGGTGGGGGAAGATTGGGAGCACTGGGTACCGTGTGGTCAGGCAGTGGGTTGGGACGTGTTGGGCGGGCTGGGGTCCCAAGGAGCTGCACAGGGTCAGTGGGGACCTCCTGGCAGGAGGTACAGTAGCTGAAGGGGCTGCTTGTGGGAACAGGCCAGCTGTGCTCTCCCCCTGTACTGGTCTGAGAGCAGAGATCACAGAACCACAGTGGGAGGGGTGACAATACTGACCTCCCGGTGGGCAGGACAGTCGGGGGCAGGGATTGAAGGCATGGGCATGGTTCCTGGGGATGGTGGGCTGTCACCCCCATGACCATTCTTCTTTGTGGGAAGCAGCTGCAGGTGAGAACAGGGTCCATTTCCTCCTCTGTTTCTTGGATGTTTGTGGTTGGATGAATGGTGTCCTGATGTCTATGTCCACCTGGAAGCTCAAAATGCGGCCTTATTTGGATAAAGGGTCTTTGTAGGTGTCATTAATAATCCAAGGGTGGACCCCAGATCCAGCGATGGGTGTCCTTCCAAGAAGAGGAGACATGAGATGTAGGGGAGCAGCCTGGAGCAGATGGCGTCTCCCTTGCTGGTAATGCTCCACATGAGAGAGACGGACTGTCCCAGAACCCCCGGGAGCATGGTCTTGTGGATGACACTGGCCCTTGCTGCCGTGAGAAAACCCATCTCTGGTTTTAATAACCAAGTCTGTGGTCACTGCTTATAGCTGTGCCACCCGCTAATCAGTGTTCACTCCTGGGCCATCTGGGCTCAACTGTCCCTTGATGGCTCTCACAGGTTCTGCCTCTGGGGCCATATGTCCCCTGGATTGGGCCGGGGGCAGGGTGGGGGAGGCCAGGGCTGTTGTGAGGCAGGCTGGTTGCACTGGGTGGTGGTGGCAGGACCCTCTTCTGGGTGGAGGTCCTGTGTTCCTGGTCAAAGCCTGGAGAGACACTGTTGGAGGTAAGGGGATGGGCTGGAGGGATAGGGGGTGGAGGTGGAGAGCGTGGGAGTGGGGCTAGTGGGTGGGTCAGGGATAGGGGTGGGTTGGAGGGGATGGGAAGAGGTGGGTTGGGGATGAAAGTGGGGAGTAGGGGTGGGAGGGTGTAGGGGTGGGAGTGCAGGTGGGAGGGGGAGGTAGGGAGTGGAGGTGGGGGTGGGGAGGTAGGGAGTAGAGGTGGAGGGGATAGGAAGGGGTGGGGTGGGAGGGCATAGGAGCAGAGGTGCAGGTGGGAGGGGGTGGGGGGCAGGGACTACCACCCAGCTCTGTAACCTGGAAGATTCTGGTTAAATCCAATCAGTGGGTGGAGGCTGGTGGGTGGGCTCCTGGGGCAGATTATGGAGAGGGGGGTGATTACAGAGGCAGAGGCTTCCTGCCCTCCCACGAGGTTCATCTGTGACCTAGAAGCCGGGAGTGCCTTCACCACTGGTTTGCTTTCTACCCCTTGCATTTTGAAGGGTGTCAGTGAGCTTACGAGGCGGTTAAATGTGGTGGCTTCCTGAGGACGAAGGTGTCACCCCGTGACTGTGTTTATGGCTGGTCATCATGGGAGCGACAATAGCTGCTGAGGTTACCTTTCTCTTTGATTTGTCTTCGGGGGCCCAAAAGGGGAGGTTCATGGGGAGAAAGACAGGCTTATAATCAGAAGATGCCCATCCCTGGAGTTTCAGGACCGGCAGGCTCTCCAAAGCTGGGTGTGCTGCATTGGGCTCCGAGCGGGTATGAGGTCCTGCGTTCCGGATGCTGCTTTCCTGAGGTCACAGCTGGAGGCCAAGGGGCCCTAACCGACCCCACCAGGAGTGGGCTCTCATGGTGAATTGTGGGACACATCATTGGGAAATGGTGCTGTTAGTGCGGTGCAGGGAGTGGGGTGTGGGCTGCAGCCCCCTTGTCCTATGGGGGTGCAGTTAGTGCCTTCCCTTCCCTGCTAGAAACACATGGACAAGCTGGTGGGTGGGGGCTGGCCACCCTCCAGCCCCCTGCCCCAGACTCTCTCAGAGATGGGGGAAGACTGTTCTACATTTCGGGCTCAGGGTCCTTCCTGCAAAATTATCATAATTTGCTTAAACCCACATGTTATGGTCTGAATATTTATGTCCCCTCCCCCTAGTTTGTATGTAGAAATCTTGACCCCAGTGTGATGGCAAGTGCAGTAGGGCCCCGAGGATGGCGTTAGAGCCCTTGTAGGGGCCTCACAGAGCTCCCTCACCACTTCTCCTGGAGGGCACAGCAAGAAGCTGATGGCCCTCAACCAGGATGGGGCTGTGCCAGGAGGCAGCCTTGACCGCACCTTGATCTTGGACGTCAGGCCTCCAGAATGGTGAGCAGTAAATATGTGTTGTTTGTTGTAGAAGCGGGCACAGGCTGCCGGAAGGGAAAGGTATCAATAAGTTATTCATGTTGCTAAATTGTCTGCAAACACAGACGGTGTAGAAACATCTATTTTTTTTTAAAGATTCTATTTATTTATTTGACAGAAAGAGATCACAGTAGATAGAGAGGCAGGCAGAGAGAGAGAGAAAGGAAGCAGGCTCCCCGCTGAGCAGAGAGCCCGATTCGGGACTTGATTCCAGGACCGTGAGATCATGACCTGAGCCAAAGGCAGCGGCTTAACCCACTGAGCCACCCAGGCGCCCGAAACATCTATTTCTTTCACATCTTTTCCACTACACAGTGACAACAAAGGTATTGACCAAACAGAGCTTTATTTTTTATTTTTTTAAAGATTTTATTTATTTGACAGAGAAAGACACAGTGAGAGAGGGAACACAAGCAGGAGAAGTGGGAGAGGGAAAAGCAGGCTTCCCGCTGAGCAGGGAGCCCGACGCAGGGCTCAATTCCAGGACCCTGAGATCACGACTTCAGCTGAAGACAGAGGCTTAACCCACTGAGCCACCCGGGCATCCCCACATGGAGCTTTAGATTCCCCACAGAATCGGTCCGAGTAATAGCCCTGATTAAGTTGTGTGGTGAGATTCTTCTGAAACAAAAGTCCAGTGCTGAATTTAACCACAGGTGTGTTTGGCTTCTTTATGCTTTCTTGGTGTCCTACCTGGATATGAGAATTTCTGCCCAGATGACTTGTCACTTGGCTCTTCATCATGACTGTGGTAATTTTTCATTTGCAATAGCTTTACTGACCGGCAGGTCATATTGATGGGATAATCAATATGATGGTGCACGCCCGAAGTCGTGCTGAGAAATGAAGATGACTTTTCCGAGGAGGCTTTGCCATCTCATGTTTCCTGCTCTGCTCAGTGCTGGGTGGCGTGTGGGCTGTGAGCTTGGGGCGTGCCTCTGAGGGCCCCTCCGTGCTGAGTGAGGCCAGACAGGTCTGCTTCCTTGTATTCACACCGCAGGCATACCTGGCCCTTACAGTGCCCTGTGAGGGCCCCCCATGCCCACCAGAGAGGATGTGACCATCCGCTCGCTTGTGGACTTGGCTATGAAACCAGGTGGCCGCCTTCCACGCTGAGCGTCACTCGTATGAGCCAGAGTGTTGCTATTTGTGGCTTCAGATCATCACTAAGAACAACACACAGCATTTACAAAAATCTCACGGACTCCCTGACCCCAGGAAGTATATCGTCAGATGTCCCACCCTCATCGTGGGAAGTGTGGGTGTAGGTCTTGAAGCCCCATGACTCTGGGACATTTGCTTCCCGTGGCTCACTGTATCTCCACCACCACGTTGCTGGAATCAAAGAAACACAGAGTCTGTTTGGAATGGAATAGATGTCAGGATCTTGTCCATAAGGGACAGAAAACTGACTCAAAAGTGCCAAGCGAGGGCACCTGGGTGGCTCAGTGGGTTAAAGCCTCTGCTTTTGGCTCAGGTCATGATCCCAGGGTCCTGGGATCGAGTTCCACATTGGGCTCTCTGCTCAGCGGGGAGCCTGCTTCCTCCTCTCTCTCTGCCTGCCTCTCTGCCTACTTGTGATCTCAGTCTGTCAAATAAATAAATAAAATCTTTAAAAAAAAAAAGTGCCAAGCGAGAAAGAATTCATTGGGTCATAAAGCTGAAAAGTGTAGCATGGGCTGCCTTCAGGTACAGTTGGATCCAGGGGTTCAATGCCATCTGGAGCAGCTTGCTTCTTTCTGGTCTTTTGGTTCTGCCCCTTTCTTTGATCATTCTCAGGTGTTCTCGCCTCTCAGCTCACCCCTTGCCCAAACCCAGTGGAGAAGAGGGCTGTGTGTCCCAGCAGACTGGGGAGGTCTTCTTGACTCGGTGTCTTACCAGGAACACATGCCCGGTGGGGAGCAGAGTGCGTCCATAGCTGATAGCAAAGCAGGAGGGGTGTGGACACTGGGAGGTAAACCACAGGGGTGGATTTTGAAAACCCAGGACCACTCCCTGGGTCCCTCCAACTCTCCACTTGCCGGTCATTAGCTGGGGTGCCCGAGAGCAGGGACCCTTGTGTCCCCAGCATTCACCCCCTGCCTGGCACATGAAGGCCCTTGCTGGGCAGTGGCTGTTGGGCGGTTGGATCGACTGAACAGATCTTAGCTCTGAACGGTGCATCGCCTGCTTACCGGAAAGGCCACGTGGCATCACAAGGGAAATGAGTCATGTGTCGGGCCCCCAGAGCGAAGATGTGTCTCTCAGGGGATTCGCTGAGGCGCACTTGCTCTGCAGAAACTGTGAAGCTGCTGCTTTGCTGATTTCACGTTTTGGCAGTTCTTAGCAGGACACATTTATGGGAAATGCTGCCCCCTTTCCTTCCAGCTGCCTGCGCCAGGCTGAAAGGCTGTAAACGCGGAGCGCAGAGAGCATAAATCCACAAACGTTCTCCCTGTCTGGCTCGACCACAGACGTTCATCCCCTGAAGGGAGATGGGCTGTGATCGGGTTCAAACCCCTCCCCCCCACCCCTCAAGGAAGGAGAACAGCCCACGGAAGCTGGGGCATCAGGTGACAGAGAACTCCTTTTCAGATTTTGGGAAAGCACTGCAAACATTAGAACAAACCCTTAGAACCCTGGGGTTTATGAGCAGCAGTAAAGTCGTGCCGTCACTTCAGGTAAATGGAATGGAGCTGAGACACAATGTCAAGTGCCTGTTCATCCATGAGAGGGGCTGCTCTGGGGCTTTCAGTGGCAAAGAGTCACAGGTCCTCCTGCCAGGCTTCCAGAGTGGGGCTACCGTTCTGTGGGGACCGGGGGCAGAGGAGAGAGGGGTAGCCTCCGTCAGTACATCCCCCCAGCACTGCTGGGCAAATAGAACAGCAAGTGGGGGGGTGCCCCTGCCCCTCCTGGGCCCACAGGCTGGCCGTGTGCTCAGTCTGGGGTCCACGGCGCCCACTGGGCTTCTTCTCCGTTTATCGCATCACTGACCCCTTCTCTTGAAGCTTTGGTTTTCTGTTTTAATCGTTTGTGTCCTGTTAAAATCTCCCTAAGGATCTTCTTGGAAATGGGGAGCACATAAGCACCACCATAAAATACAGTGTTTCCACTGCTCGGAGGGAACAGCCCCATTGCCACGTGGCCCAGAGCTTTGGGGTGGCAAGGACGCTGAAGGGAGTCCCAGGGGGTCCCCACTGGCACCGGAGCTGCCCTCCAGGACATGAGACTTTACTGAGACTGATATAACAGCAATCACTCCTTGGGACTACTCTGAGAGACAGGAAGGACAGGGCGGCTGGTGGAGGCGGAGATTTTCCTGATGAGATTCTTTTCATGTCAAACCATGTGAAAGGGAGAGGACTTAGGTCTGAGCCACCGAGTGTCACAAGACCGGGGGTCCTCCTCACACCGGCTTTAGCCCACTTGGCAGGCTGCGCAGAGGTTGGAGGTTATCTTAGGAGAGCCTGCAGGTTTCAGCCGCTTCAGAGAGGTTTTGAAGGATTCTGGACTCTGACAGGTGCTAAACCACATTGATTGTGAGCCTCCTGTGTGATTTACACGACTGGCTTCTCAGAGTGCAGCTGCAGGTGCATGATGCCCCTTCTGTCTCCCAGAACAGAGGGGCCCGTGTTTGGGAGGAGAGCCTCGGGCTGGCGGTACGTGGCCGATGTCCCGAAGCCAGAGGCACGAGGGCTGTTATCCGGCTGGAAGCCCAACCTAGGTCCCTAGGGATGGATCTACAAAGGACAAGGATGTGGTTGTCAGACAGTCACCTGTGACCTGGTGGCAGTGGGAGAGGAGAAGTTAACACTCGCTACGCGCACGTCCTTTAGCTACTGCCATGTAACAAACCAGCCACGGACCTGGGTTCGTTTCCCACAAGCCGGCAGAAGTGGGGAGGATGTGGCGGCTGAGCCAGGCCAGGCTGACCGGACAGGGCTGGACCGTGCTTCTGAGCTCAGCCGCAGGGGAAGTGAGGGCAGGGTAGTCTGGCTATCCTGTGTCCGTGTGCTCAGCAGGCCAGCCGGGGACAGTCGTGAGATGTCTTACACACCCTCATGGTGGGAACGGGAGAGGAGGCCAGAGTGGGCAGGCCTCCTGGGGTCTGCTGCAGGGGCTGGGAGGTGGACTCTGTACTGCAAAGGAGGGGTGGGGCCTGGGGGCCCTGGGTTCGTGCCCCAGGCCGCCTAGCAGGCCAGGCCCCTGCTGCTTGGTTTAGTGCCCTCTCCATGGGCTGACTTCTCCGTTCTCCAGCTGGTGAAGGGGAGGTGGCGAGGACGTGGGCAGTAACGGGGCAGCTGAGCCTGACCCCACCTGGACCCCCGAGGTTACCGTGGGTCACTGCGGGTCCTGGTGGTGGGATTCTTTCATTTTCCTCCTTCTCAGCAGCCATTCGGGGTCCTTCCCTTTAATCAGAGTTGTGTTGATGACCAGATTTACTCAGCTTCTGGGAAGGGTTTGCTGAGTGATTTCAAATGCTGTGCTGAGCTCTGGGGACCGGCTACGGCTGCCGAAGCAGATTGAAGAGCTTAATTTTACCAGATTTGTGGTGTCAGGATTGGTGTGCCACACAAGGCTGTTTAAAAGTTTGTCACATATATTTTTATGGAATTCCGATTTTGTCGGCAAAGAGATTCAGACTCGATGGGTGGGACCCAGGTCTGCATGTGTGGGTCTGTGTGTCCCCTAGGTCCTACCAGTGCAAGATGTTCATCTCTCCTGTATTCCTCAGAATACAGCTGAGGGGGAGGGGAGGATGGGGAGGGGAAGGAGGAACAGGAAGGGGCAGAGTGAGGGTAGAAGGGTGGAGGAGGGGAGGAGGAAGGGAAGGGGGGGGAGAGGGTGAGGAGGAGGGTGGGGAAGGGCAGGGGAGGGGGGGTGGTGGGGGAGGGGCCACGCATCATCTCACAGCTTACTTTCCCTGGGCCACAGGAGTCTTCTGTGTGGTTTCAAACTCTTGGTAAATGCATTAACTGCTCAGTGTTTGATGTGGGGGAGGTTTAGAATTCACTAGACATTGCTGGATGTTTAGGTGGGTTTTGGTGTTTTGCTATTTATATCCCTGCGGTGAATCTGTACTTAGAACTTTCCTGTATGCCAGGCTGTTTCAGTGCCTCACTTTTTGGTGGACCGCCCGGGGCCTTAGTGCTGGGCCTTGATCCCAGGAGAGTGGGATGGGGCCCTGGCCATTGGGAGGAAGATCACAGGACTTGGGAGTAAATCCTTTAGGCATCGACTGTCTTCCCATGCACTTTAAGATAAAAAACAGTTAAATAAAAATATGGCTTGCCTGAATTAAAGGCACAGGGCAGCCTGGGGGCAGCTGGCACTGGGTCTTAGTTCTGGGCCCGTGTGCTCCCCACAGGGCTCCCTGTGAGTCCCTGGGCCTGGGGAGGAGCTCTGTGTCTGACCTGCACCCAAGGCACCTGCAGGGTCCCTCGGGGTGCTCGGTGGGGCCCTGACAGCCGCTGTTGGGCAGTGGGAACGGCTGTTACCTGCCGGCTCACCTCTGTTGGCATGGGACAGCTGCTTCTGGCCATGGGTGCTCGCTGGGCCGATGTGTAAATATGCGTTCAGGGTCACTGCTGTTTTAAGTGGGGAGGAGAGTGGGGGTGGCCGGGGCTCACTGATGGGGCCACAGAATCAAAGCAGCCAGTGTGGCTCACAGAACGTGGTTTCCCTGTAGATGAGGGGCCAGCCTCATTGTTCAGATGGAGACTGTTTTTTTATTGTTCCAACTCTCTGCTCTGAGGAGGATCCTTCCTGGGGTCCCGGGTGGGAACAGGGGCTCACAGGTGTTAGCCCCTCGTGGGCCCTGCCATTTGGGCTGTGACCTTCACGCTGGGAAGCGTGGGGCTGCCCCTTCCCCGGCATTGGGGTTGCAGCTGTGACAGTGGGAAGAGACCCTTGCGTTCATGACTCATGGATGTCAGAGCTGCATGGCCCATTTTCCTCTCTTGTTCACAACAAGAGAGCAGGCCCGGAAAAGCCCCTTCTCACCATCCAGACTTCACCTAATTACAGTTTCGGCTCCCCCAGAGATAGAATCTTAACCCAGTCAGGTCATCTGCCTGCTGGGTCCTGGCTGTCCCCTAAAGGGAGTGGAGACCTTGTCCAGACACCTGCCCCTTGCCAGTATGGCTTCCTCGTCCTGTTTGTTCTGTGTGCGTTGCCTACAGCTCCCCGAGCCCTAGCCGTCTGCTGGGTGGGTTGCCGATTGGTCAATCCTGGATGGATGCACATGAATTTTGTTTTTCTCACACTGTTTCTTCCCTTTTTGCTTAGTCGCTAGGACAGAGAGCTGGGGTCCCGCAGGACGGAGCAGGGTTATAAGTGACCTTTGTCTCTGGAAACCGACTGCACACCACAAACCCCCTTCCAGCCAAGTGCTGGGAGTCCGGACCTGGAGAACTCGGGGAAGGATGCTGCATCTGCCTCCATAGTCTGACTTGCAGTGGGACCAGCAGTGCACATCAGGAGATGTGCTCACCTGAGGTCCCATGTGGCTTCCTATGTGCACAGGCTTGGTCTTGGGGATGGAATGAGAGTGGGGCCAAGCTGCTTCCAGGGACAAAGGCATCTGGTCCCCCAGATGGCATCACTGTCACGTTCCAAAGCCGAGATAGTGGCAAGTAACCATGGAAACTGACCAGACCCCATGTTTCCTGAGGTTCAGCCTTCTGTACTCGTTCTCTCCATGGGTAGGGCACTTCTCCCTTGACCTTGGCGCCATCCCCCTTTCCCTGCACAAATGCACTTTGTAGCCGCAGGGAAGGCATCTCTGCAGGACACAGGACTTGGGCTCCAGGGTTTCAGGCTGCGTGCTTTGCCTGCTACCGTGACCAGGTTTCCACGGAGAGCTGCAGCCTCACAGGGGTATCTGGCGCCTGTAGGAGGAATGGTTAAGGCACATTGTTGCTTCTGGGATTTTCTTTTTTTTGCAAAAATGAGAAGAAACATGTTTTCTGAAGAAGATGCTGGAAGCCTGTAAGGCTGTCAGCTCCCCTGGGGGAGCGTCCACCATGCGGTTGGAGGCTGGCTTTCCTGGGGTGGGGGGTTGCCGGGGGGGGGGGCTCTTAGGAGCCAGGTGGAGAGAAACAGCCAGAAGAGCAACCTCCATGTCCCAAGGAGCAGGGTCAGGTGACTGTCTGAAGGTGAATGTCTGCAATTTGGGGCCTTGGTGTCAGGACGGTGGGGTCCCTCCAGCACCCCAGGACCAGGCAGGGTCTTAAAGGAGCAGCATGGGGGGCAGTAGGGATCACGGGGCCGGACACATGTGCCCTTCCCCGGGAGGTACACCCAAGCACAGACTGTGGTTTTGTGCTGGGCAGGTCCTCGTTGCTGAGACGGGACGCACAACCACAGGGAGGCCTGGGGTGGGAGAAGGGTCCTCGCACACAGCTGAGGAGGTTTAGAAAGACCCACATTCCTGGGTTTGAGGAGAAAGCATCAGACAGCAGCACTCTGGAACCCTGAGGCGGGGACCTGGAGAGGGTGTGCAGCTTGGCATGTGCACCTGGAGGGCTGCCCTCCTGAAGTCCCCTGGGTGCAGAGTTGGCCCTGGAGCTGAGCCTCTTACTCTGACCTCAGGACATACGGAGCAGAGGCTGGAGACGCTGTGGCTAGCAAGGCACTCTACAAATCTAGCTGAGTCTGT
Organism: Martes martes; assembly: GCF_963455335.1. Classification (NCBI taxonomy): domain Eukaryota; kingdom Metazoa; phylum Chordata; class Mammalia; order Carnivora; family Mustelidae; genus Martes; species Martes martes. Next base: position 149,440,789 of record NC_137890.1, on the reverse strand, counting down.
AGAGCAGGGGACCACACAGTCTTCACCCAGCGACTTGAGTCAGGGATGGAGGGTGGGTGGGAGAGTGCTGTTTGGTGGGAAGGGTGGGAGGGCTGTGCATTGAGGAGCAGGCATCTGTGGTGGGGAGGGGGGCAGATGCGTGATGCTGTCCTCGGTCTCCACATGGAGTGTGCTGGTAACTGAGGACCTGTCCAGATACCTCCCCCAGACCCCGATACCAGGAAGGTCCCAGATGTCTCTGGAGTGGGGAGTTCTAGAAACCCCAAGCTTTGCGCTGTTGAGCCACACTGGCAGCAGGACCAGAGCGTCCCCTGCGGGACATCACGGCCTCTTCCTGGGATGAGCAACCATGTCAAATGCACGGCCCACGGGCCAAGCCAGCCTCTCGTCTTCCAGGCCCCGCCAGAAAGGCCGTGCCCTGGCTGGGGCCAGCCAGCCTGCTCTGGGAATGTCAGGGTCACGTGCGTGGCCACTGTGACTCAGGACAGGTTGTGCTGGCCCATGATGGGTGACAGGAACACCGAGGGAGGCAGGTCTGAGGAGCGGCTGACGCCAGGGCTGGGGTTGAGGGGGACATGGCCTCGGTCTGCAGCCGGTGGACAGACCTGACCACCGTGAGACCTTCTGGCTTCCATCCCATGGCGTGGGTGGTCAACCCCATGTCTGCAGCCAAGAGCCGGGGCTGCAGTGTCCCACTGGCCACTGAGTCTGGGCCGACGTTTAATCAGCCGGCTTGGTCTAAACTCTAGAGCCTGATTCATGGCTGAAAGAGAGCCTTTGGTTGACGCTCTTTCAGAGGGAGAGAGAGAGATCCGTTTTGAAGCAATTGTGCAAATGCTCCACTTGCCAAGGGAACGTTCTCGAGAGAACACAACTCTTGAAAACATTCCCAAAGCAAGGGTTGAACCCGCAGGCATGTGTCTGAAAGCGTAGATGCATTTTGCTTTCAGTGTTTATGCAGATAAACATCATTGCAGGGAGGATGAGACAGCGGGAATCGGCAGTTCGTTTGAGGGATTTAAATCCCTCTTCTGCTGCCAGGAGTGTAGTGAAGGGGACACATGACAGAAGCCTGAGATGTGTTTCCTTGTCTGGTTAGATGAGACCCAGATACCTGCTTCCCCTCCAAGAAACAGGCTGGAGTGTCTTCAGGTCCCCTGGGCTCCATGCGTACCTGGTCTGGGTTTCCAAATGTTGGTGCTCGGTGTCTATTCCACTGGACAGGGCCTCTTTGTCTCTGACTCAGAACGACTGCTGTCCGTGGGTCCCAGGAGGTAGGGCATGCGGAACCCGGCTTTTGTGGGCCTCTCCCGTGAGGGTCAGGAAGGCATCAAAGCAAACCCAGAGCCCAGGGCTGTGGGCAGCTTCTCCCAGGGCTCCCCTTCTTGGTCTCTGGTCTCCACAGTGAGAAAGGCTTCCCTGGCCTGAAAAGCATCTCAGGTTCCTGCTTCCAATGGTCCCATCAGGGTGGGTGGGGGAGGGCAGTCAGGGCACGAGCCCCTAATCCAGAAGGTGCCCTGGGGGAGCTGGGGTTGGGAGGAGTTAGGACAGCCTGTTCCCATTCACTGGTGGTGTTTGCCAAATATGGGTACATGCGTGCTCTTGGCCGACCTGGAGGAGTGAAGACAAGGGGCACAGGCGAGCGCTCCGGGGACTCTGCAGAGTAGCCTCACACGGGAGACAGTGCCACCAGTCGCTTAATGGACCCACAAACTCGGTGCTTCCATGCAAGGGAACACGACTCGGCAATGAGGAAGGGTGTCCCCGGGAACAGCCTGCACCAGGAGCGAGCCATGGAACGGCTCCATCATCCCACAGTGTGCACCTCTGGAGGGCAGTCCCGCCCGGAGCAGCAGAGCGCCTCATGGCTTGTCTGGACCCCGTTATTCCACAGGTGTGCTAGGGGCCTTACTGGTGAAGGACGCGTCATCTCAGTCCTGCCCTGCCCGAGCTGGAGGCTCTGTGGACTGCAGCAGACACACCCCTTTCCCCCAACCCCAGAGACAGCCCTGAGCTCACCTGAAGGCCTGCATCCCTGGCCAGGATGGCCATCCTGGGGCTGCTCTGCCCGGAGTGAGGAGCGTGATGCCCCTCGTCCCTCTGCCCACGACCGGATGGTGCTGAGATGTGCTAATCCGAGGGCTGCAGGAGGGTTTGTAGTCCCCCTGCCCAGTTACAGTCACTTCCCTCCTGCTTGCTGGGACCTGGGGGTCCCTGGTCAGGCGGCCCCCATGTCTGCTGTCGGGAGCGCCAAGGCTTATGGGGATGGAAGTTACATCATTGGAGCTCCTCAGGGTGTCCTGCGTGTTCATGCTGCTCACCGGCCTGGAGCTGACGTCTACAGGGGGAGCCCCGGAACTGTGGGCAGTTTGGCACCTGGTGTGGATTTCGTGGGAACTGAGCTGCGGACCCAACTGTAGGGTCCCTTTGTGACCCAGCTGCTTTGTCCTAGGGAGGGCCTGGGGGCAGCTGGCCTGCTGGGTTAGGTGGTGTTCTCGTCCCACGGAAACCGGCAGATGGACATGGGGCGGGGGCTCGGCTGCTGACAGACCGCCCAGCTCCCGTGTGCAGGTGGGCCCGGCCCTCAGCTGGCCTTCATCGTGGGGCAGGATTCTGTGACTCATCCCGGGAAATGCTAATTGTTCTGAAAGAGGGGCCATGAGGGTCCCTGTTGGCCACCCCTCCTGGTGTCTGCCCCCATTCTTGGAGCGGCTGCTGGAGGCCGGGCATGTGCTGAGGATGGCGATGATGAGCCTGGCCTGCAGGATGTTTGGTGGTTCTGGTGGGAGCCTGGGCGCAGCTACTATCTCCATACAGGACAGGTGCGCGAGCTGTCCTGTCCCACCTGGACGGACATAACCCTTCAGCCCCTTACCATCATTTATGTGTGTAATCATAGTTTGAAAAAAGGCTCAAGACAGAAAGGGGCTTATTTAAAAACAGGTGCATGTCTGTTATTTCCGTTTACATTCAAAATAAATGTTTGTCACTTATAATAGTTTTGGGAATTAATAACACTGGGCTTCTGCTCTGGATGCAGCAGGATCCCAACACAGCTGACCATTTAGACTTTGCTCTCACGTTTGTGGCCTGGAAGGTCGCACCCTGAATGTGTGAGACCCTGGAAAGTCTGGCGGAATTCCTTCCCGGACAGAGCAATCCATTGTAGGGGGAGGCAGGGGAGACACAGGGTAGGAGACACGGGGGTGGAGAGGACGGGGGGCTGGGATGGAGGGGAATGGAGCAGGGCCAGCCTTGCCCGCAACGGCCCTGCCCTGGACAGCCATGGGCGGATGAAGGGGGCTCAGGAAGAAACTAATCCAGGAAAAGCCAAGGAGAAACATGTTATGGTGTGCGTAGGTTGAACTGAGAACCTGGGCTTCTCCCCCTTTGGCTCACCTGTGCTCCTGTCAGCTGGACCTGCACCCAACTTGTGGACCCCCAGCCTCATGTGCCTCCTTGTCCCCACTCCCCTGGTTCTGCTGGGTGTGGGGGGTCTCTCTCCCCTCCCCCAGTCCTGCTGGGTGAGGGGGCTCTGTCTATGCTCCCATGGTCCTGCTGGGTGGTGGGTTCTGTCCCCCATCTCCGTGGTCCTACTGGGTGGTAGTGTGTCTGTCCACCCTCCCCTGGTCCTTCTGGGTGTGGGGGGTCTCTCCCCTCTCTCCGGTACTGCTCGGTGGTGCTGGGCTCTGTCCCCCATCCCCCTGTGGTCCTGCTGGGTGGCGGGCTCTGTCTCCCCTCCCCGGTCCTGCTTGGTGGGGGGGTTCTGACCCCCCCACAGTCTTGCTGGGTGGTGGTGGGCTCTGTCCCCCTTTCCCCGGTCCTGCTGGGTGGGGTTTCTGTATCCCCTCCCCTAGTCCTGCTGGGCAGGGTCAGCTCCACTATTTGGTTCCGTTTAATGGGGACATGAGTTTGGCATCTGACAGTGGTGTCTCTGGCTTCCTCACAGACCCTGAGCCCTTTGGGAGAGCAATGTCTTGCTGGGTGACCCCTTACAGCCACCTGGGCAGAGCCGGTGCCCCAACTGTGAATCACCAGGCAGGGATTTTTAAAGGCTCCCCACGTGGTTCATGCGTGGTCACAAACACTGACTGAGCTAGACTCTGGGGAGGGACAGCAGATGCCATGGGACCACAGTGAGCCCTGTACCTCCCAGCTTGGCACGGAAGCCCAGAGCCTCAGGTTGGGAAGATCATGTGTCCTGACAACAGGACCAAAAGGGACCTGCCAGCCAGGCAGCTGCAGCCTGGGGCCCCCAGGGCCAGTGAAGGTGGGGGTGGGCCCTAAGTCCAGGGCCTCTGGGACACACTGGCTGGCTAAGGCCCCAGGTACACTGGGATTATGGCTGCAGGGCCACTGGCTGGTCACTGGCCTATCAGTCACAGAACAGTCCTTGTTCTGTGCTGGGGTCTTGAGTTTCTCTCTTCTCTTTGTCCTCATGAAATTTGGAGTTTTAGCTTCTTGAAATTTTTAAAAAGATTTATTTATTTATTTTTTTAATAGAGAGAGTGAGAGAGCCCCGGGGAGCGGCAGCAGGAGAGGGAAAGAGAATCTCAAGCCGACTCCAGGCTCAGTGCAGAGCCTGATGTGGGGCTCGATCCCACGACCCCAAGACCATGACCCGAGCTGAAGTCTGCGCCAGCCTGGTGCCAGTGGAGTTCGGGTGTCTACCGTCATTTTACTGCATGCCCTGGCGGACTGCCAACTCCTCCAGGGAGAGACCTGGACACTGTCCTCGGAGTGGGGTCAACTTCGGGCCCAGGAGAATCTGCTGCCATCAGCAGGTGTTTTGTCCTTGTCATGTCTGGGACCCACCTGGGCTGCTCAGAACACCCCAGATGCGGTGCTGGGCCAGCTGCTGCCCGATTCCCAGCAAGCGGGACGTTTCTGCCACGGAATGTCTTAACCATCTGGGAAACGTTTTCTCTGTGAAATCTTCCCAGGAAAGGAAGGAAGAAGTGGCGGAGGAAGACGTCTCTGAGATGGCTCTCCTGGGGCTGCATGCAGCTTACCACAGAGCCTCCGTACCCACCTCTCACACCTGGATTTTCCAGCCCAAAGGCTGGACACACGCTGGGCTTGCTTCTCTGGGGACAAAGGGTGCGTCCTGAGCCCTTGCTGGGTTTTCTCTGAAAGTGCTGATTTCTCTCCCTTGCTTTGTAGTTCTTTTTTGGGGGGGGTTTAAAAACTTAAAAAAAGCACTGAATATATGAAGCTGGTAAAAAGTGAGAACAAAATATTTTAAGAAGAGTTAAACCAAGAGAAAATAAATAAAATATTCAACAGTTTCTTCAGTGAATACTTCTTATTATCAAACTAATCATAATCACAAATGTAAAAAAATAAAACTTACTTTTTAGCGACTGAGGGGTCAATCCAGAAATAGGGGTGTAGGGCATGCCTTCCCCAGACCCAGGCCCACCTTTGTAACTGGTATATGTTAGGGCCAATTTAATGTTAAAACCTGTTTAACTATTAGGGCCTGCTTAGTCAGAGCAACTCCATATTGCCTAGGTAGGCATATTGTTGTTTACATCCACGGACTTCATTCCGGGAATAAACGCCCCCGTAGTTCCTGGTATGGTTCCGGGTACCGATTTGGGGAGTAAACACCTTAACAATAGAAGCCACGTACCGTGGGTCTGCGGTTATGCCCTATAAAACCAGCCTGTGGGATCGGGAGGGGGTCGCTCTCTTCGGAGGCAGCCCTGGCCGGTCAGTCTGACTTCTAATGCTTGGCATAGAATAAGGCTTTGCATAACTTTCACTTTGTCTCAGTCTCATTCCTTTGATAATGGACCCCAACAGTATGGTTGGGGTGTGTTTTATCACTCAGATGTGGGTTCATGGGCACAGCTGACCGATCTTAGGGACAGGGCACAGAGCGTTCCTCCTGACCACACCTCACACCACAAGTCTGGCCCTGCCCTTCATTGCTTCTGGGGGGCCCAGGGGCTGCAGCTCCGTCTGGGCCTCCGCTAGTTCGGGACTTCCAAGGAAGCTGAGTCCTGACAGCCCTCGCACTTGGAGGACCTGCCTCTGGGGACCCAGGATGGACGCTGAGGACACAGTGCCAATAAGGGACAAGGGTCCCCCTGAGTGGGCTGGAGACTGCAGGCAGGGACCCCCAAGTCAGAGCCGGTTGCTACATGTCAGGGGCTGGGGAGTTTGCTACCGACTGTGTTTGCAGCACAGGCCGTGGCGGACAGATACCTGCTTCCTCTAGAACCCAGGCACCTGCGTGAGGGAACCTCCCCCCACCTTCAAAAATACCAACAGAGCAAATCCACAACAACACCGAGAGATACTTTCTGCTTCGGTTGGCGGGGCATCGGTGAGCCCAGGTGGATGGTGGGATCCATCACGGAGTTTGGCAGTGACCACGGTGGGGCCGCATGGGGCCTATGCTCTCCTATGGCCTGGGGCCTGGGGTTTCCTGAAATAGTCAGAGAACAGCAAGCCTCAAACGCAGCTTCCTTGGCTCACCTGAGGGCACCTGCCCTCCTGAGGATACCCGCACACCCGAGGGCACCCACTCACTAAACAAACCGCTCCCCTGGAGTTTGTGGCCCCAAAGGACCATCTCTAGATATGAAGACTTGAGCGATTAGATGTCTACAAAGTGACCCTCTTCCCTCTGTTCCTGCTGGGAAGGGCTGCAGGTGACCCAGGTGGCTGCATCTGGGCAGCTGCTGATGTGTGTCTTCTTCGCCAGGCAGGGAGTCGGTTGGTTTTTGGCTGCAGGTATGGCTGGGGTCATTAGAAGCCTATGGACTGCCTTACAGTCTCACACTGACCCGGGTGAGGACCTAGGGGGCTGTCGCCCTGTCTGCAGGAGAGGTTCCTGTGGCCGCGCCCTCATGCCTGTCTGTACAGGTGGCCGGCTGTCAGCCAGGCTGCATTCGGTGGGTGCACAGTGGGCGCCTGCCCTTGGGACGAGAGCTCCTGCCTGTTACTGGCCTGGGCTCTGATCTGGCTCGTTATTCCTCCCCGGGCATCATCAGAGCTGACAGTGACTCTGTGAATGGCTCTTGGGCAGGTTTCTCTTCTGTAGGTTTCGTGCCTTCCTGAGGGACGAGCAAGTGAGTGCTGCTTCCCCGGACTAGGGTGGGTGTTTGTCTTCTGAAGTTTGTAACTGAAGAGTAGGCAGTCTGCCTGGAGGGTGGGCTCTCTGGGGTGGTCCCTGCTGGTTTTACACCGGGCATTTATGCTTGGGGGGTCTTTGATGGAGGCGCGGATATGTGGACCGGCGGCTCGTTGTCCTTCCCTCTGGGGAGCTCAGATCCTCCTTCTGCAAAACCTAGTCCTGCCTCTGTAGTCACACAAGGTGCGTGAAGGTGGCTTGCACACCTTTCCCGAAACTTCCTTTCCTTGTCTGCAACACACCCAGGCTTTCCAGGCACGTCCAGCTGTGCCTGAAATCCCGCCAGTTCTTCCCAGCCCAGGGGAGGGGCCATCAGGGACAATGCCTCTCTCTTTTTGCACCTCCTGGGACCCTGTGGGGTCGCTGTTGAGTCTTTGGTCATGTGCCACCTGTAGCAGGGCGTCCAGCGGCTCGGGGGTCTCTGGCACACTGTACAGGGTATCATTGCTTGAGTGATCAGATGATTCCAGGGTCATCTCAGTCAGCTCCTGTAGGAGGTGCTGCCTTTGTGCATCTGCAGGGTACCAAGAAGCAGGGGTGAGGACAGAGAAGTGGGAGTGAGGAGGAGAAGCGGGGGGAGGAGGAGGAGAAGCGGGGGTAGGTGGGGAAGAAAAGTAGAGGCAGGGACGAGACATGGGGGTGGGGAGGAGAAGCCGGGGTGATGAGGAGAAGCGGGATGGGGACAGAGAAGCAGAGGTGGGGAGGAGAAGTGGAGGTGGGGACGAGACGTGGGGGTGGGGAGAAGAGGGGTTAGGACAGAGAAGCAGGTGTGGGGAAGCCATGTCACAGGCTGCACCTGCTCCTGTGGGGGCTGCCCTGTTCACCGTCCCTGCAAGTCCCAGGCGCTTCAGAGGGAAGGGCACCCCCTCTTCTCATTTCTCGTGGCCCCGGGACCTTCCTTGATTGTTTTCATGGCACTGTCTGGATTCTCCGACAGTGTCAAGGTTAAACAGGTCATCATCTTAGATTTGTCTTCTCAAATCTCCACCAGCGTTTCCAACTCAGACACCAGGTCAGAGTCTCAGTGTTTCCTTCCAAAGGTGATGCTAACAGGTGGCGGCAGGGCCCACCGTGTGCCGCTGTCCCTCCCCCACCTGGTCACTTGTGCGTGGTCACTCCTGCTTTCTCAGACTCTGCACACACTCTGCCAAGTCACTGCTCCTTTTCCTGTGACGGTTTGTTTCCAACATTTTCTGATGACGAGAGAGTGGTGCTTCGTGTCTCTCACACACCTCCCGCCTGCCCCCAGCAGGTAACACCTCATGGTCACCCCACTGTCGGGATGCCTTGGCCAGCGTCCACACTGGAGCCCTCAGTGCACTGTGTCATTTCAGCAGGGGATAGTCCATGCTGTCATTTTTATCCTGAAGGCCTCATAAACAGAACGCCCCGATGGCCAGTGAGAGCCTCTTCGAGCATGGCCCCGGCTTCCATGGGACTCGAGTTGGCTCCAGGCCTGTGCTTCTCTGTCTTCTGGAATTGGCAGCTACCAGGGTGTGTCCTTCACTCGGCAGAAGGAAAGAGCATGAGAGGAGCAGGCCCAACCCCTCCAGCAGCATCCTTTCTGCTAACGTCCTTAGCCAAGGTATCCCCACGGCCAAGCCATACACGGAAGGTGCCGGGTTGTGTGCACTGTACATCTGCAGGGAGGAACGGTGTCTACACAGCCTGAGGCATGCTTGCAGGGAGTGGTGAGGAGCTGGGAAAAACAAGGTAGCATGTTGGGCGGGGGTCTCCTTTACAAAACAAACCACAGCACCACCATCTCCCCAGAAAACGAAGGGTCACTGGTGGTACATTTTCATCCCCCATCTCAGTATCAAAGGACTGAAATTTCCAACGGTCTCATAAACGTCAGTACCCTCAGGTTTCTTCTTAAATCGGGAGCCAGATGAAGCCCCTGCCGTGGGCCTCGTGTCCCTGTCCACCCGCTGGTGCCTTCCCTACTCCGTCCTCACCACCTACACAGCGGGGGCAGGAGTGGGCAGAGGAATTCTCACGGGTGGACTTGACACTTTGTGAGTGTGATGCGGACGACTGCACTTCTCTCTATCAGTTTCCTGAAAATCAGTGTTTGGACGTGGAGCTGTGATCGGACTGCAGTTTATTGATTGTTTATTCTGGCAGGAGTACGTGCCAGTGGTGGCAGTGTGCGTGTCTTTAGAGCTCGACTGCCGGGTAGTATCCCTTGGGGAGCGTCAGCAGCTGTGGACGGTTGTGGCCTGGCCATGGAAGAGCTCTGTTCTGGCCCTGGATTTACCAACTTTTCAAAATACTGGTGGGTTCCTGGCTCCCCTGGCTCCATGAGCGAGGGGTCCCACCGGTGGCCTGTGGGTTGGCTCCCGAGGGCCACTGTGTCCTGTTCTCGAGCTGCCTGCTTCCAGTGTGACATGACCTTTTCAGGACCCTCCTGCTGGATCCCGGTCTCAGACTTTAGACCCCGTGACCTCTGCAAGGACGGATTCTCCTGAGTGGGATGAGGCACTTGGAGACCACGGTCTGGACATGGAGGAGTTCGTGATCCCCAGGGGCCGTTGTTCCGACCTTGCTTGTGGGCAGAGCTGGCCCGTCCCCTTCCTTTCCCTTTTAGCAGAGCCTGGAGTGACTCATGGCAAAATTTCCAGCTCAGATGGAGGTCCACAGGCTGTAGTCCGCATCCTTGCCCTCCCTTTGTGTGTCCGTCCTGCTCTGCTGAGAGTCCCCCTTCCCGACATGGTCACTGACCTGCTTTCTGTTACAATGCACACATGTGAGCTCAGCTGAGGGGGCGAGGCCCCAGCATTAAAGAAAAGATTGAAGACACACTGCGTTCTCCCGTCTAGGTGCGTCCTTGTGGACGGAAGCCACTTGCGGGTCTCTAACAGGAATTGGTGTGGGAGGGCTCACGCTGACACACCACACATGGTTGGTTCCTGGGGCTCATGAGATCTTCTGACTGATAGTCAACTAAACACCAGCCTTGTGGTTGTGCAGTAACGACACTCCAGACCTTCAGTTCAGGAAAGAGCCAGTCTGTGAAGTGTGAAGATATGCTGTGTGTTTTCCCTGAGCTTATCTGTGTGGACATGTGAGGAGCTCAGAAGGCACTAAGGCTGGGCTCCGGTCTCAGCTGCCCTGCCTGTGTCCCTCCCTCCCCTCCTCCTCCTCCACAGCCCCCCTCCCCCCACAACCCGTGTTTCCAGCACCTGCCCCTGCTGTTTGCAGCATTACCTTCAGCCCGTAGCCCCGGCTGTGATTAGCAGGAGGCTGGGAACTCCTACTACCTACGGGCCTGAGGACGGACAGGAAACGCAGAGGGGAACTGGACAGAATGATGCTGTCGCTCAGCGCTCAGTGGGCTTTGACTAGTGATGGTGCAGGAGGCCCAGGAAGGGCATCTGGGTGTCTTTCCACCCTGCTTTTCTCTCTCAGGCCTCGTCTGTGCCCCAGCTGACCCTCCAGCAGCCCAGGTTACCAGAGGAGCTCCCACCCAGCACCCAATGAGATTCGTGGACCCCAGGCATGGGGTCTTCCTTTTCCGTTTCAATATCCAGTTCGCTGCAGTGTAGACTGGACCATCAGGGGACTGGGCAGCCTTCTGCCTGCACACCACCCTACACAATGCCAGGCACTCGGCATCTTCTCTGAAGCCCCTTGCCATGAGGTCTCCATGACACCAACTCTGCCTCCGCAGGTGAGTGCTCAGTGCTGTTCTTGCTCCTACGAGTGTATCCAGGAGCCTCAGGGCCTAGAAACCCAAGGAGAGAACCCTGGAGCCCATGCTGTCGCCCGGCCATGAAAATGTCCTGGGGCGAGACAGGAACGGTGTTTGCACAGCCCGGGGATTGACTGATCTGTCCACTGCAAGATGGCTCACCTCTGTTGTGTGACTTGCACCTCAACCAAAAAAAAGGAAAAAAAAATGTACAAAACTTTCTTTCCTGGGAGGGAGACAAGTTATCACCTAAAACCACAAAACTGAGGAGAAATGTAGAGACAGAGTAGTCAGGGCAACAGCCAAAGGCCAGCAAGGGGGCACGTACACCTGGAGTGGCTGGGCTGCCTCAGTGTCCCCAGTTTAACTCATTGACCTGGACTCGGCAATCAGGAGCTCACCGTGCCACATTCCTGTGAGTGAGGGCTCCGATGGGGGTGACAGCGGACCCGGCTGGTCATCCCGTGTCGAGGGTCACACTGAGGGCCAGCTGGGTTCTCTCCCCATCCCGTGGGCTTACAGCTTCTGCAGCCCTAGACTCTTCACGAGGCCTTTCTAGCACTGGCTGCTCAGGCCCTCCGTCTCTGGGGCTGGTCTCCACCTCCCAGGTGCACACTTTGTGGACAGAGTCTCCAACTTCTGCAGGTGTTTCTCTGTGACCCAGCCAGCCTGTCTGTCCACTTGACACCTGAGACCCCTGGGGTCACTCCCTCAAAACTGACAACCAAGTCCACTTAGTCTTCTGCCCCCTGTTAGGAATTAGAACTTTCCTCAAAGCCTGGTTCCTTCTGCCTTACTAGTTGTCCTCAGGTTTCTCTGGTTTCTTTTACCAGGTGTGAAGGGACAGTTTAATAGAGGTAGAGCCCAAGGGCATGCAAGCCTACTAAGGATCTGTTCTTCTCCAGCTGTGGGGGTGGGTGAGTGCTTCTGGGGTGGGTTTGGGGTGAAGAGTAATACCGTCCAGCCTATCAGAGGGGACTTAGACACAGGTCAAGACAGCTGCTAAAAGAGCCGTCTGCTCCATGTATGCTCTGGAACCACAAAGCAAGTCCTTTCACGAATATGATTACCCACCCATTCTTCTCCCTAGCCATGTATCTACTCCTGTGTCCATTCACCGACCCATGTTTTCACCCAACTACCCCTCTATTTATCCATTCACCCATTTCTGCTCATCCATCCACCCATCTTCTCATCCATCCACCCATCCATCTACCCCTCATCCGTCCTTCCATCCATCCATCCATCCATCCAACCATCCATCATCTGTCCATCCATCCACCCATCCTTCCACCCATCCATCCACCCATCTATCCACGCATCCATATATGCATCCACCCTCCATCCATCCACCCATCATCTATTACCCATCCGTCCCTCCATATGCACATTTATCATCCAATTATCCACCCAAATATCCATCCACTGATCCATCTCTCTCTATCCAACAAAATTCATGTAAATGCCCTTTTGGTTTTGAGTAACCGATTTTCTTGGTTGAGTGCTGGTTAATCAAGTGTGGGTTATTGATTGGACATGCTTACTATGAATAATTCCCCCAAAAAGGAAGATCTTGGAAGATTCTTAGAAACGAACTCACTTTAGCAGTTTGGCCAAAGTTACCAGAAAAATGTGCTAATGAAAACAAAAACTAATGTTTGAGGAAATTGTGATCACCGATGTTGAATGGTAATGCAAGCATAGAATCAGTGTGCTGACCATGTGGAAAACACAATTGGGGTGGAAGACATTTCCTCCTTCCTCTCAGAGGCTACGGCTTCCATGCCCTCACCACCGGGCTTCTGAGGACAGCGGAAGTTCTGACCTACGGACCCCGTTCAGAGCTGAGCTTCTTGTGCCCCATCTCTGTCTGATCCTGGTTCAAAGCCCAGCTCTGAGGAGTGGTGTCTCTTGATGAGGAAAACACTTTCTCTTTATGGGTAGAAATATTCTTATTAAGAAATCGTTCACTGTTGGAGTGCCTGGGTGGCTCAGTGGGTTAAGCCTCTGCCTTCGGCTAGGGTCATGATCTCAGGGTCCTGGGATCGAGCCCCACATCGGGTTCTCTGCTCAGCGGGGAGCCTGCTTCCCCCTCTCTCTCTGCCTGCCTCTCTGCCTACTGTGATCTCTCTCTCTGTCAAATAAATAAGTAAAATCTTAAAAAAAAATCGTTCACTGTTTCTGACAAATGGCAGCTGAAAGACACCTTATGCACAATTCCCCATTTTGAGAATAAGCTCTTGCTTTCTCATCCTGTTAATCACAAATAGAAACATGCTCGAATCTAGAAAAAGCAAAGCGAAACAAATCGAAATAAGAAGCAAAGGCATAAAGAAAAGCAACATAAGGGGCAGTCTTGAACATCCACATTTATATATGTTTTTTCATTTTTTATTAGTTGCTACAGAAAACTGTTAAGCACATAGAACCCTATGGAAGTTGGAGAGATGTTTCATTACCAGCCCTGCAGTCTGCCTCCCATCCCTTTTAAGCTGCCATAAACTGACAAATAAATAAGCTGGATCTCACTGTGATACACACTTAGCAGGAGAACCGAGCATGGAGCAAACCAAAAATCCCAGAGAGTTCTCCCGAGAGGTGCAGGCAGGTCTTCAGGGGCTGGGTCCTGGGAATCAGGGTCTCCTCCCTGGTCACACTGGTGCGAGAAGCTCTGGATGAAATTGGGGCAGGGAGGACTGTGTTTCTGGTCATGCAGGGGCCGGGAAAGGAGACCCCAGAATCAATGAAGCATCAGGTGCTCAGGGGGTCAGTCTGGCCTGACGCTGAGATGTGTCTGCCCCTGGCTCTGCCCATTCCCAGGAGTCCTGCAGGGAGCCCTGCCCTCCCAGACAGCCTGCTGCACCCTCTGTAGGCCTGCATTGCCCACACCCCTGCACCAGTGGCCCTTACGGCCATGCCCCCGGGTCCTTCGGGTCACTGTGCTGGTCATGTGTGCATGTGTGTGTGGAGTGCATGGAGCAGGGAGCATGCGGGGAGGCAGACCCTCGTCCCCACTGCGCCGGCCCTTGGTCATGGAAATGTGGTGTGGCAGGGGTCGGAGGCGGCAAGCCCCAGGTCTCAGTGTGGTGTCGGTGGTGTCTACCGTTAAGACGGTTGGATGACAAGTCACCTGCCCCTGTGATCTTTGCTGTCGAACTGTCCCAGTGGCGGCTTTGCCTGTGACCCTGCTGATGGCGAGCTGTGAGGTGTTTGTGCTGCCCGGGGCTTGCCCGTCTTCTCCAGGAGTTTGCACAGGTCGTCACGGCAAGTGATGCCATCCTCCTTCTGAGAGTAAAAATGCTTTTCCTGAGTTTCCTTTGAGGATGTTCATGCTTTCAATCTGACATGTAAGCCTTGGCACTTTTGGATTTTTTTTTTTTTTTTTTACTGTAAGGTGTGAGGGATGGATAAACCCAATTTATTTATTTATATTTTATTTATTTATTTGTCAGAGAGCGGGCACGAGCAGGGGGGGCAGCATAGGGAGTGGGAGAACAGACTCCTCGCTGAGCAGGGAGCCTGATGTGGGGCTGGATCCCAGGATTCCAGGATCATGACCTGAGCCAAAGGCAGATGCTTCACAGACTGAGCCACCCAGGTGTCCCCTAATTTATTATCCCAAGTGACTAGCTAGGTGTCTGGTAGCTCAGATAAGATGTGGTTTTCCCTGTACAGCATTCAGATGCTGTTTGTGAAATCAGTGAGCAGGTGGGGTGAGCAGCGTTCCCTGAATGCTCTTACCGTTGAATGACCGGTGAATGACCTTGTGTGTGGTCATTCTGAGGTCAGGCAGTTTTTAGCCGGGTGTGTGGCCCTGGGGAACTTCTGGAAGAGTCTGAAGATAAGGCTGTCATGATGAGGGAGGGGCGCTCCTGGCTCCCGTGGTCAGAGACTGGCGCTGCAGACACCTGCTCATAGCGGTCGGTCCCAACCACCATCCGGGTTGAGTCTTGGGAGCATCATTTCTGTGCACCTGAAAATCTTGCTCTGAGAGTTCTTCTGTGCCAGACATCTGCAGCAGCAAAGACAGATGACCTAGGCTGGATAGCTGAACGGCACTCTGGTTCAGGGAATTTTCTAGTACACTAATATGTCTCTCTTTGCTGCTGCTTGTGCTTCTCTGCTTTATGGAGACATTCCCAGGGGCGAGAGGGAGGCACCCGGAAGACCCTCGCCTTGTCTCCAAGTCTCCAGAGAAGGGGCGGGGGGGGGGGCTGAGTGCTGGGCCTGAGCCAGGCTCAGTTGGAAATGTGTTCTCTTCCTGAGGCCACATGACCCAGGATGACCTCCCTTCTGTGTCCCCTCATGACCTCCCCCTCCATGTCCCCTCCATGTCCCAGCGGTGACATCCCCCTCCATGTCCCATCATGACCTTCCCCTCTATGTCCCAAGATGACCTCCCACTCCGTGTCCCAACATGGCCTCCCCCTCCGTGTCCCATCATGACCTCTCCCTCCGTGTCCCATGATGACCTCCTGCTCCATGTCCCAGCGGTGACTTCCCCTCTGTGGTCCATCATGACCTCATCCTCCATGTTCCATCATGACCTCCTATTCCATGTCCCAGTGGTGACCACCCCTCCATGTCCCATCCCATCATGACTTCCCCCTCCATGTCCCAACATGACCTCCCCCCATATCCCAGTTGTGACCTTCCCCTCCATGTCCCATCATGACCTCCTATTCCATGTCCCAGTGGTGACCTTCCCCACATGGTCCATCATGACCTCCCCCTTCGTGTCCTATCAGACCTCTCCCTCTGTGTCCCATCATGACCTCCCCCTCCATGTCCCATTATGACCTCCCCCTCCATGTCACAGTGGTGACCTCCCCTTTCATGTCCCAGCGGTGACCTCTCCCTCTGTGTCCCATCATGACCTCTTGCTCCGTGTCCCAGCTGTGACCTCTTCCTCCATGTCCCAACATGGCCTCCCCCCTGTGTCCCAGAGGTGACCTTGCCCCTTGGTGCTGGCTCTGTTTTCCACTTGGAAAGCCACGGAGGTCTTTTCATTACCTGGATGTTCTGTAACGTCCCTGAACAATGTGTCTGGATTCTCTGAATACAAGCCTGGGCTTACAAATGCCCTCCACCGTATGTGTTCAAAAACTCACCATATATGTTCAAAAACTCCAGCTTCCAGTTATCTGCCGCCAGTATATAGAAATACAATGATGTTCTGTACATTGCTCTTGAGTCCCGTGACCTTGGTATACTTACTCTTCATTTGTTTTTAGCTTTTAAAGACACGTTTAGGATTTTCTAATAGAGAATAGTGTCCTTTTCAAATAAAATTTTACCTTTTTGGGATGCCTGGGTGGCTCAGTTGGTTAAGCAGCTGCCTTCGGCTCAGGTCATGATCCCAGCGTCCTGGGATCGAGTCCCACATCGGGCTCCTTGCTCCGCAGGGAGCCTGCTTCTCCCTCTGCCTCTACCTGCCACTCTGTCTGCTTGTGCTCACTCTCACTCCTCTCTCTCTCTGACAAATAAATAAATAAAATCTTTAAAAAAATTTTTACCTTTTTTCTTTTCAATGTGTGTGTCTTTAATTTTTTTTTCTTGATTTATTGCAGTGAATTTGGCTGGGGTTCCTGCCTGGGGTCTCCAGTGAAATGTTGAGTAGAAGAGGTGGGAATGGTATCCTTGCCTGATTCTTGATTTTAGGGAAAAAATTAGGTTTCACCATGAAGTATTATGTTAGCTATAGGTTTTAAGTAGATATCTTTTTAAAAAAGATGTTATTTATGTATTTGACAGAGAGAGAGAGAGAGAGGGAACACAAGCAGGAGGAGTGGGGAAGGGAGAAGCAGGCTCCCCGCAGAGCAGGGGGCTTGATTCCAGGACCCCAAGGCAGACGCTTAACCACTGAGCCACCCAGGTGCCCCGTAAGTAGATACCTTTAATCAGGTTGATGAAGTTTCTTTATTTTTCTCATATACAGATTTAAAAAATATAAATTAGTGTTGAATTTTGTCCGTAGTTTTTCTGTGTTTATTGAGAAGATCACATGGTTTTCTCCTAGATGTACTTTTTTTCCATCTCTGTTCTCCCTGTTTATATTTTAAACCTAACAACACAATGTTACTGTTTTTGCTTTGAAGAGTATAAACATTAAAATATGGGAATAATGTATTTTATGTCTAATCACTGATTTATCATTTCTGGACTCCTCATGATTTTATGTAGACCCAAATTTCCATCCAGTATATTTTCCTTTTGCCAGAAATTCTATCTCAACCTTTTTTCTTTTTCCTTTTTGGTAACAAGAATCTGTTGCAACTCATTTATCTTTTTTTTTCTTTGGTCTGAAGGTTATTATTTCACTTTATTTTTTTGATGGACTTTTTGATGGATATAGAATTTAAGGTCAGCAGTATTTATTTTCTTTCTTTCTTTCTTTCTTTCTTTCTTTTTTTTTAAAGATTTTATTTATTTATTGACAGAGAGACAGAGAGGGAGAGAGAACACAAGCAGGGGGGAGCAGCAGGCAGAGGGAGAAGCAGGCTCCCCGCTGGGCAGGGAGCCTGATGCAGGACTCGATCCCAGAACACTGGGATCATGACCTGAGCTGAATGAAGGCAGATGCTTAACCTACTGAGCCACCCAGGCGTCTCTGGTTGGTAGTATTACATTTTTTGAAATTTTAAGAAGTAGTTTTTTTTCCCCCAGAATCATGCCCGTGAATCTCCCTAAACCTGCCCCAAGGCTCTTACATATCCCCCTAGGTCTCCATACCTGCCCCAGGGCATCTCCTTTTTATCCCCACCTGCTGCAGGACATCTCCCTGTCCCTCCAGGTCTCTGTATTGGCCCCAGAGCATATCCCCAACCCCCCAGTTCCCTGCACCTGTCCCAGGGCATCTCCTCATCCCTCCCAGGGCTCTGCACCAGCCCCAGGGCACCTCACCATCCCCCCATTTCTCTGCACCTGCCCCAGGGCATCTCCCCATCCCCCCAGGTCCCTGCACGGGCCCTAGGGTGCTTTCCCTGCCCCTCAGGTCTCTGGGCTCTGCCGGTCATCCTGACATTGCTTCCTTGGTTGAGGCTGCAAGTCTGTGAGACTCACTTCATGGTCTCCTGCAAGGGGTCACACATCTATGCTATTGTTGGTCAGGCTTGGGAAGCACATTTTCCATATACTTTGTTTGGTTTTATCATTGTTTATGGTGAGAGATTAAGTCATCCCCCTTGGTTAAAAATTGAAGTTCCATTTACTTTTTCAATGCTTTTTAAAATTTATAATGAGAAAAAATAAGTCGGCAATTTATAGAGTGTGGACTCTGAAATTAAACAATAGTTTCACCTTCTAAATATGGGAATTAATCTAATGGTGTTATTAAAGTGCTTTATTGCCTTGGAACATACCTTACTCACAGAGCATTACAATGTATTTGTTCTTATGTAAGTCCCTGAATGGGATTAGCTGTGCAAATACTCAAACTTTGCAAGATGGGAATTATGTATTTCCTCATCAGTTTAAGCATCCTAAGAATGTGCTATTGGCAGATAAAATTTTACTTCCATAGCAACAGAAACACATGCAAAACGTTAACATGAAATGGAATAAATCCCTCTTGTCTCAAAACCCATAAAGGCCACTGGAGTATGAAGATAATTGACACAGAGAACAAATAAAGGCTTCCACTGCCTGCATTTGGGAGCACGGAGGGAGCCGCCACTTGCTTGCAGAGGGCGTGAAGAGCTTGCCCACCGAGGGGGGCCCCCTCCTCCCCACGAGGCTGCTACATATTCTTCAGGGAGAGATGGGAATTTCATAACTAAGTCCTGGGTAACAAAAGGCTGACGGTCAACGGCAAATTAAAACTTGCAGGATTTCTTGCCATCTGCAAGCAATGTGTTTGTTTGAATCCTAAACCAAACGCACTGAATTGTTGGCCTTTGTGGGTGGATCTGCTCTTTCTGGAACCGTAGAGCTTCCTGGAACTTCCTGGAACTCCTGGGGTGTGGGTCCTCCCAGAACCGTGGGTCCTCCCAGAACTGAGGGTCCTCCCGGGCTGTGCATCCCCACTGTTTGCTCCGTCTCCCACTTGTCCTGCTCACAGTACCCTTAGCGAGGTAAGCCTGCCTTTTCTAAGTTGTTCATCAAGTGTCTTTTGAGTGACCTGAACTGTGCTGGGTTTGCTTAGTTAATTAGTAAAGTGTGCTTAAAACCCGGATGACCTGTTCGATCCCGGCCCTTCCCCATCGCTGTTCGTGGGAATGTTTTATTCCACGGGATTTTGTGTCTTAAGCAACCTTCCTTTTTGATGGTTAATTTATATATTTTTAATTTATATATTGTTAGACGCTAACTTTTTAAATAGCAGGTTGTTTGAAGAACCTGAGAGATCTTCATGTTTATTTGCACTATTTGAAGAGCCTCCTTCCCGAGTTAGTTGACCTCATGGGCCGGGAGAAACTGTATTTGTTCTGACAGGCAGAACTGACAGTGTCCATCTTGAAGTAAAGACACACTGTTCTTGACCGTGACTAACTTTGGTTTGGGTTATGACACAGAACATTCTGTTGAGTTGGAAGAAGGTCTTAACAGATGATACTCCTTCTGCGGCACGTTGTGAGTCTGGCATTAACAGTCTGCCTGGGATGATACAGATATTTTTAAAATAGAGAAACTGATAAAATCGCCCCACCCCATGTTCACTGAAGATGTTATTTATCTTCCGTCTGGAGAGTTAACTACGTTACAGACTGAGATGAAGACCTTATTGTTTTATTATCCACAATGAGTGAGAAAACTGAAGTGAAGACAGAAAAGAAATTTTTAATCATCTCAGAAGAAGATTGAAATGAGCCATGTACTTCTGGAGACGTGTTTAACATTCCCTTAGCCCTTACTGGTGTTAAGGAGCTCATGCTGCTGGGGGGGAGACAAGATGGCGGGGAAGTAGGAGGAGGCGCCTTTTCAACCTGCACCCTAAAGTGAGCTGATTACCTACCAAAGAACTCTGATCACCCATGAAATCAGCCTGAGATCAGAATTATACACGTCTGGATCTCTACGGGGGCCAGAAGACGCCAGTGGGCAGGTAAAGTGGAGTGGGAACGTCGGACTGATATCGGAAGATAAACAAAAGGGGGAGGGAGCCACCAGAGGCGACCGACTGGAAAATAATACCCCAATACGAGAGTGCCCGGCATCTGGGGACCAGCATTAACTTGGAGTCTTGTTGAAAGCACTCAAAAGAGCAAAGACTCGCGCGGGGAAATTGTGGGAATCGGGGCGGATAGGGATAGGGGCTTAAGTCCCCAGACCCAGGGCAGCATCCCCTGGCGCTGAGCCGGAGAGTGCGGCGGAGAAACCTGGTCTTTGTCCCGGAGCCGACAGTGCGCCCGAGAACGGGTGGAGTCCAGCTCCCATGAGGGGCTGGGAGCCACACCAGACGGCAGAACGCGCACCTTACTGGAGATGCTCGCGTGCCTCAACCTCCCCTGAGAGAGGTGCACGAACGCCCAGCCTGGTGTTCTGGGACCCACGCGGTGATAGACCCACGCGGCGATAGAGCCGATAGAGCTGGAGGCGCTGCGCCCCAAACCATCCCCTGGGAGAGGTGCGCGCAAGCCCTGAGCTCTCAGCCCCAGCCAGCGGGAAAATCTCAGTGTGCCATTGCTGCTTGGAACCTCTCTGGCGGTCTGGAGCTGCCCAGACAGCACAGCTGCCTTGGTTTTGCGTACAAGCAGGAGATCCTGCGTCCCCAGGGACCGCGACTCAGAACCTGCTCTGCCAGCGGCCCAGCGGCTGCAGCACCTGCAGGGGAGCAGACTGAGGCTTCTCTCTGAGAGGGAGGTTGGGGTGCAGTTTTCTTTCCTCTAAACCTCCAAAAACCATCAAAAGCTGTCAAGGCGAGAGAAAAGAAGTGAACAAACATAAAAACCTCCAGAGAACAAAAACCTGAAAAAAAAAACGTTTTTCTCAGAGCCCACCCCCTTGAGGGGGTCGGGAGGACTTAACTCAGGGAACATCATTGACTGAAAACCCATGTGGCAGCCCCCTCCCCCAGAAAACAAATCAGGAAAAAAAAAAAAAAAGACTACAAGAGAACAACCACCACTACTTCATAGATACAACTTTTATTTTTAATTCTTTCCCACTATTCTGGTTCATTTTTTTTCTTTTTTTATATAGATAACTTTTTAACCTATTTACCATCACAGTGAGATGTCCAGTACATCAAATTCCATGATAAACTTCTAACCTGAATTTTTTTTGATACATACACATGTGTTTTTCTTTTGCTTTTCTATTTTCTTAATTTTTAAAAAAATTTTTAATTTAGTTTAGTCCAGTTTATTCCTTTTTTATTTTTATTTTCTAATATTCATATAGAGTTAAACTTCAAGGTAACCCCCTTTCTCCAAGCAATGCTACCCCTATAGGTGAACCAATTTTTAATCCCCCTTTTTCTTAGGAAAGTTGAGTCCTTTAACAAAGATATCAAGATACATCCAGGAAGAATCAAAATAACCTTCCTCGCCCACACCGAGAATCTATAACCATGCTCCCATCTTTTTCTTCTGCCAGTGTCTCTGTGTATTTATGTTTGTCTGGATAGTATATAAATCTTATACTTGGGGTTCTTCTTGACGAGGCTCCTCCTTTTTTTTTTGCTTATATATATATATTTTTTCTCTCGTCATATACTTTTATCAGTCTTTTTGTTTGTCTGTTTTTGTTCGTATACGTCATAAACCTTACCCTGGGGCCCATTTGGGCTGAACCTTCACTTTTATCTTCCCTTTTTTTCCTGTCTCTCTCTCTCCCTCTTTTTTCTTTTTCTTTTCTTTTTTCTCTCATTTGGGTGGGGAATCCTGAGTGCTCAGAAGCGTTCCAGGGTGCACCTTGACTGCACCACGGTCAATACATCCAGCTACATCTGTCCAGTCATCTCTCACCAAAATGACTAGGAGGAGGAATCCCCAACAGAAGAAAAATACAGAGGATGGGCCTTCTGCAACAGAGCTAACGGCTATCAACATAGACAATATGTCAGAAAGAGAATTCAGGCTAACAATTATCCAGGCAATAGCTAGGTTGGAGAAAGCCATGGATGACCAAACAGAATTGATTAGGGCAGAATTGAAAGCGACCAGAGAGGAGGTTCATAATGTTAGGGCAGAGCTGAAGGCCACCAGGGATGAGGTTCACAACGCTCTCAATGAGTTCCAATCTAATCTAAATTCTCTAAAAGCTAGGGTAACTGAGACAGAAGATAGAATTAGTGATCTGGAGGACAAACAAATAGAGAGAAAGGATCAGGAGGAAGCCTGGAACAAACAGCTTAGAAGCCACGAAAACAGAATCAGGGAAATAAATGATGCCATGAAACGTTCCAACGTCAGAATTATTGGAATCCCTGAAGGGGAGGAGAAAGAAAGAAGTCTAGAAGATATAGTGGAACAAGTTTTTCATGAAAATTTTCCCAATCTTGCGAATGGAACAAGTGTTCATGTACTAGAAGTAGAAAGGTCCCCCCCCAAGATTATAAATTCAAAAAAAACATCCAGGCACCTCATAGTAAAATTGAGGAATCATAATTGTAGATACAATCTCTTGAAAGCCGCTAGGACAAAGAACCTCCTTACATACAGAGGAAAGCCCATCAGAATAACGTCAGACCTGTCCACAGAGACCTGGCAAGCCAGAAAGGGCTGGCAAGATATATTCAGGGCACTAAATGAGAAGAACATGCAGCCAAGAATACTTTATCCAGCAAGACTGACATTCAAAATGGATGGAGAGATAAAGAGTTTCCAAGACCGGCAAGGCTTGAAAGACTATGCAACCACCAAGCCGACACTGCAGGAAATATTAAGGGGGGTTCTATAAAAGAGGAAAAATCCTAAGAATAGCATTGAACAGAAATATAGAGACAATCAACAGAAAGAAAGACTTCAAAGATAACACAATGTCAATAAAAACGTATCTCTCAATAATCACTCTCAATGTGAATGGCCTAAATGCACCCATAAAACGACACAGGGTTGCAGATTGGATAAAACGACAGGACCCATCCATATGTTGTCTACAAGAGACCCATTTTGAACCTAAAGATACACCCAGACTGAAAGTGAAGGGATGGAGAAGCATCTTTCACGCCAATGGGCCTCAAAAGAAGGCCGGGGTAGCGATTCTCATCTCAGATAAATTAGATTTTAAACTAAAGACGGTAGTCAGGGATACAGAAGGACACTACATCATTCTTAAAGGGACTATCCACCAAGATGATCTAACAATTGTAAATATCTATGCCCCCAATATGGGAGCAGCCAATTACATAAGAAAACTATTAATCAAGATAAAGAGTCATATTGATATGAATACATTAATAGTAGGAGATCTTAACACGCCTCTCTCAGAAATAGATCATCGAAGCAGAAAATCAATAAAGAAATAAGAGCATTGAATGACACATTGGACCAGATGGACCTCATAGATATATACAGAACATTCCACCCTAAAACAACAGAATACTCATTCTTCTCAAGTGCACATGGAACCTTCTCCAGAATAGACCACATACTGGGTCACAAATCAGGGCTCAACCGATACCAAAAGACTGAGATGATTCCCTGCATATTCTCAGATCACAATGCTTTGAAACTGGAGCTCAATCACAAGGAAAAGTTCAGAAGGAACTCAAATACCTGGAAGCTAAAGACCACCTTGCTTAAGAATGCTTGGATCAACCAGGAGATCAAAGAAGAACTTAAACAATTTATGGAAACCAATGAGAACGAAGACACTTCACTCCAAAACCTATGGGATACAGCAAAGGCGGTCCTAAGGGGGAAATTCATAGCCATCCAAGCCTCCCTCAAAAAAATTGAAAAATCCAGAATACACCAGCTGTCTCTACACCTTAAAGAACTGGAGAATCAACAACAAATCAAACCAACTCCACACGTAAGAAGGGAAATAATCAAGATTAGAGCAGAGATCAACAAGGTAGAAACCAGAGATACAGTAGAACGTATCAACGAAACTAGAAGCTGGTTTTTTGAAAGAATCAATAAGATCGATAAACCATTGGCCACACTAATCCAAAAGAAAAGAGAGAAAGCCCAAATTAATAAAATTATGAATGAAAAGGGAGAGATCACAACTAACACCAAGGAAGTAGAAACAATCATCAGAAGCTATTATCAACAGTTATATGCCAATAAGCTAAGCAACCTAGATGAAATGGATGCATTCCTGGAAAACTATAAACTCCCAAAATTGAACCAGGAAGAAATTGACAACCTGAATAGACCGATATCTAGTAACGAGATTGAAGCAGTGATCAAAAACCTCCCAAAAAACAAGAGCCCAGGACCTGACGGATTCCCTGGGGAATTCTATCAAACTTTCAAAGAAGAAATAATACCTATTCTCCTGAAGCTGTTTCAAAAAATTGAAGCAGAAGGAAAACTTCCAGACTCTTTTTATGAAGCCAGCATCACCCTGATCCCCAAACCAGGCAAAGACCCTACCAAAAAGGAGAATTTCAGACCGATATCACTGATGAATATGGATGCTAAGATTCTCAACAAGATCCTAGCAAACAGGATCCAACAGCACATTAAAAAGATTATCCACCATGACCAGGTAGGATTCATCCCTGGGTTACAAGGATGGTTCAACATTCGCAAATCAATCAATGTGATAGAACAAATCAATAAGAGAAGAGAGAAGAACCACATGATCCTCTCCATTGATGCAGAAAAAGCTTTTGACAAAATCCAGCATCCGTTCCTGATTAAAACGCTTCAAAGTATAGGGATAAAGGGAACATTCCTGAACTTCATCAAATCTATCTATGAAAAACCCACAGCAAATATCATCCTCAATGGGAAAAAGCTTGCAGCCTTCCCATTGAGATCAGGAACACGACAAGGATGCCCACTCTCACCACTCTTGTTCAACATAGTATTAGAAGTCCTAGCAACAGCAATCAGACAACAAAGAGAAATAAAAGGTATCCAAATTGGCAAGGAAGAAGTCAAACTCTCTCTCTTCGCAGATGACATGATTCTTTATATGGAAAACCCGAAAGACTCCACCTCCAAACTACTAGAACTCATACAGCAATTCAGTAATGTAGCAGGATACAAAGTCAATGTCCAGAAATCAGTGGCTTTCTTATACACTAACAATGAAAATACAGAAAGGCAAATTAGAGAATCGATTCCATTTACTATAGCACCAAAAACCATAAGATACCTCGGGATAAACCTAACCAAAGAGGTTAAAGATCTGTACTCGAGGAACTACAGAACACTCCTAAAAGAAACTGAAGAAGACACAAAAAGATGGAAGACCATTCCATGCTCTTGGATGGGAAGAATAAACATCGTTAAAATGTCTATACTGCCCAGAGCAATCTATACTTTTAATGCCATTCCAATCAAAATTCCACCAGTATTTTTCAAAGAGCTGGAGCAAATAATACTAAAATTTATATGGAATCAGAAGAGACCCCGAATTGCTAAGGAAATGTTGAAAAACAAAAATAAAACTGGTGGCATCACGTTACCTGATTTCAAGCTTTACTACAAAGCTGTGATCACCAAGACAGCATGGTACTGGCATAAAAACAGACACATGGACCAGTGGAACAGAGTAGAGAGCCCAGATATGGACCCTCAACTCTATGGTCAAATAATCTTTGACAAAACAGGAAAAAATATCCAGTGGAAAAAAGACAGTCTCTTCAATAAATGGTGCTGGGAAAACTGGACAGCTATATGTAGAAGAATGAAACTTGACCATTCTCTTACACCGTACACAAAGATAAACTCGAAATGGATAAAAGACCTCAACGTGAGACAGGAATCCATCAGAATCCTCGAGGAGAACATAGGGAGTAACCTCTTTGATATCAGCCATAGCAACTTCTTTCAAGATATGTCTCCAAAGGCGAAGGAAACAAAGGCAAAGATGAACTTCTGGGACTTCATCAAGATAAAAAGCTTCTGCACAGCAAAAGAAACAGTCATCAAAACAAAGAGGCAACCCACGGAATGGGAGAAGATATTTGCAAATGACAGTACAGATAAAAGGTTGATATCCAGGATCTATAAAGAACTCCTCAAACTCAACACACACAAAACAGATAATCATATTAAAAAATGGGCAGAAGATATGAACAGACACTTCTCCAAGGAAGACATACAAATGGCTACCAGACACATGAAAAAATGTTCATCATCACTAGCCATCAGGGAGATTCAAATCAAAACCACATTGAGATACCACCTTACACCAGTTAGAATGGCCAAAATTAGCAAGACAGGAAACAACGTGTGTTGGAGAGGATGTGGAGAAAGGGGAACCCTCTTACACTGTTGGTGGGAATGCAAACTGGTGCAGCCACTTTGGAGAACAGTGTGGAGATTCCTCAGGAAATTAAAAATAGATCTTCCCTATGACCCTGCAATTGCACTGCTGGGTATTTACCCCAAAGATACAGATGTAGTGAAAAGAAGGGCCATCTGTACCCCAATGTTTATAGCAGCAATGGCCACGGTCGCCAAACTGTGGAAAGAACCAAGATGCCCTTCAACGGATGAATGGATAAGGAAGATGTGGTCCATATACACTATGGAGTATTATGCCTCCATCAGAAAGGACGAATACCCAACTTTTGTAGCAACATGGACAGGACTGGAAGAGATTATGCTGAGTGAAATAAGTCAAACAGAGAAAGTCAAGTATCATATGGTTTCACTTATTGGTGGAGCATAACAAATAATATAGAGGACAAGGGTAGATGGAGAGGAGAAGGGAGTTGAGGGAAATTGGAAGGGGAGGTGAACCATGAGAGACTATGGACTCTGAAAAACAACCTGAGGGTTTTGAAGGGGCGGGGTGGCAGGGTGGGGGAACCAGGTGGTGGGTATTAGGGAGGGCACAGATTGCATGGAGCACTGGGTGTGGTGAAAAAACTATGAATACTGTTACGCTGAAAATAAATAAAAAATGGGAAAAAAAAAAAAAAAGGAGCTCATGCTGCTGGCTACGGATTGGGAGAACGGATCTGGAATCCCGCTGTCACCGGAGGTGGGACAGAGACAGTAATGGCCCGACCCCCTGCTTCCATTCGTGGGGTCTCTATGTGAAGGCTCGCACCGCTGGAGGGGCGTTGGCTGCGAGTGGGTGTTTGTGGCGGGAGCTGAGTGACGGTCCTGTAAGGGGTTTCCCTCGGGGAAACGGCCACGGAGCCTCTGCTTCTCCCCGGAGAGTGCCCGAGCAGCCCTAAACCAGGCATTTCACAATCTGGATAACAAGTACTTAAAATCGGTAGGCGCGTATGGTCTCTGTCACGAACTCTTTATTTTGTTTTTGTTTTTGTTTTTTTCTTTTTTCAGCCCTCTAAAATGCAAAAACATTTTAGCTAAAGGGCAGCCCTAAACTAGGCAGAGGGCCAGATGTGCCCTGAGGACCACAGTTTGCTGACCTCTGCTCTAAACACTCTAGTGTGGGCTGGTGGGGTGCAGGGCGCTGCCTTTCCCCCCTCCCCACTCAAGGCCAGCCCAGCCACTCTGTTCCCATCCTGTCCCTCCATGGTCCCCCTCCTCAGGTAGACACACACCTGATTTTTGCTCATTGGCCTTGTATCACGAAAATTGCTCTGAACTCACTTATTAATTCTGGGGGATTCTCGTAGATTCCTTACAATTTTCCTTTCTGGCATGCTTGCCTTTTCCCCCCGGTCATACTGCACTTTTGTGTGGCTGGGAGATGCTGAGGGAAATGTCGGTGAAGCCTGGGATCCATCCAGCGTGTCTCCTGTGGGACCCCCGGCGTGGGCCAGTCGGGCTAGCTGGGAGCTGAGCCGGGAGCTGAGCCCAGAGCTGAGCTGGGTACTGTGTGCATGCTGGTTGCTCCGGTGGCCCCGGTGTGGCTCTGTGTTCAGCCCTCCTGTGCACCTGCCCCTCAGTGTGGTCCCTGCTTTCTCCTCCCTGCAGTGGGCTATGGGTTTCCTGGGGATTGAAAGCTGTGATGGGCATAGTGGGGCCAGCCTCAGTTGAGGAAGACCCGGTGTCCCCAGGCCTGGAGGATGAGGGTCCTCAGTGACCCTCTTGTCCCCCAGCAGCCTCTGCCTGGGAGGGTGGTGGGTCTTGTGTGAGGAAAGGCAGGGTCTTAAAACAGTCTGGGTCCTGCATGGCCTTCTGCCTCTCCCCGGGGGCAGGGCTTTCCTATGTCCCCTCCCCTGGGGAACCTGTCCTGTGCTCAGGGGACCCTGAGGCTCGCCGAGGTCCTATGTCTCAGGACAGCTCACATGTGGCCGTCTCAGTCCCTGTCCCGCTTCCTCCTGTGCTTTGTTCCTGCTGACCCATGGTTGAGGTTGGACTGAGTCCTGACTGGCCAGCATGGGGGAGGCTGACTTTCCCCACAGACGTGCACTGGGATGCTCCTGTCACATGACCAGAGGTCTCAGGTACAAAAGGAACAACAGAATCCCAGCGCAGTGTTCGTGCCCAGAGTTGTGGCTGCAGAAGTCTCTAGAAGTGAGCAGACATCTGGGAGTTTCTGGGACAAGTGTGTGGCTACCACGAGTCTTCCCAGCAGCACACACGTGTTTCTGTATGAGCGTGACCCTGCTCAGGGCCCAATGGGAGACTGACTGGGGGCCCGTGCTCCTTGTGTCCCTTGCTCTGCCTTCGTCTCCCTTCCGCGGTATTACCCTCTCTTTCTAAGTCCTCAAGAAACTGCTTCGTAATCTCCAGAATGTGCATTACCTAGTTCGGGTGTAAGAAATAGAGGGGAAAGAAGCCAGAGTGGTGGCAGGTGCTGTCCCGCCGCCTGTGCCTGGCTGAGCCGTGAGTGCCAGTGACACACTCCGACCCCCATGGTCTCAGCAAGGTGCCCACACCTCAGGCGTGGGCGTAGGGCTGGGGTGGAGGAGGCTGGCTGTGTCTCAGCCGCAGCAACATGGAGCCCAGCTGGAGGTGGACGTGAAGCTCACTCTGGACCCATTGTGTGTGATTCTGCTGCTCGCGATGGCCTGGTGTTAGGTTCAGCCAGCCCCATGTTTCCTGAGTTAGCCCGCTGCATTCATAAAACCACGTCTCCTTCTTTCTCCAAACGTACATATATCAAGTGATTCTATCCAGTCTTTACAAAGCACAGCAGATCAATCAATAAAACACACACAGTTCTGTAGCAAAGTGGTTCAGATATCTGCACAGACAATTCACAAAAGAAAATATCCAAATACTGGTGGATGTTAAAGAGGGCTCACATCATTGCTCGTTGGGGAATAAGGACTAAATGGGACACCGCTGCCCGCCCACAGTACAGCTGCAGGAGGAGGGATAGAGGACCCGCTGAGTGGGCTGGCCTGCGCCCAGGCATTCTCGCTGCTGGGGGCTTGGAGTCGCCAGCTTCGGGAAATGGCTGTAGCTTCCTGGGGTAGGTGAGTGCACGTTTCCCCTGCTCAGCATCTATGCGGCCAGACCTGGGCACGTGACCTGGGGATGCCGCTGACGTGTCCCCAGCAGTACTGTTCACAGGAACCCAGGGCCCAGCATGCGGCCATACTCAGGGGACAGGGTATCCAGGGAGAAGCCACTGCTGAGCATGGAGCGGAGATGTCTGTCCTGGGGTTTCTACTAAAGATGAGTCAAATGTCAGTTCGTAAAGCAGCACCCCCCAAGATGAGGTTGCTAAACAAGTATTGGAATGTGTCTTCTTCATTTGCAGTCGGAGTAGAGCCAGAAAGTTTTTCAGGCATGATTTAAAACCAGTATCTCTGGCATCCTAGCAATGCGATGGAATGTGCGAGTATAGGGTTGATTTCCAGGTACTTCGGTGTTTAGGTTGCAATTTATCAGGACGTCCTCCAAAAGGGGATGTTCCCGTAAGATCTGCTTCCTTACGTGTGTTGATTTGTTAACCTGAAGACTTTTTAGCATGAAACCGCTGACCAGATCCATATGATGAAATCCATGGCAAATTTAAGGGAACCAATTTAATCCTTTTGATTTAATATTTGTCTCTCTCCAGGGTGCCTTAGGAAGAGCTTTAACCCAAGTGCCCATGGAGTGACTATTGTGTTTTGCCTCTAAGATTTCAAACTCTTTTCAGTTTCACTCAGGGTCAAAAACCAGATTTTATTACAGCTTGTGGGTATTTTCACTAAATTAAACAGCCCATGCTAGTGGAAAGTTGTAACTAGTATGCACCTTTAGATTACTTAAAAATGTGTTTAATCTCATTGAAACGATTGATGAAATATTAATGAAGGGCATTAAATTTTGTTTTTATAAGGAACTGTGTTTCAGCAATCAATATACACTGTTCTTGCAATATTGGAGTCTGGAATTTATGACCTCGATGAGCTCTGTTTTCTTGAAATAATAGAGATGAATTGTAGGGGAGCAACCATGGGAAATGAGAAGTTGGATGCTTGGTGCTGTAAAACTTTTCACCTGGGAGCAGTGTCCTCCACGCCTGGAATTATAAATGGCTTGATATTATCAGGTTGGAGGCAGAGCTGTCCTAGGAACTTGGACACAGAGGACAGGTGACCCCTGGGCATGAGGACGGACAAGTTTCCTGTTCCTGGGAACTCTGCAGCTCCCTCTGCTGGTGGTGTCTGCTGCAGGGCTCCCTGGAGGGCTTCCCGGAGGCAGGGGCGTGGAGGGCTCTCAGGTATCTCTGTCTTCCTTCATCCTGCCAGCCGGCTCCCCACCGTGCCTGTCTCCTTTCCTTCAAAATCCCTGATGGCCACTCAGTCTGTGAAGTGGGGACTCATTCCCCTTCAGAGCGAAGCATGGTGTTGTCCCTCCTGTTTCCGGGTGGGATCAGGACCTCCTGCCCTGGGAGGAACTTGTTATCTCCATGGTGGGCTGCAGAGGTTGGACCAGACACAAGCTGTCCAGGGTGTGAGCGCCTTTCCCTTCTCCATCAGGATTGTTCTGGAACACGGAGCTGGGTGGGAGCAAAGCGGACTTGCCCCTGTGCTGAGTGATGGCCGGACACCTGCTTACCGCCAGTAATGGCCGGGGAATCCTGGCCTGTGCCCAGGAGCCCCATGGCACGGTGGTGACCTTGGTGCAGACACACCCCTGGCCTCTGCAAGCCACCATTCTCTGCTAACACACGGAATTAATGTCGTTACACCAGATATTTGTTTTCTGAAAAATTTGCTTGTATTTGTGTTGTCAATCTGTTTTAGTTTTGTTGTTTCAAAACTGTTAGGAGGATAAAGATTTAGGTTGATGTTTATATATTTTTAAACACTAAAATAAAAATAATGTAAGTCAACCTGAGGACCGATAAGTTTTCCTTTTTAAAACATTTTTTAAATTTTTATTTTAAAGTAATCTGTACACCCAGTGTGGGGTTGGAACTCACAGCCCTGAGATCAGGAGTCAAATGCTCCACCAGATTAGGCAGTCGGAAGCCCTGAGTTTTCCCTTCCGACAGGATCCACCTCTGCTCCTTTTTGAGGTGCGTGAGAGTCCTCTGCAGGGCTCTGTCTGTCTCGCTGGGCGGCAGGTACCACGACCCTCTCCCTGTGGCCCTGGGACGCTGGAGGGCAAGGCTGGTGGCCTCTGTGTGGGCCTGAGGGTGGGGACACGGGCAAAGGGTGCATGGATGCCTGCTGTGTGTGTGCGCGTGTCTGCAGGTGCGTGAACACACACGCACATATACATGCACATGTGTATACATGCGCGTGCACACACAGTGGGGGTGCTCACGACAGGCTTCTGCACGTGGTTTTCCCCACGACTATGTCTCTTACTGAAGGCCTCCTGGCGTCAGGCAAGTTGGGGTGCCGTGCAGCTGAGGGTGGGCTCTGGGTGTGTTTGCAGCTTCCCTGGGGAGATGGGAGTGCTGGCCCACTGACGCAGTAAGTAACACGGGCACTGGGTTCCGACACGGTCTGTGTGGTGGCGTGGGGGATGGTCCCCTGCCTCGGACGCTAGACAGGGAGAGGATGGCCCAGGAATCACTGTGTCCTCAGGGCTGGGATGTCTGCCAACACTTGCTCTGGGGTGATTTCTCTCTCAGAGCCGACCCTGCAGGGACCCTCCACCAGTAGGATCATGGTCAGGTTCTTTATGGTCCCTCTATCATCTCTTGGTTCAGGTTCTAGCTCTCAAGCCAGGGGCTCAACCTGGTGCATGGTGATTCACTCGGGGGATCTCTCCCAAAATGCTAAGTTTGCTGAGAAACAGAGTAGATGACACTTGCTCATAGTGACACCTTCCAGTAGTTTTTGGGGTCTGGTATGTTCAGAGTGTGTGGAGTGGCGCTAGGAGGGATCCAGGGGCAGCTGTCCAGTTAGGAGTGGTCCAGGGGATTGTTCTTGATGCCTTGTCTCCGAAGCCCTTTCTGGCACTGAGAAAACACTTGGCTGGTGAAGTGTGGGCCATCTGGAGGGGGGGGGTGAACGTCCCCAGCACAGCACCCCATCTCCCGTGAGCCCCTCTGTACCTGGCCAGGGCCGAATGGCCAACTTGGACTTGCAAACTCTTGGGCAGGAAAAGCACAGTGATAACCTGGAGAGAAATTTGGATGATTTTGTTGATATTTTGAACTGAACTTGAGCCGAGTAGAGACATTGTCATGATGGCTATTGCAGGAAATCTGGGGACGGGAGTCCTTCCCTCACCTGGGTGGGGGGAGGGTCTGGGGTGAGTCCCTCATCCCATGACCCATACTCTGGGTGGAGCATCCGGGGCTGCCCTGTGGGGCCCTCGGCCACGGCCTCCCTTGAGTGGTGCAGGACGCTGATGAGCTCGCAGGAAGTTCCGGGTGATGGTCAAGTTGCTCAAGGTTCAAGGGTTGTAGCAGCTCTTTAGCTGGTGGCTCTGGTGTCCCCACTCGGCCCCACCCCCTCACGGTCAGGCCAGCCCTGCCAACAGGCTTCTTGTGAGGCTGCCGTGGAAGGAGCTGCTGGAGTTTGAATGTCACCTCCCTCGAAAGCAGTCTTAATCTGAGGAAAGGCAGCTGGACTTTGGGCAGCGGGCTGACTGCTCGGATGACCCACTGGCCACCGTCGGCCGTGCTGCCCAGGGTCTGCCTGCTGAGGACCCCCAGGTCCCCAGGATGTTCTTCCTGCCTCCCTGAGGAATACGGTCTCTGTGAGCAGCCGCAGAAGCTTCGGCAGCGATGAGACCTGATAATGCCTCGTGTCAATGCTCGAAACTCACCATTCCTAATACGACTGGCTTTTTTTTTTTTTTAAGATTTTATTTATTTATTTACAGACAGAGATCACAAGTAGGTAGAGAGGCAGGCGGGGGGGGCGGGAAGCAGGGTCCCTGCTGAGCAGAGAGCCGGATATGGGGCTCGATCCCAGGACCCTGAGACCACGACCTGAGCCGAAGGCAGAGGCTTTAACCCACTGAGCCACCCAGTGTGGTGAGCCCTGTGCCTGAAAGGGGTTAATCTGATCGAGCAAAAGGCTCTCAGGTCACCAACCTGATTGGGCAAAGGTTCTCAGAGCCCCTTCAGCCAGGACACCGCATCAGGTGCACAGTCTATAAACGGCTGCCTGCATCTTTTCCCGATTGGCAGAGGAACAAGGTCTGCGGTTTGGCATTGCCAGCAACACGACTGTGTTTATCTTACAGTAACACAGCCGTGTTTATCCTATGCAACTATGAAGCAGGTCACTCTGACTTTTTAGCACAAGCTCAGCAGCCCAGAGAAGGTAGTCAAGGTCAAGTCACATTGCTGTGACTAAATAAGCTTACAAAAAGATGAACTAATAAACGCTATGTGGCACTCTGTGGATAATCATCCTGGTGTCCCTCTCGTCTTCTTTAGCATTCCCTTGCCCCTTGGCCCTGACACCCTTGCCGCGCCGGCCGCGACAACCCAGGCGCCCCTAATAATGCTGGCTTTTAACAGAAAAATGAAATGATGTATGAAGATAAGGCTTCAGGGAGACACAAAAAGTTAACAGGGAAGCTGAGGCTGGAAATTGCTGCCCCAGCTCAGCCAGGACCATCAGTCCTGGGAGAAGCGGCGAGGTTCCGGAAAGAGAACTGAGTGGCCACAGGCTGCCACCGGCAGGCGCGTGTGCCTGCTGATGGTTTCGGGCTTCGTTTGGTGAAAATACAGGTATGTTTTGCCGACTGCATTTCTTACGCCTGTATTCTGTAGATCTGAGGATGAGCAGCAAATTAGATCACACTAAAGACAACTGGGGCTTTTCTATCCATGAAGGAGGCTCTCTCAAGAGTCAACTTTTTTGCACAAGTGAGCCCCGCGCTCTTGTGAGCGATCGAGGCCACTGTCCCGAACGCCAAGTCTGACTAAAAACACACTTAATGGAAGGGCTGGAAATTTGGCATTCCTTCAGGTAACCAAATTTGTTTATGAATTGATGTTTGAGAAATCCTTGTTCCTTACAAGGCTCCAGAACAGCCATCACTTAGCCTCTGGCCTCCTGCGGGCCTGTCCTGTTTGCCACAACACTTAGAGGACACTTCCTCCCATGGCCACCGTGTGGGACGGCTTGCTCGGGACTTGGGGATGCACAATGGCATGACCCGCAGTTCCTCGTGTGATGGGCTGAGGTGGCTCAGGCCACACACCTGGTCTGGCACCACGGCCCCTGCTCTGTCCTTCGGTGACAGGGCCGCTGGCCCTTTGCTTCAACACGGCGCAGACTTCGACTTGGGTGTATTTTCTCCTCTCGTGTTCTTACCCATGAGGGTTCCGAACTGATGCATCTTTGTTGCTTAAAGCAAGTGTGAATCATGGATGTGTGAGCAACATGGGCACAGCCCAGGACGTCTCCGATCCTCTGGGAGCCAATGCTGAGGGGGGACGAGAAGACAGTGAGTGAGGGGTGGGCAGCGAAGCCTTAGACCACAGCGCAGACCTGACGGACCCTTGGAAACTGGGCTGGCCCTGCAGAAGAGGCCGGGTCTGGTGTGGCCCCTGCCCCCTGGAGGCTGTCAGCTCACTGCCATCCTGGCCACAGACCACACCTTCTTTCCTAAAGGGACAACAGAGGGGTGTTTGTCCACGAGAAACCTGAGTGTCTAATATCCACCCTGAGAGGAAAAACTGCAGCACAAGGGCAATGAGGACACGGGCTGCCACGGCGGCCCTTCTCTGCCACGGAAACCTTGTAGTCAGCGGCAGGTGTGTGGGCTGCAGGCTCAGGCTCCTCTCAGTTCTTCTGGCCTCGTCCCTCAGCTCTGTTCTCCTATTCTCCCATGGTCCCCCAAAGCCACCAGAGTTTGCACACTACAGATACCATGGGGCACAGCTCCCTCTGCTTGAGGCTGTGAGTAAAAATCATTTTACTTTGAAATAATTATGGAGTTACAGAAAATTTTCTCCAAATAGTACAGGTAATTCCTGTAACTCTTCACCCAGATTCCCCAGATATTACCATTTTATTGCATTTGACTTATTCTTACGTGTGTCTGTGTGTATTGAGATAGAAACCCAGATGGGTGGATGATTGGCTAGGTGGGTAGCAGATGGGCAGATGGGTGTGTAGGCAGGTAGGTGGATAGAGAGATGGGTAGTTAGGTGGGTGGATGGGTAGTTAGATGGGTAGTTAGGTGGGTGGGTGGGTAGTTAGGTGGGTAGTTAGGTGGGTGGGTGGGTAGTTAGATGGGTAGTTAGGTGGGTGGGTGGATAGTTAGATGGGTAGTTAGGTGGGTGGGTGGATAGTTAGATGGGTAGTTAGGTGGGTGGGTGGATAGTTAGATGGGTTGTTAGGTGGGTGGGTGGGTAGTTAGGTGGATGTGTATGTTCAGTTCATCCATGGAACATACAAAGATCTCTAAATTACTGGAGTTGTGGTTCCCCTTGATCCAGGCATGACTGTTTTAGTAACAAGTACCCCATTCGCCAACTTGGTGTATGGTTGTTTCACACTTAGAGACTTGGTTAGCTTTTCTTTCACACTCGTGTTCAGCCCCCAGGCAGGTGCGTTTGCTAGAGTTCTGTGTCCGTGCTATATCAGCGCACTCAGAGTAAGCCCGCAGTCATGGCTGGACCCCCACATCGAGGGTGTCGGCTGTGTGACCGCATCCGAGTTCTGAGGACGCAACACTTTACAGGGGAAGTGAAAAGTCCTAACACTTGACTAATCACTAATTTGATGGAAGAATTCTAGTAGGACCGAAAGCCGCAGCAACACCTCTTGAGGCCAGTTCAGTGCTAGCTAGTTCTGCGGGGTGGCCCGGCCTGGACAGCTCCGTCCACAGAGGTTCGGCAGGGCAGGTGTGGGGTGGGGGCTCACACTTCCCTCTGCCAAGGAACACCTGGGGACTCACGGGGTGGGGGCTCGGACAGCGCATGAGAGGAGGAGACAGGCTTTGAATGCTTGGGGACCTACAAGACACAGGGAGTGACAAGAAGCTGGAGCTTAGAGCTGTGTGGGGAGAGCCCCCTGAAAGGAGAGGGACGCAGAAGCCACTCCAAGGATTTGAATTGTATTTGGACTTAGCACAGGGGTTGGCCATTGAGTAACTGGAAGATGGGAAGAACCCCACAGGGGATGCCGTGTAACAGATATCAGGAGGCTGCAGGCTCATGACGTCTCACGTTCTGGGGCGCCATCTGGGGACTGGCCCCTGTGCCCAGGGCCCCATATGGACGAGGTGGTGCGTTGGGCGGGCTGGGCTCCTGCCTACAGCTCGGAGAGGAAGCCCACAGGCTCACTCAGGTGCAGGCAGAGCTCAGTCCCTGCCTCTGGGACTGAGGTCCCACGTCCTCGCTGACCAGGGTCCCCCGCTCTGGGGCCATCTGCGTTCCTCCACCTTCAAACCAGTGGCGTGGGTGCAGTGCTCCTTGCCTCAAGTTTTATCACTCCCCTTTGAGCTGTGAGTCCTCTGTCTCCAGCCGAGGGCCTTCTCTGCTGCTGAGACTTGCGTCCCTGGCCAGGCCCCTTGGACCATCCAGCATGATGTCCCTGACTTTGTTCACAGCTGCAAACTAGGTTCTGCTACATGTCACAGTTCATGCAGGAAATGGGGCGTGGATGCTCCTGAGGGGCCATTCTTCTCACCACAACCAGTAACCCCGGTGTCAGAGCCTGAGGAGGCAGGAGCCACCTTGGGGTCTGGGGAGCCAAGGGGAGAGATGGGGCTTCCAGTGTGTGGGGGCACAGAGCAGGGCAGTCCGCTGGCATGCAGGCCCGGAGGGTGGGCGGTACAACTGGCAGTCCTTGACATGTGGGCCCCAGTTGTGCTGGGATCCCAGGGGCATAGCCAGGCCAGTGGGGGAGGGGCTGACGGAGGCTGGAGTCAGCTCCTGCCCCACGGAGGTGCTCCAGGGGCCAGACAGAGGGGGAAGCCCTCCTCTTCCCCATCCTCCAGTTTCTCTTGGGGCTGCTGCTCAGCCTGGGCTGCTGCCAACTGACAGCCGCCCTGGGAGCTGGGGCTGTGGACAAGCCCGATGAGGTCTGACTTCTGCCTTTGATTGTGCTGTGTGCTTGCAAACGTGGTTCAATGAGTTTACCAGAAGCAGAAAATACATTTCAAGGTGCACAGTAGCTGGCATTCTTCTGAAATCTGGACAGTTCTGACAGGTGTGGGGGTGACGCCTGCTCCCGGAAGCTCAGGGAGACACAGGTGAGAGGAAACAGGTGGGGGGCCTTCCGAGACAGTCCACACGGTCTTTGACTTATTCCTGGGCCATCTGGACTACATTTTCCGGTAAGTGTAAAACAGGGAAATCAATGCAATTTTCTCCTTGAGAACAGCCTATTTTATTTCTATTTTTATTTACAGTCTACCAACAGAGCATGTCGTTAAAAGCCAGCATGGGATCATGGAAACCTGATGATGTTATTATTAGTCCAAACCCATCATCTGTTCAAGACGCTCCACCGCAAACAAGGGTTGTTTGAATCGTACTCAGGGGATAACTGACTTGCGTCCTTGGAGGACAGTTAGTAGATGGCCTGAGTGTCGGAGTAGACCGTCTGTCTGTAGCAGAGGTACAGAGTCTGCCGCTGAGATGGGGACAGGGGCCCGCGTGGGAGCGGCAGAGAAAAGCCCGGGGTGCCTGTGGAGGACAGAGTGCAGGGAAGTGGGGCCCCAGCAGCCTCCACCGGGAGACCTTGGGGAATCTGCCTACCTTCCCAGCCATGCCTGGGAACCCCATTCCAGTAATAGTCAGCAACATAGAAGGGAAGGTGGAGGAGGGACTCGGGCCATGGGCTGGAGCTGTAGGCCGCTGAGGGCTCATCCTGGCCTTCACTCCCGTGGGTTAGTCTTGCCGGGGGTGGGGGATCTGTTCCCTGTCATTAGAGGCCGACATGTGCTCCCCTCCTGAAGGAGGGGCTCTTGCACAGAACAAGCTCCTGCTGGCGGGAGCCTCTGAGGCCCAGTCTCTGCCCGGCTCAGCCGGCCACCGGCACCTGCCTGGGGTTGTCAGGACCCTGAGGACCCCACTGCCTGTGCGGGGCACCTGGGCATCCCAGCGGGGGAAGGATCCCCGGGAGCTGGTTTGGGTCCCTTCTGTGGGTGCTGTCCCTGCAGAGCAGGCATGCCCCCTGGCGTCCGTGTTATCACCTTGGTGACAGCGAGTCCACGGGCCCAGCAGCCCCTCCCCGGCAGGTACTCCACATCTTTGCCTCCCTTCCACGGCGGACCTAGCCTCCTGTGACTGGATGGAGAAAGGCAGTGAGGACATCCACCTGGGGCCTCACACAGGGCTGGCAGAGGTGCTGGGACCCATCATCCCAGGGTGTCATCAGGATGGCCTTGCCAGAGACCTAGGCAGGGATCCATGGTGGGCTGTGGAACCGTGGGCTTGGAGGAGTGTGTGCATCTGCCTGTGTGTGAGCATGTGTCTGTTTTTTGTATGACTGTGCATGTGTGTGCACACGTGCACGTGGGTCTCTGCATTTCCATGTGGCTGTGTATGAGTGCATGTGTGTGCACGTGTGTCTCTCTGTGTCTATGTTTCCATCTGGCTGTGCGTGCATGTGTGTGTGCATGTGTGTCTCTGTGTGTCTGTGCACATGTGTGTGCATGCATGTCTCTATGTTTCCATGTGGCAGTGCACGTGTGCGTGCATGTGTGTCTCTGTTTTCGTGTGGCTGAGCACATGTGTGTGCATGCATGTGTGTCTCTGCATTTCCGTGTGGATGTGCACGTGTGTGCACACACACGTGTCTGTGTTTCCATGTGGCTGTACACATGTGCATGTCCGTGTGCTTCCGCCCTGCAGGTAAGATGCTGCATTGCTCATGGCATTCTTGTTGTGCTTCTCAACCTCCTCTGTGAGTGATGGGGTCACCCTCACACATGGCTGGCCTCGGGCTGAGACCCACTGGGCTCAGTGAGTGGGGGTGTTTGTTGTCTCGAAGCCGTGGGGGCAGAGCCAATGCTAGGTTCCCAGAGCTTTCTGCACAGCCTTGTCCTCCAGCCTCAGCTGGGACAGGGGACAAAGGGGATGCCTCCTCGGTGCTCTGAGAACCTGTGGCCAAATCCACAGAGGGAAGGTGTCATTTTGGGGAAACGCGGCTTCGGGAGCCCTCAGCCCACGCAGCTTGGGTTTCCTTCCTGAGGCTGCCGTCCCTTATTTCCGCGGGGAGAGAGCTGGTGCCTGGAGGGAGAAGCAGAAGCAAGGGACGTCCTCGGTTATTGCCAGGAAGGTGCTGAGTCACTGTGGTTGCGGCTCAGGAGTGTGGTTCTTGGTTCTCAGCAACAGCCCCGTGGGTGGAGCAGGGGATCCCATCCCAAGCTTTTAAATCTCCTGCTGTGGAGAGCCAAGTGTGCCTCACTCACCCTGCAGGAGATTTGCCCACTAGGGCTGTTTGGGCTGAAACAAGGAATGGAAGTGTCAGTGAAATGTTCCGTGTGGACTGGAGCTGCCCCCCCAGTAGCCTCTGGCCTCTCCAGGAAGGTGGCCCAGCTCACAGGTGGGCACAGCCAGAGTCCACGGTGGGAGGGGGACTCGCGTGAGCTGAGCCCGGTGGTCACTCAGGAGCTTGCAGCAGGTCGACAAAGGACAAGCAGCATGATGTGAGGCCCACTCCCTCCCTCTCGTCACCCCCGAGCTTGCCCTTCCTCCTCGGACCCTGGGCTGCCAGCCTCATACCTTCTGGACCTTCTTCATAAGTGGGCCTTTTGTTAAGTGCTTACAGCACCCTGGGTGTTTGAAGAAACAAGCCTATGACCAACAGAAGGCTTTGTGCCAAAGCTCTGAGGCTGGGGGGGAGGGACTGTCGTGCCCTCAAGGCCCCCAGTATCTGGAGCAGCGGCAACTTGATGGCATGCTGTGTTTGCGTCAGCAGGAGCCCAGCTCAGGCAGATACAAAATAACAAGAGGGAATGTCACTGAAGGGAGACAGGTGGTTGACCACTGCAGGCTGAAGGGTCATGTCAGCTTCAGGAGGGGCTGGATCCAGGTGCTCAGGCTGCCTCTCTCCATGTCTCGGCTGCGTCTTCTCTGTGATGAGAGTACCTGCTGGCAAGCTTCCTTGTTCCGCCATCTCCTGGCACTTAGGACCAGTCCCTTCCAGCTTTAACTTCAGTCAGAAAGCTCCTCTTTCAGGCAGTTTATACACAATGTCTGGGATTGGGACTAGGGGCTGATCTGCATCTGTGCCATCCTTGCTCCCATTGCTGTGCCTGCCCAGGGTGGCTGCTTGGGCCTGGGTCCCAGGACTCCTGGTGGGGGTTGGGGTGTGGGTCACCTGGAGGAAACGCAGGGTGCTGTTCCCATGAACGGGTGGATGGCGGGCGGAGAGACTGCAGACTGTCACCGCAGCACTCACAGAAGAGGAAGGAAACTCCAGTTGGCTCTCCCTGTCCAGCATTTCCTGCTCTTCGAACTTTCTGAGAAATGGAAGCTGGGTCTGCTCTGGCTCCTGACCATGCAGGGACCCCCTTCTGAGAGCTTTACTGTCCCTGAGAGGGCCTGGTGCCCTGGGGTGTGCTGCGGCCAGGGGCAGCACAGTGACTGGAGTGCCCCCTCTGCCATCCCTGTGCGCAGGGCGTGCTCACCTCCAGGTCTGTGTCTCTGTGCAGTTGCAGCCCTGGCCCTCGGCCTTGCTGCCGCTCAAAGACATGCGTCGCCGGGATAGCTGTCCTCATGCACCTGCATCCTGCCAGTTCCCACGGGTTTTCTTTAGCACCATTCACCTCAAAACATACCCTCATTCTGTTGGGATTTGTCCTTTGATCTTCTGATTGTTTAAAAGGGGGTGAATTCCAGACAGTCAAGGGTTTTCCAGTAACTTTAAAATTATCATTGATTTCCCACTTGATTCTGCTGAGGTCAGAAAATGCGCTCTAAATTTTAAATTTAGATCCTCTGGAACTTGCTGAGGCTTCCCATGTGACCCCAATGTGTGCACATCTTGGTGACTGTCTCGTGGGTGCCTGGGAGAGGGCGGGCCGTGCCCCGTGCTGGCAGGCTCATTCTTGCAGTCGCTCTCACCACAGGGTGGGCGGCACGGCTGCCCTGGTGTCTCTCCTCCGTGGGGCCCACTGGCTTCCCGGCATCTGTGGGCCTGTGTCATCCATTGGTTCTGGAATGTTCTCAGGCATCTCCCTCCCCATACGTGGCTGTTCCTCCCTCCCCGCCCACCAGACTTCAGTTCCTCGCACGTCAGACCCGCCGAGTCTCGCTGCTTCTCCGTCCCTGGTTCTCCTCGTCTTTGTTTTGTGCTCTGTGTGGGGATTTTCTAATGACCCGACATGCGATTTTTCTGTTAAACCCACTGATTCTACTTTCTTTTCCAGTTGTTTTGCTTTTCAGTGCTAGAGTCCCTGTTCCATTACTCCTCAGGGTTCATGACTTTCTTGGATTCCTTCATTTCTCGACACCTGTGGTTTCTCTCACATTTGTGGTTCCGTGTCCGTTACTTTGGGTGTCTGTTTGCTAACACCTGTTGGGTCATCCGAGGGCTGTTTCTGCTGCCTGTTCTCCCCTTGTTACCACCCATGCATCGGGCCATTATTCCTGACGCCTTGTTAATGTGCCTGCGTACTGGCCTTGTGCAGAGACAGCACCCGCACCCCAGTGGATGCACAAGCTGTCCTTCCAACCAGAGTGCTTGTGGCCCCTCTTCCAGGATCATCCTCCGTGGGGACAGCGGGTGAAGCAGACCCACAGTCCATGGACCACAGAGCTCGTCTTGTTCCCTGGAGGAGATTCCGTGGCTGGCCCGTTCACGCCTGTTAGCCCTGCATCTTCCCAGCCCCAAGATGTCCCCAAGGTGTGCAGACAGAGCCATGGGGTGTGGGACAGGGACAGGTGTGGGAGGGCTTCTTGGGAGCAGGATGGGGTATGTCTCTCCTTGACCCTTCTCTCTTTCAGGCTGGAAGGTGTGAGCCCACCTTCCACCTGAGGATGTGGAGGGTATGAAAACCCACCTGGAGACTCCACGGGCAGCTTGGGTAGCCGCCATCCAGGACTGCTGGGCCTGGGGCTCCTGGGATGCAAACCCTGAGTGTGAGAACCGGGTCACGGGATGTCCCAGTAGCCTGCTGTTGTCAGTGAGCCTTTGTTTCCACTCATTAGGATTCTGTCTCTCCTCTCCTATGTTTGTCATGTCTGGGGGGGCCCGTGACCCCAGTATGCAGCTGTGTTGGAGACAGAGCTTCATTCACCGAGTCGCCTCTTGATGCCTCCTTGATGTTGGGTAAGCGGAAACCCAGGAGCCATAACCAACCAGCTCCAGGTGCTTCTCACTGTGGGGCCGCCCTGGGAATCCTGCCGGGAATCGGGGCCCATTTACTAACTGGGTCCCGAGGCTCCATAACCCCACTCAGTCCCTAGTTCTAAGTCCTCCTCCTCATGCCCTCCAAGCCCTCAGGTCTTTCTGGACATGCTGTGGTGCCCCGCTGCCATGTGACTGTGGCCTTTCCCCTGTTCCCCTGCATAGTGTCTTCCTGTACCCCTAAAATGTCCCTTACCGGCTCCTTGCCTGGCTTCGCCCTGGCCGTGGGCTCCAGACTCCGCCGCTGGCCCCAGCACATTCTCCAGCTCTTCCCATCCTGTGTGGGGTCTGTCCCCACACCCCTGCCCCTGACACAAGGTGGTCACCCCAGGGGGAGCCGGGATGGCTGTTTTTGGGTCCTGGTGTGCGGCAGAGGTGGTCAGGTGGGACTCAGGTGGTGATCGTCATCTCCTAGAGGCCGTCCTAACTGTGGGGTGCAAAGAGAACCACAATGAGCAGAGGAGCTCCCGTCTAAAACCGTCTTTCTCCCTCTTTCCATCTGGGAGCACATTGATGCCCAGCTCAGGCTCAGGACCCCTCTCCCCATCCAGCTGCCCTTCCAGATGCTCCCCAGGGGTCCTCAGGTGATGTGAATTTGCTGGAATAGGGAGGTGTCTGTGGGAGGTGGGGGGGCAGAGTGTTGCCTTGGACACTTGTGCACTAAGGTGGGGATCCCACACACCTCAGTCTGGCCAGCCTGAGACCCACCTCCATGTGCAATGGGAAGTGGGTTCTTTTATGGGAGTGAACTTCCCAGTGCCCTTGCTTTGTCCTTGAAACTTTGGGGTGTTGTGCATTTTTGGACAGACATCTGTCCCTTTGGTGTAAAATACTGCTTAGAAAGATCAGTCAGGACACACAGCACGTGAAATGTCTCTTAACATTTTCTTGGCAGTAGGTTTTGGGAAAAGCAAGGAATGCACCAGGCAAAGTTTCTGGAATGGGTAGAGGTTATTGGAATGTCT
Source organism: Martes martes (assembly GCF_963455335.1). Classification (NCBI taxonomy): domain Eukaryota; kingdom Metazoa; phylum Chordata; class Mammalia; order Carnivora; family Mustelidae; genus Martes; species Martes martes. Next base: position 149,397,320 of record NC_137890.1, on the reverse strand, counting down.
GGGTTTAAGGATTTTTTTTTTTGTTGTGGGGGGAGGTGGGGATTCTCTGTGAAGGCAGTGACAGTGGGTTGTTTGGGGAACATCGACTGGTTTTGAGGGGGATCCATGGGCGGGGGCTGGGCAGGGGTGAAGCCACTCTTGGTACAGGGACTCAGAAATGGCGGGGGAGTGCCTGGGTGGCTCAGTCTGTTAAGCGTCTGCCTTTGGCTCAGGTCATGATTCCAGAGTCCTGGGATCAAGCCCAGCATCAGGCTCCCTGCTCAGCGGGAACCTGCTTCTCCCTCTCCCACTTCCCCTGCTTGTGTTCCCTCCTTTGCTGTGTCTCTCTCTGTCAAATAAATAAATAAAATCTTAACAACAACAACAAAAAGAAATGAGGAGGGGGCCTGTTGTCTCTGCTCTGAGGGACCCATGTTGGGGAGGGGCCAGGAGTGCAGGTGGGACACATTCTCCTCCTGTGACCCCGGGTGTGGGCAGGGTTAGCTGCCAGACTGTCTGCTGCAGCGAGCCCGGGGTGGCCAGCAAGAGGGAACAGACATGTCTTTCATGCCTTCAAGGGACTTCTGAGAGCCCAGAGGAAAATTAGATGGTCTTCTCGGGGTTTCGATGGCTTTCCCTAGCACCTGGGGGCCGAATCTGGCAGCAGCTGTGTGTCTGGGGGGTCGGAGCCCGCTGCCTCTGGGCCTGTGGGAGGTGGGTATTCTTTAATTGGGAAAATAGCTCTAAGTTTAAATATCAGATCTGTCTTGTTCTGGGTTCTCGCCCTCAGATTGGCAGAGGTCAGCCCCTGACATTTCACACCACAGGGGAGATCCCTCCAACTGAGCATGAGGGACAGCTAGGTCCAGACAGCTGTGTGGCCTGGCGCCATGGGGCCGGAGCCCGCTGGTGAGGTGGGGCTTCAGCTCTGCATGCCTGTCCTGCACGGCCACTCTGGCCATCCTCATTGCAGGGCATTGTTGGCTGCTGTGTCATTTCTGCACAAGTCAGAGCCCCTCTCTGCCTCACAGGGCTGGCTTGCCTTCCAGCCAGCCGTTTTCAAAAATGACAGCGGGACAGTTCTTGTGGGGACCCACTCTCATCTGGGAAGGAGCACGTTGTGCTCACGGGCATGATGCCCGAAGGTCTCTGGCAAACCCACCCGCTGTCACTTCCCTGTCTCGTCCAGGGCTTGCTAGGCCTCTCTGTCCCTAATGCCCACGGCCTTTGCTCCATCCTGGGCCGGGGGCTATCGCGGGCTGGGGATGGTGTGAGGGTCTCCCCTGCCCAGGAACTCCAGGGGCAGCACCCAGCGGGGTCCCAGCCACCTTCCCAGAGCTCCAGCCTTTCTCAGGCTCCAACAGACGCAGTGGATGGCGAGTGTTGCCAGCACGAGGAAGCAGGACCCCACCCACCCAACCCGCTCATCCACAGCAACTTGTACTGTTGGCCTCAGATGCCTACTGACTGTGGCCACGGTTGCAGCGAGATGTCAAATGCCCTCTGTGGCTTTTCTAGATCTCTAGGACAATGGACCCGCAAACACAACATGGTCTTCACCTTTGATCTGGGTCAGAATCTAAGAAATCTAAGATGTTCGCTTTATGCTTTCAAGCAGGGAGTCAGGAGTGAATTCTGGTGAACATCGTTCATTTCAGCTAGTCATCTCCGAAGCCCTGTGGACACTCCTCAGGGTTGGGGGTTGTCTGGGAGAAGGGGACATCCGCTGGGGCAGACGTCCGGAGCGAGGAGAGTGGGCGGTCTGTCAGTGCCCGCATCCCCACGTCCTCCTCCTCCCCACGGGGATGTCTCCGGATGGCGCAGGTGAGTTGGGTGCAGACGTTGGTGCCTCACTGGGAGATAGGGGTAACGGGGGAGGGGCAGGGTCCTCACGCCCCAGGACGGCAGCCTCTGCTGACCTGTGCGGGCCGGGGCGGGATGGGCAGCAGGCTGCCAAGTACCCCCTCGAGGGCAGGCTGAGCAGGAATGAGGCAAAGCCAAGCACATGCCCCAAAGACTTTTGTCAGTTGGAACCAAACAAAACGTGGAAATGAGTGTGGCCACGGACACACTGAGATCACACATTGGCCGCGACTGCGAGCCAGTCCCCACAGCAAGACACAGGAAGTATGTGTCAGCCACTGGCACATGGGCTGCTGAGATCACGTCTTCTTTTTAAGTCTTCATAAGCTTTGTTTATTTTTATTTCTAGAACAATATTGGAAACAAAACATGACTGTAGGTATCTTTGTGTTACGCCGATTGCTGAACACTTTTCTAGCATTGCCACGAAGCATCAGATTTGCTCTAGGTTTGTGGTGGAGGACATTTGTCAGGTTAAGGAAATTTCTTTTCCCCCTAATTTGCTAATAATTTGTTGAGATCACTTCTTTCTTGAGAGTTCGGTGTTTAGGCGGAATCTTGAGGAAATCACCCCCTTTCTGGAAGGGCCAGTCGGGGCCTCCAATCACAGCAGAACTCAATTGTCAGCAAATGTTTGATCTGGATGTTGGAATGAGGGCGAAAATATTTTTCTTTCCAAGCCAAAGAGCAACCTTCTTAAAAATATCCAATTTTTAAACTTTTTTTTCAACTTGTATGTGGTTTCCACTTCAAGATCTTTTTTTCTTCCTTTCTCCTTCCCTCCCACTCCTTTTCCCTCTAAAGTCCGCGGGGATCCGTGTAATATTTGTATATTTCTAATATCTATGTATACATATTTCATGTACACGTATGGATTCTTACATGATTCACATAGAATGTGGTTAATTGTATGTTGTTACACACTTCAAGTGAGTCTATACACCCCACTCCTTGCTCTGCAGGTGTCCTGACACTCACCATGATACACCTGGTGGGGGCTGTACACTGTGACCCCTGGGTGGGGCTGGAGGATGTGGGTCAGTGCCATGTCCCTGCTGTGTGGGGCTGGAGTAGATGTGGGTCAGCGCCGTGTCCTCTCTGGGTAGGGCTGGAGAACGTGGGTCAGCATGGTGTCCCCTGGGTTGGGCTGGAGGATGTAGGTCAGTGCCATGTTCTCTGTGGGTTGGGCTGAAGGACACAGGTTAGTGCTGTGTCCTCTCTGGGTTGGGCTGGAGGACGTGGGTCAGCACAATGTCCCCTGGGGAGGGCTGGAGAATGTGGGTCAGTGCCGTGTCCTCTCTGGGTCAGGCTGGAGGATGTGGGTCAGTGCCATGTTCCCTTAGGTGGGGCTGGAGGTTGTGGGACAGCACTGTGTCCCACTGGGTGGGACTGGAGGATGTGGGTCAGTGCCTTGTCCCCGCTGGGTGAGGCTGGAGGACGTGGGTTAGCACCATGGGGCTGGAAAGTTTGGGTTTTCCATCGGGGCTTTATTTGCCCCCTGTGACACCATCTTCTACATGTTCTTGGGCTGAACCAACAAGTAAAGCCTCCCTCTGCCCCCTCTGCTTCCAAGGGTCAGCTCACTGTCTCTTGCCTCTCCTGTCCTGCAGGTTCTGCTGAGCACTTGGTCCAGAGTTTATAGGAGTGAGGGCCTGGCAGGCTCTCTATGCCGTATGGCTCTCTCCACTGTCCCAGGAGGGCAAGCACAGGTTTCCAGTGCTCTGTATGGTTGCCCCATGGGTCCTCCTGAGATAAAAGGTCAGACCTGCCTTCTCTGTAGTCCGATTTCAGAAAGGAAGCCAGGCTGCCAGGGGCTGCGTCTCCCTACACCAGCACTGCCGCTCTTGGGGACCACACCCCCAGCGCAGGCCGGTCCTCTAAATTAAAAGTGCTTAACCACTTTTAATTGCAACGAACTCTGGAAGGAAATACTCATCCCAGTGTGAAGACCGCGTCTCCTGGCAGATGTCTCGAAGTCACTGTGGCTTTTCACTGATTTGTGACTCTTCAGTGGAGCACAGAAGAATGGTAATTAACCCCTGTTCTAGAAAGAGAGCATGCTTTAAATAATCCAGTGTCACCTTTCTGCAAGTCACAGCTTTCTGCCGAGGACCATATGCAGTCGCGTGGTTCAGAAAACAAACCTGCCATGGAGACACAGACCGTGGGGAGGTGCTGTCCTCAGCACTCAGAGGTGAAGGCTTTTGTAGACAGAGCGGGGAAGGCGCGTGGTGATGCAGGGTCTTCAGCAGCCTGGAAGTCACCAGAGGTGGTGTCACTGCTGGAAGGGTGGATGCCTGGGCCTCCAGCATCAAGTCCGTTCCATCCATCCCATGCCGGGTTCTGGGCCCTGCCTGGCTCTGGGGCCCCAGCTCTGGGGGGTGTTGGGGGTGCTCTATAGTCAGACGCCATCAGACATTTCCTCAGATGGTTGTGGTCCTCCTGCTGGACCCTGACAGGACACAGAGTGCGGAAGTGCGAGGCTCTGGCAGCCCGTCCCCTGGCAGGCAGTGTGATAACAGGTTTTTAATGGTTTTCAATTTATGTCGACAAAGAGCCCCAGCTCACCTCTTGAAGAAGTGATGGGAAAATGAGCCCAGCCGCCCGTGCTTTCGGAGCCCATGTGCGCTACTGTAATTAACGGTTTCTTTCCAGCCTTTTAGCTTTCCAAGCAAAGTGGTGTTTTAACTATTAAATGTTTGTCACTTTAATAGGAATTTGGATTAAATAATTCAGGGTATGGAGTGGTTACACAGGCCGGGTTTCTGTAGGAGTGATGACTTGGGCATGTGAAGGTCACAGAAACTGTGTTTTTCTTGGAAGGTAGTGTTTTGCTGCACTTTCCGAGGTTTGAAATGTACGATGTTTGTCCAAGACTAAGCCCCTAAAGTCATCCTCAGATGGTCCCTCTCCCTCCAAAAATAGAGAGGAAAGCCACCCAAATCACTCCAATGATATGTTCCCTAAGAGCACTGGAATGGATAAATTAATACTGTTGGCTGGGTTGATTAGTAAATTGAGGTCAAGGAGATTGGCAGTATGAGGTCCCCCAGGCGGAGGTGTGGTCCAGGCTGACACGGAAGGCAGGTCAGCCCAGCACCCAGCAGGCAGATGGGAACCTTCCCTTCCTAATCCATCTGTGGATGTTCATGTTGGCAGAGACCTACTGGTCCCTCTTTCTGTGGGAGCAGAAGGAGATGGGGTGTCCTATGCAGTCCTGCTTGGCGCCCCAGAGGAGCCCGTCCTGGACCTGTCTGTGGGGGGACCACAGGGGTGGGGGAGGGGCTCTGAGCCGGTCAACTTGTCAAGTTAACATAGTCCGTCCAAAAGTAGAGCAGAGATACAGAGCACACTCATCGGTGAAGTCCCATGGGAAGTTGCAGAATTTTCCCTTCTGGTACATTTATGTTCAAACCAGAACACATGTTCCAAGTGTAGGCTTTATCACTATTTTATCAATATTAATCACAACCTATTATGTCTTGTTTTTTCTCCTTCAGTTAACCCTGTGGCTCACTTCTGGGTTTCCAGTTTCCTTTCCGGCAGGTGGATGGCTGGGTCTCCATGCACTGTCTCTGAAAGAGCCTGGATCCCTTGAAGGTTCCTTGTCCCGGAGACCTGCCCCTCCAGGTACTTTAAGCTCCATCAAGGCCATGAAGAGTGGCAAAAAGATCTGGGGCTTGACTCTAGAGGCCTGGGGCACTGGTGGGGCTGCCACGGAGTCACGTGCAGGAACACGGGAGGGCAAACACGGTGGGTGAATTCATCTACATGGTTGCTACAGGGTTTTACCTTGTGAGATGGAAATTCCACATGGGTGTGTGAGGAAGGATGTGTGGGGCTGTGTTGGAGGTTGCGGTGCCCACCCACCTAGCATGTCCACTGGGAGCTTCTGGAGTCAACGTGCCCCATTCTAGAAGCAGCGAACACACCTGGCTCCCAGGTCCCTAGACATCCTTCCCGGGAACCAGGGCTCCTTGGAAAATGTCAGATTCCATGAGTCAGGCAGGGGAGTCAAGGAGGCCCCAAGCATCTTGTGTCCCAAAGCTAAGGAACCTCAGACATGACCCAGGGAGGGGGGTGTTGGAAGGGCACAGAGGCAGCTCTGCTGACTGGCCAACATGGTAACCATTTGCATCAAGAGGAACAATGCTGGTGACGGACTCTGACACATGGGGTGAGGCAAGGAGAGCGAGGGAGGAAGACGCCAGCTCAAGGTTAGAGGGTTCCTTGAACAGGAACGTCAGACTTGCTGTTCTCCCGGAGCAGCATGTGGAGACGAGCGTGCGGGTCTGTCATCCTCATGTGGAATGCCAGCTTTCCTTTCAGACGGTGTTTTCAAGAGATCAGATTTCCTTCTTTTCAAGCCGTTACAAATCATCGGCAAACACGTGGGTAGAGACGAAAGGAATTAGTTACCATTAGCGGCCTGGAGAAGGCACGTCTGTAGCCAGCTTGGGTTCCCATCAATTTCGTGTGGGTGATTTGTAAGTAGTTGTTCTGTGGACGTCTGAACCTGAGAAATGCCTGAGATGAAGGTATTCTGTGAGCCTGTGTCCTAGAAACACCGTGTGGCTGTCACGGGGAAAAGAAAGGGGTTTGTACCAAATGCTCACAGTGGGTCTATTCGTGGTGAAAGGTCCCGGGTCGGGGCGGGTATGGCGGGCGAATTGCCCCGAACAGAACCAAAGCCTGAATCACTGTTGTCAGCAGCAAAAGCCCTCGCGTCCTCCCCACACATCGGGGGCCGTGGGACGAGTGGGCCACACTGTGCTGACGCCGTGGCTCATGAGGCGACACACTCTGTGACTCGTGTCTGGAGATGACGTGCGGCAATCCGGTTGGTTCCGAGTTTGGCGGCTGCGGGTCCTCCTCCAGCAAAACTGTTTAAGCTTCCAGTTAATGTATGGATGTGTGTCTGTCCCGAGTGGGGTCTTGGTGCTTGGGCTCGCCCAGTTGGCCACGCAGGTGGAATCGAGCAGACCCGGTTTGCTGATGGCCCTCGGCCTGGCGGCCTGAGCCTGCTCACAGGGTGTCACTGTCCTCCTGGACCCTGACATGTGTGTCACTGTCCTCCTGGACCCTGACACCTACGCCCAGCATGGTTTCATTCTGGGTGTTCTGCGAGGACACAGCAGAGACACGGGGGTGGCCGAGGTCTAGGGAAGCACCATGCGCCGGGGGCCACGCAGAGACCACGCCGGGTCATTTCCGTGTGGGCGCGCCCATGAGCCAGTCCATCTACACCATGTTCCTGCACCTGCGAAGCTCAGATAAGACTGGCCGCACTGTGGACGTCTGGATTTGCTGGGGGCAATCAGTGGTCTTGAACCACGAGCCCGTGATGGCCCAGTTCTCACATCTGGAGACTCAGGGAGCAAACTGTGGACTGGCAGGCGGCCAGCGCCAGTGCCAGTGTCTGGTTAAGATCAGCCTCGGCAGAGACGGGGTGCAGCTGTTACGGTGCCCATGTGAGCAAGGCCCCATGGGAATGTGAGCCCACGCTGACTGTCATGCATTTTCAACAAGCTTTACTGATCACACTCCAATAATAAAAAATGCCATCTGAATACCCCTTTCTTTTTTTTTTTTTTAAAGATTTTATTTATTTATTTGACAGACAGAGATCACAAGTAGGCAGAGAGGCTGGCAGAGAGAGAGAGAGGAGGAAGCAGGCTCCCCGCTGAGCAGAGAGCCTGATGCGGGCCTCGATCCCAGGACCCTGGGATCATGACCTGAGCTGAAGGCAGAGGCTTTAACCCACTGAGCCACCCAGGCACCCCTGTATACCCCTTTCAAAACGGCTTTTCTGCCTGTATGGATTTCCATCAGGCTGTGAAGCCAAGTGGTCCCTGCTTCTGACAGAAGGAAGTCGCCCTCATTCTCACGACAGGGACGTGGTGACTACCGTGCCTGCGAGTCAGCCGCAAAAGCCTCGGGGTCGCCCCCGCGCTCTGATTCCAGGAAGAAAGATGTTCAGGGCGGCACCTGTCTCCTTGAGAAGAAGCTTGCCACGTGTCCGCTGGATGCTGAGTTCCTGCCGTTTGCGTTATATGTGTTTTGGACAGGGAAGGAATCCCAGCAGGAAGGGGACAGGTGGCTTCAGGGGACGCTCCTGCGCCTGGCTGCGCATTGTCCCTGGCCCTCACTTGGCCTCTCCTCTGCTAGCCTGGGGTCCTCCTGGTGGACAGGGCCAAGTCCCACCGTGACTGCCATGTGGGATTGCATCTTGAGAAGCTGAAGGCGTTTTAATTTACTCCAGGGACACTAAAGAAATTTTGTTATTTTACATCTATAATTTATAGTAATACTTAGATCTTTGTGTGTATTTTGAAAGAAAACACAGAGACACATTAGACCAAGAGGACAATGAGAAGAGTGAGGGATAGGACAGCAAGATGTCTTTTGGACAGAGACAACCAACCAAGTCAATAGAGGGGACACCAAATCTGAGTCACCACACTGAACAAGGACAATTTCATGGGATGTTAAAGAATTCAAGACAATGTATGCTCCCTTCTGTGTCCCCACCCACATCCCTCTGTGGCCTCCTGTTCTCCTGTGTCCCTCCAGATATCTCCCATCCCCCAGTGTCCCTCCAGATGCCTCCCATTCCCCGTGTCCCTCCAGATGCCTCCTGACCCCCGTGTCCCTCTAGATGCTTCCTGTCCCCCCAGGTCCCGTGCTGCTCCCAACTTTGCAGCATCAGTGTCCTTCCCTGATGGACAGTGCGTAGAGAGATGACCACTAAGTCCAGCCCATCGCCCACCCTCACACCCCTCAGGAGCCAACCTCAGCTGCTCAGTGCAGGGCCCGCTGCCTTCTCCCTTTGCCCTTAGCATCCTGGCCTTCTTGCTCCTCAGAAAGCTGGGACGGTCCCCATGATAGGACTCATGCTCAGAGGACCTGCATCTGTAGGGCGGCCCTTACCCACCCTGTGGGGCTCAGAGAGGCCCCCCCACCCCAACCAGGGTCACTGGCACTGTTGAGGGTGCCCCAGTGCACCGTGGGTCTGCTGGGCGTCGGCTGATTGTCCCTGTTTAAGGCCTCGTTCCCCTCAGAGGGCGGCCACGAGGTGTCAGCCTAGCTCATCCCATGTGTGCCTTACCCCAGAGGAGGAGGGAAGAAAACACGAGGACGGTGGTTCTGGTTTTGGCAAGATGGCCTGAATACGGATGGTACAGGTGAGTGGGAAGGCAGGGTTCCCGCCGGTGTGCGATCCTTCAGGCAGAGGCCAGCGTGGGAGCTGGACGTGCCCCCCCAGCTGCGCTGAGAACAGAGAGAGCTGGGGATTCGGACACAGCCCACTGAGTACAATCAGAATCCACAGCAGTCCACAGCGTTCAGAGCCAAATTAATTTACAGGATGCTTCCTAATGGAAAATATCATTTCTATGCTGTTAAAATAGATCATTATATCATCTGACTTTTGACTGAGCCGGCTGAGTGGCTAAGAGGCATTTAAGTATGTTCAGTGGTTTGGTCTCCAGGGCTGTCTGGACACTGTGACCTCTTGTGCAAGGATAGCACTGTGTCCCCTGTAGGACTCCCTCTAAATGTGTGGTTGATGGATAAGACAGCCCCTGACGTGATAACAGATAGGGGGCGTCTCCTGTAGGGGTGCAGGTGCAGGTGCAGAGGGGGCCAAGGCATTGATGCTGTCCCCTGAGACCCCTCAAGGAGCCCCAGGTCCTGGGGAGGGGGTCAGTGTGCTGGGGAGGCCTGGCTGAGCCCGCGCACTGGGTCCATGGCACTGGCTTCCGAGCAGGGAGGGGCCACTTCATGCTCTCTGACCCTGCAAGCCCCCAGCCCCTCAGCGAGATTTTGGGGTGTCTGTGGGGCTCAGGTGGAGGCTGAGAGGGTGCGGCATTCAGAGCTTTGTTGCGAACTGTGCCTGACCACGTTGGCCACGTGAGATCAAAATACGTAATTGGATTGAGTTTTGTTGAGTAATGAGGTTTACACGTATATTTTGATGACATCTGAGGTTTACACGTACGTTTTGATGACATCATTCATGTCACAGAGTTTGGCATTTTAACTTTTTTTTGTATCTATTTTTCTTTTGGGAGGTTTGCTTCTTCTCCATATTTCATTCACGAGCTGGTTGAACTTTTTCTGATTTGCTTTTTCTAATTTGAGTCGCTCTTCTTTCCTTGGTGTCCTAAAAAATTACTTCTGGCTTCATTCTTTACTGTATTTGAAGGCCAGAGCTTGCTATCCTTGTTGGTGTGGCGTCGGTGGTTTCCGTGTGTGATCCATGCCCGACCGTGGGCCATGATGGAGGCGTGAGCTCATGTCTGTGTGTTCCCTGGGTGACCGGGGCTCTGCTTCTTGACTTTCATTCCCTAGTGGTTACGGCTACATTGCCCCGAATTAAAGCTGCTGTCTGGGGTGTGTAGGCTGCTTGGCCTGGCAGGGACTTTAATCCAGTTAAAGTGAGTGCGGGCTCTTCTTAAGTGGTCACACAGTGGATTGTGAGCCCAGTCCATGGCAGACTGCTTTTATCTCCATTTCCCTGAAAAACAAAGATGGGATGGGGAGAAGCTTGCCTGATACGCACAGGAGTGTGAGGACCAGCTGCGGGGTTCACACGAGGGAGAAAGTGGTGTCCACTCGGGCCCCTCTCTGAGCCGGAGTGCTGTGGGGTCCTCGTGGCTCAGGTCCCCCGTGGACAAGATCACAGGAAGGGCCAGTTGTCGGCACATGGCAGTGCCCGCGGTCACTGGCTGCCGAGTCTGCTCAGGCCGCCCGGACCGAGCGCCGGGACCGAGCACCCAGACCCTTGCTCTCTCCCAGCCCTGAAGGCTGGAGGTCCGAGATCCAGGTGTGGGCGGGGTGCCTCCTCCATGGCTTCTCTCCTCAGCTGACTGACGCTGTCCCGTGTCCTCACCTGGTGGTCTCCTGTGCGTGTCTGTGTCCGAACCTCCTCTTCTTGCAAGGACACCACCCGTATCAGATTGGGGCCCATTCCCAAAGGCCTTGTTTTGCCTTGACCAGCTCTCTGAAGGCTCGCATTCCAAATACAGGCACGTCGGTGGAAACAGTACTCAGGCCGTCATAGCAGCCATGGAGTCCGGCACTGACTTCATTCCTGTGCCCAGCTTCGTGGGAAAGGGAAGCAGTCCACTCACCCCTGGCTCTGGGGCAGGACAATGCTGTTGCCGGCGTGTCTCATCGCTGCCGCGTCGGCCGCCTCCTGGGATGAAGGAGTTGTGTTTGGATCCTGGATCCGGCCTGAGCCAGACGGCACTCCCTCCCTGTGCTGCTTCCCCACTGGTGCTTCGCCTTAAGCCAGGGCTTTCCTCCCACAAGACTTTCAGCAGGTTTCTGTCTGGTGCCTCCTCGGTCTTTGGTGAGAAGTGTGGGAAGGCCAATGGTCCACGCAGTTATGGCTGGAGCTGGAGACATGGGTCCGAGCTCTCTGTAACTAAATCAGACACGGTGGTTCTATGCAGAGATGTTGGCAGATGCATGTGTGTCCACAGGCACACGCCCTCTCAACCTCTGCTGTCTTGCTCTGGAGACACTTACCCTCTGTGGGCTCGCTTCAGCCTGCCAGCCCCATCAGAGACCCACCACAGGCCAGGACATGGCAGCAACAGGAGCCCCGGCCTTCCTGTGGACATCCGTGGTCAACCTGGCTGCATTCAGTAGCGAATCTTGTTTACTTTCCATTGTGCCTGTGTTGGGGGTGGCAGGGCTGTGGGAAAGGATGGCCCTTGGTGGCGGGGGCCCGTCCCAGTGACCGAGCTGGCCTCCATGTTCTGCACCTGCTCACGGTCTGTTCCTCCTGGTCGGCAAAGACACATGGCGGCACCTGACAGCAGCCTGTGACTCAGGGACCTCGTCAGACCCCAATGCTGATGACAATGGTGCAGGGAAAGGTTCTGACTTGTGATTTCCTTATTCTCCTGGAACAGGCTCGGACTGACACCATCCCGCTCACGACTCAGGTGCTGATCCCCTGGCCCTGCTCCATCTGGCTTCTTCTACCACGCAGGCTGCACACAGACTTCTTGGGAATGAAGATTTTTATTTTGAAAAGAATAGTTGGTGAACGTTATCTTCCTGATGGTTTAGCCACTCAAGACAGAGATGTTTTCCCATCAGGAGTGACGAGCTGCAGGGATGGCACAAATCCATGGATGGCACAGGTCCATGGACGGGGGAGGTCCACAGACAGCACAGATCCATGGATGGTGTGGGCCCATGGACAGCGCAGTCCACGGATGGGGCAGGTCCACGGACGGCATAGGTCCACAGATGGCACAAGTCCACAGACTGGACAGTGCAGGCCCATGGATGGCGCAGATCCATGGATATTGCAGGTCCACGGACAGGGCAGGTCTACGGACTGGGCAGGTCCACAGATGGTGCAGGATCACAGACAGCGCAGGTCCATGGATGGCACAGGTCCACGGATGATGCAGGTCCATGGACAGCATGGTCCATGGACGGCATGGTCCACAGATGGGGGAGGTCCACGGACAGCACTGTCCACGAATGGGGCATGTCCACAGATGGCATGGTCCACGGATGGCGCAGGTCCATGGACGGCACGGTCCACGGATGGTGCAGGTCCACGGACGGTGCAGGTCCATGTGTGGCGCAGGTCCACGGATGGGGCAGCCCCGTGTGCTGTCTCTCCTCCTGCTTCTTCACAACGCAATAGTGTTGCTATCTGGGTGGGTGCGGCACACACAGTGGGTGTAGAGACAGACCTTTCCCACAGAAACGGTGCCCGGGGGAGGCGATCCACTGGTGGTGCTGGGAAGGGGGCTGACTACTGTTTGGAAAGGCTGTGTCCAGGTGATGTGGGGAAAAGCCGCCCACAGGATGGACGGTGCTGAGGGCTCCGAGTCCTGCCCTGGCTCTGCCTGCCCCTGAGAGGACAGAGTGCTGAGCAAATCTCCCCTTTCTGGGATTTAGTCTTTTGGGGTCTGCTTTTACTGACCGTGATTTTTGCCACTGTTCTGTATGCGCGTACCCCGGAACCCTACTCCTTCTCTGTCACCTCTTGCTCAACCTCGTCCGGCCCTGCAGCCACGTTGTCTCTCGGCAACTTCTGCAGGGCTTCTGCTCCCTGTTGGCCCAGCCTCCCTCCTCCGTGTCCCCAGCAGCCAAAGATGTGCAGGCTGCCCCTGCTGGGCTCCAGTGCCTCAATGGGCCATGGGAGAGAACATCCAGGAGCATGTCCTCCTCCTCCTCCTCCAACAGTCGTAGCTGGACTGGGCCTCCCACTCAGCCTCTGGGATGCTGTGCCTTGTCCCTCCCCTGGTCGCTGGCTCTGGAGGCCTTGTGCCTGATGAGTTCCCTGATCGAGGCTGGAATGGAGGATACAGATACTGTTCCCCAGGGGGAGTGAAGATGGGTGATCCCAGGCCAGTTAGCCTCAGGACCCTTGATGCACACGTCCTTCCTGATTAGAAAGAAAACAGCAGGATGGAGAAGGGGAGGCTCTAACTGAGAACATTTAAACAGAAGGACAGAGATGTGACCTCTAGGAGGGGGTGGGAGCGGCAGGCAGGGCCTTTCCAGACCCGGGGGTGCCGTGTGCCCTACACACAGACCATTCACTAGGGAACCATCTGCTTGCAGCCCTGGCCCAGTTTCTTCCAAGGATTTGTGTCATTTTCAGAGTTTATACCACACGATGACACGTTCTGCTCCAGTCCCCACCCGGGAGTCAGCACGGTCCACCCAGACACTGTTGGATGAGTCAACAGTGACGTGAGCAAGTGGCTGTGATCGTGATGTCACTCGAAGAGAATGAAGACATCCCCATATATCTCAATGGTCCCTATATCCACAAGAGTTTTGAGCTGTTTTTCAAGAAAATCTCATATAAAGAACTGTAGTAAAGTAGAAACACGAAGGATGGTTGGAGAGACAGGAAACACTGACATCAAAACCAAACGGCACTTGACCTTCTGTGAAGCTTGGATATTTTTGGAAAACAAGGCAAAGAAGACAACTAACACTCGTATGTAGGCATATCAATTTCCAGGTTCATTGCACCATCTAAGCTGTGGCCTGATTGAACTGAAGACGGTAAGAAGGCGATCCTCATCCTTCTAAAAAGTATGGAAGGCATGAGGCTTTTAGGTGTCTTGTGTTTTTCCAAGCAACGTGGTTGCTATAACCTCTGGCAGCATCTGACCTAAGCAAATCTACTTGTTCCTCAAGAGTAATTTTTTTTAAAGATTTTATTTATTTATTTGACAGAGATCACAAGTAGGCAGAGAAGCAGGCGGGGGGGGGGGGGAAGCAGGCTCCCTGCTGAGCAGAGAGCCCGATGCAGGGCTCGATCCCAGGACCCTGGGATCATGACTTGAGCCGAAGGCAGAGGCTTTAACCCACTGAGCCACCCAGGCGCCCCATCAAGAGAAATTTTTGAAAGAGTCTCTTTGGTTCTGTTTATTTTTGGATATATTATGTTTTCCTAAAACACTGAACAGAACTCTTGGTATAATTAAGCCACATTCATTAAGAAAGAGCTGATTCGGGGCACCTGGTTCGGGGCACCCTTCATGGGCTGGGACAGATGTAACAAAACCATTGGTTAATGAAGTAGGCTCAATTGTGGTGATCATTGAGAAGGAGAATGGTCCTGGGATGTCTTGATGAGCACTCTGATCTAGTTGGGGGCTCAGTGTCAGTTCTGCTTTGAATTGGGGGACGAGCAGGTGTTCCGTAGAAGGACAGTGCTGGGCAGAATGTTCAGGGAGAAGAAAGAGGCTGTCTACAACTTTTGTGGCAGGGGAGAGCCTGGAGCATTTGAGGAATGGAAGAGGCTGGGGGGTCAAGTCATGGAATTCCTTGAGCACAGGGCAAGGAGTTGTGGGTGAAGTTTTAGGGGCCAAAACACAGGAGGCCTCTGATCATGGAGGGGGGGGACTTTATTTAAGACCATTTGGAAATCATTAAATGTTTTTTGATTAGGGGCTTGAGGTGATAAAGCAGCACTTCGAAATATTATCATCAGCTGCAGTGAAAAGAATGAATTGCAAGTTATGAGAGTTGATATGGTTAAGTTATGATATTTCTACTATTCTAGCCAGGAGGATATCATATCTTGGACTGTGAAGGAGGCCTGGATCTGAGGAAGAGAGAATGGATTTTCCTATCCATCTATCTGCCCCCCATCCATCCATCCGTCTGTCCGTCCATCCATCTTTTCATCTATCCACCTATTTGTCCATCCATCCATCCATCCACCCATCCATCCATCCATCCACTTAACCATCCACACCTACCCATCCATCTACGAATCTACCCACCCATCCAGTCAGCCAACCCCCAAGAAGGACAAGGTGCAGACAGACCATTTTCCCATGGAGCACCCTCAGTGTGCGCTTTGCCATCATGCCCCACATCCTTGCAATGGTAGATGTAGGAAGTTAATGTGTAGCAGGCTTTGGAGCAGGATGAAGTTTCCTCCATCCTGGAACCCCTCACATGAGGAGGTGGTGGCGTTTGATTGCACTTCTGGAGAGATGATGTGCTGGGTACTTAGCAGAAGCAGGGCCATGCTCAACATCCAGCAGGAGAGGAGCTGTTCTTCCCTGAGCATCCACCTCTGGTGGACGGCTGGTCCTCCCCACCATGTGTGCTTCCAGCAGTGGCTCAAGGAGGGCTCTGCTGTCCCCTTTCATTAGCATGTGCATGAGGCTCAGGGGATGTAGAGCTTCCCCAAGAGGCGAGTGGTCAGTCCGGCTGGGCCTTTGCTGACCTCTCTGACAGCCCTCTGCAGCACCCCGTCCAGTAGAGGCTATTTCTGACTTCCCCAGTACCGAGGCATAGGTGGGGTGGAAATGCTGTTCCAGATTCCGAGAGAGACGTGGCCGTGGTAGCTATACTAGCAGTCTTGGAAGAACTGGTATTTAGCGACTTTCTGAAATCTAAGTTTTTTTCAGAACAACAAACTGAACAAGGAGGCTCATTCCTTTGTCTGGGACCAGCACCAAGGGATCTGAGCCTGCAGTCTTGTGAGTGCAGGACAGAGGCCTGGCAGAAAGCTGGGAAGGAAGCAAGATGCCTGTAATGCACACTGAGTTTACTTTGGTCCCAGCAAGCTGAGACTCGTGATCTTGCTATAGGGGAGCGTGCCAGGTGGGTAATTTGTTCTCTCTGGTGCTGTGGACCTTCTGATGCCGCCTGAGGCCTGGAGCAGTGAGCTGCTCCTTTATGCCCTCTGATGGAACTGCTCTCTGCAGACAGGGCCTCAGCCAGCTTCACCCCGGGGGCCTTGACCCTGTCAGGGAGGCATTCGGGAGCAGAGTTAGTTCATCACTGCCAATATGACCTTGGAGCTGAAGGCTATGTTCTGAAGGCCGAGGCTGGCTTCTGCCAGTGGACGGGCACCTGTGGGTCAGTGATCTGGGTCCCAGTGGGCATACCTCAGGGAGCAGGGCCTCCATCCTGCTCTGGGGCAAACTGTGGCCCCAGGAGTCTGTTTGGATGGTCTGTGAGGTCTGGGGCAGGTCTGGCTGAAGCCTCTATGTTTTCAGGCTGGTTGACCAGAAGGAAGATAGGAGCGGCTGGTGTCTAGGCAGAGAGATCTTTTGTCAGTCACTCGTCACATGGCAATGCTGATGGCCAAGTGTCCTGGGGGGGAATGAGGGGGCCTGGGCGTGGGGAGTGCAGGTGGGGTTGGGGGTGGCACCGTGTGCAGAGGGACACCACCCACACTGTGCTTGGTTTAGAAAATCCTCTTTCTTTTGATCAAGTGCAAATGCTAATGGTCTCATGTCCAGATGTCAGGACGGTGCTTCTCCAGGGTCTCTGATGATTAAAATAAAGTGGCTCCCACTTATGAGTCCCAGGTAGTTCGAGCGTGACTCAGCTGTGATTGCTCAGCACTTGAGACTCAGGGTGGAAAGATGCTGTCAGGCGGGGCTCCCTCAGGCTGGGGCTCTGTCCCGAATAGGGCGTGGGCTGTCCGTGGAGGTCCACGAAATCACTGCGAGCAGCGTGCACCCCTGGGAACAGATCTGGTTTGGAAACCATTGAGAAATGTTAAAGGCACTTCGGCTGCAATCACACGGACCACCTGGTGTCCACAAAAATAGGAAAGATCACCATAAGCTGGGATAAATCTGCTGGTGTGTGTGCATATGTGTGCTTCTGTGTGTGCATGCGTGTATACCAGTGAGTGTACGTGTACCTGTGTGTACATGTGTGCCTGTGTGCATGCATGCATGCCTCTAGATCTGCATGCATGTGTACCTGTGAGTGTGTGTGTGCACGTGCACCTGTGTGTGCATGTGTGTGTACCAGTGAGTGTGTATATGCACCTGCCTGTGTGTACATGTGTGCCTGTGTGTGCGTGTGTGTGCTGGTATGTGTACCTGTGTATATCTATATCTGCATGCATGTGCACATATCCCTGTGCATGCATGTGTGTGATCTTTCGTGTATACACACATGTGTGTGTATGTGTACACCCATATCTCTGTGTGTGCACACATGTACCTGCGTGTGCATGTGTGTACACGCATGCACAGGGTGCTTGTGCTGGAAGAGCACCTACTGTTACTGCTCCTTTCCCCCTGACCCTTTCACAGACAGACTGTGGGCCTTGAGAGTGAACCCTTTCCTGTCTGGGGAGGTGAGCTTCCCCACAGGTCCAGGGCCCATCAGAGCTGCAGGGACGATTCTCGTTGGAGACTCTCAGACAAGTGACAGCTCCTTGGGTCTGGTCGGCAGTCATGGGCTGCGTCCCTGAGCCCCATGGGGTCTGTGGTCCCAGAGCCCAACCCTCGGGGAGGCCGGGATTGTTTCTGCGTCTGTGGACTCAGGGCACCCACCACGGACTGTGTCTCCTCGGGTTGAACTGATGAGAAAGCGTTTATTCACATCATCAGGCTCTGGCCTGAGTGTCAGGAGCTGTGGTGGAGGCCAGGACACGCTTCCCCAGGTAATAGGCCACGGAGGCGTCTGTCTCTGAGGGAAGAATAAAGGCACCCAGAGATGCTGTCTCACGTTCCCGTGGGGACGCGGCATGAAAATTACTAATTTGTCATTATCGTCCACTTGAACACATTATGTGAAAAGGCAACGTGAAATCACGGATCAGATGACAAAGCATCTCTCTCAGGCTGTGGATTATTTTCATCTACTCACTGGCTCGTATGAAGCACACAAACTTTGAACAACTAAAACCATTTGAATGCTAATGATCTGGATTCAGGAACTGTGGGCTTTGCCCTTCCCGAGTCTGTAGCTGGTGTTGCCTGAAACGCTCCCGGAACAAGTTCATGTCTCCTGTGTTTTCCTTCGTGATGGGTGATGTGGTCAAAGCTGAGCTGAGCGGGCGGGGGCTGGTCCTCTTCCAGCCACCGTCCCAGGAGCCTCCGGCTGGGCACCACCAGCATCCCTGAGCCCAACCCACCAGCTGGCCCATCCCCACTGCCCTCCTGAGGGTCGTGCCCTCAACGCGGCCCCACGGTCCTGCTGGTGCCCAGTGAGAGGTCTCTCCAGGGCACGACCCCCACAGCCAAAATCCCCTGAGGCCCCAACCCTTTCTCCTTTGAGACGCAGCTGCAGAAGAGTCCACACTCAGGGGCCATCCTGCCCCTTCTAGCTGGCGTCAGGCGTTCTGGCACCCCCAAATCTGGACTGCTATCCCAGAGCTGTCACTTGACCTTGGAATACCAGTCGCAGTCCTGGAGGTCGCGAGGGAGTGTGTGTACCTTACCGTGTGTGGAGTCCTTTCCCGGAGCTCAGTGACCTCCAGTGATTTCTGGCTTCACTGGAGTTAGAGTTCTCCTTGTCTGTGGGGTTCATAGGGACCCCTCAGATGACACAGAGACATGTAAGCTACAAGAAGATGTATTGGCATCCCTTGGTAGTTTAATAACAGGGAGTGCGTAGCACAGGTTGGCTTATGTAAAACACACTGCTTCAAACGACGGGATTTGACTCATTTTAAGTGGGTCCTGCTCTATAAAAAATAATCACAATGAAAAGAATTATTTGAAATTCTTTTCAGCAGGCACAAAGGGGGGGGGTTTGTTGCCACCATGCAGCGAAGCCGTCCTGCACCTCCGGGTGCCCCCAGCTGTTTGCAGGTGCAAGGCGGCCTGAAGAGTGTCTGGCCGGTGTCCATAAGGTCTTCAGAAAATCAAGCCCTTGCTGTTCCATCTCCACAATCCAAATGGAAAATTAGATCTACCAGAAGTTGCAAATATAGTTCACCACAGTGATGTTTAGAAAGTAGAAGGCATGGAGGACCTTCCCCTTTCGTGAGCCATGTGCTCACAAGGAGAAAATGCTTTATTGTCTGTGATTATCTTTGCTCCTTTCTTTCCCAATGCAATAAACCAGGAAAATATAAAAACCTTTGTGGTCTTACCTTTTCATTTCATTTTATTTATTTTTTTAAATTATTTTGTTTTATTTTTTATTTTCAGCGTAACAGTATTCATTGTTTTTGCACCACACCCAGTGCTCCATGCAATCAATCCGTGCCCTCCCTAATACCCACTACCTGGTTCCCCCAACCTCCCACCCCCCGCCCCTTCAAAACCCTCAGATTGTTTTTCAGAGTCCATAGTCTCTCATGGTTCACCTCCCCTTCCAATTTCCCTCAACTCCTTTCTCCTCTCCATCTCCCCATGTCCTCCATGTTATTTGTTATGCTCCACAAATAAGTGAAACCATATGATAATTGACTCTCTCTGCTTGACTTATTTCACTCAGCATAATCTCTTCCAGTCCCATCCATGTTGCTACAAAAGTTGGGTATTCATCCTTTCTGATGGAGGCATAATACTCCATAGTGTATATGGACCACATCTTCCTTATCCATTCGTCTGTTGAAGGGCATCTTGGTTCTTTCCACAGTTTGGTGACTGTGGCCATTGTGGCTATAAACATTGGGGTACAGATTGCCCTTCTTTTCACTACATCTGTATCTTTGGGGTAAATACCCAGTAGTGCAATTGCAGGGTCATAGGGAAGCTCTATTTTTAATTTCTTAAGGAATCTCCACACTGTTCTCCAAAGTGGCTGCACCAACTTGCATTCCCACCAACAGTGTAAGAGGGTTCCCCTTTCTCCACATCCTCTCCAACACACTTTGTTTCCTGTCTTGCTAATTTTGGCCATTCTAAATGGTGTAAGGTGGTGTCTCAATGTGGTTTTAATTTGAATCTCCCTGATGGCTAGTGATGAACATTTTAAAGCATTTGACAAAATCCAGCATCCATTCCTGATTAAAACGCTTCAAAGTATAGGGACAGAGGGAACATTCCTGAACTTCATAAAATCTATCTATGAAAGACCCACAGCAAATATCATCCTCAATGGGAAAAAGCTTGCAGCCTTCCTGTTGAGATCAGGAACACAACAAGGATGCCAACTCTCACCACTCTTGTTCAACATAGTATTAGAAATCTTAGCAACAGCAATCAGACAACAAAGAGAAATAAAAGGTATCCAAATTGGCAATGAAGAAGTCAAACTCTCTCTCTTCGCAGATGACGTGATTCTTTATATGGAAAACCCAAAAGACTCCACCCCCAAACTATTAGAACTCATACAGCAATTCAGTAACGTGGCAGGATACAAAGTCAATGTACAGAAATCAGTGGCTTTCTTATACACTAACAATGAAAATACAGAAAGGGAAGTTAGAGAATTGATTCCATTTACTATAGCACCAAGAACCATAAGATACCTGGGAATAAACCTAACCAAAGAGGTAAAGGATCTGTACTCGAGGAACTACAGAATACTCATGAAAGAAATTGAAGAAGACACAAAAAGATGAAAGACCATTCCATGCTCTTGGATCGGAAGAATACACATTGTCAAAATGTCTATACTGCCTAGAGCAATCTATACTTTTAATGCCATTCCGATCAAAATTCCACAGGTATTTTTCAAAGAGCTGGAGCAAATAATCCTAAAATTTGTATGGAATCAGAAGAGACCTCGAATTGCTAAGGAAATGTTGAAAAACAAAAATAAAACTGGCGGCATCATGTTACCTGATTTCAAGCTTTACTACAAAGCTGTGATCTCCAAGACAGCATGGTACTGGCATAAAAACAGGCCCATAGACCAGTGGAACAGAGTAGAGAGCCCAGATATGGACCCTCAACTCTACGGTTAAATAATCTTCGACAAAACAGGAAAAAATATCCAGTGGAAAAAAGACAGTCTCTTCAATAAATGGTGCTGGGAAAACTGGACAGCTATGTGTAGAAGAATGAAACTCGACCATTCTCTTACACCGTACACAAAGATAAACTCAAAATGGATAAAAGACCTCAACGTGAGACGGGAATCCATCAGAATCCTAGAGGAGAACATAGGCAGTAACCTCTTTGATATCACCCACAGCAACTTTTTTCAAGATATGCCTCCAAAGGCAAAGGAAACAAAAGCAAAAAATGAACTTTTGGGACTTCATCAAGATCAAAAGCTTCTGCACAGCAAAGGGAACAGTGAACAAAACAAAGAGGCAACCCACGGAATGGGAGAAGATATTTGCAAATGACAGTACAGACAAAAGGTTGATATCCAGGATCTATAAAGAACTCCTCAAACTCAACACACACAAAACAGATAATCATATCAAAAAATGGGCAGAAGATATGAACAGACACTTCTCCAATGAAGACATACAAGTGGCTACCAGACACATGAAAAAATGTTCATCATCACTAGGGGTCTTACCTTTTATCTGAGGATTTATCTGTGAAGAAATTTTAAATGAATCATGTTTGCACCAAAGGAAAGACTTTTCATCTCCTCACTTGGAGAGTAATTACTCTGTTTTGCGTTATGATATCAGGAAGTGGACCATAAAATATGTTGATTGAATATTATTTTTAAAACATGTTCATAGAATGTGGTTGGTGCCAGTTCTGTGCACTGAAGCCTTCAGGGGATGAATAAAAAGGAGCGACTGTGCGCATTCCCCACTCAGTGGGCATGGTGGCTGTGTGCACAGAGAGGGGACGTTGCGCTCGGGTTGCCAGCCCATCTGGCCCCCTTGCCCTCACTTCCCTGGGCAGCAGGGCACCCCGTCTCCACCACCTGGCCCTCCTGCACCTGCACCTTCTGGTCTGCCGGCCCAGCCACAGAACGTGGGGCTGCCCGTGGGTGACCGCGCCGTGCACAGGCCGGCTTGCTGCCCGTAGCCCGTCGCAGAGCGTGGTGGGGTTAGAAGTGAGGGCTCATGCGGGCTGTATGCTCAAGTGCGTGTCATGGAATTCTCCAGACACAGAGGAGAGGGTGTGACACGTGGTTGGAAGGGATGTGACGATTCTCACTGACAAACACAATACATGGACATTCTCACCACATCCTCTGCGAATGTACATTCGAGCCCCTAGGAGCTTGAAGCTGGTGTAGCTGTTAGAGCTTCCCTGCATCCTCCATTTGTCTGAGCCCCGTCTGTGTTTCCTGATGGAAGGAAATTCTTTAGGTGACGTTCTTACACCTGTGATGAACCTGGAGCCACGCCAAGGTTGCTGGATGAGATGTTAAATTCAGAAACAGAACATGAATACAAAACAGAGCTGCCATTGCTATGGGCATGGAGGGGAGGCTGAGGTCTGAGGGTGGAGTTAAATTTGGCCCAAAGAGCAGGAATCTGTTGGCTTACGGGGTGGGGCTGTCAGACGAGTCATTCTGCTGGCGGTCAGGTCCGGTGATCGAATGGAATGAAGCTGGGGCCCGTGCAGGGGTGCCGGGACAGAACCAGACCACCAAACATGTCTGGCCCCAGGGGAGGACAAAGGGAGGAGGTGCACCAAGCCCGGAGGAGGCCTTGCACCCAGTCTTCCAGGACGGCCCTTCCTGTCCAGTGGCACAGCCCTGGGCTGGGAGCACCTGTGTGGGGCGCCAGGTCCTGGGTCCTGAGACCGTCCTGTGAACACCCTGCTCCTGCCAGTGATCGTAGGCGGTGGGACCATGCTCATCCAGCTCATTGCCCGTCCCCTGGAGTCCTGGACACCCTGAGGCTGGGCTGGCCATGTGGCCAGGTTGTGGCCACTGGGCCGGAGCAGGACGTGTGACTATGAAGGAGAGTGGAGAAGGGGGGCCGTGGGGGGTGGGCACCCGGGAAGGTGCTTGGTGTCTCTGGCGTGCGACAGGAGGCTCATCGGAGGGGCTGAGACATGGCCATGTCTTCCCAGTGGCAAACTGTCACCTCTGAACTTGAGGGATTCACTGGTGTTTTCTTTTGCCTTTCGTGCTTCTCATTCTCCATGTGGAGGACACGGTGGCTCATATTCCCAGAGCAGGCGATGCAAGCAGATCTCCTTCTCGTTCTGAGCTGGACTTGGCGGGAGGTGCAAGGGTCCTGGGGTTGACCTCCTGGGGGCCAGCAGTAGGCTGGGCCAGCCCTTGTGCCGACGAGTAGTCTTTCCCCAGCGCTCTGTTTGGGACTGATTATCCCCTGATGGCCAGCATGCCTGTTAAGGTACCAGGAGGACTCCAGTGGTGTGTTAAGTCAAGGTATAGTTGACTGCAGCCACAGCAGGCTCCCATCAGAGCATGTTCATAATGTGCACGTCGCACTGGGTCCCACGTGCCTGCTGATATCAGGTTTCCGGAACTGGAATTCCCAGTGTGACTGGTGACATGTGACAGATCAATGGTTCAGCCACATGCCTGGAAATGGGAAGAATGAGCTGTAGCACAGGAGACCTGTCTGGTTCCCTGAACCTGTGGCCATGGGCACTTTGCTTCTGCACAATGGGACGGACAGGGATGTGAACCTCTTCCATCTTCCCATGGGGGTGCAGCAGACATGCTAAGATTTGCCACGTAATGATGGAGAACCCTACTGTTATTGTGACATGACAGCTCTGTGCTCTGGGGACTGGCCTGGACCTTATTTGTGAGTGGGGCCCCCAGGTGCTGCTCGCGCATGGTGCCCAGCGCCCAGGAGGAGATGGCGCACGGCCACGTTTCATGAGAGCTTACGTTCAAGTCCGGTCCCTTGCGAATGGCTGGGCTCTCTCTGCCATCACGGGCGTGCAGGTGAGTCTGCAAGGGAGCAGCAGGGGCTGGGTGGATGGAATTCACCTGCTCCCAAAGATGCCTATCTTTGCAGGAAACTGTAAGAAAATAAGTCAATGAAGGTGGCGTCCATAGTTAGGTTTTAACCTTCCTTGCAAACTATTTCAAGAAAACTTGAGAGTTTCAGTCCCAGAGAAAAGAGGAGGCTGTCCTGTCCCCCGACCCTGTGGTCAGCAGGGGCACATGCGTGTCCCGAGCTCGTGGCAGTGGACAGAATCCTCGACCATATTGTTGCTGTGCGGTCAGGCTGGTGCAGAACACTTTGGTGGGCTGGGTGCCAGCCACTGACACGGGAAGGAGCCCTCCTGGCTGTTTGTCCTTGAGTGGTCAAAGATGGGGCAGGAAAGCAGCACAGTCTCTGGGTAACACTCTCAGGGCTTTGGGTGGGTTTCTATTGCCAGAAGGTGTTTGGTTTTGTCTTGGAGCCAGAAGTCTCGAAGAAAGAAAACAAACCCCATGTTTGCTGTGACCAAGGCCAAGGAAAAGAGCCCGGGGTCCAGGGCGTGCTGGGTGGGGGGCCGTGCTGTGTCCATCTGTCCTGTCACCAACAGCTGTGAGCAAATACGGGACATTAGCTACACGTCACTAAATAAATGAGTCAAAGGAAAAATAAAAAATGAATTTGAATATGTTTGCTGAAGCTCATTCAGTGGAATTATTAAGTGGGTAAATTTTACCTATAAATTAGGCCTTCATACAAAATTTATGCTCACTTAACAAAAATCAAGAATGATGTTCGTCAGAAAAGCGTGAAGGACCTAAACAGCGAGTCCTAGGGTCCCAGGGAGGGGGTCACACCGCCACACAGGGGAGCATGTGGTCCCAGGGACATGCAGTCACGTCCCCCCACTGCTCAGCCCTGAGAACAGCGGATGCAGGGACCCGTCCCTGCAGTGTGGTGTCCGTTGAGAGACGGAGCCTGCCCACGTGCAGCCCACACCTGAGCTGGCCAGGGCACGCAAACTGTTAGTGCTTCTGTCACGTGTGGCGAACATGAGTTTTGGGCAAGCAGGCACAGAGCAGACAGGGACTGTGGGGTGTGGGGCTTATGTCCGTCTCAGCTGTGTTGGGGGTCCGGGAGTCCTCCTGTGTGCACACTGCAGCTGCATGACGGATGAGCTGGTGGTGTGTGGTCAGGTGGCCAGATGCGTTCTCCTCCGCGGTTTGAGGCCGGGTGTCCTGGGGGAGGCCCGGTAGCTCGTGCTTCGCGGGGTCGAGGGTTACTCCCCTTCCCTGGGCGAGCAGGGTGTCTGGAGCCATCGCCAGCATTAGGCCTGCGCTGGGGGCTCCTTGAAGGAGCGAGGCGCCCTGCGGGGCCTGGGGCACAGAGGTGGCCTATCCCTGGGACCCTCTGCTGCCCAGGAGCCTCATCGTCCATGGGCTGGCAGGGGCAGCTGTTCCCTGGATCCCGATTTCATAGGCTGCAGTGACCCTGTGAGGCACCCCCAGCCGGGGGCAAGAAGCCTCCTTTCCTTGACCTGCTCTGAGGGCAGTGGCCAGGCTCAGAGCTGATGCCGGACGGCCCTGCCCTCCTGTGCCCTGATATAAAGACCATCCGGCCAGATCTGATCCCTGGGAGCAGGCTGGTGCTTTGGGCACCGCGGTCCTAGCACATAGACATATTCCTGGGAGCTTTCCAGATCAGTGAGCCGACCCCCAGCCCCTTGCCTTCCGGTGGGCGGGAACCTGTGAAAACGTGTTGACGTTTGGAGGTGTTGCAGTGAAGGGCGGGAGCAGAGAGTTCTCAGAAGGTCATGAGGGGAACCCTGAGGGAAGCAAGGGTGCGACGAGACCACTGGGACCCACTGGCCCCTCGAGGGCACAGCGGGAAAGGGGCCAGGGTCCCCTGGTTCCAGGTGCAGAGTCCGTCCTGCAGGCTCAGGCTCAGGCTCAATCAAGGTCTATAAGTGGCATTTCTGTGCCTCTAACAGACAACAAACATATTTAACAATGGTTATTTTTGTTACAGTGAATAGAAAAACTAATCCTCGGGAGAATCACGTGGCTTTCTTTTCTTCGGCTCCCGCCTTTATGCCCTCATGTCAGGGTTTCTGTTCTGGGCTGTGTTCTGTCATGATGTCTCCAAGCTGTGTGGGGACAGGCTGGTGGGAGTCGGCTTCTCCGGCCAGAAGAGGAGTTTCAGTGAGAGCCCAGAGGCAAAGTGAGGTCCGTGAGTGTGTCCTTGGGGCGGCCGTCCTGCAGACACCGCAACACAGGCCAGGAAGCCTGGGGCTGGGAGAGGGGGGCTCCCAGTGCATACTGTCGCGCAGTTCCCGAGCGTGCAGATAGGGAGGGCCGCGACCGAGTTTGCTCTTTCAGACCGTGGCCCCATCACTGGACCCTCTTCCTTCCAGAAGCTGCGTTAGTTCCCCTCTGTTGTGCTCACGGACACCCACTGCTCGGAGCTGACTGGGGCCAAGGGCTGCATGAGGAGAGGGTGAATGTGGATTTCATCAGATCCAAGTGTGCCCTCAGGGAGGCGAGGCTGGAGACCAGGTGTACCTCCTGCAAGGAGCATGCACTGAAGGTCAGGGAGGCTTCCTGGAGGAGGTGACATGGGGGAAGGGGAGGTCTCCAGGTGGTGTTGTGGGAAGGAGGGCAGCAAGAGCTCAGGATGCATGAGGGTGTTTCCCAGCTGGGCCTGACTAGGAAGGAAGGGGGACAACGGGTCCAAGGGTGTGCCGTCTGGAGTTTCACTTCTTAAAAATTGCTTCCAAACATTTTATTTTCCCCTCACATTTTATTATAAAACTTTAAAAATATATGCAAAAGCTGAAACAAGGGAGTTCCTACTTCCATTTTACCAGGCTTAGGGGTATTTTGGGTGGTACTATTCTGATTCCAGAACTGGAACTCTAAACGAGCAGTTCAAGCACAGAGGAAAGGGATTCGGGCATAGGATTAGCAGCAGCTTTTGGAGACACATCTTGAAAGAAGTTGCTGTGGGTGATATCGAAGAGGTTACTGCCTATGTTCTCCTCTAGGATTCTGATGGATTCCTGTCTCACGTTGAGGTCTTTTATCCATTTCGAGTTTATCTTTGTGTACGGTGTAAGAGAATGATCGAGTTTCATTCTTCTACACATAGCTGTCCAGTTTTCCCAGCACCATTTATTGAAGAGACTGTCTTTTTTCCACTGGATACTTTTTCCTGTTTTGTCGAAGATTATTTGACCATAGAGTTGAGGGTCCATATCTGGGCTCTCTACTCTGTTCCACTGGTCTATGGGCCTGTTTTTATGCCAGTACCATGCTGTCTTGGAGATCACAGCTTTGTAGTAAAGCTTGAAATCAGGTAACATGATACCACCCACAGCAACTTCTTTCAAGATATGTCTCCAAAGGCAAAGGAAACAAAAGCAAAAATGAACTTTTGGGACTTCATCAAGATCAAAAGCTTCTGCACAGCAAAGGAAACAGTTAACAAAACAAAGAGGCAACTCATGGAATGGGAGAAGATATTTGCAAATGACAGTACAGACAAAAGGTTGATATCCAGGATCTATAAAGAACTCCTCAAACTCAACACACACAAAACAGATAATCATATCAAAAAATGGGCAGAAGATATGAACAGACACTTCTCCAATGAAGACATACAGATGGCTATCAGACACATGAAAAAATGTTCATCATCACTAGCCATCAGGGAGGTTCAAATTAAAACCACATTGAGATACCACCTTACACCATTTAGAATGGCCAAAATTAGCAAGACGGGAAACAACGTGTGTTGGAGAGGAAGTGGAGAAAGGGGAACCTTCTTACACTGTTGGTGGGAATGCAGTTGGTGCAGCCACTTTGGAGAACAGTGTGGAGATTCCTTAAGAAATTAAACATAGAGCTTCCCTATGACCCTGCAATTGCACTACTGGGTATTTACCCCAAAGATACAGATGTAGTGAAAAGAAGGGCAATCTGTATCTGTACCCCAATGTTTATAGCAGCAATGGCCACGGTCGCCAAACTGTGGAAAGAACCAAGATGCCCTTCAACGGACGAATGGATAAGGAAGATGTGGTCCATATACACTATGGAGTATTATGCCTCTGTCAGAAAGGACGAATACCCAACTTTTGTAGCAACATGGACGGGACTGGAAGAGATTATGCTGAGTGAAATAAGTCAAGCAGAGAGAGTCAATTATCATATGGTTTCACTTATTTGTGGAGCATAACAAATAACATGGAGGACAAGGGTAGATGGAGAGGAGAAGGGAGTTGAGGGAAATTGGAAGGGGAGGTGAACCATGAGAGACTATGGACTCTGAAAAACAACCTGAGGGTTTTGAAGGGGCGGGGGGTGGGAGGTTGGGGGAACCAGGTAGTGGGTATTAGGGAGGGCACGGATTACATGGAGCACTGGGTGTGGTGCAAAAACAATGAACACTGTTACACTGAAAATTAAAAAAAACACAAACAAAAAAGGATTAGCAGCAGCTGCATGGGGCTCCCCGGGGGCGGCCTTGCTGCTGAGCAGGGAAGGCAGGGGTCCAAGAGCGGCCCGGGCAAGGTGAGCATCTCGCGCCTCATTCCAGACTTGGGATCCAGGCTTGAGCCAACCATGATGGGCAGAGGGCCCCTTCGGGAAGCGCAGCCTGGAAATGACTCAGCACAGGCACGGCCAGCCTCCACCCCTCACTCCTTGAGTCCCCACGGTCCCGCGGATGTGGTATGTGTGCCTCACCTTCGTTCATGTGTCTGTACTGATGCAGACGGCCTGCTTGGGGCCTGTGAAGGGCTTGTAGGCTGGGCGGCTCGGTTCTCAGAGTGGTTCACGGAGGCACTGCCTTTATCTTCGGGTCTCCTGGGAGGGGGGTGGGGTCTCAGAGATCGTCCGCACAGGTTGACCGCACAGAGAGAAAGAAGGAAGGAAACCCCTTAGTGTGACAGTCCTGCCCTCCGCTCCCGCTGGCACAACAGTGGAACAGATGGGCCGAGACCCGAGCCTGGAACTCCTGCCCAGCCCTGCAGAGAGGGCCAGTCTGCTCTTGTAGCGGGGAGGCCGGCCGCAGAGGAGACAGGTGTGCTTTGCCCTGTCGGGGAGGGTTTAGCACCCCTCCCCCGCAGTGCCCTCCTTTCCTGGGCGTGATGCAGGGACGTTGGGAGCCCCCGGGTTGTGCCTGGCGCAGGGATGGGCAGAGGCTTTGCCCCTGTGCTGCGGGGGCCCCTTCACGCCAGCCACCGACAGCACTGTCAGGTGCACACTAGGCTTCCCCATGGAGCCGCTTCTGCGGGAGGGCTCACAGCTTCTCAGGTGCACACGGCTTGGCCACGGGGACAAATGACCATCCCTAGTTCCTCGCTCAGAAAAGTGTGCATCTCAGGCTTGACCGGGAGACTCTAATGAAGAGAATTTAGACGATTCCATGAATGCACTCCACACACAATTCCAACTTCAATGCCGTTTTTCTATGTGCACTACAAAGAATTTTGATTACATAGTTTCCCTTGCCCTGAAGCCCAGTGCTTCAGAGACAAAACTGTGCTAATCAGGCACCGTTGCACGGACAGTCATTTCTCATCAAGGCCAGTACTTTGGCAAAAAGCCCATTTCTCAATGGACTTGAGTGAAGCTGTTCCTCTTCTCAGCCAGAGCCGGACTCAGTGCTGTTCATGGATCTGGTAACGTAGCTTCTACTTTGCTCTGTGAATCATCACCGGGGCTGCCCTCTGGGCTGGGGGTGTGTGGTCAGCGAGCGGCCTCCACTACTGCTCCTGCAGGCCTGCCAGACCCGCCCCCTGGGAGGTGGCCCCCTTCTCACGAGAGCAGAGGCCACATGGGCCTCTCTGGCTCCATGCGGGGCCCACACCCAGGGACACGGCTCCCTGGCGGGCCCTGTCTTGGGTCGGCAGGTTGGCCATGGCGGAGCAGGGATGCAGGTGTGTCCCTCACCCTCTGCAGGTGTGCAGGGCGGAGTCAACCACACCTGCATCCCCACCGCAGTCTTGGCTTCCAAGCGGCAGCACAGGTCTATGTGTCTCTGCCAGGTGCTGAGGACGGCTAGAAGATTTCTGCCAGGTGACCTGTCTTCTCTACCCGCCCCCACCTCCTTTAGGACCTGAGCAGGTTAACCCTCTCCTTCCCTGCCTGAGTCTCTCACCTCCCAGCTAAACAGAGCAGATTGCATTGTATCAGGCAAAGTCTACTTGAAATACATGTGTGACTTTCAGTGACCCTCAAAAGTGACCTTCAAAAGATGAGAGGTGTGCTAATGAGGAGCATGCATCATGACATTTGGCGGCTGAAAGAGCAATGTAGAAGGGGGTCTAGGAACACGGTCCAGCTTCTCCCTCCTGCCCACCTCTCACGTGCCCATCTGACGCCATGGCCATGATGCTTCTGAATTCTGAGTTCACGATTGCACTCCGATTTCTGCTTCTGGTTGGTTACGGTTTCCTCCACTCGTGGTGGGGCTGTCATGTGCTCCCAGGTGTGAAGCCAGATGCTCGGAATGCCGGGAAGCACTGTGATTTGGCCCCCGGCACCAGCACGCCCAGGGGGATGTCTTGCACCTGTGGGGCCAGAGGCACAGCCGGGCTGGGACCTGAGCTTACTGTGCAGACATTGTGTGAAATGTCAGCAGGAGCCCGGCCCTGAGCCCCCAACCAGCCAGCCTGCGACTCCTCCTGTCACGGCTGGGCGCCTGTGACGCCGAGGTGCCTGGTGCTTGTGCCACTGGCCCTGGATTGTTGCCATGTTCTCCCAGGTAAGTGTAATCTGGGCGGAAACGGAGCTAACGCTGTGAACACGTCCTGGGAAAGCTGGGGTAGGAGTCAGAAGGAGGAAGGGGAGAAGGGGGAACTGTGGGGGGCTCGCGGGCTCAGGAGAGCCTGTCACTGGGGCTGGGACTGACCACGTGCAGACCTCACACCCGCTGTCCGCGGCCAACCCGTGTCAGGACTGGAGTCGGAGCACGGCCGAGTGCTGAGCCTGAAGGAAAGTGTGCTCAAAGCTCCTGAGTTTTGGAGCAAACCATGCAGCGCGTGGCCGCTCATTTCCTCACCTGACCTCCCTCCCGTCTGGACGCCCGCACCGCGTGGTCACACACACTCGCAAGTGCCAGGAGCCAAAACACACGTTCTCAGTTGGAATGAGCTTTTAACTGAAATGTAGTCAATTCCTCACATTACAAAACTTGGACAGTGAACACCTAATATCGTCTCAGAGAAAGAAACTGTGACGGCCGTTTCTACAGGGCCATTGGCATAAGGGACGGGGGTTTCTGGGCCCCTCGCCCACTGCCCTGGTGACTGTAGAGGCCTCATCATCTTGGGGCTGGAAAGCAGAGACACTCAGGTGACAATCATGTGATACCTAGGTGACTCCCAGGTGAGTTGCACGGAGTACATGTTAAAAACAAACATTCAAATGGAACCCCCAGTGCTATTAGTTCATTTCAGGCATCAGGCTGATTTGCAAATTAATTTTTGAAACTCATGATATTCCCCATGGTCAAGAACTTTATTTATTTTAGAAAAATTTGCTCTTTTGCTCTAATTGCTGCATAAATTTTGCTTTACTAACTGTCAAATGCCCTGGGAAGCTGGAGCTGGGTGCTGTGGAAACTACCAACCCCAGGCGAGCTCCCCACTTACCTGCTGGTGTGCCCGCACCACGAGGACCTGTCCACCCGGTCCTCTCCTTATTTTCTGCTGAATCTGTGTTCGGGGAGGATTGTAAGGATGTTCTCTGCTGACAGACACAGACAAATGCCAGCTGTGTGGGGTGGCTGCCCTGGCTGTGGCCGAAAAGCTCAGTCAGTCTCGGCAGGACCGCAGGGCCCTGAGTGGGTGGGGAAGCCGGTGGCCGTCTGTGGACCCACAGAGTGGCCACGGCCTGGTCTTCATGGGGAGGCCTCTCTGCTGGGCTGGAAAGGGAGGTGGGAGTAGTTCCCTCTGCGGTGCAGGAGGAAGACTCAGGAGAATCTGAGAACGTGCCAGGAACACCTGCTCTGAGTTCGCTGGGAGAGCGGCGAAAAGGGAGAGCCAGCATCTTTGAGGTCAAGTGACCACCTCCCACAACAGGGTCTGTGTAGGCCTGCAGCTGCGGTCCAGGGCACCAAGCCTCCACCAGCATCAGGCGGTGGGCCGCACGCAAGCAGGGACAGAGCCCGAGGGCCTGTCTGGGAGGCTTAACCCAGAGGCTGAGCGGCTCCACGCACCCACCGGCTGCCCTCTGCCCCTGCAGGTGACCTCGGGGGAGGCAGAGCTGGAACAGTCAGCAGGGTGAGGTGCCAGCAGGGGCAGGGGCGCCTGGTGTGGGTGGGGACCTGTGGCCCCTTGAGTCCCTGTGCTGTCTCCCGCCCCTGCAAGGCCTCCCCTGTGCTCCAGGGCAAGAGCCTCTCTGGCATCTTGGGTTCCCCTGCCCTCTGCCCTTGGCCGTGTGGGGAGATGGGCGAGGAGGGAGTGAGGTCCTTCTTGGTGGCATCTGTGCCTCTCCTGAAGGCAACATTCCGCCTGTGCCTGCGTCTGGCCCATCTCCCTGCTCAAGGCTCCCTGGTGGCTGAGCGTGGCGGCCGTGGGTGGCAGCCGGGAGAGCCTCGGGCCCTTGAAGCCCTGCCTGTCCTCACATGGCCTGAGTGTGGGGGATGTCCGTGTGGGCAGCAGGCACAGAGAAGGGATGGAGCCGTGGCCACCGGCTGGAGGGTGAGGGGCGGCCCTGTCTGCTGTGCTCAGGGGCTTTGGTGGTTCACGGCAAGAGAGGCACAGGCGATGCTAGATGCTGGCTAGGGACGCACACCGGTGCGCTGGGACCGCCTCCCTGCAGCAGGCCTGGTGGGCGCTTGGAGGCCGTGGCAGTGACCCAGGACATGAGGCTCAAGGGAGAGGGAACCAGAGCTCATAATAAAAAGTAACAACGGGAGATGTCTGTGTTTCCTCCACCCCATGGACCCGCCTATCTGGACCCCTCTGGGATCTACCAGGAGGGAAATCAGGGATGCTGAGGGGAGCCCAGACTGTTGCCCTCATGGATGTGGAATGACTGGCTTTGCCACGAAAACTGACAGCGGAGAACGGGGTGTCTGGGCAGAGGTGCCCGTGGTTTTCCTGTGTCCGGGAAGAGTAGCGGATGCCACCCCTGTCCTTACGCTCCTTCCCCCCGAGTCCTGAGATGAGACAGAGATGAGACTCCTGACCACCTGCTTTCCTGTCTGTGCCTCCTCGGAGCTCTTGGCTCTGAGGATGGGGGTCTAGATGGAGTGGGGGCATTGGCTTCTCTGTGGCTGTGTCGGCGGCTCTGTCAGTAGCTCCATCAGCAACTTTGTCAGTCAGCAGCTCCGTCAGCTACTCCATCAGTCAACGGCTCTACCAGTCAGCGGCTCCATCAGCGACTCAGTCAGTCAGCGGCTCCATCAGTAGCTCGTCAGGCGGTGGCTCCGTCAGTGATTCTATTAATGGTTCCGTCAGTCCGTGGCTCCGTCAGTCAATGGCTCCGTCAGTGACTCTGTCAGTCAATAGCTCTGTCAGTCAGCAGCTCTATCAGCAGCCCTGTCAGTCAGCAGCTCTGTCAGTGGCTCCATCAGTCAGCGGCTCCGTCAATCGGTGGCTCCGTCTCACCAGCAGTTTCTGAATAGATGGCAGAGTGGCATCTGCTGGGCTCTCTGTCTGAGGCCCCATCATGAGGACATCTGTTAATAGGTGCCAAAGACTGTGGAGACTAGAACTCACCAGTGAGGAGTGGCTTGCCCTCTTGTAAGGTCCCCGTTTCCAGAAAGCCACAGGATACGGGTGCTGGACAACCCAAGAATGTGTATGGAGTGCCCCTGATTGTCGTGTGGGAGCCTCTGCTGGGGCTGTGGGGACATATGCACTAGAGATGCAGAAACAAAATCCCTTGAAGATCTGGGGTCTGTCCAGCCACCCGGACACAGCTAAGGCTTCCACGTAGCAGGTGGGGCCAGCTCTCTGGGGTGATCCGGCAGGCGCAGGGTGTCTCTTTGGTGTGCCGTGCCCCAGAGCCAGTGCACAAAGTCTGTCTGGAGTCACTGAGACTTTTGAGAGGACCTGGTTCCAGACGTGATGGATGCACCAGCATCACTAATTATTAGCAAAATTATACGATTTTAGTAGATAGCATTAAAATGACCACCAGACACAAGGTCCTGAAGGACATATGTTGAGCACAAGTGACATTACACTGTCATTTGAGATAAAAATTGGTTTTCAATTTTGCAGAATTGTAGACACGAGCATGAAGGAAAGCCTGGGATTGTTAGTGTTACTTCCAAGCACAGAATCTATTAGGGTTCTCAGGGTCTTCTACCATCCCTACCCACTCACCCACTAGGGGCCCTATTGCCTGGGCCCCCTTCCTCCTGGGCATGCAGTAGGGCTGCAGGTCCCTGGGGTCTGGCCAATGAGTTTGGGGGCTTCTTGCCTGTTTGGCACTTCTGAATGCTTTCCTCTTTGGCGGGTTGCTGACGTGCTGCGTGATGGTGGCCGTCCAGAGTCTGGTCCCCAAGACACTCGGTGGGCAGAGGCCCCAATAGTGTGTGACAAAAGCAGGCAATGGGCCTTCTGTGTTGAGCTACAGAGCTTTGGGGTAATTCGCTGCTATGACCTATTCTGACGGATAACCCACTGGTACCAGAGGTGAGATGTTACAAAAAAGAGACCCGTGAGTTTTGGTCAACTGTGGATCTGCAGGCAGGGAGGAAGCCAAATGGACACTGGGTGATGACCATCGGTGTCACGCAGCAGTGGGACCCCTGGGGAAAGCCCTGGGGACAATCGGGAAGGCAGACGATGGCAGCTTTGGGGGAAGAGATCTAAAAACATGAAAGAGATGGCCTGACAATGGAGCTGTCCAAGTTTCAGGAGTCACAGAGAGTCGGAAGACCAGAAGTTCAGGGGCTTTCGTCACCAACTGAACAGCAAATGTTGCTAACCCCTCGGCAGTGAAAGGGTAGTCCCTGGAGGTCCTGGGCTGCTCCTGTGGGCTGGAACCCACCTGCCTCACAGCATTAATGTCAAACCTCTGGATGAATACCTCATTTAGAGCAAAGATCCAGTTATGTTTGGGAAGCTTAACAAATTCTCTCAATCAGCCAAAATGGGATGGGAGAGACCCGGAGTGTGGACGTTTCCCAAGAGCCAGGCCCAGATGCACAGGAGGGAAGAAGCCAAGGACGGGATCAAATAAAAAAATCTCAGCAAGGAGAAAACAGTGGGTAGCTGTCTCATGGGGGACGGGAATTCTAAGAATCCTGCTAGGGTTGCCAGGTTGTGATGCCTGAGCCCTGGTGAGAGCTAGCAGCTCCAGATTTTTTGGCACCCACTCCTGCCTCAGGTGTGGTCAGACAGGTGTGGTGGGGTGGGGCCTATGTGAGGTGTGGCGGGGCAGGTGTGGTGGGGCAAGTGTGGCGGTGTGGGGCCGGCAGCTTCTGAGAGTTGAGAGGCAGAGAAGACAGTGCCGCCCCAGGTGAGGTGGGGGAAGTAAAACTGGGCATGATGGGGACATGACCCCACCAGTACCCGCTGGGTGTGCATCTTGCCCTGGGGGTGTTGCTCTGGGCACCCTGACCTGGGACCACCGCTGGTCACTGCAGTTGAGGAGCCCCACAACTGACGGGGGCCTGAGGATGAGGCTGCTGTTCCCCACGTTCCAGTTCTGTCCCCACCTTTGGGCATGCGGAGGACTGTCCCAGCCAGCCTCTGTGGGGCTGGAGGGCCACTTCATCCTGATGGCGGAGGTAAGTGTCAGGAAGACCATGTCATTCCCACATCTGACAGCACTCAGTCACTGGTGTGCAGCCCCCATGGCTCCCCTCCTCCTGGCTTACCCTTCGGCCACCACGTCAGGTGGGACGGCCATGTGATGTGGCCAGGTGTGTGGACTGTGTGTCTGGAGCAGGCGCTGGCCCATGGCCTGGGACACACTGATACTGGGGACCCGACGGGGCCTTCCTCCGCCGTCTTCCTCCCCCCGGGCACCTGCAACTCTGCGGGCCTCTCACCCCTTCTTTTCAGGAGCACTGGCCTCTGCGGCTGTCCTTGACGTCCCTCACGTTTCCCCTCCATCCGCTTGACAGCAAACGCCTGAGCATGTGGTATGAAGACTCTGCTCTTTCTAGAGCAGTTACCCTCTTGGATGTTTTGTCCATTGTTATTAAGGCTGAATGGGTGCTGGGAGGTAGCTGTGTTGATATAAATTATGCAACAGAATGTGAGCACTCAGTCCTTTAATGTTTATTTAACAAGTACATAAGGGAAAATCGTGTTTGTGTGAATAAAGAAAGACAAGGGCCGCTGGAGCCGCAGGCTGGCCCAGGGAAGCCCACCCAGGAACGTCAGCTGCAGCTCTTCCCATGGCTGTCTTGACTCACCGTGGCCACTCAGCCTGCCGGGTGCGGTGTCTTCCTGCTGAAGCAGACGGCTTGGCCCTGGGCCCAGCTGGGTCTCCCACGTCCGTCTGGTCGCCTGGTCCCTCAGGCACCTGCTCCCTGCCTTCCTCTCTGCTGCAGCTCTGGCCACCTGCTTTATGCTTTCAGGACCATGCTTCTGTCCTTCTATCCACTGCCCCCGGGGTCTTCACCCCGTCCCCACCTCCCAACGCTGGCCCACAAACTGCAGCCCCCCATCCTGGACGCATGGGAAGGGGATGCCCTGGTGTCCGTATCTCAGCCTGGGGTCCCCACCCCTGCATCCGCTCTTGCACTTCCGCCTGCGGTGGGTCGCCCAACCCCAACCTGCCAGTTAACCTTGGGGTCCGCATATGCCCACAATGTCCCAGACCTGTCCTTACTCCATCTTGCTGGTTGCATCCCGGGGAAACCCGGCCCCAGGTCCCGCTCCATGCCTGCTCCAGGCCATTTTCAGGACTGGAAGAAACACACGGCCATTCTGTCTATTCCCACTTTAGCGACTCCGTGCAAACCGGCCATGCTCAGTGCGGGAGGCGGAGCACTTTTCAGCGTCCTGCACCTCTGGGTGCTCTTCCCCCCACGTCGCCCTTCCCCCCCACATCACCCTTCCGTGGTCACCAGGAAACGATCAGTGAATTTTTGAACTTTATAGTTTTTGAACTTGAATTTTTATAGAAACATAATCACACAGTGTGGATTCCTTTGTTCCTGGTTTATTTAGTAGAACACCCTGTGCGTGGCGTTCAGTCTTTCCCACTGTCCTTCTGCATGCATGACCACCTGATCTCAGCCACACGAGATGACTCACAAATGATGTATCTTCTTTTTGTTCCCTGGAGTGACTTAGTGTAATTGGTGGTGCTTTTCCCCTTAAGTATTTTGTAGGACGGATCAGAAAGCCATGTGTGCCTGAGGGAGATTTGTGGGGAAGATTTTCATTGTGGATGCATTTCTTTCCTCATTATAGGACGATTCAGATTTTCTGCTATGTCTGCCTGGTGGTTGTGACCCCCCAGATGGTTTGTTAATTTCCTCTAAAATTGGATATTTGCTAGGATATGCCACACATTCTACTGTGGTGGCTCCCTTGATTCTGATGTAAGTCACCTGCTTCCTCTTCCCCGAAGCTTCCCTGTAGCTACTGGTTTATTGGTTTTTTCAAATATCCCACTTCCGGTACTTTCTCTCTCCCATGTTATTTTGTATTGCATTCATGTTATTTGGGTTTAATTTATCGTTCTCTTTCAAACTTACAAAGAGATTGTCTAAATCACTGACTTCCTTCTTCTCTAAGGCTTACTTCCCACAGCACTGACAGTCCCAGACCTACCACTCCCCACAAAGTGCTTTTAAAGAAAAGCACTATTTTTTCCTATCTTATGAAAATTCTTTCTTTTGGAAGTACAAGGTTCTAGTTTCGTTTGAATAAGATGCTGGAAGAATGTTTGTTGTTTTCTGCATGTTCTTCCACAGAGTCCCCAAAGTCCAAATTTCTGTCTGGATCAATCTATTATATAAGCTACTAGGAACAAAACAACATCCAGCAACCCACTGAGTGTTAAATTCCCTCTTGATCTCAATGCCAGAATGTCCCGTAGCTTGTCCCCTGATGGGAGTGTCTGCCTGGGGAACAGGCTTCTCTGAGGCACCAGCCCTCAACCCCTCACTTTCCTGTAGAAACACACCCAGGCTGTGTTCAAGCCGATTTTCCAGGCTGCCTTCTTCCATCCACAGAGGGAAGTGGGATGTGAGAATCTTCTACCCACAACACACACTCCAGAATCTTCTGAAGGCCATGGGACTCTGTGA
This sequence comes from Martes martes, assembly GCF_963455335.1. Classification (NCBI taxonomy): domain Eukaryota; kingdom Metazoa; phylum Chordata; class Mammalia; order Carnivora; family Mustelidae; genus Martes; species Martes martes. Next base: position 149,359,258 of record NC_137890.1, on the reverse strand, counting down.
TGGGGCCAGTGAAGTGTGCTGCAGTGAATTCAGCCTGCACACCTGTCCTGTCCTCTCTGGGTTCTCCCAGGTCCTGGATGCCTTCTCCCTTAGGGTCTCCTTGACCAGGATTCTTTCTCAACGAGTTCAGCCTGTGTTTTTCAAGCAGGACTGTGGCTCAGAAACCCTCGAGCTGCCTTTAAAAGGTGTGCCTGGCCTACACCTCCTCTCGCTGCCCCCTCCCCCCATGCCCCTGTCCATCCAGCCAGGGTTCTGTCTGCAGGTGCTTTTCAAGTGTCTGTTGGTGTCCTCAGAGGATGCTGAACCCGGTCTGCCACCATGATCCACACCCGGCCCATGAGACCTGGAGTGTGCTCCTCAGGAACCCTGCCCCTGCCTTGGTAACCCGGCCCTCATTCTCCTGCCCTCCTTCATCTGTTGGCATGTCAGGCTCCCTGGGCTCACCTTGGGGATGGTCACAGTGCCCATCACGCTTTTGACTGAGTGGACATTGGGAAGGAGTTATAATTGTTCTCTTTGTATACCATGCTAAAGGCTAACAACCACTGATGTAGACTTCATTCACACACACACACACACACACACACACACACACACACACACACACACAGATAAATGATGCAGTCAAACGCATACAAAGAAACAAAGCAAGCACAGAGGTTTGACTGCATTCATATTGTTCTTTGTCTTTCTCCCATGCTTGAATGCTGATCTATTTTCATCACAATTCAAGCACACAATTCTGAAAATTACATTTATTTTCCGAAAATGCATTAAACATTGTAATCCAACTGGACTGATTCATTAGAGCTTCTTTGTCTTAACAATAAAACTTCTTACCTCATGAGGTTTTTGTGAAGATTTCTAAATTAATTAAGAATATTTTGTATGACATAGCTCAACCTGCTAACTCTAGATAAAATGCTGAGAATTATACTCTTTGGACTCTCACACACACACACAAAAACAAAAAAACAAAAAAACCAAAACAAAAAAACCCACCAAAAACCAAAAAACAAACCCACTGCCAAAAGCTCCCTTCTTTTCTGTCTTCTCAGGGACAACTTTTCCAGACAAAAGTCTGCTTGGGTGTTGATGATGGGGGGTCATGATGGTGATGGTGGTGATGGTGATGATGATGGTGATGATGATGGTGGTAGTGATGGTGGTGATAGTGATGGTGGTGGTGGTGGTGGTGATGATGATGATCGTGGTGATGGTGGTGATGGCGATGGTGGTGGTGATGGCGATGGTGGTGATGGTGGTGGTTGTGGTGGTGGTGGTGATGGTGGTGGTGGTGGTAGTGATAGTGATGATGGTGGTGGTGGTGGTGATGTGATGGTGATGGTGGGGGTGATGGTGGTGATGGTGGTGGTGGTGATGGTGGTGATGCTTGTCTAGGAGGACAGTGCACTTTCAGATCTCATGGGCTCATCAGAGTTAACATTCTTTTTCAACAAGTTTTGCCCTAAAATTGGATTAGTGATGAAAGGAAGTAAGGGAGAACACATTTTAGAGTTGGTATTTTTATGGGAAACAAAAAAGGAGTTCTTAGAGAAGCTTCAGGATAATGTTTCTTGCTATTTAAATGATGATAGTATGTTTACTTGTGTTTCTTCTTAAGCTTCGTATTAAAATATTAATTCCTATGGTTCTGCACATGAGCTAAACCTTGGAACCACAAATCTGCAGTGTGGTTTATCTTGTATTTTCACTGAAAAAAAAAATGCAGAGCGTGCTGTTTTGAGTCTGTATCAGACTATGACTGACTTTGTCAGGGCCCTGTATCTGAGTCCGGACTCCCCCTGGAGCTGGCCGGATGTGGCCTTAGAACATCTCTACAGGGCTGGGGTCCTGAGTCTGTCACCCAGGGTGCCCCCCTGGCCCCTGACCCCCAAGGCACCACAAGACCATTTGTGGTAAGAGATAATTAGATAGATAGAGAGAGAGAAATCATGGTGCACTAAATTGGAGAGATTCTGGAGAGGACAGAAATGAGCATTTATTTTCATATTGCAAGCTTGCAAATATGTCTGATTTAAAAATGCATTTATCAACATCATGGACATCAGGGAAATGCAAATGAGAGCCGCAATGAGATACTACCTCACACCTGTGAGAACTGCCATCCTTGGAAGGACAAGAAGCAGTGAATGTTAGCGCGGATGGGGAGAAAAGAATACTCATGTGCTGTTGGTGGGAATTCAAAGTGGTGTAGCTATTGTGGAAAACAGTATAGAGGACCTCCCAGAATTAAAAATAGAACTACCCTATGATCCAGCAATTCCACTCTCGGGACCATATCAGAGGAAAGGGAAACACTACCTCAAAAGGTACATGTACCCTACGTTCACTGCAGCATTCATTGTAGTAGCCGAGATGTAGAACCAATCCAAGGGACCATCAAGGGATGAAGAGGCCAAGGCGGGTATAGAATGGAATATTACTCAGCCATAAAAAATGAGGAGACTTTACCATTTGTGACAACGCAGATGGACTTGGAGGGCATTGTGCTACGTGAAATAAATCAGACATGGACACAGACTGTTCTCATTTAGCTGTGGTCTCTAGAAAACAAGGACAGATACAAAGCTAGCTCATAGACACAGAGACGCGATGTGGCTCCCAGAGGCGTGGGCAGGGAGTGAGAAGAAGGTGGTTGGAAGGCACAGCCTCCGGCTATAGCCAAGCACTGGGGATGTGATGAGCGCTGTGGTGATAGCAGCTGACGCTGCTGTGGGGAATTTGGGAAGAGTTCTCACCAAAGGACAATTGTTTTCCCTTTCTTTTCTTTTTATTGTATCTGTATGAGAAGACCGATGTTAGTGGAGACTGCCTGTGACCATTTTACAACACGTGTAAACCAAACCATCACGCCTTAAATGTACACAGTGAGGTGTGCCAATTATTTCTTGATAAAACTGGAAAAATACATTTACATAGCAAAAAAGAAATATTCTATGCTTGTTAGGTAAAGCTAAATATTTTGAACAGATGCAATATACATGCTTGAAAAAGCAGAAAGGGGGAGATGTGATTTGGTAGTAAATCAAGAGCTCTCCTGGTTTCATTATCACTGTGTCTGAGACCGTGTGTTTCACTTTATGCTATGTAATTATCTGATACTGTCTTATTGTTGATGTGATGGAAGAGTCCTGTCCAATCTTTAGTTAGCAGCAGCTGCTTGCTTCAATTTGAGGTGTCCAGGTTCAGGGGAGCATCCCTGATTTGAGCCCCTTGGTCCTGGCTTTGCCACTCACTTGGCCCCCCAAGCATGGTTTTATCTCCTTGGTGTCACACCCTTTTGCTTGGTGATGGATGACTTTGTCACTGGGTGGTGTGCACACTGGTGTATGAGGTCGCTGTGTGGGGACAGACTCGGACTCTGGGGGAGGGGTGTCATGGATCCCTCGTCATCCCAGAGCAGTAAGCCACGCTGACTGTCCACACTCCGTCCAGAGGCTCAGCACTCTGCTAGCAAGGTGCTCGATTGGTGGAGACAGTTTTAGACGTGAAGACACCATTCTCAGTAAACAGGACTGAGCAATATCCCAAATCCCGCATCTATAGCAGGCCCCTTTTTTACTTTACCCCTGGGGGCTGGGTTCAATTTTTTATCAGAGACCCTCTACTGAGTAACTGGGTTGATGCAAAAACAAACAAGGAAATGGCATGGAAATTCAAGCCGGAGCCCATTTGTCTGAAGTGAAAGGATTAACAGATGCCTCTGACCATATCACAAGATCAAAGCATCCATGTACTCAAGATGAAAAAGTTGGTGCTATTTCTGTATAAGCCATTGTCTGGACAAGCTGTGTGCATGGACCAGCCTCGATGACCAAGGATTTGACATTTATCCTATTGAAATATTGAAACAGATTTGTTAGCATTAAGCAGAAAAACAGAAGCATTTTTGTTCAAAACAGAACTGGCAAAGCTCCAAAGGTACACTAAAAATAGAAGTAGGAATTTTTAATGCATATTGTTCTCTAATACCTTTGCATTTCTATTCACCAAATAACACAATTACAAAATATTACCTCAAGACTAATTATAAAAGCACATCATTTGTGTAACATCTAATGCAAATTGAAAAATTTAATTCAGTGATGCAGAAAGTGAATTCTGCCTGTGTTCAGGAAATGATTTTAATGAAATGTCTCATCACTGTTATGTTTTATGCAACAGAGCAGTGAGGATGGATGTTCAGATGAGGTTGTGGTGAGTACGTTGATCACAGGAAACAATTCATATGGACTTAGTACGGTCAGGATCGGACTGACCTTGGGGTTTTTAATAGCATCTGTTTCGTGGAGGAGGAAGCAGAATATGATGCTCCTTAAATTGTATAAATCAGAAGGAAGCTGTTTTTTAAACGAAGAAGAGGATGTCTTTAAGCGTTTGAAGATAAATCCCATGAGTTGCTAATGAGCTAAGTTTATCTGCCTAATTGCCATCTGCCTGGTGTGGTATTCTGTTGTCAGAAGGTGTTGTTCAGCATGTGCTCAGACAGCAGGGTGTGTAATCTGCGTGTCTTCAGTTAAAAGGGCTTGTTTCCCTGCCGGCATCCCTAGACTGTGTCTGAACAGCACCTGCTAGTAGGGACGAGAGAACCATGTGGCCCCAGGACTAGAGGCGGTGGCAGACTGCAGCATCTGGGGCTGGTGAGCCAGCCATGGCCGCTCCATGCTGTGGTTCAGGGACCCGGAAACGGGGTATCAGTGGGCAGGTGTCCGGAACAGCACTGAGGGGTAGAGAAACTTTAAGGCTTCCCCTTGTCTCCAACCTGAAACACAGCCCATCGGCCCAGCACCCCTGAGTCCTGTACCCATAAGACCCTTGTGCCTTGCTGGACATGGGAGACTGTCTGCACTCCCTCACCTGCTCTGATCTCTATGTCAGGAGCTCTCGGAGATGAGAGGCTCAGGAAATTCTCCATGTCACTGTTTTCCTGCCCCACAGCTTTCCTGAGCACCCAGCAGTCTCCCTGCTTGAGTAAGTGCCATGGGGGGCCAGGCAGGGGCCGACGACAGCAGCCATCACAAATGGTACCCCACCACACTGCCTTTCTTGCCTCTTTATGGGGCAGTCATGCTGATGCCAGACAATTTCAGGTCCTGGACAAACACACCGAGTGTGCCCTGTGCTCTGTTTGTGCGGATGCTGGTCTGCAACATGGAGCAGCCTAGAAGGGAAGCGCTGGTCTGGGACACACAGGCCTGACTCCAGCCTGAGCAGGAGGTGCTGTTTCAGAAGGAACCAGGGGTGGGGGTGCCCTCAGAACAAGCTCTTCCCTCCTCAGGCATTTGTGGGCACAGGGTGGGCAGGTGGAAAGGTTAACCCCCAGTAACCCGTGCTTACATATCAGGAGGCTAGAAACAGAATCCCAGCAACACAGATCTCAAGAATGTAGAAAAAAGGAATGATAATATTTGGGCTGAAGCTGGCACAGTAGTAAAATTTAAGTAGTGAAAGGAAGCTAGTATGAGCAACTTTCTGAAAATAAATGTGACAATCTGGATGACGTAGTTAATTCCTTGACAAACGTAGCTTGCAAAAATTGACAGTATAATAAATTGGTATTGGATTTCTCTTCTACTAATGATACTGAATCAATATGTTAAAACCTTGCAAAGAAAACCCCACTATACCCCAGGCCCCTGGCTCTGTTGCTGATTCCAAAATACCTTTAAAATAGCAACATAAACCTGGCACAAATGATTCTAGATTATAAGAAAAGAGATAAAAATTGCTTGTTTGCTTTAAAGGACAGCATAATCTTAATTCCACAATTTGTCAAGGAGAAGGGTTTTATGGAAGGAAAATGAAAGATTCATATCATTCATTAAAGTGGATACAAATATGCAAAATATTAATAGACTGAATCCAGTTCTGCATGCACTTGTGTGTGCGTTTATCTGTGTCTACATCCAATCTACACACTACACCAGGACTAATTCAGGCGTATTCCAGAAATGTAAGGTTGTGGATCATTAACAAGTTGATGAAACTTTAGCTTCTAATTCAGCATGTAAGGCTCTCAGCAGTCACCCCTTCACCCTAATAACAAACTGAAAAATGGGGAGTTTTACTTAGATATGTCAGAGAACAGAGGCCATGGTGCAAACCATGGCCCCCAAGTCGGAGGGATGGACAGGCAGAGCCCTCAGCAGAGTGGAAATCCAGAAGGAGATACCTCCGTGGGAACACACACCAGGCAGGGAACCCAGAGCAGTCACTGGTGAGCTGCTGGAGATCCGTGTGGACAATGTTGAGGCAAAAACTCCAGGGGGCCCAGCATTAGGGGCCCCCACGCTTGTATGGCTTTTACCTCCAGGGTCCCTAACAGGTCCTCATAGTGCACACGGAAGAAAAATCCTTTAGTGCTTCCTGTAGCAGAAAGGGGAGCATTTGGAAGGATGGCAGCTCTGTGTTCTCCCCAAGCTGTTTGCTGGAGTCTGTCCTGCTGGGCACTGTCAGAGCTGAGCTGATCCCAGGGACGGGGAATACCCAGCTTCAGCCCCCTTCCCGCCCTGTCCCACCTACGGGCAAAAACACCTGAGAGGAGCTTGTGAAGTTCACAGTCACAGGCAAAGGCTTACCAAAAGGTTAAGATGTACAGACTTCCCATTATAAAATAAATAACTCCCAGAACAAAAGAGCACAGCACAGGGAATGCAGTTATTTATATCGTAGTAAGTTTGTATGGTGACAGATGGTGACGGCACTTATGATGGTGACCATTGCCTAATGCGCAGAATCCTCGAATCACTGTGGTGTATGCCTGAAACAAATTTAACCTTTTCTTCTCATGTGTACATTCAGCCCTGGAAGTTTCCCTCTAAGCACTGCTTTCACTACACTCCATGCATCATCCCAGGTATGCAGGCACAAAGTCGAGCTTAGCCTCATTGATCAACTGGATGCAACTGACATCTACAGAAGACTTCCTCTAACACAAGCAGGACACACATTCTTGTCAAGCTCATGTGGGACATTCAGCAGAATAGATCACGTTCTGAGCCATAAAGCACAGCCAAATAAACTTAGAAGAATATAAAGCATGTGTTGTCTGCTTTCAGATCACAATGGAATAACAGGAAAATCCCCAAATCTGTGGAGACTAAACAACACCCCCCCTTTTTAAAAAAAGATTTTATTTATTTATTTGACAGACAGAGATCACAAGTAGGCAGAGAGGCAGGCAGAGAGAGAGGGGAAAGCAGGCTCCCCGCTGAGCAAAGAGCCTGATGTGGGGCTCGATCCCAGAACCCCAAGATCATGAGCTGAGCTAAAGGCAGAGGCTTAACCCATTGAGCCACCCAGGTGCCCCTAAACAACACCCTTCTAACACATGAGTTAAGTAAGAATCTCAATAAAAAAATTTAAAAATATTTTGAACTAACTGAAAATAGGAATACCTCTTACCAAAACGTGTGGAATGTAATGAAAGCAGTGCTTAGAGGGAAACTTACAGTGCTGAATACATATATTAGAAGAAAAGATCTAAGATCAATAATTTTAGTTTCCAACTTAGGAAACTAGAAAAAGAAGAACAAATTAAATTCAAAGTAAACAGGAGAAAGGAAACATAAATTATAGCAGAAATCAATGAAATTGATCATAGGAAATTGATTTGAAAAACAACAAAACCAAAAGCTGGTTCTTTCAGAAGTTCAATGAAATCTATAAGCCTCTAACCAGGCTAACCAAAGGAAAAAGCGAGAAGACACAAATTATCAATAATAGAAATGAGAGAGGGGCATCGCTATGGATCCCATGGACATCAAAAGGAACAAAGGGTTGCTATGAAAAACTTTATGCCCACAAATTCAATAATCTAGATGGAATGGACCAATTCCCTGAAAGACATATTCTAGCAACTCACACAAGAAGAAATAGACCATCTGAATAGGGTTATGTCTGTTAAGAAATTGACTCAATAATTAATAAACTTCAAAACCAGAAAGCACTAAGTCCAGATGGGATCACTGGTAAATTCTATCAAGCATTTAAGGACGAAATGATACCAATTCTCTACAGTCTCTTCCAGAAGATAGAAGTGGAGAGAATACTTCCTAACTCATTCTATGAGGCTCCAGCATTGCCCTAATACCAAAACAAAAGACATTATAGAAAAAACTATAGACCAATATCTACTATAAATATAGGTGCAAAAATCCTCAATAAAATATTAACAAATTTAATTCAACATTGTATAAAAAGAATTATACACCACAACCAAATGGGAATTATCCCAGGTATGCAAGGCTGGTTCAATATTTGAAAATCAGGTAACATAATCCATCACATCAGTGGGATAAGGGAGAATATCACATGATCCAATGAACAGATTCAGAAAAAGCATTTGGAGGGAGGGAGTGTGGGGTTGGGTGAGCCTGGTGGTGGGTATTAAGGAGTGCACCTATTGCATGGAGCACTGGGTGTGGTGCATAAACAATGAATTCTGCAACACTGAAAGAAAAGAAAAGAAGAGAAAAGAAAAGAAAAGAAAAGGAAAAGCATTTGGCAAAATCCAGCACTTACTCATGATGAAGCTTCTCAGCAAACTAGGAATGGGAACTTTCTCAACTTGACAAGGAACATCTATAAAAAGTCTACAGCTAATATATTTAATGGTGAGAAACTTGAACTTTTCTACTACGATCAGGAATAAGATAAATATATATGTCTTCAACACAGCTTTTCAAAATTATACGGGAAGTCTAAGTTAATGCAATAAGAAAAAAAGAAATAAAAATTACATAGATTGGGAGAGAAGAAATAAAACTTTGTTCACATATAACATAATTGTTTGCAAAGAAAATCTGAAAGAATAGACAGGAAACCTGGAACAAATAGGTGATTATAGTAAGATTGCAGGATATCAAGTAAATATATCAAAGCCAATCACACTTTTTTGTATCAGCAATGAGCAGGTGGAATTAAAAACATTATCATTTATATCAACATGTTTAAAAAAGAAATACTTAGGTATAAATCTAACAAAGTAAGTATAAAACATATACAAGGAAAGCTAAAAATACTCTGATGAAAGACATCAAATAAGAACCAAATACATGGAGAGATATTCCATGTCATAAGAAGAGGCAATATTACTAAGATGTCACTTATTCCTGACTTGATCTATAGATTCAGGGCAATTCCAGTCAGAATCCCAGCAGTTACTTTGTGGATATTGAGAAACTAATTCTAAGGTTTATGTGGAGAGGCATATGTATTTGAACTATGTATTTGAATTTCAAATACATAGTTGAAGGAGAAAAACAAAGCTGGAGGACGGTCACCCCCCAGCTTCAAGATTTACTCGAAAGCTACAGTAATCATGGCCAGAAACAGACTTCCCTCAGAAGGAGCGAATGGTCTTCAACAAAGGAGCAAAGCTAATACAAAGGAGAAAAGATAAAACTTTTCAACAAATGGTATAGAAACAACTGGACACCCATAGGCAAAAAAAGTGAATCTAGACACAGAATTTATACCCTTCACAGAAGTTACTCAAAATGGATTGTAAAGCAAACAGTAAAATGAAGAACTATCAAACTTCTCTGAGATAACATAGGAGAGCACTAGGTGACTGGCTGGGTGTGGCAGCCACATTTCCGGTACAAAGCCGATGGCCAATCCACATAAAAATAACTGATAGGCTAGACTGCAGTAAAATCGAAATTTTACTGTGGTAAAACCTGCTTTGTGAAAGACAAGGGCAAGAGACAGAGAAGACAAATCACAGCCTCGGAGAAGATATTTCAAAAGACACATCTGACAAAGAGTCATTATCCAAAATACACAAAGAAACTTAAAACTCAGTACTCAGAAAATGAAGAATCCCATTAAGAAATGGGCAAAAGATCTGAATAGATACTTCACCGAAACTATACATTTAGATGGCCAAAAGCCCATGAAAAGATGGTCACCATTACATGTCCTCAGAAAAGTGCAAATTAAGACAATGATGACATGCCATCACACACCTATTACGAGGGTGACAAAAATCCAAAATGCCAAATGCTGGTGGATACGAGGGCAGTAACTCTCAATCACGGCTTGCGGGGGTGGGGGGTATAAAATGGCACAGCCACATTGGAAGACAACTGGAGAGTTTCTTAGAAAACATAATCCATCCGTCTGCTTCCTTGATGTGTACCCAAATGAATTCTCCCGTACTTGTCCTGACTGGGAAGCCCAAAGTTGCCTCCGGGAGGGAAATAAATAAACTGGTCAGTCCGGGCAGTAGAATACCATTCAGCATTGTACAGACTCAAGCCACGGAGCCACGGAGAGACCAGCCTTCAGTTCCTGTTTGTAAGTGACAAAGCCAGTGGGAAATGTGGCAGCGGTGTGCTCGCTGTGTGATGTCGGGCGTTCTGCACAACACAAAACTGTGGGGACTGAGTTCACAGAGTGCCCAGCACCAGGAGTGACCCCGATCAAACCCCGGGCTCTGGGTGATGGGGATGGGTGCATGCTGTGTTGTCAATGGTGACAAATGTCCATCGTGATGTGGACCTTGACAGAGAGGGAGGCGTGTGTGTGGGGGCGGGCCTCTGTGGGAAATCTCTGTATTCTCCATTCAGGTCTGCTGTGAACCTTAAACTGCTCTAAAACTTAAAGTCTATTAAAATCAATGATCGTATGTGAACATATTAATGGAGTAAAGCAGAAAAGCCCTGTGATAGCAGAAGGCATGGTCAACATGTTACATGAAGCAAAATGAGCGAAGAATTGAATTTTAAATAGCTACCATTGACGTTACATAAAACATTATATCCTTATAAAAACACATGGAATATGCAGACAATCTCTGCTGATAAAAAAACAAGACATCAAAGAAAATGGAATGAGAATTTCGAAGAGGCAAAGGGTCCGCCAGTGCGGAGAACGGAAGGATGGCGTTGCGGTGACGTCAGTGCTCTCCACGTGGACCTGAGGCTTCACCCAGTGCCTGTCGAGATCCTTAGACGGTCTCAAGGACGAAGGAAGCCCAGGACCCCCGTCAGGGGGGGTGAACTGTGGGCTGCAGAGACGGAAGGGGCTCACAGTAATCGGTGTGACGCTCTGCACGTGTGTCACCACGGCCTCGCCACACACCCAGACCCATGCCAGATGGACGGCGGCCTGAGTCGGCCAGCAGCAGCAGGCGGATCACTTGCCAGGGACTCTGGGGTCTCGGTGCCAGGAGAGGAAAGATAAACATGAGACTGGTAAGTGTGAAAACCAGGAACCGTGTTAGAGGAAAGGGAAGCAAAGCTTCCAGATTGTACAGGCTCCTTCCACTTGGTGAGGAAAAGGAGGCCCCCAGAAATACACCTGCAAGGTGCTGAGAACAAGACCTTCCCAAGGGCGGAAATCCATGCGGTCACTTATAAAAGGTGCTCAGAAGGTTGGAAATGGCCACTAAGACAATGAAGCGAAACTGTCCTGGGGTCGCTGTGTCTGAGAAGACTGAGAAGCCAGGTGTGGCGGCACTTGGAGCGGACAGACGTGCGTCGGGGGTGTCTGGGTGTTCCTGGAAGGGAGCATGGTGTCACCTGGGGAGCTGAGCCCACAGACGCCCCGGCTGGGCCAGAAATTCCCTGTTGAGGGTTAGATCCAGCTGCTTCATTTTCGCCTCTCACTTGACAAACAGGATGGGCTTGAAGCCACCCTGGGAGGGCAGATCCAGTGCCGACCAGACCTGCTCCAGCTTCCGACGGCCATGGTCACATCTCGTCTTCTCTGGGCTGTCCCCGTGTTCCCTTCTGATGGGGCTGGAGGGGCCCCTGGAATTCCACGAAATCAACAGAAGTCCACTCATACGCGACCGCCTGGAGGCAAATCATTGTTTCTAACAGGGATTTGGGGACGTGGAGGGACTTTGATGCTGTAGGTCGACCTACCTCCGGCCCTTTGCCTGGCTTCCCCTGCTGCTCCTCCCACGGTTCTCTCCTTCTCTCTGGCTCCCAGGCCCACATGCTGGGGTGGGGCATGCAGGACGTGCCCCCCTCTGGGCAGGCAGGGCCCCACCTGCTCTGGTTAAGCTCCCTCCACAGGCAACCCACTCACGTACACCGCTGCTTCCAAAATATCACAGTTCAGCTGGGAGTCAGAAGTAACCTCTGGAGAGGCTTGATTTAGCAACAGGTGACAACCTGACATGCCTCTGGGGTGGGCGGGGCCAGGGCCTGAGACTCCGCCCAGGGTGGGGTGGGGGAGTCAGAAACTGCCTCTGTTGTGTCCGCCTGGCTTGCACCATGGGACATGCGGCTGGTGTGGAACTGCACTGTCAAAGTGATGTGAGTGCTGGGAGTTGAGTTTTATAGGAAAGGAGACATATCCTACCATGTGGGCTGATCTCAGGGTCATGTCTTCCCAGGCCGGTCAGCGCAGCCATCCTGACCACTGGGCCATGCGTGTCAGCAGAGACAGCTTATGTACTACACACCAAGAAGTATGTGTACATAGTTTGAGTTTGTAAGCATTTGGAAACAAAGTGGGAGATGGTTGAAGTCAGAGTGATTTAACTCAACTAGATGATTATGAGCACATTGCCTTTTTGCTCAACCGTGCTCCCCATCAGCTGGTGGAATTGGTTTTGTGCTGGTGATTTAGACTGACAGCCTCATCATGGAGCCACGTGGGCACGACTGCGGGATGGCGGAGGATTAGCGGTCATGCCCACGTAGAGTTACTAGCAACGAATTTAAACCAGGTGAAAATATTCTCTTTGGAACAGGACGGATTCCGTTTCAGTTTTTAGCACTGAATACATTCATGTTTCCCCCGTGCTTCTGTTTCTGTAACACAAATACGGGGCAGCGAGGTTACCTTCGGGCCCCCCTCTCTGAGAGGAGAAGATGCACGGCCGTGGCGTGAGAGAGAGGATTCAGGTTCAGTGGCCCCACATTCGTGGGCAGCTGTGTTGGTCCTGGGCTCACATTGGCGGGGGCTGGGGGAAGGCCCTGCAGATCCCAGGCAGGGGCAGAACCCCCAGTCGCTGGTGGGGAGCGGCAGGTGGCCAGGACTGGTGATGCCAGAGAAGAAAGGAGGATGGGTGGGCAGGGGGCAGGCTGTCCAGTGGCAGATGGTGGCCACTAGTGGGAGGTGGGTGGAAGGCAAAAGGCAGGCTCGGTGCCGGCCTCACACAAAGTCACTGGAGCAGGAAAGGAAGAGAAGCCTCCATGGCCCAGAGCAGCAGAAGGACAATCAGCAAGTTCTCCACCTGCACAAAGATGCTCAGGAGGGACGGGCCGCATTGCGGAGAGCTATGGCCACCATGGGAGCCGGGAGGGAGGCCGATGGGACGGAGTGGCTCCAGGAACAAAAGCTGCGTTTGTCGTGCAGAAGGAGGCCGGGCACGCGTGAGAAGTGCCGGTCGCCAGAGGAAGCAGAAGGTGAGTCAGCCGTGAGCTAGAGTCCACAGCCCACGAGCACGGCCCTGCGATGGCCCTGGACACGTCGAAGACGCCCGCAGACAGGTGGGAATTACAATTCTGATGCTGTTGCATCAGAAACAATTTTCCAGAGGAAGTGTGATGCCCATCAGTCTGGCTTCTTATTTTCTGGCGACAGTTTAATTGCTCTGGTCTTCAGCCATCTCCTGTAGCATTAAAATACCAGCAATGGTACAGTGATCACTTATATTTAGATGCCTATCCTAGAGAACTGGATCGAAATTTAGGGGAAACTTAATATGCTGGTATTCTCACTGACAATGGTAGAACGTTGGGAGCAAAATGAATGTCCAGATAAAGGGTCCCTGGTTTGACTTTTGGGAGGTGTCACCCAGCAGAGGTAGAGGACACTGTCTGCAGGCCAGGTGACCATTGTGTCTTCCCATTAGGTCACACTGTGGGGTCCACACCTCGTGACTCTGGGGTCAAGAAGCAGCGTTCTTCCTTACAGGTGCTGGGGGCACAGGCAGAGAAAGGAGGCTGAGGCTTTGGAGCAGCTGGAGCCGTCCTGCACTGCTGGGGGTGCGCCCTGAGGACCCTGCACACATCCTCTGACTTGGCAGCTCTGCTCTTCCATGCACACTCAATACCCACGCACACGCATGTGCACGTACGCCCAGTACCCTTGCACACACCAGCCTTGTTGCTGCCGCCCTCTGTGTTGGGGTTTAACATGGCGAATGGTGGGAGCCCGTGTGAAGACCAGAGCATTCGGCGGGTGGCCCCTCCCCCAGGGCCAGGGAGGCGAGGCCCTGCTGCCCTGACGTGGCTTCCATCCCCTGGAGTTTGCAGGCAGAGGGTGCGGTCACTCAGCATGGCCACTGCCCGTCAAGGCTGTGCCCACGCCTGAGCACTGCCACCTGGTGTCACCTGCAGAGACCTCGTCTTCTGGAGAAGACCTTCTCCCAGGAGGAAAGGCATTGCTGCGAGGTTAGTAAGCAGCCCAGCTGGACTCTGCTCTAGGACTTCCTGTGCCTATCCACATGTGGACACAGCTCTGCCTCTCCTCCCCTGAGGGTTTGCACACACGCCAGCAAGCCCTCCCCCCAGTGCAGACCATGAATTTGAACAGGACGGCTGCATGCTGTCAGAATCATTCCCCCCGGAAAGCCACAATACAGAATCTTTGAACATGCAAAACCTATTTTAAAGAAGTACATCTTCGATGAAGTATTGGGGGTTTTGTGATATGCTACCTCTGGCTCCTACAGTTGGGAAAGACATCCTTCTGAACAAACCCGGCCGTGGGAACAACGTCAGCAGCAATGGTCATGGGATTGTGGGATCGTATGTACACTGGTTCTATTTTGTTTTCCACTTTTCTGTAGTTTCCAAGCATCTTCAGAGCTCTTGTATTAGATTTAGGATGGACGAGATAAAAGAATACTCAACATTCATTCTCCGGATACTTACGGAATGCTTGGTAAATGGAGTCCATGCAAGGCTGCAGGCAGACACTAGGGAAAACACACCCGTGTCCTGCGTGCTGGGAGCAGGGAGGTCTGCGAGAGGCCTTGCTGGGCGAGCTCGGTGAGCGCTGGTTTCGTGGGCCTGAGCCCACTCCTGCTGTTTTCCAGAGTGAGAGGTACCACGTGGTGCTGCCCACTGGTCGTGGCATGAAACACACTTACCGGGGCATTGACTTGTAGTCGTGGGACTGAGGGCCACGTGGGACAGTTTGCATAAATTTGTCAGCATTATTTTAAGTAACATCAAGATGTATGGTTTCTGCGCAGCTCTGGTTAACACCTCAGAGAAGTCTGCTGTTGGGGTTGGCCACAGGGTGGCCATGTGCCGGTGTGGTTGGTGTGCTGCAGGGACATGTGCGTGTGGTCAGCGGGCTTCAGGGATGTGTGTGTGGTCAGTGGGCTGCAAGGAGGTGTCTGTGCAGTCAGTGGGCTGCAGGGACGTGCATGTGTGGTCAGAAGGGCTGCAGGGACATCCCCATGTGGTTGGCGGAGTACAGTGGGGCCCATCTGAGGCTGCTTGGATGTGCATGTGTGGTCAGTGGGCTGCAGGATCGTGTCAGCAGGTTGTGGTCAGCAGGTTGCAGGGACATGCATGTGTGGTCGGCAGGGTGCAGGGATGTGTGTGTGTGGCTAGCGGGCTATAGGGACGTGTCTGTGCGGTCAGAGGGGCTGCAGGGACATCCCCGTGTGGTCGGTGGGGCACAGGGAAGCCCACCTGAGGCTGCTTGGAGCTCCCTTGTTTTGAGGTGTCTTGTGTCCAGGTTGTTGCTTCCTGACCTGGGCGAGAAAGGGTGTCCTATGCACCCTGCGGGGACGGGGTGGCCAGAAACTGTGTGCCCCCAGCGCTCCAGACGGGAGAAGGACAAGTCGACAGTGATAGGTTCCCACAGTGGGTCTGGTGGAAGCGTTTTTCCTCAATAGCGATGGCCGTGCGTGGCTGTCTGTGAGGGGGACGGGCCACGCCGCTGTTATGAGGGGCAGAGAGGGTGGGAACAAGCAGCATGGGAAGGCAGGACCCACAGCAGCAGGGACCCCTTGCTGGCACATCTCTCTGCTTCTAGAACATTCTGTGTCTACATTCACATGCGTAGTGACTGATGTGGTAAACATGTGCCACGTAAGTGAAGATGTGGAGGGGAATGTCCCATGGGATTTCTGTATTACTCTCAGCTGTGCGAAAAGTGCCAGGGAGAACCAGCCAGTGAGGACTCCAAGAAGGCAGGGGTGCATGGTGGCGGGTTTTCTGGGTGGCATCCCTCAGAGGTGGGGCTGTGGCCTCACACCTGCTCTCCTGGGACACCAGAGATCCTGTGCATCTGGTCGGGTGACCCTAATTCTCTTACTTTCCTGAAGTTGAAGGGCAAATGCTTACATCATCAAAGAGAACATTGGATACTGGTGATTATTTCAAAATCATTTTTTTAAAAGGATTTTATTTATTTATTTGACAGACAGAGATCACAAGTAGGCAGAGAGGCAAGCAGAGAGAGAGGAAGGAAAGCAGGCTTCCTGCTGAGCAGAGAGCCCAATGCGGGGCTCGATCCCAGGACCCTGAGATCATGACCTGAGCTGAAGGCAGAGGCTTTAACCCACTGAGCCACCCAGGTGCCCCTCAAAATCATATTTTCTAATATTAAAGTGCATAAGAATATGTAAATGTTAATCCTAATAGCTTCTTTTGAATGGCTGTTTCTGTGGCAAATTGGGACAGAAAAAAAACGGGAAGTAACTTTAAAGAAAGAGAACACAAAAGCTTCTCCTGGATTTAAAATTATCGCGAGGACCATGTAAGTGCTGAAAAACGTTCCATTGGCCTGAGTTCACTGAATGGTAATGAGATAGCAAGATTACACTGAGGACAGAGAACAGACAATTTCAAAATGAAATAAGGACGAGTTTAATCTCCCACTTAGCACAACAGCGTACTGTGTCTCAGGAAGGAGAATGAGAATATTGAGATGCACATTTTATTCACTTATTAGAGTTTAGTGCTGGGTGGATGTGAGTGGCAGAGCGTATGTTCTTTATGAATAATAGAAAAATGTCTCTTAAAACTGTTTTTCAGAAACCCATGCTCACTGAATGAAGGCACACTTTCCTTATAAATGAAATAGCCCCAATACATAAATACTTGTTCATCTTCTTTTGTGAAGATATTTAGTTCTTTAATTTTTCAAACATATATTCTTTGAGGTTTAAGACATTTGCTATTTAAAAACAAATTCATTGATATAAAAATGGAAAATGAAATATATGACCTTCTGCAGTGAAGTGTTTGTACTGGAGTACAACGGGGAGGAGCTCCAAGATGCCCGGCATGTGGAGATTTATAGCAGTCAGCTTAAATGCATCTGTAACCCAAATAAAATTCTCCTTTGAATTTTGTACTGTTAGAAATTCTCATTTTACTAGTTTAATTGGGGACTTTTCTGATTTATGATTAATGTAGAGTTATATAAATTATATATGAATTTTCAGTTTTAAAAGAATATTAAAACTAAAAACCCCTATGGTTAAACATCATGCAGATTTTAAAGAGAACTAGAAGAACTTCAGCATTTATAGAAGATTCAAGGTCATTCCTAAGCACTCAGAGCCTCACTCCCTAGTGTTCAATGCCGCTGCTGAAGACTGAGCCACACTCCCTATGTCTGAAGTATTTTGTGTCCAAGATCATTGCCAAGGACTGAGCCTTGTTCCCTGGTGTCCAAGGTCATTGCCATGTACTGAATCTCTCTCATGTTAAGGTCATTGCTGCAGACTGAACCTTGCTCCCAATGTCCAAGGTATTCTTGAGGCCTGAGCCTCACTTCCTGTGTCCAAGGTCATTGTTGAGGACTGAGCCATGTTCCCTGGTATGCAAGGTCGTTGCTGCAGACTGAGCCTCACTCTCTCGTGTTCAAGGTCATTGCTACACATGGAGCCTTGCTCCCTGGTGTTCAGGGTCATTCCTGAGGACCTGATCCTTACTCTCTTGGGTTCAAAGTCATCCCCGGTAACTGTGGAGGTACATGGGCTGGGGTAAGTTGCCAAGGGTTGAGTAGGGAAAACATGGTCAGGACCAGGAAGGAAGGTGGTGCAGGGATGCAGGTGGAGGTCAGAGGGCATCTCTTCAGGATGAGGAGAGAGAAGCTGGAGCCACGGTGAAGCAGGTGAGCTGTCTTAGCAGGAAGCATATCAGGCCCTGGAGACGTTGGGCAGGACCCTGTAGAAGATGAGCCAGGGAGGGCTGGTGGGGATCTGAGTCAGGGGTGAGAAGACACAGATCACTGTGGGCAAGCTTCTCATTGGGGAGAAATGTGCATCCAGGGCAGTTTTCCAAATGAAAGGCAGCCTCTGGGAACATAAGGGCAGCCTCCCCCTTGCCTACAGAGCCAAGGTGCCCTCCATGGCTGGCTTCTTCTTCTGCCCTTCACAGAGGAGTCTCTGCCTGTGTGCTTATCCCCTCTAGCTGGGGCCCAAATACCTTTGAGATGCATCCCGGCCAGCCTCATGGCTCCATTGCAGGTCACTGCATGATCTAATGACTGTGTGGACCCTATACCACCAATAGCAGCAGGGGTCCCATGGGCTTTAGAGCAACGAGCCCAAGAACTTCCTGGAGCCTGACTTCTATAGGATGTCAGTTGGCATTGTGCTGGTCCACAGCCAGGAGCATGTTCCCAGTCCAGTGTCCACCTCGGCAAGCCCAGGAGGCAGCAGGCATCCCCTGACCCACAGGCATTCAGCTGAGAGGATGATGGGGACACCTCCTGCTCCAGTCCAGCTGCTCCCTTGGTCCCCGCTCTGTGGGCAGACCCCACAGTGAGATGCAGGTGTTGCAACCCTTTATTTCAGGTGACCCTGCATTCCTTACAGAGGCCCGATAGAGGGTTGCAATGAGCACTTGGCCCTGGGTCAGCTCTGAGGTTGAGGCTGGAGGGCAGGCCACACGTAGAGACCCACCTGTCCAGTGGACATTCTTTCAGCAAAGCTCTCCTCTTTCAGCAAGGCGCCTCCCAGGGGTGATTTGGTTATGGTGTCCGTGGTATAGACACTGGGGCATTTGGGGACAGCTACTGTGAAGAACACCTGGAGACGCTTGGCACTGACTCATGCTTTGCGAAGGGTCTGGAACATCACTGCACAAAGGTGCCCACTTACTGCCCTCCTGAGCGCCCTTCACCTCCGCCTCTGGGAGACTTTGGTTCTGCGCCGGAGCCCTCTCAGACCTCTCCTTTGGAGGCAGCCCTAGCTCCGTGCAGCATAAAGTCAAGCCGTGGGACCTCCCCGTGGTCGCTGCCGGGGCAGTGACTTGGAGAGATGACTCTGGTGCACAGTGGGGCTGTATGTGGGTGAGACCTTCCAGCACCCCTGCCCGGGACGAGTGGTGGGGGAGTCCAGGAGTGCGGCCACCATGCAGACCACTGCTGGGCTCTCCTTTGGGCCCACCCGTCTGGAAAACTCAACCTGAAAACCGACTTATTCCCCACAACATTCTACCAATAACCACCCACAGCGTTTGACACCTGAGGTCAGAATAAGGAACACGCTCTGGTGTTTTGAACAAAAGCACTCACTTATCTCTCTCGCACACGAACGCACACTTCACATATTTACAGCTGTGCCCGGAAAACGTGCCTGACGTTGCCAGGAAAGGAAGCACTGCTCTGGCTCTCTGCCTACCAATGACCTTGAAGCCTCGCAGCAGACACACCCCTCTGCAGTTCCCAATGTCTGTGGCTGAGACCCAAAAGCATCAGTAGCAATTTTCCCCACAGTCCTGAAAGTTTTCCTGGTTTATTAACTTGCTTGTGGAAAGGAGCATGAAATTGTTCATGACTGCACAAACAGCACTTGCTTCCCAGGCAGGCAGATAGAAAGCCTTTTAAAACGACATTTAGTGAAGTCACAACTCTTGAGCCAGAGTAAGGGTCGTGTTAAATAAGACCCCATGGGGGTGACTGGGTAACTCAGTGGGTTAAGCCTCTGCCTTCAGCTCAGGTCATGGTCTCAGGGTCCTGGGATCAAGCCCCGCATCGGGCTCTCTGCTCGTCAGGGAGCCTGCTTCCCCCCGCATCCCCACCCCCGCCTGCCTCTCTGCCTACTTGTGATCTCTCTCTCTCTCAAATAAATAAATAAAATCTTTTAAAAAAATTAAAAAAAAATAAGACCCCATGGCCGGTTCTGCCAAAGGGGCCTGCGTGAGAGGAGGGGCAGCCTGGGGCTTGCATGCCAGCGTTTCTGGGTAAGAGTGGAATTTGATGTAAGGAAGGAAAGCTGATGACTCCACTGGCCATTGTGGTTTGCTCTGGTCCAGCCCCTGAGTGGGCAGGAGCAGGGAGGGACCACCCACCCCATCTGCCCTCTGTCTTGGGCACAGTGTGGCTGTGTGATGTTCATAGCTGCGATCCTCACGGAGGGCAAGAGATGCAGGAAAACCCTGTCCCTCTCAGGGGCCCCTGAGGGTGGTGACCATGAACATGCACTCTCAAAGGAACACCACTTTGATCTGTTTCCAGCTGTACTTTTTAACATGTTTCGAAATAACACATGAAAATAAGGGTGTGTCAGAAAGAAAGAGAGCTTAAACATGAGTAACACTGGATTTTGTGAATAACTTGTAAATTAACACACTTTTATTCATTATGTCTCCATTTTACATACAAATTTGGGGTTTTGGCTGTCTTATCCCACATGTTGCCCTAATTCTTCCGTGTGATATGCTTGCAAGGAGGCTGAGCTTACTACCTGGGATCCTTGTGATGAATAATGTTTTCAGATCATGGAGGATAGAAGTGACAGTGGAAAATAGCCCTGAAGGTGTCCAGTGCACGTTCCAAGTGTACCTTGGGCGCATGGACAGAAATTCACCCCTGGGCACAGGCACCACCCACATCCTACCCATACCCGCCCATGGCCTCGCGCAGAGCCTCCAGACCCACCCACAGGCCCGCCCCAGTACCACCATGGCTATGCCCACAGGCTCGCCCAAGTACCTAGCTGGGGGGCCCACATCCACCCACACCCACACCCCAGCCACACCACGCCCATGGCCCCGCCCACGACCAGCCCCGGCTCCGTTGAGAGCCCCGGCCCCGCCCACAGGCCCGCCCACCTCAGTCCCAGGAGTTTTTCAAGGTGCACCCCAGACTTGGGAGAACTGCCCCAAATGGTGTGTTCTTTCCTCCTTGCGAGAATCAGACCTTTGCGTGGGAGCGGTTAAAAAGTCTTCAAGACTCCACCTCCAAACTACTAGAACTCATACAGCAATTCAGTAATGTAGCAGGATACAAAGTCAATGTCCAGAAATCAGTGGCTTTCTTATACACTAACAATGAAAATACAGAAAGGCAAATTAGAGAATCGATTCCATTTACTATAGCACCAAAAACCATAAGATACCTCGGAATAAACCTAACCAAAAAGGTTAAAGATCTGTACTCGAGGAACTACAGAACACTCCTAAAAGAAATTGAAGAAGACACAAAAAGATGGAAGACCATTCCATGCTCTTGGATGGGAAGAATAAACATCGTTAAAATGTCTATACTGCCCAGAGCAATCTATACTTTTAATGCCATTCCAATCAAAATTCCACCAGTATTTTTCAAAGAGCTGGAGCAAATAATACTAAAATTTGTATGGAATCAGAAGAGACCCCGAATTGCTAAGGAAATGTTGAAAAACAAAAATAAAACTGGTGGCATCACGTTACCTGATTTCAAGCTTTACTGCAAAGCTGTGATCACCAAGACAGCATGGTACTGGCATAAAAACAGACACATGGACCAGTGGAACAGAGTAGAGAGCCCAGATATGGACCCTCAACTCTATGGTCAAATAATCTTTGACAAAACAGGAAAAAATATCCAGTGGAAAAAAGACAGTCTCTTCAATAAATGGTGCTGGGAAAACTGGACAGCTATATGTAGAAGAATGAAACTTGACCATTCTCTTACACCGTACACAAAGATAAACTCGAAATGGATAAAAGACCTCAACGTGAGACAGGAATCCATCAGAATCCTCGAGGAGAACATAGGGAGTAACCTCTTTGATATCAGCCACAGCAACTTCTTTCAAGATATGTCTCCAAAGGCGAAGGAAACAAAGGCAAAGATGAACTTCTGGGACTTCATCAAGATAAAAAGCTTCTGCACAGCAAAAGAAACAGTCATCAAAACAAAGAGGCAACCCACGGAATGGGAGAAGATATTTGCAAATGACAGTACAGATAAAAGGTTGATATCCAGGATCTATAAAGAACTCCTCAAACTCAACACACACAAAACAGATAATCATATTAAAAAATGGGCAGAAGATATGAACAGACACTTCTCCAATGAAGACATACAAATGGCTACCAGACACATGAAAAAATGTTCATCACCACTAGCCATCAGGGAGATTCAAATCAAAACCACATTGAGATACCACCTTACACCAGTTAGAATGGCCAAAATTAGCAAGACAGGAAACAACGTGTGTTGGAGAGGATGTGGAGAAAGGGGAACCCTCTTACACTGTTGGTGGGAATGCAAACTGGTGCAGCCACTTTGGAGAACAGTGTGGAGATTCCTCAGGAAATTAAAAATAGAGCTTCCCTATGACCCTGCAATTGCACTGCTGGGTATTTACCCCAAAGATACAGATGTAGTGAAAAGAAGGGCCATCTGTACCCCAATGTTTATAGCAGCAATGGCCACGGTCGCCAAACTGTGGAAAGAACCAAGATGCCCTTCAACGGATGAATGGATAAGGAAGATGTGGTCCATATACACTATGGAGTATTATGCCTCCATCAGAAAGGACGAATACCCAACTTTTGTAGCAACATGGACAGGACTGGAAGAGATTATGCTGAGTGAAATAAGTCAAACAGAGAAAGTCAAGTATCATATGGTTTCACTTATTGGTGGAGCATAACAAATAATATAGAGGACAAGGGTAGATGGAGAGGAGAAGGGAGTTGAGGGAAATTGGAAGGGGAGGTGAACCATGAGAGACTATGGACTCTGAAAAACAACCTGAGGGTTTTGAAGGGGCGGGGTGGGAGGGTGGGGGAACCAGGTGGTGGGTATTAGGGAGGGCACAGATTGCATGGAGCACTGGGTGTGGTGAAAAAACAATGAATACTGTTACGCTGAAAATAAATAAAAAATTAAAAAAAAAAAAAAAAGTCTTCGAGTTCCAGCTGGGAAAGGCTGGTCAAGTGCAGGGCAGCCTCTCTGTTTGGCTCGTGATTCATTTAGGAACAAGCCTATTTTGGCAACACAGTGAAACCGTGAGGCTGTGAAGGTCGCCGGGTGGTGGGAGACAGCGGTGGCATGAATGTGATATTGTTGGTCACCGATGGCATCTTTCCTGAAGACCAGCCTCTGCGTGCTGTGTCCTAACGCATTCATGGACCATCACCTGCTTGCTCTTCCCGCGATTACTTTCCCACCTGTCGGCATCTGCACCGACAGACTGCAGAATAGTTGAAGATCCGGAGTAATGTTTGTGCTTATCTCTAGTTCAAGGAGACTTCTTCTCTGGGGTCTGTAGTCTGTTGGGTAGATGGTTTCAGCCTGTCGGTTGCGAAAGGGCTCGCCATGCATGGGGACAGTCTCCACATGGCAGTGTGATCACTAGATAAATGACCTAAATATATTATCAGACTCTCCACTGAGAAGCCGAGGTCAGATGCACGGAGTTCACACCAGGGTTGACCGGAGTGCACCTGGGAACCCAGAGCTGGGAACCGGCTGCTCTCAAAGCCACGCTGACCAGCTCATCCGCTTTACTTAGGGGTCACTTCTGGGTGGCAGGAAGGAGTGCATGGGACGAGCCGTCTCCCCAGACCAGCCAAGGAGTGATGGAAACAATATGGAAAATACTCCATGGGCTTTCAGTTTTTATGGTCATCGGAGAGAATTAGGTCAGAAGAACAATTCTTGGGAGAAGCAGACAGCTGCAGCAAGACATTTCAGAACTGGACAGTATGTTTTGTTCTGTTTGCCTCTTTTTTCTCAAGTCCTCAGAACATGTAAGCACAAAATCTGAAAAATCTGTCAGTAGAATTTAGCAGTTTCCTGTTTCTTCACTGGTCCAGTCCTTTGGCCCAATTTATTTGCTTCTTTGGATGACAAACGTGTATGACCCACATTTGGCTGATGCACAGACACCACACAATCAGCAATAGTCAGTCAAAGGGCTCTTTGCAATGCGTCTTGCTGGGGCTGCCCAGAGTCTCAGTGAAAAGCCCCGCATCATGGCCTGAACTGGCTCAAGAGAAACACCATGGTGTTCTGAGAAAGCATGGGGAGGTCCCAGCACCCCCAGCTGAGGGGTCAGGGTGCATATTTGTGGGGACCACCCAGTGTGGGTCCTGGCCCGCACCTGTGCCTTTGTGCCACCTGGACAGTGGGGAGCCAGGCGGGCTCAGAGCCTGCATTTGGCCCTCAGGTCGAAAGCATGGCAAAGAGCCAAGGGAAGGCTTCCCACACGTTCAGGGATGCCACCCAGGACACCTTGCTATGTAGCATCGGGGAGACCTCAAAAGTCCCTGGGAGCCTGACCTCTAGGGCTGGCTATGACGAGGAGAGCTCAGGTGAATGATTATAGCCTGTGGGCTCACCTGGATGTGAGAGCAGCATGGATTCTGATAAAGATGCTGACCCAGCAGAGCCTGGCCCATCTCTCCTGAAGGAGCATGAACTAGGGGGTTCTGGGGAGTCCTGGGGACAGAAGGACATTTCCTGTGTGAAACATGATGAGCAGAGGGCCGCAGGCAGGAACAGGAGAGGGCCATGTTCCTGATCAGGGGTCAGGGAGGTGGCTTCCGGGGCTGGGGCAGCCAGGCATCGCGGTCGAGCTGTCAGATTAGGAAGGGTCTGCAGGGCGCTGTGATGGAGGCAGTGAGGTCCCGGCTCCAGCCAGGACGGTGCTGAGATGCCAAGAAGAGCACCGTGCAGCCAGGAGGTGGTGGTCTGTCCAGGAACGGGAAAGCTGGGCTTCCCAGGTCAGGGTGGAGGTTGTACCGATGGCCTCCAGTCCAGTCGCCCGAGAAGGCCATCCTGCGTCGGGAGGCCACCGTCAATAGCTGTGTAAGTTCTTCTGACATGCCTTCCCCGCACCCAATCTTCTTGCTCTTTTTGGATTTCTCTTGCTTTTTCATCCTCATTTTGTGTTTGCTTTGCTTTCACCTGTTTGATGTTGTGCTTGTTTCTGTGAGTAGTTTGAAATCCATGCTGAAATGGTTTTAAAGATGTGACATGTATTTTAATTTACAGAGTAAGAAGTGGAGAGTTTGTATTTTCTCCACTTGGGTGTGGTGAGAGAAACACGGGGACCCTGGAAATGCTGTGCATGTGCAGACAAGCTGGAGCGCTGGGCAGAGAGGTGGGCGTCCAGTCCTGGCCCTGGGCGTATACGTATGGTGGGGATTGAGGCGGCCCTGTTAATCTCCCAGAGATGCACCTGCAGGGCGGTGGGCGTCTTGAACCTGCCTGCAGCCCCACAGCAGGGGAAAGATGAGGCTTATGGTCAGGGAGGCTCTTTGCATAGTGGGAACCCAAACAGGGCTCTGGGCATTAAGACACTTTGTGCTTGGCCTATGCCCACCTGTGAAGTCCTCAGGGCCCCAATCTGCGCCATTGTTTACTTGCTCCCACTGGCGTGGGTTTGGGTGGAGATGCCCACAGGGAAAAGACTGGCCACCCACCTCGGACCTTAGGCCAGTGGCCATCCCAGCCCCTCCGAGGGGCCAGCAGCATGCAGAGCTCCCGCTCACAGTGCGGTCCCACAGCAAACACACTCCTCCCACCTGGAATGGGTGATGACCTCCAGGAAGGGTCATCGCGTCGTGAGGAATGGGCATCAATGCCCTGAGTGGCCCTTTCAGGCTGCAGAAGTGTGGCCTCACCTCTTCAAGTGAATAGGGGTAAGACTTGCAGACCTCGAGACCAGGGGGCGGGGTGGGGGGCATTGGTGGCAAGAGGAACAGCCCAGCAGGATCACTTCACCTCAGGCGGGGAAGCCGGCAGGAACTCAAAGAACCGGCTGGTCTGGAAGGACAACACATGGTGGGAAGTGAAAAACACCTGTGGTGCAAACCTCCTTTGCAAGGGTGGGACAAGGATCTGGTGTAAAGGGGGAGGACCAAAGGTGGAAGCACAGGGAGTGTTCAGGCTCAGCGAAGCAGAGGGACGACACCAACTGGGTGAAACAGGGAAAGCATAACTGCAGGACCCGAGGGGAAAATAGAAATTTTGGGATGGTGGACACCCTTAGAATTAGAACAGAAGTAAAGAGTAAAATAACTGAAACTGTGGATCTTTGATAATTGATTTTTCAATTAATATGCTTCAGTTACTTTTAGAACATTTAAAAAAATGAAGCCAAAAACCAGGCAGGCACCAATTGCATTAAGAACATCTGTGAATTTTTTCTCTGAGTGTCTTGGGGGCAGGAGTGGGGCCGGGCTGTGACGTGTGTGACGTTGGAGGAATCACTAGGCTTTGTGGTCTCAATGGCTTCATCTTCAAAGTTAGAATATTTATTGAGTTTCTTTTAATCTCTCACTGTAAACAGACTTCTGCTTTCAAGCCTAGAGATACAGCAGGTGGAGGGGAAAAAGTTTGCTGTCGATGGGGCCTCTTGGTTGGTAAGGAGAAGACCGCTAGTCTTCCTGCCTAGACCCAAATAGGTCTTCAGCAAGGTGGCACTGGTCATCAAAAATTCGGGACAGGATTGGGGGGAAGACAGAGTTCTCTGAGAGGCCGCTGTTGACCAGTTCCTACCAACTTGGCCTCCATCATGTTCATGGTGCAGAGAGGTGCGGTTTGGTATAGAGATCCTTCCAGCAGTCAGAGACGGCAGGTGGGTGAGAAGGCAGGGAGTCCTGGAAAATCACCAGTGCCTACGTCATGGTGCATGGGAATCACCTAAGTGATGCAGCCCAGTAAGGAATCAACTGAGGAAATCCAGCTTCCATCCCGGTATCCTGACAGATGGAGTCATGCTCCCTTTAACCAGTAAATATTATTGATCTCTGTCTTAATTTTCTTCCCCAAATTATGTCCTCTGGTAAAGATTATGATAGGCACAAATCCAAAACCATGACCCATCCATGATCAATAGAAAATGTAACTAATAAACATGTGCCCACACTTAACTCAGTTTTTGGAACTGCAAGAAGGACTTTAAAGTAGGAGCTATAAATTTGTAAATGATTGCCAGAATGTACATGAAGAAAAGAAACAAAATGAAAATAGAAATTCTGAAATTGAATATTATAATATTCAAAATGAAAAATTCACTTAATGTGTTTGACATAGATTGTATGCAGAGAAGAAAGGGCTACTGAACTTGAAGATAGGCCGATATAAATTACCCACACCAAATTACAAAGAGAAAAAAGGAAATGATTTAAAAAAAACCTGAATATCTTCTGCCCATTTTTTAATATGATTGTCTGTTTTGTGTGTGTTGAGTTTGAGGAGTTCTTTATAGATCCTGGATATCAACCTTTTGTCTGTACTGTCATTTGCAAATATCTTCTCCCATTCCGTGGGTTGCCTCTTTGTTTTGTTGACTGTTTCTTTTGCTGTGCAGAAGCTTTTGATCTTACACCAGTTAGAATGGCCAAAATTAGCAAGACAGGAAACAACGTGTCTTGGAGAGGATGTGGAGAAAGGGGAACCCTCTTACACTATTGGTGGGAATGCAAGTTGGTGCAGCCACTTTGGAGAACCGTGTGGAGATTCCTCAGGAAATTAAAAATAGAGCTTCCCTATGACCCTGCAATTGCACTACTGGGTATTTACCCCAAAGATACAGATGTAGTGAAAAGAAGGGCCATCTGTACCCCAATGTTTATAGCAGCAATGGCCACGGTCGCCAAACTGTGGAAAGAACCAAGATACCCTTCAACGGACGAATGGATAAAGAAGATGTGGTCCATATACACTATGGAGTATTATGCCTCCATCAGAAAGGACGAATACCCAACTTTTGTAGCAACATGGACAGGACTGGAAGAGATTATGCTGAGTGAAATAAGTCAAACAGAGAGAGTCAAGTATCATATGGTTTCACTTATTTGTGGAGCATAACAAATAATATAGAGGACAAGGGTAGATGGAGAGGAGAAGGGAGTTGAGGGAAATTGGAAGGGGAGGTGAACCATGAGAGACTATGGACTCTGAAAAACAACCTGAGGGTTTTGAAGGGGTGGGGGATGGGAGGTTGGGGGAACCAGGTGGTGGGTATTAGGGAGGGCACAGATTGCATGGAGCACTGGGTGTGGTGAAAAAACAATGAATACTGTTATGCTGAAAAAAAAAATAAAAAATAAAAATATTTATTAAAAAAAAAAACCCAAAAACCCTGAATAAAGTTTCAGGAAACTTTGGGATTATATAAAATATGTCACAGTGTAGTAAATGGTATAGCATCTTACCCTCCCTGGCATTTTTCAAAGAGAAGTTCAAGTAGCATGGAGACACCAGGACGCAGGGTGTGGGCATCTGAGTGTGGCTGGGGAGGTGGACAGCAGCAGGATGCAGGTTGTGGGTGTGCGTGTGGCTGGGCAGGTGCACGCCAGGATGATGGGTGTGTCTATGGCTGTGGATGCCTCTTCAGGTTACAACTGGTCCTCCAGATCCAGTTCTGAGGGAACATCTCAAACCTGTACATCTTCAGTGGATGACGGAGAGTACAGTGAACACAAGAGGGACACAGCCTGTCCACAGGCAAAGCCTGCATTTCATTTCCACCTGATGGCATGTCTTCATGATGCAGGCACTCCCAAGTCCTAAGGACACCTGTACCCAAGAGTCTGGGACAACAAGGAGCCTACACTCCTGCTGCTTCAGACTCCCCTAAAATTTATTGTCACTTGGCTATGTGTCAATATTCTGTTAATCTACCTCCTGTTACCTTACATGCTTGAATGCAGTGTGGTTTCATTTCTTTAGAGAAAGACAAGGTCTAGATTTTATTATTGTTAAACTAGGCCTTTTGACAGATAATTTGAATACATTACTGTAATTAGACTTTCAAATTAGTAATAACTGTTTCTGGGAAGTGTGAGTTTTCTACAGTGTAAAAAGTCCAGGTGTTAATGTGAGAAACAATCTTTAAGGCATTGGTTTCAAAACTGATTGAAATGGCTTCTATGACATTGAAAGTCTGGTAACCAGGGGTCTGGGTATTTTGTGTGGCTACACTTTCCATTTCTCGGAGTGTGTTATTTAGAGATGGTAAACATTTTTGCTGCTAGTCTCCCCAGAAATCCAATAAGAAAGTTATCATGATGAAGATTGTTGGTTCATCCCTCTGGGATGCCAGCGTGATATGGTGAGTTATATGTATGTGAGGACATACTTCCAATTTATAGCTGACAGCAAATTCATAGGAAGCCCAGAAACCAGCTATAGTAATTCAAACAGCAGGTAAACAAATATGAGTGAAAGACAAATAAGGAACATGAAGTAAAAATATGAGAAAGACTAAAACATATTTCATGTGAGTCTTCATCATGCACAGATGTCTCCCTTCAAATGTGACAAAAGGAAGGAGACCTTGACGTTGATGAACTTCGGTGAGCCTGCTGCTCATGGAGGGAATTACTTAATTATGCCAGAACTATAATATGTTTAAACTAGAAAATGAATACAATATCTGAAATTTGCCACAATTTGGTGAGGGACTGGCATCCTGAGAAGCCTCAGTGGGTAAGGAGTGAACTGTTAGAGGGCTCCTCACTAAATGATGGTATTGAAGTAAATTTTCTCCAGGGTGGGCTGATTCCATCCTGCAGCCCGCTGAGGGTCCCCACTATTGTTATTACCATCATTTTCCAGATGTTTAAAGTGAGGGGGCATGAATCCAAGTGTCTCACCTGGAATCACACAGCTGGCAGATCTAGGACTTGTGTGCGACCTCTACTCAGTGATTTATGTCTGTGAGAACCATCATATTTTGTATATCAAATTTCTGCCTTGACTGCAAGGAAGACCACAGTCTATGCCTCCAACTAGCAGTGGGCACACCATTTGCTTCTTTTCTGGTTACTTTTCTGGGAGGTCTGGGAGTATAAGTGTCCCTGATGAGTTGAGATGTGACAGTCTTAAGGGGCAGAGTATGGGCTGCACCAATAAGCCTGTCTTAAATAGAAAATGATTGAAAATTTCAAAAATGATAACATTTTAATTGGCTGAATGTGCTGAGGACATAGGCCACAGATGGACACAATAGAGCTGAGTAGATAGATTTGGTAAAATACCCCATCTTTGACCAGGAGCCATGGCTGTTGGCCATGCTTTCTTGCTATTAGTCTGTCTGGGCTGGCATCCCAATGAGAGATGGCTTTGGTTCTTTTTAAACCACAAAATCTCAGCACTTTTGAAAATCCCGTCTTGGTGATCCCATGTTCACTCTACAAAATGAAACTCTCTTGACCCCTTCAATCAAAACATTTGGTGTTTAACTTGTGTGCTAATGTTTTCGTAGAAAGTGTTTTCATCTTGAATGTGTATTGTAGCATGAATCTATGAATTAAAGGGAAGCTCTTAGACCAGGAATGAATTTGGGTTCAGAAACTCTTCTACTCCAACAGAGGTATAACCACATGAGAGCGAGGCTCAGGTTATCAGCAGTGGTGTACCTGCTTTGGGCACAGACATGAAACCTTATTTACATGTGGGTGATCTATAATCTCACATCAGCAGAACCAAAATTCATAAATGTGAACAAATTATAATTTTTTTAGCAAAAGCTAAAACTTTTCTATGAATATATAGCTATTCACACAACTTTGTTCCCACAAAAAAGAAGAATGATATTTTCAAAATTTGCTATTTGCTTCTCAAAGAAAGTTACATTGGGTATAAAAAATACAAATTTATGTTCTTCCTTGGGTTCTTAACATGTAACATTTTCATACCCAAATAGGTGTTTCAGCAAGATAAATTGGTAATTTTCTATGTAAGTTAGTACTTAAAAGTGTGATTGCCCTTTTCATGAATGCACTGCAAATTTGTTTGCAGATGCAATGCACATACAGTTTTTGAATTTAACCATGGTGTGTGCACTAAGTCAAACAGTGATGGCATTTGCGATGTTTTGAATGTGAATCTGAAACACATGCCTACATTATTCTACTGAGGATTCAGAGAGCAATCTGTGGAAGATGACAGACATCTAAAATCTCAACTGTGAAGCACATTTGCTGATGAATCTTTGTATGGAAGGAGTGTGATTTGCAAATACTAACTACTCTGGGTTCTAAGGAATACATGGATAGAGTTTTGTCTAGTTGAAGACATAGCACAGCAAGTCATCTAAGTGTTGTTATCTTCACATTAAATGCCTGCCTATGTGTGTGCAAGTGTCACTGTGTGAGCAGAATTACAGCTTCGTGTGAAGAATAGAAACCTATGGGATGAATACAGTGATTGGCCTAAATCAAGAAAACGAAATCAATAAAGATGGGAGAAAAACCAAACTTAGTGCTACTAGAAAAAGTGGATTCGACTGTGTTTCAAAGAAGTCATGGAAGCACACTGAAGGGAAAAAGGACAAATCCCAGCAACTCGAGGACTTAGTTTTTGACTGTATAGCCTCAGCCAGAAGATAAATGCCAGCAGACCTTGAAGGCTTGCTGGTCGGGCTGATTTTCATAGACACATGGATATACCACTCCTAAGATGATTGTGTGAGATGTGTATACTAAGCCAGAAAGGAACTGTATCAGCTGTGGGAGCCAGTGCCCCTCGTATGATGAGAGGGATGGCATGGAATTGAGGAAGACAAGGAGGAGCCTCCTGGAGCGGGATCATGAAGAGAGAAGTCAGTTCAAATTTGTGATTTCATTCCACCAATGTGACTAAAGCAGTGACATCCAGTAGCTGGACACACATAGAACACCAGCTCAGATCTCTGAATACCATTCTCCACCAAAAGAAATAAAAGTTCTTTGGAGAAATTACTGATTTCAGAGCTAGAGCAGGGAAAGTCAAGGTATGCCTCAACATCTCATGCCAGAAAACCAGGGAGTGCTCAAAGAAGGATAGGACAGTTAACTGGGCTTCACCAGCCAAATCAGGGGCAACCAGCACATCACACTGAACAATATTAACACTACTAACTATTGAATAAAATAACAATTCCTAAGTTGAAACTATAAATAAATAGGTGAGTAAATAAAGGATAAAGGGAAGCTTGTCCTTATAGTAGAATTATGATTTAAAAATATGAAATTATGGATACAGAATACTGTTACTTGCAGAGAAAGATGGATGCAAAATTTGGGGAAGAAAATTTTGATGAGGAGTGAGATAATTCCATGCTGTGAAAGTATCTCCCCATAAATCAATTACTAATGTGAAAAAGAAATTGGTTGCTACTATAGAGAAATCTGACTGACACCACCCCAATCAAGTCAACAAAGTTGACAACAATAGTGGCTCCATTCAGTGCCAGTACCTCTTGATATTCTGTCCTGAGAAGTTCATGATATTAACTCTGTTGTGTTCATCAAAAGTGCAGGTATTAGCTTTCTTTTGCTGTATAACAAAGTGCCACAAACTTTCTGATTTGTGGGGTCATTAGCTCATAGTTCTGTGGCTGAGAATTCAAGGCACACTGTGGCTGGGTCCTCTGTTCATCATCTAATGAGGCTGAAATTGAGAACTTTGCCAGGCTCTGGTCCTTTCTGGAGCATCCAGGAGGAATCTGCCTCAAGACTTACTCAAGTGGTTAGTGGGACCCCATTGTCTGTGGCTGCAGGGCTGAGGTGTCCATTTCTTGCTGGCTCTGGGCTAAGAGCCAGCTACTACCAACTCCTGGAACCCTTCCACACTTATCCGAGTCCCACGTGAAAAAAATAAAAATCTAAAACAAATGATCTAAATACCAAATTAAGATTTAGAAAAAGAACATTTAGCAGTATGTAGAAGAAATAAAGTAATAAGTATAAAATCAGAAATCAGTGTAAAAAAACCAAAACACAGTCAATGAAACCAAAAGATGTTTCCTCCAAGAAATCAATAATATTGATAAATGCCTAATCTGAACAATGAAAAATGAAGGGGAAAAGACACCGATTACTAACATCAGAAATGAATAATGGATATTGCTATGGAAACAACTGATATTAAAAAGACAAAAAGGAATGTTATCAAAAACCATATGAGATAAATTTGACAACCTAAATGAAATGGAAAAGTTGTTTGAAACACCTAAATTATCAGAACTGACTCAGGAAGAAGTAGAAAGCCTGAATAGACTCTTTCAGCCAACCAGGAACAGAAGGAACAGCCTCACCCTGATTTGGGCATCTATGGAACACGTGCACAACATCACTCTCCAATGAAAAGTTCAGTGTCCATCACTGGAGCTCAAGGGTAAGGTGAGGACACCAGTTCTTACCTCCTTTCCCTGATGTTTATCAGAGGTCCTTGCTGATGTATTAAGGCAGAAAAGAGAAGGAAACACATTAAGATTGGAGTAATTGGCGCTGTTCTAGAGTTTTATTTTCAGACTAAATGCCTATATGCAAAAAAATCTTAAGGAATTGAAAAAACTGCTACTAGAATCAAGAAGTGAATTTGGTGTGGCCGAAGGCTACAAGGCCAAAGTCCAAAAACCATTTCTATTTCTGCATACTTGCCAGAAACAATAGAAAATGAAACCAAAATGAAAGCCCTCCATTTAGAATACCATCAAAAATTTACAAAAGAAGACCTTAGGGTACCTGCACCCCCACATTCATGGCAGCGTTATTCACAACAGCCAAGATGTGGGAGTAGCCCAAGTAGCCCAAGGTCTCTCTCTCTATACAAGCACAGAAAGAAAAATGATCCAGCCATAAAAAGAAGGAAATCTTGCTTTTTTGACAATATGGCTGGACCTTGAGGGTATTACATTAGTGAAATAAGTCAGAGAGGGGCACCTGGGTGGCTCAGTGGGTTAAGCCTCTGCCTTCAGCTCAGGTCATGATCTCAGGGTCCTGGGATCAAGCCCTGCTTCGGGTTCTCTGCTCGGCAGAGAGCTTGCTTCCCCCCCTCTCTCTGTCTACTTGTGATCTCTGTCTGTTTAATAAATAAATAAAATCTTAAAAAAAAAAGAAATAAGTCAGAGAGAGTACTACTGTGTGATCTCTTGTATATGGAATCCAATAGAGCCACAATATGTCTGTATACATAAGTATACACATGCATATATATGCAAACCTCACTGACACAGAGAAGAGATGGGTGGTCCCCAGAGGTGGGGAGTAGGGCGTGAGCTCAATGGGTGAAGGGGGTTAAAAGGTACAGAAAAAGAGCTTAGAAATAAATTGAAAGAAAAGTATGTAAGATCTGTATGCTAAAAACTAATACACTGTAAGAAAATAATGAAAATGTTTTAAAAAATAAGGAGAGATAAGCCATGTTTCTACATCAGAATACTCCACTTCATTAAGATTTTAATTATTCTTGACATGATTATCTGTTTTATGTGTGTTGAGTTTAAGAAGTTCTTTATAGATCCTGGATATCAGCGTTTTGTCTGTACTGTCATTTGCAAATATCTTCTCCCATTCCGTGGGTTGCCTCTTTGTTTTGTTGACTGTTTCCTTTGCTGTCCAGAAGCTTTTGATCTTGATGAAGTCCCAAAAGTTCATTTTCCCTTTTGTTTCCTTTGCCTTTGGAGGCATATCTTGAAAGAAGTTGTTGTGGCTGATATTGAAGAGGTTATTGCCTATGTTCTCCTCTATGATTCTGATGGATTCCTGTCTCAGGTTGAGGTCTTTTATCCATTTCGAGTTTAGCTTTGTGTACGGTGTAAGAGAATGGTCAAGTTTAATTCTTCTACATATAACTGTCCAATTTTCCCAGCACTATTTATTGAAGAGACTGTCTTTTCCACTGTGTATTTTTTCCTGCTTTGTCAAAGATTATTTGACCATAGAGTTGAGGGTCCATATCTGGGCTCTCTACTCTGTTCCACTGGTCTATGTATCTGTTTTCATGCCAGTACTATGTTGTCTTGATGATCACAGCTTTGTAGTAAAGCTTGAAATCAGGCAATGTGATGCCACCAGTTTTGTTTTTCTTTTTCAACATTTCCTTAGCAATATGGGGGTCTCTTCTGATTCCATACTAATTTTAGGATTGTTTGCTCCAGCTCCTTGAAAAATACCAGTGGAATTTTGATCAGAATGGCATTAAAAGTATAGATTGCTCTAGGCAGTATAGACATTTTAACAATGTTTATTCTTCTGATCCATGAGCATGGAATGGTCTTCCATCTTTTTGTGTCTTCTTCGATTTCTTTCATGAGTGTTCTGTAGTTCCTCAAGTACAGATCCTTTACCTCTTTGGTTAGAAGACATGAACAGACACTTCTCCAATGAAGACATACACATGGCTATCAGACACATGAAAAAAATGTTCATCATCACTAGCCATCAGGGAGATTCAAATCAAAACCACAATGAGATACCACCTTACACCAGTTAGAATGGCCAAAATTAACAAGACAGGAAACAACGTGTCTTGGAGAGGATGTGGAGAAAGGGGACCCCTCTTAAACTGTTGGTGGGAATGCAAGTTGGTGCAGCACTTTGGAGAACAGTGTGGAGATTCCTTAAGAAATTAAAAATAGAACTTCTCTATGACCCTGCAATTGCACTACTGGGTATTTACCCCAAAGATACAGATGTAGTGAAAAGAAGGGCCATCTGTACCCCAATGTTCATAGCAGCAATGTCCACGGTCACCAAACTGTGGAAAGAACCAAGATGCCCTTCAATGGACGAATGGATAAGGAAAATGTGGTCCATATACACTACAGAGTATTATGCCTCCATCAGAAAGGATGCATACCCAACTTTTGTATCAACATGGACAGGACTGGAAGAGATTATACTGAGTGAAATAAGTCATGTGGAGAGAGTCAATTATCATATGGTTTCACTTATTTGTGGAGCATAACAAATAACACGGAGAACCTGGGGAGATGGAGAGGAGAAGGGAGTTGAGGGAAATTGGAGGGGGAGATGAACCATGAGAGACTACAGAGTCTGAAAAACAATCTGAGGGTTTTGAAGGGGCAGGGGGTGGGAAGTTGGGTGAGCCTGGTGGTGGGTATTACAGAGGGCATGTATTGCATGGAGCACTGGGTGTGGTGCATAAACAATGAATTCTGGTACAGTGAAAAGAAATTAAAAAATAAAATAATAAAAAAATCACACACACAAAAAGATTTTTTTTTATTTATTTGACAGAGAGAGATCAGAAGTAGGCAGAGCAGCAGGCAGAGAGAAGGGGTAACAGGCTCCCCGCTGAGCAGAGAGCCCGATGTAGGACTTGATCCCAGGACCCTGAGATCATGACCTGAGCCGAAGGCAGAGGCTTAACCCACTGAGCCACCCAGGTGCCCCAAAAAGATTTTAATTATTCTTAAAAATACCCATAGAGGGGGTCACCTGGGTGGTTCAGTTCAGCATCTGCCTTCAGCTCAGGTCATGATCTCAGGGTCCTGGGATCAAGCCCCACATCAAGCTCCCTATGCAGTGGGGAGCCTGCTTCTCCTTCTCGTTCTGCCTTCCTGCCTACTTGTGATCTCTTTCTCTGTGCCAAATAAACAAATAAAATCTTTAAAAAAATACCCATAGAGGGGTGCCTGGATGGCTCAGTCATTAGGCATCTACCTTCAGCTCAGGTCATGATCCTGGGGTCCTGGAATTGAGCCCCACTTGCTTGACAGGGAGGCTGCTTCTCCCTCTCCCTCTGCCTGCTTCTCCCTCTGCTTGTGCTCTCTCTCTCTGTGTCAAATAAATAAATAAAATATTTTAAAAAATACCCATAGATGGGTGCCTGGGGGGGCTCAGTCATTAGGTGTCTGCCTTTGGCTCAGGTCTTGATCCCGGGGTCCTGGGATGGAGTCCTGCATCAGGCTCTCTGTTCAGTGGGAGCCTGCTTCTCCCTCTGTCTTCTGTCCCACCTGCCTGTGTGCTTTTTTCTCTGTCAACTAAATAAATAAAATCTTAAAAAAATACCCATAGATTTGATGTAGATAGATGTATTTTCAGGTCTATAGATCAACAAAAATACTTGCATGGGTTTGAAGCTGTAGGTTCTGGTTTTGATCGACTGGAAAGGGGAATAGGGAAATTTCTGAGGTTGTGGACATAGTCTATATCTTAATTATGACTTAAGACATTGGTACATTTGTCAAAATGAATAAAGCTATGTGTCTGGGACCTGAACGTGTCACTCCTGTCATGTCTACCTTGTGATGGGCTGGTATGCATGTCCCCAGTGAATGCTGGTTTTCAAATTCATGCCCTTCTGTGGTTGTCCCACACTGAGTCTTGGCTGTCCTGTGTCTTGTTTTGACCTGAAAAATTTGTAGGCAGTAATGTTGTGTGAGCTCCTACCTGCAACGTTCTGACGCCTTGCGGCCATGGCCTTTGGTCTCCTCTGGGGCCCTGAGTCAGTAACGAGGACACTCAGCATATCCTGATGGAGAAGCCATGTGTGGAGAAAGGTGCTGGGAAGTGAGGACAGAAAGGAGAGGGACTCTGCTCAGTCACCCCAGTGCAGGGGACAACCTTGTGCATGAAGCCATCTGGGTGCTCAGATCCAAACTCCAGACACATGAGTCAGCAAGATGTAACCATGTGGAGCTGGGAAAAGCCACACCAGCTAAGCCCCACCCTCTAGTTCCACCAGATCTTGAGCAAATAAAAGGATTGGTGTTTTAAGCCACTAATATTGTGTTTATGTGTTATTCAGCGATCGATAACAGATACATATCTTAGAGAAATAGGCCAAAATTAATAACCTTTTTATAAAAAGAATTAGTAGTTAAATGAAGCAAAATAAGAAACAGTATTGGAATAACAACAACAACAACAACAACAACAACAACAAAATGTTTAGAAATAAATTTTACAAGAAATGTGCAAAATTTACTTGAGGGAAATTTGAGAACATTTCTGGATGTTAAACACCATTGGATCCCCTGGAGAGCCCAGGCACAGCTGTGGCTTATCCAACCACTGAAGTATGGAGTGTTTCTTTACTCCCTGAGTGTGGAGAGAGGCTTTGTTTCGTGTGCCTGAGCCGGGATGCAGGTGTGAAGATGAAAAATCAATGTCATGTCATTCTGTAATGCAAACCATGAAAACAAACAAAACTGATTATGTGGGAGAAGGTCTTTGCAAGATAGGTCAGATAGAAAGAAATTATTTATGAGTGCGTGAAAAATTATTCCAAACTAAGAGAGAGTTAATGGAAATAAGTATGCACAGATGCACTGACATGCGAGACATTTATCTCATGTACAATGATGCAAACTAGAGGTACTGGGCTACCACCCCTGTGTGGGAGCTGCACACCTGCCAGCTTGCCCGCACGCGTTGATGAGGGTTGCTCTGGGGCTTGGGGCCAGGATACCCGATGGAGGGGGATTGGCAACGTCCACCCAGACCACACAAACCCATGCCTAGGCATTTGACCCTGATGTTACTGTCTCCCAAAGTTGACCAAATGACATTATTTGTAACAGGGAAAGTGTAGAGATAGTTTCCCAAACACCTGCTGTTGGGATGGTGACCACGTAAGCTGGTGGCAGGAATCTGCAGGAACGATGAGGGATGTCTGTGGTTTCCATGGAAGTTATGGAGTGAGGTGCCGTAGAGTTCACTGTGTCAGCACCCGAGACGAGGGTGCTCACCAGACTCAGTGTGGAAGGAACGACCTCAACATGACAAAGGCCGTATTCGACTGTCCCACAGCTGGCATCCTTGGTGGTGGAGCACTGAACGCATTTCTGCCCAGATCAGGAACAAGGCAAGGATGTAGCTCTGATACTTCCATTCAACACAGAACCGGGGAGTCCCAGCTCAGGCGGGTAGGAAGGGATGGGAGGTGCTGAGGAAAGGGTATGAGGTACTAGGAGAGTAAATTGTAGACATGCGCTGTGCAACATGGAACCCGCAGTTCCTACAGGGCCATGCCCATAAGATCTGGTAGAGGGTAGGTCTCCTATCAATGTTCCTACTACACACACATGCATGCTCATGTGGACACACACAACATGCACGCACATATGTGCACACATGCACACAGCACATGCACACACATGTACACACAGGCATGCACACACGTGCATGGACCATACATGTACCTGCACGCACATGTGCACACACAATAAACAGCACACATTTACACACATTCCACGCACACATACATGCATGCACGTACATGCACACTACATGCACATGTGTGCATACTGGCATGCACACACGCACACAGACCATATATGTACCTGCACACACATGTACACACATGCACATTCCTCCTACATACACACATGGGCACACACACAGCAATGGGAGACAAGGACACTTTGGAGATTATGGATATTTTATTCTCTTGACAGTGGGGATGGTCTCACGTGTGCAGGTGTATGTCTAAACTCACCAGACTGTTGATTAGCTATGTGCGACTTTGCACACCAGCTACACTTCAATAACCCTGTAAAACAGAGTTCCTAATGTAGCTCTTATGTGTGGATATAAATACATTTTAAATATGAATATTACAATGAATAAACTGTCACTGCCCCAATAGAGATGGCAAAGAACAGGCAGGGGCAAAGTAAACAAGAACCAGGGGACGTGGCTGCCACCATGGGGCAGGAGGAGTCATGCCAGAGTATATCAGTCCTTCTGGGTGTCTGCCAGGCAGGTGCCAAGCCACAAGCTCAGGAAGCTTGTCAGGGAAGGTGCCTGTGGAGGGGGAGGCGGAGGGGGAGGGAACATATAGGGGATCCTGCATACTCAGCACACAGGGGAACAGCAGGGGAACAATGCTCACTCTGGAGATCACCTTTGAGGACATCTGAGGGGCCAACAAGGACAGCCACCTTGCTCCTTCTCTGCTGAGTGGCTGGTTCTGGTCCCACCATCCGTGCAGCCACTGGCTGGAGGCAGCTTTGTTGGAGCACTGCAGCAGACACAGCTGCATGTTGCTGTGGGATGTCTGCCACCACCTGCCACTGCCTGCCACCACCAGCCACCACCTTCCACTACCAGCCACCGTCTGCCACCACCAGCCACCATATGCCTCCACCTGCCACTGCCAGATACTGCCTGCCACCATCTGCCACCACAAGCCGCCATCTACCACCACCTGCCACCGCCAGACACTGCCTACCACCTCCTGCCACCACCAGTCACCATCTTTCACCATCTGCCACCACCTGCCACTATCTGCTGCCACCAGCCACCGTCTGCCACCTCCTGCCACCAGCAGCCACTGCCTGCCACCATCTACCACTGCCTGCCACCACCTTCCACCGCCAGTCACCGTCTGTCAGCACCTGCCCCTGCCTGCTCACAGGATACACGTGTGAGCTTTCCTTTGAGGAAGGTCTGCATGGCACACTCTGCACTCTGAGGCTTCACTCAGCAGAGTTGTTATTCCTGGTGGAGCTAGTGTAGAGTTGTGGAGCAATGTTTTCATTCCGGGGTCCAGAGCAAACAAGTCCATGTATGATATTTAGGGAGTGGGGGGATCTTGGTGCTGGAGAAGGAAGATGTGATGTAGAGGGAGATAGCCAGAGGAGCTGGTGTAGCA
This sequence comes from Martes martes, assembly GCF_963455335.1. NCBI lineage: Eukaryota > Metazoa > Chordata > Mammalia > Carnivora > Mustelidae > Martes > Martes martes. Next base: position 149,318,731 of record NC_137890.1, on the reverse strand, counting down.
GACAGGCCACACCCAGAGATTTCAGAAGGAGCCCACGATTCCAGGCAGGAGACACACAGAGTACAAGGTGCACCCGGGACAGCCGGAGCTGGAAGGACAGGAAGGCAGACAGACCAGCCATGATAAACCAGTGTGGACATCCTGCTGGGCAGTGTGGGACAGTGGGTGCAGCAGTAGGCATGACAATAAGGTATTAAAACATTTAGAAGTCCATGAATTCATCCTGATCAAGGAGAGAAGAGCCCTAGCAGGATGGGAGAAATGCGGCAGCTATGGTGGACAGAAAAACACAAGCTAACAAAGCTAGACGGAATGACAGTTGTCACCACTTAGTGCCACTGCCTCAGTTTTACCTTGCTGAGGGACAGAATACCACAAACATGGCATCTCATCGTCATGAAGATCGGACCCCTGTGCGGGCTTGGCCAGCTTCTCTTGGGACATCTTGGGCTGAAATCGGGACTGGAGGCTCTGGGGGAACGGCTGCTTCCACAGCCCTCAATAAAATAATTAAGGGAAGCTTCATTAAGGGATGCTAAAACCTGTGCATGAATGCTTTTTTGGGAATGGTTTATTCATAGGGTCTTCCTATGTCATGTTAGGAAGGTTGCTTGGAAGGCCCACGCGGAAGGCGGAGAAGTCTAGCGGGACCTTGCCAAGCCAGGCAAGCAACCTGAACACCAGCAAACCCAAGGCAGTCTGACACCACGTTTCCTCTGATGGGTCAGCGAGAAGCTATCACTGTGAGGTTTCCACCAAAAATATCAAACCTGAGTCTAAAGGCGAGGAGACAGAGAGATTCAGACAATGAGGCATTCTGGAAACAAGTGACTGGGGCTCTGCTGGGGCCACCAGGACACACCAGGCAGAGATGCTGTGCCACAGGCAGTAAAGACACAGAAGAACCCTGGGAGTGAAATGTAATCCTATGAGGTCCCAGGTCAGGCAAACAAGGGTCTCTGAAGAACACCAGTGAGATGGCTTGGAAAGTCAGTATCAGCGACCATTGGCTGATGGTGTCCTATGGGCTAATTCCTTGAGCACAATGGTGGGAGTGAAGGGGTGTGTTCTCGCTCAGGAGACACACGCTGAAGTTTGGAGGATGATGTGTGGGACGTCTGCACATTACATCCAAATGCTTTCCCAAACATGACTGCGTGTGTGTGCATACACACACAGGCCAATGCGGCAAAATTTTTACCACTGGTGAGTACAGACTGGGTGTGGTACTATTCTTTCAAATTTTCTATATGATTGAAAAATTTCAAAATAAAAAGCTTGGAAGATGGACTGCATGGTTGGGCTGGAGCCCGTGTTTGAGTCTGAGACAGATGTGTCCCTGCGGAGGAGCAACCTACAATCTGAGCCCAGTAACACAGCCCAACACGTGTGTTCACAGAGATAAGGTAACCAACTAATCTCAGGGTTTCAACACCATCCACTGCTCCTGCCTGTAGACAGGGGTGCAGTCTCCTGGGGCTCCCGGAGTCCATCGTCGGGCCAACCATTGCTGGATAGGAGCCAGCTGGCTTTGTGGAGGTGGCCAGATGCCAAGTCCTGTGCATCCCCCAGCAGGATGACAGCCTAGCATCCTTATCTTCCCAGCAGGGCGCTCGTGGGTGTGAGGGTGATGTTAATAGGAAGTCTGGGGCACATATGTACCTTGGGCTTCTCCACACAAACCGGGACGTGGGGTTACCCTACTGAGTGGGGGCCCCAGATCACACAGAGGGTGAACGCAAGAGGTGAGCATGAACAATTCTATTTTCAAGGAATAAGTGACTTTTGGCAATTAGAGTAGAACACAATCAAAATGGGAAATTTAGGTTTAAGATAGAAATTATGAATCTGTGCCACTTTGATTTAGTAGAGATTTAAATTCACAGAGACCTCATGCTAAGAGTGCTTTTTACATATCAGAAGCAAACTTCAGACCTGCAGGGTTTCCTTCCTTTGAAACAAAAACAGACTCCAGCTGGGTTAATTATTTTATTTCAACCAGAATGTGAAAGCAATTCACTCAATAGTATTACTCTTTTCTGCAATGTTTCATTTTCCCCAAACAAGATCAGCTACACTGAGCTCTAGTTCCAAAAGGCAATTCACTTATAAATTTAATTCTGATTTGCAATAAAAACAGATTAATTATCTCAGTGTCTATTGCTGAAAGTAATAAGTAACCTATCCACTAATCTTGTTCAGATTTGCTATAGAAAATTAATTGAACTTCCCTCTAAAATTCCACATCAATTTTAATGTCTTCATTCCAATTTATAAGCATATTAATCATCCAAGCTTTGTTCCAAAAAGTTTTACACAGAGAGCAAGATGGATGGATGTATTCTGGAGCTTGAACAGGATCTAAAATAGCAGGTTGATGCCCCCTTAATTGATTACATTTTTCCATCATTGCTACCATCACCAGCACCAACACCACCACTAGCACCATCACCACCACCATCATAATCATCATCACCTCCATCACCACCACTGACACCACCACCACCACCACCGCCACCTCATCACCATCACCACCATCACCAGCATCATCACCATCACTACCATCACCACCACCACCATCATCACTATCATCACCATCATCACCATTACCACCACCATTGTCATCACCATCAACACCATGGTATTGTCTCCTCCACCCAGATGCATGGCTGTGAGTGGCTATGGGAGCCCTGTGTCCTTGAAAGAGGAGGTGAGGTGACCTGGGGAAGGGGGCCTGATTGAAGACCTGGAGAATGGGTTGATCATGTTGAGAGATCATTTGCAAGGAGTTTTGCTGCAAGAGGAAAGGAGAGACTGGTTGGTACCTGGGGGGCCTGAGACTGGAGAGTCACTCTTACTGAAGAGGAGGGGAGTAGAGGCATGACCCTGCCCACAGAAAGGGTCCTGTGTGGGGACAGCTGAGATGTGAGGTGTCCTAGTGGTGGTGGTGTCTCTGGCCAAGGCTGGTCTGGACTGAGCTGGGCAAGCAGATGGCCCGCCTGTGGCACAGGCAAGAAGCAGGTGCAGGGCCAGGGTGAGGGGCTGACATGCAGGGGGCACTGGACTTTGGGCATATGTGCTGCTAAGCTGGCCCTCCAGATCCCTGAGTAGAGCTAACACCTGCTCCTGGCACCCAGGCCCAACCCTTACATGGATGCCAGGCTCTGCCATGCTGTCTGCTGCCCACGGAGGCTCAGCCCCTCTCGGCTGACATTTGACATGGGACAGTCTGTCCTGGAGCCCTGGTTACCCCTGCTCCTCTTGTGCCTGGTGGGACTTCCAGAAAAGGACTCCAGTAACCTGGAGATGGCCAGTGGGCCCACACATGAGGACCTCCAGGGATGGTGTCACCATGTGCATTGATCCAGTGACAGCTGCTGGCACGAGTGGGGCATGCTGGTCCATGAGGGGTTTGTGCCATGTCCCTGTGGGATGGGGGCCATGTGTTACCAGGCGTAGGAGTCTGTTCTGGGGCTGTTGACTCACTGTTGGGAGCTCCCATGCCCACGTCCTTCCAACAACGTTTCTTCTGTGCTGCAAACATGAGAGGAGCTTCTGTTCTTTGATGGGGAGACAGGGCTTCAAGCATAATCTGCTCAGATCAGTACATGCATGTCACACCTCTGTTGGGTCCCAGGGCTGCTTGAATGAGACTGGCCCCTGTTTCATCTGAGGGCAAAGAGTTTGTGGGAATCAGAAGAGAGGACACATGTTGGGATACCCGCCTCGTGGCAGAAACAGGTCACACATGGTGACGTGTGTTCATCTGCACGTGCATGTGTAAGAGGAAGGGGCAGCGGTGTCCCTGGCCCTGTCATGGCACTCAGAGGCAATACTAACTCTGCAGGATGAGAGGGTGGGGAGAATACATGAGTGTGCACCGGGCAGAGGGGATGGTGCCTGTGAGCCGGCTGACAGGGAGATGGAGGCAGCGACATCTCAGTTCATCTGCTGCCGCTCAGAGGACCCCTGTCTGTGAGCTCCAGCTGATCCCCATGTGGCTGTGGTGATGCCATGGGAGCCAGGGACTGGAAGGGGTAGCTGTCTGCACTGCCTCCTGTTCTTATTTCATCCTCAAGGTCAGTTAGAAGGACATGACAGTTCCCTGCTAGTCCAGAATACACCGTGTGTAATGACTTTCTCTAAGATTTCATAAGTTACAGATGTGATCATAAGAGCATTGTTCTAAAGAGGAAAGAAATGTACATAATCATTACAGAGATATTGCAAAACCAAGCAAATGTCACGAATATATGCTGTCCATCAATTCTTTTTAATTTTTTTTTAATTTTTTAAAATTTTTTCTTTTTTAAAGATTTTATTTATTTATTTGACAAACAGATCACAAGTAGGCAGAGAGGCAGGCAGAGAGAGAAGGGAGGAAGCAGGCTTCCTGCTGAGCAGAGAGCCCGATGCGGGGCTCGATCCCAGGATGCTGGGATCATGACCTGAGCCGAAGGCAGCGGCCTTAACCCACTGAGCCACCCAGGTGACCCTCAATTTTTTTTTTTAAAGATTTTATTTATTTATTTGACAGACAGAGATCACAAGTAGGCAGAGAGGCAGGCAGAGAGAGAGGAGGAAGCAGGCTCCCCGCTGAGCAGAGAGCCCGATGCGGGGCTCGATCCCAGGACCTTGGGATCATGACCTGAGCCGAAGGCAGAGGCTTTAACCCACCGAGCCACCCAGGTGCCCCTGTCCATCAATTCTAAGTAATAAGGACAATTCTCAAATTTTTAGAGTCTAACTAAATATAAATAACACTGGTGGGAAATAATTGTAAGGCTGAAAAAAACCCTTGATTTGAATACCTGTTTCTACAATCTAATGAAGAGTAGAAGAAGACCTGGAACATGCCACGACCATATGATGACCTGGACACACCATGACCACATAATGACTCGGGCACACCATGACCACATGAAGACCCAGGCATGCCATGACCACGTGATGAGCTGGGCATGCCACGACCACATGATGACCCAGACATACCATGACCACATGAAGACTCAGGCATGCCATGACCACATGAAGACCCAGACATGCCAAGACCATGTGATGACCCAGGCACACCATGACCACGTGAAGACCCGGGCATACCATGACCACATGATGAGCCGGGCACGCCATGACCATATGATGACCCAAACACGCCATGACCACACGATGACCCGGACACACCAAAGTACATAATGATACCAGAACACCCCTCAGTTCACATGCTGACATCAGAACACAGCACGGAGTTGCCTCTTCATCACACTTGAGAGTGGACTTCCCACCAGCAGACCCATATCTCATGCCACCTAATTTCAAACACATGGGACCTTCCTTGTGGCTGAGCCCCTAGCATAGCAGTAAAGCTCATTCCAGTAACCCAGGATCTGTGTGGGGCTGTGTTGCGATCCTGAAACCCCTGTGGCACTCTAGCACTTGGGACACAGAGCTATGTCATGCCGTGGTTCTGGGTTTCAGGAAGAGTTTTATCTCACAAGATCTACTCCAAACTGGGCACCAGTTGTCTTGGAAGTGAGTGGTTTCAAGTACCGACAGTCTTGTTTTGTCAGGACCGTTCCTGCATCATGGTATGGCTCGTGTCTGCTAGAACACTTGTCAGATGTTACAAAGTGAAGCTTTGTAAATGTCCAGAAATACCAAATTAATACATAAATCTGTGTTTCACACAATATGTTGAAGTTATTAGAATAGACAGGGAGTATTGGCCAAAATAATTTCCTAAGATAGAGGAGAAAGTGACCTGTGGTGTAGGAGGATTTTCCTTGTGGAGAGAAGGAAGAGCTTGTGCATCACAGAGGGTGGGGCAGAGGTGGAGTGAGGGGTCCAGTCGCTGTGAGGCTTGCTTGGGGCGTAGCCATGGACAGGAGCTGTGCATTTTGGAGGCCGTGGCAGCCCCAGAATGTGGCTCCATCAGTGAGCTTTCCTAAGGCAGCCTGTTCCGGGTGTCAGTGATCCGCATGGAGAATGTGTTTGTGCTCACATATTTCCTGCCGACCCCACAGAAACGGTGCAGTTAGCTTCATGCTCACAAAGGCAGAGTCAGAGATTAAATTAATATCAAAATGTGGCCTCAGAACCTGCCGTCCCGAGAACGGCATTGTCCCAGTGTCCATCTTGCAGGGCGAGTGATGTGTGGGGACCCAGGGCCCCTCCTCCAGCTTGGAAGGGGCTCCTGTCCAGACCCACGGGTGGTTCAGCTCAGCTCTGAGACGGTTTTGCTGTGTGTGGACCACTCTTGCACTCACTCGGGTTTCCTACTGTGCCACCATGTTCCCTGGAAGCCACGCCTCAAAACGTGTGCAACTCCGTCATTGACCCACACAGATCAGAGAAAAGCAGACCGTCCTGCCACAAAGACCCTGTGACAGAGGGGGTGACCAAATGACCCGAACCTCATGACACAGTGACCTCCTCCACCTCGGCAGCAGCTGGCAAATCGCTCCTCAAAACAGGTGCTTCCGTCAAGTTCAGCAACAACAAGTGTGCAGGAATTCAGGCTGCTCAAGGGAGAGTATCCCTTCCCAGGAAAGGAAGACACATACACACACCACACATACTCACACACACGGACACATACTTGCACACATGTGCACACATGCCCACACATGGGAACACATACTTGCATATACATGCACACTGAAGCAGCACCCGTAAGGCCTGAGCTCCCTCCCACTCTGGGGTACACGGGTGTCTATAGCCCCAGTCAAGCTCACCAGCTTCCTCAAGCCCCCAGACATGACTGTGGCCTCTGAAGACTGGCGGGCCTCCTGGGACACTGTTCTATAGGGTGCCAGCTACTGAATGGCCTTTGGGAAATGCAGGAGAACAGAGGGGGCCGTGGGCCGCCATCCTGGCTCTGTGCATTTCATCTGTGGACAGGCAGGCGAGGCTTTGTTTCAGGGTGTTGGCGGACCTCAGGGTGCTTCGAGTTGAACTGTGTACCCTGAAAATATCCACTGAAATCCTGACTCCCAGCACCTGCAAATGTGACCTTTTCTACAGGGAGAATCTTCTCAGAGGTGAGCGAATGAGACCAGGTGATGAGTGGACCCTAATCCAGCGTGACATCAGGACATAGAAAGAGAGGGAGGGTGACATGCGGAGTCACAGGAGAAGATGGGGCAGAGCCTGGGGGCCATGGGCACAGCCTGGAGTCCCCTGTGGCCCCAGAAGCCAGAAGAGGCAGCAAGGACTGCCCTCGACAGGTTTTGGGGGGGAACATGAGCCTGTCCACACCTTGATTTCAGACTCCTGGCCCCCAGCAGTTTGAGGTGACACATTTCTGTTGTTGTAAGCCCTGGGTTTGTGGTTGTTGCTACGGCAGTGGCTGGAGGACTAGGCAGGGCGGGAGAAGCCCTGTGAGCCCGCTGTCCATTTATGTGGCTCCCAGCTCAGCACCTCCAAGGTCTCACAAATCGCATGAGTAAATGAAGGAACCAACATGATTCAGCGAATAAAAGGTTCCCACGACGGGTTGTGAAGGTTCCCCGGACATGACATGTCTCCGAGCGCCCCACGCTTACAGAGTGCAAGTGGCCTTGTGGTCAGGTCCTGTCCCAGGTGAGCAGGGACTCCGAGTCGTCCTGTTGGCACCACAAGGGGTGTTGCTGCTTTGAAAGGGCTGCGTCTGCTGGGGAATTCGTCCAGAGTAAAGTGACCTTGCTCACGGCACCTTGTCATTCTGACCTCCCAGCCAATGGGTGGATGGAAGGGTGGCTGGTGGGAGGGACAGCAGCCAGACAGCCACTTCCAGCAATCCAGCTGAGTTCTGGACTCTGGTGCCACTCAACAGCCAGACTCTCACCGTGGCTTGTGCATGTGTAGATGACACCTGCGTACCCCACTGCCCAAAGAGCTTCGGCCACGATGCCTCTTGGTGAAGTGGCAGGTGCTGCCCTGATTCGTGGCCCTCAGCACACTTTGATCCCCTCTTCACCTCCTGCCTCTTCTCCCCGGTCCCACGTCATTGTGTTGCTCGTCTCATGTGACCTTCATCCCATCTGTAACTCGGGCGTCACCCTGCTGTGGATCTCGGCCTCTGTGTGAAGTCACATGACAAACGTCCACGGAGCAGTCACAGGAACCACGCCAAGGGCCAGGCCGCCTGGGTTCTGCCTCACCCCAGGAAGTGGAGAGAGGAGGTGCTGCAATGCTCTGGTGTGGAGGCCTGGATGGGACCCGCCCGCTGGCCCTGGCAGAGTTGGGGGGGGGGCGCGAGGGAGATGGTGGTCCACCTTCAACTTTTCGTTGTGCTACTTCCCCTCAAACCCTTTAATAAGTCCTCATTAGAATAGAATTCTAAATTCCTTGTGTCTATCTTCACTGCTGCCTACCTCATGACCTTTTGGGTCACGTCTTCCACTGGCTCCTCCATACCCTTCATTCCAGCCAAGCCTTCCTGGTTTCCAAGAGTGGCTGTGCTACCTGTCATCTCCCAGCTCCTGGGCCACCCTGACAGTCCTGGGAAACTTCCCACAATGAGTGCACCTGTCCGAGCTTTAAAGCCAGAGTCCCCCTTCCCCTGGTAGAAGAAGCCACCTGGCCTCTCCAGTGTGGAAAATCCTTACCTGTGTCCTACTGTGTGGCCAGCATGCTCGCTTGCTTTTCTGGTCATTTACTGTGTTATGTTATAGAGCAGATCCCAGACTAGGGACCCATGCATGCTTTCTGAGTGTAGCCGAAATGAATGTGAAGTTGAGGATGGAGTCATGGGTCAGAAGGCCTCTTGTGTGGAGTACTAGTCAAGATTCTTATATCTATATCTATGGCTCTATTATCTGTCTATCCAACTATCTATCCATCCATCCATCCTCCCATCCATCCATCCATCCATCCATCCATCCATCCTCCCATCCACCCATCCATTAACCAATCCAGCCACCCATCCATCTATATTTATTTCAAGGAATCAGCTCACATGATTTGGGGGCTAGGAAGTCTGACATTTTCAGGGTAGTCTGGCTGGAGGTTGAGAGAAGAGGTGATGTTGCATCTTGAGACTAAAGGTCACATACAGAATTCCCTCTTCCCCGGGGAACATCTGTGTTTTGTTCTTCAGGTCTTACAGGTCTTCGACTTATTAGATGGGGCCCACGCACATTGTGGAGAATAATATGTTGAACTCAAAGTCGACTGAGTCAAATGTTAGCCTTATCTGAAAAAAATACCTTATGGCAACATTTAGACTTGTATTTGGCCAAATACCTGGGTACCTGACCTCGTCAAGCTGACACAGTTAATAGTCTTATGTGGGGATTGCTGAGTGGTTATACATATGGTCACATAGTTGACCAACTGACTGAGACAGGAGATACCAGAGGTTAGCCACAAGGCCCTTGTAGGATCCCGATCTGGGATGAACAGGCTGGAGACTCCACATCTCAGTTCACACAGTGGGGACAGTGGGTCTGCCTTCAGTGGGCTCCATGGGCCATAAATACTACACTCAGCCCAGCATCCTGGCACAGTGCCTGGAACGAAGCTCAGCATGTGCAGGAGCGAAGTTTAGGACACGCCGGAACCAAGCTCAGGGTGTGCCGGAGCTGAGCAGAAACTACACTCTTTGTTTGGAAGTTTGCGATAAATTTGCATTTGTGAGCAAAGACAGAATTGTTTCACATCTTCATGAAGCAGAAAACCAAATATCATATATGTCTAACATTGAACATGGTTCCTCTCTGTGATCCAGTTGAAGGATGATGGAAGAACAGTTTGACAGTAGCACCAAAAATCAAACAATTAAAATTCTAGTGCCTCAAAAGTGAATTTTTAAAAAGTTACTTAAATCCAGAGGGTCTCTGGCAGAACAATCAGGAAATTTAATGTAGTTTTGGATGCAGGGTATTCAGATGGGGCAACTGACAGGAGAAAACTAGGAAATCTAGCACAGCCCTGAGGGCTGCCAGCAGAGCTCTGCCCGCCGTCTGGTCTTTGCATTTCTGTTTGTGAACAAAATTATTCATGCCACTGTCCGCGGCTTTCCAGAATTTTAAGGTGCAAATTAGGAGGTTAGACTCCAAAGCAGATCAAACAAGTCTCTGTGGGCTCAGACTCACGTTCTGGTAATTGCCTGTGATTCACGGGTGCAGGCAGACTTGCTGTGAATGAGCCACTTTACAGCCAGTGCCTGGTGGGTGGGGAGATCGCGTCCAGAGCTGGTGCCCATGGAGACGTGTATGGCAGGGGTCTGCAGCGATCAGGTTTGGAGTGTCAGCTCCTGGGTCATTTCAAAAAGAGAGGAGAATTTTATTTTCCAAACTAGTGAGCATTTAAGGTGGAAATTAAAAACTAGATGTTAAATCTTGCATTCAAAGCACAGTTTGGTAACCACATGCACAGACGGATAGCTAGCGGTTAGGTGCATGGGCCTGGACCAGACTGTCGGGTCTGCGCCCCACCCTGGCACATGAGGGATGTTTTAACTTTTCCAGGTCTCAGTTTCTGGGCAGTGAAATGGCTTGCCGGCTCGTGCCTCATAGAGCTGTGGGCCTTATCATCATGACAACAGAGTTCTCCTTCTGGGTGACACTCCCTGGTCCCCGGGGCCTCCCTGCCAGTGTGCCAGCCTGTGCCCATGGTGGGACCAGCTGGGTCTGTACAGGGCTGAGCCCCAGGCACATGGATACCCTATGTGGGGCCCCTGAGACCTGGCTCCGAGCACCGGAAGGGAGTCAGGGATCAGCAGGCAGTGGGCCCAGGCCATCTGTGCTGAGGGATGGGCGGCCAACAGGTTGAGACGGTGATGGGGCAGGTGTTTACAATAATCACCGCAAGCACTTGGCAGGGCCCCACTCTTTCACGGTGCTTGTGTGTGAGTCCCTGGGACGCCCAGCGTGGTCACCAGGGCCGTGGGTGACCCGTCGGCTGCTGTGGACCAGGGTCTTCCCTCCAGCCATGGGGCGTGGGGCGGGTGGGGTGGGTGGGAATCACATCAGTGTTCATTTTTCCATAGATCCAGAAAGTCCAATAAATCTTTATGTTACTGAGGACCTCACCCAACATCTTCTGAATCGCTTTTTCTCCTTTTCCGGTGTGGCAGGGTTCCCGTCGGACTGTGAACCACAAAGCTGGCTCCAGGTGTTTGGAACAGAGGCTGCTATGGCTTCGGTTAAAGGAAAACTTGAGACAATTCAACAGAATCGCCTTGTCTCCACTCGCAATCCGGAGAACTCGCCCTCGAGCAAAGGCTGAAGCTGATGCATACGTGAGAGAGGACCCGAAGATGCAGTAACTCGTTCAAGGCCCTTTGCCAATATTTCCACGGTCGCATGCTGAAAAAAGCCTTTTGTGTAATTTATAGACACCCAATCTGGTGGAGTGTAATTATATCTAGATAAGCATAACATAAAACTGGTTTATAGTTCCATTAAATTGAGTCTCCAAATTGTGTCAAAGACTTGGTTTTTAATTCAATGGGACCTAATTTAATTAACTCGGAAGAATATTTAAAGCGACACACAGCAGGTCTCAAATGCCAAGTGGCTCAGCCTTCTAAAAACAGAGGGACTTGACTCTAGCCCTGCCCCCAGGACATGTTAGGGACCCTTCCACTGGCCACACGCAGTAGCCGTATCTGCAACAGCAACAGCCACATGGCCCCGGGGGGTCTTAGCTTGTGCTTCCATGGCGGAGCTAGGCCATGGGGTTCATGGAGGGGAAATAGAAGGGCTCTGCTGAGGCCTCCGGTGGGTCTCGGTGTCAGCACAGGTGAGGTCCAGGTCTATGCCCTGAGGAGGAGTTCCAGCCAGCGTCCCTGGGGCCTGTGCTCTGCCTGGAGGGTCCCCATGCAGCCTCTTGCTGGGGAGGTAGTTTCTGTTCCCAGATTGTGGCCATAAGGCCTAAGGTTCCCCCTGTCCTGCAGCTGGGGCTTCCGTGGCTAGCCGTGTAGCACATGGGGTCCCTGGGGTACCGAGGCCCCATTTCCTTGGTCCGAGGGAGCTGCTGAGGGTGGGCGCGTACAGGGAACCGCTAGGAGATCTCGGTGGGCTGCGTCCCTCTCGCTGGGCTGCGGTAATGGTGTTACCTGTGTCCTTGGCCACATAGCAGGGACAGTACACTGGCCAGAAGCTGGGCACAGGTGCTGGCAGAAAGATCCCGTCCTCCTCTTTCCTGCGCTCATCCCCATCAGCGCAGAATCTCCAGAGAAGAAAGGCACTCCTTTCATTAAAGTCTTAAATCGCTGCCCAAACATCCATGCCCTTAAGTGCCTCACATGCAGATGTGTATAGTTCAGTTTTCCTTTCCCAGGTCAAAGACTGTGCACTGAGGAAGCAGCAAGAAGGGGAGAGCTACTCGCCCAACAGTAGAATTCTGTATATATGCTCGGCTATTTGTATTTATGAATTGCACAGGCAGTCAAAATGCAGCGTTAATTAGTCTGCTCAAAGTAATGAAACATCCTCACTCATACCAAGCTTTCCCTGTCGTGTCGAATGACTATGGTGGTCAAGAAAGCGTGAGTACTGACTCTGAGCTCCCACCCAGATTTGTGAAGATCGTAGAACAGTAGCTTGCTGACCGTGGGAGGCCGTGGAATACCAGGTGAATTTACAAAAGGTCACCAATGTTTCTCTACACTAGCAATGAACAGCTGGAAAATCCAATTAAAAAAGAGTTTTAGCACCAAAAATATAAAATACTTCAGAATTTATACATCCTACAAAACATGTTGAGTCAGTGGCTTGTACTTGAAAGAGAGGTGTTCTCGGTTCACTTATGGGACAACTTAGCATTACTAGCACGTCTGTTCTTCCAAAATGGACCTACAGATTCAATACAATTCCAAGAAAAACTGTAGGGGGATTTTTTTTTTTTTTTTTTTTGGTAGAAACTAACAAGCGCTTCCCAAAAATATATATGGAAAAGCAAAGGAGTTGGAAAAACTAAAATGATATAGGAAAAAAAAAGAACAGAGAAGGAAGAGCTTGAGTCTTAGGCTTATTCTACAAGCCATAGCATCAGGATAGTGGGACATTGGAGAAAAAACAGACTTTCAGATTGGTGGTCAGAATGCAGAGTCCTGAAATCCACCCCCACGGGGAGAGTCAGTTTACTTCCAACAAGGGAGGGCAGACAATCCAGGGAAGGAAAGATGATCTCAACAGCTGGTACAGGAGAGTTGAAGGTCTGTAGGTAAAGAGATGAACGCTAATCCGTTCCTCACAAAAGCTTATGCACAAAAATTTAACTCAAAATAGACTATGGCCCTAAATGTAAAACCTGAAACTATAACTCTTCCGGAAGAAAATGCAAGAGAAGGGGCGCCTGGGTGGCTCAGTGGGTTAAAGCCTCTGCCTTCGGCTCAGGTCATGATCCCGGGGTCCTGGGATTGAGCCCCGCATCGGGCTCTCTGCTCCGCAGGCAGCCTGTTTCCTCCTCTCTCTCTGCCTGCCTCTCTGCCTACTTGTGGTCTCTGTCTGTTAAATAAATAAATAAAATCTTAAAAAAAAAAAAAGACTGTTAAAAAAAGAAAATGCAAGAGAAAATCTCTGGGGACACGGGTTAGGCAGTCTCCTTCCATACAAACACCAAGGCAATGATCCGTGGAAGAAAAATTGATGAATTGGAATTTTTCAAAGTTGAGAATTCCTGTTCCTCAGAAGACAGTATAAAGAGCATGAAAAGACAAGCCACAGATGCAGAGGAAGTACGTTCAGACCCTACACTTGGTAAAGGATTTGTGTCCAGAGATATGAATACCTCTAGTACGAGAGAACCCGAGTGCCCAGACTTCAGGGCTCAGCGGCCCGTCCTCAGTGCGCTACAGGGAAGGCAAGGAGGAGCCAAGAGAGCCAGGGGTGTTATTCCCTGGGGAGTGTGGGTTAGAGTCCCACTGTGTACACGGGAGTGGAGCACACTCGGCGACCACGGGTGTGTGAGGCTGCAGGGGACGGGCTCTCTTCCCGAGACCAGGGTCGGCCCTCACACACAGCGCCTTGGGCAGGTGCTTTTATTTCAAACCACCAAGGCCTGCAAACTACCAGAACGTTCCTCCTGGCCGTGGATATATACAGCACACTTCTCTTGGAAATAAAAGTATTGCCCTCCTGCCACACACATCATCAGGGACACTGTGTGCCCAACTGCCTGGAGAAAACCGAGTAGAACTAAGTTATCAGTGTCCTGGAATGGACTGGGCTGAATGGGGGTTCCCAGAGGTAGGCCTGGGCCTCACATGCTGACACCTGTGAGTGTGGCTTTATGTGGAAAGGGTCTTTGCCGGTGGTATTAGGTTGGGAAGCCCGAGATGAGAAGGTCCTGGGTTTAGGGTGATGCCAGGTGTCCTTAAAGGGATGCAGAGGGAGATTGAGACACACACATACACAGGGAGAGGTCATGTGGGAGTGAAGAGGTCCCTGGCCCGGGGACGCCTGCAGCCCCAGGAGCTGGAGGAGGCAGGAAGGAGACCCCAACCCAAGGCCTCTTGGTGGAGGGCAGTCCTGCCCCGCCTGGATCTCCGGCTTCTGGCCTCGAGGGCTCAGAGAGAACGGCTTGTGCTGACTAGGTTCTTTTCTACAGCGGCCCTTGGAAACAGAGGCACAGTATAGCCTACGGACGGGCTGAAGGCCCGCGGTCCCTGCAGGATGAGGCTTTGTGGACTTGGGCCCAATGCTCTGTCAGAGGAGAGGCTGGGACTGTGGTCCGCTGCTGGCCTGAGTGTGGGCTGTGGTGGTCCGGGGAGGGGGATGGGGATTTGAATGTCTGAGCCCTTAGTGTGGAAGCTCTGCCCACCTCCCCACCCTCTGCCATGTTGGCGACACCACGGTTGTTATCCGGAGGCTGTGGAGCCCTGTCCAGTGACACAAACACCACAGTCATCAGGAGCGTTCATGCGAACGGGCGTGACCCCAAGCAGCCTGCCCGGCAGACAATCAGTTTCTCTCTCCACGCTACGTTAGAAAATAAACAGCAGAATCAAAGGGAAGCCACTTCTCTTGTCCTCGATTCCTGAAAGCTGTTACAACTTACTACAAGATAGATGGAAGCCTTAAATAGCGCTTTGTAATGCTTTCTAGTCTGTGCTGCCGCCAGGACCTCAGGTCACAAAGGGGAGGGTGGTTTGCTGCACTGAGCGAAGAGGACAGGCCCCCCGGGGGCAGGATGCCCTGCCGATGCCCCATGAGGCTGAGGCCGTGAAGACCTGCTCTTGTCCCAGCGGTGGGGGCTTTAACCCTCCTCAGAGCTGTTCGGGGCCATCTGGTTATTGTTTTAATTGGAAATTTCTCACCGACGGATGACGATGGGGAGTTTTTCCTATTTCCAGGCCTTTCATGGCAAGGTTCTTGGGACAGGAGCAGCCTCTTGGGATGGACGTGCGGGGTCTGTAATGGGTAACGGGCTGTGGACAGCGGTGGGGGGGGGGCGTGGAGAACGAAGTCCATTCACACTTGGTGGCTTTGTTTTAAACTAGGACTCTTCCTTCCTCCTTCTCAGTCCCCGAGGCTGACATTTCTACTGTTTACCAAACAACAGCAGCAAACATTTCCCACACAATGCATGCTCGACCCCAGTACACGGGTGCTATTTCCTCAGGCCTTCTGTGTCTTAGGGTGCGTGGGCCCCCGACGCTTGCCCCCATGGTGGTCTGGGCCGTTGACTCCCATGCCCTCTGTGGCCCGCCAAACACAGTAAGAGAGGGGGTGTTGGGCCTCCACTGTCACTCTCCCCAAACTCCCATTCCCCTTGAAGTGCAAACACACTGTGGTGAGGAATTAAACTGACCTTCCCCCCAGGCTAATCCGAATACGCCCCCATCAAGAGAGAAACCATGGTGGTACCAGGACTGTGTCCACGGGCTGTCCTGAGGAGCTTTCTGGTGGGCGTGGCACATCCTTGCCCTGTTCCCCGACCGTGGGAGAGACAGGAGGTGACGCTCCTGGATGGGGAAGGAAACTCCTCCAATCTGAGTCAGGTTATCCGTATCTGGTGATTTAAAGTTGCTGGTGGGCATTTTCTGACACCAACGACCAATTCTCTGATTCTCTGGGCACCAGATAGTTGTTCACCATCTCGGTCCAGCTGGCACAGCAGCCACCAGGCATCGTGGGGACCCCACTGCTCAAGGGCCAAGCTCCCAAGACTGCCTCCCTCAGACACCAGCCCCGGGTCCCAGGACACCCGCTTCTGACTGGCTAGCCACAGATCAAGGATTCCTGGGAGCCTCCTCAGAGTCCGGAGTTTGCTGGAATGGGTCACAGAACCCAGAAAGCTGCCTTAAGTTGACCAGTTCGTTGTAAAGGGTAAACTGAGGAACCAAACGGAAGAGAAGCATAGGGCGAGGCCCGGGGTTGTGTTTGGCCTGCAAGCCCTTGCTGGGCACTCAGTCCTCCTGGCCCTTCCGTGTGCTTAGTGGCCAGGAGGCTCATACCAGCTCAGTGTTCGGCATTTTCGTGGAGTCTGATCTACAGCCGCCTGGCGTTTGTGGGTGGGGTCCTGAGCTCCCATCTCATGGGTTCTCTGGGTCTGGCCCAGTCCAGAGCCGCTCTAGGGGCCCTGCAGAGTCACCTCAGGGGCATGAACTCAGGTGCCATCTACGTGTCTTCCTGAGAGCGACAAAGGCCACTCGGTCATGGAGGGTTTAGTTTTGTCAGGAACCAGGAACAAGGACCTCTATGTTGTATTACAGCTGGCTTGTTGGCATGTGCCACCGGCCACAGAATGAACGGTCCTGTCTGTCACCACCGGTGGTTTTCACCAGGTCACACACGAGCACACACACATAGATGAGTAAAGCAGGTGCGAGGAGAGGGGGTCCTTGTGGGTTATTTCCTGTTCTAACACTGTGTCTGTCAGAGTCCAACGTGGGAAGTGGATCACAGGGGCTCATGGGACCAGGGACCCATCCAATGGTACTCATACAAGTGTGTGGCTAGACAAGTGCAGGGCCCAGGAGCCCTGGGCTGACCTGCTCTGTGGGGCAACCGCATGGGGTGCTGGGAGAACTTCCCGGGTGCTATTGCTTCGGGGGGCCCCAGGGAGACCCCACTGAGCCTCTGCCTGGTCTGCCGCCTTGAAGCATGAGGACTTGGCCGCTCTGGCTTCTCTCCCTACCGTGTCTGGAGCAAACTCCCCTTCAGGGCTGCTCCAGCCTGTGTCCTCACAGGCAGTCGACTCAGGGACGCAATCCTGTGGTGCAGGCTCTGGAGGGCGGCCCGGGGGTGGGCTCCACATGCCACTGAACTCAGGGCATGCCCCGTGCATTTAGCGTGCTGTCCACTCGAGCCCCGGGGAGGGATTCCGCAGGGTTTGTGCTTCCTTCCCTGCCTCTGATGACCTGAGGCAAGTGGTCCCTCCTGTGCTGACCCCAGTGTTGTTTATGGAAATTGAGATCAGAAGTCCTCCATGGAAAGGTCAGTGAGTGACAGAGGCCCAACTTGAGTTTTGCACCCAGGGAAGCTGTGTGTTGCTGTCCCGTGGCCAGCCCGGCTCTCCTGACCTTGTGTCAACCCTGCTGGTGCCCTGGGGTCTGCCTCCTGCTCCTCTGGGGTCCAGTCAGCCCGGTGGCCCTGCCTCTGTCCCACCTGCCACCCCTCCCATGGCCCTGCTCCACAGATGCTGAGTCCATGCTGCCCGTTCTCTCTCCGTCTCTGGGACACTAGTCTCGTATGGTCCCGGCTGGCGTGCTGGCTGGACCCAGATAACACCGGCTGCCCTCCTGCGGCTCTAGAGCTAAGACCTGAGGTCAGTGGACACACACTTGCTGCTGTTGGGTCCGTTATCAAAGGAACGAGACTGAGACAAAGTGAAAGTTATGCAAAGCCTTATTCTATGCCAAGCATTAGAAGTCAGACTGACCGGCCAGGCCGCCTCCAAAGAGAGCGACCACCCCTTGGTCTTACAGGCTAGTTTTATACGGCACAACTGCAGACATCTACATATGTGGCTTTGGCTGATTGGATGTCTCCTACCTGTGTGTTTTAGTAACGGTTACCCAGAACCGATACTAGTAACTGCTGAGGCGTTTATTAAAAACAAAATGGCCTTGTTTTAGGTATGTGTTTTAGTAACAGTTACCTGGAACTGATATCAGTAACTGCTGAGGCATTTATTTTTTTTTATTTTTTTTAAAAGATTTTATTTATTTATTTGACAGACAGAGATCACAAGTAGGCAGAGAGGCAGGCAGAGAGAGAAGGAAGGAAGCAGGCTCCCTGCCGAGCAGAGCCCGATGCGGGGCTCGATCCCAGGATGCTGGGATCATGACCCGAGCCAAAGGCAGCGGCTTTAACCCACTGAGCCACCCAGGCGCCCCTGCTGAGGCATTTATTAAACAACAAAATGGCTACCTAGGCAACATGGAGTCACTATGGCTAAGTAGGCCCAGGCAGGCTCTAGGGGTTTAACAGGTTTTAACGTGGAATTGGCCCCAAAATTCCCCCCTTTTCTTTGGAGATTAGTCAATTCTTTGACTCTTTCTGAACTGCAAGCAAACCAGGCTCCGGTGGGGGCCTTAAGGAAGTTAGTGAAGACAGTAGGGTCTATAATGGTCCATTGGGCTATTTTAGGCCGATGAGGTGTTTCCTGGCTGCTGCTGAGTAGGAACAGGGTTAAAAGTTATGAAACCCTTTTGAGTCTTAGCTTTAGTCCACCGTTGGTGGGGACCACCGGCAGCGGCTCCTATTTCTGGGGGGTGTTCTTGCTTTCTGCTCGTTTGGTGTGACACGTGTGAATCCGGGTCCTGAAGTCTTTCACTTTTACTGATGTGGGGGTGGTCAGGATGACAGTGAATGGTCCCTTTCAGCGAGGCTTCAAGTTTTTATTCGGTGGCAGTGTATCCAAACGACGTTTCCGGGTTGGTAAGGATGTGGTTCCATCTCTCTCTCCGTCTCAGTGTAGGCAGCTTGGATCCCCGTGTGGGCTTTTTTTAAGACAGACTCTAGTGCCTGCAGTGACTGGAGTACAGATTGATCAGTCATTTCTGCCAGGGCAACCTCTTGTAGCCATGGGCAGAGTGGAGGGGGTCTCCCCGAACCTTATTTTAAATGGGGTATTGGCCTGAGAATCACAGAATGTACTTGGAAAAGCGGAGTTGGGGGCGGTGAGTGTGTTCCCAAGGAGGAGGGAGGCCGTGTCCCCAACCAGCTGATGGCACAGGGCACATTTTCGTCCCCTAAGGCTGCCGTGACAAGTGACTGAAAGCAGGACCGAGCGTCTCCTCACATTCTGGACACCGGAGTCCTGGTGCGGGCAGGGCTGTCCCCTCCTGGAGGTCCTGGCGGCCTCCTCCTGCTTCCCCAGCCCCTTGCCTGCCTCCACCTGCACAGCCAACCCACTCGCCTTTCCCTCCGCCTCTCCCCTGCTCCTGGCCCCGTCCATGCCTCTTCCCCAATGCCACCCTCCTGCTATTTTGTGCAGACACTTTTGGGTCATCCCGGACCGTCTTATCTCACCATCCTCCTCCGTTTCTCTGCCCCGGGCACTGGCCTATGGCCCGGCCTCATCCAGGGTGGGTGCTGTTCTCTCTGCAGGAGTCTCCAACGGTTACTGCTGTCGACGACTGGCTTGAGGGACCAAGCAATGGCAGGCGGATCACGGTCAGGACCCCAAGAACAGCCGTCCCCTCAGCACACATCCCCCAGTTGGCTCTGGGAGGACGGGGCGGGTGGACACATTGTGACAGTAAATGACGTTCGACGGCAGCACTGGTCTTACTGAGAGGATCTCACTGCGGAGTGAGAACAGCCCTGAAGCTGAGGGAGGTGTTTGCAGTGAACGGAACCACAATAGCTGGTGCATCTTAACACGGGAAGAACTCAGTGGGAGAAAATGAATAGATGACATATGAGACAAGGGAATATGAAAGTCCGGGAAACAAAGGGATGGCTGCCACCCAGAGTCCATGAAGGACTAACAAGCCACAGAGATGTCTTTGAGGCCCATGTGGGCCCCAAAACTCACGCCACCAGGCAGACCTGCCGGAGGAAGACAGAGACCCCCATACGTGCCGGCCGCCAGCTCTGGACATAGGGAAACCCCTTGAGTGCCGACCCTGGGAGGCTGTGGGTGTGTGCCCATCCACGGGCCGGCCTCCTCACTGAAGGCATTCCCTGGCACATGCTGCAGGCAGCTCAGTGTCCACACGGGCCCCAGCCGGGCCTGGACTCTGCAATGTCCCCGAAGGAGGGCAGGAGGACAATGGACCGATGCGCAGGAACACTGTAGACGGTGGTGTGCTCATGCAGACCACGTCGAGACACGGTGTGGGGACTGCCTCTCCTGGACATTGGTTCTGTTCTCACTTAGGATCTTGTGGGGCCATCCCCCCAGAATGTGCGACCTCCTGACAACTAAGATTCTTTTAATAGCAAACTGGAGACCATAGAGGGTCAGGGAGCCAGAAGCCGACCCTAAGGATTGCCCAGACCTAAAGAAGGGCACACAGGTGAAAACATGACAGATAGAGTTTGTTGGACAATATCAAGCAGTATAACATATACATAACTGGAAATGCAGAAAGATAGGGACGCTGTGGCAGAAATAAATGGAAGAAATAGGATTCCAATTTCCCACAATTGGTGAAAAATATCTACAAAAGCAAGAAGCACAAAAAACCACAATATGAGAGTAAATAAAGAATTATACTCATGGGCACATTATAGACCAAGTGTTGAGAACAAAGATGGAAAAAAGCCCTTAAAAGCCGCCAAAGAAAAGACAAATTACATACGGACAGATGTTCTGGGGGCAGCTGAGACTCTCCAGACACAATGGGGAAGTTGGGAGAGTCTAAAAAGCAGCAAAAGCAGAAGAAAGTGTTAGCCCAGCATGGGACTCCAGGAGCAGATGCTGTCTGCACACGGAAGGAGCCACGAGAGCCTCCCAGCTGAGTGGTCTTGGGGAAAGCAGGACCGGCCCTGGGCTCAGGGGAACATGCAGAAGGTGCTTCCAGAAACAGGACAGGGACTTGTTACCTGTGCAGCAAGAGAAATGAAGCTTCTGCCTTTATGCAACTGGGGACACAGCAAGAGCATCTTACCTGAAGAATCTGTTATCTGAAGCCATGTTGTGTGTGTTCTCCACTGTATATGTACGGGCGAGCATGGCAGTCGCCAGGAAACCACTCACCCAGACAAGACTCTGAAAACATATTCTTTCTGAAAAGAAGGTGGAATAGAAGGAAAAATGGTAAAAATGGAGGGAAGAGTAGAAAGGGTTGGAAGATGTAAAGTCCTCTGCATCAGTGATGTCACCAAGCACGCCCAGCCTGGAGACCTTGTCATGGGCAGGGTGTCCACCTCCAGGACCTCCACACAGAGGGGCTGGAGTCCACACACACCAATCGGACGGAAGTCTGTTCTGTTGCTACAATATCAGGGAAGGCAGCCTCCAAGAGCGGGACTCTCACCCAAGTAGAGAGGCATTCTGTGTTAAATGGGTCAAATCTTCAGGGAGACCTACAATCCTGACCATGTGGGCACCTAGTGACAGCCCTAAACGGTAAGCGAAGGAAAATAGACGCAACAGAGAGAAACGACAGATGACTACTGAACCGCAGTTGGAGACGGTAACAACCTCTTTCCGTAACTGAAACTAGGAGAAAAACCAAGAAGCAAGTATATGCGGAAGATCCAAAAACCATTATCGACCTGCCTGATGGACCTGGAGTGAGACCATCCTAACCCACGCAGCAGAGCACACAGCTCTCCAGGTGCCATGGCCCGCCACATGTCCGCCATCTTCTGAAAGGCAGAGCAGGTCTCCATCAACTTCAAAAGCTTGATGACATACCGAGAATGTCCTGGTGTGATCGTGGAAATAAATTTGAAATAAGAGTAAGATACCTAGAAGATCTGGAAATATTTGGAAATTAGATATTACCCTTCTAAGTGGGTCTAGGGAGATGTCACAGAAATTAGAAAAGTTTGAACATGATGAGAACATAGCACAGCAAAATTGGTGAGTCAGAACCAAATTAGTGCTTGCAGAGGAATTTTTACGTTTCTTCTGTGCCTTTTTTTTTTTAAATATAAGAAAAGTTTAAAAATAAATTATCTAGGGGCGCCCGGGTGGCTCAGGGGATTAAAGCCTCTGCCTTTGGCTCGGGTCATGATTCCAGGGTCCTGGGATCGAGCCCTGCTTCGGGCTCTCTGCTCAGCAGGGAGCCTGCTTCCTCCTCTTTCTCTCTGCCTGCCCCTCTGCCTACTTGTGATCTGTCTGTCAAATTAATAAATAAAAAATCTTTTTAAAAAAGTTATCTAATTTCTCCCATAAGCACCTAGAAAAAGGAAGAATGTGTTAACTAGAAACAAGGAAATAATTAAAATAAGAGCAGAAACCAAAACAGCAGGAAAAGACAAAAAACAGAATTAATAAAGACAAAAGTTGCTCAGATAAAAAATACTAATAAAAGACTGTCTCCAACAGAAAACTGGTAAGAATGTGAGTAGAAAAAAACAAAAGATAGGATATCCTTGCAGATCTTGCTGGTATAACAAGGATAATAAGAAATATTAAAAATAACTCAATGTGAAGAAATCTCATTACTTACATGAAATAAATTTTTTGATAAACATCTTACCCAAACTGATAGAAATACAGAAAATCTGAATTAGTCCTCTTTTCATTAAATGTGTTGAGTTCATTATTAAAACTCTACTTCTGCATCTCTGTTTGTATCTCTACCATCTTCATCTCTTATGCACATTCCAGGCCTAGATGGAGTTTATAAATACCATGTTTTAAAAAGATCTATTTATTTATTTGAGAAAGAGAGAGAGAGTGCACATGGGAGAGGGGCAGAGGGAGAGAGAAGAATCCAGCAGAGCCCTGTGTGGGGCTCGATCTCACGGCCCTGAGATCATGACCTGACCTGAAATCAAGAGTTGGGCACGTAACTGACTGAGCCATCCAGGTCCCCCGGAACATTCTTTACAAAAATAATAGAGCTGGAGGACATACGCTACCAGATTTCAGATGTCATTATAAAGCTTCAGTATCTAGAAAGTATGGTAATGACACAGGACAGGCAAATAGATGGACAGGGCAGGCGGAGGGTCGAGAAATTTTCTGAACATACACGGTCTGTTGATTTTCTGCAGTGTCCGTCTCATAAAACTGCCCGGGATGTGATGCTGCTGGAAACAAGCAGGTGCACAGATGGAGTGTAAGCCTGATCCCTACCTCACACCTCACACAAAAAATGACTTGAGGTAAAGCATAGACTTAAAAATAAAAACTAATCCTGAAAATCTTCTGGAAGGAAACAGGAGAAAATATTCCTTCTTGGGTTTAGTCAATTTCTTACACAGGACAAAAAAGTTATACATTTGACTTCACCAGAATTGAAGATTTCTATTCTTCAGAGAATAGAATATTTTACCCCAAAATATAATTATGTAAGGCACGGGGGACCTTCTTGCTGTGCAAATGGGACTGGAAGCGTCACCACTGACTTCCCGTCTTGTCTCTGTTGAGGCTGGGCCTGAACAGGTAGCTGCCTTCTGCATTCCCTTCGTTCCCTTAAAATCCTCAAGGGCTGGGATTTTGCATTTCTTTGTAATTCTGAGCCTTTCTGGGATGTTCTGCCTGATGTCCCCAGGTCAGCAGAGCCCGTAAGACAGATCTGGAGAAAGAGCTGAGGCAGAAGGTGATTTCTCTTTCTCTTTCTGGGGACCCCCAACCCTTCCTGCTCACACCCCAACTGGGCCGTTGCCCAGCTCTGCATTTTAGGGCAGAGACAGCAGTGCGAGTGCTCTTGCCCGGAGAGGCACAGGAACACTTTCCAGAGTGAGGCCCGGGGGGGACTCTTCCAGAAGTTAGTTCCGCGCTGCTCCGTGGGTATTTTTTACTTTTCACAACATGTGCCCCTGAACTCACAGGTGAAGTGCAGACCGGGGGCTGTGTGGGCGGTTACAGGCGCCAGGGACGGTTTCAGGACCTGGGAAGGCAGAGGTCTGCAGGGATGATGAGCTTCCTCCAACCTCCTCCAGGCGGCGAGCCTGTCCATGCTCAGAGACCCCAGTTTTCCAGGGAGTAACTCGTCACTGTATGTGTAACTTAATGATGAGAAAAGTGAAGTTGGGGTCTGTGCATCTAATTTATGCCATTTTGAGTCAAAATTCTTTGAAATTTTTTGAAAATTTTTTGAGAAGTAGTCATTTTCAGACCCAGAGGATAAATCCTGGACATTTTTGAGAATGCTGTATAGTTACCTTCCCTACAACCAACTGCAGATCTTCTGTTTGATAAAACAGGGGGAAATGCCCAGTGGCCCATTTTAAATTCACAGAGAAAGGCCAGTTCCTCTCGCTGGATGAGGCCACACCCTCCGTGCCCCAGCCATGCTCCCCACTTTCCAGATCTTTTTGCCTCTTGGCTTTTGGCCTGAATTATTTCCTTCACCAGGAAATTTCTAATTTCCACTCTTGTGAAAGGGAAATCAGTCCCTGGTGCTTGCCAAGGACAGAGCCCCTGTTCAGGTGGGGTGTGAGGGCAGTGGAGGTGGGCAGGTGGGTGTCGGAGGGTGGGAAATCACTAAGGAAATGATGGGGGCCGATTCTGGCTGCATCCCCCTTACACACACACCTGCTGACAGGACTCTGATGACAGCAGCCCTGGAAATCAGAGGTCAACTGGGAATGGTGGGGATGAGGAGCCCCAGCAGGTGTGGGGTGTGAGCAGATAGAGGGAGTGCCTCTGGTCAAACGACTGAGCAGGGTTCTTGCTAAGTGCGATTTACAAGGAGGGGTACAGAGGGGCCCAAGACAAGCCTCAGGAGCTGGACTGAAGTTTGCAAGGAAAGAATCTTTGTCACTATTTCCTTCAAAGATTTCTCTCTCTCTCTTTTTTAAAGTTTTTAATTTAAATTCCAGATAGTTTACATAGTGTAATTTTAGTTTCAGTGTACAACTTAGTGAATCAGCATTTCTATACATCTCCCTGTGTTCATCACCAGTGCCCTCCTTCATCCCTGTCTGATAGTCACCCATCCCCCACCCCATCACCATCAGGTCGTTCTCTAGAGGTAACAGTCTTTTTCTTGATTTGTCTCTCTCTCTTTCTTTTTTTTTCCCCTTTGCTCATTTGTTTTGTTTCTTAAATTCCACATCTGAGTGAAATCATGTGGTATATGTCTTTCTCTGATTGACTTTTTTCACTTAGCGTAGAATCTTCCAGTTCCATCCATGTTGCAAAATTTCATCCTTTCTGATGGCTGAGTAATATTCCATTGTATATAAGGACCACATCTTCTTTATCCATTTGTCTGTTAAAGGACATCTTGTCTCCTTCCACAGTTTGGCTATTGTGGACATTGTTGCTATGAACATTGGGGTGCAGGTGGCCCTTCTTTTCACTACATCTGTATCTTTGGGGTAAATACCAAGTAGTGCAATTGCTGGGTCATAGGGTAGCTCTATTTTCAACTTTTTGAGGAACTTCCATGCTGTTTTCCAGAGTGGTTGCACCAGCTTGTATTCCCACCAATAGTGTAGGTTCCCCTTTCTCTGCATCCTTGCCAACACTTGTTGTTTCCTGACTTATTAATTTTAGCCATTCTGACTGGTGTGAGGTGGCGGTATCTCATTGTAGTTTTGATCTATATTTCCATGGTGATGATGATGTGGAGCATTTCTTCATGTGTCTGTTGGCCATTTGTACGTCTTCTTTGGAGAAGTGTGCTGCTCAAGTCTTCTACCCATGTCTTCTTTGGAGAAGTATTTGTTCATGTCTTCTGCCCATTTCTTGAGTGGATTATTTGTTTTTGGGTGTTGAGTTGTATCAGTTCTTTATGGATCTTGGATACCAGCCCTTTATCTGATATGTCATTTGTGAATATCTTCTCCCATTCCGCAGGCCGCCTCTTAGCTTTGTTGGCTGTTTCATTCACTGTGCAGAAGGTTTTATCTTGATCAGGTCCCAAGAGTTCATTTTTGCTGTTGCCCCCCGGCCTCAGGAGATGTGTCCAGGAGGAGGTTGTTCCAGCTGATGTCAGAGGACAGAAGTTCATTTAACGACTAACAGAGGATCCTGCCAGGATGGTGAGTCCCTATAATTTCCAAAATAATACTGCAGCAGCATTCCGACCGGGAGAAATCCTATGGCTGTTTTTCTCCAAGTGGAAGGAAGGGAGCCCAGACTGAAGACCAGGTCAGCTGGGAAAGGAGCAGAGGACAACATGATGTGCGAGGAGGACATGAATCACTCCTTCTAGAAGCATCGACGGCATGTGCAGATGGAGCCAATGTGGTCAGACACCCTCGGTAGATGAAGTATTTATCAGGTTAGATTCCAGAAACCCCAACAGGCTAGTGTTGGCTGCTGCAGGTGTCCGCCTGGGGCGATATGTGTTCCCGGGAAGGGGAGTCAGGAGAAGATATGCTGTGGCTCCGGGCAGCCTTGTGGCACGCAGTGATGTGGATGGAAGAGCCTGGAGCACTAAGCCTCCTGAGTAGGACGTGGACATGGGGTTAGAAGCCAAGCTCTGGCACTGGGAGGGCACCTCTGTGGCCGGACAGCATCTTCCTCTGGTCCTGGGTGGTAGTTCTGAGGGTGCTCATTTGGATGACATGCTGGGTGACACGGTGATAATCGGCAATCAAATTTGTCAGTGTCACACTCCAGCAAGAAGCAACAGGGTTTCTGGTCCGCCATGCACAGTGGTTAATGGAGAGCAAACAGAGCACGTGTGTCATGGCTGAGTGGCAGCGCTGTTCCACACCCCACACCCCGGGCCCACTGCGCTTTGCTGACGTAGCTGCTCTGGTTTCTGAACGTTGGGCCATCTGCGAGGTCCGTGTGGCCACCGCAGTCCTCTACGACTGGTTAGTCGACGTGGCCCCACATGTGTTTCCAAGAACAGCCTGTGGATCCAGCTCACAGGGAACTTCCCACTTTCCCGAGTCACTTCTTTTTGTTTCTGGAACCATCCTCAGGGCTGACCCAGAACACAGCTGTCCTTGCCCAATGCCCCCGGGTTTGCAGAGCCCCAGTGCATCTGACCAGTAAGGAAACAGGAGCAGAAGGGGAAGGAGAGAAGCCTTGAGAATGTCACCCTTCCCTGAGTCACACAGGACTGTCGTCCTCAACTGATCTGCCAATTCCAGTAGGAGTCAGGATACAAGTCACAAACATATTGGCGTTTTCGGCTTTGGATCCGAGGGCTTTCCGGGGCGTAGGTTCTTGTCGCGTACACCCTGGTCTTTCAGACAGCGCTCCCTCTAACGTGATGCCTCGTGACTCTGGATGCTGGGGACATGTGCCTGTGGATTGCGGGGGCTGGCGTGGTGGGGGTCTGGCGCCTTCCTGCCTGCAGAGGGTCTGGTTCACGACAGATGGTAGTTGTCTCCTCTGCAAACCAACAGCAGTGGGCAGGCACCGGCCGGGTTGGGGAGGTGACAGTGATGTTTGTCTCTGTAGGCAACACGCTTCTCACACATACGTGACACAGGACCACGCGCTTGGACCTTAAGTTTTGGATGCGTGTCTGATCCAGGGTCCAAATGAATGTTTGATATTAACAAATACTGTTCAGAACAGCAGGCACCGCCCAGGGACTTGGGGTTTGCCGGGTTGTGGACACACAATTGGCTCTTCCATCTCCTCCCAGCATAGGCGAGGTTTGCGGCAGGTGAGGTGTCCACACATGACCCCAGAAAGGTCCGTCAGACACATGACCACAGAACAACACCCTTCTGTCAGCCCCGGATTCCCACATCAAGAAGCAATATGCATAAATTACCCGCGTCATCTTTATCACCCATCCTTCAGATTTTAACAGAAACAGACTAAAAATCCCCCACAAACCCACGAAGTTTGACACGATGCTAATGTGTAATGTGAGCAAGCACGTGGCAGGAGCTTGCTCTCCCAGTGGGGCCGAGGACACGAGCATGCAACCTCGAGGCATACAGTGATGTTACGCGGCCACGCTTAGTTCTCTGGTGCTTGTATGATTCTGTGGGAATCACTGTGTTTCAGCTCGAAGGAGACCAGCGCACCCCCCAGGCCCGTTCCTTGCGGGAAACCCGCTGCAAGCTGATTCTGGAGGCTTCACAGGCCAGCTCAGCTCCTCCCTCAGGAGCACACTGAGCTCCACACGTGCCCACTGAACTCTTCGCGAACAAACCCCACACCAAGGGGAGCAAAGCCTGAACAGTCCCTTCTCCTGCTGTGTAGGTTTTAAAAGTATTTACTTAGAGGTTCCCTAACCGGTAACTATTGGACAATAGATACCACAGTGTGCAACATAAATTCGTGGCATCTGTTGACGTCCCTTCAGCTTCTCGGACTGCAGAGCCCACGGGAGTGACGTGACCACAACGTGACATTTCTGCCTCTGTTGGCCGAAACCTCTCATGTAGAGCGCAGGCATCTTTTCTGAATAAAATGTGTCCACAACACGTGAGTGACGTGAGCGGGGTCCGCGTCTTCCTGTAGGAGAGGATGTGGGAGTAGTGACGATAAGGACCCATTCTCGTTTGCCTGGGGGTGACCATGCACCCCACACAGCCCGTCCTCACCCGCCACTTGGGCCCCCAGCAGCTGCAGACCTGCATGGGACAGGCCTGGAGGGCCGCCCCGGGAAGCCCTGAGCCTCCGGCTCCAGGTGGCCCAGCAGCTGTGGCGTCAGGCCTCAGTTTACCTCCCCACACCTGCTGGCTCGTTAGTGCCGCCCAAGTTTCACGCCGTCAGCAACACAGATTTTGGCATCAGAGAAGAAAAGTACAAAATGGTTACAGAGGACCCAGCATTAACATATAATGACTACACCTTCCATCAATAAAACATGCATTTAGGCAAATAAATGTATGATTTTAGTCAAATTAATATTAAAGAGCAAATAACATTTTATGAGAAAAATTGAAGGTCACTTCAAATGTCAATAGAATAGAAACTTAATTTAAAATGCATTCCGTTTTTGGCATTGACAGCAGAGGGTCAGCCAACAAACCAGGGGCAGAGAATCCAAAGAATAAGAAAAGTTAAGGGAACTTGTAGCAGAAGTTAAAGGATGAAAAGTTCAAAAGGTGGTTTTTACTCCTTGGCGGCGATGACCACCGTTTCTGAGGCCGCACCGCGAGCCAGGCAGTTGGTGGAACATGAGTTGTCCACGAAGGCTGACTCATGGTTTGGAAAGGTGAGGGTGATGTCACGCACTTTGCAGAACTCAGGGAGCTCAACAGAGAAGAGGACTGGCTTCCAGAACATGACATGACCTCTGACTCCCATGTCGTCCCCGACTTCAATGGCCGCACGTGGACCCAGGTGTCGCTTGCTGCCCCTGCCCAACTGGCTATGGTGACGGGGGTGGTTTGGTGCTGCTTGCGCCATGGTTCTCCATGGAGTCTCCCCACTCAGCCCAGTGGCCACCACGGGGAATGAGCAAACACTGAGCACAGCTGGCTGTGTCCCTGCTGTCCCCTCATAGCCGACGGGGACGTGGGCCTGAGGGTCGGCCCAGCCGGGGCTCCACCTGCCTCTCACACAGAAAGTGTTCACGAGAGTGCAAGCATCTGAATTTGAAAAATGCAGTAGATGAATACCTTTTAAAGAAAATGTAAATGAGTATTAGGGAAAAACTGGGCTTATCACAGCCTCACAGTCCACCTCACTGCCATCAACATCAAAATCAAAATGGCACTGAGAACATATTTGTACAGAAACTTTCCAAAACCCGTTACTGAGCTTGTTACTCAGCCGGTTCTGGATGGCAGGACCCGTGTCACGGAGACGCTGCCCTGCACGGTGGTCATGGAGGCCCCACTGCTTACTGACTGCCCACTGCCATGTCCCACCACTGGTGCGTTCTCTGAACGGAGTGCAGTTGGTGTCAGTGGTCACTCGGTGGGTTTTGTATTGCTGGACATACGAGTACTCACTCATGTCAAGTCCTTGGGACATAGGACGGTGAGCTCTGCCTGCGACCAGTGCCCTGCAAGGGAAGCCTGTGGTGCAGCAGCCATGAGCCTCTCACTGCCTCTGACCCTGCTGTTCCGTCTGAGCTGCGTCTCCATCCTTGGCGGTGGTGCCGACCAGCGGTGCACATGTACACCACACACATGTGGTGCGCCCACAACCTGCCCTCCCCCCCAGGTCCCCGTGCCATCCCCAGATCACTCCCGCTCAGAACATGTGCAATGGGTGACAGATGCTTGTGCTTTCTGCAAAGGCTGGGGAAGGAGCCCGCAGACTTCTCTGCGTCACGAGTAGCCACGAGCAGCCACGAGCAGCCACGGGCAGCTCACCAGCTGTTTTGAGGTGAGAACTGAAGGCAGGTGTGGGAGGGAGGCAGCAGGCCGGCTCCATGTGGCCAGGCTGAGGGGACCCTGGACGTAGGGAGCCTGGGGCGGCAGACTGGGTGCTGTGCACACTCACGGGACCCTGCCCCGTGGGGACCCCACCGGGCTATGCACACACCTGCCTGCAGCGCCCCAGGCAGTAAGAGCCGGGCACACTTGAGTCCCCGAGCTCTGAACGCCCCAACCCAACACAGGCCCGGAATCTGGCCTTCAGCATGACCTCTGCCCCGCGTGGCCGCTGAACCTTTCAGGATCCCAGGCCACCTCCCCGAAGCCAGGAGGAAAATCACATGAAACCACGGGGCGTGACATCACCGGCAATATGTCAAGGGGCAGCCAGAGCCCGCCGTTGACGTCCCTCCGTTCAAACACTGAGAAGGCAAACAGCAAAATAGCTAAATACAAACAAGAAGTAATTGGAAATCAGCGGACATGAGAAATCTAAAAATCAGGGAGATGAAATCATCAACGTCTGTGTGTCTAATCCTGAGCCCCCAGTATGAGAAGCAAATAGGAAGCGTGGGGGAAAGGGTGGGAATCCTGGGGCCACATCCATTTCCACCATCAGGCTGTTTCTTTGCTGCCAATGGTTTTTAATTTCAGTTTTGTTCTGACCGTGAAGCCTTGTTTTCGAGAGTGTGGGAGGCTGTTTCCCAGGTCCTGGAGACATCTCACTTGCAAACCTGAGGGTCCCTTCCAAGGCACATTCTGGAGAAGAGAACATGCGGGCGTGGCAGGGACTTACGGAGGGAGGGGTGCAGGCAGGGACCCTAGGGGGTGCTGGGGCGGGCGGAGTGATCTTCCTGAGATCCGGATCAGGATCACCTCCCATGTCAGGAGCCCGTCTGCATCCAGCCGGGGCAGCAGAGGTCACAGGTGACAGGAAGAGGTAGAGGATGAGCAAGGGCATTTCTAAATTTCTACCTCAGTGTGGTGTGCGCCAGGCCCCGGGGACAGGGAAGCACAGCCTTGTCACAAGCCATGTACACGCTGTGGGACGATGACAGTGGGGACCCCATTTAACAGAGCGCAGAGTCTGCAGGGGGAGGCGGGGAAGAGATGGCTGGCCCCTCCCCTGCCCCTTCCCACAGAGCCCACCTTCCCTGGACCATCAAGTCACCAGCATCAGAGGCCAAGATAAGAAAACACGATTTGTTGTTGTTTTGTTTGTTTTGCTTCATCTTCTTTTTTCTCAGATGGACAATGTCATGGCTACAGTATGGTAGAAGCGAGAGGCTGTTCTATTCCCAGCTGTGTCTCATTCTAACAAGGGATGCCTGTGTCAGGACGACCTGGTCAGTACACGCTCCTCTGGCCACCTGGGGTCTGTGGGAACAAGCAGCAAACACACAGGTCCGACTGGGCACCGCACGGGGTCCCGTCGCACTGGCCACGTGTTCTCTCTCCAGTTCCCTTAATGCCAGGACACTGTGAATTCACGTCGCCATGGGTCTCAATGTGAAGTCAGTGCTTAAAAAATACCCTACTTGACATTTGACGTGCATTTAACATGAAACTTATGTCTTAAATTAACAGCAGAGTAGTTAACAAAATAAATACATAAAACCTGACCATTTTGTGGGTGAATTGAAGAGAGATCTTTCTTTTGAGGTCTTTAATTTTAGAGCATTGCCCTGAATTCACACAGTGTCTTTCAACCAGCCCAGCCCAATGGAAGGTTCTCTGCTCCGTGTTTCCAAGTCCTGAAAGGCCAGGACACCCAAACATCTGGGTGGAGGAGACAATGGGCTTTGATAGGAAACTAAAAATTTCACTAGAAAATGTAGCTTTGGAGAAATGCACAGAATTTGCCTGAGGAGACGTGATGTTCAAGCCCCAGGTGCCTAGCATTCCAGCAGCGCCAAACCCCGGCCATTGCCCCAGGGGTGTCTACACCGGGCGTCTGTCTACCGCCCACATTTGAGTCAAGTTCTACTCAAAGTGAGGAGTATGGGATGATCCACAGACCTGTTGAACAAGCCCACGTGGCCGCAGGCCTCGCCTGATTCTCCTTGCTGCTGGGTTCTCGCCCCCAAGACTGTTTCAGGTGCCTCCTAGTGAGCGTTCAGCCTGGGGGAAGAGGAGCATCTGGGACCAGTGCTATGAGCCCTGCGTTGGCGTGGTGTGGGCGCCGGCTCCATCCCGACAGTCTCTCTCATCTGTGAGGTCAGAACGTCTCCCCACTGACCTCTTCGCACCATCCACTGTTGCAGGGAAGGATGCTTTCAAAGGCCTTCCTGCTTCATTAGGGACACCCTAAAAAGAGAATTATTGAAGCCATGATTTAATTTAACCCTTTCTCTGATCTGTTGAACAAAGAGAGAATTCAAAGGCAAGCTCTTCAGCCACGTGTCCTGGGGTGGGGAGATGCAGGGGCTCATGTTCAGGGGGCCACCAGCAGCCCATGAGCTCCACCCGCCCGGCTGGCTTCACCCCTCGTCCTCCGGGCCGCGCGTGTTGCCACAACAGATGGGGGCCTCTCAGCCTTCCCAGAGCGCATCTCACCTGGGAACGTAACACTTAGATGTTGATAGGTGACTATGGGACAGATGTCATGTCTCCACCTCCTCCGCCGTGTGGCTTTGGGGACAATTCTCTTGTGGGTACAACTTTTGGGAGGTTTATATTTTCTGAATTTTTCTCATTATGTTGCATACAAGTAACTTTGTGCTCAGCTCAAAAAATCATTTCAACATTCACAAAGTATAAGAAAGTAAATACAAATGACCCACTTAATGTTATGGGAAATGAAGATATTGGTGCATTTTTGTAATTAAAAATTCACTTTAGTGGGCAAGGGAATTATATATAGCTTTGGACTACAAGGCTAAACGTTTTATGATATGCAAAAAGCAAAAGGAACTTGATATGATTTGAGGGGTAATATTTTATGTATAACTTAAAAGTTCAAAGAAATGGTTTATAGGATGAAATTAATTCAAAAATAGCTGTGTGAGCACTTGAAATTCTGGCTGAGATGGAGTAACAGGAACGGATTTCCTCTGCTGCCTAAAACAACACAATAGCAAAAACCGAAAGAACAGGTAAAATTTTTGTTAAAAAAAGGTTTTCATAGGGTAGCTCTATTTTCAACTTTTTGAGGAACCTCCGTACTGTTTTCAGGAGTGGCTGCACCTGCGACCCCAGCAATCGCACTCTTGGGTATTTACCCTAAAGATACAAATGTAGTGATCCGAAGGGGCACGTGCACCTGAAGGTTTATAGCAGCAATGTCCACAATAGCCAAACTATGGAAAGAGCCTGGATATCCATCAACAGATGAATGAATAAAGAAGATGTGGTATATATATATATATATATATATATATATATATACACACACACACACACACACACACACACACACACACAATGGAGTACTATACAGCCATCAAAAGAAATGAAATCTTGCCATTTGCAACGACATGGGTGGGACTAGAGGGTATTATGCTGAGCAAAATAAGTCAATCAGAGAAAGACAACTATCATATGATCTCCCTGATATGAGGAATTTGAGAGGCAGAGTGGGGGGTTTGTGGGGTCGGGAAGGAAAAAATGAAACAAGATGGGATTGGGAGGGAGATAAACCACAAGAGACTCTTAATCTCGGGAAACAAACTGAGGGTTGCTGGGGGTTGGGAGGGATGGGGTGGCGGGGGGGCTCCTCACGCTGGTCTCTGTGGTGGCCGCCCATATGCATCCTGAGAAGGAGGGTCTGCCCTCCTTCCTGCCCCGACACCCCTGCTTGGGCACCACGGAGCTGACAGCTCCTGGGTGTGGCAAGCTCTTGTGCTCCCATCTGTGACCTTTGGGACAGAATGTGTGACAGACAGCCATGTTCATGCAATGCTTCTTGCTTCATGTGGTGCGCTGTGGCAGTCTGGGAAGCTGAGGACCGCACCCGCCGCATGTTGTGTTCCCTGCGCTCACACTAATACTCAAAACGAGAGGAAATAGATTCTTTTAGATAAGAATGCCAGGTTATTGTCCTCAGTTCAAAACACAGGAAGCCTGAATTCCTGACGAGAAGGGGGCACCGTCAAGCGCACTTATCCTGAGCTCTCTGTGTGGGGCTGGTGTTGCGGGGAGACGTGAGACGAGTGCGAGGCGTTGTTGGTCAGCAGCCCTTGCCAGAGTGATAGTTTATGTTTCAAGGATGTAGTGATTCCATGCAAACATATACACACATACTATACATGTATAAAATTAGGTTTTCAAAGGGATTTTCTCTTTTTAATATATTAATAATTCATATATGTTTCTCCTCAGAATGTGCACAGCTGATGTTGCAAGATGGTAAGACCTAATGCCTGCGCGTGCAGACGAGGAAAGTCTTTCTGTTGAAGCAAGGTCATTGGCGAAGGTCATTTCTCCCAAGTCGCTGTTAGGACTCCACTAAATTCAGCGAGTCCCAGCACCTGGCTCACCGGTCCCCTGGGGGCTGCGGTGTAAGGGGACGGAACTACGTGGCTTGCCTGGCTGAGCGCAGGCCCACAGGACACGCACACCATTGGAATCTGAACGCCAGGGTGGAGACGACGTCAGCCAGGGCCTTCGTGAGGGTTAAACACCATGGACGAAACCCCTACACACTTATTTTTGTTTTTTGCAGGAAATGCACTAAAATGACCATAATTCAAGGGGAGCGTGGAAAGCAGAGAACCTGAGGGCCGGGAGGTGCCTTTGGTGCCTTTGGTCCCCAGGTGCGGGCAGCCCAGGTCCTGGAGGCTTGTAGGATGAGCGCGGGGGTGCCCGTTTGGATTGTCTGCGGAGCCTACCCTGGAGGGGTTTGCTCACCTGTGAACAGGATGACAGGGAGACTCCTCTGTTCGGGGTCAGGATGAGAACCAGTGCTGCCAGCTGCCTCCTGCCCTGAGAGCCGAGTTAATGCAGGATGTTTGTCAGTGTTACAAATACGTTACAAACAACGGGAGGACTGCAGGAAGTGTGTGCACTGGCTGCACAGCTCCCACAATGTGTGTGCCTGGCTGAGCTGGCCATGTAACTCTGGCCTGGTCAGAACAGCTGCTGACCACCAGCCCAGCTGTCCCTGGGGATGTGTGTGTGTGTGTGCACATGTGTGCATGTGTTGTATGCAGGCGTACAACTGCATCTGAACCCCCTCCCTGCGTCCTCCGCCCACTCTGTGGCTGCTCATGGTGACCATGGGCCAGACAGGCAAAAACCCGTGGCCGGGGCTGCCTTTCTTGACCATCCACTCCTGACCGTCCATGCCTGACCATTCATTCCTGACTGTCCATGCCTGACCATCCACGCCTGACCATCCACCCCTGACCTTCCACACCTAACCATCCACTCCTGACCGTCCACTCCTGACCGTGCACTCCTGACCATCCATGCCTGACTGTCCACGCCTGACCTTCTACTCCCGACCGTCCACTCCTGACCATCCACTGCTGACTGTCCACTCCTGACCTTCCACACCTGCATCTGTGCCACTGGAACCACAGAAACGCCCACCATCCTGGCAGTGAGCCAGCCCGAACATCTCTCGGTGGGAATCTCCTCCCACCACGTTTTCTACAACAGGAAAGACTGCCCGGCAGAGCAAGGCAACATTAAAGCCCCTGCCAACTCTGGACCTGTTTCTGCCTTCCTGTCTTCAGGTCATTTGCACAAAGGGCGATAGCAGAGTAGAATGGGGCCATTCCAAAAATTTGCAACTGAGAAAATGGGAATTGACCCAGTCTTGGCCCTGGGG
Organism: Martes martes; assembly: GCF_963455335.1. Classification (NCBI taxonomy): domain Eukaryota; kingdom Metazoa; phylum Chordata; class Mammalia; order Carnivora; family Mustelidae; genus Martes; species Martes martes. Next base: position 149,282,755 of record NC_137890.1, on the reverse strand, counting down.
ACGGCAGGTCAGGGCTGCAGAGGGGAAGTGAGGTCGAGTCCAGTGGGGCCAACAGAGCCGCCCTGTTCCTGACCCTGGAGCTCTGGCAGTGGAGCAGGGCTGGTTGGCCAGGCTGCCCAGGAGAGCACAGCCTGAGCTTAATCACATCTAGCGTCTCCTTACAGGGGAATTAATGAGTTATGAGTCTATGAGATTCTGATGACAACATTAATGTGCACAGGAAATGCCATTATTTAAATCTTAAAAATCAGCCTCAAACTCCCAGATGTACTAAAACCAGAAATCGCAAATTGCCAACTAATTAAAAGTGCAAGATGGGGGCACATTCTATGGATCTGAAGAACGTGCTTAGTGATTAAATGTGAACCAGCATGGGCCCCCCAGCCGTGGGATACACAAAGCTTAAAGGCGTAATCAAGACGGACATTTTAAGTTGTGGAGAACACCAGTATTTCAGCTTGTTTTTGCTAAATCAGCAGGAAATTTCATGCTGAAATGTCAGTGACAGCACATGTAAGCCACATGCCCTCCGTTCCCTGCGTTGTTTTTCCGACGAGAAGGGAGGAGGCAGGTCCCATTATGTGGGGCACCTCCTGCCCCCATTTGGTCATTCCTCCGCACGGACGCGGCCAGCGCTCTCCACCGACATCCAGAGCCTGGGCAGGTGTCCCGTGTCACCCCTGCTCAGTCTGTAGGGGCAGCGATGCTCCAAACACACGGCCATGCGGCAACCCGTCCAGAGCAGCTTCCTCGTCCCCTCCCTGTGACCGAGTCCATGTCTGGGCCTCCGAGCAGCCTCTGCAGCGGCTTTTCTGTGGAACTGGTGGATTGGAGGGTGGTATAGACAAAGGTCTGAATTGGCTTTGGGTGGAGGCCTGCTTCACATGGTTGGTCTTGCGACCGGCCTCTGCCCTCGTGGGGGGTGCCTCCTTCAGAGACCCTGCTGCTCTGGGAGCAGGTGCCCCGGGTGTGGCGCCCCGCACAGTGGCTGTGACTCCTGCTGCCCAGGCCCCAGAATCCCCTCATCCTGCTTGCTCTCCCCCACATCCTGGGTTTCTAGGTGGTGACCGTCAGGGGCCCCCACATCCTTCCTCACAGTTTAATGAGCGAGAGTCAGTAAAATGCCTTTCCTGGTCCCAGCACAGGTGTCCAAGGAGGAGCCATGATGACGATTTCCCAAGTGTACACATTACGGGTGTTCCTGAAAGGACTCAGTGACCTGACACAGAGCCCACCGGCTGTGTGCAGCCTGTTGGCCTCTGGGGTGACCAGGGTCACATGGAGCGGGGGACATGGCTGGCTCCCCACGGCCTCTCCCACAGCAGGTACGTTTCAGCTGCATGGAGAAAGCCAATCTGTAAGCCGACCTCACTGTAAAATTATCATTTTGAACACGGCTGGGAGACATTTCCCCGCCGTCAGAGGAGCAGAGCCCAGCAGTCTGTGAGTTGTCCCTGCTCACCCTTGAGGGCGCCCTTCCTGGGCCCTGACCCCCGTACCAGCCGCAGAGACACTGCCGGCCCCGTGGCCCACGAACTGGACACCTTCCCACCGGCTACCGGCAGCTGAGAAACAAGGAAGTCCTCTTTTACCCTCAGTTACTGAAACATCGCTTCCCATGGCACAGATCGTGCCAGAAAGAAGGTGAAAGGGGACGACGGGGAGCCTGTTTGTGTGCTGCTGGAAGGGTCCGGGGAAGGGCCCCACCCCACAAGCGCCATTCCTGGTCGTGCTGAATACAAGAACACTTTCGTATTACAGATTTGCCCCAGGAACGCAGTAATCGCTGTGGTAAAGCACAGGCGGTCCAGCCGGCGTTCCCTGTGAGCCCTCGGAGCCGGGACGGCCTGGCTGCCAGTGGGCTCACTTGTGTCCCGTGCGAGCCCATCTAGCAGCTGCTCTCCGGCTCAGTTAGTCGCCACCTGATGTCCTGTTTCTGGAGGGGGCCTATTTTGCCCTTCAGGTTTCAGTTTTTTATTCTATGTAAAATGATCAAAACGTTCAAAGTAGATTTTATGAAACTATGTGAAAACCCCATGGCAAAGGATAGTGACACCAAGCGATCGTTGTACATCTTCTCCAGGGTTTTGCTCTTTGGCTTGTTTTGTTTAGGACATTTCTGAACAAATAAGCACAGCAATGTTTTGGATCGAGTTTTCAAAGTGGGACTAGCATGTGGACAGTGGAGAGAAGCATGAAAATTTAGGACTAGTCAGAAGGACGCAATTTTAAACATTTTGCTTTTTTTGTGGCTAATTTGGGATGAACGCTGACATTTACACTATTCAGGGCTCAGAGTTTGTTGTGAGAATCATGGTAACTGGGGGTTTTTATCCTTTGTGCACTGGGACCTCTTCGAGTTTGGCCCAGAAGCCCGGCTGTGGCGAGCCCCATGGGCTGGGGAGTGTGCTGGGGACAGAACGATCCCATCGTGCCCTCGGTGGCTGGCCGGGCTGATGGCCACCAGCCCCAGTGGCCCCTCCTGCATTTTCCAGGACTGTCCTTTCTTTGGAGATGATCAGGCTGTTTGGAGGGCTTCAGACCACCCTCTCTTAAACGATCTTTCTGGAAACAGGATTCCCAAACACACCATGAGGTTTCTGCTGTGCCCAGCGCTGGGGATGAGCTGCGGGAACCTGAAGATCCCATCTGATGCCAGTGCCTCCTTTCCGAGGGGGATGCGCTAGTCCATGAGCCGCGGCCGAGAGGGAGAAGCGAGCCTCATGGCATGGAGAGACGGGCAGCCGGCCCCCTGGAACTCTCTGGGGATGCATCAGTTGGAGCCGGGAGACTCAAGAGGAAGCGGAAACCAGCTGTACGGGGACCCGGCCACATCTGGGCAGCTCAGTTCTGGCCAAATGGAGGCATCTGGCCTGTGGATCAGCCCGTGGGCAGACACTGGGGCAGCACTGTGCTCAGCACACAGCTGGATGGGGAGAAGACAGGACAGCAGGAGCGACACAGGACATGCGCTGGCTGGTGCTGGACTTGAGAGCCGGTGTGGTGAACATACTGACCAGAGCACATGATGGACGGTGTCAGCAGGAGCAGAAACACAGCGAGAAGGGAATGAGGGCAAGGAGAACTGACAGGTATGGGCCGCTGACACCGTGGGGACCAGGGAACCCCAAGGAAGAGGCCCAAACAGACATAGCACAGCAGACGCGTGGGAGCGGGAGACCCGGACCACGGCTGGAACGCCTGCTGGTTAGGGGCTTGGAGGAGGGGCCGAGGGATACCCACAGCGAGAATGACCAGGGATTTCCCAAACCTGAGGAACGTCACCCACCTGCACATGGCAGATGCTTTTTGCAGGAGCCTTGAGCCTTGGGTTGCATCTTGGAGTCCCACCACCACCATGGAGAGTGTCTTTGTGCAGAACCGTTGGATTTAGGGATGGTCTTTTCACACCCAGGGTGCCGGGTGCAGGGGAGCCTAGATTTGGTCCAAAAGTAACCCTGGGACAGGCCATGGACTCTCTGTGCGGGGTCAGGTGGCAGGGTGGGGACGGGGTGGGGCCGTGGACTCTGTGTTCGGGGAGGGCCACTCCAGGATGTCCTGCAGGTTTTGTGCCGTGTTCTGTACTCAGTGTTGCATGGATTCTGAGGATGTGCAATGACGGGTTAGCTCCCCTCAAACATGCCCTCATGCATGCCCGTGGGGTCAGCACAGGACCGAGGGTTATTTATCAGAGGTTCTCGTGCTGCTTAAAGCAAAGGAGGTGACGTAAGCATGACCAGCCTGGACAATTTCATGGTTTAGAAACAGGAATTCTGGTTGTCGGCCAGCACTGCACTTGATGGCAATAATCAGAAACGGCGGATCTTGGGATCATTGCCAAATCCATATAGCGGACCCTCCTTCACACGCCTGAGATATACCGGTGTCCCCTCAAAATCCACGTCCTTCCCAGACCTCAGCATGTGACCGTCTTTGGGGATAGGGTCCTTGCCTGCACCATTCTCGGATTAGGATGAGGTAGCCCTGGAGGAAGGGGCTCCAGACCAGGACAGATGTCTCCGAAGGAAGACAGGAAAACACACACGTGCCCAGAGTGAGAGGGAGGTGGACGCGGGAGCAGGGTGTCTACACCGGGCACCATGGCTGCAAGGGCAGGATGGTCCTCGCTAGAGACTTAGGGGTGCATGGCCATGAAACCCTTTGGTTTCAGACTTCTGGCTTCCAGAACTAGGACAAGTTAAGTTTCTGTAGCTTTAAAGCCCCGGAGTGCGGTGTTGAGTGCCTGCAGCCCTGGGTCGGGAGGGTAGACTCAGCTCTGTGGGACTTATGGAGGCAGCGCCGTACCCCATGCCCCGAGCCTGGGGTCAGCCCTTCGTGCATTCAGGGGCCCATGGTCCTGACGGTTGCCACCCCTGTGGAGCAGAGGCCGGCAGGCGTCAGGGCACAGGGCTGAGAAGGAGGGGGAGATCCACCCCAGACATTCATGGCCATCATGAGTGTGCCGACCTGGGAGCCGGGATCCAGACCGAGGCACGTCCATCAGGAAGACATCCTCAGTGATGCCCCACCGTACCTTCCCTCAGCAGTCCACGTTATTTACTCAGAAATGGGAACCTGTAAGTACAAGCACTTACTTGAGAAACCCACGGGAAGTATCTGAGGCAGATACTGATGGCTGAGCTGGAAAGTGTATTCTAGATACGGTGGAGGGACCGAGCCGTCCAATTACTGGGTGAAACGTGCCCGGATTCAGCCCATCTCTGACTTCCCACTGTAGGTCACTGGCTTCCTGTCGGCAGTGAACTAAAGCCACTGACCGCCAAGTGTAGCCACAGCCTATGCTGGACCATGAGCTCACCTGGGCATCTGGGCTGACAGTCTTTGCCTTGGCCAGCTTTCTGCCACACTCCGTGACCTGGGGTGCTCTCCTCATTTCCATGGGTGTCTGTGTCACAGGCCACCCACCTCAACTGAAGCATGTATGTTCACGCACATTTGTGAGTATGCCTATGTGCCCCCCCCTCCACATACGGATGGCATGACAGCATGAACTGAAAGCATCCTGCCATATATTCTTGGGGAAAAATCCCAAGATCCACGTCAAGGAGTAACAGAAAGGTGGTTTCCGGAAGTCATCCACATTCTGCCCCCTCCCCTAAGTGCCCTCGCGGGGACATGCTGGACCTCCACAGTCTCCCTCCCATCTTAGGGCACTTGAGAGCCCCTCCCCAGGGTGGGACCAGGTGTGGAGGAGGGGTGTGGGCCTCTGAGGTTGGCCTGGTCTCTGACCTTCCAGGTGGCACATTACTGGTGTGGGTCAGGTGGGCATGCATGGTGTGCAGGGAGCACAGGTGGGTCAGGGCCATGGTCACATTGGGCTGCATCGGGGGGATGTCTCTGGACCTGGCTGCACTCCAAGCAGCCTGCGCTGGGAGGTGGGAAGGGGTGTTTGGTGGGAGCAAGGTGGTGCCGCCAGGACGCGTGGGTTACCGTCCCCTCCCCTAGGGCTGGGCGGTGGCAGCAGGACCAGAGGTCGGAACAACCTTGCTGCCCAGGGTCCCCATCACTGCACAGCATGCGTGAGGGGCGAACGTTCACTTGGAAGGGAATCTGGGGACCATCTCTCTGTCTGTGGACACTGACCATCCGCGCTGCCTGGCGAGTCATCCCCAGCACTGGGGTAAACCAGCGGTGCATCTGGCCTCTTGCTTGTATGGCCTCTTCATGCAGCATTTCAGACATGTTCTGAGAAAGTTTGTCCGTTTTCCAGGCTCTCGTGTGTCCCTGAACAAAATACACTCTAAGCTCGTTTCCGTGGACTCACATTTCAGTAAAGTGACATTCAAATACGTGTTGCAACTTTAATGTGTCACACGGCTTTATTTCTACATCTTCCAAGTAGAAAATCCTATGAAAACTTGAACACTTCAGTTAAGTTACAGGATGTGATGTTTGAACCCTCCTTTTCCCTTTTGTCTGTCACGCAATTGTTAGAGGCGTGCGGGGTACAGCTGCGTTTCCACAAACCAGTCAGAACATGACACGACTGACTAGACAGACAGAGACGGCGCACAGAATACCGCAGGAAGGCAATCCTGTCAGCCCCTGGGCATGGAGAAAGCTGGCGACTTTTCTCACTGAGCAAACTGGGAAACAAGAACTAAATTTTACCTGCTGATGATTCTGAAAGTTGGCAAAGCTGTGAGGAGAGCATCTGTGTGTGGCTGAGCAGGACCCGACAGTGCCCAGCACACGTGGGCCGAGCTTATCACAGTGGCTGAGTCCACGGCGTTCAAGGGTCAGGTTCTGTGGGGACAGCATGTGCACTGCTCATGGTCTGCAGGGGACGTAGGGTGTGGACCTTCCAGTTTGTGCGCATATGTATCTGTTATTTGGGATCTAGTAAACACCACATCACTGTGTCGTCCGTCCGCAGTATTTATCCACGCCTCTGGGTGTGACAGACAGAGATCAGAGCCATACATGAAGGGGATGGGCTGTGGCTCCATGACAAAGCACAAAATCTGTCAATTTTGAGCAGAGAAAGAATCCTGATGCCCTTACCCTGATACCTCACATTTTTAAAACGATTGCAAAACCAGGGCAAATCTGGCCAGGTCCCCTGAAGTAGTGTTTGGTATCAGCTTGTTCACAGGGAAGGCTCAGGTAAGAGACAGGTCAATTAATCAACGGAGTAGGTTTCAAAAGAAGAAAGTAAAAAAAAAAACCTGCGAGCATGAGGGGCAGTGGCCGCTGAGTGCGCTGGCTTGTGTGGGGGCCCCGTGACAACCCCTGCTGCTAATCTCTGTTTATGTGCAGGTGTCCAGGGGTCCTCCCTCCCCGAGGGGTCCTGGGACGTCAGCCGAGTGGGAACCTTTGGTCCCTCATGTCCCTGGCAGTCAGGTAAACCCTGGTCATCAAGGCAGTCACAGGCTCTGTCCATAGCAGGGAACAGAGCGTTCAAATGCACGAGCTGCAGAAGTCTGGCACAATCACACTGAGGAGCAGAGGAAACAGAAGTTGCTCCAAAGTTATTGGAAACTTTGCAAACATACCGGCTGAGTCATTGTCTTGCACCATTTCTGTGAGTCAATCACATCTCAATGAAACTGGAAAACAAAGAAGAAGGGAAAGATTAAACAGAATATGATCCACTTGAAGTGACGAGAATTGCTTCCACAGAAAGCAAGACAGTGGATTCACACATGACGTGTTTACCCCTGTGAGGCCCACCCCGGACCCCCTGCCCTGCATCCTCCACACTCCCCTGGACTCAGGAAGAGCTGCTGGTGGCCTGTCTGTCAGCGTTTCACTCAGGAGGCTGGACAGACAGCTCCGGAGCTGCCCCACACAGGACGGGAAACCGGCGGTCTCCAGATAGACCACAGACCACGGCACTGCAGCTTCTGTGAACACAGGCCAACCATGCGGAGCAGCTGTGCATACAGTCAGTGGGATCAGCAGAGTGTATACAGTTGGTGGCATCTCTGGTTTGTTGTTCCTTCCCTCAGGGTCTGGACGGAAAAGTCCGTGGCCCTGCACACCAGGCCTCTGCCTGTGGTCGCTGTTTCGGTCTGCTGGTGGATAGAGCCTGGCCCCTCAGGACGGACACCGGCCTCTCTGTTGGTTCCTGGGCGCCTTTGCTGCCCTGGTGAGTCCCGTGGTTGTAACATGCATGACGACGTGTCAGGAAGGTGTCAGTGTGTCTAAAGCTCCAGTATCATGGATTCGTACGTTCACTGCTGTACAAGAAGCCACTTCCTGTGTGATTACACCAGGTTCTCTGGCTCCAGGCCACGCGACCGACAACGCCAGCTTGTGGGACTGCATTTGAGGTGGGCAGTCTATTAGCACGGTGGTTTAGCCGCTTCTCCCCACCGTGCTCCCGCAGAAATGTCACCCAGTCAGCTGATGCTGACACGAGTGTCGTGGTCCTGCTGTCTGGAGAAGCAGGCGCCAGTGACAGGGTGCTCGAGCTCCTGAGGGACAGACACGGCCATGTGAGTGAGGCTGGGGTCTCGGACTTGCACCCTCCAGCCGCCCCTTGGGCTGTGACAGGGAAATCACATCTGACTATGTGCGAGTATCACCTGGTTTTCCATTTCTCGCAGAACACGCCAGAATCTGTTAACCCTGGAGAGAAAGTATCTGGAAAAGAAGGAAGTGATGGGAAGTATCTTTAAATTTAAATTTTTATTTATCTCCAGATTATTTACTGTTTTAGTCACTGGCATACATTAATTTATATTTTAAAATTAATTTTAAAAAACTGAATGAGAGGGCAAATTCCTTATTTTAAGATCATGTTTGGTTTTTTCTTTACGTTTTGCTGTAACCTTTTTCTGTTTTTAAAAACATACAATATGGTTCAGTAAAATGTAATCGTCGATGTCATATAGACAAATATAGTCAAACCTTTTAATTCTTCATAGTTCGACTTTGCGCAAACTTTTTTTTCAAAAATGTTATGTTATCACGTTGGTGAAGTGGTAGTAGAATGATATTTGGCTTTTAGCAATATATTTGCAGCTACAGTGTAAAATATTCATGTGTTATAGCTTAACTTCAATAATTTATTCAGGACTTCTTTGCAAAATTTAACTTGGAGCTATAATAAAAACTTAGACCAAATATTCACTTCACAGACTTCCAGGCCCTTGAGTATGGACTCCTGGGGGTGGGTGTAGACAAATGTTCTCGGAAGAGGGGAGACATTAAAACGTGTCATGCAAAATGTACACTGTTAGCTCAGAATCCGTATCAAAAAACGAAAGACATGTATGTCTGAACTGAGCGATCAGATGGTTCATGGTGTGTCTTTTCTGAGAGAATGATGTTGCCAATTTTCCCCATTTGTTGACAGTCACTGATTCCCGCTGTCAAAGCCTGAAGAGCAGGTTCACCTGGGGTCTGAGTACAGGCTGTGGGAGTTGACAGTCACACTGGCGTTTATGTTTTCTTAGGGACAAAATATCCAGTAAAGGTGAACGGTTCTTCAGCCTAATGTGCTGTTGTGAAATTAGCTATGAGCAGTGATTCAGAGAGCCGCGGTCTGGGCCAGTGACAGGAGCAATGGTCAACAGGTGCACAAACGATCATTGACTAGCGATAAGCGACCATTGACTAGCGTCTTGATGCCCTGTGCTCTGATGAGAGGTGGTGGGGTTTGGAGCCAATGGCTGGGAAAGAATTCTTGAGACATCTTTGGTGCAGAAAGGTGGTTTTATGAAAGCATGGGGACAGGACCCGTGGCAGAAAGAGCTGCAGCTCTGGGGTTTGTGAGGGCTGGTGGATCATGTACTATGGAGCTGGGGGAGGTGAGGACAGAGGAAGTTTCCAGAAGGACTTCCGTATGCTCAAGAAGAGTGCTGGGAACCTGGAGGCCAGGCTGTGTCAAGCTAAGGTGGTTTTCCCTTCAGCAAGGAGTTAACAGTAGGACCGCCTCAAGTGCCTGTCCACAGGCTGCAGGTTAGAAGGGAATGTAATTGCAACTACATTTCTTTTTTATTCATTTATTTTATTTATTTATTTGACAGACAGAGATCACAAGTAGGCAGAGAGGCAGGCAGAGAGAGAGAGGGAAGCAGGCCCCCAGCTGAGCAGAGAGCCCGACTCGGGGCCCTATCCCAGGACCCTGAGACCATGACCTGGCCAAAGGCAGAGGCCCCAACCCACCAAGCCACCCAGGCGCCCCACAACTACATTTCTTTTACTTTGTCCCCCACATCAACTTCATCAAGGAGGAAAATTCTTTTGAAAATCACAATAAAACAAAATCATGTGATAGGAAATCTCATAGACTCACCTTAATTCTGGTTGAATTTTAACTGTAGAGGTAGTCGTCTCCCATTGTCAACCTTTCTGATTGTTCTCTGTCCTCTTGGAGAACAGGTCTGCCACAGAGCCATGAACCACCTCCTAGATCCGGAAGTGTGGTCCTCCTTGAGTCTCATCCAGAGACGTGTTTGGACTTGGCTTTTGCTGTTTGCTGCAACTCTGGAGCCTCCTAGTTAGCAGGGAAACCACTGAGCAATTCTTAGTTTGGGGGAAAAACACCCCAGGACTCCCCAAACTGGGGCCAGTCTGCAGGAGGTGCAGAGGGAGGAGAAGCGAGCGACCGGAAGGCCATCTGGAATCACAGCCCTCGGACCCGGGACCTCACACCCAACAAAGCCTGACGGGAAAGCACTTGCACAACCCTCCCCCGACTCACCTGAGGCCTCTGATGGGCAGACAGCAGGCTCGGCAGTCCTGACGTTCCCTGGAACACTGTTTGCAGAAGCCGTGGTCTTTCTCTCTCTCAGGGCATTTTTCCAGTGTCTGTCCACAGGCTCAGCCTCCGTAACCATGGCGTACCAGCAGGCATCCACAGGACGTGCCCGCCGTGCTAGCCCGCATCTTCCACAAATGATCTCATCCGTCCTGTGAGGCAGGAGTGGCCACTACCCATTCCCGAGGGAGCGCAGGGGCGCGGGAAGCAGGTCGGTGCCCCTTGGAGATGCCACACTGTCAGCTCACCTCAGCAACACTAGAGCTGCTGTCCAGCTGGGGGCCGTCATGTGAACCCTTCGAAGATGGTATGGAAGAACCCCGGGATCACATAACCAGCTGTCTGTGAAAGACGGGCTTGCTGTCCTTTCTGAGGATGGGGTTCTGACTGATCCAGCAACATTCAAGCAAAACCTAAGGAAGATCGCTCATCTTCTTTGAGTGTGACTGGTAACTGGCCTTTGTCACAGGCGTGTGCCTGTGTGAACGTGGACTCTATGTGCATGTGCCTGTGTGTGAAAAAGGGAGTGTGTGTGCATATGTCTGTGTGGACGGTGAGCACACATGCGTGAACAGGGGAGCATGTGCCTGTGGCTGGGAAGGGAGTGAAGACATAGGAGCCGAGGTAGGCAGGAGGGTAAGTACTTGGTTACCAAGTGCTAATTACTCCTCCGAATACAGGGGAAAATATGGTGTGAGCTTCACTTGCCTTGTCTTTATCTTCTGCTCATCTTTCAGAACATACAATTTACCTGTCTTTGGTCAAAGGTAGCAGCTTCTGTAGCTGCAGTCCTCTCGTTGTTACCCCCACTCAGACTCTGCGCACGGACCCCGCCTGCACCTGCCCACATTGGGCAGGGTCAGAGAGAAGCAGCAGGCACTCGAGGCGAGTGTCTCCTATGTGGAGCAGAGTGCGGGAGGGACACCTGCTGTTTGCACCGAGCTCTCCGGTCCCAGACGCTGTGCCTTTCACCATCACACTTCCAACACAACCTGCGGAAATTTAAATGGGCCACATATGACACTAGTGAGTCACTTTTAAAAAATGTGAAACATGTTACCACAGGACTTCAGGTAACCTCATGCAAGTGCACATGTCTACAGTCTACGTTTCCTCATCCGAGAATGTATTTACAAAACCTTCTCGAAGTCAAGTGTAAACCAGATGCTGCCAAGAGGTCTGGTCAGCCGCAGCCTCTGCCCCAGGCCTACGAGGCCCCCTCTCCTCTCCGGCGGGTGGGAGGTGGCCTGGCCACGTTAAGTCCACAAGTACGGAAGGCTGACTTCCGTGGGAGCCGGTTGGAAGTCCTGCGCGGCTAGCATTAGATAGAAAGTGCACAACCACACTTGTGATTAAACACATAAAGGAGACCACCAAGAGAACAAAAATGTGACCTGTCGCTTTTAAATTCATTGAGTGAGGAAAAAATAGAATTATTAAAAATTCATCAGTCAAACAGATGGGAAGAAGAAGGAAGAACAAAAGAAAATATAGAAACACAAAAAAATGCATAACTAGAGATGCTATTTACCAAGGTAGCAAAAACTATACTGGAGATATAATGTTCTGTCCTCCGAAGAGAAAATTATCAAACATTGCTTGAATACATTAATGATAATAATTTTAGGAATATATCCATACGGGTCAATTGTAAAGCACAATGTGCATATTACAATATTTTATAAATAGGCACACACATATACATATCAATTTCCCCAAAATAATTCTGTAAATTCAACCAAATTTTAATAAAATCCCTAATCAGATTTTCACAGAACTTTATTAGTTCAGTCTAAGATTCAAACAGAGATCAGAACACCAAGATTGTGAAAGAAAGAAAACAGATGAGGAGAGCATGGAAAACACTCCACAGATGATCCTGATAGAGGAATCACGACCAGAACACCTAAAATCTCTAGAGTAAGCGACCACAGATGCACAAGAAAGCTCAGTATGATGAGACGTGCATTGGTCACGGAGCAAGGGAGGGCGCAGAGCCGGCCCCGCAGTCTAACTGTAGGCGAGGGTAAAATAAGAGGCCATGTCTCACTCACTCCAGAACAAAGGTCGATAGCCATGAAAACTGTAAAATGTTCAGAAAAAATATCCAGAAGAATGCCCAGGGAAGGGATTCCATGAATAAAGCACAAAAGTGCAAAGCTTAAAGGAAAATGTTTTCATTTGAACATATTAATTAAAAAAAATCTGGGACACAGACACCACAAAACTAAGGGAAACGCTGGCTTCCCAAAATGATAAAAGATAGGCAATCCACTCAGCTGAAAGAGGGTTAAGGACTCTCTCCTTCAGGAAGTCGCAAGGGCAGCGATCCTGGGAGAAGCCACTGGCGGCAGCCACAGATCCCTAGGGCAAAGCTGTGTGGCCGGGAGCCTGTGGGAAGACGGTGGGTGCACAGGTGCGAAGGAAGGGCAGTTCAAGGACAGCGAGCTCCTGGTCTGTCAGGAGCTCGTCGAGGAGATCCGGACACCACATGACAGCTAAGATCTTAACAAATGGGTTGCAGGGATTGCTGGTGTTGGGGAATGTCTACACCCTACAGGAACTCACATTCCCAGCCTCAGTGTGGGTTCTGGGACTCCCGTTCACCCGCTGTTTGTTAAGATTAACCTGAGCAACTGAACAGCTCCCTGACAGTTGTCACTGCAAACTGGGGGGATGGCAGCACCGTGGTGAAGTGGGGGAGGGGGCTCCTGCCCATGAGCTCGGGTCCAACACATAGTGATGGGTAGAAGGACACACTGCAGAGGATTCACACATCGTGGTCAATCCATGTTTACCACATAAGACCCAGAGACACAGATCATGGGAGAGCTGGAGACAGAGACAGGGGCGCTCTGGCAGCTCCCGGCACCTGCAGGGCGTCCCCAGCTCCAGCTCAGGGTGACCCAAGCGGGCAGGGGAAGGACAGGGTCTGAGCTGGCTGCCTCCTCAGATGCCTGCTTTACAGCTGAGACCTCAGACCGGAGACAGCATCAACTTGCGATAATTTGCGTGGTGGGCAAAGGGATGTTTAACAGGCAAAGATACACAATTTACTCTATATTTCAAGTTTTCTGTGATTTGAAAAATAAATTGCAAAGAAAGAAACATGGCAATTAAAAACATACCTTAATCTGCTTCAAATTTGTGGATGATATCACAAATATAAGCAGATAAACTCTAAGGTAAAAGCGATCAGGTTGATTTAAAAATCTACAACACATGAATCAGAAGGCACCACCAATAAAGGGACACCTGGGGGGCTCAGTCAGTTAAGCGTCTGCCTTTGGCTCAGGTCATGATCCCGGGGTCCTGGGATCGAGTCCTGCGGCTTCTCTTTCTGCTATTCCCCCTGCTCGTGCTCTCTCTCTCTCTCTGTCCAATAAATAAATAAAATCTTAAAAAAACCCACAAAAACCCAAAACCAAAAACAAAACACCACCAGTAAAATAGTAACATACAAAGTACATCCTTATTTTTTTTCTCCAGTACCAAACCAGTGTATTGGAACGAAATGCTTTTCTAGGACAGAAGCATCCAACATGCCACAGATTGGTTGTAGTCCGTTCCAGTGACTCTATTTACCAAAATGTCCAACCCCCCCCCCCCCGCAACCAGCCGCAAAGAGGCCAGGGTGTCGGCCCTCCAGTGTCTCCTAGAGAGAGCCCTTGTCAGAGACGTCCCACCTGCCAGTGCTAGGGACCCTCCCACTTCTCAAGGCCCTGGCAAGGACACTCAAAAAACTCAAGGACACTCAAAAACTCAAGTTTTTGAGACTTTTGGAGGGGAATAAAACTAAAAACGAGATCCCCCAATCCAGGAAACCTCCCCACAGAGGGAAAGGAGAAAGAAAACACTCATTACGGCCTCAGCTTTAAACCGGAAGCTGATTCAAGTCCCAGGCAGCCCAGCCAGAGTTACAGGGACAGAGAGAAAGCTCACCTTTCCCAAAGCTGAGGCTGCGACACCCACCGCACACAGGCTCCCAGGCCCCCAGCCGGCAACTAGTCAGCTGGGTTGGGGACCAGCACCCTGTGTCACTCCCGTGCACCCTAAATCCACTTGGTGTGTGGATGGCCACCTGTGCTACCCAACTGGCTTCATCCTGAGGAGAAACAAAGTCTCAGGTCTACATCAGGAAGTGGTTTGCAGCTGGAGAAAGGTGCCTGTGGTGAGTGCCAGACTCGGGCTCCTGCCCTCCCAGGAAACTGAGAAATGGGTGCTGCCTTCCTGGAGGCTCCCAGGTCCTGCAGAAAACATCCCTGGGACTTAGAGCAGGCAAGAGGCCATTTAGCTTTCAGAAAGAGTTAATATACATCTCAAAGAGACAGAGGAAGAACTTAAAATTGCAGCTTTAGGGCAAAAGTTCTGGGAAAGGGAGCAGGGGACAGGAGTCGGGGGGGGGGGGGGGGGGGGCTACGGGAGGGGGGATGTCTATTCTCTTGTCTTCAACTGGGAGAATTAATCTTCTTATTCTAATTTGTATTTACTCTCAGGCTTTTCAATTGCTTTTTAAAGAAATGAATTATCAAGTAAGCCAGTTTAATTAAGAAAAGCTTATTAATTAATAGCTAATGATGTGGGAAACAACTCACTACCTACAGCCCACTGACAAGTCCTTGAACCAGGCAGAGTGCCCTTCCTCTGGGAGCTCGGCTGCCTCGATGTGGACACCTTCCTAAGGGCACAGGCAATCTCAGCCTGACCCCCGATCCTGTGACTCTACTTTAACATATAAAAATTCCTTTGGAAACTTCCTTTATCACTTCCCCCAAGATACATGTTGGCCATCACCCCCAAGCATAAGACCCACCGATTACATCTGGAGGGTCTCATGACTGAGTTTTTACTAAACAGTAATAAATGACCTTTCCTAACAATAGCTAGCTCCCTCAGGATCCTGGAAACCTCATTGCCAAAATACCTGGGAGGCTTACGCTCTCCCTAATCCCCTCCTGACCTGAAAGTATATAATGGGCAGCTCCTCATGACCCCAGTGCAGCGCTTTGTACCCAGGGGTCCTGTCCCCAGCCTTTAATAAAACCCCTTTTTTGCACCAAAGATGGCTCAAGAATGCTTTTCTTGGCCTTTGGCTTCGAACCCTAATGTCTTTGCTACATCAGCTAACTTGTTGAAGTCCAGTCATGCTGGACTGCAGCTTTTCCTATAAACAGAGCCCTGCTCACTGCATCCAGTCAGCTCCCATTCGATGGACACGTATTTATTAAAAACAAGACAGCAGGTCCCAAAGCCCCTTATCACCATCCAGATAATTACAGGCTTCCCCGGAGATGGAATCTTAACCAGTCCACCAGGAGTGGCCTGACCAGCACCGTTCAGGTCGTCTGCCTGCCTGGTACCCGGTGTCCCCTAAATGAAGTGACCTTTGCCCAGCCAACCCGATTTTTGCTAGTATAATGTGTGCACTAACAATGCAGTCTGTGACTAATGTCAGCCACCATCTCAAGTGACCTCGAAGTGATTTGGAAAATCTGTGTTCTCAGGTGGCCCACCAAGCCAGCAGGGGAGTCCCAGTCCCTGCCTCAGGGCCCTTCCTGGTTCTTCTTCCTGCCCCATCCGGTGTGTGCGCCAAAAGTGCACCACGTATGCGGAAGTAGAAGTGTATAAATTACCCCCTTGCTTGTGCTCAAGGCTCAGATCTCTGGAGATCACGCTCCTCTGGGCCCAAGGGGGTCGAATACACCTCCTATCCTCCAAGATCTCTGAGTGCCGCTCGTTCTTCCGTCAGGATCCAGGCCAGGTTCCACAACAGAAGGAAACCCAAACCCAAAAGAATCAGAAAGCCAGGTGAGTGGAGACATGCAGGCCATATGTTTGAGCAATCAGGTGGGACAGAACGTAATGTGTTAAGGTGACCTACGGGTCTGTTTCCTGTCTAGGTGTAAATGGACAAGCCTTTGTTTTTATAACTGAACAAATTATATCGTGGGACACACAGTTTTACCTGGAGAACTGCTGGCCCTCTCGCGAACCCCTCCCCCTTCTGTGTAAAACCCCTCACCCTAGAGGAGCTTTTGCAGCTCTTCAGAGCTCTCTGCTCCTGTCCCCTGGCCTCTGGTCCTCAGTCACACAAGGAAGAAACTATCACTAACCTACTTTGAGGGTGACTTTCCTTCCTTGTCTCGGTTGACTTCTGCCTATTGTAGGAGCCCCCAGGGCAGGCTGCCTCAGGATGGGGCTGAAGATTATTTTGAGTTAAAGGCAATCCAATCCCAGCAGATTCTGGAAAAGCTCTTTACAGCCCCCGTAACTGTCTGCCCATACCAGGAAGAGAGCTATTAATACTCCTTTTCACCTAAGACACTTCTCTACGGGATAAGCAATCCCTGTTCCCAGACCTCTCCACCCTCCCCCCTGCTAATGGTCCTTCTCCCCTCTGTGCCCCAGCCCCAGCCCCTCTCCTGTGCTCATATAACCATCACGTTGCCTGACTGTGTTTGGAATTTCCTTATCTGTGGATTCCCTGTACGTGTACCGTTAAGTCGGATTTTCACCAGTTAATCTGTCTCACGTCAATCTGATTCTTTGTCCAGCGACAAGGACCTCCAAGGGTAAAGGAAAGTGCTGAATCTCTCAAAGTCCTTGTTGAAGAGATAAATTTCATGTTCTGTCACACCCACGGGTATATAGACACACTGGCAACAATGTTAAAACTACTGGAAACATCAGTGTGACAATAAGATACATTTCCCAACTCTCTCTCCAAGGACTGGAGGAAGCAAATTAGTTCTGAAGAAAGTAGGACCTAGAGAAGTGAGATCAGATTTGTTCCACAAAGCTGGAGAATACCACAGGGGAGAGCAGGTAGAGGAGCATAACCCTGGAGTGGAAGGGAAGGTGGACTTGTGTGTGTCACTTGGGAGAAGAGCCACAGAGTGCTGGCCACAGAAGTGCCTCCAGGGGCTCACACGTGGGAACTACCCCAAGAATGTCCTGTGAACGGCTGTGACAAGCATCAGTGTCCAAGAAGGGCACCCACCTGGAAGGACCCAGAAGCCCCTGACAGCTGGCACCTGGGCAGGTGCGGGACCCCACGGCTGAGGATCAACGGGCTCTTGGGGCCTGTGGCCTGGACAGCTGGAGATACTTGATGGCCCTGGAAGTTGTGAAAATGAACACGAGGGCAACCTCAGAAGTTAACAGATAGAAACACATATAAAAAAGAACCGTAATGTTACTGTTTTAACACGTGAAGTGTGACTGTCATGATGAGGGACGTTTGCACACTGTTGTAATTTGTAAGTTATAGCATTTAAGAAAATTTGACAAATTGGAAGCTTCGAAATTTTTAAGGCAATTTGACAAAGGTTTTAGCCTAATGGGTTAAAATTTTATTTATTAAATGAGCGACTCATTCTACAAACTGTGAAACTCGCTGACTCTCTAAGAAAATAGTGCTTGACAGAAAAATTCGTGACTGGGCACAAGCAAAGCACTAGTCTGGGGTGTCCTTCTACCAGATTTGGGGGGCCTGGGAAGTGAGCAACACACTTGTGGCCATGGGTGCCTCTCGGACAGTCAGGTGGGCTGTTGACAAGAAAGGAGCCCGGAGGAAAGGATGAGTCCATTTGCCGGAAACTCCCGGATGGGGGCTCGCAGAGCGGCCTCTGCCAACCGTGGCTCGTGGCAGTGGGAGCAACGATGCTTTTCTGTGATGTGGACGTGGTTTCCCATGTGAAAGGGTGAAGGGAAATTGGGTGCGGTCAGAAAGGCTTGATTTGGGAAATGGCCACAAATGTTTGGGCAGCAACTCAAGTGAGGTCCATGAGATTTCAAATTCCAGAAGAGGCCCGGTGTACTTGGCCCTGAGGTTGTAGGCATTTTATTGGACAAACTGAAGGCAGTGATGATGATCCAACATAACGCAGACCCGATCTGTGCCAGTGGCCTCACCCTCAGCAGCACATGACCTTGCCGTCTGTATACAGAGCAGCAAACAGCTGGAGCTGCGGCCCTCCCTTCCCTACCCCAAGATGCCAGTGAGGAGCTCCCTCCTGCCAGAGATGCAGATGCCGGGCGTCCCTTGTGGGTCCTTGTCCCACTGGTCCCCCACATCACTGAAGGGAACTTCAGGCCACCAGCTGCCATGTCTGATCACGGTCGCTGCAGTCCCATGGCCTCTGCTGGCAGGAGGACCAGTTTGATGAGCCCACAGACCAGAAGGTAGGGCTCCCTCCCTGAAAGCCATATCTGAAAGCCATCTAGACTTTGCCCAAGTTTATGATTTCCATCTAGAATAAACATGAGTTTGAGAGAATGTTTCCCTCAAAGGGGATAAGGCATCCGAGAAAAGTGCTTTTCCCTTGTTTGGCTTCCTGAAGCCCATAGGACCAGTTCTTCAATGTGCGTGTACTCCTGGTGTCCTAGTAGGAAAGCACAGACAACAGGCAGGAAAAGGACATTTAGAGATGAAAATAATACTTTCCAAAGTGAAATGTCCACATGTGGCTTGTGAGAAACACCTTAGATACATTCATAGAAAAACTGGCTGGTGACATTTTCAATATTTGCATAGTTTGTTTCTTTTTTTTTTAAAAAGATTTTATTTATTTATTTGACAGACAGAGATCACAAGTAGGCAGAGAGGCAGGGAGAGAGAGGGGGGGAAGCAGGCACCCTGCCGAGCAGAGAGACTGACGCGGGGCTCGATCTCAGAACCCTGGGATCATGACCTGAGCTGAAGGTAGAGGCTTAACCCACTGAGCCACCCAGGCTCCCCTGCATAGTTTGTTTCTTGAAATGTGTTCTGTATACTTTCAGAAAAAAGTAACTTCAGTTCTTCCCATTAAAAACAAGTGAAAAACCTGTGTTCACAGCTCCTTTTGTGCTTGGGATGTGAGCAATGCGAATGACCTCATTTATGTGTGGAGGAAAAGCCCACGACTGGAACACGACGCTCAGAGCTGGAGCTCTGGGGATGTGGGAGGCCTGCAGGACTGGAGGTGAGCAGGGATGCGGGCAGCTCTGGGGCCAAGGTGAGGCTTGGGGGAAAGTGGGTCCAGAGGAGCCCAAAGGGCTATTGGGTTGCTGATGCGGTCAGAGAGAGGGGTGGGCTGAAGGCTAGAAGGCTGCATTTGGCAAAAATGGTTTGTTGGTCCAGAGAATTCTTCCCAGCCGTGCACCCCCATGCCCACGTTGGCTGAGAAAGAACTGGGAAGACAGGAATGAGAAACAGAGGAGCTCAGAATGCTGTGCTTTCCTGAGGTTCCCTCATCAGGGACTCTACACATGAACCCAAAGGGGATGTCATACTATGACAGGTCATGGCCTAACTTAAGCTCATCAACACCTAAGGAGGGGGTGAGGGCAGGGTGGGGGCCGGGGATGATACCCCAGCACACAGCTGATCCTTCTTGAGGCCATGACGCCATTCCAGAGCTGCTGGGCAGGAGGAAAGCTGACTAGCATTAATCATTATTGCTTTCCTTAATATTCAATGCTTTCTATAGTCATAATAACCTATACAATAAAGAATACAGTACAAATTCATATGGCACCTGAAAAAGTGAGAAAATGGGACCCACAACCGAAGAAAAGAAACTAATAGCTACAAATACCCCAATGATCAAAACATTGGGACCACCAGGGGAGAACTTTTATAAAAATGACTAAACAGATTCAAGAATTTATAAGAAAAGATGAGTGTAATCAGTGATGAAGTGAAAAATCACAGTAGTCACGAGGTGAAGAAGTATTAATAGAAAAAAACTAATAAGGAGAACCAAACAGAAATTCTAGAACTAGACAATACTATATGTAGAATTAAAAACAATGTATGAGTGACCTTAGAAACAGAATGAATTCTGCAAAGGAAAAAAAAAAGAATCACAAAAGTTAAAGAAATATCAATAGAAATAATGCAAATAAGTAAAACAGTGACAGAGAGAAGACGGACAACAATCAGCTGAGCACCAGGACCTCAGGAGATATCGGACCTGACATCCGTAAAGTGGGCCACAGGGACAGAGGAGGAAAGAATGAAGAAGAACTACTTGAAGGAATAATGGCGAAAACTTTATCGGTTTAATAAAATATATCAAATTGCTAAAACATGAAGCTCAGTAAACATAAGCAAGAAAATACCAAAAACAAACGAACAAAGAAATCAAATACAGACACCCACATCTTTCTATGAAAGAGGCCATTACAAAGTGGAATGATATATTCAAAGGGAGGAAAGAAAAAAAAGTTCAACTTCTATTTCCACATCAAGTAAAAGTGTCCTTCAAAAATCAATCCTGAACAAAGAAAAAAATACAAAGTATTTGTTGCCAGCAGACCTGAACTTAGAGAAATGGAACATATATATATATATATATATATATATATATATATATATATATATAAATATGTGTGCATTTATCCAGAAGGGAGTTATCAGTCAGAAACTGAAATCTACAGGAAAGAGCAAAGAACTCAACAAATGGTAAATAAATAGACAAATATGAAAACGTGATTTTGACCATTTATTGCAAAAGCAACAACATTCTATTGTGTAAAGCCTATGACAACATAAGGTAAACAGAATTATTCTGTTTCAAACTTGGGGACGAGTAACACGCATTTGGCATAGACTGTGTTAAGGATGACAAGCCAAGCGAGGTGATAACATTTTGATGCGGTAGATGAGTTCCAACAAAGTCAGGAAAAGGGGACAAAAAGGCGAAGGGGCTGTGAAAACATTGTCCAGATCACATGAGGCCCGAGCATGTCTGCGGCACAACGGGCTGCAGGTTCCACTGGAAGGCAGACACGGTCACAACAGATGGAAACAACGGAAGGCTGGCCAGAAACTGTTAATGAGAAATGACTCTAAAATACAAAACATGGAGAGGATGAAGGCAAAACAGAAGAAGATGCATCACACACAAAGTAGACATAAAGGAGCTGGCATGTCTGTGGTAATAACTGAAAATTGGGCTTTAAGATGAGACGTATTACCAGAGATAAAAATGGATGTTTGTTAATTATAAAGGAGTTAATTCTTTCAAATGTAACAATGCTAAATATGTAAACACCTAATAATTGAGTCTCAAACCAAGTGGGCAAAACTGAACAGCACTTAAAGAGAAGGAGACAAATTCCCAGTCTGGTGGAAGGAAGTGTGCTCTGTGTGTGGAGGACACGGCGCTTCTCAAATGAGCTTTGTTAAGCCAGGCCACACGTGCATTTATTTCAAGCACAAATGGGCTGTTCACCAACATTGACCTCCTGTAGGGCCACAGAACACATCTCAGTACATCTTACATGATTGCATCCCTGCAGAGGATATTTTCCAATCATTACTGCATTAAATATGGGTCAATGACAAAAGGATGCCCAGAAAAATCTCCAGTGTTTGCAGATTAAGCAGCATCTCTCTAAAGCCCAGTTGTCCTAAGGAAGACAACATCAGTGAAATTAGAAAATATTTTGAACTGAATAAAAATGAGAAGTATAATTTATCAACATTTGTGCAATTCAGCTAAAGTAGTGCTAAGAAAGAAATTAATTGCTTTAAATCCTTTAAAAAAGGAAACAATATTATGTTTATTGGAAGCAGTTAAAAGGAAAATAAACAACAGAGAAGGAAACCAACAAAATCAAACTTTAGTTCCTTGATAAGATTAATTGAAGTTTCTTTAGAATAACCGGGCTCTAGGAGGCTCAGTCCGTTGAGCATCTGCTTTCGGCTCAGGTCTTGATCCCAGGGTCCTGGAATTGAGCCCGGTGTTGGGCTCCCTGCCCTTCGGGGAGTCTTCTTTTCCCTCTGCCTGGCACTCTTCCTGCTTGTGCTCTCTGTCTCTCTGTCTCTTTCTGTCAAATAAATAAAATCTTTAAAAGAAGAAAAAAAGAAGAATAACGAGGCTGGAGAGAGAGACAGAGAGGGAAGGCAAACACGGACAATGAAAGGCGAGGTATCAATACCATCTTACAAACTTTAGAAAAAAAAATTAAAAAGGCTCACAAAAAATTTCTGTCAACAGATTTCCAGATATGTGAATTCAAAACTAGACTCCATTCCCTGCAAAACGAAACAAAACTGGCCCGGAGGGCATTTCGAGCGGAGCCCACCTAACACTGAAGGAAACAGCACTAGCCCCATGTGGCGCCCTCTGGAGGAGAGAGGAGTCGATGCCGCCCACACACCGCAAGGCCAGAGCAGCCCTGAAACCGAGCCCAGGAAGGACATTATAGGGGAAGAGTCGATGGTCCCCCAGGAACGGGGGTGTGGAAATTCTCAGAACACTGTTCTCAAATCACAGCCAGTAGTATATACAAGAGGCTGTTTATCCCCGGAATTCAAGGTTGTGTTAATATTTGAAAATCAATCCACCATCCGATAGAATAAAATCATGTTATCCTCTCCGTAGTTCTAGACAAACATCCGACAAAATTCAAAATGTGTTTGTGGAAGAAAATCCTCACCAAGTAAGATAAGCAGAGGCCTCCTCCACCCGCCGCCGGCTTAGCCGGGCTCTCCCACCGACACTCGGGAGCTGCCTTGCTCCGGCCTCCACTTGAATTATGCTGTTGCATTTGGGTCATCAGGAGAGGCGGAGACTAGAACAAACCTTTAATTTTAATTTAAAATGCAACTGCAATTAAATCCAAAATGCAAATGCAATTAAAATCCAATTCCATGGGTGGCCTGCGTGGAAAGTCGGAGGCGTCTGCTGAAGAACCACTGAATCAAATACGTGGGTTCTGTGTGGCCATGCCATGTGGTCACCTGGACAGTCGTGTTTCCCTAGGACAGCTGTAGACATTTGGAAGATTCAGTGTAAAAATCAGCAATTAAAATAGCATCAACAACGTAGAAATGTAGAAATAAATGTGTGGTAGCCACGTGGCATTTCTGGGGGAGGTTACAGTGACCCCCACAAATAGAAGGATGCACTCTGCTTGTGGCCCCGAGGCCTCACTGGTGCGGATGGCACCATTCTCCCCTCACTGTGCCACGGGTGTGAGGCGGTTCCGCCAAAAATCTCAGCCATCCTCTTCATATAAACTAACAAGTTGCCACTAAGATATCCATGGAAATGCAAAGGACAGATAAGGACAAATAGAGACAATGATGGAGGATGTGAATTACTTTGTTTGAGGATATATGAAGCAGCAGGAATTCAGACGTCGTGACATTAGCATAGGGAGAGACACACCAATTAGTGGGACAGATCTCAGGATCCTGAGACAGACCTCCTGACTGCTGGGGTCAGCTGGTTTTTGACCCAGAAGCTCACACAATTCAAAGCGGACAGTGTTCTTCATAAGTGGTGTTTGAACAACTGAATATCCATGCGAAAGGAAAAGAAACTGCATCCCTAAGAGATGCATTCCTGGAAAGGGGGCCTAAGTGCAGATGCTAAGCCTTTGAAAGTCCCAGGAGAAAACAGAAGAGAGTATTTTTGCAAAATGTGGGTAGACACAGTCTCTTAGACTCCCTGGAAGAAGCACTTAGTGTAAAATGAAATGCCTGGTAAGCTTGGTTTCATGGAGACTAATGTCTCAAGCTCCTTATCAGGCACGTGAGGAAGGTAGGAAGGAAGGTGGACAAGGGGGAAACACTCACACATGTACGTCCCATGATGAACTCGTCTACAAAACTCAGAAAACCCCCTGCAGATTACAGAAACAATCAATGCAAAAGGGCACAGGACCAGGTGGACAGAGAGGTGGCAGGAGCAAAGACACAAAGAGCACAGTCACGAGTTCACGAAAGCCACAGGGAAACCATCACACACCACTTGGATGCACCCCAAACCCACAGGGCAGAGGGCACGGCCGCATTCCCACAGGCCGCTGGGGGCACAGGACATGGGGCCACGGATGGGGAAGACTGACCTTTTCGTAGTAAACACGCCAGCCCTGAGAGCCCGTTTCATGTTCAGGCCTTCCCAAGAAGTGAGAACACTGGTCTGCAGGAAGACGTAGGGTACACATTTACTCATCATGAAGAACTTGGAAAAGACTTAAATATCCATCAGTTAAAAGGATGTCCAGCCAAAGGAGCACCGTGGAGCTGTCAGAGGGAGGGGGCCCCAAGGCTTATCCGGGGTCACCCCATTATACGAATGCTGACGGAGCAGTGGTCAGAAGCTGGGATATGGGGTTGTGGCCGCCTTGGGCTGTGGACGTGGCACAGGCTGGGCCATGGTCCCTGGAGCTCTCCTGACTCGTCAGCACAAAGAGAAAGAAAGCCTGTCACGACCGTTCGTAATGTGATGGTTTGAAAGTTTAGACATATTCATAGGTACACTCGTTTCTTTTTCTTTTCCACAAAATAAAAACAGAACTGTGATTTCTGCTCCTATGAACCGTTTCATTCACGTCCAAGAGGGATGGGCCGTGGTCAAGCGTTGTCTCTGACTGCGTGGCACCTGACAGACCTGTGTGGAAACTAGCGTGGAGGAAGTCATTCAGTGTGTGGCAGGGCCATGAAACAAGGTGCGCGCTCCTGCTCCAATGAGCTTTCGAGGTGGGGCCGGCTCTCCCGCCGGGTCTGCCTGACATAAGGAGCAGCCACGTGGGACTGGGCCGGGGCCGGGGCAGAAATTTCCTGTTGTTGCTCGAGTCCGTTTCCACAGTGGGGTGAGCTCCCTCGGGGCTGGGGCGGGGCAGCAGGCTGGCGTCCAGGGGAGCCCTGCACGGGCCGTGGTCGCCTCCCCTCCTAGCCCAGGCACTCTGTTCTCTACGCTCTTGGAATCCCAGCACGAGGCCCTCTCCCTCGGGAGAAAACACGGCAGCTTCTGTTTAAGAGCCAGCTAATTTCGGGCCGTGTTCCTGTGCCGAAGGACCCCTGACTCCGACGGCCACTGCCTTGCCCGTTGTGCTGCAGCAGAATCATCCCGCTTCCCAGGATGTTGCCGCAGAGCCTCCCATCCTCTTGAACAGCAGTTGTGAAGGAAGGAGGACAGACAAGCTTCTAGTTTGGTTGTGCTGATCACGGATAGACCCGGCACTGGGTAACCGTGTCGTTTGTTTTGTAAGAACATGGAAAGGTGCTGAATGCCCCCAAAATTCTCCTGGAAAGGAGCTGGGTTTGGCGGAAACACAGCTGTGGTCCCGGCCTGGGTGTGGGGTGTCTGGATGCTCCTGGGCCCTCCCGGGGCTACATCTCCACCCTCGGAGGCCGGCAGGGGCAGAGGGCCAGGTTCCCCTGGGCCCCAATTGGTTGCATCCTCCCCCACAGGCAGCGGCTTGTGGACACGACACCTGACCCCACTGGGTGCTCCATGAGCGCTGGGAGTGAATGGTCGCCCTGGACAGTGGTGCAGCCTCAGTTTACAGAAGAGTCCTTCCCGAGACAGAGAGGGAGAGTCCCATCTGTGAAGCCCACACCCATCCACAAAACAACACAAAATTCACATGTTTAACCGGGGATTCTGCAAGTACCAAAGGAATCATCCAAACAGTGGCCCAAAGGCTAAAAAGTGTATGTAGCATAAATAAAATAAAATGTACTGACCAATAATAGAAATTGTACATGAATTTGCAAAACAGACTAATCTACTCACTTAAGCTTTTTGATAAAAAAATTTTTACCTCATGAGAAAAAAAAATAGAAATCAAATTCAAAACTTTTCTTTTTTTATTTTTTTTAAAGATTTTTTATTTTTATTTATTTGTCAGAGAGAGAGTACACACAAGCAGGCAGAGAGGCAGGCAGAGGCAGCGAGAGAAGCAGGCTCCCTGCTGAGCAAGGAGCCCGATGCGGGACTCGATCCCAGGACCCTGGGATCATGACCCAAGCCGAAGGCAGCAGCTTAACCAACTGAGCCACCCAGGCATCCCAAATTCAAAACTTTTCAATTGAAAACATTTTATGATCAAAGCCAGTTTTCTACCTGTCAGCATGAGTGTGTTTAGGTGAGGTCCAGTTGCAACATTGCAGACTCCCCAGGAGTGCAGGAAGGGCCCGGGAGCAGGTGCGGTAACGTTTCCATCTGTCACACGGTTCACAGGGTGAAGGGGACAGTTGCTGGCAATACTGAACTTGCCTGTGTGCTGTGTGACCACACTTCCCAAGGTAGTAACACCCCTACCCTGTGAGGGGGCCGTACAGGTGTGTGAGAGGGTGTGAAAGCTCATCCTGGGTGGTCAGATCTCAAAATGGGTTTTTCCTGTTGCATTTGGTGTCTCCCAGTCTCTGGCTGCACACTTAGTGGAGATCAGCCCATCGGGGCCCTGGGCCGTGGTCCCATGGTGAATGGCCCGGGCGGTGCGGGATTCTCTGGTCATCCTGAGTAATTTCTCAGAAAGGACCACTAAATACATTTACAAAAGTGCCCCCGAGAATGTTCATTTGTCTGAATTGCTTGTTGCTTTACTGGGAAATGCATTTATTTCCCCATCATTCAGCGATGGAGCCAACTGTTGCCGTGCAGCTTGTTGTCTGGAAAGAGAGGGGCCCTCCTGAGGGGCAGGGGTTTGCATGGGTGCAGGTGACGGGCTCGTGTCCTGCGATTCGGTTTCCCACTCATGCCACAGTAGGTGTGCACACCCATGCGTAAATGCTCCGTGATGCACCTTAACTGCGACTATATATACACGGATACGCAAGGATGTGTGATTTATTCTTAAAGAAACAGATTTTGTTGCTCACAATGCCTGTGGTGTAACAACGTGAAAATTTAGATGCACTACTCCCCATGCTTATAAATGACAACACAGATGATGAGTGTGTGTGTAGCACCTTATTGCCCCAAGAGAGCCACAGTTTCTATATTTTGCCCCAGTTTTTTTCACTCCTGGATTTGTGGTCAGTGGATGGAGAATCCCCCTGGCGAGTTTCCACGGTAATGCCCTTTATCCAATGAATACCTCGCTCCTGAGATTTCCCCCTTTTCCCAGAGAGAAACCGCACGTGACATCAAGCGCGCAGGCGCAGGAGGTGGGACCCGGCAGGCGGAGTTCCCTTCCCCCACCCGGCCCCAGGCACACGCAGGCCTTTCCTTGTAACCAGAGTTTCTTGTAGTTTCTTACAAAACTTTAACTCAGCTGGGCTCCTGCCCAACGCGACATGAACTTTGGTCGATATTGAGTGACCCTTCCATGTGGGATGATGAGTTCTGAGTGCGCGGAAGGTCCTGAAATCTCCTTCCTGCGGGCGCTCTTGCTGGTCCCACGGCTTAGAGCGCGTGGGGTCTGCGGCGGGAGCATGGCCAGTCCTCTCGCACCCGCCGGCCGGCTGATCTGTAAATACCTACGTGCGGTATCTTCAATACGATTTTTAAAAATTCCTTTCGCCTTTTTTTATAATAGTAATCAGGGAAAAGATAAAGAGGTATATTAATAATATTCAGTAACAGCTCATTACTTCTCTTAGATCTTACCTTGCTCTACTTTTTACCCCTTTCAACAGAAATGAGGTGAAAGCCCATCTATCTTTCAGAACTGTCCTGTGTCAACACAGAAGGGTCATTGCGTTTTCCCCATCGACTGCGGTGTTTGGATGGGCCACAATTTTGCGGCCACTTACTGACTGCTGGGCTTTTGGCTTTTCTCCTGGTCAGTGTAAAAAATGCTTCTGTAAATATCGTCACCTATTTATCTGAATACATTAATGTCTTGTTTCTTTTGAGTACATTTAACAAACCTGGAGTGAAATTAATGTTGGTGATGATTTCTGGATGACTTTTTTTCCAAAACACAAACTGTAATAATTCACATTCCCAGAAACTGTTAGGACTTGCTTCAGTGTTTTCCAAATGGACCCATTAAAATTGCTACCTTGTTGCTATTTCATTTTGCATTTCCTGAATACTAATGAGCTTCAGCACATTTCATAAATTTTTTCGACATCTGCATTGATTTTTCTGCAAGCAACTATTGCATATTCTTTGCCCAATTTTTAACTCTCTTAAAAAATATTTTCAGTATAGAGGCTTTTTGTTAGGGAGAGTGAAGGTTGTCTTGCATATGTGTCCTAAATATTTTTCTGGGCTTTCAATTTGATTTGATTTTGTTTCCAGGTAGGATAAATTTACAAACACTTTATGTACCTAAGTATGCCTTTCCTTTCTTTTGTGATTTTGGAGTTTTATAATTAAGTGTGCAATACATCTTTATAAACATTTATGTACCTAAATATTTTCTCCTTTTTCCTCCCTCAGAAATACCTCTTGAGATGCAACATGCCCTGCATGTTCCTCCAGAGATTATTTTTAGTTATGCTCTAGTGCCCCGATGCTATTTCTTTGCAGAAGGGTTTTCACTCATTCCAGATCTACTAAATGAGTAATTGTTTCTAAGTGAATTGGAAAGGTATATTGTCAGGTGTAAGCTTTGTATGTATGTATGGATGTGGTTCTAGATTTTATTCAGGTCTGAAAATCCTTTTTTTTTTCCCTTGGGTACTTTCCTGTGTTAATACCAAGCCATTTAAAGTACACAGCTTTACAAAAATATTTAAAGTCCTGTTCGTTTCAGCATCACCAGATATCATTTTATAACATTTTCTAGGATATGCTTCCACATGAGTTCTTTAATTTAAAATTCAAATCATTTTGTGAAGTTCCAAAACTTATTTACCATCATTCTGCTTAAAATGCATTCAATTTGTCTATTAGCTAGAAAAGTATTGAATTTTTATGACATAAAATTTTCTCATTCAGTAAAGGTCTAGATTTGTCCATTTTTTTTTCCAGGTTATTTGTATCCAGTGTTAATAGCTTTAGTAGTTTTCTTGGTATAATTTGTCCCTTTCTTGTGAAATCAGTTTCTAGGTATTATGGAGGGCTCCTGACGTCCCTGTGTGTGTGTGTGTCCCAGGGACCCCGCTCAGGGTGGACCGGGGCCTCCCTGGACCTTATCTGACCTCAGCTCTTACCAGCCCTCCACACACAGTCCTGTCTTGAGGCCCTGAGGGTTAGGGCTCCCAGATGGATTTTGGGGACAAAGTGCAGCCCGTGACAGTGTCTACAGGGTCATGGAAAGTACATGGAAATACAGTGGACTTCTGTGCTTGGGTCTTGCATTCTGCAGCCTTCCTGAACTCACATACTCGCTCTAGGCTTTTCTTGGTGGATCCTTGAGATTTTCCGTCTAGACCATGATGTCGTCTGCACAGAGTGACCATTTCATTTCTCCTGGCCGCATGCCTTCTGTTTTCTGCTCTTGCTGGAGGCTGAGACCAGGCACCGAGGGGGAACATCCTCGCCGTGTTTCCTGTAGGATAGGAAATGTTATTTCACTGTTAATGCGGTGCTGGTTGTAGGTTCTTCGTCATGCTTATCATGCCATGGAAAACTCTCCTCTACTCCTATTTTTGTAAGTTTTAATCGAGAACAGTCTCGAATTTTGTCATGTGGTTTTCTGCATCCCTCGACAGGACATGCGATCCTTGTCATACTCACTCTGTTAAAACACTGGGTTATGCTGTTTACTTTTGAAAACTGCTCCAGACTTGTGTTCCCAGAACGCAGTCCCGGCTGGTGGGGTGTGCAGCCACGTACTAGTCGCCAGCCCTTGGGTGCGGTCTTTGGAGTCTGTTCTTGGGGTATTTGCACCTGCCCTCTTGCTTTTTTGCCCTGTCTTTGGTTTTGCTCTCAGGGAAGAGCCTGCTCGGTTGAAACCCTTTCCTCTTCTGTTTTCGGGGAGAGATCGTGTAGACTTGGTGTTCAATCCTTTTCAAATGCTTGATGGGCTTTTCCAGTGAAACTGCCTGTGCTCAGATATCTCTTTTTCTTAGGAGTTTCTAAAATGGGAGTGTCCCCTGTGCAAAGGAGGGCTCGGGAGGGTGTGACTTGGGGGCTCCATTTTGCTGCGGCTCCACGTCCCCAGTCGAGGCGGTTTTAACACTCACACACTCATCTCCCACCTGCACTGCGGGCAGGGCCCCAGCTGGATGGGACCATGGCCTGGGGACGCCTGTCCACAAGTGATGTGACCAGAATCACCGCAATTCTTGGACCAAAGCTGGTGACACGATGACATCTGGGAGCATGCACCTGCGAGGAGGACAGGATCGGGACCCGCTGGGGTGGAATGGGCTCTGCGACATGGTGAGAGAGGAGGTCCAGCGATGGAGGCCACCCCCCCCCCCCCAGGCACAGAGTGGTCAGAGGTAACCAGAGGGTGGGAGGCTGGCGTTCCCCTCTGAGCAGAGCTGGCGGGACACTTGGCAGAGCAGCGGCTGGGAGCCAAGCAGGCGCACACAGGAGGGAGCCGAGGACAGCTCCCGAGTCCGGCCTTGCTTGTCTCTCAGCCCATCAGGGACAAGGCTGCAAAGGCCAAGGTCCTCCTGGGGTGGACAGACGTGCAGACCTGAGGCCCCCGTGCAGCACTGCATCCTCACCCCCACACTCAGGCTGTCCCCTCCTGCCTCACTGGGGTTCCTCAGGAGGAGACTGCGCACGCACTGAGAAGACTGGACCTGGGGGTGCACAGTGCAGACTCCACAGCCTGGGGTCCTGCAGCTTTGGACCCTCCAGTGCGGTAAGAGTGCCACACGTGCTGATGAAGGTGCCTGGTACCCAGGAAAGATTGCAGGCGCCGAAGCCACTGTGGACTCGCTCCCAGACCCTGACTACGTCCACCAGCATGTGGTATCTTTGTACCTGGTCACCTGCTTTGTCCCCTCACCCTCCATGTACTGTCCATTCACTCAAAATCAAGTGAACAAACGAGCCACACGCGACCAGCCTCCTCCCCACCTGGCTGCCTGCTGTCTCTGCGGGCAGCGATTTCTCTGCTCCTTCTGGTGTTTAATCCGCCTGCGGGAGACCCATCCCTGGGCGGACATGTCCCCAGGTCACCGTGGCCACGCCCCAGCCTGGGCTGCTCCCCTTCCCCAACCCCCCCCAGGTTCCTCCTTGTCCCCTGACTTTTGTCCGTTGACCCTTGAGCGGGTGGGGGTCCTCTGGACTATACCCCAGGGTTGTGAGTTGGAACTGACACTTTTCCTTCTTAGAGCCGCACCTTCTGCAGGTGAAGAGGGCCCATCGGGAAGCCGCGTGTGCCCAGGGCTCGACCACGTGGTTCTGGCCTGAACAGGAGGCCTTAGCCTCATGGAGGGCACCTGTTTCCTGAGGTACTATTAGCTCAGACCCCAAAATAAACAGACCTCGAGCTAGCGTCCTCCTTGAATGACGGAGGTCTATGCAGACCGTCCACATTGATGGGACTCATTTCATGGAACAGTGATTATTGACATACCTCTTAACCCCCCAATGCTGCAGGACAGGGCTGGGGTTCAGGGCCAACCCCAAAGGCGGCACATGCACAATAATGAAGGGGTATTTCTCCTCAGCGCTCCCCACCCCACACCCCAAGCAAATTTTGAGGACTGTGTTTCCCTTGAGGGGACTTCAGGATCCGGCCAGAAGAACGTGTTTACTGTCAGGATTTAAGAAGCCTTTCGACTGAGGAGTGAGTGAAACAGCTTCAACTCCTTGGTCCGGTGACAGTATGGGAGGCAGCGTCCATGCCTGGCCACCTCTGCTGCTCCCCACGTGGCCATGTCCAGCAGGTTCAGTCTCCTCCAGCCTATGATTTCTCCTGGGTACAGGCTCTGGGGGTCCCATGGAAAGCCTGGGTCAGGGGCCGGCCAGGGTGCTCCCTGAGGTGCCCTCAGCTGTCCCCGACCCACAGAGTGGCCGCACCTATCAGCCCCAGCTCCCAGGGCCACCTGCCCACACCTGATCCCAGTGTCTTCACCACCAGGCTGGCATCTGTCTGTCAAGTGGGCACTGCAGGACACCTCCCTGCTCTGTCCAGGTGTCCCCACAGGAGGCTGGTGCAGCCCATCTCTGCACACTCCACTGCTCTGAGTCATGTGGATACAGAAACCGTCTTTCAGATTTTCTCTTTGTCGCTAAGACTTGTAAATTTTACTATCAGGTGACGAGGTGTGGACCTATTTTATTGATTTTGAGGGGCGTTCTTAGCATCTCCTGGATTTTGATGTTTATTCCCTTTGCCATATTAGGGAAATTCTCTCCAATAATTGTCTCCAATATACCTTCTGCTCCCCTCTCTCTTTCTTCTTCTTCTGGAATCCCAATTATTCTAATGTTGTGTCATCTTATGGTGTCACTTATCTCTCGAATTCTCTCCTCATGGTCCAGTATTTGTTTGTCTCTCTTTTGCTCAGCTTCTTTATTCTCTGTCATTTGGTCTTCTATGTCACTAATTCTTTCTTCTGCCTCATTTATCCTAGCAGTGAGAGCTTCCATTTTTGATTGCACCTCATGAATAGCTTTTTTGATTTCAACTTGGTTAGATTTTAGTTCTTTTATTTCTCTAGAAAGGGCTTTTATCTCTCCGGAGAGGGTTTCTCTAATATCTTCTATGCCTTTTTTGAGCCCGGCTAGAACCTTGAGAATTGTCATTCTGAACTCTAGATCTGTCATGTTACCAATGTCCGTATTGATTAGGTCTCCAGCCTTCGGTACGGCCTCTTGTTCTTTTTTTTGAGGTGAGTTTTTCCGCCTTGTCATTTTGTCCAGGTAGGATTTGCTTTCTCCTGCTGTGGAATTCCGCTATTCTTGGTGACTGAAGTTGGTTTTGGATGGGTTTCTTGTTGATCTTCTAGGGGAGGGGCCTGTTGTAGTGATTCTCAAGTGTCTTTGCCGCAGGCGGAATTGCACCGCCCTTGCCAGGGGCCGGGCTAAGTAATCCGCTCGGGTTTGCTTTCAGGAGCTTTTGTTCCCTGAGTGCTTTCCGTAGAGTTCCGGAGGACGGGAATGAAGATGGCGGCCTCCCAATTTCTCGGCCCGGAGGAGACGAGAGCTTGGGGTTCCGCTCCTCAGTGCGCTCTCAGAGCAAAGCGCCCAACCGCCCCGCCTCTCTGGCCTGTGGTCGCACCTTGAGGAAAGCAGTCAATTGCTGGAGCTGGAGAAAAGCGCCGGGTCGCTTCCGTCTCCGCAGCCTCCAGCCGCGCTCCGAGCCCACCCAGCCTGCGACCAGCACAAGGTAACCCCGGGCTTAGAGCTCACTCCTCGGCTTTGTCGCTGTAGCCGGCTTCCCCGCTCTAATACCTGCGAGCTCTGTGGCACTCAGACACCCCCAGTCCTTCCGTGACCCCGCGGGACCTGGGGTTATGCTGACCCCGCCTGGGTTTCCCCCCGGTTTAGCCTCTGGAGCGATGCCTCCCAGTGGAGCCGACTTTTAAAAGTCCCGATTTTGTGCTCCGTTGCTCCGCCGCTTGCTAGGAGCTGGCCCCTCCCCCTGGGGTCTATCTTCCCGTCGCTTTGGATTCACTTCTCCGCAGGTCCTACCTTTCAGAAAGTGATTGATTTTCTGTTTCTAGAATTGTTGTTCTTCTTCTCTTCGATTTCCCGTTGGATTTGTAGGTGTTCACAATGGTTAGATAAGCTGTCTAGCTGATCTTCTGCTACCCGATGTCGTCTCAGCCTGCTACTTCTCCGCCATCTTGACCCCCAGTTTCCAGAAACCGTCTGAAATGAACCACTCCCTTCGAGCGCTGGAGGTGTGGCTGCCATGGATGGGACTAGAACAGGCCCTGCTGGGAAGGAAGAGCTGCCCTGATCTGGGTCTGGGGAGGCGCCTCGTGTCCACGGTTGGGAATCACGTCTCCCTATGCATTTCACACACATGTCCTGTGGATAAATAGACTGTCCTTTCTCATCCCCCCATACGACACATGCCACATGCCACATGCATGCACACTGTACATGTGCAAACATGCACATGCACATGGACCCACAACACATGCACACATGGACTCCCCCCACATATCATGTACACACACATGGGCCCACACAGACACACACACACACATGCAGACACATATATATACATGAACCCACACCACACGCACACACAGGTACACACCACACACACATACATAGACCCACACCACATGCACAGACACCACACACGCATGCAGGTGCACACACTCATGCACACACATTCTGAGATTCAAACACACGGAAGACAACACGAGGGCCTCTGGTTGCTTGGTTGAGTCCGTAAGTCTCTCATGGAGTGAATGTTCCCGTGTGTCTCAGTTTAACTAGCGCTGAGTGCCCACATGCAGGGGCAAGTAGCAGACACAGAGTTGCTAAGGGCTTCGTTTCTCCATTTCTTCACTGCATCTTCTGCTCACCCCACCAGCCAAAATAAAACCCTGAACTTTGCTATAGAACTTTGTGTGTTTTTCTTCCAAATAAAAATTTAATGATCCAAAGGCTGTTTTAGAATAGTCCAGTATTTATTGTAATGAGTGCAGTGAGCTCCAGCAGACAGGAGCGACCGGGTGCAGGCGTGCTTGTTGTAGGAAGGACCCCAGGTTCGGTGCCACTGGGCTGGGTGGACACGCTCAGTGCAACCATCACGTGGTTCCCAGGACAGACTTACTGCAAGTCAGTGTCCTCCTAGATCTGGGGAGACTTAAGCACAGGGAAACACACACTTTATTTGCAGGGAACTGTAATCATCCCGGGTGCCCCTGTCACACATGGAGGGCATGGCTGGGGTGTGTTTTTCTTACAGTGATGCTGTTGATGGCAGTGGCTCCTGCAGGGGTGAAGCAGGGCTGTTGCTCATGTGCAGGACAGTCTCGTGCTCCATATAGTATGATAGCCGTCTTCTGGGGTCTGAGGGACACCAGTCATGCCACCTGTACCTCGGGGTTCAAGAGACCCCAGGAACAGAGCAAACTCATTATGCCAGTTTCTCAATAACAGGATTGCGTGCATACATCAACACATGTCTGTACTGTGAGGCAGCTGCCTTCCACAGCTGTCCCCCCTGCAGCCCACCTAGGGCCCTTGGGGGGGGCAAAGGCGTGGACACCTGCCAGCGACTGTCAGCTTACTGCACCAGTGCTGTGTGTCCCGACCTTAGGGCAGCCCCGTTCAGGGATCACCACCCAACAATGGTGCCCAAGGGAGGAGCTGGCCAGGCATCACTGAGGGGGAGGTCTGTGCTGATTCATGAGGACAGGGGAGAGCACGGCTCTGGTGGGAGAGGACCCAGCTGTACAAAGCTGGCCAGGTGGTGGTGGGGGTTGATGCTGGATGCTGGGCCCCATGTGGGAGCAGTGGGCACAGGGCTGAAAAGGGTGGGTGCCCATCAGGTTTGGTGCTGTGAGGATGCACATGCCCCTGCCAGCGTGCCCTCACTACAGCATGGCCTTTGTCCCGGGGAACCCCCGGCAAGAAGTTTGAAGGAATAGGTTGTGAGCGAGCAGAAGGGCTGCTGGTCACTGTGACCACACCACCCAGTCCCACAGCAGAGCTGGGACAGGGCCTGCAGGGGGAGGAGCTGCAGGGGGAGGGGTTGTAGAGGCAGGGGCTGCAGGGACAGGGCTACAGGGAGAGAGGCTGCAGGGAGAGGGGCTACAGTGGGAGGGGCTGCAGAAGGAGGAGCTGTAAGGGGAGGGGTTCCATGGATTGGGGCAGGCAGGCTGGCTGTTTTCCATATGTTAGCTGTTTCTCTTGTGACCATATTCTGGTAACAAAGTGTCTGGATGCTTGCCTGTCCCATTTCTCCTGGGTCTCAGTGGCCTGGGATAGAAATCTTAGTGCCCGTGGAGTTTGCTTTGCGTCAGGATGGCCTGGGGCTCAGAGCCCATCCCTAGGGTGGGTCAGCAGTGGGCTTGAAGACCCTCTGGTTGCCTAGGACTTCCTGAGCCCAGATGCCCATCAGTGTCTTGCTGACGGTGGGTCCTGCAAGGATTTCCTGTGTTAGGTGCTCTTCCTTGCTCTCCGCATGGGCGTGCCACCTGCTCAAGCCCATGAGCTGTGCTACCCTCAAGGCTCCTCCAACCTTGACGTCCAGGTGCTCACCTCTCCGTCTAGCCCCGGCTCTGGGCTCACGGCACCCACAGGCAGTCCCCGATGTCCCCATGCATCTCCCGTTCCTCTTCGGAATGTTCCCATAACCTGTCAGAAGGGCTGCTCCATCAGAGTCCAGCATTTCTTCTGATTTATCCTCAGGAGCATGCAACCTGCTTCAACCCAGTAGTGACACAAGAAAAAGCAATTCTTAGTTCTAACAATGGTGAATATGCCAGCAAAAATAAAGAAGTAAAAATGTCCATTATGCATGAAATCAAAACACTGTTGGATGATCAACGGGGAAGGTGTTTGCTGGCCTGAGCCTTGCCGCTGGGCCAGGGGAGACGCAGGAAGCCAGGGCCCCCATCATTGGTAGAAATGTGAGCTGGAACAACCCAGCCAAAGGACAGTTTGGTTACATTTGGCAAAATTTAAATGCCCATATTTCAGATTGAGTCTAGAAGCTCCTGCTGGCACTCAAGGCGAATGGCTCTGCTCCTGATACCCAGCAGTGCGGAAGGGGGGGCATTGTGGTGCGTGAGTCTTACTCACGTGGGGCCCTTGGGCACAGTGTGGCCACAGGACTGCAGCATGAACACGACATGGACAGGTGTGCATCCTCACCGGGCTGGTCTTACCATCCTGTCCATAGGACACTTGCTCTTCTCTCTGCCCGGACCTGACATGGTGTGTCCCCAGGCTTAGCCCTCTGGCCTCTTCTTATCTCTGCACACTGCCTGCCAGAGCAGCGCTCCAGGCTCCAGCCAGGGACGCTTGACCTGCCTGAGCCCCACGCAGGGCTGCCCCTGCCACCTTCACCCTCCCGTGGCAAGTGATGGCCTCTCAGGCTGCAGGCGTGCAGCTCCTTCATCTCTCTCCTGCCCAAACCCGCTCCAGCGGGGCCCTTGACCCCGTTCACAGATGCACCCCGACTGGCCCATCCCAGTCCACAGCCAGCCTCGTCCCCGCACTCCTGGGCAGATGAAGCTCTGGGACACAGCGCCCACCATGGCCAGCTCCCTGCCAGGGCCCAGGGCCCTGAGCTCCGAACTCCTCCCTGGGGTGTGTGCAGTGGCCCCTCCGGGCCCGACCCCCGGGTGTGCAAGCACCCTGACCACCTCTCCCTTCCCAGGCCTCCTGCAGGTCCGGCAGGACTGGTGCTCTAGGCACAGCTGGATCGAGCTTCCCGCCTCAGTGGTGAACTTGGAGTCACAGAATCTCAGGCCACAGATGAGCTAAAGCTGACACTTCAGGAAACACAGCCTGCCTACCGGAGCCGCCGCCTCTGCTTAGGGAACTGGGAGGCTGGCTGAACCAGCATGGGGGGCTCTGGGTGGACCCCAGACACAGGGGCATCTCCAGAAGAACTTGGAAACAGTGACTTTGGCTGTGATTGTCACTAGGTTTGTGTGAACATAGATTTTTCTGCAAGCCTCTGGGCGCGGTGTGATCTGTTGGAGCTCCAGGGAAAAGTGATGTTTGGGGAGTGGAGTCGCGAAGTTCCCATCTGCCAGTATCCAGAGTTCAGACAACTCAGAGCGGGGGGTCCCCTCAGAGGTGGCCCATGGGGGCACCTAGAGCTTGGACCTCACACCATGTGGCCTGAAACAGGTGAGTCCCCTGAGGGGCACCCGCTTGGGCTGGGGGGGGGTCTCGCAAGACCGGAGCCCACCCCACCCACCTGCCAGGGAACACCCCCCACTGTGACCTAAAATCAAATCGTAGATGAAATCCACCCAGTCACATATATGACAAAATTAGCATAAATAGTCCAACGTGAAATAAACAGGAGAAATACAATGAAAGTCATTCCGAAAAATACTATGCATTCCAGTGTGTAAAGCCTCGGGCATGGCGACCCTGGGCCCACGCCAGAAGCTTCCACAGCCTCTCTGACAGTCTTCTCCCCTGTGCTCCATAAGCACAGATGTCCACTGAAATAATCTTACATGTTTTTTAAAAATAAAAATATAGGTTACAATGAGCAACAGAAATGTATTCCATTAGGTAAGATTTATATTGCATACTATAAATCTTTGTAATTACAAAATTATAATCTTTATTTAACTTTTAGAGTTAAAGGAATGCTTTTCTCCACGTTTCCATCCTTGTGATTTAAGAGCTCTGACTTTCCAGAAGCACATTCCATCTGACAACATCTTATAAAATATATTTGTAAACTTTGCCTTCATTATTTGAATTCACCTTCAGTGTTTGGCTCTGTACCTAAAAAAGGCTATGTTCTGTGTGGAAATGAAATAATTCTCAAGGTAGCCACCCCTTGAAGTTGAAGATGCTTCTACAAGAGGTTATTGTTGTGTTAATTGACTATTGTTGAGGTTGCTAGTAATTTTAGAAAAATTTTCAAGAAATATTTGAAATGTGTGTGGCAGTTTAAAATGCAGACAAGTCATGGAATGCACAGGAAATTTGAGGGACTCCGTGTAAACATTCTGAGGGGTTTCCCATAAATGAGATAAGTATTTCGGCCTTGTAAAAAAAATGTGCTAGAATAATTTATTTGTTGTTCTGCTCTCCTGAATTGGCTGGTGTTGCCGAGCTGGGCTCATCTGTTCCTACACTGACGGGCTGGACACATCGTTCTTGGGTAGACCTAGCTTTGATGAGCAATCGAGACATATTTCCAATTTGGTTTGATGCTTCTGAAACCGTGATATCTAGGGTTACTTGCTTTTTGTCACAGAGTCTCAGTCATTGTCATGTCTGTGTTTGCATTAATGGTACACTTTGTGGTCAGTTGGCAGCCAGACAGCTTGAACCAGTGCAGCTGTGGGGGTGCTAGCGTCAGCCCTGTCCCAACTGGCAGGGGGACAGACCACTCGGCTGTGTCTGGGCCATACCCGGTATTGACAAGGGACATCCGGGTCCTTCTGTGAGGTCTGGTCCAGCACCCCTAATGCCAACATTGGGTAGATGCCGCTCTTCCCAGGGGCCCAAAGCTGCCTGCCTTTGTTCTGCTGGAGCCCAGGCTGTGCCTCCCTGACCTCCATCCCTGAGGTCAGGCTGGCAGGGGCCACAGGCCCACCTCTTCATGCTCTGTCTGGCCTCTAGGTTCGCTGAGACGCCAGGAGAGGAGAGAGCTTGTCTCGATGCCCACAGCTCCGGCACTGTCCCTTAGGTCAGTCTCCAAACCCATCCCTCTGTCTCCCCCTCAACCTCAATCCTGTCCTGCTGTGCAGTGAGCCCCTCACCCCAATTCCAGAAATTCCACAAGAGCCAAGCACCTTGTTGAACAAGGACTCACCTCCTGTCCGAGGAAGGTGCTCTGGGCAGCCCCTTGCTCCCTGTCCCTCTGCCTGCATTCCATGCTGAGCCCTGTGCTCTCCCGGTGAGGAGCGGGCTTCTCCCAGAGGGAGGGGCTCCTGGGAGGCCACGCCCACACGTAGAGATATGACGAGGTTCTGTGGCTGGGATGTGGCAAATACCACTTTGTGCCCAAGGGAGAGAAAGGCTACGTGGGTTGGTCTTCTAGTCACTGTTAATACACCTTACGCTGAAGAGAAATGAGGCATTTGTTTTTCTATAATTGGCGTGCTGTCCACACCCAGAGACATTGTCGGGATGATCTCTGTTCAAAGACACAGTCATTACTGGGAAAACAGAGGGAGATCAAACAAAAGGAAAAGAAGTTGCAGCCCAGTTTGGGTAAATCTGCAGTGACCTGAGGACGCACTTCACCACCTAGAGTTCTCTGAAGCTCCTCGTGGGCTCTGCCTTTTGAAGTAAGGTTCCGGGTGCCCTGCTCTGCTGGGCAGGTGGGCGTTGCTGGCATCTGGTTAGACCTGAGGCTGTGTGAACTGGGCGAGCCTCCGCGGGAAAGCCATTCATCCCACAGACTTCGGAAACCAGGCTGGTCTTCCCCAGAGACCTTCCTTGTCAATCATCCTCCATCCAATGCACGATGCGCTTGGTCCCCCAGTCTGGAAATGCCACCGTGCACTCTAAGTTACTACACGCTGAAGAAGAAACAGACATGGATTTTTGTTTCCTTTGAATACCGTCCAATTATAATAAAATCTTGGGGTGGAAAAGTGCTGTTTGTTTTACAAACTTGTTTTTCAAAGCTCAGATGATGCAATGGCTTTAGCTCCCCAAACAGCAGCGGACACGGCACATACCTGGACCTTCCTTGTCCCAGCATGGATGGGTGGGAAGACCAGACACGGTCTCACGGCTCAAGGGACCGACTGTCCCCAGAGGTGGATGGTGCTTTTCCTTTCCTTGGACATAAAAGTCACAGAATACAGAACGAGGTGGTGGCTGCCGTCCCTTAGGATGAACGGGGATTTACTGTTAATGCTGTTGCTACTTGTCAACAAGGATTTAACAGGTCTCTGTGATTCTCATGTCTGAAAAACCTCTTGTTTTGGGAAAATCGGCATAGTCAAAATGGCTTCTATTTTGGACATTGTCAGCACTTCTCATAAAGTAAACAAAACTACTGTTTTCTAAGAGAGGCATTGACAGTAATGTCCTTTGGGGGCCCGGCAAAGAGATTGTGTAGTATGCACCGGGCTGAGCGGACATGCGTGCATCAGAGAATTCATCCTTCTCCCGTGGACGCATCCGGCTCACCACCAGGTGTTGCTGGAAACAGGGAGAGACCTCACGATGCAGTCTGAGCTCCTGGTTGTAAAAAGCCCGAGACCCGCTGTCTGCCCTCATCGCTCTCACGGGCGTGTGAAGTGCACAGACAGACCACTGTCGGAGCTGTGCTGCGCAAGCCACAGACGCGCACCGGGGTGCCACAGAGATGGCGGCGAAGGGTGGGAGAAGTAGTTCTACCTTCCTAGGACACGGTCACCATTCATGCAGTCCAGATGCGACATAAAGTCATGGCTGGGAGCGCCGCCCTCTCAAATATGCTGGAAGGCCATCTTGTCGCTGAGAACTATGGAGGAGAAAACCGTGGGTGGGACAAGGGTGATCAGGTGGAAACAACACCCCCAAACTGCTCCCTCAGGGAGAGGACAGGCTGCTTTTCAGCACAACTGGTAGGGGGCGGCCCTGGGGTCTCACGCCCCCTGGAAATTGCTGCCAGCCGTGTTCCACCCTCTGTGCGTGGGCGGGACAGTGTGACTGGCCTGACGTTCTGTCACGCCAGGAGTGTCCGTCCTTGCTCCAGCGGCTGCAGACGCAGCAGGACAGATGGACACCTGTCCAGGGAGGCGAGCATTCCGCCAGAAGACGTAAGGAATATGGGAATCATCAAATACATTCCAGGTGAGGGATGCTGTGAGTGCTGCCAGGATGGGGGGTGAAGGGGGGAGGAGTGGCTTGTGGGGAGGAGCAGCAGGAGAGGAAGGGCTCCCTGGGGAGGGGCTCTCAGGGACCAGGGCGGGGGGCCCACACTGCAGGACGGGTGGTGAAGGGAGAAGATGGTCACCAGGCAGCGGGGAGACAAGTGGGCACCCAGGTTCCCATCGGGGCAGGCGTAGGAACGCATGCATAAAGCTGCCGGGGAGGAGAGACCCGTGACTGTGGTGCCCACTGGATGTGTCCAGGCTCCGTCTCAGGTTAATGAAGCCAGAAAACAACCTGTGGTTGGTTTTCATCATGAATGGGAGATGAATTTTATAAAAGTTTTATTCTTCTATCAGGTTGTGCTCGTCCTTTCTCCCTGATAGCAGTGTTTCTGTCCGGAAACAGCTCCTTCTGCCTGGGGCAGCGGGGCATCCCATTTGGGTTTCTTTAGAGGTGAACTGTTGGTTAAGTGTGGCTGTTCTGATTCTTCATTCCATCTTCGTAGTTGGACATTGGTGAACGTTTTCTCTGGCTGTTTTCTTCAGCAAGTAGAGATGTCCTTATGCCGGATTCCAGACACTATCACTTCTTCAAGGGTTAGTCTTACTGCTGCCCCTCCTCCGAGAGCAATGTTTCATTTGAGCTGTTTGTTTCCTGATTAGTTGTACCATGAGGTCTGTGTATGTATGTGTGTGTTTGTGTGTATGTGTACACGTGTGTGGGCAAGTGTGCATGGATCTGCATGTCCATGTGAGTGTGCACACACATTCACCTGTCTGTACGCATGGGTACATGTGTGTGCCCATGTGCATGCATGGTCATACACCTGCGTTTGTGCGCGTGTTGCCATGTGCATGGTGCGTGTGTGCATGTGAGTGCAGGTGTGCATGTGTTGAAAATCCCGAGCTATTGTTGTCATTTGAATATTAAAATTATATCTGATTGTGAACGACGTGCACCATTGTTAATGTTTTATACTCAGTACTTATCTCAGACTGTGAAAGCTCAAAATGCCGCGTATTTCCACTTCTTAAACTTCTCATTTTACTTCTTTTTAATACTAAGTGACTAACCCCAATTTTAGTATCCTAAATTTCTTTTTAAGATTTTATTGTTTTAAGTACTCTCTAGACCCAATGCTCAAACTCACAACCCCCAAATCAGGAGTCACATGTGCCACCCACGGAGCCAGCTAGACCTCCTGAATATCCTAAATTTTGATAAAAACAGCATTTATCCTTTTATAGACTTCTTACAGCAAACCTGAGTCTTGGTATCTCAGGATGAACAGGACTTGACTGGCTGTCCTAGGAAAATGGTGGTCAGACCTGGTCAGCATCCTTAACGTTCTGAACTTTGAAAATCAACCGGGAAGCTATGAAATTCAATGTCCAGGCCCACCCATGACCTCATTTTAACTTTGTCACCTCTGCAGAGAGCCCATCTCCAAATACTTCCCTTCTGAGTTCCTTGGGACTAAGACTCTGGCCTGTGAGTCTGGGGGGACACAACTGAGCCCATAGCACCCTGCAAGCTGCCCAGTGTCTCAGCGTCCAGCCCACCTGCTTCCCCCCTGACCTTGAACACTGAACTCATGTCCCTGTGTACCCCCTGAACATCTCAGGGCTCTCCCAAGCACCCTGTCCCTCAGAGCCAGGCCAGCTTCAGCCTAAACAGGGAGCTTTATAGGGCCATGTGTCCCTGGCCAGCTCAGACCCCCTAACTCACAGCCTCAGTAAATGAGAGGATTGGTAAAAACATGATCGCTGTCTTTGCTGTAATCAATGCCCCCGTTGGTTCTGATGATCCTGTGGTTCAGGGACCACTTCCCTGAAATGTGTGTTCAGTATCTGCGTCCCCCATGCAGGGGCTCAGGAACTGAAATGGCAGAATGGGGCCTTGACTGTAGCGGGTGTGAAATCCCGTTACTGTCTCACAGCCGTGTTTGATGTGAAGGTCAGTGGGTGTCATGCCTGACCTCTTTGCTTTCTGTGAGACTTGGCCTGAGCCATTTACCAGGCTCTAGTGCACAGAGCAGTCTCTGGACAAAAAGTCAGAAGCAACACACATTTTGATGCGTATTTATGGCAATTTGTAAAATTTCTTTGGGAAGGGTTCTTGGAGCTGGAGCCTGGCCTTGTGATGACAATCAGACAAGAGCATGTGCTTTCTCGACCTCATGTTCTGAGGATTGTTTTCAGACCCCGGGGGTGAGAAGCCACATTTACAGTCACACAGCTGGTACTGGGCTCAAGTACCTCGTTTCTGGGAGAATGCAGCGCGTGTTTCTGCTCCAAGAACACCTGAACGGAAAGCCCATCTGCCAAGCAGACTAGAGACACGGTCCTCAAATCGACCAGAAAGGATATTAAATTTAAAGTCAGCTGCCCTGTTATTTTTGTCATAGTTTCACTATAAACAGGGTCATAGGGCCATCCTGGCGAGGCTGAGGGAGGCAGGTGTGCAGGTCCCCCCGATGGCTCCAGTCCACCCTCGGATCCATCTCTGTCAGCATCACCGGGACCAGGAACTTACCCAATTCCCTCTAGGAAAGAAATTGTCCAAACTGCCCTTGTGTAAAGAAATGAAGAGATTATAGCTAAGTTCGTCTCTGCAGGAGATGAGTGAAGGGCATTCTCTACATACAGCGGGGTCCAAACAGAAGTAGAATCAGCCACCAATGCCCTGGCTCAAGGGACTGAGCTCGAGCAGTGGCTTGCAGGGGCAAATGGCAGGCCAGGGCAGGCGGCCAGGGGTGGGATTCCCCACAGCAGGAACCCCAGGGACTGCTAGAAAGAAGTTTGTTGCCCCGAGGCGGGCAGGAGGAAGGTTCTGGAAGCCCCACACTTTCTTTCTGGGCTTGCAGAAGGTTAAGTTGACCCCACCCTTGATCATTTCCCTTCGGAGAACAGGAAGTGAACCCGTTAGGAACCCGGTTCAGCCTCAGCCAGGCCGGTGTCAGATCCAGCCGTGGAGAGGTGTGCGGTGGCCTCAGTCCCCCGCCCCCTACCCTCCGCCCTCTGCCATTCGGAGGCTCCTTTGGGCTGCCCCAAAAAGCCACCCTGTCCAGAGACCTTGGATGTGGCCGGTGGCCAGGTGAGCCAATAGGGCTGTCTTGGGAGTGCCCCGCAGCTGCCGCCTGCAGACAGAAAACCACAACCACTGTGTGCTAGAGCCGGTCCTGAGGCCCAGATTCATCAGCTCTGGACAGATGCCCCAGCTCAGTTTTCCCAGGAAACTGCCCTGTGCCCATTTCTGAAGGGTGGTGTCCCATGGCCA
Source organism: Martes martes (assembly GCF_963455335.1). Lineage (NCBI taxonomy): Eukaryota > Metazoa > Chordata > Mammalia > Carnivora > Mustelidae > Martes > Martes martes. The sequence continues at coordinate 149,238,232 of NC_137890.1, read as the reverse complement.
GCCCCTCCACCCACATCTGCTCTGGGGTCGGGCTCCATGCTTGTGAGTGGGCACCATGGGGACACTGGGGGAGTCCTGTCCCCTGTCATATTCTGGGACCCCCTCCCCCCCCGTGGCCATGGCCATGGCCCAGGGTTCTCTGAGCTGAGCTGGGGCCTGAGGGCTCCTCTTCTCTCCTCTGTGGGTCACGGACTGGGGGTAGGCTCAGGGCAGGGCTAGCCCAGCCCCCGACACTGTATGACAGACAGGGTGTTGGGGGTGTCAGGCGGGATATCACAGTCTGGAGTTCATGGCAGGCCCAGGGGGCAATTCTCGGCAGGACCTGGGACTCTGGTGCAAGGTCCCCTTGAAGAGCGGGCTCTTCCCGTGAAGCCCCCTGGGGAGAGACGGGCCCTGCGGAGGCCTCCACTCTGTCCCCCTGAGAGTGGCCCCACCAGATGCTGGCCCCGTGTCCTAGAGGCTCATGCACCATCAGGAGCTGCACTGATGGGTGGGCTCAGTGGGAGGGGTGGGGCCCCAGTGGGCACCCCCACCATCACCCACGCTGACCCAAGACAACTTCCCCTCCCAGTGGCTCTGAGTCCTATCCATAGCCCATCCTGGCCCCAAAAGTGAGTGGTGGGCCACCAGGGCTGAACTGTGAGCCACACTTCCCAGGTCAGCAGGAGGGACGTTAGCTCCCTGGGGAAGCCGACTCTGGCCAGCCAGTGTCTGCCCTACAGGAAGGTGGCAGGGAGGCCCTTGTCAGTGAACACACAGCAGCAGGGGCCCAGGAGGGTCCAGACCCTGTGATGAAGGTGATGCTCACTGTAGGGGTGAGTGGGTGACCACTGAGGGGGCGGGGAGAGCAGCCAGGAGCCTACAACCTGAACAGTGGAATTTGGAATTGGGTGGAGGGTGGAATCGGGTGGAAGATGGAATGGGGTGGAGGGTGGGGGGGTGGGGGGGAGGGTCAAGGGTGGAGGGTGGAGGGCGGAGGCTGGAATAAGTTGGGGGGGTGGAGGGCAGAAGTTTGGGGGTGGAATGGGGGGCTTCTGGCTCTCTGGAGAGGGGCTCTCGCATGTGCTGGCTGTCGTCCTGCACCAGTAGGCGTGGCCGCCACCACTCAGGAGTGAGGCCCCCTGACCTCTTCCACCACCTGCCTCCCGTCCCTCCCCAGGCACATGGGCTCTGGTGCGGCCGGGCTCTGCTCCCATGAATCCCTCCGTCCTGATGGCTGCTCTGAGTGCCCACTGCCTGCTGACCATGGGCACCATGGCCGGTCTGTGGCGGCTCTGTTTGTGGTACTTCTACTTAGAGCAGCCCATTTGCTCTCAGGCATCCTGGTTTATGTGACAGAATATTGTACCCACCCTCTGATTTCCCAGCTAACCAAGGGAGGGTACATCATGACAGATAATACCGGTTTTGCCTATGGGAATGTTCCAGAAGGGTGCGGACCCTGGTGTGTGGTGGTCCAGGCAAGATGAGTGGCCCTTGCTGGGGCTAGGTCCACACTGATGTGGTTGCTCCCAGGGAGCATGGATCATGGGTGGGCTCAGCAGCTGGGGCGGGGGGAGCAATAATAAAACAGGAGGTGCAGAGGCAGAAGGTGCTGTGGGGAGCAGGCTGGGCTGTGGGTCCCCATGAGTCCCTGGTGGTGGGGGCATGCCTGCCTGGCTGACCCTGAGAGGGCCTGGGGCCTGGAGCTGGGAGGGGGGGGGGATTCCACTTTGTCCTGTTGGCGTCTGTGGCCACTTGGCTGTCCCGTCCTGAGTTCAGAGCAGCTCCTGGCCTGGGGACAGGAAAGGGAGGAGGTGACCTGGTTGTGTGGTACCCCGGGGCTTTTTGGATGCCAGGACCTCACTGGAGCTCCTGGGTGCACAGGCCTGTCTGCCTGTCAGCTTGGGGCTCACACACGGGGTCCTGGTGTCTGAGGCCAGGACCGTTGCTTATCCTTGGGACACACGTGCCACCCTCCACATAGAGATGGACACCGCACATTGTGCTTTCCACTCCCCTCAGCACGGAGACCGACAGGGGCCCAAGGCTGCACATGGGGAAGCACAGCTTAAAAATCGGAAAGTGTCAGGCAGGGGTTTTTAGTTATACACGAAATGCTTTGATTTTAACATCCATTCATTCTTAGACCCACCAAACAGCCAGCAACCAGGTTAGAAAAATTCCGTCCAAGAAAATGGGAAGGAACAAGCGTGTGAGAGACAGGCTGGGGCCTGGGGAATTCTTCCAGCCAAGCGGGTAGAGGGGCCAACAGGCCATCCCATGGTGGAATGTTCCCGAATCCGAGCCCTGTGTCTCTGCAGGCCAGACGGACAGATGGCCATGGGCGGGGGAGGTGGAGCTGACAGTGCACCCACAGAAACCCTGTGCAGGGAGGAAGGGCTCCTTCAGGTTGGGGATGTTCAGGCCCCCCAGCTGGACACTGCCATACTCACAGGGGAGCCCGTGGCTCCTTCCCCAAGGTACCCAAATCCCCCAGAAAACACAGACCGCCACGCCCCCGGGAAGGACTGACTTCCCACCACACCCCACACTGAGGATGCCAGCTGGGAACCCATCGCTCGTGCGTGAGAAGGACAAGCCTCTGGTGCTGACACGCATCTCTGTGAGCCCGCCCGGCGCCAACGGAAGCTCCGCTTTCACAACCCGAAATCCCGCGTGCTCGTGGGTCCCGGAGACGCCACTTTCAAGGTCTGCACTTGCGCCCCTTACCCTTCATTGTTACTCACATGCATGTGCCCACACAGTATGTGCACCTGTACTCACATGCTCACACTCCTCATGCGTGTGCTCACCTTCTCACGCGCATGTGCGCACACATCACTCACGTGTGTCCATGTTCTCATACACGAGCTCACACATTGCTCACACACAGGCTCACATTCTTACACATGACTGCTCACACATTATGCACACGTGTGTTCATATGTTCTTCACACATGTTCTCACATCCTCACATACATGTGTTTACACGTTCTCACATACGTGTTCATATATTCCTCACATGCGTGCTCACACACTCCTCATGTGTGTGCTCACATTCTCATGTGCATGCGTGCACACATTGCTCACACACATGCGCTCACATTACTCACACGTGTGTGCTCATACATCACACACATGTCCGTGTGCTGATAGGACAGACCTTGCACAACCTTCTTGCTTATGCTCTCTGTCATCCAATGGGAAAGCAAGAAATCAGGATGTATTTGGAGCATCTGGGGACACGTGTTGAGCCGCGGCAGGCTGGCAGGACGTACAGCCCTGTTCAGACTCACGCTGGAAGCAGGAGCAGCTAATGGGGGCTCAGACCTCTCTAACGAGCTAAGTATTACACTTGGCTTAATTTGCGAAGAGAAGCAGGTAAGCATTCTTGCCTTTGAACTTCTGTGGGCGCCCTAACGTCTCCCAGACCAACAGTAGCCCCAGCAAGCTCTAAGGAGGAGACAGTGCTTGAAGAAGCAGCCGCCTCGCAGGCTTGATCGGTGGGAGCGGCGGCATCTGACTCCAGCATTGCGAGCGCAGGCTGCCCGCACCTGCGGCAACCAGCAAGCCCTACCCTCGTCCTCACAGTCCCAGTGTGAGCCATTCACAATGAGGCCATCGCATGGTGACACATTCACACGCAAACAGCAATGCTGGGCCCCTGCGCGAGCTGTGGGAGGCTCACTGCACAGAAGGCACAGACCTACACGGCTTCTGCTGTTCAGAAAGCTCTTCCTTCCTAATTGTAAAATGTCATATGAATTCCCTTAAAATAAAAATATACTCCTCGCTTTATTTCCCAAGCCCCACTGTATTCACAAACAAGAAGGTAGAGTTGACAAACCGAGGAAGGACAGTGAGGACACATGAGCTAGCCTCGCGCCTCTGTGGTAGGGGGCTGTGGCGGGCGGGCCCCTTCTGCACACCTGAGACACCAGGGGCCCAGGGAGTCGCCCTCGCTTTAAATGTGGCCAAGGGGCCACCTGTCTGGGCTCGGCTCTGCGTGATCCGGTTCCGCGTCTCTCTGGTCCTGCGTGTCCATCGCATGGGGGACATGTCTGCCTGTTCACCAACACTGCCCTTCCTCAGAACCTTGGATTCATAGAAAAAACACCAACAGGGTTGCATAGGAAAGGATGAGGATTTTCAGCAGAGGAAGTAAGGTCTGGTTACCGTGAAGAAGGAGCAGAAAGCAGATGTGAGATGAACGGAATGAAGGCAGGTGTCACTCCCTTTCTCTGGTATGGGCATGCTTAATGACCCCAGCCATGCTGAGTGGGGGCACAGGACCTGCCTGGAGGCTCCCGGCCACCGTTCCTCTATCAGGGCTCCGTAAGTAACTCCTGGCCGGTTTTCCTGGAATAGTCTGCCATCTGTTCTCTGCTGGGCTGCACCCTAAGACGTTCCTGTTGGTTCTGGGACTCTGAGAAATGGACGTCCACGTCCTGGAAATGAGGCTACAGCGGTGGATCTCAGGGTTATTGTGGGCGTCCAGGTCAGGGCATGGCTCCAGCCCACAGTCCAACGTGCCTAGGCCTTTGCGACCTGTAGGCACAGCTCGCAGGAATTTGTGCCTGACGCCTTAGGAAGGAAATCTGATACAGAGAGGGGTTTGCTTTCGAACACGTGGGGCAGAGTCTCCATGGTTGAGTCTCAGGACGGCGAGGAGAGTCAGTGAGACCATCAGAGGGATAAGCCAGACAAATGAGCATCAAACCGACAGCAGGATTTTATCACCACAAAGACAACTGACATGATCACCCACCCATTTAGGGAAATAGATGTACTATAACACACCATTTAGGTATTGCAGATGCAAATAAAGATACAATTCAACAGTAAGAATTTGTAGTTCTATCTGCTCTTCCATTTTAATTAAAAAGAACAAAACAAAACAAAACCCTCTAGAGATCATGTGAGTCTGGGCCCTGCTAGCAGCCAGCCTCTGGCGACACGGGCGCTTAGCTCGGGGTTCCCGCCGCAGCTGCAGATGGCAGCTGTCCACACTCGCTGTGCAGGTCCCAGCAGGAGAACGCAGGTGATGGTCTCACCAGGGAACGTGCTTTGTCGACTGGAGCAGCAAAGACGAAGGCAGAAAGGCTGTCTGGTCTTGGCCACGTGGCTCTGACACAGGGTGTTGTGAGAATTCAACAAGCAGTGCTGGAAGCACATTCACTTCTGTGAAGTCGCCCTGGTCACTGAGCATGGCCTCACCAGCAAGGCCCAGCCTCCCCACTGCCCAAGTGAGCTTCCCCTTCAAAACCCTGGGCGCTCAGCAGTTAACTCCAACCAGCCGCTGAACACGACAGCATCAGAACTGACAAGGGTCGAGACGATACTGGAATCGTGGGGACATAGTGCAGGCAGCCAGTGGGCGCTAAGGACTCGGTGGCACAAGGCCTCTGAGGACCCCAAGAGCTGGCCTGGTGCCCTGCGTGGTTCAAAGTGACTTCTGGCCATCGAGGTCTGCGGTGGGGACGTCAGATCGGGGGAAAGCATGCTCAGCCCGGCTCCTACTCAGAGGCCTGCCTGCTGGTCCCCACCCATGGCGTCCGGCCTCCCGAGCTCACATCTGGGCGCAGCCGCGTTGCTGCCCTGCTTCCTGGGTCCTTCCACCTCTGTGGTTGCGCACAGGCTCCTCTGTTGGTACAGGTGGACGGCCACGGCAGCCATGCAAAGCAGGACGAATATGGCCACAGCCACCACACCTGGTGAGGGAGTCGAGGAAAACAGTGATGGTGGAGTGTGCCCAGCGCACCCCAGCCCGGCGGCCCTACTCACAGCCCACACCCGACCGTTTCCCGTGCCAGCCTCTACTGTGACCTGGGGACTGTTAGCCACAGGGGTCTCGCAGGTCAGTAAGCAGAGAGGCTCCCACTACACTCCGAGTATAGAATACACCATGCCTTCACCAAGCACTTAATATTTTTGTTAAGGAAACGGAATTGTACGCCTTTGTAAAAAATTATTTTAAAATAGCTTGAACATGGCATGGTGATTTATAGCACATGTGAGATCTGTATGTGCACACGTGTGTGGATGGTCTCTGTCACTAAATTTTTCATAGGAGTATATTGAATATGGGAATTTATAGAATCCAAGGTGCTTGAGATCTCCACTTGAAAACGTTTGGATGATTAACACCAAACCCTGTGGTTCTCAACCTTTTACATATTAGACAAATTTAATTAAACCTTTCGGTGGGAGAAATCAATGATTGTAGAAAGCTTTTCCAGTGAAATACTTATGCCAATCCCAGAACACAGAGCTGCATCAAAGCCAAGTACTCATACACACCGTCTCACCCCAGAATGAGACATCAAACGAGAGTTGCTGGATATAAGAATAGGAGTAAGAGTGAGACTCTTCCCTCAGCTTGCAGGGAGGGGTATGGCCGCCACTGCGGCCCAGCGAAGCCAGTGTCCCAGTCGTGATGCCTGGGGACAGGAGAGGCCAGGCCTGGCAGAGGTACTGGGCAGACGTTGCAGGACAGGTGTCCAATGCTTGATAATGTTTGATTTTTACATCAGCTTTGAGTGTATGTTTTCATCACAATTTTATCTGAAAATGGTGGTTCTACCATCATTGTTGTGATCCAACATTAGTGTATTTGCCTCATGTTTTCTTCATAAAAACAACCTACAGTGATGTGTGCATTGGGGGCTACCTAACCCTCACCGTGAAACTTCTCCTCAAACACACAGCAGACCAAGGATGAGGCCGGTACTGTGTCTCCACAACCGGTGCAGAAGCCCACATGGATCCACGCCTGAAAACCCACTTGCTCAAACTTGCTGCACGCCCTCGGGGAACCGGGGGGCTGTTCACAAGGTCAGACTTTTTCCTTGTTAGATATGTTTACAGTAATTCCTTAAAGGGCACCTTGATGAAGTCATCAATTACATGTACCGAGGGTGTCTAGCCGGGCTGACTTCGGGGAAAATGACCTCAGAGAAGGTCATGCTCCCCAGGACTGAACTAGACAGCAGGTGCCTGGGAGGCAGGAGAGCCTAGACCCTCTCCTGGTGTAGACACTGCCCAGATCCCCGCGAGAGCCAGGAACACACCTCCGATCAGTGCGGAGCGTCCGCGGGTCGCGTCCGCCACAGGCTTCCCCTGCTCTGCCGCTCCAGGACGTTCTGCAGGGACAAAGGAACTGGAGTCTGAGAGAATTATCTTGTACAAGTGGAATGTGTGTGGTTTTAACTGTAGAATTGTCAGCTTACATTAAGGATGCATTAACCATAGGGGGTCTGGGGTGCCCATTGGTTAAGCGCAGGGCTCTTGACTCCCACTCAGGTCATGGTCTCGGGGTGGCGGCGGGATCAAGCCCCGAACGGGCTCTGCGCGCTCATGGGAGAGTCTGCTTGAGATTCCCTCTCCCTCTGACCCTACCCCGCTCACACAGGCTCCCATAAATAAATAAATAAATAAATAAATAAATAAAAGAGAAATAAATAAATAGATAAACAAATCAATAAAATCTTCGAAAAAGAAGAAGACGACTTTGGGTCGAGGGAGCTGCGGGTTGAGATTTCAGGGGCCCCTGCTGAATGGAGGCGTACCTCCCCGGGCAGCCTCCGCTGGGAGGGGCTGGGGCCCACCGCCCACAGGGAGCGCACCTGCTCGTGAGTGCTTGTGCTCCCGCACCGTGCCGACGCCTGGCCTGGCCCCACACTCCGACGAGGCCACGGGCCCCAGCACAGACGCGCGCCCAGGGCGCCCGGGACGCAGCGCGGCCTTCAGCGGGGCGGCGCGCTCGAACTGCAGGGCGGAGAGGCAACCAGAGAAGCCCCGAGCGCCGGCCCGCGCTGTATCCTCATCCACGTGGTCGCCGGGCTCTGCGGGAGACAGCGCGGTTAGTGGGTGCGGGTGGTGAGCGCATGTAGTTGGCGCTCTGTGGGTCAGGGACGCTCCTGGATCTTTATTTAGCCGCGTAGTTCACAACTCTGGGCAGTGCGTTCTCAAGGGGAGGATCACTGCTCCTGCTGCGGTCCCCCTCCTTATCTCTGCTCCCTTCAGTTTATGGACCACGCATCAGAGCCATCCTCTAGGGTCTTCCTCCTGGGCCTCAGGTGTGTCACCTGTCCTCTAGTTTGCAGGGCTGTGGTGGGTGTTCTGCCTTCTCCCTCTCCCTGTCCAAGCCTCTGGGGTGTGGGGTTGGATTTCTGGGGTGTGTCCCCGTGACAGTGTCGCTGGGAAGACGGTCAGCTGCCTCGGCTGTGGGATCCCTCCTGCTGGATCCCCAGAGACGAGCTCAGGCCCCTCAGGGTCCCCGGACCCAGAGCCAGGCCTTCTCCGAGCTATGCCAGGGGCTTCTCCATGCTGGTCCAGGTTCCCTGCAGCCCAGGAGGTGCCCACGGGAGCGCGCTTGTTGCCACCCTGCTTGCCAGCTCGCCAGGCTGACCTCACAGTTATGCCGCAAGAGGCCCAAACAGGCACCTTCCCTGTTGATGCCCAGAGTTGCACCATGAATGCTTTCTTTAGCTTTAACCTTCTTTCATCCTTAATGTGTCTTTTGAGTGTGCACATACCTGTCCTATATGCGTGTGTTCTTAGAGACACGTGTTCATGAGGCTCCATCAGCCATCCTCAGGGTTGTTTGCTCTCCTGAGAGACCAGGCTGATGGCAGGTGCGGTGGGGAGGGCCACAGGGAGGGAGAAGGGGGAGGGGTGGGCCCTGGTTGACTGCCAGAGTCCGTGAGAGCCAGGGCTGTGCGTGGGCGTGGCATTTCCTCTGCTCTATGGTTTTCGGGAGAACTGCCTGCATTATTTTAAATGTTGCCCTTACAGAATTTTCTCTTTCTTAAGAACTAACTATAAAGTCAACCCTTGAGACAAAATCAAATCTCTGAAACCTCAGGTTGTAAAACTTCCTGGGCATCTAGATGTTCCGGTGGTTTTGTCTAATTATCAGGTAGGAAATGTCGCCTGCTTCATGAAAGCCGAAGCATTTTCTCATGCTGCAGCCCTACCAGCGGGAAGACAGCTGTCCTCCCCGAGCGCAGTCTTTTGTTCGCACTGAGATTTTGCTCATTTGTTTCACGGCTGGTGTACTCAGCAAGGACAGTGTCCTGATGACAGACGTTCCTCAGCATCACCTACTTTAAGGGAGAGTGTTTTCTGTGCATCACACACATGTTCTTGACCATATTCAGAGCTACAAGATCTCAGCTCTCAAGAGTGGACTTTTAAAGGCTTCTTACTCTGAAAGGATCATATGGAATCTGAGAAGACATGACCAGCCCATCAGAGAGGTGACGCTTAGATGCGTACTTTCACCAGCAAGGACTCCCGATGGTTTTGTCTGGAGCGACCCAGTGCATACGCGGATGACCTGGGTTGCCCCATGGGGACACTGCCGCTAAAATCCAGTGCAGACGCTCATCCAGTGGTGGTTGGGGATGGGCGAAGCAGGAACCGCTGGGCTCTGGGAGAAGCGCTGGAGTCTCCCCTCCCTGTTCCACGTGTCTCTGGGCATCCGTGCCACGCAGCCAAGCCCGGGAGCCCTTGGAACGAGGCAGCTCGTGTGCCACCCAGAATACAGAGCCACAGTATTCCTGGGCTCGCAAGATGCTTTAGAAGTTTTGTTCGGCTTCTGGCAAGACAAATCTTCAAATAAAACTATCAAGACATGGGAAGTATCATTAACCCTTGGTCAGAATCCATGCCCTCGCGTGTATGGTAAATGAATTTTTAATTCAAATGTCATGAATCCCTGTTGCTTCGGCTTTAAACTCTCCTGCTTAGCCTGAGCATCAGCTCTGCTTGAGTCTGACTAGTAGGATGGAGTATCGTGCTCCGTTCCAGCCTGACGCTCCTTACCCACGTGACTCAACGGGACACACGACATACTTGCTTTCCTTCACTGTGCTCCGTGTGACCTGGGCCATTGCCCTGCTTGGTCAGACTACATTTTGCGTTGCAGGGCCTTTGTGTCACTAACTTCAATGTTGCTTTTGAACATAAAGTGTTTTTTTTTTTTTTTAAAGTAACTCTTGTCAGTTTTGTTTTGTTTTTTTTTTTTTTTTTGCTTGTCAATTTTTTTAAACAATGCTTAATGTGCAGTAACTTTGTTACCTTGTGTTTGAGCTCAGGGTCTGGGGTCTTCGAGGACAGGAATTCGTGTGTTTGGACCACAGCTGCCACAGCAACGGCTATAATTTATTGAACAGAGGCACTGGGTCCATACTGCTCTCCCAATGGGTGATTGCTCAGTTCCCCGGAAAAAGACCACTTCCTTCCCTCCAGGCGTGGAAAGCCACAGTTCAACAAAAATTCAGCCCGGGCTCAGGTCACAGAACCTGGACATCTCTGAGATTGTCATCTGCTCACTTCGTTCAGACAAAGCCAGTGACTGCCCACTGGGCCGGAGGAGAGCTCAGTGGGGCACATGATGGGGCGTGGGTCTGCCCTACCTCCAACACAGTGGGGTCCCCGGGGTCCAGATGGCCCCCTGCTGGGGCTATCGGTCAGGAGAGGCTGGGACAGTCCATGGGCTTTCACTGCTTAGGATGTCATAGCTTTTTTAAAAAATGGAATAAAGTACATGCTGCTATCAGGGAGGAAATGAAACTCCACATGTCACAGCCAATCTCCCCTCCGACCTCCACGGCGGAATGCAAAGTCAGACGTCACACACATCGGTGGCCGTGTGCCCCGCTCGACCTCGCCAGCCTTGACAGATGCCCCAGTCCCAGCAGGTGCAGAGCTGGACCTCATCTGTCCTGCCCCACCTCGGGAGGGGTGCTCCTGCCTCACCTCGTCTCCCCCCTCTGCTGCCAGCATGCATCATGGTCAGCATCTCCGACGGGGCCTGTCTCCCTTGCCCCAGCAGCAGGGTCAGACCACGGGCTCAGCAGCACCATGTTTCATGGGAGTAAAGTCAGTCCTTGGACTGTGGTGCTCACAGACCTTACAGGCTCTGCTCCCCCCACCCCTGTTCCTGGAGCCCACGGCTCTGCCACGTCACAAAGCTGTGGGTGAGTCTCCCCTTCTTCAAATGTTTGTCCACTTCTCATCCTCCACAGTACGTATGTTGCCTTCCATGCTTGTCCTCTACGCATGCCCTGAGTCCTGGGACCCTTGTGCTGGGGTGCAGCCACCCTGGGACAGGGGTCGTTGACACGTGCTGACCACCTGGGACGCTCTGAGGTCAGTCAGTGATTGTCAGACTGTGGATTTGGGATGAGAAACAACAACTCTGCTTTGCTGTTGCCATGTTCTGTGGGAGCCCCGGCCCTGTTCCTGATGTGTGGACTGCAGCAGACCTTGCCGTCAGGACTCCACAGGCAAATCTTATCCATTAGGATCATCAGCGTTTTAACCACATGTTCAGAATCACCATTTTAAATCAACTTTGTCATTGTACATGTATCTTGAAAGTAAGTTTTATATGTGTGTATAAAATATGTGTGCATTTATGTAAAATTTATGTAAAATTTGCCTTCTTCTATAATGCAACCTTAACTGCAAAATTATGTATCTATATATTATATTCAAGCCAGGCTCTATCTATCTATCTGGCTCAGTTTGGATTTTCAGTTAAACTTGTACTATATAAATAGGACTTTTCACACGTTACTTTTCTTCTCTTCAATGAAACGAGCGGTTAGGACATTACAATTTGGGGGGCACCTGGGTGGCTCAGTGGGTTAAAGCCTCTGCCTTTGGCTCAGGTCGTGATCCTGGGGTCCTGGGATTGAGCCCCACATTGGGCTCTCTGCTCAGCAGGGAGCCTGCTTCCCTTCTTCTCTCTCTGCCTGCCTCTTTGCCTGCTTGTGATCTCTGCCAAATAAATAAATAAAATCTTAAAAAAATTAGTTAAAAAAAAAAGAACATTACAGTTTGGGTGCCTGGATGGCTCAGTGGGTTAAAGCCTCTGCCTTCGGCTCAGGTCATGGTCCCAGGTTCCTGGGATTGAGCCCCGCATTGGGCTCTCTGCTCGGCAGGGGCCCTCCTTCCTCCTCTTTCTCTGCCTGCCTCTTGCCTACTTGTGGTCTTTGTCTGTCAAATAAATAAGTAAAATCTCAAAAAAAAAAGAACATTACAATTCATGACGTTTTCCATGTTGGCTGAAGAATGGGATGCATCCTTTTAATGCCTAACATAGTGTTGGAAAACATATCAACAGAGACTTAAAAACCTAGCTATCATTGTTTTCAGTGATTATTCTTCTATCGTCTACCCGTGTGTAGCTTGCATGCCCAGGACTTTGAGCCTACATATGAGGAAAATGTGAAAGACTTGGGAATATAGATACAACAAAGGAAGAGATGAAAAATCATCACCTCTGATAAAGTCTATCCTGTTAGTGCCAGACAAGATGAGGGATAGGAAACAAAATTGAGAGCATTCTCCCAAAGTAATATGTGAACATCCATAGTGTTTCCAGTTCATAACTTAAAAGCAAGTCCTCCTAAGTCTTATCTGCTTTCACTTGAATACCTGGGGACAAGGGAGGGAGGCTTAAAGAGTGCCCACCCAAACCCTAGACGCCACTGCTCTCACCAACGCTCCAGCTGTGGCCAAGGAGACCGGGCGGTATGAAAGGCTCCTCTGGGGGATGTGGTCGCCAGGCAGGGAGTATCTGTGCACCACCGCCGGGCGGCATCCTGACCACACACGTGTGCTCTCTGCAGACCCCCACCACACGTCACCCTGGGTAGGGTTCTGGACCTGTGAACTCTGTCTGTTTGGACCACTATCCCTCTCTGAAGTCAGGGAGTCACCATGGTCCTTGTGGTAATGGCAGAACGAGGAACAGGAGTGTGTAGCTGTTCTCAGTGCTGTTTACTTGCTCGTCTGTGGGAAGTGTGCTCTCAAGATTACGGGCAACCCATATCCAGTAGGGTTTCTGCCTTGATTGGCATGAATGATCTAATGAAAATAAAACAAGGAGCTTGCTTCTGTGTTAGTGTCATGACACTGTGACCCAGGGAGGGGGCACGGGGTGGGGAGTTCTGCATCTACTTGCCTAAGATCTTGCCCAGCACAAGGGATTTGATGGCGTTGAATTCCATGCCAGAGGACAGGCTCACTTGACTCCGGGCTTTCTGGTCCACCTGCCCCATGAGAAGGAAACACCAACACACTTGTCATTTGTCAGTAACATGGCAAGAAGCAAAGGGAAGCCATGGAATGGAAACGCAGGGCTACATCTGATGGGAAAACCCCATGTTAGAAGCTCGTCATCTGACATTGGAACGCCAGTTCATGAGCAAACCTCATGGCATCTCAGATCCCTGCTGCCCATCCCCCCCCATTTCTCCATGATCCTTATTGCTTCCTGACATGAGATGAATGATCCGTATTTGGTGGAACCCACAAAAAGATCCAAACATTCAAAGCTTTTACATATCTCAAAATATAACCTAAAGACTAAAAGCCAAAGTAGGTTATTCCATCTAGAAAGCAAATACACTAAGGTTTTTTTTCAAAAGTGCTGACGGTATGTAATTGCACTTACTCTACAATGACTCAAGTCTCTTTTGTTAGTTATGCACATTTTAATCATAACTGTATTTTATTAAAGTCATGTATTTGTCATAACATTTGTACTCTTATGGATTCCCACTGGAAGATCATTTACAAATGCCCCACCTGTTACTCACCGTGATAACATAGACAACATTTCATATTAAGTCAATTAAAATAAATGAGGGAAAGTTTAAGCAGTTAAAATTTAACTGTGTTTGGCAGGTTTCCATTACTAAACAAACAAAAATCCTGGACTATGATTTCTTGTCTGCAGCACATGAGAGATTAAAACAGAGAAGGAAATTTTGCATTGTGCCTCTTTATCAAAATTTTGCTGTAAGGGACACACCATGGGCGGGGAGGTAGGAGGTTCATTACTGTTGGGCTGATGATGCTCTTACCTCTACGAAGACCACTCCTTCTTCTCTGTTGATCTTCACATGGTGAAGGTGCCCATCCGCCATGTTCTTGAAGTTAAAGTTAAAGACGTCAGGATCCTGATGTAGACCCAGCTTGTACCTAATCTGCAAACTCCCTAGAATAGAAAAAATAACATATTTAAACAATAAAACCTTTTAAAACTGCCTTCCTATACTCCAGAGAAATGATTATTATTTCGTTGCTTCTAGGAACAACATTTGTGTTCTGAGTCTATTCACAGTTCACGTGACGCATGGCTGGTCTCCATTCTGATGACACTATTTTTAACTCAAGACAAAGGTGTTAATAAGAATGTTCTTTCCAGGGTGCCTGCGTGGCTCAGTCTTTAAGCGTCTGCCTTCGGCTCAGGTCATGATCCCAGAGTCCTGGAATTGAGCCCCGCATCGGGCTCCCTGCTCAGTGGGAAGCCTGCTTCTCCCTCTCCTACTCCCCCTGCTTGTGTTCCCTCTCTCACTGTCAAATAAATAAATAAGACTTTAAAAAAAAAGAGTGCTCTTTCCCACAATTCTCAATTCTCCGAAAGAAAGCACCCAACTCTAACAGAGGCTAATGTCTGAATTCTGCTCCAGCTTTGCTAAAAGAGTATTAAGGAATGCTGAAGTCTCGGTCTTCCTAGTCTGGCCTTCTTTGGTCTTATTTCCCAAATCTGAATTGTGAGTTACAAGAGAATGTGGCTGGTCCTGGGAGCTTCCGTGGGGCCAGGGGATATGGGAGGCCTGAGAGGCCTGAGGAAGCTCAAAAGATGCTGCAGATGGTGAGGAAAATGAACAACGGAAGGCACCCCTAGGCTTTATTCCCCTTGCTTTCTCACTGGCAGGGAGTCCGCTGTGCCCTTCCCAGGGCTCCTTCCCAAGGGATGATGAGATGCTGCTGCCTTTCAGGTGGTTTGTAGCTTAAGCCTGCAACCATTCCGACTTGGGGTCACATTTGAGATGATTGGCAGCATGTTATTTATTTTTGTTTTTATATAAACAAATATATTTGTTTATGCACACATGGAGGTTTTATTTCTAAAATCTGCTGGCATGACCAGGAGATGCAGAAGTGGAATACAGTAATAAGCTCTTTGTAGAACATGAGATTCTCCATGGTCCAGCGTGAGCTGCTCCACAAAAGTTCAGTGTCCTGCTTCTACCCATCAGGTGGGCTGTGCCCCAATCCTGCCTGCCAGAGAGTTTGGCAAGTTTTCCCAGATGCTGAATTAGTGCCCTGACTTTCTATTTGGAATGCCTAAGGCTGTGCTTTATTTCCCCACTGGAAGCAGAGTTGTTGGCTGAGTTTGTATTTTTAATTGTCAGTCAGGTGGATATGTAAAAATTTACTTCAGAACCATGGACAGAGTAAACCCAACGTTCACCGGGAGCTCAGGGAGTCATTTTTGCATGACCTTATTGTGTTGGCACCCACCTTAATTCTTCTCCCCTTTGCTTAGAAGAAGGAAATATTTTCCACATATAACCAGAGGCATTATACTTCCAATAAAGAGCTTCCAGTGATAGTAACATTTCTGTCTACCCGAGATATGCAAATTCACCAAAAATTTTCTAGAAGAATCTTAGTATAATTACTGAAAGGATACATTTGAAACAATATTTTTGTAGTTCTGGAAAACAAAGCAAAATAAAACAAACTGGTATTTGCAGAGTATGAAAGTTTTCCCTTGTTCACTGAACACTTCACGTGTACAGTGCAAACGACACAGTTTATGTTTCTAACACTCAAATGAAACTCACCGTTTTTGGCCAAGATAACAGAGAGGTATTTGTTGTAGAAAGAGTCCACGTAGAGCAGGAGGCTCGGGGTTTGCAGTGTCTGGAAGCTGAATGTGATCATCTCTCTAGCTAATGTCATGTCCCCATGGAATGAAGCAGCGTGGGGGCTGGAGTTTGTGTTTAACGGATAAAATTCATGAAAATTGTAAGTCACGGAGGACCCAGCTCCAAAGTGTGCAGAAACCTCTGAAACGATAGGCACATGTTTAAGTTAGAAAATATTAAGGGTTAATTTTAGGTATACTTATGGACCTTTGAAGTATTTTAATTTCCAGGACATTTTAATAGATGAAAAGGCAGAGAATGATGAAATAAACACTCACACATCTCAGAAGCCATAGCTTCCTTGGTTGTTGCAGTTTTAGGACCGCCCTCAGTAAGTCCGAGTGTTGAAACCGCCTCTACTCCTTCCTCAGTGGAAAGTGGACTAAACAGGCACAGATGTCTGCTCGAGCTTCTGTTTGCTTCCTGCATTTTCTTTGGCCTTAGTCTTTTACTTTGCAGGTAGCAGTCTCGCCCAGCAATGATGAAGGCTGGACATGGAAGGCCCTTTCCCTCCAAGACCACCACCAAGTGTCCACTCGTGTCAATATTTTGATGGAAAAGCAAAGCTGTGTTGGTGGCATCACTGTGAATTTGAGAGAGGGAAGAAACTGTCCAAGATCCTCCCTAATCCGTTTATGAGAGAGTGTCGTTGGCCTTCCACATAAGATGGGGCCCTATGTGTGTGTGCATGTGGTTGGGGCAGGGCCTGGGTAGTTTAGCCACTGGGAGTCCCTACATCTTCATGGTTACAGCAGGTGCCCCCCTCCTGGCATGGCCCTCGTATCACCTCCCTGCAAACCCGCACCCAGGCCACCTCAGAGTTCTTTCCTTCTCGCTCACGAGGGTGACTTCTAAGGTGATGTTTACCAGCAAGAAGACATTCACGTTACATTTTGTGAATATGGATAGGGAGCCATACAGAAGGGGAAATATCTTCTTAGTGGAGCTCAATGAGCTATAACTAGGGGCAATGAATACATCCACTTAAAATGTAAAATTTGGAGAGTGTTAGAAGACGAGCACACCCATGAAACAACATCCACAGTCAATACTCAGAACATTTCCAATTTTCTTCTGCCCTTTGTGCTTCTTGGCACAAAGAAGCACAGTTCAGTTTCTTCCTTAGGCCCCATGCTGAGGCAGCCACTGGTTTGCTTTCTGTTACTCTAAGTTAATTCTGGAATTTCATATAAATGGAATCATACATTGTGTTTTTGTTTTTTTATTTTTGTCTCAAGCTAATATTTATATATAGTGTGGGTTAAGTGTCAAGTTTTAAGTGTCAACCCCACTTATGGATTCTCTATTCTTTTCACCATAACTTATTCTTTTTAAAATGCTTTGGAAATCCAAGGCCTTATGCATTTCCATATAAAATTTAGAATTAATTTATAGTGCTGTTGAAATATCGGCGGGAGTGTTGAATCCACAGATCAGTTTGGTGATAAATGATATAGTGATAGTAATGAGTGATCCAGTTCATTGACATGGTATGTTCATCCATTTCTTTAGATGCTGATTTCCTTTAGTAATTTTCAGTGGAGAGGTCTTACACTTACTTGTTCCACATGCCTGTAAATATTTCATGTTTTTGAACTCTATTGCAAATACAACCTTAAAAAGTTTTCCCAGTTCATAACTAGTATATAAAAATTAACTTGAATTTTTGTATGTTGACTTTGTATTCTGTGACCCTACTAAACTCCCTCATTTATTCTGTAGGTTTTTGTGAACTGTCTATATTTTATATAGATAATTATATCCTCTATGACTAAAGAGAGTTTTATTTCTTCTTCCTAAAGTACAGTCTTTATATCCTTTTCCTGACTTATTGCAATGGCTAAGACCTCAAACATATTGGAAGAAGTGATGGGAATAGAAATCTTTGCTTTCTTCATTTGCAGAGGGAAAATATTCTGCACCACTACATATGTTAGTGATATGATGTTAGGTATCCTTTGTGGGTTGGGAAGTTACATTATATTCCCAGATTTCATGGTGAATTTCATCAAATGTATTTTCTGTATATACTTATCTGTTTTTCTCTTTTATTCTGTTGATATAAGGACTTCCTTGAGATTTTTAGATTGCATGGAGCACTGGGTGTGGTGAAAAAACAATGAATACTGTTATGCTGAAAATAAATAAAAAATTTAATTAAAAAACAAAACAAAACAAAACAACAACAACAACAACAAAAAAAAAACTAAAACAGCATTACACTTTTTGGATTAATCCCACTTATTCGTATATTTTTTCCTATAGTGTTTGATTTGGTTTGCTAATTTTTTATTAAGTGTTTTTGTGTCCACATTCATGAGTATATTTCTGTAGTTGTTTTGTTTTGTTTCTTGTAAAATATTTGCTTGATTTTTAGTATCAAACTATTAGAAGGCTCATGAATTGCATTGGATAATGCTCCTCCTCCTTTCTGTCCTCTAACAGCCTGCATCAGACTGGAATTATCTTTCCTGTAGAAATTGCTAGCAAATAGCTTCTGGTCCTGGAATTTTCATTGTGGTAGGACCTTTAATTAGAAATTCAATTTCTGGGGTGCCTGGGTGGCTCAATGGGTTAAAGCCTCTGCCTTCGGCTCAGGTCCTGATCCCAGGGTCCTGGGATCGAGCCCCACGTCGGGCTCTCTGCTTAGCGGGGAGCCTGCTTCCACCTCTCTCTCTCTCTGCCTGCCTCTCTGCCTGCTTGCCATCTCTGCCTGTCAAATAAATAAATAAAATCTTAAAAAAAAAAGAAATTCAATTTCTGTAGTAGTTGTAAGTTATTGAGATTTTATATCTATTATGGTTTGGTAATTTTTGTCTTTCAAGAAATGTGTCCATTTAATCTAAGTCTGGAAATTTATTGTCATAATGCTGTCAATATTGTCAATATTTCATTGTTACCCCTTTAATTTTTGTAGCATCTTCTTTGGTATTTTTTATTTTTGATATTCAGAATTTGTGTCCCTGTTCCTTTTTACTTGAGCATTGAGTTAGAAATTTATCAATTTTATTGGTCTCTTCTATGAATTAGCTTTTAATTGCATTGACATAGTTATACAATGCTAGTTATTTCGATCATGATTGCATTGATTTTTTTCCTTTGTCTATTTTTATTTCATTAGTTTTTGCTTCATTTTTATTATTTCTTCTACTTTCTCTGAATTTCATTTTGTTCTTTCTTTAAATTCCTTAATTGGAAACATATAATTGGTTTTATACCTGTATTGTTTTCTAATAAAATAATTTATACTCATAAATTTCCTATTAAGTAATACTTCAGTTGTATAACTCAAATTTTAATATGGTATATTTTTATTTTTCCCTAAAATATTTTTTAGTTTCATTTATGATTCCTTCTTTGACTCAAAGATAGTTTAGAATTAAAGTATTTAATTATTGATATTGTCAGAAGATTTTGAGACTCTTCAAAATTTTTTCATTTTTTTCTAATCTTCTAATGGAGTATTTTTATTGTCTTCTTGTAAGTTCACAGGTTCCTTCCCCTGTTGAGCTCATCTGGTTATAAATATTTTTTAAAATTTCAGTAATTGTATTTTTCTGCTCTGATATTCCTGCCAGTTTTTTATATGATTTTCTTTGGTCTGTTGAAGTTGTGTATCTGTTTGTTGATGGCTTATTTTTTTTGTTTCTCTGAATTTTATTCCATCGATGAATATGATATAATCATGACTCAATGTCTTTTCCTGTTGAAACCAAAAAAAAAAAAAAAAAGAAAAAAGAAAAAAATGGCCATACTCAGAGTCAATTCTTATTAACTACATTTTCCCCCTGAATATGCAACATAGTTTCTTGATTTTTTTTTCACATGTTCAGTACTTTTTGAAAACTAAACAATGTTGATAACTCACTGTAAATGTTCTTAATTTTGTTGGTTCTTGTTTCTGTTTTTCTGTGGTTGCTGCTGTTCATTCCAGTGGGTGAACGGCATGCCTGCACCCCCACTTCAACCCGGTCTCCCCAGGCATGCGTCCCTTGCATCTCTGCCATCGTGCCACGTCTGGAGGTCTTCCTGAGTCTGCCCACGTGGGTGTCTGCCAAAGGTTTGGGCGAAGACCACGTGCAAATCTCGGGGCTCATCCGCTCTGGTCTCCTTGCGTCTAGCGCTCGGCTTTCCTTCCCCGCAGCTGTCTGTGTGGCCGCTCGACTCTGTCACGGGACTACAAGTGGATTTTGCCTGTGAAGGTGAAATGTGACCTGGAATGGGAATATCCATTACCATCACACATTCATCTTCACATACCGCTTCTGTGTCTGTGCTCCCGCCATTTCTAGGCTGTTTATTCTTCTGAAAATCAAGAACTGATCCAGTTTGGTTCCCAAGTTTTGCTCTAAAATCCTGGGGCTTTTAAGGTCAAAAGGCAACATCTCAGAGATTCCTGAATGGAGGCGTTGAAATTTATTTTCGTGAGCATGGATTTTAGTTAGATTCTGTGAGTGTCTATGAAAGTATAAACCTCATAAGAACATTCCAAGAATTGTGTCCCTGCTACAGCCAGCTCTGTCATTTCAATGAATGACTTGTGAACTCTCAGAATGAGACTAAAAAGATTCTGTCATTTTCACTGTAATAAGAGATCATCCAGTAAACCTCGGAGCAAAATGTTTAAGTGGTTCTATTTCAGCCATCTTAGTATAAATGGGAAATGTATTTATTATGTCAATAAAAAATATTTTTGGGGGAAAATTCTCCTCGTACAACTTGAAGCCATTACTTTATGTAATAATATTGAAATAACCAGAGCCGCACAAGACAGACTTCCAACACGTGTTATCTCAGAGCATATGACCGAGGTAGGAGTAAGGAGGCTCAGACGGTGTTTCTGGAAAATCACAGAACTGATGTTAGATTTCACAGTCGTCGGCCCTGTCTTTTCGAGTAGTCATGCTTCTTTCCAATAAAATGAGATTAGTTGTAAAAGAGTGATTTGCAGAAGGAATTTGGGAACTGAATACATTCATGGAATGATGGAGGAGAAGAGGCCCAGGGTCCACACACCCCAGAAGCCCCCTCCTCCCGGCAGGCCCACACTCACCCTGTGTGCAGAAGGGCCCCGAGAAAGCAGAGAGCTCGCAGTCACAGGAGAACCCCCGGGGTCTCTCCTGGCAGTGCCCCCCGTTGTGACACAGATGCCCATAGGTGCTGCAGTGCCCCGGACAGCCAGGCTGCACCCCCGGGGTGACCTGTGCCCTCTCCTCCAGGTCCAGCACCTTCCCGTTCAGCTGCAAGGACCGGATGCACCCCAGGAAGCCTCTCTGTCTGGTGGCCGTGCCTCCTGAAACAGAGCACAGGATGTGGTCCAGACCCCGTGTAGCCAGGGCTCTATGGGAAGACGCAAAACTGGAGCCCTCAAACACCGTTATGAACAGATAGAATTTTCAAAATGTAAACTTTGACACAGTTGGGAGATATTCAAGGACACCGAAAAAACTTTTTTTAAACAGCTTGACTTTGCTTAATGTTTATTCTAAACAGATTTCTTGTTAGTTAACTGAAGAAATTTATTTTTAAGTTAGTTTTATTAGAATATATAGCAGGACTTAATAAAACATCAATATTATTGTAATGATGATAATGGAATATGGTGGACGTTGATATGATTAGCTAAAACATAAGAATCTTTTAAAGCATAAAACCCCAGATGTCCATTTATAGCAATAGTGGAATAATGGGACTGGATTTGCTCTCCCACCTTGAAAATAACTTAAAGAACCAGAACAATGTCAAACAACAGTTCTGAAGGCACTGGGCATGTGGATACAAATGGCGGTCAGCCCTGGGCATGAGAAAATAACACGTCAAGCTCTCCCATCACCCCAGCTTTCTGCCTGGGGAGTTTGGGGGCCAAGGTCACTCGTCTGCCCAGTGAACTCGGCAGGTCTACAGAGGGCCCCGCCAAAGCATTGACCTCAGTGTTGGCCAACACCATCTGTGAGGAAACATAGCTAAAGGGGATGATAGTCCACGTTCATGAACTGGGAGAGGAATTGGCAAAACGTCTTTAACCACCCAAAGCAATCTACAGATCAGATGCAGTCTCTACCAGAATCCCAGTGGCATTTTCAAAAAGACAAAAAAAAAATCCAAAAATTCATACATACCACAAAGGAATCCAATGCAATCTTTAGATTATGCCTTCTGATTTCAAATTATGTGACAAAGCCACAGGGATCATAAAAGGTTATCGGCATAAAGAGAAGTACAAAGACCAGTGCAGCAGAATAGAGAGCCCAGAATTAAACTCACACAAATCGTACACACTCAAATAATCTTCAACAAGGGCACCAAGAATACAAATGAGGAAAGGATAAGCTCTTTAATAAATGGTGTTGGGAAACTGGATCCATGTGCAACAACAACAACAAAAAAAAAACCCAAAAAACAAAAAACATGTAGTTGGACTCTTACCTTACACCATAAACAAAAATCAACTCAAAATGGATTGAAGACTAAAATGTAAGATCTGGAACTACAAAACATCTAGAAAAAAACATAGGTAAAAAAAAACCCTTGGCCTCTGTCTTGGCAATGATATTTTTGTAGGACACCAAAATACAAACATCAAAAGAAAAACGATCAAACTAAAAAGCTTCTGCCCAGCAAAGGAAACAACCAACAAAATGAAAAAGCAGCCTACAGACTGGGAGCAAATATTTATAACACATATATGGTGTAGGGTTAATATGCAAAATATAGAAGGAACTCCTACAACTCAATAGCATAAAACCAAAATCACCTGAGTACTTATGGGCAAAGGCTCTGAACAGACCTTTCTCCAAAGAAGGCATGCAGACAGCCGGCATGTACATGAGAAGGAACACCGCACCCACGAATCACCAGGGACATGCGGAGCAAAGCCGTAGTGGTTTATCACCTCACACCTGTTAGGGTAGGTTTTACTGAAAGGACAGAGCTAACAGATGTTGGGGAGGATGCGGAGAAAGGGGACACTGTTGGTAGGAAGGCAAACTGTTGCAGCCACCATAGAAGACAGTAGGGAGTTTCCTCGAAAGTTAAACATAGAATTACCACATGACCCAATTAATTACTCTTCTCTGCATATATCCAAACAAACTGAACTCAGTACCTTGAAGAGATATCTGCACGCCCATGTTTATTGCAGCAGCCAAAATAGGAAAACAACTGATAAGTCCATGAATACCTCACATTAGATATGAAAATGTGGTATATTATTCAACCTTAAAAAAGAAGGAAATCCTATCATTTGTAACAGCATGGGTGGGTGTGGAGGACCCATTATATTAAATGAGATACAAAAGGAGAAAAATGCTCTCTCATCTCATTCATATGTGGAATCCAGAATTGTCAGACTCATGGAAACGGGGTATAGTGTGGCGGCCTTCAGAGCCCTGGGGGAGGGGGGAGGAAATGGGGGGTTACTGGTTGAAGGCACCAAGTTTCAGTTATGAGAGATAAATAAGTTCTAGGGATCTAGAGCTAACAACACGTTTTGTACCCTTAACATTTTTAAGAGGTTAGAACTTCAAATGGGCAAATAAAGTCAAAAGTTGGAAAAGTTGGAATATGTCAGGAGGATATTGTTTGATAAATCATCAAACTAGAGATTAAATCCTTCTGCTCAATTGTTTCAGAAATCCTGAAATTTTATTTATACTGCAGCCCACCTTTTATTTTTCTGATCAAAGTAGGTAAGAAAATGAGTTCCTAAAATGAATATCAAATTTCTCTTATTTCACAATCGAGAAATAAGTTGCATTTTGAGAAAACATTTTCAAAAATGTGTGCATTGTGTTTATGTAATTAATCTCCCATAATCAATACCTACAATTATTTGCATTAAATAATCAAGCCTCAGACAGGAAGCTGCTTTGCACTAAGGGATTCCAAAGAGATGGAGGTCTCCAAAATGCATGTTCCCACGGCAGCTGCCCAGAGCAGCAGGAGGCAAAGCAGAGGGTGGGGCGAAATGTCTGGACACAGCACCGTGCTGTCTCCAGAGGCTCCCCTCCTGGGCTGGATCACCTGTGGGACGTCACGCTGAAGGAACTGACTCTGTGTGGAGAATAGCTTCTGTTTTCCCAGAAAAGTGCCCCAGCCACTGATGGTCGGGGCTGGCGTGTTTGCACAGTGTGAGGCTTACCCTCCTTGAAACAGTCCCAGCAAGATGGACAGGACACAGTGCAGGAAAGCCCGGGGCAGACTGTGCACAGAGGGCTGAAGACCATGTGCCTGCACTGTTCAATGTTCTCAGGCTATTTCCGATGTTTTAAATTCTTTGAAAGCAGCCTACTACTGCACGGCAACTTCAGGAGGGCAGACATCGGCACAGAACCGTGTCTGAGATCTCACCTTCGAACACTAATCAGTGCTTCAAGGATTTAGGATTAACTAACCCAGTGTAACAACTGGGACATAAAAGTGGGGTTCACAGAAGTTTCTATCACCAGAAACAAAACACAATAAGTGAAAATATCCCATGATATTTGAGGGATTTTATGTCTTATTTATATTTACTGAAAAAAACATCTTTACAAACGTTGTTCAGGTTTGGCCAAGTGACCACAGTTCAGGAGTCTAGTACAGTACCTTAGGCATAGAAATTTCAATAAATATATCTCCAATAACATAAAACGGTAGCGGCGCCTGGCTGGCTCTGTCTGTTAAGTGACCGACTGGCTCTCAGCTCAGGTCTTTTTTTTTTTTAAATTTTTATTTATTTTTTTAAATTTCTTTTCAGTGTTCCGGAATTCATTGTTTGTGCACCACACCCAGTGACCCATGCAATACGTGCCCTCCACAATACCCACCACCAGGCTCAGGCTCACCCAACCTCCCCCCTCCCCTCCAAAACCCTGTTAGTTCCTCAGAGTGCACAGTCTCTCATGGTTCGTCATCCCCTACAATTTCCCCCAACTCCCTTCTCAGCTCAGGTCTTGATCTCAAGGCTGGGTGTTCAAGCCCCACGTTGAAAAAAGGTAGAAAAGAGCAAAACAATTATACAGAAAATAGGAAAAACTGTGTTTGTGAAACATCAGGGTAAGCCTCCTCTTTCGGGTAGGAGCCTGTAAGACAATGAGGCGGTTTGTAGGGATCCTGGGAATCTGGTTCAAAGTGAGACTGGTTATTTCATTAATAGTTGGAGATTATTTTTCATTTGTTGGAGTTTGTAATAAATAAACAGCATCCTTATTCATTTGAAATGCATGGAGTGGTCACAGGAGGGCTAATCCCTCTGTCTTACTGATGCCCCAATCCCAGTGAAGCCGTTCGTGAACAACACAATGGAAACGGAAAACCAAGCGGCCAGCGCAGTGGCGACCCCACGGGGCTTGAGCGGAGTGATGCCAGCGGGGGCTGAAGGGGTCGGGGAGGAGGCCACGATGCCCACTGATGGGGTGGGGGTGTCAAGGTGTGTGGGGTGCTGGCTGCCCCTCCTGGCCCTCTCGCTGTTTCTGGGGGGCCCCCTGGGCGGGACCCAGCACTTAGAAGTGGGAGCCACTGATGTTCGCCTCACCGCTGGGCATGAAGTGGCCAGAGCAGCGCCCGCTGCTTGTCCCTCGGGAGCCAGACTCAGGGAAGTCAGTGCCTGACCCCCCGGGGCAGCGAGTTGGCTCCTGCGTCCACACTGGGGACAAAGGCACCTTGTTGCCATGCCAGGAGGTCAGCGTCCAGCATGAGCGGCCCGGCTGCTGGAGCCTGGAGCTGCCCGATGGGGCCGACGGAAGTGGGTGTCAGTGCGGAGTTACTGTCCCACCCCTGCCTCACCTGTCCCCTTTCCTTGAAGTCACCCACCCTGCTGCACGCACCCAGGGCTTGGGAAGGGCACTGGGTAGCACTCACCCACAAAGAGCTGGCTGTTGAGCTGCAGGCGCACGTGCCCGTCCTTGGGGGCCGTGTGTGTCCTGGGTGGGAGCAGGTCCACCTGCAGCCAGGCCTCCTTGATGTTCCTCTCGGCCCGGACCAGGTGCCACCGGTCGTCATTGAGGGGGCCGGGCACCCGCACTGTGACCTCACAGGGCCCGTTCCCGACATCGAAAGAAAAAGCCACTTCTCTTGGGGCTGGAAACACGACACACGGGAGGGTCGGAACCGTTTCCCAGAGGGGCCTCAGGGACACAGGGGAGCACCCCCCCCCCGACCATGGGCAGAAGAGTATCTTTCCAGGTAGACCAGAGGGCAAAGGGATCTTGTACTTGGGAAAATAATGATTTTTAAAAATATGGTTCAGAATGTGTTAATTCACTTCGAATGGTGCCAGATTGAAACCATAATTGCATATGTAGAGAAACTCTAAAACATCTGGATTTTGTGTAGACCTTGGTCCAGACCCTCACCCATTTTATAATGTGAGCAAGCTGGGAGTGCACGGGTGTCTGTGGCAGGCTGCTTGGAGGTCTGGTGAGCACCCTGTGGCGGAGTTAGCTGAACTCAAACCCTGTCTGCTCCCAGATGAATGTTTTTCAGACTGGACCCTGTGTGGACAGGTGCTTCCACTGGCTGTCATGTGCACCACTCTGCTCCCACTGGGCAGGAGGCACAGACCTGCAGGACTGGACCTGAGTCTCAGGCTGGAGCTGGTGGATGGAGGGATGAGGAGCATCCAGGCCTCCTTGACCAGTGACAAGGGTCCCACGGAGTTTTCTGGAAACTTACAGCGTAGCTCCAGGCTGATGAAGTCTGTGATCCCCAGGTTCTCTAAGAACACCCCAGATGAAGCTCTCGTCTTGAAAAAGAAGGACACGTCGGCACTGAGCTCTGCATGTAGAGTGGGGAAGTGAAGGTAGGAGGTTTCTGTGTGGAAGGAAGCCGAGTTCCAGAAGGATCCTAGGAGACAGAAGGGAAAGGTCACACTTTCAAAGCTGCGTTTGCTGTCCTGGCTGCCTTCTCCTGAGCGTGCCCACAGGATGCCTGAGCTGAGAGCTCAGTGGGAGTGGGGATCGTGAAGACCCTCTCCTCACGATGCAGGAGAAAGCGCCTTGCAAACTGTGTCCATCTCCACACCACCCACTAGGGATGTCTCCTCTGCATCCAGGCAAGTCACTCTGATGACATTCTCCACAGTTTATCATCAGACCTTATCTGCTCATCATTGGAATGTTAAGCATGTATATAGGTGATTTTGAAAAAATCCTGCAGAAATCCAAAGAGTTGCCCATCATAACCCCAGGGACTCAGCTGGTCCAAACTGTTCCAGCCTGACCAGGCTCGTTCCCCAGAGTGTGCACTCCCATCTTGACTGGAACGGAGAGGGGAAGGCACTCTACCAAGCCTGCTCTCCCAGACAAGCATTTTCCTCTGAGTCCTGATAAGATGGGTGAAAAGTAACCACCCACACTGGTTTCTGCCACAGTGATCTCCGATCGCTCAAAGTCAATGAAAAATAAAGAAACTAAAACCTCTCAAAGACCAAAATCTCCTTCCCAAGGATTAGCTCTTTGATGGAAATGAACTTTCAAAAACACGTGATCCTGTGATGCAGTGTGACTTGGAGCCACTCTCTGGTTGGGCTCCTCTGCACTTTCCTTCTGAGTTTGTATGTCCTGGCCTCCCTCTTGCTGGGGTTGCCTCCTGTTGAACCTGAGGTTGGGCATGGTGCACAGCCTGGGCCGGGGATGACCCTGCGTCCTGGCTCTGAGGCCCCATACCTGACAGCACTGACATCTGAATCGCTTTTCCTGGAGAATAAGCTCATGCACGGTCAGAAAACAGCCACCTCAAATACCTCTCCACTCCATGTCCAGAGGACAGATGCAGTCCTGGCTAGCCTCTGCACTGCGTGTCCCCTGCCAGCATCACCTCCTGCCAAGCTGGTCTGCTTTGCGGCTTTCTGGCTGGGGGTGGGGGGCAAATCAAGATGTCGGTTCTCAGGTCTTCCTGGGACTCGCGTGGAGCCAACAGCCCCTTTGCTGGCTTTCTGTGGAGATACATTTTGGGAATGTTTTATTTTTCTAGAGGATAATTAGGTGAGGTGAGGTTTCCTCTGCACAGTTCTTCCCAGGGGCAGGTCCTAGTCTGCTTCATGAAGGATATGGCAGGTGATTGCCGGTCACACGGGTCCTGCGACCACAGTCGGTGGGACCACACTGCTCTTCCAGCAGCGTGCTGACTTACGACAGCACCAAAGAGAAAAGAAGGACTCTTCCCAAACATGAGCTGACTGGTCATCAAGAATGTTTGGGCTTAAAATCCCAAATTAAAGAAAACAGTTTTAAAGGTTTATCTTTTGAATAAGTATTCAAGGGGGTACCTGCACCCCCATGTTTGTAGCAGCAGTATCAACAATAGTCAAATTATGGAAAGAGCCCACATATCCATCCACAGATGTATGGATAAAGAAGACGTGGTGTAAACATACAGTATTTATGCAGCCATCAGAAAGAATGGAATCTTGCTGTTTGCAATGACATGGATGGAACTGGAGGGTATTATGGGGAGTGAAGTAAGTCAATCAGGGAAAGACAAATATCACATGATTTCACACGTATGTGGAATTTAAGGAAAAAAACAGATGAACATAGGGGAATAAAAAAGAGGCAAACCATAAAACAGACTCTTAACAAGAGAGGACAGACTGAGGGCTGCTGGCTGGAGGTGGGCAGGGGATGGGCAATGGGGATTAAGGGGGACATTTGTCGTGAGGAGCACTTGGTGTTGTACGTAAGTGATGAATCACTGAATTCTATACCTGAAACAACTAAAAAAGCATATCTTTCATTTCTTTTCAGGTTTGTAAGTAGATTAGAGGGAAGCTCTGGGGACTGGTTTAATCTAGTAGGTTAGAATCTGTCTCCTGTGGGCTACACGTTTCCACAACGAGCGAGCCCCATGGAGAGCACCTCTCATCTTCTATGTGGCTAAGCCTTTGAACTAATATGGACACTATTTGGTCACCGAGCCCTTGTTGGTGGAACTGGACGAGGTGACCCAGTGCCTATCGCCTGCACCCTCAGGGGCCTGGGTCCTCTGTGCCTTGGGGTGGAGTCAGGGTCCAGGAACTCATGGGTGGGAGCCATGAGTACTGTAGGAGCAGACCTACACAGGCCCTGCTCTGGGGGGTCTGACAGGAAGGGCTGTGACCCACCCAGGAAAGAATCACATTATCATATGGACCCTAAAGGTAGGGATCTGATAACAGGCCTGCTTGAAGGCAACCTTTATCTCATGAGTATATAGGTGGGTGTGTGCGGGTGCACCGGTGTGATATAGAATGGTTACATAAGAAAGAGATGTAGCATTACATATGTTTTTAATGTAGATATATATACACAATGTACTATATATATTATATATGTAACATTACTATATATACAATGTAACATGTGGGCTGTGTATCTGTAGAGAGTGTGTGTGTGTCCTGTGCATGTATGTGTGAGAAATACGGCTGTATAGACAGACACCGCCCAGTCAGGGAAATCAACTCTGTTAGCCCGACTGGATTAAGGCTGATTTCATAAATATTTTCTTTTCTAAGCTTTTATTTGACCTATTAATAAATTATCCCAATAACTAATTATTATTTAAAAAGGAATAGAGACCATGTTAAAGGCACACTGTTTTATAAAACAAAGATGTTTACTTTAAAAATCAAAAGTATATGAAAATAAAAAAAATCTGCTTCCTAAAACTGGAAGTATAAATTATGAAATTGCTAAACTGACTGAGATTTTTCTAGCCAAATCCATCTTTCTGATCATTTAAGAGACTGTTAAACACAGCTTCTTAAGGAGAAAACACTAAGGGTTACTGCTTCAGCTTTGGGACATAAACACTCATGTGTCCATCCAGCACTTCAGTGGCTCCTCTTGAAATCTGTAATGTTTTTGAAAGTAACAATTGGGATCAAATATAAAGGAAAATGCACATGAAAACAGTGAAGTATGGGGCTGGCTATAAGGACAGTTCAGGTTCAAGGCCAGCTGGAAGGGAATGCAGCTCATCACACGGGTCTGTGCAGGAGACCCACTGCCCAGTGTGGGGGAGGCACCTGCAGACTATATTCTCGGAGCTCACAGGAAGTGAGAATTTCTCCTACAGCTATTCACACGGCAAGCAGACTAAGAAGCCACCTCAGGCTTCAGTGTCTGCGTTCCCTTCTGGGTCTGTGGGGAACTCCCCAATGTTGGCAGCTGCTATGAAGCTTACTGGTGTTCCTAAGATACAACTCTTTACTATCTACAACACAAAGACACGTTTACTCTAAGGGCAGCTGGACCCAGCAGGTCCAAAGCAGGTAGAAAGAAGTAACCTTGGACCCAGAGGTTCGCCAGCCCTCCCACCCTAGTTTAGGGGCAAGAGAAAATATAAGTAAATTGCTGTGATGCTCCCATAGTTTTCTGCGTGCACCCTGCTGTCCACCATGAATTCTTGCACACGTGGGACGGAAGCTGCTGTGGCTGCGTGGGGTTGGGGCGCAGGAGGTCTGACAGCCACTCCCACCTTCCTGTACTGTTGGCCTCTTCCCTGCACATTTCCCAGTCTCTGGGTTTCCTCCCTCGGGCAGTGTCTGCCCCGAATTGCCAGGCTGCCCTTCATCCCCTGACCTCTGCAGGACTCTGTCCTTGACCTCTGCCTTTCTCTCTGGACATGCACCATCCAGGAGACCTGTCCTCACACGAATTCCACGGATAGCAGGCAGCCTCTCCAGGGACAGCATGTGAGCAGGGCCAAAGCCCTCCGTCTTGCCTGTCTGTGTTCACCCCGCAGACGTCTGGACCGGCCTGTTCATGCCCCCAGTCCACAATAGCCCATGTCATCCATGGCAGCTCCAACCTTTGCTGTCTGGACCTAACCCTTGGCATTACCTTGAATTTGCTCACAGCTCACATCGATCTGCATCTACCTTTAAGCAAATTCCCAGTGTGGCTCTCTGACCCAGCCGGGACCCCAGGCCAGCAGCCGTCCACCCGCTCTGCTCAGGATGCTTTCCCTGCACTGGTGCATGTCCCCTGGTCCTGCGGGTCTTCATCAGTGGGTCCTTTCCAGTGAGGCCGCCTGAGCCCCCACTCTGTGTCCTGCCTTCTCTCCATTGTGTGCATGCGTCATCCTGCGTGTGTGCATGGACTCGTCCTCTCTCTGTTGCCCCGGGAGGACAGTGATGGCCTTCCGTCTTGCATCTGGTTGCACCACTGGCCACACTCCATCATTATTTGACTGAATGTCTGGAAAATATTTCCTCTCTTCTTTAGCCTGTGAGCAGGTTGGATACTCTTTTCATTTTGGTTTCATAATGTGTCTTCTCATAACTCTGCTCATGTAATTTGTGGAACAAATGGGAGTGGGGAAGGATGATGGAGGAGGGGGAGGGTGGGGAGTGGCGGCCAGGGAAATCAGAGAAGCGAATCTAAAGGAAAGCAAGGCAATCAGTAGCCATAAGCATTTAAAAATTGTCAACGTGCCTGGACCCTGGTTGGGACCTGCGCTCTGGAGGCCGGTAGAGGCTGTTGTCCAGGATCTCTGAAAATGGGATCAGTGCACCTGCACCTGGAATGGTTTTGATGGAGCAGCGCCAAACGGAGGAGAAATTAACAAAATTAGTCCTTGTCCTGTGAGCCTATCCTCTGCCATGGGTTGCTTATTGCTGTGCATGCCTTGAATATTAATGTGCCCTGTGCAGCTTCGAGCCCCAGACGGCTGCTCCAGCCACTGCTGACAAAACAAGGAGCCAATTTCAGGGGCTCAGTAATGCCTTGTCAGACCACAGGATGCTGAGAACAAGGCTTCCTAACTGCATGTCTTTGGCGGTAGCACCAAGGCAGATGTTCAGATCACATTTAAAATTTTAATGGAATAAATTATCTGAAAAATTAATTGAATGAAATGGGTTGCAGAATGCAGATGTCAAAGATTTTAAAATGGCTTTGCAGTTCAGGTCGTCAGAAAACAAAGACCACCTCTTTTCCTGTAGGTAAAATGCACACAGACTTTGAGTACAGATGGTGGGATGGAGTGGAGCACAGAACGAATTTCTCCCCAAACCTAATGAAACGAAGAACAATGAGCAACACACACAACAGCTCTCAAATTCTTTTCTGAAAGCCTGTGCCCCGACCTGACTTCCACCTAGCATCCAGCAGCAGTCCCCACGGCTGCAGGGCTCAAACATGACCACTGACTTCCTTGCCTGCACCCAGACTAAAACCCTAACCGAGAAATGGAATGAACAGAGGAAATTCACAGGAGTCTCACGATAATCCTGAGCCGCAAGTTCTCTGGAGCCTTCTCTGGGGGCCCTTGGTGGCTCTGAGTGGATGGGCTCTGAAGCTTCCTGGCCACAGGCCTGCCACCACGCTCCCTAGTGATGGTTTGTATCACTGAATAAGAGTGACACAGCACTGATGCTTTGCCCATCTGCAAAGGGACACAACTTCTTCATCGGCACCCCGACGGGAAGCAACAGCTCAGCACGCTGCAGCCTCCTTGCCGTCCTGCTGACCAGCCGCCCCCAGGAAAGAGGCCCCATGGACCTTACTTACGGTCCCCCTGGCACAGCAGAGGCCCCAGTCTGTAGGCTGCAGCAGAGCTTGGGCGGGCTGCATCGGCCACCACAATGCGTGTCACGGGCAGGTGCTCCTTGTAGGACAGCACACCTGTATCGTTGGTCCTGGGGGAGAAAACACCCACTGATGCCTCATGGGGCCAGTGCATGGGCTCAGCCACCAAATGCTTGACGCACGATCCTTACTGGGTTTGCAAGTATGGACAGTGCCCACACCACTGGCCTCAGAGGGGGCCGGTGACAGGTTCAAAAGTGGGGTCATCTGGGCACAGCTGAGGTCACATTCCAACCTGATGAAACAGCTAACTGTTCTTCTAAATATAGTGTGCCAGCACAGGACTTGCATGAAGTTTTTATGTCTTCCGTGGTATTAGGTGTCCCACGGGGAAGTCACTACGTTGTTGGGTGTATTACCTATTAGCAATACAAAATATTCTATACAACATGTAAATACAAATGGTTTTTTGCTCAGAACTTTATTTTCATTATTGTTGCTTTTTAAAAATGACCTTGTTTTTATTTTGTCCCTCCTTACTGATTTTATAATTTTTAAAACTTATTTGAAACCAATTTGGGGATAAAATTGGGTGCAATGTTGTCTTAACTGTGGTCCACGAGACCGCGTGTGGGAAGGTGCTTGGGAAACGTGCCCTCTGCTCACGCCCTGACGGGGCACAGGGGCAGGTGTAGTTCCTGCCCTCCATCCAGGAGACATGGCGAGGATGCCTGGCTGTCACTGTGCTCTGCAGAGTGAGCATGTGGTGGAGACACAGCAACGTCTCTGGGGACGGTGGGAGGCAGGCCATGGGCTGGCACCAGCCCCTCCTGGCCAGTCCCGTTTCTCCAGCATCAGAGGGCTGTGCTCAGTTTCTGTAATACCCTCCTGTTATCAGAAGGTACGTCAGCTCTTTTTTTTTTTTTAATTTTATTTATTTATTTGACAGAGAGAGAGAGATCACAAGTAGGCAGAGAGGGAGGCAGAGAGAGAGGTGTAAGCAAGCTCCCTACCCACCGAGCAGAGAGCCCGATGTGAGGCTCAATCCCAGGATCCTGAGACCACGACCTGAGCTGCTTAACCCACTGAGCCACCCAGGCACTCTGGGGCATCAGTTCTGTGTGGGTTTCTGATTTATAGACAGTGGAGGCTCTGATGAGCAGTTAGTGCCCCGAATCTGCAGGAGCAGGACCAGCCGTGTGGATCGTCCTTGGCACATCAGCCCATCCTGTCCCTGCAGACTGGGAAGGAAGAGCTGAGTCACCCCGTCAGTCAATCCTTTCCTTGTTTTAAACGGGGCAGATGGGAGGCTGGCATGGCTTACAGCCACGTGGTGAGTCTGCCAAGTCAAGCACATCTTCTGCTGTCAGTCTTGCAGACGCACAAGCGTGTCCTGCGGAGAAGGGTACTGGGGACGCAGCTGTGGCTACTCTCCATGGATCCATGACGTTTTAAGGAACTACTTCGCAGAAACCAGTCCTTTTCATCAAGGGTATAACAGTGATGTTTTTAGAGGACTAGGAACACGGAAGACTGATCTTAGTGCATCACAAGTGTGCTGGGGAAGGTAACGATAATGTCTCTGCTCCGTGTTGGTCAGAAAACCATGTTGTTGCTGATCTGATGAAAGAATCATCTTCACACTGTTGCGTAACTACGTAGGGCTTCCAAGTTCCCATTTTACCAGGTGATTATTGATTTGCCTGGTTAATAGTTGCACACGATTCTTCTGTGTTCTCTCTTTTTCTCCAAGGGCCTGCTGCAAGCAGACTTAGAAATAGTGCATTTGTTGTGTGTTCTCACCTGCCTGGAGAGTCCAAAACAAGGACTTTACACTTTATTTTTAGCAACTCTAATACTACGGAAATAATACTTACGACTTTCTAAGGAAGCCTACAGTTGTGCTGTGAGGACCTCTTGGTTCTAGTTTCCGTGGTTGGGAAGCTAGAGGGCGAGGAGCTGGCCAAGTGCAACATTTAGTAATGGGTTCAACTGACCACAAGATCATTCAGAACAACGTTTACAACCAAATTTGGAGACTCTTCCAAATAAATGGTGATTTTGACCTTCCTATAAGAATTTTTACTTATCTAAAAATATGTTATCACTAGTAACTTTCTTGTTAGTTAAATGTTTTACTGTATGTGTTGAAACAATCATAGAAAAAACACGGTGTACCCATCTAGGTTTGGTAACTGAAATATTACCAGTGGACACAAAAAACAAAATTGTAATAATTGTGGATGAAAGGACTATGTGCACAGAAAATCCAAAAGATTCCACAGACTACGCATTAAAGTACAAGATAGCAGTCTAGCTGGGCCACGGGTCGGGTCGCAAGGCCAATGATGTGGAAACTGACTGCATTTCTGCACACTGTAACTTGGAAATGAACATGGAATATAAGATGATACTATTCACATGAGCAGCAAAGATATAAAGTCTCTAGGAAATGAACTAATGAAAGGCTCTGCAGGCCTGGACTCTGAACATGAGGGACACATTCGTGAGAAGAGTTAGGGAGCTGGAACACTGGGCATTCCGGGGATGCTGGGTCCCCTGAGGTCACCCAAGGCACCAGCCCAGCCCTAGCCAGGGCAGTCAAGTGTCGTCTGCACCAGACACAGCCACAGCTGTGGGAATGTGGGACCCCGGCACATCCTCCCAAGACAGGCAGAAGATGAATGACAGACCTGTGGATAGCCTGCTGTCTGCAAAGCTGGAAGTAACTGGAGATCTGGGACAGAAGTGGCCACTGATGGCATTTTGCGTGATCCGTGCTGCACCGTTAGTGTGATTTCTGGCAGGATGGAAATGCCACAGAGGGAGGATGCAGGAAAGAGAGGGAAGGCTGAGTAGGTTTCCTGGTGATCCTATGGGCAATAGTTAAAAACCAAAGGGGATTAAAAACAACAACAACAACACCCTACAAACCAGAGAGTAATGGATTAACTAAGAAAACCATAGAACTGATTGTGCGCATAATTACAAGAACAAAAAAGCAAACATCCCTAGCTACTTTAGAAATAATTTTGTAGAAGATCAGAGAAATATGCAACTTGTAAAAAAGCAACACAGCAAATATAACAATCTGCATTAATAATTACAAGATAATATGATAGATTTGAACCCGAATATGTGAGTTTTATCAATGAATATGAGTGGGTTTAATTGAACTTTTAAAACACAGAAGACTTCAGATTTGGCCCCCAAACTAGATACAATGGCATACTGTAAACCAGAGACACACATGCACACAAAGTGACTCAGAAATACAGAGAAGGATGACAAGTAAGTCACAGCATGGATTAGACTCAGTGCTGGGAATGACAAAGGGGACATCACAGCACTGAAGCCCGAGGGTGCGAGGCAGACAGAGCCCTTCTAAATGATTCAACTCCGAGATATGCAAACAATCACCTCGTGAAGAAGCATCTACAGAAAACGCAAGAAGTCAGGCATAGAAACTCACTAATCATACAACAATGTAACACGAAAAGGAAACGGAAATGAGTGGGGATGTACAACACCTGAATAACATAATCAGTGGGGGTAAATTTTATGGGCAATATACCAAAAGCTACACCCAAATAAAAGAAATACAGCTTCTTCTCAAGCTCACAAGGGACAATCACAAACCCAGTCACTGAGTAGACCACAGAG
Source organism: Martes martes (assembly GCF_963455335.1). Lineage (NCBI taxonomy): Eukaryota > Metazoa > Chordata > Mammalia > Carnivora > Mustelidae > Martes > Martes martes. Next base: position 149,202,357 of record NC_137890.1, on the reverse strand, counting down.
GAAATGATAGGAAGTTACTTACAGTAGAAATATTATAAACACACTCTGATCAGATGCAGAATAAAACTGAAAATATTAACATTTTTAAAAGGCCCTTTCATCTGAAAATTTGATTCCTAAATCTGATAAAGACGAAGGTTGATGAAAGCCTTCTAGCTTTCATCAATAATCATATTATATTAGTAAATACAATATTAGTAAATAATACCACACCAAAAAATGATATAACTTGACCAAGTGGAATTTGTTCCAATTTAAATATTAGGAAGTTCATTAACATTATCTGCTAAATTAAGATATCTAAGGAGAAAAATAATTTGCTTATTTCCATAAATGCTGAAAAAGAAATTAGACAAATGTCAACACACATTTCTAAAAGACATTCAGGAAGATGAGAGTTGATAGGTACTCCTTAAAGTAGTTCCATAAATACAGACAAGGCATCTATTTCATCTCTATATATGTCTACATCTCTGCTCTCAGTGACTGTGTCACCTAAGTACCTTGGTCCTGAAACCAGCAGGTCACCTAATGGGCAGGCTTGGGGACAGACATTCCCACTCAGATCATGAGGCCACGGACTCCACTGCTATCCAACATATTCAGTAAAAACATGCCTTCACACATAAGCAACAGTGAGCTAGAGGACATAATGATAACTATGTTTCTGGTACCAAGGAAGAAGATAAAATGATCAAGGACTAAATTTAACAGAAAATGTACCGAATGAGTAGAAGAAAAATTTTCTGAGAGACGTAAAAGTGATTTGTGTGTTTCTTTCTCTTGGGTAAGAGAATAAATTACGGTATGTCCACACAATGGAGATCACTATGAAAAGGAACAAAGTGTATAAAAATACTGAGAATGTTATCTTTAGTGTAAAAAAGAAGGGGAAAATAATAAACTACCCAGGTATTTACTTATTTATGCAAACATAAACATAAGAAAGATAAACCAGGAAATAATGAGATTGGCAACCTGGAGTGAAGGGTAATGGAGGGGGAGGTGTGGAGGGGAAGAGATGTGGATCCAGGTATAGAGAGAGAGAAAGAAAGGAGATGGGGATGGATATGAAAAATGATGATGCAGATGGTGGAAGTGGAGCCTGATAAAGAGATAGAGGAGGTAAAGATTGAGAGATGAGTTTGGGAATGGGCAAGAAGGTGGGGATGGGGGTGGGGATGGAGATGAGGATGGGGATGGAGATAGAGACGGAGATGGGGATGGGGATGGAGAAGGAGGTGAGATGGAGAAGGGGATGGGGATGGAGAAGGAGGTGAGGATGGGGGGGTGGAGGTGGGGAAGGGGATGGGGATATACACAAAGATGAAAACTTTGTTCAGTTTACTTTTAGAACCGTCATATTTTCACATACTGAACTAGAACACTTGGAATAAAACAAATAATGCAATAGAGTTAACAAGGATGGGAATAACTTAAAATGAAATACAAACATAAATGAATGAAACAAATCATAAATAACCATTTATAGCATAACTACACTGAAGGAGGGACAAAGAACTAGTCTGTGACTATTTTTACACTATGTGTACTAAATGATCTACCTGAAGTCAAGAAAGAAAAGGAGGGAGGGAGGGAGTGATGGAGGAAGGAAGGAAGGAACAAAGGAAGGAAGGAACAAAGGAAGGAAGGAAGGAAGAGAAAACCCCAAACCTTTAAGGAAATGTTAGCTCTATCAGTAGGCTTCCTCTCTGTCTTTCTCCTCCACCCCCCACCTCACGTTATGGGTTAGTGATTCTGACACAACTTTTTGCAAATTCTGAGACTGAAAATAGAAGTACATGCTTTTTAGGAAATGAGGACCAGGCTCCTTGTTGTTGGAAAGGGAGTTACAATTATGGAAAGAGGATGGTTAGAATTTATCCCACGGCATTGCAATGGGATTGGTGAGGTCATGCATTCTGACATTCCAGTAGTACTGAGCACACCTAATTCCAAGTACTGATACCCAAGTACTATTTTTTCCTAAAAGGAACCAGATCTTCTTGTAGAAATGGCGATTCCAAAGCTGCAGCAGAGAAAGTACGAGTTTGGAATCTCGTATAGTGCCAAAAGTTAAGAAAATGCTCAAAGAATAGACACATACTAAAAGGGCATAGCTTGAAATGACTCCCACTGGTCAAATCTAGAAAAAATTAAGCATAAAATTAAATGACAGGAAAGAATTATAACACAGTGAATTAAGTAAAAATTCAAAAATCCACAATGATATTAATAAATAAATAAATTGTGTGTGTGAGAGAGAGAGAAAGAGAGGGAGCGAGCTAGAGAGAGAGAGATTAGGGCACACGTGAAAATGAAAATGTAGAATGTTACCCTTTGGAGATTTGGTTTTGGAAGATGCTCAGCTATGTTTTCTTCTAAAACCTACTTTTTCATCTTTGATATTTGATCTGAAATCTGACTGGAATTGGTTTTTGTGTAGTGTAAAATAAAGGTCAAGATTTAATTTATTCATATGGGTATCTAATTGACTCAGCTCTATTAAAAGGACCATCCTTTCTGTGCCTGGGTTGTCCCTTGTCCTGTCATGTGACTGTCCATCTGCCTTTGCCCCAATATCATGTTCTCTTTAGATCCAGTAGGAAAGGCCCTCTAGCTTTGTTCTTCTACAACATGGTCTTGACTCTTTTTGATGCTTTTTTTTTCCATTTAAATCAGAGAACTAGCTTGCCAATTCACGCACACATGAGTGCGCGTGCACACACATCTCTCTGAGTTCATTTACAGATTTTTAATCTTTCATTTTGCAAATTTCAGACTAACAGACACATTGCAGCCATAGTCTGAAGACTGCCCACTCACGCCTTGTCCCTCCGACGAATGGTGGGCATGCTGGTGCGTCAGCCCTCTGGAGCATCAGCCTGGCTTACTCAGGCCACGCACGTCCTTGCGGCCCATGACTGCCCCCAGGCAGAGGGAAGGGAGGTGTCTGGGACAGGCACAGAGCATCTGGGGGCCCTAGTGGTGTCTGCTACAGCCCACCCCTTGCACTGCATTGATCCCCTGTGACCACATCAGCTCCTTTCTGTCTTGTTGCTGACTCTTCAGGGCGGTGGCTGGTAGTGTCCGCAGTGGACCAAGCCCTCCGCTCTACTGTTGGCTCTAAGGTCTTAAATAGCAGGTACCAGCTCCCCTTGTACCACCCACCGTGGGCACCCCTCTGCCTTGGGGCACTGCTGCTGGGTGAGCTGTCCACCTTGAAGCATCTTGAATATGGCTTTCCTGAGGCTCTGATCTTGGTCTCTCCCCTGCCAAGCTGTGGTTGCTGTGACTGCCATGTCCTGGGCGAGTCAGTGCCAGAGAAGATGAGAGAATTCTCTGGGTGCAGGCTGTGCTCTCCACCCCACTTGCATAGAGGCAGCACAGTGCAGCATGTCAGACACAATCCTCTGTAGCCATGAACAAGGAACTCTCTCCTTTGCCCCCTGGTTCACTGGCGTGAGATACCCAGGTCGCCCATGGTCTGTGGTTCTGGGTTACTGTTGCTCTCAGGGGCTCTAACCCTGTCACTCCACATCATGCAGACAGGAAGCAGAGGTTCTACAAGTGGGTCTTGGGGTAATATCCAGAAGGATCAGTGATGCTGCATATCCAGAAACATCTTTCACAGTGGGAATGAGTCACAGGGCCCACAGGGCAGGCATCGGGGGTCAGAAGGCAGAAGGGGGCTCATGCCCTCTGGACAAGCCACCTGGTCTTGCAGCTTTCTGGGGTTTCTCCCTGGTGGACACCCTGTTCGTCACTGACGGGAGACCACAGATACACTGACCCCTCCATGTCTCACCCCCATGTCTTGTCCATAGATGGTCTCCAGTTTCCAGTCTTGCTCCTTCCCAGACCCTGACAGTCAGAGCCATTCACCCCTGCCCAAGAGGCCTCCAGTGCTCCTACATCACGTTAATGGCCGAGGGTCCTGCTCTGAGCCATGCGGCCAGAAACGTCTCCTTACTCCCCCACCCCACAGCATCCCGATTTTGTCTCAATTCCTGAGTGTAACAGATATTCTGCAGCCAAATGGATCCCATAGATCAAACTTTGTTCCTTTAGACGTGATTCTGTGTCCAGGACCTGTGCCCAGAGTAGCGTATGAATGTGGTACCTAAAGCGTTTGAGCTAAGGGGAATATTTTTAAATTGGGGATACATTTGAAACATGAATCCCAGAGATTTCAAAACCTTTCCACTTTACACAGAAATAAAAAAAAATCAATATGCCATGCAAGTTCTTTAGCCTCAAGTGTAAGTAACCAATTTTCTAATTTCAGATGTTCTATCAACATGAGACAGCTTTTCCATTTAATATGTGGAGGACCATTTTTACATCTGTGGCACTCCGCAGGCTAGTATTTCCAAAGTGTGGTCTCTGTGTGATATATATGATTTTAAACATAACCTGATTTGACCAGCGATGTGATCGCATAATCTTGGACTCCCTCTCCAAGCAGGATATTCAGGCCCAGCCCGCTTCTGCAGGCAGCACCCCTCACAGAGCACCATTCCCTGTACCTGTTTGACTAGGGACTGCTTCATGTCACTTGTCTCGGAGGGACATTTCAGAAACTATGTCCTGTCAAGAAAATACCTCTTAAGTGAACTTCCTGAGGCAGGATTCAAAACCGTTAGAAATGATAATGAGGCTGATGTGATATTGAACAAAAAATATTAGTGAGTCCCGTGGATTTATCAGGATAACAGAATATTGGGGGGTGAGATGGTGTGATGTGTGGGTTTCCTCAGCAGTAATCCGGGCAGGGGTGAGCGGGTGTGGCAGCCCACGACCTGAGGCCGATCGCGAGCTGGTGGCTAGTGGTGGGCACCTGGGACTTGTTATCGGTGATCTGCCCTTTGGGGGTTGGGGTCTGTCCCTGCCCCAGATGAAGACATTAGGAACAAGAAACAGGAAGTGAAGAAAAGAAAGCAAACCAGCAAATCATTGATCTTAATCATTCAGATGAACAGTATCATATTTTATCACCTTGGATGTTTTTTACCCTCTCAGGTGTGATTTCCTCCCCCTGACCCTTGGCCTGGCTTGTGTAGCATCTCCCCGAACATACACATTCTGAGCAACAGGAAAGCCCGTCTTGTGGACGGAAATCACATGCAATTCACCATTTGTCCTGGTCTGCGTCGCAGTTGCAGCGATGCTGGGAGTCAACACAGTTCCCTGCTAGTCCACAAGCACACGTCTGGGCCTCAGGCATGGAGCCCGCCCAGTAAGTGCGTGTCCCGTGGGTGCTTCCAACCCACCAACTCAGAGGCGTTCCATCTGAAAGACAGGTTTGAGAAAGTGACTGCTCTTTGGTCCCCGAGCCCTCCCTCCCTGAGACGACTCCCTTCCCTCCAAGACCATTACTAAGAAACCGGCAGCCAAGAACAAGTCTGCTCCAGAAAGGAACCTGTTCTTAGCGCTGTAACGGGATGGTGTTGCTGGGACAATTCTAACTCAGCTTGGGTTTGTCCGATGACATCAGACTGATTGCATTGAAAATAAACAGAAGCACCCAAGTCTCTCCATCACGGCATTAATAATTTTTAATGAGCCAAATTACATGATTTCTTTGAGAACTAGATTAAAAGGTGAGCTGTCCTGAGGGTTAAAACACTGGCAGCTACACTAGAAGTGACACCTGCTGCGGACCTGAATGCCTGTTGGATGGGAACAACCCGGCACAGACGGGTGGGTGTCCGGAAGTGGGCTCCTTCTCTCTCCTCTCCAAGGCTCAGGCTGCGGACTCCCCTCTGAGTCCGGGCTGTGGGTTCCCCTCTGAGTCCTGGGCTGCGGGCTCCTGTGGGCACTGCATGGGTCCGGTCCCTGCCGAGGCTTGTCTGGGGCATCTCTGTGCTGAACAGCCAGTCACACCTCCATGGGTGAACCCTCTTCCCTGGGCTGAACGCATCTCTGTTCTGAAAGCCTAAGCAGCAGCGCCCCCACGGGACCAGAGCCCACGGCCACCAGAAGAGACAGACCACATCTCCACGAGCCCCAGCATCCCCAATCCTCGGGAGGGAGTGATGAGCGAGGGCACCCTGGGAGGCACACCCACAGGGCTGGCAGGAGGCGGTGCTGTGTGGATGTTCCTCCGTGCCTGTGAGTGGCTGCATGGCCACCAAGAGACTCTGAGCATCCAGGGTGTAGCAGTGCCGTGGTCCGTCCCACTTCCTGAAAGATTTGGATCTCTCCACCCAGGACCGACAGCCACTCCCACTGCCACCTCCCTGTGCGGCCAGAACAGAGATGTGCAAGAAGGCATCTAAGATGAATTACTTCCAAATTAAGCTGATAGCTCACTGCTGGGAGGCTGATGGCATTTAAAATATGTAATAGATATTTTGATAACACTTTTAAAATTTTAATTATTTCACCATTGTGCTTTCAAACCAGGGAGAAATGACACCACCGGGCTGCGTCTTTTAAGTGTGTTTTCTATATCCCTCCTCTTTCCCACCAACAGTGACTCTCCAAAGGATGTCAGAACACCGAGGGCCTCTGGTTGCATTTGCAAATTGGTAAGTACTGTAGAGACTAGGGGAGGCAGGGGGGTCTGCCTGGGAGAGCCCGACCCTCCAGCGGGAGCCCTTGGCCATCCTTCCCTTCAACCTGCAACTGCTCCTTCTCAGGAGAACTAGCTTTAATCTGAGGCTACATACACTTTCCTGCCATTTTCCTCATGGGTGAAAAGAGGATTGATTTGCAAAATTCAAATATGAGCTTGTGTCATAAATGCTGTGTGGTCTCCACACCCTGCATCCACACTGGGAAGCTGGGAGCTGAGGAGCCAGTGTGGGGTTTGGTCCCGGGACCCTGAAGGGGGTGCGCAGAGGGCCTGAGAGCATCCCAAGTAGGAGCATGCATGGTGGAAGCCATGTCCAGAAAGACATGTGCCTTCATAAAGAATGAAGCAGTAGATGGTTTGAAAAATCAAGGCCGGAACAGGGGAAGAGCAGTGAGGGCCAGGAAGACACAAGAAACAGCGCCTCAGTGAAGTAATCAGAAGGAAGAAAGGCACAGCCCAAAGCAGCACTGAGAGGCAGTCTGGGTACAAGGGAGAAAGGGAAGCATCTGCCCCTGGATCAAGCCAGACCTGCCCTCCGTGCCGCCTCCACCTACTTCTTAGCAAGGGAGGTGGGGCTGGCAGGGGCTTGTAGGGGCTGGCAGAGGCCACTGACCTGTGCACATTGTGGGCACCTACCTTGTGGGTCCCGGAGCCGAGACCTCTTGCAGTGGAACTCCAGCATCTGCTGGCAGTGCCTGGCACGGGCGATGATGGCCCGCAGCTGCTCCAGGCTGGCCTCGTACTGGAACACTGCCCAGTGGGGGTTGTTCTGGTCTGCGCCCTTGACCCTGGTGAGGGCTGAGCTGTTGTGCTGCACGACGGTCCACGGGACGTCTCACGGGTGGAGCAGGAGAGAAAGGAGAGGAGCGTCATTGAGCGGGACACTCAGCACTGCCGGTGGCCTTCTAGTGGGCCGACGCAGAGGCAACGCAAATGGGACTCTGACCCTTAAATCATGGGAGAGAGTGGTCTTCCTGTGATGATGTGTGTCATTTATGTCTGAGCTGATCCTGTCGTGAAAGTGGGTATTTCTGGATTTTTAGCCAGACAACATTCGTGGGAGAGAAAAGATGTATAACTGCATTATTAAATTTCTCTAATAATAATCTAAAGTAATTCAAGGCAAGTAATTCAAAACAATGGCTTTTCTACTAGAACAATACTCTTTTCTTCACTGGAGAATGAGCCCAACATCGTCAGCAGCCCGTGCTCCTCTCATGTGCTCTGACCGGCGGGCTCTCTGCAGGTCACTGGGGCGTCACACGCCTGCTCCATTCAGACCTGAGAGGAACGCAGAAGTGGCCTTCCTGGACCCACACCTGAGCCTACTCTGTAGGATGAGATGCCCTGGCCTTGACAGTGCCATGAGCCCTGGCCACTTCTGTCTACCTGGGGCACCTCTGTCTTCCTGGGACACATCTGTCTACCTGGGGTGCCTCTGTCTTCCTGGGATACCTCTGTCTTCCTGGGGGTACTTCTGCCTACCTGGGGCACATCTGTCTACCTGGGACACCTCTGTCTACCAGGCACAGTGGCTGGAATAGGAATCTTGCATACTGAATGCTGGCACAAGGGGACATCGATTCTTCTAATCCCCATTGCTGGGACTCTCTCTGTGTGGTGCAGTCACTCAGCATCATCTGTGAGAAGGAATTGGTTAAATTGTCCCTTTTTTGTTGGCATATGTCCAATTAAGGGGCCTGGAAAGCAGCCATATGGACCTGGTTCTGTTGGTTTGCTACTTTGTGTGGCCCCTGTCGATCCTGTGTGTCTGGAATTCCTGCCCGAGCCACATCCACGGCCCATGGCTGTCGGTGTGCATCAGACGAGGACTTCAGGGCATGGAACAGCTTGACCAGGGAGTCCTACGTGAGCCGCCTGCTGTGTGGCCCGTGGGGGCACATCCCAGAGCTGGAGCGGCTCATTTCTTCAGGACTTCTGCTGCTCTGAAGCCGCAGGAGCCCAGGAGTGAGTGGGCTGGGGGTGTGGGTCACCTGCCATGGGCCTCCCCGTTCTCGTGGGGACGGACCTGGGGTCGCTGGGGATGGCTCACACTGGAGTCCACATGTGACAGTGGATCCTGAAGCCCGTGTGACGTGGAATTGTGGGCTGACCTGTGGACACAGCTGGGGAACAGGGGGGCACATCAGGTTGGTTCCATGCAGGGCTGGATTCATCTGGACTGAAACCCAACACTCACTCTACCATGAGAGGCTCCAGTTTCTGACTCGCATGCTTTCTCTGACCTGACGACACATCAGAGCACAGATGGCAGAGTTCACACAGCAGGTGAATCCAAACCAAACCAGACTGGAGCACAGCACAGCTGCTGGGCAGGGCCTGCATCCCCAGGAATAAACTGAGAAACATAGACGTTTTCAACATGGAAATCAGCCTCGGAGACCCGAGGGCGTCACGTGGTCCTCATAGGTACTGAGAAGACATCCTGACTGCACTGAATGTCCTCACTGATGGGAGGCAGCAGCCCGTGCCTCCTTCGTGGTGACGAGCCAGCGGTGCCCAGGAGATGAGGAGTCCACGGTCCGTGGCCCCCACCTGTGTTCTGTCCTGGGTGGGTCACACAGGCCTCCTTCACTCACAAGGTGTGTTGGAGACATGTTCCTCTGCTGACACTGCTGGGCACACATGCTGGGGAAACGAGGGGCTTCTGCTCCCACCCCGGATGCCCTCCAGCTGCTGCCCATGAGAAGCCCCAGGGATGCAGCTTCCCTCTGCTGTCTTCCTGGTCCTCCCTCCCAAATAGTCCGATTCCCATTATGATTTTGGCAGATGTTGTGAGCATCACAAACACGTCAGTTTTCTTTCACCTGAATGAAACATGAGCCTTTGGCCCCTGACCCTGTTCTCAGGGATGAGGGACACGTAACATTGCTGCCCCTGGGAAGGCAGAGACCCAGAGCCCAGGAGAGGGGGTCCCCGTGCAGCATCTCCGGAGACCACTCCCAGGGCTCTCAAGGCTCCACCCACCCCAAGGACGACCCTAGACGTCCTCAGAGCCATGACGACTCTCAGTCCAAACATGGACTTCGGGTCCCCGTCTCCTGCTGCACTGTTCCCAGCACAGAGGGGACACATGACTCCCGGGGCCAAGGAGGCAGGGGTAGGTCTGGGCCCTGTCTCAGTGGCCGCTCTGAGTCTCAAGCACACACACATACACGCCTGCACGCATACATGACATGCACACACACACACACTCACACATGCCTGCATACATGCATAAGGATGCATCCCCACTCTCCTGGGGTTGAAGCCCGGTCAGGCCTCCCCCTGAGGCAGCATGTTGTCACCACCCAGAGCGGCTCCCGGCACAGGGCACGTGGTCTGCACAGAACGCTAGGGGCAGCAGGGACCGTGTGGTCATGCACTCAGCTGTTTGCCCCAGGCACTAGGGGTCCCCAGACACCGGCCTCAGACTTGCCCTCAGTGTTCGCCGGGCTGAGCGGTCTGTCAGGCACGGACCTGTGTCGGCACTGGCCCTGACGGTCTGGGCAGCTGTGGGAGGGCTTTTGTTCCGCCCGCACACTGTGCTGCATCCCAGCCGCTCCACGCCCTCTGGAGGGAGACCCGCCTGGCTCATATTTGAGCAAGTATTTGCTTAAAGACAGCAACAGCCAGATTTTGTCTTGAGAATTGAGAAGGCAGAAAATCAAAAATTTCATGGGAATGGTTTTAAACTATTCAAATATCATGAAAAAAAAATCTATCCAGAAATTGTTCTCTTCTCAGGGAATTTGCAACAGGGTGTGCTGTCTTCACCCGCTGTCGAAACCAAGCATGAAGCCTGGAGGCTTCCAGCACCCGGGGCGATTCTCTGACACCCGGAGCCCAGAGCCCAAGGGAGGGGGTGGGGGACCATGTCCTCCTGCAGAGCTCCCGGTGTCGCGGGAATGTGGGCTGGCCTCGGCTGCTCACACGGCCCCTCCCCTCCTGAGTCCATGTTTCCCTCATCCAGACACCAGCTTTTGCGCTGGGACTGCGGCTCACTGGTCCACATCTGCGGAAACCTCATTTCCAAACCCAGTCCCATTCGCAGGTTCTGAGGGGATGTGAAACCTGGGGGGACAGTGTCCAGCCTTGTGCACAGAATCTGGATGATCTGAAACTTAACAAGGTAGAACATTTAAAGAGGAGGCAGTCCCGTCTAGAGATGGGAGTTAACGTCCACCGGAAGGCAGAGACGGCAGTGTGGAAGGTGTCCCTTCCGGGGGGTGAGGGCCTCAGGGTGGTATGGGCCGAGGGGTGGAGGCGTGGACTCCAGTGTGGACAAGACATGGGGCTGTAGCCACAGTCAGAGCCGCAGTCAGACGCGGCCATTAGAGAGCTAGGCTGGCCTTGTCTGAGAGGAAACCAAGAACTCAAAAGCACACACTGCCTGTCCACATGGACTCAGAGGCTGTCACCTGTCCCGTGGAAACCCTCACAACTTTTATTGCAGAATAGTGAAAAGGTGGAGTCAGGAGGCTCAGTTCAGCACCCCACACTTGATTCTGGGTCAGTTCATGATCTCAGGGTCGTGGGACTGCACCTTGCAGCGGGCTGTGTTCTTGGTGGGGTGGGGGGGCGGGTCCTGCTTCAGAGTCTCTCCTCCCCCACACTTGTGCTCTCTGTCTCTCTAAAAAAATCTTTAAAAAAAAATCTTGAAGAAAAAACAAGTGAAATGACTTGCACGTCCATTAGTTCAATCAGATAAGTCTTGAAAAATCTTTTGTTTCAGGATTTAATAGGCAAAATTGTATTATTAAATGTTCCACAGAGTACATGCCTGATGATAATGACATAATTATGAATTTTTACTTCTGAGCCTTTTAAAAAAGATTTATAGTAAATACTTTTGTTGAATAACTACTCTTACAAGGGCACCCTAATAAAGCTGCTAACCAGGTACAGATCTATTTACCGGGCTGTGCTTTCGTGTTTAATAGGAGTCGAAATTGCTGACTCACCTGTCATGTTGCAGAACACGGGGAAGGGCTGCAGGGGTCCACTGCCGTCCGGGTCGACGTAGTATCTCCCCAAGGACTCGCCCCTGTGCTTGTAGGCCTCGCAGGACTGCTCGTAGAGGGCTGGGGAGAACCACCAGTCAGTCACCAGAAACGGGGTGGAGGGAGAGTCCTACATTTCCAAGGAGGAGGTGAGGGAAACCCCACGTTCTGCACCATAGCAAACAGTCACCCCCTGGGACGAAACGTGACCAAATCTGAAAATGCGGAACGATTGCTGAAAGGCATGTGTGTGATAGATAATGAAGGAGGGAGAAGAAAAGTGTGCAGCAATCAGACCTGCACTGCTGGTGAGCCCCTATAGGCAAATACGATTTCCTGGCCCAGAGCAGAATTTGGTGCACTGTCCCGTCACCAGGAACTAGACCACGAGTGTCTGCCTGGATTTCACCCGTTGGCAGACGTTATTGGAACACCTGAACCTTTGTTCTTCATGAATGTGTCCCCACACCTCTCCCCTCCCACCTGATTAAGTGCAGGGGGTGACTGAGCTAATCAGATCCCCTCTGGCCATGTCTCAGAGCGACTTCACCAGCGGGTGACTGGGAACCTGCCAGCGTCCCCTCTGCTGGGGAGGACAATGGTGACACCCACTCAGGTGGGTCTGGCGGCTCACTTATCACCTGAGGACGGACAGTTACTCGTAAGAGTCGAACTAGAAACATCAGTCCATTGAAGCACAGCCACCAGGCATCTGCTCTGTCAGGATTCAGGCATGACGGGGGATGGATGAGAGGAGATAGGGCCGTGGGGGCTCCTCCTCCCGTTGTGCACTGGACTCTGGTTCCAGAACCTTCTCTACCCTCCCCCATGGGCAACTCAGAGCCAGCATGTGAAGGTGGGGTACCTGGAGCCCTTCTTGATCTTTGTTTCCCCCCTCCCCATGTCTTTGTGAGACTGGGTCCTGGCCCCACCTACTCCCCCGAGGATGAGACCCTGGACTTTCAGTGGGTCACATTCCTAAAACCCAGGCCCCATTGTGAGAGGAGGGGTGGGGGCGGGGAGAGTACTCACGCTGGTGGCACGTGGCGCCCGTGTAGCCCGTGCCGGAGCAGTTGCAGTGGAAGGCTGTCCAGGTCTGGGAGCATCTGCCGCCATGCTCACAGCGGTTGGGCAAACACCTGGGAGGAGAGGAGGGCTCCGTGGGACTCCTGGTCTTCGGGAGACATGGTCCTGCTAGTCGACATGCGGGAACATAGAGGAGTGGACAGCGGCCGCCCCCAGCCCATGATGACCAAGCCACCAGACCCAGGCTGATGAACCCTGACTCATTGGACTGACACATGTGCTCCCCTGTCTACTGGAGAAGCCCGCTTCCTGCCACGGTAGCAACACGTGGGTGCTGCATGTGGCTGGGGACCGAAGTCGCTTGCAGAAGCCAACGGTGACACTGTGTCGTGATGGACTGTGGCCACATGGAGCATTTTGAGAGAAAAAATGGAAAACAGGGAGAGACTAAGGAGGGGCCAGCAGCTCACAGGGCATCTGTCCCAGCTCACCTACTTCTCCGATTCCTTGTCTGCTTGGTACTTGGAACAAAGGATCAAAGCCTACGTGCATTATATTACCCCAAGAAAAACAAGTAAATCAGAAAATACTCAAGAAAACTCAGCACCATTTGCGCACGATGGGTATTTTGCAATCTGCCCAATTAAAATCAGGATGGGACACTTGAAGTTTACTCGCAGGACTTCTGTGAATTTTAACTGATCAGAGGAGAACTGATTTTCCTGAATATAAACTGCAAATATCCATTAGCAAATATTCAAACAATCTGGAGAGTTTGTAAAGGGAAGCAGAACTCGTGTGAAACCGTGGGACTCAAACTAACCCCCAGGGTCACGTGTGTGCTTGTATGTGTACTTAAGCCTATGGCCTGTGATCACACACAATACAGACTTTACAGCAAACTTCTTAAAATGACTCATTAATCTGTCATGAGAACTCCGTGTTGACTAATTTATGCTTGTACTGGCACTTGTGATCGCTCAGGGAAACCCAGGAACACCGTGACTGTACTTCATTCAGAATGTTGTATGTGTGTCTTTCTTTGGTCAATGCTTGTAGGACGAAGGGGATTCACCAACAGCTGAAGTCAGCAGCACCAGCAGCAAAACCAGCAGCGAACCAGACGGATGACAGGTAGGACGGCCCTTGCTGTTTCCACCCTAAAGGAAATGCTTCCAGTTTCTGCAAACCCGAGACTAAATTTCCCATCCACGGTAAATACACCATTTTCTAATTGACCTGCATTTCACAACCTCTTGGCTGAATCCATTTTTCCTATTTTCAGATTGGGAGATTTGGAGAAAATTTTGGGATTTTTACTCTTATGAAAGAAAGGGAGAGGCTCAGCTTGTTCATTCCATCAGGACAATCCCGATGTTGCAAGAATTCACTAAGATCCTGAGAGGCAAATGCCAATGGCAACCTCAGACTGATGAAAATGGCCCAAGATTACAACTGTTATTTAAATTCTTTTAAAAGGAAACCGACTGTTTAAGCAGAAATAAAACAAGGCCCAGGGAAGGGTTTATAGTGAGAGTCGATAAAATGTTTGGCAGCAAAATCAGGAAAGCTGATGTATAGATTCAAGAAAGTTCTAATCAAATTCCTAGCAGGATTTTTTTTTTTTTAAAGATTGTATTTATTTGATGGACAGAGATCACAAGTAGGCAGAGAGGCAGGCAGAGAGAGAGGGGGAAGCAGGTTTTTAACAAGCAATCAATGGGGACCAGTTTGTGTAAACTGGCAAATGTGACAAAGGATCTTTACATGTCAGATGACATGTTTCTATGTTTGTGTTAAAAACCTGCTTTTACTGTAAGCGTTTTATGCACAAACTGGTCCCCATTGATTGCTCGTTAAAAGCTGCATGTTAGAAAAATTTCCCAAGAGCCGAGGTAGCAGTGGACGGGGACGCCAGAACCATGCTCAGCTGTCCCAGGCATCCTTCCTGCTGGCAGCCGTCTCCCCTAGGGACCCCTCTGCCAAGTGTGGGTTTGGGGGTGTGTGAGCCCCACAGGCCAGGTGTCCTGGCCTCCTGTGCCTACATGGGATGTGGCATTTCCCTGAAGGCCTGGTAACCCAGCAATGGGGCTGCAGGTATACTGGCCACAGTCCCCCTTTGCCAGAGAAGGGTCGCTCCTCCCACCATGAGTGGAATGGGCACGTGGGGAAAAGCACGTCTGAGAGAGTGAGTCACTCACTGGTGGGGACGTGTGTTGCTGTTATTATTTTAAGATTTATCTATTTATTTGAGAAAGAGGGGTTGGGGACAGAGGGAGAGAGAAATCTCCAGCAGGCTCCCCGCTGACTGAGGAGCCTGACGTGGGGCTCGATCCGTCGATCCTGAGGTCATGACCTGAGCTGAAACCAAGAGTTGGACGCTCAGCTGACTGAGCTGTCCAGGCACCCATGTGTCCTGCAGGTGACAATGAATTTTGTGAAGGTCACACTGAACTGGAACGGGACTAAGCTGAGAAGAGACAGAACAGGTGCATGTGATTTGGGACTGAGTTGCTCATGCGAAGGAAGAAGAGGTTTCTCAGACTGTAGCGTTTATCCAAAAATATATTAGCATCTTCAGGAGGAAAGCGCCGGCCAGCCTGTCTCCCCAAATCACCCCTGTGTTAGAGCCTGGCTTTCCCACCTCAGTGACATTGACCCTCTTCCTCCCTTGCCCACTTCTCGCATTTCCTTATTTCTCCTCCCCAGGGACACCTCTGAGGTCACCCCTGGTCCTCAGGGAGCTGCTCATCCCTTCCTGGGTTCTAACAACCTGGCCCTGGGGCAGGCCCGTCCTCACAGCCCCTGCAGACCTGGGGCAGTTTGGTGTTTCCCCCCGGACACCCCACCCTGACCACACAGGCTTCTGGTCTCCTGCACCTGATGATCGCGATCCATGCTGTCCAGGAACATGCTATGGACCCTCTCTCTCCGTGGACATCACCGCAATGTCCGCACGGCGTGTTCTGGATGAAGGAGCTTGTGAACACCGGAGAATAGCAGCCAAGAGAAAGCTCCTTCCACCCAAATCCCGTCGTGCCGAGGAAGGGGTTGTACATAGTTACAGACACAGTCTTCTCACTTAGCCGGACTCCCCGTGAATAGCGGGGGAAGGGGGCACGAGGGGGATACCAGGACCCAGAGGGAGAGGACGCGCACCCAGCTGTGGGCGCCTGTGATCGGCCATCACAGGCCCAAGCACAGGGCGTGCAAGCAGCTCACCTGTCGCGGATGCCGCAGGAGTCTATGTCCAGGCTGCTGAAGTTCCCCAGGACTCCCTGCTGCACGGAGATCAGGTCCACCTCCTGGGCGTTGATGGAAATGAGCCTCAGACAGCCCTGGAATCCAGCCAGCGAGGCCTCACACTCGGACCCGGAGTCAGAAGGAAGGCACCCTGATGGCTCAGAGGTGGGAATCCAGAGAGGGACGGGGTCAGCACCGGGCTGCGGCGTCCGGGGGGAGGGCGGCTCGTCCCTGTCTTGGACTTCCAGCATGTGGACCCCCTTGTATTTGTACTCACTCAGGAGCAGAGACCTCTAGCTTGGGAAGGGTGGGTGACACTGAAGTGGGATTTGGGTGAAAAACAGTTATCGTCTACAATTCAGGCTGAACTTGCAGCTGGGTCTTTCTCACAGCACGCTAGACAGCATTAGCTCCTCCTAATGTTACACATCGTAAACAAAACAATTTAAATGTACGTGGGTTTAAAATTAGAAATGAAGGAACAGATTGTATTATTATAAGGACAAATTATTGAAATCGCAGTGTTGGAAAGACGGTATTTGGCCTGAAGGTGACGGGGCACCTGCCAGTCGTCTGGAAGCAGTGTGTGGCCCCAGGTGTGGGGAGGGCGGCCCACGGGCCTGTTCCAGCTGGCTTGTCCTGAACGCCAGCCTCCGCAGAGTAAGGGACATGGATTGGTTTTCTATGGCAATCGGATTTGTACAGGGCAATTTGGTCAAACATATAATCAAAGATTAATCTTCTATAAGAACATCTTAGTATCATGAACGTCCGAGTCTGTGTGACAGCAAACACATCATCCAAACAACGGCCTTGAAGTCTATGCCAGGTGGGAGGAAATAGGCCTCTGGTTCTTTCCACGGGTGGGCCAACCCCAACCGTGCACCTGCTGGGGGCACGCCTGGGGACTCTGCCCTCAGAGTGCCCAGGAGAGCCATCTGTGTCCCCTGCCCGAGTCCCGCCGTGGGCGCTGTTCCCCAGCGACGGGTGCCCTGAGCCAGTGAGCCCCCCCAGAGGAGAGCGTGGGCATGGGCTCCCACCCGGTCCCCCAGTGCTGTGTGCCATCAGCTGAATGGAACCACACAGGACTCCAGTAGGCAGAGGGGACTGGGCATCCAGAATCGTCTAGCGGGCATAATGGGACAATGTGGAGTTCTATGCCAGTGGCCACCCCACAAGGAAGGTTTGGTCTGAGGGAGGAGTGGATGGCAAACCCACCGTAGAATTCTAATGTGGCAAATGGTGCCCTGTCCCCACAGTGGCTGGCTGGGAGCTGCCCGCCTAGGGCCAGAAGGACCAGCCTCGCTGATGCTCACCCTTGGGGGCCACCCTAAGCCACTGGGCCTTTCAGAGAAACCTCGCCAGGGATTCTTGTGACCCAAGAGCACCTGGGACCAGAGGGACAGCAGGGAAAGGGAACTGGGGAGTTTCTCTGGAAGGGGGTGATTGAGACTAAGACTCTCACACATACAGCTGGAAAAGGACATCCTAATGACGAGGGTCCTAATAACTCTCACATATTAACATAAATTATGCCTCAGCACAGCTGCTGAGGAAACAGTACAGTCCATCACACCTGCCAAGCTCTCGGGGAATCTGCCACATGTGACATAGTAGAAAAAAGTCACATCAGATACAGGACAGGGGCAAGGGAGGTGGAAATCGGGTGGGTGCCAGCCAGTGGGGTCGCAGCCCTGTCACTCACCTCCAAAGTGATAGGGACCATCTGTGTGCGTCTCTAGAGGCAACACTGTGTGAACTGCTGAAACCCCAACCTGGTCCACCGCCACACTCAGCTGGTTCCTCCGGGCTGTGAGGGAGACCGAATGCCACTGCCCGTCATTCAGTCCCGCACCTGGGGAACGGAGATCAGCTAGAGACCTCCGTGGACCACTGCCCATCATTTAATAAACACCTAAGGAATGGAGATCAGCTAGAGAGCCCTGTGAATCACTGCCTATCATTCAGTCCACCACTTGGGGAATGGAGATCAGCTAAAGACCCCCGTGAACCACTGTCCATCATTCAGTCGAACACCTAGGGAACGGAGATCAGTGAGAGACCCCCATGAACCACTGCTCGTCATTTAGTCCAGCACCTGGGAATAGAGTTCAGCTAGGGATCCCCGTGAACCACTGCCCATCATTCAGTCCAGCACCTGGGGAACTGAGATCAGCTAGAAACCCCTGTGAGCCACTGCCCATCATTCAGTCCAGCACCTGGGGAACGGAGATCAGCTAGAAACTCCCGTGAACCACTGTCCATCATTCAGTCCAGCACCTGGGGAACGGAGATCAGCTAGAGACCCCCATGAACCACTGCCTATCATTCAGCCCAGCACATGGGAATAGAGATCAACTAGAGAACCCCATGAACCACTGCCCATCATTCAGTCTAGCACATGGGAACGGAGATCAGCGAGAGATCCCCCTGAACCACTGTCTGTCATTTAGTACAGCACCTGGGAATAGAGATCAGCTAGAGACTCCTGTGAGCCACTGCCCATCATTCAGTTCCACACCTGGGGAATGGAGGTCAGCTAGAGACCCCTGTGAACCACAGATCTCATGGTGCTTCAGAGAGTGACATAAACCTCTGAGTCCCACACGAACAGGGACCCGGGGTGGGGGTGGAGGAGCCCAGTCCCTCCAGGGCCCCTGCAACCCCTGGAGTGGACACCTTCCTGCCCCCTCCATGTGATTTACCTTCTGGGGGAAAAAATGGAAGAGTAGCTGTTCTCCAAATTCTGGAACAGATGCAAGGAAGTCTGATGTTGTTTTCCTGCTACTCATACCCTTTACGTAAGGGTCAAAGTCTCTGCAGGGACACATCATAATGGCCAACCCCCACCCCCACCATGGCCAAGCCGTGGGAGGGGATGTCTCTAGTTCCTGCCTGCTCACTATGAGGTCCGTCTGCAAATACCTCTGATACGGGGCCAGAAGCTCCCTGGGTTACAGACCTGTCTGTCTCCAGGCTGCTCATGTTAAATGGAGTGACGCATGGGCGGCTGTGACCCCGACCACCCCACCCGGCAAGATCAGGGGGCTTCTGTGGAAGGGATGCTGGGTGGAGGAGGGGCTGAGGGGCTTGTCCTAGGTGGTGGCGGGTCTGGTCCCAGGGTCACATGGGGTGTTTCCAACATCATGGGCCTGCCTCTGCTGAGGCTCTGGGTAGGATGGTTTGGGTCGTGACCCTGATTCTCCCCATCAGCCAGGAGCCCCTCGTCCCTAGGCCTGGCTGAGTTGGCAGCTGGGCCCCATTCAGGGGCATTGGTCTCTTGGGGTTACCAGATTTCCAGTTTCTTATTGGAAGTCAGGCTTCTGGATTTTGCTTTTAAATCCGTGTGTGTGTTTTCTTTTTCCACTGATTTTTTTAAATGGAAAAGGAAAGTCCATTTGGGTTGTCCAGGGTTCAGCCCAGAGAGTAAACACAGCACGAGCCAGAAAAGGCACCTAGCTAAACATTTCAGCAGCCAGTGAAGCTGAGATTTCCCAGGGGCTGTCGTGTGGTCCCACACGTTTGACATTCAAAGGGGACAGAGTGAGAGAACGTTTTGTGGCCTACAGAAGTCTTTCTGACCTCTAGCTGTTGGAACTAGTATTTGTAAACAACTCAAGATGAAAATTTACACAGTTGGAAAACATGTTGAAAATGTGACCCAATTGTGTTATATTCAAACACATTTTCAAATTGTGACCTAATTCAGCTTCACGTCCAGCACAAGTTCACCATGACTCCAGGTGAGACCTTAACGCACATTGAACAACCCAAAAGTCTGGTAACCAAGGGGAAAAGCCACCCTTCCTTAACAGAAAAGTGTGACTTACTACAACTCCTAAATAATTACGTCCTTCTCATTAAAGACTACTGTCCCGGACCCTCCCAGCAGGGATCAGAACAGTGCCTGATCGTCAGTTGCTGCTTGTGGGGGCCACACACAGGCCTGGGGTTAGTGCGAGAATGGGCCGGGGATGGCTATGGCATGAAGGGGGTGGGGGGACTTCATCCCACCCTGGCTGTCTGCTCTGGGCTCACATTCACAGTCTGTCTCCCATAGTCATGAATGTAACCATATCCAGTGCTTTGGTGTGCGCTGGTTATTCATCAGGAGATAACACGTGGCCCCCCGTTTGGCAGTTTCCTTGCAGGGGTCTGGACGTGGCTGGTGCCTCTGGCTGTGGTTTGGTTTCCCCGTGGTCTGGCAA
This sequence comes from Martes martes, assembly GCF_963455335.1. NCBI lineage: Eukaryota > Metazoa > Chordata > Mammalia > Carnivora > Mustelidae > Martes > Martes martes. Next base: position 149,182,297 of record NC_137890.1, on the reverse strand, counting down.
GTGCTGGCTCAGGCTGGGGTATGCTCCGAGGGTTCAACGGGGTGGGACCAGAGCCCCACTCTCTGGGGTTGTCTCAGGGTCGTCCCCATGGGCTATTGGCTGAGGGCCTCTGCCCCTTGGGGGATGTGGGATGCCTGCCCCATGCTGTTGCTGGCACTGTGGGCCTGCCCTCTGCGGGCATCAGGGGACCTTCAGGGGCCGAAGTTGTGTCCTGGTCACTTAAGCAAAGCTCCTGGCTGTCCCACATTCTGATCCCTGGGAGCCAAGCCCACAACGGCCAGGGGGCTGCACCTACAGGGACACAGAGCCCCAGGAGGCAGGGGCCAGCTTCGGGTCACCCTCAGGGGTTGGATGGAAACAATATTGTAAGAGCTGAATGCCAATTATCACAGGCAATCTTCCAGCAATTTGTCAAATCCACCAACTGACTGGTTAAACATGACCCGGCTCTTCGTGGGACTTGACCTGAAGCAATTTCTTTGAAAGCCTGAAACTGGGCCAGGACAGAAGTTTCCTCAGGGAACATGGGATCCATCACAATGGACTATGGAGTCCTGGTGGCTTACAAAAATTAACCTTTTTTCTATGCCAGCGAGTCTCTGAGGCAGCTCACGGCTGAGATACTGAACATGAATGATTTCTTTCTCGTGAGCTCACTTTTGCAAGCTTGTCCCACTATTAGCATTCAGTAAGCTGTAGGTGCCATCTGTCTCCAGATGATTGGGGGAATGCCCGTTGTGGAGCCCCGACCTTCTCAGGGATGCGGGCCTAAGGCTGTGTGTTGAAGTGTGTGCCCTGGCTTCATATTTACCTTCTTTACCTTCCCAGGGTCTCTCTGCTGGTTTTCATGTTGCATGGCTCTTGAGGAAGGTTCTAGGATGGACGGAGTGGGCTCAATCTGCTTTCCATCCGTCAGCAGAGGGTCGGTGGTTAGGAGAAGGCCGACGGGTCCTGGTCCTCCCAGGAGTGTGCTTGTGGACACGGATGTGGCCCTCCAGGGCGGCGCCCATGGGACCTTCTGTGCCAGCCCATTGTGGCCTCACTTCTGACCATGCCGATGGTCCAGTGGCCCTCCAGGTCCACGCTCAGTGCCCGGTGGCCAGTGCCCTAAGTCCTGAGGAAATGTGGTTCATCACATCACAGATCCAGCAGGATCTTCCTGAGAAGGTGTGCAGACCCCCCATTGGTCCCAGCCCAGGCTGGGGGTCTGTCCTCATCCCGTCCCCGCCTCTGCCTGAAGCCTTCAGATCCGATGCCAACCCACAGACCCAGAAGTAGCTGACTTCCTGGTGGGCAGCATCGAGCAGACAGGCCCCACCTCTCTCCTGTCCTCGGTCCAGGAGCGATCTGCCGTCACGCATCATGAAGAATATTGTTTTAGGACACTAGCATTTATCTTGAAAGCCTCCTCAAAGTATGTGTCCAACCAGAATGGCTCCTTGCCTGGGGGCAGAAGCAGGTCAGCAGAGAGGGCAGGTGTGTCCCCAGGACGTAGTATTTCCTCTGACCGCGCTATCCTCTGGGGGCCCACCACATTTCCGGATGCACAACTGGGGGTGGCAAGGTCGGCAGGCACTGTCAGGTTTGATAGGCAGGCAGCTGCCTCCCCACCGACACCGAAAGTCAAGAACGGGCTCCCTGTGGCCATATTTCCTCAGAGAGCAGAAGCACAGGGAGAGGCATCTGGGCGTAAGCCTGGGGTCTGGTCAGCTTGATGGGTAGAACACAGGGTAGAGTTCCCGGGAATGGAGTGGGGGGGATCTCAGGCACTCCCTCTTCCCCAGGTGGCTAGGTTGGGCTGTGACGGCCACTTTGGGGTCTGCCTATGGTGCCATGTGGTGTGAATGGCAGGGAGCCTGTGTCCAAAGACAATGCGGCACAGGGACCTGGGTGTGGGGACCCTGAGTGTGTTACAGACTGCAGGAGTCACTTTTGAATCAGAGTGTGAAATGCCCGTGGGCCCTGGGGTGACATAGCCATTCGAGCTACAGCCTGGGGACACAGATTACCTGCCATGACGTCACTCCTCACGTGTCCTGGAGACGGGGACAGGCCCAGTCTGAGAGCTCCGTCCCTGAGCGTGAGGACAAAGCCCGTGGAGCCGCGAGGGGGCCAGCGGGACAGCAGGAGCCCCGCCTGGTTCCACGTCCGGAACTGGAAGCTGATGGAGACCCCGTCCTGTGCCGGGGTGCCCGGCAGCACCAAGCGGCTCCCAGCGCTCGGAAACGTGACCAGCACGGACTGCGGCTGAGAGCAGGAGAAGGAGGCGTTGCCCTGAGGACAGGAAGCAGATCTGAGGAGGCCCTGGAGGAGAGGGGCTGCTCCTCACTCCAGTCCCCCACCGTGGCCCCCAGACCCGTGGCCCCCCAGCTGAAATCGCAGGGCGTGATGCTGCCCGCCTAATGCCCCAGGCCCAAAAGACACAGACCAACTGCTCAGCCCAGTGCAGGCGGCCTTGGCCACATGTTGTGCACCTCTGGGCGAAGCCAGGACAAAGCCCAGAGCCCGTGAAGCCCGTTGCAACAAGATTCACCTCTCGAGAGTGCATGCAGCTGACAGAGCCCACAGACGGGTGTTTTGACCGAAGGCAGGAGGCGAGAAGCCAGAGCCTAAACCCTTGTTCCCGTGACCCAGCTACCGGTAGGCCGGTCGGGGCTCAGCCTCGGATGCCAAGACCCCACACGGATCCTCCTTGTCATGTCCCAAGGGCCACAGAAAACATGCCAGCTTATCGATCCATGTGTGTATCCAAGCTCCCGTGGCCAATGCTGTGTTCACACTTGAGGTGCAGGCGGGACGGGTTCCCTGTGGGGTGGCTGGCGCTCCCATCACTCACAGAGGAAACCCTGTTGCCAAGGGAACTGGTCCCTGCAGGCAGCTACCTTTGCTCTCTGGAAAACTGAGATGGGATCTCCAGCTGACATTTTAATGGGAGACGTGGGTCTTCGTCTCAGATTTAAACAATAACTCTAAGTTCTGTGAGCTTTGGTCTGTGTTTCTTGCTCAGGTGATGAGGCTGTGACATGAGTCACATCCCCCTAACCTGACGTCACTCAGGGGTGCACAAGGGCCCTCATTCCCCCAAGGCCCCCACCCTCTGTTCCCAGGCAGACTCTTACCCTGATGAGAATCTGGGGTCTGTGCTTCTTGGCCAAATCAATGATATCCTCTCCATTAAAATTAATATTTTCTAAACATCCGTCGAAGTGTTTTCTTTGAAATGTTACAGATTTTCCAGGTGCTAAAATCCCTCCGAAGCTGATCTTAGAAAGAAAAATGACATCAATAATATTCTCTAGTCATTTCCCATTAACTTGCTTAAGACATTCATCACTCAGAGGCATAGCAGGAAGAGGCCCAGGTACGCAATTCTGCATGATCGGGTGTTGTGTTCACTATCTTAAAGGAATTTCTAAGCAGAAACTCTGAAATGGTTTACTTGCTGTTAGTGTCTGGCAGGCTGGAGCTCCCTCATCTGTGATCAGGGGTAAGTGTGGTTCAGCATCTCACTGGAACCCTCGGGAGGAAAGGGCTTACCGATATTTATGATGGGACAGCAGGTATAGGGTGGCCTGGACGCGGGCCCTGGAGCAGAGCCCCAGGCCCTCTGCTCACCACCAGCTCTGCACCTTCGAGTGCTGGGGAAGTCTTGTCCCCTCAAATGGTCTTCTCTAATGCTGGCAGGTGCAGGTGGGCCCTCCAGGGTCCCCACAGGAGCCCCTCCCTGTCCTGTTGCTACCCTCCCTTACAACTCTTCCCCAGGGCACCTCCCAGTGTCCTGGGGAGCCGACCAAGACAGCCATCCCATTTGTAAAGTATGAGCTGAACTTGTCTCCTTGGGGTGCTCATCAAACCGGCTGTCAGGTGAGGGGAGCATCCCACCTGTGTGTCCATGGCAAGGGACATCTGACCCGTGTAACCCAAACCCGTGCAAAAGGAAGTCTGTGCAGAAAATGAAAATGATTTTCCAGCTTATACATCTTTGGATGGAATTTACATTCATCTGTGTATAGAATATAATGTTATTTTGGCCAATTCGTAGTTTAGGCAATAAAATCATGAATGATGTAAAATAGGACAGGAACTGCCAATTGTCTGTTTCTGCCAAACACATTTTTATTTTAGCGTTTAGTGTTTTAGTGTTTAGCTTCTTTTAATAGGGCGTGAGCCTGACAACATCTTACAAAAATGGCATAAATTGTTATACCTTCGTATAATTTAGGTACACGTGTGCAAAAGGCTGTGAATACATTAGGTGTGTTTGGAAGCTGAAGGATGAGACCGAGAGACAGGACTTTGGACCCAGCTGATAGCTTGGGATCTAGGTGGGATGCCAGGGGGATTGCTCAGGTCAGCTCAGTGGGACTGGACGTGCGCCGTGGGCCATGCTGAGCACAGTGGGCTGCGCTCCAAGTCAGGCTCAGAGGGTGCCCAGGACAGCGGCTCCCTTGGACACGGTTAAACCCTGACCACATGTGCTAAGAAAGGGCATTTCTCTGCAAGTTTCCCCCTTCTGTCTGCTGCACTCAAACCCCATGCCCTGCCATGACTGACAGAGACTCCGCACCTCAGGATCCAGGTCTGCGTGACTCAGCTGTCCCCGTGCCTGGAACTGCCTGGAGTGCCGGTCCACGGAGAGGGTCACGTGCTGGCGGGCATGCTCGAGGAGCACTGAGTGCCAGTGCTGGTCGTCCAACAGACTGCCTAGCACCACGCCCCCAGGGCCAGATGGCAAGGGTGAAGCAGTACCTGGCCAGGGAAATGGGCACCGTTAGGTCCTGCCAGACCAAGCTTCCTTGACCCCGTGAAGCTGCTGCGTCTGACTCTGGGACACCCCGTCCATCAGGGCTGTTCTCAGCCACTTCCCTTCATTATAGGTGTGTGTCCCTTGGAAGTACCGTCTTTGCTGGGAGTTCTGCAATGGCCACCAAGCAGTGGCTCTCCCCAGGGAAGCTTCTTTCCCCAGGGGGACATGGGCCAGGATGTGGGTGTGAGCTGTGCTACAGTCCTCTGGTGGATAGAGGGCGGGGATGCTGGTAAACACCCTCCACTGCACAGGGCAGCCTCCGCAGAGGCTACTTATCTGGTCCGAAACGTCACTGGTGCAAAATGAGGCTGGGAAGCCCTGGGTCCCATGACGTAGATGTATTTATCACATATGAAGAGCTCCAGTGACCACCTCCCGGCACAGCTACTAAATTTTAATATGTTTTTAAGCAAAAGAGAGTCAGAATCTGTAAGTCTAGGCCCTTATCTATAATACCTGTTAAAAGATTAGGTATAAAAATACTGGGGTACAAATTATGTCTAAGAATTCAGATGATCGAGTTCCTTGGCTCATCACTTTACCTGAGTTGATGATCAGAAGGAGCCTCCCTTTCACTAATTCCAGGGTGAAGGAGTCTCCATTTCTGCCCTGTCTGTGCAGCAGAAGCCCATCACTCTGCCTTGTTTTAAATTTCAAAGAAACGATGTCTTTCACTGGATTCCTGGTACTTTGAACAAATCTGTAAAGCAGAGAACTTTTCCCATCAAAGTCCATCACGTCTGATCCTGCAGGAAAGATGATAAAAGTTGTTCTAAGTATTAGCTTGCTCCTCATTGAAGTATGTAAATGTGTGGGGCCTTGCACACACACACACAGAGGCACACACAGGGGCACACATAGAGGCACACACACACAGGTGCACACACAGAAGCATACACAGGTACACACACAGAGAGGCATACACAGATGCACACAGGCACACACACACACAGGTGCACACACACAGGTGCACAAACACAGAGGCACACACAGGTGCACACACAGGCGCATTCACACACAGGTACACACACAGTTGCACACACATAGAGGCACACATACAGGCATGCACACAGGCACACACAGGTACACACACACAAGCACACACAAAAGTACACAGACACAGTATCGGAGGCCGCAGCGGCTTCCATGTCCCATCCACTGGTGGGAACCGGAGCTTCCCAGGGCAGTGGGTCTGCTCTCTGACTCCTGCTCCTCTTGCAGAACTGTCCCCGCCAGAGGTGACTGTGCCAGGGAGGCCCCATCTCACCACGGGGTCCCTGAGGGCAGTGAGGCAGACGGTAAGGGGCCATAGAGAATAAGATGCTCCTTCTTTCCTGAGCCAGATGCCTGTGGCTCTTCTCGGTGGCTGTTGGGCCCAAATGGCACATGTGCTCGTGTGCCCTGTAGAAAGTGAGTCCGTGTTCCACATTCCATGTACACAGAGGAACAGTGGCCGGGTCACCCAAGGGCTGGGTCATGCTCAGGGAGCCCATTCACAGAGGGAGAGCAGTTATCCCAGAAAAACCCTCTCAGCAAAGACTCGAGCCCTTGGAATGGGGGCTGTGCAGAGGGTGTGCTCACAGGACGACAGAGGAGACAAGAGGGGTCTGTCTGGAGCAGCGGTAGCCATTGGGGGACCCCAAGGATTATGGCTTGACCTTGCCCCCACCCTCAGGCCGCAGCCCTCACATGTCCAGACCAAGGGGTCCCCGCTGCTCCATGCACATCGGCGGTTGGTGGGCACATTGAATGGAAGGCCAGTCTCCTCCAGGACAACATGAGAGACTTACTCCTTCATAGACCTTTTTTTTTTTTTTAATTTGACAGACAGAGATCACAAGTAGGCAGAGAGGCAGGCAGAGAGAGAGAGGGGGAAGCAGGCTCCCCACTGAGCAGAGAGCCAGATGCGGGGCTCGATCCCAGGACCCTGGGATCATGACCCTAGCTGAAGGCAGAGGCTTTAACCCAGTGAGCCACCCAGGTGCCCCCTTCATAGACCTTATTTCTGGCAAAATCAAGAATACAGCAGACTCTTGAAGAATCTGGGGGCTGGGGCGCTGATGTCCATGGAGCCGGAAGTCTGGATATAACCTTTAACCAGCCCCCAAACTTAACCACTGATAGCTGTCTACTAGATCTAACTAGCAACACATTTTTAATGTTATCTGTGTTGCTCACTGAATTGCTACAATGCAGTGAGCTCCAGAAAAGAAGGTGGCATCAAGAAAATCATAAGGAAGAGATCTTACCCCTACAGTATGCTACCGTATTTACTGGAAAATATCTGCGTGCAGCAAACCCCCACAGCTCAAAGCCTGTTGTCTGGCGTCGCTTCGTGGGGATGTGTGTGTCATTCAAAGGGTACATCATATGCAAAATAAGCCATTAGAATGACTCTTGCCCATTTTATGAGGGTATCTTTTTAAAATTCATGTTTTATTTTCTTACATCTTGTTAGTGTACCTAGAAATAATTCATTTACCAGGTGCACAATGAGTTAATATTTCATTCTGTTTAAAAGTGGGTTATCTCCCCAGTTACTTCTTCTGAATGAGAAGCATGGACAAAAAGCCAGGTACTGGGCCGGCAGTGCACGGCCCTGCCTGTCTCAGGGGCTGCCTGCTCACGCCTTCATTCCAACACTACTTTGTGTGTCTTCCCCATCCTTGGGTGAGGGCACAGACTTCGCTGCCAGCCTTGTACAGGAGCCCACAGACTTCCACGCATGACCCAGGGCCTGTGGACCCCTGCCTGTGACCCAACACCCATGAACCAGTGCCCATGGATCCCACCCATGGACCCCCACCTGTGACCCAGTCCCACAGACCCCTTCCTGCCTCCATTGTCTTGGATGCCGCTGGCTGGGGTGGCTGCTTGCAGCAGGCATGACCAGTCCCACTGCCCACCCTCTGGGTCCTCTCGGCCACTCTGCAGTGGACCAGGGACTTTCTGGCACAGAAGCCTTGGTGTAACAGAAAATCAAAGGAGGAAACATGTGAGCACATGTGGGCAAAACCACAGGAACATGTGAACACACGTGTACAAACACAGGTATACATGAGTGCACATACATGGGAACATGTGAGCACACATGTGCACAAACACAGGCACACACAAGGAAAATGTATGCACACAAACACAGAAACACTTGAGCATGTACACGCACACATAGGGGCATGTGAGCACACGTGCACAAACACAGGCACACACGAGGAACATGTGAGGACACATGTACACAAACACAGGGACATGTGAGCACACATGTGAACAAACACAGGTACAGACAAGAAGATGTGAGCACACATGTGTACGCAAACAGAGGCACACACATGAGCATACACACACAAGAACATGTGAACACACAGGTACACAAACACAGGAACACATGAGCATGTAATACACACAGGGACACGTGAGCACACAGTATGCAAACAGAGGGACATGTGAGCACAGATGTGCACAAACACAGGTACACAAAGAACATGTAAGCACACGTTTACACAAACACAGGCACATGCATGACTGTGCGCACACTTAGGCAAGCACACCAGGGAACTGATACAGGGCTTAGACATAATTATTTTTGTGGAGGGTCCTGATGCCAGAAAGCCCTCTCCAGGGTGCTGTGGGGTAGCATGGTTGAGAACTGCTCCAAGTCTCCTGGCAGAGTGCCCACCGGCAGCTCGGGGCAGCCAGAGCACTAATCCTGTCCTCTGTAATGATCACGATGCCAGTGGTCGCAGGAAAGGGCCCACACATCCACTTCCAGATGGGCCGCATGGAGTTGGCATGCTCCCACTGTTCCTGGTGGTGGCACTCACGCCCGGGGTGGACGACGGGCTGCTGTCAGGAAGCACAGTGTGTATGCAGTGGCCTCACAGCCTGGCTTCCTCAGACAGTCTGCACCCACGTCTGACGCAGAAGCCTTCCTGTGACGTAAGACGTTATCAGCTTTCCTGAGCTCTTGTCAAGGTGGGTCTGTCTCCCTCCCACACTGTTCAGTTTCCTCTTACTGTAGCCTCGGGGCAGCCGGCTCATAGCCGACAGGTGTAGGCCAGTAGGTCTATTGGTGGCTCATCACGAAGTACCCTCATTTTCAGAGGCTGCAGCAGCTGTGATTAGTTACTGACTGGGGGGCACGGCATGGGCTAGCCCACCTGCCCCCTCAAGCAGTATGTGCTAAACCAGACAACCCTAACCCTGGAGGCCTTGGCCCTTGCTCTATGCTGGTCCAGACGCTGTGTGTGAGGAGCAGACCCTTTCCTGGTGGCCTCGTGGCCTGCCCGCTGCATGCCTGACAGTGCATTTGCTTTTCATCCGTGTATCCTACCGACAGACTAATGAAGAGTCACCACAAGGCTCCAGGATGGTGTGATTGCCATGGGGACAGCGCGGGTTGCCATGGGAGCGTGTCAGCATGACCCCAGCCTGGTCAGGGTGTGCAGGAAAGTTGTGGAGGTGGAGACATGGCGGCTGATCCAGACTCCAGGGCATGGCCGTGGAGGGTGGGTGAAGGAAGCCAGGCACCAGGAGCATACCTGGGAGTGTTCTGTGCAGAAAGCTACAAATAGGGCATGCTGGCCCACAGAGTAGTGTGGCACTGGGGTGAGGGGTGAGTGCCGGGAAGGAAGGGGCCTGAGGGGCTCTTGTAAAACTTAGAATTGTGCACTTAGGTTTTTAATATTTTCCCTCGTGTATGTTATACCTTGAAAAGTATGTGTTCTCAAAGAAAGGGTGAAGATTGAGGGTTGTAGGCATAGGGTCTGTCTGTGCAAAGGTCCTGTGCTGACTGCAGACATCCTGGTGCTTTCAGAAAACCAAAATAGAGGGATGGCGGCTGCCTAGGGAGTACCCAGCTCCTCTCAGCTGCCTGGGGTGGGCGGGTCTCACGCAGAGAGGCAGGTCAGAGGAAGGGTGGGAAGAATTAGGACTCTACCTGGTCGGGCCCGGTGCACGGGGTGGGGGTGGGAGAGTGTTGGTGAGTTTGCTGGGTTTGACACGGGCAGGCTTCTTCCTCCGCATCCAAGTCTGCATCGCGCCCATCAAGAGGCCCTCAGGACCGCTGCGGCCAACTTGGTGGAGCGCGGAAGTGGGACCCAAACCAGGGTCAGAGCTGAGGATGACGAGGATTCAGCGTGCCCTGGGAAGGAAGGGTCGTGGGGCTGGCAGTGACTGGGGGGGAGGCGGCCCTGGGTCACCCAGAGTGGGTGCCTAGGCTTCCACTGAGAAAGAGAACTCAGGCTCACGTGCAGCCCCTGGAGATGGTTGGAGGGATGGCTCCAGTTCCAGCCAGATGAGGGGTCCCGGATCCTGGCCCGGAAGGCAGCGAGAAGGTGCCGGTGGATGTTGGTGAGTCTTGGAAGAGGCCCTGAAGTGGCCGAGCCGTGGCCTGGAAGCCCATGGGAAAGACCCTCCTGACCAGTGCGCAGCCCGCAAGGCTGTCCTCAGCCTGCCCTCGGCCGCCCGGTGTGGCTGCAGCAGGAGTCTGCTGAGCGCATGGAGAGAGCCCAGGTGTGCCAGAGAGACCACGGACAGTCCAGGAGTGTGGCATGGGGTGGCCGCGGAGGGATGCGTGGGGGGAGGGGTGAGATTCCTCTGGGACCTGCACGCGGAGCCACTGCATGTGAACACGAGGGCGCGCGGGCATCTCCAAGCAGCTTGCCGAGGAGGCCTGCACCTTCCCACAGCAGAGCAGCATGCCTGTGTCGCTCGAGGGTGCTGACACAGAGGCGGCGTGTCCTGCGTGTCAGGGGGCACTGGTGGCTTCTCACGGGGCAGAGACAGGTTACCTGCTGGGATTCACGCAGACCCTCCCAGCCGGGCTGCATGGACTTCAGGGCTGCTGCTGGTCCCACGGGAAGGGCCGTGGGCACGCGTCTGGGAGGGAGGGTCCCGGCACAGCCTCATCAGAGTGCATTCCCCAAGGGGAAGAGGCACGAGGCCCAAGACGGCCAGTGTCAGGGTCCTTGCCCAAGGGAGCCCTTGTGGTCTGGAAATCCACAGAATGAAGCCATGGACAGAACAGGAGGAACGCTGCGGATGAAGTGTTGGCTCAGGGGTCCCTCGGTCCCCCGTGCGGGGCTGGCAGTGCTGGTCCACACAGCTCATTGGCTGGACCCTCACTCTGGTGACCCTGGGGCTCCCCAAACACTGCATGGCTGCCACCCCATCCTTGAGCCAATCAGCTGGCTCCCTCCCATCCCCCCACCAGTCCCATTTGTGCCATCCTGAGCTCTCCTCCTGACGCAGACAGCAGACCCCACCTCCCACAGCAAACCCTCCCACAGAACAAGTCCTGGCAAGTGTCACACGGTCAGTGAGTGGGGGTGTGCCCTCTTCAGGGTCACTGACAGCCAGGCCCACTCCCTGCCCGTGGGCCTTGGGCTGGTGACATGACTGTGTGTCCAGAGACAGACAGAGGGACAGAGGGACAGACAGACAAAGACAGAGAGACAGAGGCAGAGGGACAGAGACAGCGGAACAGAGACAGAGATAGAGGGTCAGAGGGACAGATAAACAGAGACAGACACACAGTGGGACTGAGACAGAGAGACACAGAGAGATAGAGAGATGAGAGACAGACATAGAGGGACAGAGAGACAGATAGAAACTGTGACAGAGGGACAGAGAGAGAGAGACAGAGACAGAAAGACAGAGGGACAGAAGGATAGAGACAGAGGGATGAGGGGCAGAGACAGAGAGGCAGAGACAGGGAAGGGAGAGAGGGGCAGACACTCAATAAGAAGATCCTATAAGAACAACCTGACAGGTGCCTGGGTGCTTCAGTCGGTTGAGCGTCTGCCTTCGGCTCAGGTCATGATCTCAGGGTCCCAGGATCGAGTCCCACATGGGGCTCCCTGCTCATTGGGGAGTCTGCTTCTCCCTCTGCCCCCCACTGCCACCACTTGAGCGGGCACACTCTCTGCCTCTCGCAATAAAAAATAAAAAAAAATCTTTAAAAACAAAAAACCACCTGACAGTTTCATCTCTGAGTTACATAACAATATCAAAGAGAATCCATTGTCCTTGTTAAGGAATTTGAGAAAAGCCTGGAGGCTTTTCTCTTGGAAGAGTCTCTGAATTTGTGCCAAGGACCCCATGTCCCCAGACGGGAGCCTAGTTATGCGTCCGCACTTACGGAACCGGCATCCGTAGACCTCCACGCGCATCCCGATGCGGCCGTCGGGGTTCCAGGCGGAGGGCAGGAAGCGCAGGTGCCTGGCCTCCACGGGCGGCCGCAGCTGGTGGCGCACCACGCTGTCCGCGTTGGCGTTCCCTGGGAAGCCCTGCAAGAGAGCACGGGCTCAGCGCACATGTGGGGTCCCTTGATCCTGCAGTAACTACCCTTTTTTCCACCCCCAGACAGACTGACACCGCAGCAGGAGGCTGGGGATCTGGAACCTTCTGCCGGCTGTCCAACAGGGGTGGGGGCTTGAGGTCTGGGAGGAGGACACACCTGCCCTGGCCTAGGCGACACTCGCCCTGTGCACACAGCACTGGACTCGGCTGGGGGGGCGGCTGTGAACACAGGCCGAGGGCAGACCCATGAAGTGCAGACTCTACAGCTGACCTCAGCACGTGTGTGCGCACACATATGTGTGTTGCACGTGTGAGCCTTGTGCACACACGTGTGTGTCCAGGGTGGGTGCTCATGGTCAAGACACTGTTCAGTGACTCATCACTATGGGTGTGTGTGAACCAAGGCAAATTGTCACAACTGACTTTCCATTTTACAAGTAGCCATATCAATTACAGTCTGAATAATTCACTTTTAGCTAAATAAGAAAAATCGCTTAGTGAAGAAACTGAAGATTTAAATTCTGCTCATGGTCATCAAACGGCAGGAAAATACGTTTTATGGGACCTCCTCAACTGGTATTATCAGTTTTATGGTTTTTACCAACCACTAGAATCATTCTAAGGGGGGTCGTCAACTTTCTGCTTAGGTTTTGTTTACTAAGGCAAAATGTAATTCAATTATATAATTATCATATAAAAGATCCATTGAAATAACATTAATTTAACATTAAAATTTCAAATAAGAGTGTTACTCTTGTGGTCACTGCGCCCATGTAACGAGAGTTCAGCCTTGTGGTCACCACGGTCATCTAATGAGAGTCCAGACATGGTCACTGTGGTCATCCTAATGAGAATCCACACCATAGTCACCACGGTCATCCTAATGAGAGTCCAGACTTGAATGGGGCCATTCGGCAGAATCAGTCTCCTGCACGTTTGGACCCTGCACACAGACCTCCAACTCAGCCATCTAAGAATGCTCCCCATCCCACTATTTCAAAACAGTCAAATGTTGGGTGCTTGGGTGGCTCAGTGGGTTAAAGTCTCTGCCTTCAGCTCAGGTCATGATCCCAGGGTCCTGGGATCGAGTCCTGCGTCGGGCTCTCTGCTCGGCAGGGAGCCTGCTTCCTCCTCTCTCTCTCTCTGCCTGCCTCTCTGCCTACTTGTGATCTCTGTCTGTCAAATAGTAAATAAAATCTTTTAAAAAATAAATAAAAAATAAAAACAGTCAAATGTCTAGTTTTTCTTTTCTCGGTGGAAATTTAAACTTTCATTTTAGAAAGAGAACCACAATTGCCAAGCCTCCGATGCACTTGCTGGAGCCTTTATCCTGGGAACAGCATCTGTGCCTTGGGTGGAGAGTCCCTGCAGTCCCCCGGCCTCCCCAGGGTCAGAGGCTCCTGCGCTGGACCCAAAGGCTCCAGCCTGAGTGTCCCCCCATGGCCCGCATCTCCCGGCAAGCCTCACATGCCCTGCGCTGGCAGCGGGGAAGGCTGAGTGGCCCACCTCCCTCCTCCTGGAGCCTGAGCCAGAGGCTCCTCCGGAAGGTCCGGACCCCATCCTACAGCAATCCCACAACTACTCTCTCTTTCCCACATGTGCACACATGCGCACACTCACATGTGTGTGCACATGGGGGTGCCTGCATGCACGAACATGCCTGCAGGCATTCACACATGTAACTGTTGTCAAACCATTTGAAAAGCAGTCATAAGCATCCTAACTCTTAATGCTAAATTCAGTGTCTCCTAGAACACAAACCTGCCCAAAACAACCAGAAAACCACTGCTGACACGAATTCCACAGTTCTATCTGGGTTTGCCCGTTTTTATATTTCCTCCACTGACACAGGACAGCTTCAGTTCTTGGCTTCCCCATCGTTGAAGAGCACGGTCGAGGGACTTGCAGAGTGCGGCCCGGGCTGGGTTGTCCAGCTGCCACCTGGGATGAGCATCAGCCCACACGTTCTGGGTGAGAATATGAAATAGAGATGCTGCCTCCTTGTACTGTAACCCTCCAGGGACAAGGTCTCAGTTGTCTACCCCCAATGACATTAATTTTGATCACTTGGTGAGAAGAGTGACTTTTCTTTGTGCGCTCTGTTCATAAGCTGGTCTCATTCTTGGGACTCATGTGGCTAATTCTTGGGGCTCATGGGAATGTCCTTTTCAGACAACAGTCTCATATGATGCTCTAAGCCCATCTGTGATCTTTGCCTGAATCGATCATCATACTGGGTTTAGAAATGTTCTGTTTAGAAGAGTGTCTTTTTTTGCCCCCTCTTTCTCTTCTTTTAAGAGGAGGATGGATTAACAGCTCCTATGTAACCCATTAAAATTATCGCCCTTTGCTTGAACTGTGCAAATTTGCACAAGAGAGACAACCTTCACCAACCCCGGGAGAAGCTGGCCCTCCTCTCTGCTCAGCATGAGCTGCCGGCTGAGGAGCCAGGGTCCTTTGGGGACCCAGGTCCTGGATGCCGCCTCACCTGCTTTAATATTTCATGAGAAGCGGCCGTCGAGCAGGCTATTTTATAAATCTCCTGATATGTCATAAGAAAATAAGTATTAAGTGTACTTGCATGCTTTTTAAAATATATTCAGATACTTTGTGATAATGAAAGCGCTGCTTATTTGAGTTTTAAGGAATCACACTTTGTAAGTTATATGGAACTATAGCTGTTTCCTGAACGGTCAGGAAGAACAGTGGCTCTTACCAATAAAGAAAGTGAATGGAATGGGTTTGGAGAAAGCAGGTGATACAGTGTTCAGGACTCATTAGTATGAAGGTTTTAGCTCTTGGGCTAAATTAATGCTTCATAAAAGCAATATGTAGTCTATCTAGTCTACCATATATCCAAACTAGGCTTTGAATCTTCCCAAACGGACCTAACCCTCATGAATATAACAACTATGAATGCAAGGAGAGAGAGAGACCTGTTCTTGCTTTATTCCCTCAAACTGGAAAGTCAGGTTACAGTAATTACAGGAATGCGTTTCTTCTTTGAAAACACATTGCCTTCAGCAAGCCTTCAGAAATCAGACCCCCATTCAGTGATGCAAATCATGGGCGAGGCAGAACTGCTGGGTACAGCGTTCAGCACTGGGATGTGGAACCACACATCGTGTAGGCAGATGGAGAATTTCCAGCGCTCGGCTCCTAGCAGACATGTGGCCGTGGGAGTTGCTCTGAGTTATGGAACTAGGGGTATTATGCCGAGCGAAATAAATCAGTCAGAGAAAGACAGTTATCATATGATCTTTTTTTTTAAATTTCTTTTCAGCGTAACAGTATTCATTGTTTTTGCACCACACCCAGTTCTCCATGCAATACGTGCCCTCCTTAATACCCACCACCTGGCTCCCCCAACCTCCCACCTCCTGCCCCTTCAAACCTTCAGGTTGTTTTTCAGAGTCCATAGTCTCTCATGGTTCACCTCCCCTTCCAATTTCCCTCAACTCCCTTCTCCTCTCCATCTCCCCATGTCCTCCATGTTATTTGTTATGCTCCACAAATAAGTGAAACCATATGATACTTGACTCTCTCTGCTTGACTTATTTCACTCAGCATAATCTCTTCCAGTTCCATCCATGTTGCTACAAAAGCTGGGTATTCATCCTTTCTGATGGAGGCATAATACTCCATAGTGTATATGGACCACATCCTCCTTATCCATTCATCCGTTGAAGGGCATCTTGGTTCTTTCCACAGTTTGGTGACCGTGGCCATTGCTGCTGGTTATCATATGATCTTACTCATATGTGGAATTTACGAAACAAAACAGGATCATAGAGGAAGGGAGGGAAAAATAAAACAAAACAAAACCAGAGAAGGAGACAAACCAGAAGAGACTCTTAATCCTAGGAAACAAACTGAGGGTTGTTGGAGGGGTGGGGCTGGGGGGACGGGGTACCTGGGGGATGCATTTAGGAGGGCACGGGATGGAATGAGCACTGAGTGTTGTCTGCAATGGACGAATCTCTGAATTCTACCTCTGAAACCAATAACACATTATATGTTCATAATTAAATTAAAAAAATAAAAGCTTCACGACCATTTTTAAACTCAACATTGAGAAGTGACTTGTTTAATAAATGATCACATTCTGTGATGATGTAGGGGAGTGATCAACAGGATGCTAGAGCCACCTTCCTTCAGGGCCTCACCCTGCCGCCTGCCCAGTCAGAGGCGTGCGTGTCTGGGCTGTTCCCAGCTTCCACCCGGGAAACACGCTGGGCAGTGACCCTGGCACAAGGCCAGATCACGGACTGAAGCCTGAAACTCTCAGTCTCAGGGAACGAGCCAGATGTGGTCGCTTTTGCCTTAAAACAGTCACAGTTCTCTGAGATTCATCAATGTGTGATTGGGGCCCTGAATGCATCCCAACAACCTCCCTGAAAGGCTCACCGGGGACACATTCACCCTCACTTCTATCTGAGCCTGAAACTAGGGTCCAGATGGGGGGAGCGCTCTGATTAGCTACTCACATGAATAGGGTTAGGGGTGTATCCCCTGTTATCAATTTTTTGGACATCAAACGACTTGAGGTTCTGTGCCACTTTCATCACTAATAAATTTGATCTTTGGCAATTAACTGAAAAGTGGCCCCAAACTTCCAACCCACCTGACATTATATGAAGAACGTGAGCACTCTGAGCTGAATAATGATGAGGTCTTTTCCAGCATTATTCATACACAGATACAGATACAGAGATGATTTGTGGAATGCTATGCAAACTACTTTGCATGCAAGTTTAATTAATAGTGCTGTAGAAAAAATTTAATTTGATTAAAAAATACACGTTTGTAAACCACAATCTGGTACTTGGTTCCAGTCAGCTTGGGTCCACCATATAAAGTATTCAACCATGGCAATGTCACATTGTCTAATTTTAAATAGTGTTTAAACTCAGCAGCAACAGAATAAATGACTGAGCATTTGTTTAAGGCCTATTGAGTAGCAATCTGAATGGGAAGAAAAAGTAGTAGAGTCACAAGAGTGACACTCAGCCATACAAGGGAGATAACCTCCCTTCTGTCTTCCATACAAGGGGGATAACCTCACCTTGCTGTGGACTGAATGTTGGTTTCCCCAAATTCTTGTGTTGAAACCCTAACCCCACTGTGATGGTGTCTCCTACAGGAGACCCAGAGGCTGATCTGACTTCCCCATGTGGGGAAGAACCAGGCGGGGGCCCTCATCAGACCCAAACCTGCCAGCACCTGCTCTTAGACTTGTGCTTCCAGAACTGTAGGTAGCCCAGGGGGTGTTGGTTACAGCAGTTGGTAGGTGGAAGCAGCCTTTTCCCCCATAGAGTGAGTTAGCCTCAGGGCAGAGTCTTAGAGGGCTCACACCAGGTGTGCCCTCAGAATATGCATCCTGAATATTGCTCTTCTTTCCTTTTCTGCTGTTCTTGTTATTTAGAAAGTAGAAACAAGATTAAAACACCACTTTTTTCCCAGTAGGGCATAGCGAGGGGCTTGGCAGGACCACCGCTAACATGGAGAATCAGACTAGACAGAATAGTCATGAACAGCCACCCAAATGCTCTGGAAACCACCAAAAGCCAGACAAGAAATTGAGAAGAATTTACTTATAAGAAACTACGGCACAGCAGAATTGAAATGTGAGAATAATGGAATTCTATGGTGTCCCTGCATGGGTTGGTCCTACTCCCATCCCAGCTCATCCATGGTGCCACGAGGGGTGGGGGTGGGGGTGGGGCAGTCAACCCTGAAGACTAGCAGCTCTGCAGCCAAGGGGGCTCCCTTGGCTTGGAGTGCAAGGTCCCAGGCTTTGCTGTGGCCGTGTAAGCAGCAAATGGCAAGGCCAGCAGGCAGCATGCCTGAGGATGTGGTCTGGTTGAAGTAACTGACCAGCAACAGACTGTCCAGCATTAACAGAAAGTGTGGGAAAGGGGACAACACCCATCCTTGATGAGCTCCTGTGTCTCCCGTCCATTGGAAAGGCCGTGCTCAAGCACAGGAAGACTGAAGGGGGCTGGCTGGGAAGCTATGCTGTGCATGGAGACCACCTGAGCCAGTAGAAACCCAAGTCCTGGCAGATGTGAAGACCACCCCAACTGCACGCACACACCTCAGTCAGCAAAGCTGGGAGCCCTCACAGCTGGGGATGCATGAGTAGAACTCTGCCAGGCACCGGCTGACCACTAGTTCTGGTTTACAAATAGAAACAAAAAATTAAGAAACAAAAAACATACATAACACAAATTATACAGCAACATCAGTGCTTCTTCTTCTTCTTTTTTTTTTTTTTAAAGATTTTATTTATTTATTTATTTGACAGAGGTCACAAGTAGGCAGAGAGGCAGGCAGAGAGAGAGAAGGAAGCGGGCTCCCTGCTGAGCAGAGAGCCGGATATAGGGTTCAATCCCAGGACCCTGGGATCATGACCTGAGCCGAAGGCAGAGGCTTTAACCCACTGAGCCACCCAGGCGCCCCAACATCAGTGCTTCTTATCATAGGAAACAAATTTCAGGCTTGGTACAGGTGGATAACTACAAGAATCCCAAGTTGCTGCAATACGTTATCTGAGAAAGTTAAAGACATGCAAGAATGAGAAAGTGCGGCTCATAAGCAGGAGAAGCTGCTTAAAGAAATCTGTGTCCATGTGGATCCAAGAGCAGGATTTTGTGGACAAAGACTTCAACGCAACTATTATAACTAGGTTATATATAAGGTAAAGCATGTTTAAAGAATTTATGGCTTGTCAAGCAATGGCTCAACAAATAGAGAAAGTTGTTAGAGAAAGAGAAACTTGAGAAACTCAGAGTCTGATGCAGTTTACCTCCAATGCTGGAATGATGACTGATGCTCCCTGGCTGGGTGAGCTCAGGAGACACCCCCAGTTTTAGACCTGCCTCATAGAAAATGTTAAAAGAAGTTCCTAAAGAGATACTATAGGTCATGAAGAAAGGAAGAGCATCAGAGAAGGAATAAGTGAATGTAAAATAAAAACTTTAACTTTTTCTTAATCTAGCAGATAAGTTTGTTCAAATTAATATCAACAATATATTCAATTATGTATATGTATATATTATATATACACACACATACATATGCTTATGTATAAGGGCAATGAATGACAGCAATAATAAAGACAGGAGGGAAGAATTAGGGATATTTTGTTATCAGAAAATATTCACATTAGAAAAAATTCACAAGACAGCTGGTGTATTCTGGATTTTTCAGTTTTTTTGAGGGAGGCTTGGATGGCTATGTATTTCCCCCTTAGAACCGCCTTTGCTGTATCCCATAAGTTTTGGACTGAACTGTCTTCATTCTCATTGGTTTCCATGAACTGCTTAAGTTCTTCTTTGATCTCCTGGTTGATCCAAGCATTCTTAAGCAGGTGGTCTTTAGCTTCCAGGTGTTTGAGTTCTTTCTTAACTTTTCCCTGTGATTGAGCTCTAATTTCAAAGCATTGTGACCTGAGAATATGCAGGGAATAATCTCAGTCTTTTGGTATCAGTTGAGCCCGGATTTGTGACCCAGTATGTGGTCTATTCTGGAGAAGGTTCCATGTGCATTTGAGAAGAATGAGTATTCTGTCGTTTTAGGGTGGAATGTTCTGTATATATCTATGAGGTCCATCTGGTCCAATGTGTCATTCAATGCTCTTGTTTCTTTATTGATTTTCTGCTTCGATGATCTGTCTATTTCTGAGAGAGACGTGTTAAGATCTCCTACTATTAATGTATTCATATCAATATGACTCTTTATCTTGATTAATAGTTTTCTTATGTAATTGGCTGCTCCCATATTGGGGGCGTAGATATTTACAATTGTTAGATCATCTTGGTGGATAGTCCCTTTAAGAATTATGTAGTGTCCTTCTGTATCTCTGACTACCGTCTTTAGTTTAAAATCTAATTTATCTGATATGAGAATCGCTACCCTGGCCTTCTTTTGAGGCCCATTGGCATGAAAGATGCTTCTCCATCCCTTCACTTTTAGTCTGGGTGTATCTTTAGGTTCAAAATGGGTCTCTTGTAGACAACATATGGATGGGTCCTGTCGTTTTATCCAATCTGCAACCCTGTGTCGTTTTATGGGCACATTTAGGCCATTCACATTGAGAGTGATTATTGAAGGATACGTTTTTATTGACATTGTGTTATCTTTGAAGTCTTTCTGTCGATTGTCTCTATACTTCTGTTCAATGCTATTCTTAGGATTTTTCCTCTTTTATAGAACCCCCCTTAATATTTCCTGCAGTGTCGGCTTGGTGGTTGCATAGTCTTTTAAGCCTTGCCGGCTAGGGACAGAGGGAACATTCCTGAACTCCACCAAATCTATCTACGAAAGACCCACAGCAAATATCATCCTCAATGGGAAAAAGCTTGCAGCCTTCCCATTGAGATCAGGAACACGACAAGGATGGCCACTCTCACCACTCTTGTTCAACATAGTATTAGAAGTCCTAGCAACAGCAATCAGACAACAAAGAGAAATAAAAGGTATCCAAATTGGCAATGAAGAAGTCAAACTCTCTCTCTTCATAGATGACATGATTCTTTATATGGAAAACCCAAAAGACTCCACCCCCAAACTTCTAGAACTCATACAGCAATTCAGTAACGTGGCAGGATACAAAGTCAATGTACAGAAATCAGTGGCTTTCTTATACACTAACAATGAAAGTACAGAAAGGCAAATTAGAGAATCGATTCCATTTACTATAGCACCAAGAACCATAAGATACTTGGGAATAAACCTAACCAAAGCAGTTAAGGATCTGTACTCGAGGAACTACAGAACACTCATAAAAGAAATTGAAGAAGACACAAAAATATGGAAGACCATTCCATGCTCTTGGATTGGAAGAATAAACATTGTCAAAATGTCTACTGCCTAGAGCAATCTATACTTTTAATGCCATTCCGGTCAAAATTCCACCGGTATTTTTCAAAGAGCTGGAGCAAATAATCCTAAAATTTGTATGGAATCAGAAGAGACCCTGAATTGCTAAGGAAATGTTGAAAAACAAAAATAAAACTGGCAGCATCACGTTACCTGATTTCAAGCTTTACTACAAAGCTGTGATCACCAAGACAGCATGGTACTGGCATAAAAACAGACACATAGACCAGTGGAACAGAGTAGAGAGCCCAGATATGGACCCTCAACTCTATGGTCAAATAATCTTCGACAAAACAGGAAAAAATATCCAGTGGAAAAAAGACAGTCTCTTCAATAAATGGTGCTGGGAAAACTGGACAGCTATATGTAGAAGAACGAAACTTGACCATTCTCTTACACCGTACACAAAGATCAACTCAAAATGAATAAAAGACCTCAATGTGAGACAGGAATCCATCAGAATCCTAGAGGAGAACATAGGCAGTAACCTCTTTGATATCAGCCACAGCAACTTTTTTCAAGATATGTCTCCAAAGGCAAAGGAAACAAAAGCAAAAATGAACTTTTGGGACTTCATCAAGATCAAAAGCTTCTGCACTGCAAAGGAAACAGTCAACGAAACAAAGAGGCAACCCACAGAATGGGAGAAGATATTTGCAAATGACAGTACAGACAAAAGGTTGATATCCAGGATCTATAAAGAACTCCTCAAACTCAACACACACAAAACAGACAATTGTATTAAAAAATGGGCAGAAGATACGAACAGACACTTCTCCAATGAAGACATACAAATGGCTATGAGACACATGAAAAAATGTTCATCATCACTAGCCATCAGGGAGATTCAAATTAAAACCACATTGAGATACCACCTTACACCAGTTAGAATGGCCAAAATTAGTAAGACAGGAAACAACGTGTGTTGGAGAGGATGTGGAGAAAGGGGAACCCTCTTACACTGTTGGTGGGAATGTAAGTTGGTGCAGCCACTTTGGAGAACAGTGTGGAGATTCCTCAAGAATTTAAAAATAGAGCTTCCCTATGACCCTGCAATTGCACTACTGGGTATTTACCCCAAAGATACAGATGTAGTGAAAAGAAGGGCCATCTGTACCCCAATGTTTATAGCAGCAATGGCCACGGTCGCCAAACTGTGGAAAGAACCAAGATGCCCTTCAATGGATGAATGGATAAGGAAGATGTAGTCCATATACACTATGGAGTATTATGCCTCCATCAGAAAGGACAAATACCCAACTTTTGTAGCAACATGGATGGGACTGGAAGAGATTATGCTGAGTGAAATAAGTCAAGCAGAGAGAGTCAAGTATCATATGGTTTCACTTATTTGTGGAGCATAACAAATAACATGGAGGACAAGGGTAGATGGAGAGGAGAAGGGAGTTGAGGGAAATTGGAGGGGGAGATGAACCATGAGAAACTATGGACTCTGAAAAACAACCTGAGGGTTTTGAAAGGGCAGGGGTGGGAGATTGGGGGAACCAGGTGGTGGGTGTTAAGGAGGGCACAGATTGCATGGAGCACTGGGTGTGGTGCAAAAACAATGAATATTGTTACGCTGAAAAGAAATTTAAAAAAAAAAGAAAAAAAGAAAATATTCATGAAGTGGTGTAGTGTTATTTGAAAGTGAACTTGGATTAGTTGTAAAATTATATTGTAAATTCTATGTCAACCACTAAAAATATTAAAAAACAACAGGAAATCAGTAGAGGAAATCAATGGAATCAGAAGCTGGTTCAGTGAAAAGATCAATAAAAGTGACACATTTCTAGTTAGGATAATGAAAAAAGAAAGGACACAAATTGCTAAAATCAGAATGAAAGAGGAGGTATTATCACAGATTCCATGGACATTAAAAATATAATAAAGGAATAATATGAACAACACTATGTCCACAGATTTCAGAACCTATATGAATTGGACCAATTCTTTGAAAGATACAGTGTTCATGTTATATGCAACTAATGTATCATTGAACATTATATAAGAAACTAATGATGTACTGTATGTTGGCCAACTGAATTTAAATAAAAAAAAAAGATATAGTCTTTGAAAGCTCATACCACAAGAAGTAGAAAATCTGAACAGACTTACATCTATTAAATAACTTGAGTCAATAGTTAGTAACTTTCCTAAACAGAAAACACCAAGCCTAGATGGGATCACTGGTAAAATTTTCAAAACATTTAAGAGAGAAATTCTCTCCTTTCTAGCAGATAGAAGCAGAGGAAATTCTTCCTAACTGACTCTAGGAGGCCAGCATTACCATAATGCCAAAAACAAGCAAAGATTGTGAGAAATGAAAACTGAGGACTAGTACTTCTCATGAACACAGATGCAAAAATCTCCAACAAAACATTAGCAAATCAATCCAATCATATATAAAAATAATTATACATTATAACCAAGTGCATTTATCCCAGGTATGCCAGGTAGGTAAAGCACTCCCAAGATCAACTAATGTAACCCATCATATTAACAGTGTAAAGAAGAAAAATCACATGATCATATTACTAAATGCAGACAAAAGCATTTGACAAAACTCTACATGCATTTAGGATGAAAACTCTCAGCAAGCTAGCTAAAGAAGGAAGTATCCTCAGCTTGATAAAAGATATCTTCAAAAGAACTATACCTAATATCATACTTAATGGTGAGAAACTTGATATTTTCCTGCTAAGAACAGGAACAAGACATGATATCTCTCTCAACCCTGCATTCCATATTGTGTTAACTAATGCAATGAGACAAGAAAAAGAAACAGAAGTTGTATGCATTGGGAAATAAGAAGCAAAACTCTATGTTCACTAATGACGTTAACATCAGTGTAGAAATCTGAAGGAATTGACAAAAAATTCCTGGAAATAATGAGGAATTTTAGCAAGATTAAAAGACACAAGGTTAGTATGCAAATGTCAATAAATTTCCTACAGACCAGCCATGAACAAGTGGAATTTGAAACTAAAATCCTATTACTATTTACATTGGTCCCCTAAAAATGAAATGCTTAAATATAAACTTAGCAAATTATGTATAAGACCTATATGAGGGAAAAACTATAAAACTCTAATGAAAGTAATCCATAAAGATATACTAACTACACAATCATTTTGATAGATGGATAAAAAGCATTTTACAAAATCCAACAATTCATAATAAAAATTCTCAACAAAATAGGAATAGAAAAGACCGTCCTCAGCCCCTGAAGTTGCACCCATCTAACATGATAGTTGAAGGTGAAGGACTGAACTGTTTTCCCCTAAACTAGGCACAAGGCATGATGTCTCCTTGTGTCTGCTTTTCAACCTAGTCCTGGACATTATAGCCAGTCAGTAAGGAAAGAAAATGAATACAACATCCAACTGGGAAAGGAAAACAAACCTATTAAACTGTTTTTACTCCCACATGCCTTAATTCTGTTTGTAGGCTATTCCAAGAACACGTATAAAAATGAGCCAAAAAGACCTTCAAAAACCAATATGTCAAATTCTCAGGTAGTAATATTAATATATAAAACTGTTTTATTTCTATGTACTAGAAATAAATATCTAAAATTGAAATACAAAAGTAATTCCATTCAGGTGTGAGGAGCAAGATGGTGGAGGAATAGGAGACCTAAATTTCATCGGGTCCCAGGAATCTAGCTGGATAGTTATCAAACCATTCTGAACCCCTACAAACCCAACAGGAAATCGAAGAGAAGAGCAGCAATTCTAGGAACAGAAAAGTGGCCACTTTCTGGAAGGTAGGACAGGCAGAGAAGTGAAGCTGAGGCGACTTACGGGAAGATAGACCACGGGGGGAGGGGCCAGCTCCTGGCAAGTGGTGGAGCAGCGGAGCACAAAATCGGAACTTTCAGAAGTCTGCTCCACTGAGGGATGTTGCTCCAGAGCCTAGGCAGGGGATGGAGCCCTCGCGGGGACAGTGTGGTCTCAGGACCCACAGGGTCACAGAAATACCGAGGGTGTCTGAATGCAGCAGAGCTCCCAGGTATCAGAGCGGGAAAGCCAGTGGCAGAGATGGAGGCAAGAGGTGGACTTTCAGCTCAGTGTTACCTTAAACCATGGTCCGGGGCACAGTTGGGTCTCTGCTCTTTGAGCAGGGACCCCACAAGTGGCAGATCCAGAGATCCTTCCTCCAGATCCAGATCCTCCTTCCTCCTCCAGGAGTTGTGGTGTGGGAGCGCAGCAGGAGTCTGCTGGGTTTGGAGGCTCCAAAAGGGACTGCGTACCAGAGACAGAAATGCTCGGTCACAGGCCGGGTGAGCTCGAAGCGTGGCCAGAGGCGAGAGAGATGGGAAGGATTGACTGCTTTCCTCTGAGGGTGCACTAAGGAGCGGGGCCCCGGGCTCTCGGCTTCTCTGGCCAGAGATTGGGAGGCTGCCATCTTCATTCCCGTCATCCAGAGCATTATGGAAAGCACTCAGGGAACAAAAGCTCCTGAGACCAAAACAGCGCAGATTACTTAGCCCGGCCTCTGGCAAAGGGGGTGCAATTCCGTCTCAGACAAAGACATTTGAGAACCACTGCAAGAGGCCCCTCCCCCAGAAAATCAGCAAGAACATCCAGCCATGACCACGTTCACCATTCAGTGAGAACTGTGGAACTCAAGAACTACAGGAATGTGGCACGTAGAATTCATGTTTTTTTCCCCCATGATTCTTTAGTCTTTAAAAGTTAACTTTTTAAAATTTTACTTTTTTTCTTATTTTTAAGAAAATTTTACTTTTTTCTTATTTTTAAAAAATTTTCCTCTTTCTTATTTTAGCCTTTTTAACTATTTTATCAATACCTTTTTAAAAATCATTTTAAATTTTCATTGTTATAGTCATATTCTATTCCTTCATTGTATTTAACCTTACTTTATGTATACATATATGTTTTTCTTTCTTTAAAATTTTCAGATACAGTTTCTTCTAATGGATACAAATATACCCTAAATCTAGTGTATGGCTTTATTTTAGTCTCCAGCCTGAGCACATTCTCTCCTTTTTTTTTCTTTTCTCTTTTTCAACCAACTTCTTATCTTATCAATTCCCTTTTTAGAATCTTTTTTAATTTTCATCTTTACAGTCATATTCCATCCCTTCATCATGTTTACCACATTTTTATTTATATATAAGTTTTTCTTTCTTTAAAATTTTGGAAGACAGTTTCTTCTAATGACCAAAATATACCCAAAGTCAAGTGTGTGGCTCTGTTCCAATCATATATAAATATATGACTTCTTTTTTTCCTTTTCCTATTTTCTACCCCTGGTTTCAAGTCTCTTCTGATTTGGTGCTGCCCTCCCCAAGCCGCTGAACGCTTTCCTCGGGAAAGTGATCTGGAGGTAACACTCGCCTCCGTTTCTAGCTTGGGTGGGCACGTGGCTCCACACCAGCTCAGAGAGGGGAGAACATTCCGTGTCCTTCCCGACTAGGTGGCCCATCCCCCCTTTCCTCCAGAACTTTCTGCAGCCCATCCCATCAGTTCCAGAGTGGAGTCCCCAGGCACTCCAGCTGCTCCCTGTGTGACGTTTGTCTTTCAGCTCTGTGGAGGGCGGTGTTTGCTCTGACAACACAGTCCCGTGGAGGCCCCTTTGGACTCAGAATGCCACGTGACCTCTGGGTACTCAGATCAGTCCGGATCCAACCCAGACGATGAACAGAGCACGGGAATCTCCTGGAGAAGCTGCCCTCCTCCTCAAACCCAGGCCTGCTGGCACCACTAACCGCTATTCTGTCTCACCAACACACGGCCATGCGATCTTCCAACGTTACTGACTCGTGGCAGCTCTTGTAAAAGTACATCCTGCATGTCCTCAGCATCAGCCACTGAAGTTGGCAAAGATTCAAGCGAACACACGAAAGACAAACAGGACTGTAGTTCAACACCCACCATCTTTGAGAAATGAAGGAAATATTGTGGGTGCAGCCCAGACCTGCCGTCCGCCCGTGGTGCCAGCACCATGCCAGGGATGCTTGCCTTCCTGGGAGGCCATGCCATGTCTGTCTCTGGACGCAAGAGCTTGCGCCCTTCCCATGACGATCGCCTCCTTGCATTTTATCTTCCTGCTTATATTTGGAAGGTCTCCAAGAAATTTAAAGTTGCAAATGACTCACTAATTCTGGTGAATTCCGAGTATCTACTGGCACGTATCCTTGAGAAAGTCATCCATTAATTGGGTACTGGTTATTGTGCTAAAACTTAAATTTACTTTAATTAATTTCCTTTTCCCTCAAGTATGCTGTCAGCGTGTGTCAGACGGGTGAGCCCATCCCCTGAAGGACATGCACAACAGGGATGACCTCCCTAAGGGTTATGGTCACTGAATCCTGAACACCTCATGCCTCAGGTTCGGAAACAGCTAGAGTTCTGGTGGTCTCTCGTGGGAGAAAATGTGGCTCCGATGGTTCCTGCAGAGAGTAAAGGGGTTCTCACGGGCACGGCCCCTGGGAGGTTGGCAGCCCATGGGGAGCCTGGCTCTCCAGGGGGACAGCTGGACAGGTGAGTGGAGCAGTGGGGCTGACAGGCCTTCTTTCTAAGACTGGAGGCTGACCTGGTGGTGAACTCTCAAGAGGATTCACGAAGGACGTGGGTGGCACCCTGCGTGCAGACACTGAAGTCCATTGCCTGGTGGGAACCTGTGTTCTGTGGGGCTGTGGGACGAGGACAGGTGGGCAGTGGGCAGGGGCAGCTGCGGGGATGGGTGTGGGGCCGGCCTGTGTGGGGGAGCTGAGCTCACGGGTCCCTGGACTGAGGCTCACGGTCTGAGCGCAGCGCCAACAGACACACTCGGGTGAACACAACCCACAGGACTGAATGAGGAACTCTCGTCTGCACGGCAGGGACACCAGCGTAAAACAATGTAAATATCAGAGATCTATAGATGTGATGCTGGAGGTAATCGCAAGCATGTTGTTTTCACTGACAAGAACGTTCATATTTTAGGTAATAAGACTGAACATGTTAATTAGTACCGACTTCACAATTCCTGTCTACAGCAAGTGCTCATGAGAAGGGCAGACACTAATGAAATTGATTTATCATAAAGGCAGATAGCTAACTGTGAATGCCAGTGTTGGAAACACCAGGATCAGTGGCTCTATTTTAAGAGAATGTAACAGGCTGATCCCAGTAATTATTGACTGTTGGGATTCATGTCTGTGAATATAACGAGTGTTCAGGTTAAAAGAAAGCTAAATAGGGAACACACCCAGATTAGATTATACCTTTATTGACATTTTTAAAGATAGATTACTTTGGCATAACCTGTGATGTCCCGTTTAGATATGAATTAAGGCAATAAAAATAGCAAATGAGATTATATTTAAACTAAAAGCTTCTGTTCATCAAAGGACAGGATCCACAGAGCGAGAAGACGACCCGTGGGGTAGGGGAGGGGCTTACAAGTCAGGGGTCTCATGAGGGGCTGATATCAGAATGCATGACGAGCTCCTACTCTCACTACACCAAAATCAACCTGATTAAAAAAACTGACCAGAGATCCGAGCAGGCATTTCTCCCAAGATGCGCCAACCAGCACAGAAAAGATGTTCGCTGTCAGAAATGCTCATCAGAGCCACTGAAATGCCTTGTCACACCCAGTGGGATGGCTGTTCCCAAAACCCAATGGAACCAAAGAACCAGTGCGGTGAGGGATGGAGAAGCTGGAAGCCTTGGGACCATCGGGGGATTGTGACTCGGCGCAGCTCCAGCACATGGAAAACAGTCTGGGCGTCCTCAAAAATGACACACAGGACTGCCACATGACCCAGCAAGTCCAAGTCTGGGTACACACCCAAAGGAAGTGGAAATAAGGTCTTCTTTATTTGCACCCCAGGGTTCAGAGCAGCGTTATCCCCAAGAGCTGAAGTGTTCATTGATAGACGGACAGATGAGCAAGATGTCATCCACGCAAACAATGGAATGTGACTCAGTTTTAAAGAGAAAGCAGATCCCGACACCTGCTTGAGCACAGCTGAACCCTAAGGACATCACACTCTGCGATTCAGTCTGTCACCAGAAGACAAACAGCGTAGGATTCCACTTACCCGGGACACGTAGAGTCATCAGATTCATGGGGGCAGAAGGCAGAGGGTGGATGCCAGGGCCTGGGGTGGGGCGGGGAGTCCGTGTCTCATGGGAACAGAGTTTCAGTTTGGGAGGATGAGAGCCTTCTGGAGATGATGGGGGCGTGGCGCTTAGGGCCTCGGAAGCTGTGCACTTGAAAACTGTTCAGATGGTCAGTTTTAGGTGACATGTAATAAATAACTAAAGCACCTTTTATGATGAAGGGACCCAAACAGTGTTGGCAGAGAAAAGGTAATGGTATTGGTAAATCATGCCCTCCCAGAATTCATACTGTGTGCAAGGTCACAGAGTGCAGTCCTGCCCCCACAGGCCCCATGAGAGGAGGGAGGGGTCTCGACCCCACCTGCGCAGACCGTGTCTGCCGGTGGGGAGGGCTCCCACCTCCACGGAGAGACCAGTGTCTGTGGTGCTCCTACCCTGAGCCCAAGCCCCTCTGCCCATCCCAGTGTCACTGTGTGGTCTCGGTCGGGACCCCTGCTCCCCGAGACAAGTAGCAAGGGGGTGCTTCCTGGTCACCGGGGCCTGAGACACAGGACCTCATGGCATCTCCCTCCTTCTTCTGAATGGCATTGACAGCATGAAGCCTGCCCTGTGGGATGAGGGCTGACCTGCATTATGCTAATGGAACCAGGGTGCTGTGGCCCCGAGTGCCCAGTGGGCACGTTGCCACCGCAGCTCTGGTGGTGTACCCAGAACCGTCTTATTCCAGACAGGCTGCATAGATGCCGCCGAACCCTGGAGTAGAAGCAGATGTGGCCTTGACTGGAGAAAGAGGGTGTGGATGTCACAGGAGGGGCTGCAGGACACTTGGACCTGCGTGACCCCAAAGCAACCTTCTCTGCTGTTTACATGAGAAATGGCATCTTCCCACCTGAGTGTCGCTGAGCGGCTCCTTCAGTACTTGGTTTCCGTGGTCTGTGGCTTTCCCGCTGCTGCTGTTTCGTGGGACCCGGGTCCTGGACAGTCTCTACTGCCCACGCGCCCACCTCCTCCCACCCTGGTCAGAACCCATGCGGTTGCACACACTCTGCCTCGCTAACTACACAAGCAGAGGGACGCGGTCTGCGGCAAACGTCCCGAAAGTCATGGAAGCTGAGCAAACAGTCTGCTCCTGCCCGCGGCCGTGGGATGCAATCAGAAAGCTGACTTTCTGCGAACGCCAGCTGACAAGGCCACTCGGCTTGTGTTCTTCAGGAGCCCTGGGTCAGGGAGGAGGGGCAGGGCCACGTCTGAGCTCCCGAGGAAGGCTCGGGACCCCTGGCCTCCGCGAGGTCATGCAGAGCACAGGTGGGTTTTCCCATTCGTGACCAGAACAAAAGGGTTTTGTCCAACTGTTCCTAGGCTATGAAATCATTTCCTTTCTTGACGCTCACGGATTTTCATGTGTCCTGCCTCTGGGAATGGTTTGCTTCTCTGGAGGCTCTGAAACCCTGGCCCGGGGGTTGGGGGAGGCGGTCTCGGGGCCCCTGGAGGTCGCGTCCCACAGAAGGCCTACCGCAATGCTCTCCTCGCGCCGGTACAGCTTCCAGTTCCTGCCGCTGTCGCTGAACATCAGGAGGTAGCTGGTGACCCAGGCGGAGCTCCCGTACCCGCCCTGCGTGGCCACCGCAGTGACCACCACCCTGTCCCCAAGGTCGATCTGCAGCCACTGGCTTCTGTTTGACACACGGGGTGTCCAGCCGCCGGCTCCTTGTGGAGGGAAAGGAGATGCAAAACCACAGTAAGAGCAGGAAACATTAAAATGCATCTTCAAGGGGCAAAACTGGCACAGGACATGTGCCCCTGTGGCTTCCAGGAACACTGGGTCCCTGATGCCCGGGAACCTTGACCTCCTGACTGCAAACACAGTTACAGATAGTGAGCAACTGCTTGTCTGTGCCCTCCTGCTCCTGGGGCGTGTGACAGCCTGGGCTCCAGGTGCTTGGCATTGGGGGGACATCCTCATGTAGCCCGTCACCCTCCGAACCAGTGTCCTACAGGCCCAGTGCTGGGCTGGTCACCATCGGCCTATGCACCTTTCCAGTGTCCGCAGGGTGTCTAGTTCCTGGCAGAGCTGGACGTCCATTTGGATGCCCCAACTCTGGGATCCATTGTCCCACTCTGATGATGCAGAGTCCTTGGGACATGGCCTGCCATGGGGAGCCCAGATTCAGGGACACGGGGGTCTAAAGCAATGTTAGGAGCTCAGAGGTGGCAGAAGGTGTCGGTGGATAGTGAGGCCATGTGAGGTGGGATGACAAAGGCAAACCCCACCCCCAAGGGGAGGAGGGGTTCGTGCAGCGAAGTGCACCCCCCCACACTCTCAGAAAACAGAGGACAAATGAGACTAGTGGAGAAATGGCAACCACCCAGCATGGGGCCAGTGCCCCCTGTGGCCCTAGTCCTGAACAGAGAATGAGAGGGACAGCACAGGGACCTCCTAGGGGCACTGCAGAGGCCAGGAGAGGGGACAGGAGTGCGACCAGAAGGTGGAGTCCTCCTTGAGCCCCCACCATGAAGGGACAGACCCAGGCTCGGAGAGTGTGCAGTCCCCGAGGACACCCAGTCCTCCTCCCCTGTGCATGGCAAACACCCACAGTGACACCAAGTGCTGGTCACGCAGGGATTGTGGAGGTGGGGGCTGGGTGCCTGTAAGCTGGAGGAATCTCGTGTCACCAGACCAGTGAGAGAAGAGTAAAACCCAGGCAGAATTACTGAGAAAATCAGGAAAGAAATACCAAAAGTAATTGGAGAATATCCCTACCTCTTAAAAACAACTATGAAGCAAAAGGAAACCATGGGAAATAAACTCCTCAAACAAGCCTTTGAGGGTCCGAGATACCACCTTGAATCACAAGGTCAGGGCTAAGGATAACAGTGGACCAAACACAGAGCTATGACAAAGCATTGATTGAACACAGGAAGCAAATGGGATAAAAAGACAAAATTATCTGTAAAATAAAGAAGAAATACCATGACATCCTATTAGAATGACCCAATCCAGAGCCCTGCCAGCACCCAGTGCTGGGGAGGACCAGGGGCAGTACTAACTGCCAGGGGGATGCAGGAGGGAGACAGTCTGGCGGCTTCTCCCCAACAATATACATTCACCACAGGATCCAGAGATTGCGATCCTTGGTATCACACAAATATCGCACACTTGGTCTGTAATTGACAAACTTTGGAAGCAAACAGGATGGTCCTCAGCGAGTGGATGCATGAATCAGCCGTGGTCCATCCACACAATGGACTGTTGTTCTGTGAGAAAAAGAAATGAGCTATCCAGCCATGAAAAGACATGAAGGAAACTAAGTGAAAGAAGTCAATCTGGGGTCTGGGGAGGGTGAGCAACAGGGTCTGAGGGTCTGGCGGAGGGTGAGCACAGAGGATATTTAGGTCAGTGAAACCCTTCGATGATATTGTTATGATGGATACAAATGTATTTAGTGAAACCCACGCTGCACAACAACAAGGGAGAGACTCTGGGCTCCAGGTAACAGAAGTGCATTAGTATCGGCTCATTGGGTGCAGTGCACGTGCCGCACGACTGTGCTACTTGGTGTTCATGGTCAGGACCCCATGTGGGGGGCCATAGGAGGGTGCAGCATGTAGGGTCTCTCAGTCCTTCCCACTCTGTGTTACTGCAAACCCAAAACTGTTCTACCATCAGTGTGTTAGTTAAAGAGAGTAAATTGCCCAGAGTCCAGAGAATAGTCTGAGATGGAACTGTAGTGAAGGACATAAAAGAAGGTGGCGAGCATCCAAGAGCATGAAAACAATCACGTGAATAAAGGATCAGAGAAGCAGTGGTCAAGGGAAGCAGGCAGAGTGGGAAGAGTATACAGAGAGCCGAGTCCCGGGGAGAGACACAAACCAGTGCAGGAGGGTTGGTGTGGGAAATGCCACCTAAGGTAACGTTTCCAGAGAGAAAGGACCACGAGAGCCCAGCAGGGAAGGCATTGTGGACCCTGAGCAAAGATCCAGAAATAGACCCAGACACATGGGAGAACTGGCAGGGTCTCCAGGGTTTGGAGTGAGGACAGATACCTTCCCAAGTGGCCCTGGGACGGCGGGGCAGCCGGGGGAGGTGGTAGAGTTAGACCCGTAGTTTACATGCACACAGCGCCAGCGCCTAGTGGGTCAGGGTTTTGGTGTGAACGTCCAAACACACAGGCGTGGGGGTGGGGGGAGTTAGACTCCTCTTCACCATGGTGCCAAGAAAGCTTCTTTCACTGAGACTCAAAACCCAGAGGCCACACAGGAAGGACTGTTCCTCTGACCACCACGGTCTTCCTAGATGCACGACGAAAGCAGAAGCCAACCCCAGAGCAAGTCGAAACACAGCCAATGAGCGGAGAACGTGCCCCGTGAGGCACCAGCTGTAGTGGGCGCCCAGGAGAGCGGTGAGTGACATGTGCTGTGTCACAGGACGTGCCTGTGGGGGATCTCCAGGACCTACAGAGACCCTGGGGCATCTCCTCCATGGGGAAGAAGAACAGGGTGTACCCATCTGTCCTTCCTGCAGACTAATAGGGAGGGTGTGCCCGCCACTGTGGAGACAGGGCCCAGAGGGAGAGCCCGAGAGGGGGCTGGGCAGGTTGGGGAGCACTCTGCTCTTTGCGGCAGACTGTGGGAACTGAGGGGATGGTCCACATCTCCCCACCTTCCCCAGAAATAAGCGACAGGAGCCAACCAGCACAGGGAGGAGCCTGTATGTAATTCAAGGCCAGCGTGAGCCTGGCTGCCTCCCAGACGGGACTGCACCCCCTGGTGGTCGGGGAGCATGGCGCACCCAGGGTCTGGAACGGGAGAACCTAGATGGGCCTAAACCCCAAGGTCCATCCAGGTGTGCAGGTCTGCAATCCTGGAACCACCTTGCATGTGTACTAGAAGTGAACCAAGTCAAGATATTGCAGACAATGGGGGCCAAGTTTTTCTGCTCTGGGAGGGGAGAAGGCCAGGAAGAACCCTGGTTTGGGCTAGAATTAGAAGGATTGATAGACATTGGTGGTTTGATGCACCTGTAAAGGGATACAGAACTACAGACACGTGTGGGCCCACATGACTTCGCATCTCAGCATGCAGGTCCTGGGTCTGACAGCTGGGAGGGCTGCCGGTGATGGTACCAGTGACCATGAGCACAACTCACACCCAGCCCTCAGCTTTGGCACCCCGTTCTCCTGCACAGTCACCCGGGGTCCTTGGAGAACTGGTTGATTCCCACACAAAATACAAGAGGAGCTTAGAACATCTTGTGCACCAGAATGTAGGAAATGCTCAGAAAAAGGGAGCCTTGCTGAAAGAATGGAAGAACCGACCTGAAGATTGGCCAACTCTAGGACAACTGAGCAGTAAAATGAAAAAAATGGATTTTACGCCTTAGACTGTGAGTATCCACAAGTTTCTACTGGTGAAAATAAACGAGCTGGATGCTTGGGTGGCTCAGTCAGCTAAGCGTCTGCCTTCAGCTCAGGTCATGATCTTGGGGTCCCGGGACAAAGCCCCACATCGAGCTTCCTGCTCACCAGTGAGTATGCTTCTCCCTTTGCCCCTCACCCCACTTGTGCATGCTCTCTCTCGAATAAATAAGACCTTTAACAAAAAAAGAAAAGAGCAATCAAGCACATACATGCTCAGGAGGAAGGAGCAGCTCTTCCTTACAGGGGAATTCCCAGGGTGACCCTGCAACGAGAGAACCCTCCAGGGCAGACACCACAGTGCAGGGCAGTGGGTGGATCAGCGGGTGGATGCTGACACTGCTGGGGGGATGTTCAGAGAGAGACGACACTGAGGTCTCAAAGAGTCCCTCAAGTCACTTATCACCACTAAGGGGTCCACATCACTGTCCTCAGACTCCTCAAGAGCCCACAACGCACAGAAGACACATGGCATTTCTGGAGCACTCTTGTCAGAAATTCATAACCTCACTCTAGTCAGGGGAAAACTGTGTCAACCCAGGGATCGCTCTCCAAAAGACCACAGAAGACTGAGTTCTTGCCCAGCAAAGGAGGGGACAAAGGACCCAGGATCCAGGTGCCTGTGGGGACAAAGAAAGGACAGACACAGAGACAAGCAGCTTGCCCTGCATTCTGGGCTGTGAGGAGCTTCCCCACCTTGCCATCTGTGTAACGTTAGCAGGCAGGTGGGAACACCCAGTTGACTCTTCACATCTTCTGTGACTCTTCTGTGCCATTAGCCCAAAATAAGAAGTTAAATAAGTGTGGACAAGAAGGGAGAGGGCCCGGGAACCCTAGGCCATTGGGAGGCCATTATCAAAGATTGTGAGCAGACTTGGATAACAGCCCAGGCAGGGCAAAGACAAAGAATCAGAGGCCACCCAAAGACAGGCTCTCTGCCAGCCTCCCCACTGCCCACGGAGCCGCTGCCAAGCCAACTGGAACATTGTGCTTAACGATGGGGAAGCCGGGGTCTTCTCCCAGCTTGTAATACACTGTAACTCTCATGTTGTGACGGATCTCTGATGCTCTCTAACTTCCGGGCTGGGGCTCTGTAGGGTCTGAGCGGTGAAGCTGGCTGGCGTTTAGAGATCCTGCTATTCGGCCCCTGAATCCCAGAGAGCCCGGGGATTCCACGCAGACACCTCCCAGGTGGAGGTCCCTCGGCGTGCGGCTCACCGCTGCAATGTGTGAGGTCCTGAGTGGTCATGATACCATCGTGCTTGACCAGAAGGACTTTAATACCAAACATACCATGCAGGGATGGAAATGATCTCTCTCTCCCCTTCCGAGTTCTTGGCTGATATGAGACAAAGGAGCAAGAAAAAGACAACCAGGAGTTTACCAACGTGTGTAGCTCGTGATGCAAGGAGACAGCAGGGGAAACGGGGAACCCCGAAGTGGCCTAAACCTGGGGCTCAATACCGTCTTCAGCTGAAGAGAGAGAGAGAGCTGTTGGGAAGGCCTGGGGGGACAGGAAAAGTGGGCCAGTGCGACTCAAGTCCCCTGTGGGGATCTCCTGGGGTTCAGTACCATCCTCTTCCTGGACGCAAAGGAGGCTCCCTGCACCAGCAGACACCCTGACAATAGGGTAGCGTCTGCTTTGTTCTCAGAACTTTTCCTGCAGGTGCTAATTCTCAAGACAGCCAGCTCAAAATGATCCTTAGGCCAAAGAGGCACACTTTAGGCCCATGTGTTCTGGTGCTGCCAGGAGGTTAGAGAAGACAGCATGTGAACGATCACACCCCCAGGACCTGAGGTATAACCGTTGTCCTTGCAAATGACAAAAGACTGACGAGTGACTTCTGGCACAGTCATAGACCCACAGGGTGTGTTTTCGGTTTTGCAATTTTTAAAAAGGTTATTTATTTTAGAGAAGGCGAGGGGAGGAGTAGAGAGAGATGATCTCAATCAGGCTCCCCACTGAGCACAGAGCTGATACAGGGCTGGGTCCCAGGACCCTGAGATCATGATCTGAGTCCAAAGCAAGAGTCAGATGCTCAACCAACTGGGCCACGCAGGGGCCCCTATATTGCATTTTTTTAAATCCACAAATGAGCACATTGTAGCCCTTTTCTCTGTTACTGTTGATTTTCAGTCTGCAAGGGTCTAAAGAAATTGTGTTACCTATTTCTCTATTAGTTACAGAACGGGACCCCTTTATGTGCTAAGGACACCGCTAGCTGTCTCCTTTTATGCGATCTTATGTCTTAAAGGCAGCTGGGCGACTCCTGAAAACCTCAAAAACCT
Organism: Martes martes; assembly: GCF_963455335.1. Classification (NCBI taxonomy): domain Eukaryota; kingdom Metazoa; phylum Chordata; class Mammalia; order Carnivora; family Mustelidae; genus Martes; species Martes martes. The sequence goes on along the minus strand of NC_137890.1, from coordinate 149,145,524 downwards.
CAAAACCTCAAAACCTCAAAATAGAATTACCCCATGACCCGATTCCATGCCTAGGTGTATGGCAAACAATTAAAAAGTCAGCACATATCAGCAGGAATATTCACATGTGACATCAGTCACACTAAAAAGCAGAAAAACCCCCAATGCCTATCAGCGATTGGCTAAACCCAGGTGTTTCTGAGCCCTGACGTCATGGTCCCAGCACAGGGGATGTCTCTCAGCCTCCGAGGGAGGTCAGCCGACCCACGGATACTCCCTCTGTGGACCTGGCAGGAAGCAGGTGGAGGGGCTGGGAGAGGGGAGGGTTTCTGAGGGCTGAAGGTTGTGGAACCAGATAAAGGAGGAGCCCCACAGCGTTGTGAGTGTCCAGAGTACCGCTGAACAGTTCACTTTAAATGGTTAACGTGTGATTTTTAACACAGCAGAGAAGCATCTGGGGGAATGTGTTTGAAGTTTCCCCTTTACAGAAGAGAAGAATAAATTTGGCCGTTGTTGTGGTTGTGTCACAAAATAGCTTTGAAGTTTATTCTAGCACGTTGTTTGAAATGTCAGCTTTTTCCCTTTTGCTTCTTACCCACTTTGAAATTATATTCTGTCGGTGAATTTCATACCAAGATCAGTTACTCACACTTTATGGTAAGGGTAAGGAGGCCAAAACGTCTGTCATGTGTGTTCCGACTTGTGTGTGGCTCCAAGGGGCCGGGAGTGTGCAGAACCCCAGACCCACCCTGGGCAGGGGCCACGTCCAGCTGTGAGGACTTCAGTGGGGCTCGGGGCTGGGTGTGGGATTACCTCAGATGCCCTCCCACCACATAAACCTCTTGATGGGGATGGCCAACAGCAGCAGGGTGTCTGTGCCCAGTGACACGAGTGACGTCTCAGGACATGGGCTCCACCCGCGGCAGTCACGGACCACAAGGCACAGAGTGTCTGTTCTGGCCTTTCCCATAGCTCAACAAGCAGATAGAATGCTTGCAACCTGAGAAGCCAGGGGCCCACGGACGTCTGCATGGGGGCATGTGTGGGCTGAGCATGGGAAGCCTCTGTGCGGTGAGCAGGCCTGGAGGTGAGCGCACAGACGTGCTGTCTTTGCTCAGTGCATGGGAGGCTGGCGCTCCGCTGCTTGCCTTTGGTGACCACACCCTGTCCGGCTGTGCTCTTTGCAAGGTGGTTTTCCTGATCTCGTGTCCTCGGCTCTGCACAGAGAGCCAGCTTTCCTGCAGACTGGGAAGTGCCAGTCTCGAACGACACCTTCAAAGTTGTAATTTCTTCTTCACCAAGTTCATGCCTCAAAATGTTGTCTTTTGCTTCTTTCAGGAAAAGCTGAAGTGCTTCACCAGGATTCTGCTTGCTGATGTCAGGCAGCCTGGTGGCACTGTGTGGCCTGTGGCAGAAGACAGACGTCTGGCCGGGGCCAGGGTCCAGCTGGAGATGCTCCTCCCGTGTCCTTCCGTTCAGCCACTCTGCCCTTTGGCTCTGTGCCACAGATCAATAAAACATGTGAACCTGCTACATTTTCACAATCCAGGGATTTGATGGGATGCAGCACACTAGAAATCTGGGAGCACAAATCGCCACACCAGGAGCCCAAAGCTGCATTCACCCAGACCCCTCTGCTCTGTTATCCAGACCCCGACTGAGCTGAGGGTTTATTCCCTGTTTTACTGGTGAGCCCTTCGCCATGGCCCATGGGGGCCGCATTTGAGAACCACTGTCCCGAAGAGCAGAGGTCCGTCTGGGGCTTCTCCTCAGTGTCCGTTTGAATGAGGAGAGCAGCCGAAGAGAAAGGTGCATCAGCAGCCTGTAAGATAATCTAGGTAAGAAAGAATTAAGGGTAAACATGAAAACAGTGCCCACAGAGGAGAAGGGGGGACCAAGGAGGGGTCCCCAGGATGGGCAGGGACCTTCACTTGCAGGCTGGCTGGCCTTTCCTCATGGGCGCTTGGCCAGCGGCACTACCGGGGTGGTGGGAATGTGGGAAGGACGCCTGCCAGTGTTCACTGTGTTCTCCCAACCCCTGAGAGGTGTGGATGGTGGGTCCGGGGGCTCTCGGGGAGGACTGCCAGATCTCTGATTTCCCAGTAACTGGAACGGATGCTGGTCAGTTACAAGATGGTGAGTCTGGCCTTGCTGTAATGCATTTGACTGTCCGGGAAGGGTCAGGAAGCAGCTCCCCAGATGTCACGGGACTCTCCTGTGCCTCAGTTTCCCCTGTGACTTTACAGCTGGCCCAGGTTTGCTTAGATTACTGGAACGCTTCCTGCACTCTAAAACTCATCAGATGAACACCAGGTGTTGGTGCTGACACGGCTGGATCCCTGTCCAAGTGGGTGGAACTCCTGCAGCTTTTGCAAATTCCTCCTGCTCCCCTTGGGGAAAGTGTGTGTACTGCATTTCCCAGCCTCCCTGACCCCTGCTCCCCTGGGGTGTTTTACCCTGCTGTGAATCCACTTTGCAATCCAGAGACAGGAGAGTGGCAAAAGCTGCGAAGTACAGGGCTGCCTGACCCTGTGGGGGATGGAGTCTGCCCCACCCCTGGAGACCCCTGTGTCCCTGCAGCATCTTGAATGTCCTGGGACCTGCTGGGAGGCCAGAAGATGCTCCCCCAGACACACGTACATGTGGAGACACAGTCCCTTCTGCAGTTGTGTGTGGTCACGGCTCACCTTCCTGTAGATGAGATAGCCCCAGAATCTCAGGGAGCACTCACCCTGCCTGGGCTCTGTTCCCCGTACACCCCTGCCACAAGACCCCCTGTTCTCCATCTGGACGCCTACCGTGGCAGGAAAAGGGCAGATCTTCTGATGCATTTGCTGTGTGGTGACGATCTACTGCCCAGCTTTCTGATCACAGCCTCTGAGCCCCCTGTCCCCGTACTTCCTCTGTCCCAAGAACCGGGGGACAGGGATGGCCTTGCTCTTCCCCATGAACCAGAATCCAGTGACACCATCTCTGTGTTTGCAGAGGCAGAGACATTAGGATCCCAGCCTTGTCCCCGGGACATCTCAGCACCCAGAGGGCCCTCAGGGAGCCCTGACATGCTGGGCTATGGCCTCAGCTCTGGCTCCTGGACCCTGCTCCACACTGGATCTTCCTATCAGCTGGGTCTTCTCCTGGACCCAGCCTTTCTGCTGTCGTGTGCCTCAGACAGAAGGGTCTGAGCCTCTGCCTGCTTCTGTCCCTCTGTGGTGAGCCCATGGCCCCTCCTGGGGCAAAGACCCCTCCCCTGAAAGGACACAATTAGACAGTGTCTCTTCCTCTGTCCTGGAGACTAAGATGCACAGTCAGAAGTCCCCCTGCTGACGGCTGTCCCCTGGCTGTCTCCAGGGTGTGAGGTCTCCACTGCTCAGAACGTGGAGGCACTGACAGTTTCCACGCCCTCAGAGGCAAGCTGGACAAGCTGGACACCCACTGAGATGGTCAGTGGATGGGAGGTCAGCATTCCAGACAAGCCGACAAAGCAGGGTGTAGGGAGCTGTGGCATCCAGTGGGAAACCTACCCTTTCTGCTCTGTGGCTGCAGGCATCTTTGTCTAAGGACAGTGGACAGAGTCAGCCGAGGCCCCACTTGTCTGTAAAGGCACATGGGCCCCAGTAACTCCCTCTGTCCCTCTGATCTCTGATGGCCCTGGGGAAGGCTTCCTGCCAACGTCAGCCTCAGCTTCATGTGCACACACACCTGCTGTTTCAGACCTCCTGACGAGCTGGTAGGCACCAAAGAGAATAGTGCCTTGCGTGTGTGTCCCTGCACACGGTCTTCCACATCTTTCAAATGGCAAAGCCCACGTGGACATGCAGTCAGTGGGTGCAGATGGGAAGGCGGCAGGTGCTCTCGAGCAGGGGCTTGCAAGGAGGTGGCTGCAAGGAGGCAGCAGGAAGGTAGAATCAGAGAAGCAGCAGAAGTGCACAGACGGGGGCCTCCGGTTCCTCAGCAGCCCAGCTGAACCAGCTGGAGCTCATGGTGTTTTCTTCCTAAATGAGTTGTAAGCAGGGGTCTGTCTTGGGCGGAGGCTGGGGCCCAGCTTCACACACAGCAGAATGGCTGGGCTATTGTCAGCTCTCTGTTGGTCAGTCTCTGCACAGGGATGGGACTGGATAAGCAGACGAAGAGATTGGGAGTTTGTGGGCGAGTCAACAATGCTGTTGGGTAACTTGGTCCAGTTTTCATTTCCAAAACATCCCATCCAGCAAAGCAGAACACAGTTCCTTCCAACTGCACACAGAACATTTACAAGGTGGACTATACTGTGTCCATAAAACACATCTCAATTATCTTAAAGGGACTCAAATCATGCAAAATATGTTCTCTATCCAAAATGAAGTTACCGGGGCACCTGGGTGGCTCCAACGTTTAAATATCTGACTCTTGATTTAGGTTCAGATCATGATCTTAGGGTTGTGAGATTGAGCCCTATGGTGGGTGTGGATCCTGCTTAAGATTCTCTCTCTCCCTCTCCCTTTGTCCCCCCTTAAAAAAAATGAAATAAATAAATAAATAACAGAATGATGCTATAAATCTGTAACACAAGGATATCTGCAAAATACTGAAATATTTGGGAACTAAATAACATACTTTTAAATAACCCAAGTCAAAAGGGAGATCAAATGGAAAATTAGAAAGCTTTTGACTGAATGAAAGTGAAAACACAAATTATCAAAGCTTGTGGCTGCCACTCTTATGAACTGGGACAGGGGATTGGGAATACGAGAGGGTACTCAAATCAGTGAGCTTAGCTTCTAGACCTAAAGAAGCTAGAGAAAGAAGGAAATATAAACCCACCAACTCAGACCGAGGTAAGATCATAATAGAGATGAAATGGAAGTAATGAAATAGAAAACAGAAAATCAATAGAGAAAAATAAATAAAACCAAAAGTTATTCCTTAATTCTATAAAACTGATAAACTACTTGGAGTAATCAGCAGCAAATAGAGGATCCATTAATTACTAATATCAGGAGCGAGAGGGACATCACTACTGGCATCAAAGGTTAATAAGGAAACATTATGAAAAACTTTATTCCACTCAGTTTATTTTTAAACTGATGACATGGACAATTTCCCTGAAAGACAGAAACTAGTAAAATTTCATTCAAGAAGAAATAGGTAACTCAAACCACCCTAATATTGATTAAAGAAACTGAATTTGTATTTTAAACTTTCCCACAAAGAAAATTCCAGGTCCAAGGATTTTACAAAAAAGATAGATCAAAAATTCTTGCAAGAACAAACATCAGTTCTACACAAACTCTCTAGGAAGTGGAGGAAATACTTCCCAATGAACTCCATGAGCTAGCAAGATCCTGATAAGAAAACAATGCAAATAATTGAACAGAGAAGAGATACAGACCTATCTACCTTAAGAACATAGATGCAAACATTGTAACAAAATGTTAGCGTATAAAATCCAACAATCTCAGAACCAGGTGTGACTTATTCCATGACTGCGGAGTTGGTTTAACATCAGAAATTCAACTGATGTGATTCAGCATGAGAACATACTGAAAATGTTCATATGCTGAACTATACAGTCATCAGATAAATGCAAAAAAGTTTTTGAAAATAGCCAACAGTCATTTCTGATTGAAAAAAAAAAAGTCTTGACAGCCAAAGAACAGGGCATTTATTAACAAAACAAAACAAAACAAAACAAAACAAAACAAAACAAAACCCTGTAAGTACCATCCTGTAAGGGTGGGAGACGGCTGCTTTCCCTCTGAGATCCAGGACAAGGCAAGGCTGTCTGTTCTTGCTGCATGCACTCAACACCACTAAAGGCATCTAGCCAAGGCAATAGGGCAAGAAAGCGAAATGGAAGGAATTGGATCAGGAAGGAAGAAGCAAATGGTTTTATCCACCAATAGCATGGTCATCCATGTAGACACACCTGTAGAATCGAAAATATGGTGGAAGAACAAATATGTGGCTTTAGCAAGTTTTCAGATTATGCAGTCAAATCAATACACAAATGCATTGTATTTCTTTGGCATGACTTGTATTACCGACCTGATTGTTTATTACAAAATTAAAGTTCTTAGAACAGCATTGAGTAAAGGAAATTAAACAGACCAGTGGAACAGAAGAAGTCCAGAAGTTGACACAGTCATTTGTGGTCAACTACTTTTTTTACGAAGGTACAGAAAATTGAGTGGGAAAGGACCAGCTCTTCCAAAAACTGGGCTAGAATGATTGGATTTTTTTTTTTTTTAAAGGTGAGGGGACTTTGTTCCATAGCACAGTTTCTTTGACAAAATGATAAATTGGTCTTCCTCAAGATAAAAACCTTTACTCTACAAGAAAATGCTGTTTAAAGAACAGAAAGTCAACAAACACACTGAGAAAACACATTTGCAATTCCAACCCACATACCTAAGTATAGATATAACTCTCAGTACTCGGTAACTACAAACTGAACAAGTCAATGCAATACTAAAAAACTGGCAAAAGTTTTGAACTTTTCCCAAGAAGATAATCACAATGAGCCATGAGAAATGTCATTATCCTCTGGGGGGTTAAAATTAAAAACCCTCACATCTGTTAGAACTTTTACCGCTCAGACAGCTTCTCATCCTGGGGTTTGGGGAGGGTGTGGAGCACCTAGAACTCTCCAGCATGGCCGGTGGAGATGCAAAAGGGCAAAACCACAGTAGAAAACTCTCTGTCAGTGTCTTAAAATACTGGATATTCACCCACAGCTTAGCCAGCAATAAATACCACTCGGGTTTCTACGCAAGAGGAACAGAAATGTGTCCACACAAGACCGGTCCAATAAGGCTCAGACAGCTTTATTCTGTGTCCCCAAACCAGAGACGACCCAAGTTTCCTTCAACTGGAGAGAGGACACACGATTTTTGTTGTATTCATATATAGAGTAGGACTCAGAAATTAAAAGGATAAAGTAACTGAAACACCCCAAAAGTGGATTATCTCATGTTAGGCAGAAGGACCCAGATTTACTTGTGTTCTACAACATGACAAATTACCTCAAGATGACAAAAATCGGGAGGGTGGCTGCCTTGGGGTGGGGTATGGGGACAGGGCTGGAGGACACTTTTTAGGATGAGGGTATATTTAATTGCTTTGTTGGTGAGGCAATTAGAAGAGTGCACCCATATCATATTAAAGATATGAATTAAAACAATATGATTGGGGAAAAATATGTGAAAATCTCAATTTTAGAAACATTGAAATTTATACCTGCTGAGTGCTGCATCCTTTTTGTTTAAAGAAAAGAGTCTTCTAAAGTCATTCCTAATCTGTAATCTATAGGAGCTAATGAAAAGAAAGCCAAAAGAAAACTAGTGAAGTGCATTTTCTTTGCAGCTGTGAGAAGATGAGAATTCAGAATGAGCAGACAAAGCTGCCGGGACAGAGCCAGACAGCAGGAACATGAAGGACGTTAATGCTGGATGTGGAATCTTGGATAGCTTTTCTTCCACATAAATGCATCTCAGATTTTCAGAAAGAACACTTTTAGTAAGAACAGAAATGTTAAATGTCGGGCGGTGTCATCTCCGCTCTTCGTGTGGCCTCTCTCTACTTTGAGGATATCTGCAGCATCTTAGCTTTCGGGATAACAGTGGGTCTGCACGGCTGGAGGAGAAGAGAAATCTCCAGGAAACCTGTGTTTTTGGGCCTGGTGTTCAAAATTTGGTCATATTTTCAATAACCTGGTTCTCTTGAAATAAAGTCAATGTGGGACTCAAAGAAATAAAAATCATCATGGGAACTGCTCTTTCCTAATATTACAAAAGAACAGAGGAATGAAATAAGAACTGAGCGGAACCTGCCAGTAACTGAGGTCCAAGGGTGAATGGGGGCTTGGGCACACATGTCCTGTGTCTCTGGGATGAGCAGAACCGCCCAGGAGGCACTGATCTTCTTTCTCACCTTACTTGACAACTAAGCGTTCAAATGATGTAGGGATAGACTCATCAGCTGAAGCTGTGGCACAGAAAAAATACGCCTCACGCACACCCTGTACCTAAGTCAGCGATGGCTGTGTCTACTCAATAAAATTCCATCCATGTGTTTCCACCGTTCCAAAATCAATGGTATTACATCAAGGGAAATGCCTTAGAGAAAGACAAATGGCGTGGGATTCATGTGGGTTCTAAACCACAAAACGAACAAACAGAACAGAAACAGACTCTCAAATACAGAGAAGAATCTGGAGGTTGCCAGAGGGGAGGGATGAGGGCTGTGCAAATAGGAGCGGCGAGTGGGGGGTACAAACTTCCAGCTAGAACGTGAGTCCGACGGCGGGGTGGGGGATGCAGCGCCCAGCACGGGGAGCACGGCTAATAACGTCACAGCTCTGTGTGCCCACAGGTGGGGGCCATTTATCCTGGTGATCATTTCACAATGAATACGAATGTGGAATCAGTACGTTGTACACCTGAAACTAATATAATATTGTGTATCAACTACACTTCAGTAAAACAACAACAAATAAATAAGTAATTGCTGGGAGTGTTGACTGCCCAAGGAGATGATCCAAAAGCTGTACATGATTTTGTATGAAAAATAAAGACAGATTTATGAAAATAGTTCTTACACCCTGTTAAGGAAATTTCAAGTAACTTAGGTGCTAAGCTCTACATGAAATAAACTATTAATTTTAACAACTTTATGGTTGGTGTTAATTAAAAATTATTTTGATATGATGGACTGCAAAAAAGTCTTACCCTCATTTATTCACCCTAAATACTAGGTTTTGATGACCTTGAATGTCAGTATTAATTACATAAAGCATTTTCTAAAATTCTGCATAAGCTGTCATTTTTTCTACTTAAATCTTCCATGTGGTTTTTCACTTTGTTTGAACATTTATTAAGATGCATTATTCCACTGGACCTAGTTAAATCTGAAATCATGGCGTGTGAAGAAGATACATATGCGAATTATACTTCAGAATCTCAAACAACTAGAAGAGTGCCACACGGCATGAAAAATGACATGTTTGAGGGGCATCTGGTGGCTCAGTGGGTTAGGCCACTGCTTTCGGCTGGGGTCATGATCTCAGGGTCCTGGGATCGAGCCCCGCATCGGGCTCTCTGCTTAGCAGGGAGCCTGCTTCCCCCTGCCTCTCTGCCTACTTGTGATCTCTCTCTCTCTGTCAAATAAATAAATAAAATCTTTAAAAAAAAATGACATGTTTGAGATTCAGTTCTTAGAAATATGTACATGAAAACATGCTCCTGGGTCGCCCTGTCCAGGGTCTGTCTTCTCTTGCAACAATGCCTATAATTTACTTCTTATAATATATCAAACTATATCATTTTCAAAGTTATATTGTCCAAGTTGTAGATATGTTGTGTTTTTATGTTATACTATTTTTCTACCAAGTTTTCACTTTAACACGTCTATGCAATGAATCAACTTCAGATTTGACCTATAGATTTTTTTCTTTTATCTTTTTATTCCTTTTCAGTGTTCCAGAATTCATTGTTTATGCACCATACCCGGTGCTCCATCGATTTTTAAGTGTATAATTTAGTGTTCCTTAGTATGTTCAGTGACTGTGCAACCACCAGCACTCCCCAGCAGCTCTGCACCTGCTAAGAGCTGGTCTCTAGTCTTTCCTCACCCAGCCCCTGGTGGCTGGAAATGTCCTGTGTCCATGGATTTCCCTGTTCTGGATGCGTCCCATGATTGGGATCTCATTGTATTAATACCATATGATTTGTATTCTCTGTATGCTATGATGTTGTGGTGTTTTTTAAAACCCTTCCTGCAGGGGTGAGTCTGCCCCTCTAGCGGCCTAACCAAAAACTAGTGACTGCAGGTGCTGGCAGAACATGTCCGCGATATGCAAATTAACCACTCACAGCTGCACTCCTCTAGCTGGCCTGGGTTCTGGAGGCAATATTTGTCTGCCTGAATCCCCCAGGGCAGGTGTCAGCCCAGCCACGATGCTCGCCAGGCTGAAGCTGTTCACGGTGCTGTCTGGCCTTTCTGTGGAAACCCTGGGAAAGACCGTGGCCTGAGCTCTCCTAGCCCTTCCTTCTGCTTCCTTCCAGACGCTGGTGCCCCAGGGCCCCGGCAGGTGAGCTGTGCCTCTTGTTTCCAGGGAAACTCTGAGAAGCTTTAATGTTTTTTCAATGGCCTTAACCTCTGTGTCCTCGCTCCGTCACCTTTGTAATGAAGACCCAGCACAAAACACTTACAAGGATGTGATTTTTTTTCCTTAGGAATAACTGATTTGTCATTTATTCACGTCTGAGGGCGATGCAGTGTTGGGCTAGCCTCAGGTGTCCAGCATGGTGGTCCGGCAATCTTGCAGAGGCCTCAGGGCTCCTCCTGGTGGGTGTGGTCTCATCCCAAGCCCCATGGCCCCTTGTACTACCACCAGTTTTTTCTATTTAAGAGTCTTTTTTGGGGGGGGGGGTCTTTCTTCATTTGTTTTGTTTTCTAAATTCCTCTAGCTCCATCCACATTGTTGCAAATAGGACAGGACCTTGTGTGATGGGATCCTTCCACTGGGTGTCGTGTGTGTGAGGTCTGTCCAGGTTGTGCCATGACCACAGATCATTGTTGGATAATATTCCACTGTATGAAGTGACCATAGCTTGCTTATGTATTCACCAGCTGGTGGATGCTGGGCTGCTTCCACGTTGCTGTGACCATGAGTAATGGCGCTGTGAGCCTCTGTATGCGAGTTCTGCACCGACAGCGTCCTCACTTGGGTCTACACTGGGGGTGGCTGCAAATCATGCAGTGATGCCACGGTAGCTTCCCAAGGAGCCGCCCAAGGGTCTCAGCAGCACTGCATGCCCTTCAGCCGTGGGTAGGCTGCGTGGTCTCTCCAGCCCTGTTACTTTGCTTTCTTTGACGACAGCCATCTTCACCACAGCACGCGGATTTTCAGGTGGCTAAAGGCTAATGATGTCGAGCATCTTGTTGTGGGCTTATTGGCCATTTGTGTGTCTTCTTTGGAGAAATGGCGTTTCAAATAATTTTCCTATTTTTAAGTTAGGTTTCTTTTTTTATGCTTTAGTTGTCAGAGTTCACTATAGACTCTGGATCGACAAGTACTTTATCAGATCTGTAATTTACAAACATTTTCCCTATCCTGTGGGTTTTCTTGTCCCTTTCTTAATGATGTATTTGAAAGTAAAGCATTTTTAATTTTGAAGAAATCCAATTTGTCTGTTTTTTTTTTCTTTTGTCACTTGCGCATTTAGTTTCATATCTATAAAAACATTTTTGAATCCAAGGCTGTGAAAATTTACTAGTATGTTTTTCTCTAAGTCTTTCATAGTTTTCTCGCTTACATGAAGTCTGTGGCTCATTCTGAGTTAATTTCGATTCATGATATGAACCCAGTTTTATGTTTTCAGCACATTTGTTGGAAAGACTCTTCTTCTTCTTCTTCTTTTTTTTTTTTAAAGATTTTATTTATTTGACAGAGATCACAAGTAGGCAGAGAGGCAGACAGAGAGAGAGAGGAAGGAAAGAAGGCTCCCTGCTGAGCAGAGAGCCGGATGCGGGGCTCGATCCCAGGACCCTGAGATTATGACCTGAGCCAAAGGCAGAGGCTTAACCCACTGAGCCACCCAGGTGCCCCGGAAAGACTCTTCTTATCCCTAGATTTTCTTAGGGCTCCTCCAGAAAACCAAGTTACCATAAATGTGACAGTTTATTTCTGGACAATAAATTGGATCCTATTGGTCTGCACATCTATCCTTATGACAGTGCTGAGTGTCTTAACTACAGTAACTTTGGAGTGGAGTCAGTTTTGAAACCAACAGGTGTAAGTCTTTCAAATTCATTCTTTTTCAATATTGTTATGGATTTTCTAGATCACTTCCCTTTCTTTTTTGTTTGTTTGCTTTTAAAGATTTTATTTATTTATTACAGAGAGAGATTGAGATTACAAGTAGCCAGAGAGGCAAGCAGGGAGAGAGGGGGAAGCAGGCTCCCTGTTGAGCAGAGAGCCAGATGTGGGGCTCGATCCCAGGACCTGAGATCATGAACTGAGCCTAAGGCAGAGGCTTAACCCCCTGAGTCATCCAGGCGCCCCATAGATTACTTCCATTTCTAAATGAATTTTAGGATTAACTTTTCCACTTGTGAGGAAGACGTGCCCGGGATTTTGGAAGGGACTGAACCAAAAGGAGGCTCATTTGAAGAAGGAGCACCATTTAAAACAAAATATTACACCTTTTGATACATGGACAGGAGCTGTCTTTCCACTTATTTAGGTCTTCTTTAATTTCTTTTAAGTATGCTTTGTATTTTTTACATAAATATAAATCACATACTCTTTTGATAAATTTATTGCAAGGGTTTTAATACTTCCTGATGCTGTCATAAATTGAACTGATTTCTGGATTCCATTTTTGTATATTAATTTCTAAAGTATAGAAATGCAATTGGTTTTTGGATATTGATTTTTAGATATTGGTCTTGTGTTTTATGAACATGCTGAACCCAGTTTATAATATTTGTGTGTATGTGTGTGTGTGTGTATTCTGAAAGATTTTCTGATTACAAGATCATGCCACCTACAAATAGAGATAATTCCACTTCTTATTGATACACTTTTATTCTCTTCTTGTCTACTTTTCCTAGCTAGAACTTCCCGTTCAATGTTAAATACAATTAGCAAAAGCAAACACCTTGTTTTGTGGCCAGTCTCACGGGGAAGCATTTCGTCTTTTACCGTCAAGTATGACGAAGTATGATGTGAACTGTTGGCTTTTGTAGATGCCTTTTCAAGGCTCGTGAAGTTTCCTTATATTTCTAGTTCATTCACTGTTTTTATCATTTAAAAAGGTGGGATTTTGTTAAATGCTTTTTTTGTATCTATTGTGATTATCGTGTATCTGTTCCTTTATGCTATTTATATGGTATCACATTGATTGATTTTTGGATATCAAACCAACCTTGAATTTCTGGGATAAATCCTACTTGATCACAGTGTATACTTCTTTCTACATGTTGCTGGATTTATTTGCTAGTTAATTTTTAAGTTATTTTGAGAATTTTTTGTCCAGTTTCTTAAAAGATGTTAGATTGTAGTTTTCTTTTTCAAAGGGACATTGAACTCAGAATGATTTAAGTTTCCCCTTTTCTATTTTGTGGGAGAGTTTGTGGCAGCTGGGTGTTAATTTGCCCTTAAATGTGTGGTAGGATTTACACATGAACAACTGGGTTCTAAGCTTTGCTTTGTGGGAAGTTTATAATTATGATTCCAATCTCTTTACTTGTATTAGGTATATTCAGATTTTCCATTTTTTCTTGAGTCACATATAGGCCTGTCAATTTAATTAAAATTTTCAACGATTCAACTTTTGACTGTGTTGCTCTTCCCTATTGTTTCCATTTGAATTTCCAGTTATTTGCTGAAATTATCCATCTTTTAATATCTTGAATATATTAATTATACTTGTTTTATAGACTATAGTCTTATAACTTTATTATTTTACTGGAGCTCCATTTTTATTTCTTTGGTGTTCAGTCAATTCTTATTATGTACCTTTTTTTTCCCATTTCTAAACGAGATAGTTTTATTTTTAAAAATACTGTGAGGTTCTGGATGATTTATTTTCTTCTGGAGTTAATTCACTCTTGCTTCTCAAGCTGTGACAGCTCAGTCCAATGAGGAGTTGGGATTTTTTCACAATGAAAAAGTTTTCTGGTTAGGCCCAAAGACTGTGGTGTGTTCAAGGGTCCATCCCCCTTGTTGGCCTCTGAGTCCCACTTTGGGCTGTAGCCCGACAAGGCCGGGAGGTCCTCCTCAGCCCTTCAGCCTGTCTCTGGGGCTCTCACATTGGAAAAAGCCATCAGCACAGGGCCCCAGAGAGAGGCTCGGCTCCCTGGTTTTCCCTCTCCTGATCCCAGCCCTTTGGCCTGGAAACTCTCCAGTGTCTTCAAACACTTCAAAAAGCATTCTGTCCAGGCTTTCTGGTAATGTTTGGTGCAGAAATGTCTGAAGTGACCTTGGCAGTGTTGGTGGAAGCTGACAGTTTGGGCCAGAAATGGAAAGTGTTTCACAGACACTGGCCACTGTTCTGTGGCTTGCTGGGATCTGCTCGTGTAGCGTCCCTCAGGCTGGCCCTCCGCATGGCAGCAGCATCATTAGCAATATTGTCAACCTCAGCTTCCGTGGCACCACACGTAACCAGGGCACAAAGCCAGATGCCTCTCTGTGGAAGCAGCTGAGTGAACTGGGGACCATGGTCAAGTGGAGAATGTACCCCATATGGGATTTCCCCCAGCCCTGACCACATGACACCCGAGGGCCACGGGGCTACCCCGTTCCAGATTTGTCTCACATATGGTGACATCTGGGGACTTGAAAACTGTCGGCATGTCTGTGCTGTCCTGTCTGTGGTCAGCACTCCTGGCTGTGGTACCCACCTGGGTGTCAGGTCCAGCCTCTGATGGGCACAGACCTGTTGCAACTTTCTCAGGGACTTGCTTCTGTGGCAATGTCAATCTCAACTGAACGGAAGCATCTCCTTGCTCCTTTAACGAGCATTTTCCCAGACCATTAAAAAAAAAAAATTCCTCTTTAAATTTAGTTCACACTTATTTGAAATTGCTGTTCTGTTTGCATATATTGTCAAGGGAGCATCGAATCAGACTTGATGAGGATGGACTGCAGAGGGGCTGCGATGAGTGGTCCAAGACGTCTTGCACACATACTGGGATGTTCTCGCGAGGCTCGGGCTCAGGGCTGGGATGGGAGACCACTGCCCCACAGCCTGTCGGCACAGCCAAGGCTAGCTGCCTCTGGCACAGCCATAGCAGACCTCCTGTTGCTGGCCCCCAGGTGAGGTCTCCAGGCCAGAGCTGGCTGAGGACTTGCCCTGGGATCACCCTCGCTGCTGCCTGTGTCCTGGGCAGAGGGGCATTTTTCTCCACATCCGTCTCCCCCGGAGAGCCTTTAGCTGGTTCCCTCAGCTGGTTGGGACCTGGACAGATGTCCCATTCAGTAGCTAAGAGATTTGGAGGAAGCCTCTTGCTTGTGCCGGAAGGTGCCGTGCAAATCCCTTCTGAAAAGAGAGGTTTCTGTCATTGCCTTTTTCATTCATGTACCCGAGGGCCTGGCTGGATCGTTGTGTGAGAAAGCCCTTGTGGATGCCACGTGGATGTCTCCCCTCCAGCCTGAGATTACCTCACATCTCCATAGCACTGATGGTAAAGGACCAAGAGACTTCGCTTTCAGAAGCATCACAGTTCATGCTACACCGCAGGGAAAAGGTGAATGAAGGAGGAGATACTTGGAGTAGTTGGCACAATGCAGGTAGCTCCTGGGAGCTCTGTTACATCCAACCAATGTCTGCTGGAGATTTCTGGATTATTCCTTCTGAGGCATGGTGAACCGAATTCCCTAGACCAAGGGAAAGACAGCAGAGTGACCTGCGCAGGGAGACGTGGCTTGTCCCACACGTCTGCCCCAGGGAAACTGGGGTCCTCCCCCAGGAGAAGGGGTGCCACTGTCCCAGGGCCTTGGCCTCAATGCCCTCATGCAGGATGTCCCACATCGCCTCCCCAACCACCTCCCTGGACACAGAACAAAAAGCAGTGAGTGGTCTGGTCAGAAACGCCTGTTTTGTGCCTGCTCCCAGAGCCACAGTGGGAAGACCTCGTGTTTTATGGGCTTCTGACTCTTGGAAATTTATTTGTTGGCATATCCCTTCCTGCTCATTTATTCCTGTTCTGATTGCCTGCATAGCCAACCTTCACAGCCTGATCCAAATCAAATGAGAAATGTTGAAACAATAGAAGCACCACGGAGCCATCAATAACTCACTCAGTTTGCAATTTCCTCTGTGAATGCTGCAGGCCATCCATGGGGAGAAAAAAATAAAACCCAATCAAAAACAATGAATAGCAAGTAAAAGATAATTAAGGTGGGCTGTTTTGAACTTAATTAACATGCAAATAAAATTCATTAAAGTTGATATCTTGCTTCATTATGAGCTGTAGGAAAATAACGGATTAAAATGATTTTCACTCATGGAAAATCCCGAGGCTCACGTGCCTGGGTGGGAAATGGGATTTTAACCAACAAATGGAGAGTCTGCTCACTTGTCATTTACTAAACACAGGCACAGACTGAAGATAGATTCCGTGATTTATGTATGGTGTCTCTACTCTGTGAAAACTTTGAAAGAAACTGATTAAAATATAGACTTCTCTGTTTTATTTTCAAAAGAAAAACTTCCTGCTTCTCTTAAACTGGGAACGATGACTAGGATTCAAATGAGAATGAGCAGCGGATTTTCCTAAAACATCTCTTCTTTTATTGCATTTTATTGGCATGAAGATGCCTCCCCTCCTTTTTTACTGTGACAGTTTTGGGTGAGTCTAGCTCGTCCCAGAGAAGAGCCAGGGAGGAATCTAATCCTTTGTTTTCGAGATAATGATAATCTGCGGGCAGAGACGTTTGACATTCGGACGTAATGGAGCTCAAATACCTGGAGAAAAGAAAAGGCTGCCTGATTAAGCAGGAATGGACCACTCATTCGAGGCCCATCAGGAGGAAGGATGCTGATTCTGGGGGGCGGCCGTGACCCTGTGTGGGAGGCTGAGGGCTCGGGCACAGGGGGGCACCACACACCCTGGGCTCTCAGGGCCCCATGGGAGGCGATGTTAGAGGGCCCGGGAAGGAAGGCCAGTCCTGGGGTCCACGCATGTCAAACACAAGGGCAGACGGGCCCTGGGAGGGGTCACCAAAGGATGGCTGAGGGGAGCTGGGTTTCCTGGCCTGTGGTCAACAGAGGCTGTTTGTGTCTGGGGAACAGGCCCACTGTGTTCCACTACCGGCCACACTCACTGGTACGATCAGTAACCGGCTCTGGACACCGTCACTACAGAGAAGGTAGGGCTGTCATTGGTAAAACCCAAAAGTGAACCCAGTAAATCTGAAGATTCATGAACCGGTAGCACCCTGTCTAGCAAGCAGAGGGGAGCCCCAAGGAGCTGCACAAAACAGACGTTTTATAGGAAAGAGGGGAGGCAGGGAGATTACCAGCAAAAGGAAAGGATCGTTCCTTTGGGCTTGCCTCCCTTTGAGGGAGGGACAAGGGGTCTGAGCGTTAGGAGAGCATCTGGGGGAGGCTGAACCCGCGGTCATGAGGGTACTCAGCCCTGGTTTGGTGGCTTGACGTAAGCCACACCTTTTTGGGCCCGAGGTTTTCTTTCGAACGCATCTGAACTTACTTTCCAGAAAGAGGCTGGAGAGGCCTGCCTTTTGGAAGCCCAAACCACCCCCTCACCTAATTCTGCCCCTTCAATAGCGAACAAAATGGAATGTAAAAATCATCTGTGTCGACACGTCTACACATCTATTTTGTAATAAGCACTTTAGTGGAAGTATCTGTCCATCTGTCTCTAAGGAAAATCTCAAATACCTATGAAACCCTATGTGAATTACCACTCTTTTTTATGTTGTGAGTGTTCACTGTAATAAATGTGGTCGGATGTGGAGCCTCTGTGCTCAGGACAAGGAGAAGTTGAAGAGAAGAACAGAGGGAGTGATTTAGAAGGCGGGGTGAGGGTCAGGCTCTCCTTTCTGCAGGGGTTTTCGGGGTGACTGCAGCCGGACCTACTTCCTCGGCATTTGCACACGGGCCTCCCGCCTTCCCGCTTAGCGGCAAGGATCACGGTGATGCCCTCTGTGACCGTAAGCTTTTCCGGAGCAGCTGAAGACAGCTTGGTTCCCTGCTAACACCGTGCCCAGCAACACCCCAGCACCAAAGGTGTAAACAGTGACCCTGACCAGCTGCAAAGATAGCGTTGCATTCCCATTCCTCCTTGAGAAACATGGAGGGGAGAGATGGAATGATTACCTTTATTTCTACTTGGCAAGTATCTGAGCCTACCTTTTTAGCCTTGGATGTAAGGAGGATGACAGTCTACTTTTCAGACCCTGGAACCGGTGGCCTCCCATGGCAGGAGGGAGCTAAGGTTGCTGATCGGCTGAATTGAGAGGTCAGTGCGATCACAGGGAGTTGGGTGGGAAGAGGGAGGCAGTGGGGTCGGAACCAGGGAGACCCCACGGTGCTGGAGATGGGAGAGCTAGTTCCAGATGCCATCGCCTGGGAAAGGCTCCCAGCTCAAGGCTCCCGGTGCCCCAGGAAGGAACCAGCTTCACGAGCACTTTGATTTCAGCCCCTGAGACCCATCCCAGACCTTTGACCTTCAAAACCTTAAGAGAATACACATGTGGTTTTACACCCCTAAATCTTGATGGAATCTGTCACAGAGGCAATAGGAAGTTAATACGCCCCCCGAAGTCTCTGTCCCACTTGAAGATGAGTAATTAAACGCTAAGGGTTAATAGACTCCAGGAAGTGAATATTTGTGATAGAAAAAATATTTTCCTAGCTAAACAGTCGGTATATTTAAAGGTATGTACGTATTCTTGTGACTGGAATGTTGGCCTGATCGTGCGCGACACTCACGCAGCTCACCGCCGTTTTGGGCACTCCATGGCCCCGATGTGCACGTGGAGAGAGGCCTGACTTTCATTCTTTATGTGCACGATCTCACATGGGAACATGCCCACACGCCTACCACTTGCTTGCAATTTTCTTTCTGTGCCACAGATAATCCACTTACAGCATTTTATTAAAAAAATAGGCAGGAATTGCTGAAAGTCCGTGAGTCGCCATGGATCAATGGGAGGCAGCCCTCTGACTTACCATCTCTGCGGTTCAGTCTCGCAAACCCGGGGCCATGGCTGCTGGACAGCTCAGAGGAACCACTGAAGGAGGAGGCAGGCAGCGCGGATGCCAGTGGCTGGTCGCAGCCATCTGTTGGGGAAAACACGCAGGTCAGCAAACTCTGCAAACCCGAGAGCAAACAGGAGTCCAAACAGAAGGTGAGCGGCTCCCATGGGGTGCACTTGATGGGAAGACCTGGGGAGCACAGGGCGTCAGAGGCCAAACTAACCACACGGGCAAGTCTCTAGAAGCAGCAAGACCACAAGAGGGCTGGGCATAGGAGCCGCATGCTGGTAGTAGTCACAGTTCTACGCACCAAAATGGTGAAGCTACTTGAAAATCATCATTTACAGTGACAACAAAACTATAAGAGAATCTTTCTCAAAAGATAGTCAAGGTTTAGTTGAGGAAAACGGTCTGATTTTGTTGATGGATCTTGCACAAGGTGACATGGGAGGGAAGAGAGGCTGTATCCACACATAGCATTATCAGCCTCTGGAGGCATCCAGTTGGCCAGCAGCTGGGCTGACCGTGGTCCTGTGGGTCTGCCTGACCCAGCAGGCCATGGAGCTGGGTGTGCACTGCCACGCTCCATCATCATGGGTAAGTCGTGCCCAGGAGCTGGACTCACGCAGCCCTGAAGTGACCTGTGAGTCCCACAGAGGAGCAGCAAGTGCCCGAGTCCCCGCGCCCACCCTACCCCTTCTCTCCCAGCCTGTGGCTTCGAAGAGCTCCTGTGATCTGCTGACAGAGAAGAGGAAATCTGGGGTGCAGGGTGCGGATGGCTCCCAGGGCACCCAGGCCACATCTGGAAGTGGGCCCCCCTGGCACCCAGCTCCTCTCTGGGCCGTCCCTGTGGGATGGTGGGGATAGAAGTTCCCCCAGTGGGCAGGACTTGGAGAAGCACATGGCTGAGTTCCCCATCCACCAGCAGAGACCAACACTGAGGCTCTGTGTGGCCCCATTCTCTGGGCCATTAGACCAGTGTCTGACCATTGAAAACTGTCCTTGCAATAGATCCCCTCACAGACATTTTTGCACAGTTTCTGCTTGTTTTATTGAGGCCCACCTGCTACTCAGAGGTGGGTTCTGCATTTTGAAAGATGCCTGTTCTCACTCTGTTGGTTCACAAAAGCAGACATCACTAATCCCCACATCAGAGGGGTGGTGATGGCCGCTTGTTAAAGGGACGGGTGAGGTTCGGTTCCTGAATCTTCCAGAGTAATGAGACAAACAAGCAGCTTTCAGAATGTGAAATGGAGTTGGAAGTACACCCTTTGTCCTGTCACCAAAGTGTCAGCTCCTTAGGTGCAGGGACTGTGATCACTTCGATTCTGTACCTGCTGCAGAGACCAGTCGGTGGCCAACAGACAGTGCACAGAGGTAGACGCACTGACAACGTAAGTGTGGTCAGGAGAGACTGGACGCTCTGTCATCCCAGACTAGAAACAGCCCCGCTGTGGACCTGCCTGCCTGGGTGGTTTAAAGGGCCTTTTGAAGTGTTCTGACAGGAAAAGTGAGATGGAGAAAGCACCTGAGGTCCCTGCTCTTTCCCACACTCAGCTCCGCTGTCATCTGTGAAGGGTGACGGTTGTAGGCTGATGATGAAGTCCTCTCATGCAGATCACAGGCAGAGCCTCCTCTTTCTTGGACACTAGCTTCCATTCAGAATCAGTCGTGCTTCAGGTAAGCATGTACTATCTGTAAGGGCCTGGTTAGCCAGAGGAAGCCATTTCGTTGTAAACTTGGATTGACCCTGCCCCTCCCAGAGGAACTTACTTGCAAACGCTGAATATAGGGGTGGGCCAGGCCGGATGGAGACATCCAATCAGTGGGGTGCGCATATATTTGCTATGGTGAATTGGAATTCAATTGGCCAACCGTATTGCCCACCGAGCATGACTGTGCAGTTTTCCCTGTGTGTTGCAATCTCATTGGCCATCTGTGTGTGGGCCAGGCTCAACCACCTCTATAAAGGTTAGTCTGTGAAGGGGTGGGGGGGGGATAGCTGTCGGGGTAGTTGTCGGGAGAGGCGCCACCGGGGTCATAGTCATTGGCAGCATTGTGTCAGGAGCATTGTGGTCATTGGGAGTGTCGTGGTTGTCGTAGTCGTGGTCGTCATAGTGGTCAGGGAGCGGCCTCGCCGGGAGCGGCGTCATCGGGGTTGTCATCGGAGCAGCATCGTGGGGAGCAGCGTCGTCAGGGTCATCGTCCTCCTCATCGTTGCCTCTTTGTAAGAGACGGCCCCGACCGGTCGGTTTGATTTTTGATGCTTGGCGTGAAATAAAGCTTTGCTTGACCTTCGTTTTGCCTCAGTCTCATTCCTTTGATCACGGACCCTAACATTGTCCTGTGATTTTCGTGGAGCTGCAAGGTGATTTTTGAAATGGACTTAGAAACCAGCCAGGGTTCAAGTCTTATATGCACACAGCCTACTATGAAGAGAGACCCATCTCTGACAGGAAGATAGTCAAATCCTGCAAAGAATACAGTGTGAGGTCTGCACAAGCTTTGCCCAAAGCTCTTGCCCCTGAGCTTCCCTGCCTGCGGGGTCCAGCCCTTGTGCTGCCAGAGCTGGCCTCTGCTCCTGACCTTCCCCACCAAGGCTGGAGTTCCTGATGGCCTCCCCTAGCCATGGCCCCCGCCGGGGGAGGCTGTGACCCCCTGTCACGCTCAGTATCCCAGTCACAGAGAATCTGGTGGATGAGTGGGGTGGAACCCTTGAGTTCCTGGGCAGGTGAGAGGCAGGGACCGTCCTTTGGGGTCAATGTCCTCCTTGTGTCGGGTCAGCAGAATGGGTTCTGGGCACCTTCAAAATGAGCCGAGGTCGGTTTCCACACATGGTGCATGTAATCGTGCATGAGTGTGTGTGCGTGTGAGAGAGGGGCTCACAAAGACAGGACCCTGTACCAACCACCGCTCCCTCGAGGGAGGAAGAGGCAGGGGAATCAGTCAGATACAGAAGAGCTTTAGCAATTATCTCAAATAAAGAACTCTGGGCTGTAAGATCAAGAAAATCAAAGACTCTGGTTTCTGAGTCCGAATGAGATGTTGGGTCTAACCCAACCTCGTGTGGTCGGTCGTCCTTCACGGTATGTAGAGTCAGACCGTGTGCTGCCCACCAGGAGCTCACACCACAGAGAAGATCACTCAGATCTCAGCCTGGGAAAGGGACAGCAAGTTCAGGATGTCTACTTGAGGTTCTTAAAATATTACTTGGGCTTTGTTGTAAAAAATAGAAGATTGTATCTTTTCAAAATTAGATATATTTTTCTCTGAGTCCATAAAGATAAAATTTAACTTAGAAAAGAACACCGCATGAAAGTAAAAAGTGGATGTTTCCTGAATTTCTCAATGAAATTAAATCAAAGACAGTGTTTCCAAAGACAGTCAAACATTCGTGTGGAGATGGAAGGTTAGCATGTGGGGTCTGTGCGGCTAGTATGCTCCGCCCCTGGTGTGTGTGGAGCAGGAGCCAAGGCATGAAAACCACACATATGAGGATGCACTTCTAGACTGACAAAAACCAGGAGCATTTTCCTGTGAGACGGACCTTTCCTCCTTGTGCTTGTGCATTGAGAGCTCACCACCACGCCGTCTGTGGGATAAAACGTGCTAGATTTGCTTGACTCAGAAAGAGCCATAAACAAGTGAAGCAGGTAAAAAACCCCAAGACACTTCCTGACCCAAATCCAAAGGGAAGAGGACTGGGGGGACATGACCTGGAGCGGCCACTCTGGAACCAGCCTGGTTGTGCCCCTGGAGCCACTTTCCTGCTGCCTGAGAGCAGAAGTGACCTCGGCCCCCCCCCCCCCAAGGCCACAAGAGTGTCCACGATGACGTTACTCATAGTACACCAAAATGGAAACAGCTCTGCTTGCCCAGTGGCCTTAGAGCACAAAGATCAACAGTGGAAATCACATGGAAATTTTTAAAAATTCCTCCATACAAATGGCGTAGACGAATCTGAGGCATGATGTTGAGCAAAATCAGCCAGTGGCGTTGGTGGGCTCCGTGGCTGGCTGCAGCATGTTGTGTGGGAAGGCTGTGACTTAATGGGCTCTGTGGCTGGCCATGGCAAAGAGTGCATGTTGCGTGGGGAACAGCAAGAAACAAAGAGGGACCACATGTGACTTGCACGGACTCTTGTGAGGGAGACAGTTACTCCAAAGGGCTCCCAGCACCTACTGTTAATAACCAGACGTCTGGGGCAGATGTGTGAAGACATCTTAAATAGATATTTTAGAGAAAAACGATGATGGGATTGAAAACGTGCACCAGAACATAGCCAGGCAGAGCACACACATTTGCTGAATAAATGGAGAACGGGTTGCTTTTCTTACAGCAAATCAGTGAGGAGGGTTGCTTATGTCTGGCTCACATCAGCATGCTAGATGGTGGACCTGAGCCTGGTTACATCTGGGAAACACAGCCTCGGCCCCAAGACGGCCGCTGCCAACCCCATGTGAGCAGTAAGGGTGGGACGGCCAACCTGCCGGCTCCTGCGAGCATGACCATGGTGCCTTAGTCACAGCGACGAAATCCATAAACTCCCACAAATCTACCTGGGTCCTTCTGAGCATAACATGCAAGCACGTATTCAGACTGGAAGTGACAGAGTGAGTGTCGAGGGCTGAGGTCACTCGTCAGTGAGCACGGCCTCCCGGTGACGGGTCCAGGATTTGTGCTGTCAGAAGCTCTGTGACACAGTGTTTCCTCTGGTCTCTGGCAGCCACTATACGGGCTCACTTATGAGAAGGAAGTCAGTTTATTCACAGCCTTGCTGAGGAAGCAGAGAGGTCCTGACCTTGCCCCTTGTTCTTCACAACCACACATGTCTGGGGGCACCTTCTGGAGCTTGCTGCTGTGTTCGGCCTCTCACCTGGAGGAAGCAGGTGCCCACACCTGCATGGAACAGTGTGGGAAGGGTGTCAGGGGGATGCTGGCCCCGCTTTTCAATCGCTTATTTCTGCGTGCTAAGGAGGGGCCTCCGTGATGTCCAGGGACAGAGTCACAGGCCCCAGGACGTCTGAGGGCTATGCACACCTCGGCGCTCAGGGAGAAGAATGTGTGCAGGCAGCCTCTCTGTGTGCAGGTCCCACCAAGACCAGCCTCCTGAGCCTTGAGGCAAGAGCCCTGGCTTGATTCCCACCCTGCTTAGGGCTAGGGGGACATGTGTGCAGCTGTGGCATGTACAGCTTCCTCTTTGCAGTCCCCTAGTGTACATACACCCAGGACACTCTGTATCCCGGGCTTCCCTCCGGCAGAACCCCCGCAGCTCTGGGAAAGCAGCTCTTTGCCCCAGTGGGACCTCCTCTCCTGCAAGCCATCAGGGGCAGCAGGTCGGGGGGCACCCCACCTGTACAGTTTTTGGAGACTCTCTGTTTTCTGCTTATAGGAAGGAAGGCAGTACATGTTCACAGCTCCAGAAAGTATTCCAGAAGTGGCATTTTATGGGAGAAATTCACACATCTAGTGCAGTCATAATTTTCCAAATTTGCACAACTTCATGAAGTAAAAACATTAGAAATAGAAACAGCTAGACCAGCAGTTTCTGAACAGAAAGGGGGTTTGAATTCTTCTCAAAGTGAGGCTGGGTCTGGAGGCATGCTAGGCATGGGGCCAGACCCCTGAGGACTCAGGGCTCCATGCAGACCAGGCCGGCCACCCAGCCTCAGTCAACACGTGTCACTGCTAAGAGGGTGGTTGTGGCCCCAGCAGGTGTGAGGTGGAATGATGGCTGCAGGGCTGGCTGGACACAGACCATGAGTCAGAGGAGGAGCCGCCACAGGCAGCTGAGACTGTGAGAGGAGGGAGGAATGCAGAGGAGGGAGAGCCTCAGGTGGGGCAGGACCGCTTCAGCTGACTCAGAGAACAGGGTCCTGCCAGCAGATACCCATGCTGCCCATGTGCTAACCTCACAAATACACACACATGCACCTGTGTGCTCATATTCACACCTACTCACACCACAAATACACTACACACACACTGACTGTCACACCTGCTCATACCATCAAAACACACATGTGTGCTCACAGTCATACCTGCTCACACCACAAATCACACACTACACACTCAGTGTCACACCTGCTCACACCATCAATACACACACACGTGCCTGTGTGCTCACAGTCACACCTGCTCACAACACAAACACACACACATGCACCTGTGTGCTCAGTCACACCTGCTCACACCACAAATACACACCACACACACACTTGCTGTCACACCTGCTCGCACCATCAATACACACACACACCTGTGTGCTCACGTCACACCTGCTCACACCACAAATACACACACTACCTACACACTCACTGTGACACCTGCTCACATAATTAAACATGCAAATATTAGGCAAACACCAAAGTAACTTCTTTTTTTTTTTTAAGATTTTTTTTATTTATTTGACAGAGAGAGAGATCACAAGTAGGCAGAGAGTCAGGCAGAGAGAAAGGGGGAAGCAGGCTCCCCGCTGAGCAGAGAGCCTGATGTGGGGCTGGATCCCAGGACCCTGAGATCATGACCTGAGCTGAAGGCAGAGGCTTAACCCACTGAGCCACCCAGGTGCCCCACCAAAGTAACTTCTACAACATAATCATTTCACTTAATTATTAAATTTATTCAAAACTATGCACCATTCCCATTGTAAATACAGAAAATTAAATCATTTAAAAGGGGTGTGTGTTTGGAGAGCCCAGCGATATTAGATCAGTTTGAATAAACAGTGTATCTTCTTGTTAAATGAACACGTTACACTAAACAAACTACTTACATGTTTCATGTTGTTTTCATGAGAGAATGGATACAGGTGAGAATTTCCCCCAAAAGGCCGCTGACGGCAGTTTTCTACTGGACCTCCCATGGCAGTGAGACGCTGACCGTTTTACTCAGAAACCAACAGGCCTCAGGGTGTGTAGATCCCTACAGCACTTCCCTGTACGAATCTGAACTTACATGCATAGATTTTAGGAATTATTTGGGCCACCAAGATTAAATTCTTTTACAGAAACATTCAGATCTCTCTCAGAAGATACAGCTACTGTATGCTTCTGGAACTTACACTAAAAAAATAAGAAAAACAAATTCATAATGTCTGATAAAATTTAATGTTTTATTCCATTTAAAGGACGATGCAAAATACCTCACAATTTGAGACCGTCACACAATTTTAATGATAAGAATTATTGCTAATACCATGTAATGCTACTAGCAACCTCTGGAAATCACTTTTGTTTGGGAGATGAGTCCGTTGTGCTCTGAAGTATTGGAGGATGTGGAAATGGCTGCAGGGCTGTGAGCCGCGGCGGGCAGTGCTGCGAGTGCAAAAGAGAAAGCACGTGTCCTCACCCTCTCTCCTCACCAGCTCCTCACACATGCATGTTTTTTCTTAGCTAGAATCACTTTTGTACCAAGAAATAATGTATTCAGTTGATAGGATGGGCTCTTTTGTTGCTGAACATGAAGGCATCTTCACTAAGACATGGTGACAATAATCTCAAGGGCACAGTGGTCCCTCCACAGTGTAGACATTCCAGGAACCAGCCTGGGAGTATCCTGCAGCACAGACCCCAGCAACAAATACACACTTCGAGCTCTGGGGAGAAAAGCCCCAAGTGTTGATATTCAGTGATCTCACCCAGAAACTCACAACATATAAAAACAGTGTTTTAACATCAGTACTTTAAATAACAATGGAGAAAAGCTATTTGATTTGTATCATGATCAGTAAAAACATCATACAATGAAATGGATTTTCTTTCCAAAGAGAAATAATCCATCTCTGATTTCAACTGCAACATTAAAACACCCCAAGTTGTACATTCTACTATGAGCATACTGCAAGACAATGTCCGTACCTCAATTTAAAAATGCTTTCTTGTTGGAACTGCTAGCCATCATCTGAGCTTTGTGCGAGCAGTTATCTTTTTGCTAGTGCTGGTTCTTGTCCTGAAGCTGGAGGCGGCTAAAGTTTCCTAAAACAGGACGACAACCGAGTTTTCCACATCGACTGATGGACAATTTCCCGGCAGTAGGCTGGGCAGTTTGATGGCCTTTCACCCACAGGAGAACCTCTTTCAAAATTGGATTCCATCTTCTTGGACGTGGTGCTGCTGGGTCAACTATGTTTATGTGATGCTCTAAATCCTTGTCCCCACAACAACCTCCACAGCGTCTTCACTGGGAATAGCTTCCATTGCAAGAAACCACTTTTTTTGCTTGCCCACATGCCCACATGAAGCAACCCTTCTCTGTTCCAGTCTGGAGTGCGCGCCATATGTACAATCACCAGATTGCGGTTCAGTCCCTTCTTCAGGCTCCACTTCCGGTTCTAGGTTCTTCTGTTTCTACCATACCTGCAGGTGTTTCTCCACCTTCCTGAAGACTTAACCTTCCACTTGTAAAAAACATACATATACACAACGTGCAACGACATGAGGTATGCCTGTCCCTGCCGGTGATTTCCTTGGCATCTGACGTCCTTGGCCCCATTTTTCAAGCCACACATTGTCTGCCTCTTAGGGTCCTGGTGCCCTCTGGTGTTTTAGCTGAGGTGGCAGACAATGCTGAGCTTTTCTCCAGCCCATGGCCATGACCCTGGAAAGCAGAAGCCCCCAACCACTGTGCTCTGAGAACTGCTGGCACTAAGATAAGATCCATGCTGCCCTCTTTCTATCTAGGGCACAGACCCTCCAAAGTCCTTCTTGGTGACTGACAGCTGAATGCTTGTCCCCACCGATCAGTCACAGCCACCCATGTGTCAGCCACACTTTGGTACTGCTCCTCTCCTGCTCCCAGATCCCTGCACCAGCTGGAGCAACAGGGACCTCCCCAAGGGCAGGCACCCTCAGGAATGTTCTCCAGTGGTGCCCCTGTGGGCCAGCCTTGCTCTTCCGTGTCTCCCGTCCAGGCCTGTAAGCTGTGCTCACTTCTCCCATCACAGAAATTCCTCTGTGCCTCTTCTTGGAGGAAAGCCACATATACTAATCTTTTTGAAGAAAGTCTGTCCAGTCTTAGTCAAGATTTATTTTTTTATTGGGCATTACAAAAAGTTACTTTAAATATTAGATATGGATCTAAACATAAGATCTCATTTTCCTATGTATTTTTTCTGCAAAATTGCCTCTTATTTCTCAATTTCCCTTTTTCTTTTCTTTCCTAAGAGTGAATGCTAGTTTTTTTGTTTGTTTTTCTGTTTTTGTTAAAAGAGCACCTAAGGATGATTATAATTCTACATTCTTGAATCTCAGCTTGCTTATGTTGTGATCTCATATTTGTTGATAGTTTTGTTGTATAAATAATTCCCATTCCAAAGTTATTATTCCTCAAAATTTTAAAGCACACTGTTGTCTTTTTGGCCCATCTTCTGATAAGATGTCTGACTTTTCCTCTCCAGGTTATTTTTACAGGTTATAATTGTGACTTATTTAGGCAGAAAATTTTGAAAATTTCTCTTTAACTTAGAACTTAGATGGTCATATTTTTAAATATTATTTTGTTTTTATTGTTTGTTTTTGTTTTTGTTTTTCATTTCTTGGCATTAGTTAAGAATAATCAACCTAAACCGTCATGTTCTTTAGTTTCTGGTAAATTTTCTCATGAGTTTCTCAGATCTGAGGACTGAGATCACAGCATGTGGCAGGGGTACTGGGATGTTGACTAGCAGATGTGAGATATAGCTTCCCCTCACAGACCAGCAGGGTCTGACTTCAAACCCCCCTGCCCCCAGGGAACCATGCAGGAGGAGGGTGTCTCATCCTACCTGCCCTGGAACAAACCCAAGTTTTACCCACTCCCCACATGCACACGGCTGGTTAGGACAGTCCCTGGGCATTGGGAGGCTGCAGGGACCCTGATAAATATGCTCACTTTTGCCTTTGGATGCACACTTACCCCTTGCTGCCAGCTTCTGACTTTCCCATCAACTCTACTATACATTTAAACTGATTATCAAATGTTCTGTCCAGGCATTCCGCACTCCACAGAATCCCAACACACTGCTCCCCTGATACCACCTCCTTCCACTCAGATGCCTGTCACACCAACAGTGCCTGTGCTTAGCTCCATGGATGAGTATTTGGTGTTGAGTGTGCAAGGAAGTCTGTGTGTGCAGGGTGGCTGTATGCACTGGTAGCAGGATGGCAACCTCTGCTCCTTCTTGTCTCATACTCCCAAGTAAAAGGCATGGACCACAGATGAGATTTTCTGTGTTCCTTAGTAGATCCTCCCACTTCCCTTCATCACACTCACAACACTGAAACACATCACAGCCACCATCACCACCAGCATCATCATCACCATCATCATGATCACCACCATCATCATCTGTCATCATCAGCACCACCATCACCACCACACCACCATCATCACCATCATTACCATCACGACCACCACCATCACCATCATCATCACCATCACCATTGTCATCACCACCATCATCAGTCATCCTCAACACCATCACCACCATCATCACCATCATCATCACCATCACCACCATCATCATTATCACCATCATCACCACTATCATCTTCACCACGATCACAATCACCACCATCATCATCAGTCATCATCACCACCACCATAATCAACACCATCATCATGATCCTCACCAACATCACCATCATCACCATCACCATTATCATCATCATCATCATCACCACTATCATCATCACCATCATCACAATCACCACCATCATCATCACCACCACCATAATCAACACCATCATCACAATCCTCACCAACATCACCATCATCACCATCACCACCATTATCATCATCATCATCACCACTATCATCATCGCCATCATCATGATCACCACCATCATCATCTGTCATCATCATCATCACCACCATCACCACCACACCACCATCACCACCACCATCATCATCACCATCATCATCACCATCACCATCACCACCATCACCATCATCATCACCATCACCATTATCATAGTCATCACCACTATAATTGCCATCATCATCATCACCACCATCACCACCACACCACCATCATCACCATCACCATCATCATCATCATTATCATCACCACCATCATCATCAACATGGTCATCACCATCATCAGTCATCATTATCCCCACTCTCATCACCATCACCACCATCATCACTATCATCACCATTACCATCATCATCACCATCACCACCATCATCATTACCACCATTATCTTCACCATCAT
Organism: Martes martes; assembly: GCF_963455335.1. NCBI lineage: Eukaryota > Metazoa > Chordata > Mammalia > Carnivora > Mustelidae > Martes > Martes martes. Next base: position 149,115,643 of record NC_137890.1, on the reverse strand, counting down.
CATGATCACTACCATCATCATCAGTCATCATCACCATCACCAGCATTATCATCACCATCATCACCGTCACCACATCATCATTATCATCATCATCACCATCATCATTTTCATCACGATCACCACCATCATCACTACTTCTCTTTGAAACACCATATTTACGTTAGCTTCTCTTTTTTAAGATTCTGCTTATTCATTTGAGAGAGAGTCAGAGACAGAAAGAGCATAAGCGGGGGGAGAGGCAGAGAGAGAGAGAGAAGGAGACTCGCTGCTGAGATGGGAGCCTGACATGGGGCTTGATCCCTGGAGATCATGACCTGAGCTGAAAGCAGATGCTTAACCATCTGAACCACCGAGGTGCCCCTTACCTTAGCTTCTTCTGCTTGCTTTGTACGTTGAAAATTAACTAATTTAAGTGGATTACTATTTTTGAATGCTTCAGGTACATCTGACTAAGATCTGAGAGGTGATACATAGTATTTTGACCAAATAGCTATAGTATTAGCTCAAAGAATAATTAAACTGCCTCTTCAGCAATTCTGGAAGTATCTGTTTTGGGGTGAAACATAGGACAACATGGCGAAGCCAACATGAAGATCTCCAAACACATGAGCAGCTTATAAGTGATCTGTTCAAGGTCCAGCCATTGTGATGATGGCCAAACCTAAGGTTCACACAGATTCCAGTAATTATTTGTCAATCTCTTTAACAGTTCCCAAAAAAGAAAATGCACACTATAAAACCTTTCTCAATGGATAAAATCAGAGGATAAATCAAGTAAGGAAACTGACAGTTAAAGATTTCCCAAAACTACTTAATAGATGTAATTTTTGAAGGGAGATGTATATAAATAATTAGCGTGTTTTAATCTAGTAAAACTTCCCTTTAAAACCACATTTGCAAATCCTGTAATTTCGAGAAATAAAACCTCTGGGAATTGGAAGCTATTACTTCTTATTCTAATGGCAATCAAGTAATTGTATATGTTCACACACTCATACATGCATATGTGTGGATATTTTTTTCTTTTATTTTAGGATTTAAAATTGTGGAGATAGTTTTCAACTAATGACCTGTTCTATTAAATAGGTGTGGAATTTAACCATTCCACAACCACTAATGTAAAACTACTGAAAACGACAAGTGTCTCCTGCTTCCATCATTCTCAGATCATTTTGCCAAAAGTGCTCCCCAATGGGAGCATGGAGGAGGCCACCTCCTGCCATGTCCCTTCCTGGTTTCACTGCTTACAGTTTGGTTTTCTCACACACAATGATAAGAAACTATTATGAAAAACTACAACCAACTGAACATGCTGTGGCTCAGAAACTGGATTTACTGCAGACCTCCAAGGGCTATAGAAATAGATTGTAAAACCTGCATACAGATCTCTTGTTATTGCTAAATACTGGAATTTCATTTACCAGATAAAAGAAATTGAAACCGACATTTAAGCAAGAAATGACATGTTGGATATATGAAACTAGAACAAAACATACCCTTACTTATGCAATATCATATCATGTTAGACCAGGTCTTATCCCTGAGTGATGTATGTACACATGTGTACGCACATGCATGTGTCTGTGTGCATGTGTGTGAATATATCCACCCACACACATATGCTCATGTTGCAGTTATTTTAAATGTTATTCAACCGAAACGACCAGAGCTATCAAACTTCCTTTTTCTCCCCCAAAAACATCTTCATCTGGGAAGCAGTCAGTCAAATGACAATGCCCTCAAGTGGCTCTGAAGTGCTGAGTACAGATGTCACAGCCATCAAGCAACCCCTCTAAGAAGTGGGAGAACAGGCCAAAAGTCAGCCATATTTTTGTTCTTCTAAAATGCACTCAGACTGGAAGGAAAATTACTTAGCTCTTATTTCCTGAGTGAGGAAATGCCTTTTCAATCATTTCACATTCAACATGCATTTTTGATCTGAGGGAAAATGAGTCAATTCGAACTCATTTGATTACTTGACTTTGTACAATATAAACAAATAGTCTCTATTCCTCTGAATTTGTTCTGCTTTAAATGAGCAACAAAATCTAAATTTAGCATTTCCTATTAAATACAATTCAAAGACTACGTAAACTACTATTCATGTCTTTTTATTAGTTAGAAAATCACTCTCTTACAGAGTAATTCTAAAACTTTATCACAGAAATACTTGCTTAACCAGTGGTCTTTATATTTTATTAGAGTATTTTCCCAAGCTCTAGTTAATTCCCTAAATATCTATTCTATAAACATGCACTTTATGATAGATTCACTAATCATATTTTCAAAAAGAAACAAAAGTGAGTCTGATCTACCAAGCATAGAAAGCTAATAAGAAAAAAGTCAATAACAATATGAATATATTTATAATAAAGTCATTAATTGGATAAATTAAACCATTGAAAACTGAGATACCACCTTACACCACTTAGAATGGCCAAAATTAACAAGATAGTAAACAACAAGTGTTGGAGAGGATTTGGAGAAAGGGGAACCCTCTTACCCTGTTGTGGGAATGCACATTGGTGCAGCCACTTTGGAAAACAGTGTGGAGATTCCTTAAGAAATTAAAAATAGAGCTACCCTATGACACTGTAATTGCATTGCTGGGTATTTACCCCAAAGATACAGATGTAGTGAAAAGAAGGGCCATCTGTACTCCAATGTTCATAGCAACAATGGCTACAGTTGCCAAACTGTGGAAAGAGCCAAGCTGCCCTTCAACAGACGAATGGATAAAGAAGATATGGTCCATAAATACAACGGAGTATTATGCCTTCATCAGAAAGAATGAGTACCCAACTTTTGTATCAACACAGTTGGGACTGGAGGAGATTATGCTGAGTGAAATAAGTCAAGCAGAGAGAGTCAATTATCATGTGGTTTCACTTACTTGTGGAGCGTAAGGAACAACACAGAGGACACTGGGAGGAGGAGAGAAGTGAGTTGGGGGAAATAGAAGGGGGAGATGAACCATGAGAGACTGTGGACTCTGAGAAACAAACTGAGGGCTTTGGACAGGAGAGTAGTTGCGGGGGGGGGGGGGGTTGGGAGGGCCTGGTGGTGGGTATTCAGGAGGGCACATATTGCATGGAGCACTGGGTGTGGTGCATGAACAATGAATCTTGGAACACTGAAAAAATAAAATTAAATTAAAAGAAAATACTAATCCACCAGTTCCAATATGGGCAAAATGTGGAGATTGTTTCTGGAAGCTGCAGACTTTATAATTACTTCTTGAACATTTTCAGAAACTGGGGGCTCAGTGCCTATTCTTCTACTGGGGGAAGATTCATGGGTCTTCATGGGATCTTGAAACTGCTCTGTAAGGTCCATGTTCACAGGTGTCTATACTTCCAAAAGAGCAGCAGAAAATAAATTCCAGGATAATAGTGGGTGCCTGAACTCAATTCCATTGCACAAACACATACACACACAAACTAGAAGATGACCAAGAATTACAGGCATAGCCACATTTCACTCATGCCACGTGTATAGACAACATGTGACACATGTGCCACGTGTTTCAAGTTAAGCTAATAGAGAAGTGAACGGGAAGAGATTCAGTGGTATTCTTACTGTGTGTGGGGGCAGAGTAGGGAGGAGGGACCTAAGATTCTCCAGAGAAAGTGGAGAAGAAAATGGAGAACAGATCCAACAACACAAAGAAAACCACCAGCTGCAAGAGAAGTGCAATGCAAATTGCTAAAACCTTTACACAAGGTGGAGATTTGGACATTTAGAGCACCAGGGAAACAGCTTGGGGTGAGCAGGGCTGAGGACTAGGGATGACAATTCAGGGGAGAAGGAGGTGACTGGAAGAAGAAGCTGCTTCTTGGCACCAGAATCGTGAGAAAACAGAAGAGGAGAAATCATGCACAGTATTTTGCAGAAAATGGGACAAGGCACACCATGGTGACCCTTTCTCCTCTCATCTTATCACCACCAACAATGACATCCATTACAAATTTAAACTTAATCTTACTGCCTGAAAAGGGCATTTATGGACTAAGATCTTGTCCACAAGATGCCCAGGCATAAGAAAAATCAGATCAAATCCATGCCAACAACTGAGAAGAAAATGTTAAATGAGGATGAAAACATTTCAGCAAATGAATACCTCTACCCACCAGAATAAAAGCCAACGATGGAGCCCAGAAAAGTTATGATGCGATACCCCAAACTAAATTAAAGATTCTAAATCCTCAAACAGAAATCTGTACATAGAAAGAGTCTAATTCAAAAAAAAAAAAAAAAAGAAAGAAAGAAAAAGAAAAAGAAAAAAAAGCAAAGAGTCTAATTCAGAAATTTTAAAAGACTAAAGATGGGCAATATAAAAGAAATCCAATGAATACTGATTGAATTCAGAAAAAAATATATAGAAGGAAAAACACAAGACTGTTTTGTCAATGTAGACACATCTACAAGATGTTTTAAAAAAGAATATTATTCAAGTAATATTTTAATAAAGAACATTGAAGAACTACAGAAATACAATCAAATGAATGAAAATAAGATTTTAAAAAGTAAAACTATCCAGAGAAAAAGTGACTAAAATATAAGGTAGAAAAAGAAAATTAGAATCTATTTATTATCTATCTATCATCTATCTATCTATCATTTCTGAAAAATAAAAATGTAAAACAATGGAAAAGAAAAAATATTTTAACATGTTAACCCATTTTAAATTTCTGGAAATAAGGGGAAAAAACCCACCTAAATCTTCATTTTGAAAGGACCTTCCATGTAAGGACCCAGGTTAGATTCAAGACATGTTCTCCATAAATCATTAGAATGAAATGCAACATAGAAAGGCAGGGCCTCTAGATAAAATTGAGCACTTAGAAAAGTAGGAAAATTAGATTGATGTCAAATTCTTATGAGCTGTGGAACAGCATGTTCAAGAAGCACATGGAAAGGAAACTCAAGCTGAGGATTTTGTACTCAGCCCAGTTATCCTCCAAGTACAAGGTTGTAGAAAATCTGTTCAATGCTCATGTTCCTGTGATACAGGGCACAAAGCCCTTCCCCTGGAATCTACTATGAAAGCAGTTCTCTGAGAATGATCTTGGAGACCCTCAGGTGTCCTTGATGCCAAAGCATTTATATAAAAATATTAAGATGCCTTCTGTTTATTTATTCTAATTTTCTCAGAGTGTACCAGTTTTCCAGAGGATTGATGAAACATCCAAAAGTATCTTAAAAAGCAATCAAAATACCCCTCCTCTTCCCACTGACATATTTGCTGGAGGCTAGCTTTTCTTCATAAACATCCACTGGAACAACAACAACAACAAAAATCTCAAGCTAAATGCAAGAGATAAGAGAACCTAGCTGTTTTCCATTAAGCCCTATATTAAAATCTGCGAAAGTATAAAACTAAGTTACTTTACTATTTTTATGTTTTGAAATGTGATTATTGTCTATCAAATATTTACTGTTAACATGTTATTTGCTTCTTTTTGTTATTTTTAAATGTATTAATTACATATCTTAACTATTAATAGCACTAACCTACATAAACAAAAGTTCATTGGGACCCACATAATATGAGCATAAAGGCATCCTGAGCCGAAAATATGAGAGCAACTCTACTAGGTTTATCCAATCTACAAATGATTGGGAACACTTTAGGAAAAAGACTAAGTAGAAGATATTTAATGTATTTAGCTCTAGATAAGAAATTGAAACCAACATGGAAATCTGGATGAAAGGATAGCATACAAATATGGTATGTTCTAAGAAAATAGGAAGAATGCAAGAAAAATATGGGAATATAAGAGAGAAGAAGTAGGAGAAGATCATTGATTATAGTACTGGTAATAGATACCACTGAAAACTTATCTACCAGACTGTGAAATTTGTAAGACATCACAAAAGATGTCATTACAAAGGAAACTAGTAGAGCAAAAGACAGAACCTCCTAAGTACCTATAGAAATAATAATAATAATAATAAAGCAAACAAAACAAATCTCAGGGAGTAAAATCATATTAAATATACATAAAAAACATAATAATTATATAACATAAAAATGACACAAAACATATTAGCCATACCAATGTGTATGGGCTTAACATGATTATTATAAAGAAAAAAGAATAAGATTTTGAATTCGGTTACTAAAGCAAATCTCAATCCAATACGAGCACAGTAAACACATCTAAAACAACATAATTTAGAAGGACTAGGAATGGATGGTGGGCAGACGTGTGTTGACAAAAACATGAAGAGTGTCCAAGTGGCCCTGATAATGGACAGGGTTGAATTCAAGGCCAAAGCATTCCATAAAACAAAGATCATTCTATAACAACAACCTCAAAATTCACAACAAAATTCACAACAGCTATAAATGGCCAGGACCAAGTGACAACCAAACACATAAAATGGAGATCATGGGTAGTGTAAGAGGAAACAGAAACATGAATAATAGATTTTAAAACATCACTCTGAGAACAAGATAAAAAAATAAGTAAAATACAAAGAAAATATAGTATAATCTTCAAATAAATAAAAAACTATCCAGATAGAAAAGATTATTCTCTTAGCCACATAAGGAACATCCACAAAAACCGGTCCTATAATTGGTCACAAAATTATCAGTAAATATCATAAAACAGGGATATTACGGATGTCATTCTCTGATCATGATGCAACAAAATACTACTTCCAGTTGGAGAACCTAAAACCTTCCATTAAGCAATTTTTATATAAATGAGAAAATACAAACATAATATGAGAATTTGTGAAAAATCATAATAATGGAAACACTATATTGGATAGATTCTGTGCAGAATGGCACAAATAGGTCAGAGGAAATTCCATAGCCTTAAACATTGGTCTATACATAAAAGAATGAAAATGAATAAAATCCTGTACTCAAGCATTTAGCCAAGAAACCATCATTCAAGCCAAACAAAACATAAGGAGATAAAGAACAGAGATAAAAACTATTAGACAACAGGAAAGGAGTGACTTAAATTAATAAATTAAAACCCCAGGTCTTTGAAAAAATAAGCATAATAAACCACCAGACAAATAATGGAGGAAAGATGAAAAATAGTACAAAATACAAAATTAGAATGACATTGAAAAAGATCCATAAGGGGAGGAGAAAGATGGGGGAGGAGTAGGAGACCTAAATGTCATCCGGTCTCAGGAGTTCAGCTAGATAGTTATCAAACCATTCTGAACACCTACAAACCCAACAGGAGATGGAGAATAAAGAAGGAGATGATGGAGAATAAAGAAGCTGAGTAAAAGAGAGACAACTACTGGACCACAAGGGGAGAATTTGAGAGATAAGTCATACCATAAGATGAAACAATATTAGAATAATTGGGTTTCCAGAAGAAGAAGAAAGAGAGAGAGGGGCAGAAGGTATATTGGAACAAATTATAGCAGAGAATTTCCATAATTTGGGGAAGGGAACAAGCATCAAAATCCAGGAGGCACAGAGAATCCCTCTCAAAATCAATAAAAATAGGTCCACACTCCACCATCTAATAGTAATGTTTACGAGTCTCAGTGACAAAGAGAAAATCCTGAAAGCAGCTCGGGACAAGAGGTCTGTAACATACAGTGGTAGAAATATTAGATTGGCAGCAAACTATTCCACAGAGACCTGGCAGGCCAGAAGGGACTGGCATGATGTATTCAGAGCACTAAATGAGAAAAATATGCAGCTAAGAATATTATATCCTGCTAGGCTGTCATTGAAAAATAGAAGGAGAGATAAAAAGCTTCCAGAACAAACAAAAACTGAAAGAATTTGCAAACACCAAAGCAGCCTTATAGGAAGTATTGAAAGGGATCCTCTAAGCAAACAGAGAGCCTAAAAATAACAGACCTGAAAGGAACAGAGACAATATACTGTAACAGTGACCTTACAGGCAATGCAATGGCACTGGATTCATAACTTTCAATAGATACCCTGAATGTAAATGGGCTAAATGCCCCCATCAAAACACACAGGGTATCAGAATGGATTAAAAAATAAGACCCATTGATATGCTGTCTACAAGAAACTCATTTTAGACCCAAAGACACCTCCATATTTAAAATGAGGGAGTGGAAAGCAATTTACTATGTTAATGGACATCAAAAGAAAGCTGGGGTGGCAATCCTTATATCAGATATACTAGATTTTAAGCCAAATACTATAATAAGAGATGAGGAAGGATATTATATCATACTTAAAGGGTATGTCCAATATGAAGGTCTAATAATTTTAAATATCTATGCCACTAACATGGGATCAGCTAATTATATAAACTAATTAATAACAAAATCAAAGAAACAAATCAACAATGATACAATAATAGTAGGAGACTTTAACACCTACCTCACTGAAATGGACAGATCATCTAAATGAAATATCAGTGAAGAATTAAAGGCTAATATGACACACCGGACCAGATGGACATCACAGATATATTCAGAACATTCCATCCCAAAGCAACAGAATACACATTCTTTTCTAGTGCACATGGAACATTCTCCAGAATAGACCACATCCTGGGTCACAAATCAGGTCTCAACTGGTACCAAAAGACTGGGATCATTCCCAGCATATTTTCAGACCACAATGCTCTGAAACTAGAACTCAACTACAAGTGGAAAATTGAAAAGAATTCACATACACGCAGGCTAAAAAGCATCCTACTAAACAATGAAAGGGTCAACCAGGAAAAAATTTTAAAAATTTTAAAAATTCATGGAAACAAATGAAAATGAAAACACAACTGTTCAAAATCTTTGGGATACAGCAAAGGGGTTCCTGAGAGGAAAGTATGTAGCAATACAAGACTTTCTCAAGAAACAAGAAAGGTCTCAATTACACAACCTAACCCTACACCTAAAGGAGCTGGAGAAAGAAGAGCAAAGAAAGCCTAAATCCAGCGGGAGAAGAGAAATGATAAAGATCAGAGTGAAATCAATGCAATAGAAACCAAAAGAACAGTAGAACAGATCAACAAAACTAGGAGCTTGTTCTTTGAAAGAATTAATAAGATTGATAAAGACTTATCAAAAAGAAAAGAGAAAGGACCCAAATTAATAAAATCATGAATGAAAGAGGAAAGATCACAACCAACACCAAAGAAAAACTAACAATTATAAGAACATATTATGAGCAACCATACACGAGCAAATTTGGCTATCTGGAAGAAAGGGATGCATTCCTAGAGACATATAAACTACTAAAACTGAACCAGGAAGAAATAGAAAACCTGAACAGACCCACAACCAGTAAAAAAAATTGAAACAGTCATCAAACATCTCCCAACAAACAACAGCCCAGGCCAGGTGGCTTCCCAGGGGAATTCTACCAAATATTTAAAGAAGAATTAATACCAATTCTCCTGTAACTGTTCCAAAAAATAGAAATGGAAGGAAAACTTCCAAACTCATTTTATGAGGCCAGAATTCCCTTGATTCCAAAACCGAAGACCTCATCAAAAAAGAGAATTTCAGACCAATACCTTTGATGAACACAGATGCAAAAATTCTCACCAAAATACTAACCAATAGGATTCAACAGTACATTTAAAGAATGATTCACCATGACCAATTGGGATGTATTCCTGGGCTGCAAGGTTAGTTTAACATCCACAAATCAATCAATGTGATACAATACATTAATAAAAGAAAGAATGAGAACCATATTTTACTCTCAATAGATGCTAAAAAAGCATTTGACAAAGTATAGCATCCTTTTTTGATCAAAACTCTTCAAAGTGTAGGGATAAAGGGTACATATCTCAATATCATCAAAGCCATCTATGAAAAACCCACAGTGAATATTATTCTCAATGGGGGAAAGACTGAGAGCTTTTCCCGTAAGGTCAGGAACACAGCAGTGTTGTCCACTATCACCACTGCTGTGCAACATAGTACTAGAAGTCCTAGCCTCAGCAATCAGACAACAAAAAGAAATAAAAGGCATCCAAATTGACAAAGAAGAAGTCAAACTCTCACCCTTTGCAGATAATATGATACTTTATGTGGAAAACCCAAAAGACTTTTCTCCAAAATTGCTAGAACTCATCCAGGAATTCAGTAAAGTGTCAGGATATAAAATCAATGCACAGAAATCAGTTGCATTTATATATACCAACAACAAGACAGAAGAAAGAGAAATTAAGGAGTTGATCTCATTTACAGTTGCACCCAAACCATAAAATACCTAGGAATAAACCTAACCAATGAGGCAAAGAATCTGTACTCAGAAAACTATGGAATACTCATGAAAGAAATCGAGGAAGACACAAAGAAATGGTAAAAAATTCCATGCTCATGGATTAGAAGAACAAATATTGTGAAGATGTCTATGCTACTTTGAGCAATCTACACATTTAATGCAATTTCTATCAAAATCCCATCAACTTTTTTCAAAGAAATGGAACAAATAATCCTAAAATTTTTATGGAACCAGAAAAGACCCCCAAAAGCCAGAGGATTGTTAAAGAAGAAAACCAAAGCTGGTGGCATCACAACTGCAGAATCCAAGCTCTATTACAAAGCTGTCATCATCAAGACAGTATGGTACTGGCACAAAAACAGACACATAGATCAATAGAACAGAATAGAGAACCCAGAAATGGACCCTCAACTCTATGGTCAACTAATCTTTGACAAAGCAGGAAAGAATGTCCAATGGAAAAAAGACAGTCTCTTCAACAAATGGTGCTGAGAACACAGGACAGCCACATGCAGAAGAATGAGCTGGACCATTTCCTTACACCACCCACAAAAATAGACTCAAAATGGATGAAAGACCTCAATGTGAGACAGAAATCCATCAAAATCCTTGAGGAGAACACAGGTAGCAACCTCTTCAACCTCAGTTGCAGCAACTTCTTCCTAGAAACATTGCCGAAGGCAAGGGAAGCAAGGGCAAAAATGAACTATTGGGGCTTCATCAAGATCAAAAGCTTTTGCACAGCAAAGGAAACAGTCAACAAAACCAAAGACAACTGACAGAATGGGAGAAGATATTTGCAAATGACATATCAGATAAAGGGCTAGTATCCAAAACCTATAAAGAACTTATCAAACTCAACACCCAAAGAACAAATAATCCTATCAAGAAATGGGCAGAAAATATGAACAGACCTTTCTGCAAAGAAGACATCCAGATGGCCAACAGACACATGAAAAAGTGCTCAACATCACTCAACACCAGGGAAATAGAAATCAAACCCACAGTGAGATACCACCTCACACCAGTCAGAATGACTAAAATTAACCCATCAGGAAATAACAGGTGTTAGTGAGCATGTGGAGAAAAGGGAACCCTTCTACATTTTTGGTGAGAATGCAAGCTGGTGCAGTCACTCTGGAAAATAGCATAGAGGTTCCTCAAAAATTTGAAAATAGAGCTATCCTATGACCTAGCAATTGCACTACTGGGTATTTACCCTAAAGATAGAAATGTAGTGATCCAACAGGGCACATGCACCCACATGTTTAGAGCAGCAATGTCCACAATAGCCAAACTATGGAAAGAACCTAAATGTCCATCAATGGAAGAATGGCTAAAGAAGATGTGAGATTATATATATATATAATATGGAATATGGAATACTCATGAAAGAAATCAAGGAAGACACAAAGAAATGGTAAAAAATTCCATGCTCATGGATTGGAAGAACAAATATTGTGAAGATGTCTATGCTACTTTGAGCAATCTACATATTATGCAATTCCTATCAAAAACCCATCAACTTTTTTCAAAGAAATGGAACAAATAATATATATATGTGTATATATATACATATATGTGTATATGTGTGTGTGTATGTGTATGTGTGTGTATATATATATATATATATATATATATATATATATAATGGAATACTAAGCAGCCATCAAAAATAAACTGAAATCCTGCCATTTACGATGGTATGGATGGAACTAGAGGGTATTAGCTAAGTGAAATAAGTCAACCAGAGAAAGATATTTATCGTATGATCTCTCTGATATGAGGAATTTGAGAGGTAGTGTGGGAAGTCATGGTGGGTAGGGAGGGAAAAAATGAAACAAGATGAAACCAGAGAGACTCTTAATCTCACAAAACAAACTGAGGGTTGCTGGGTGTAGGGGGGAGGGGGAGGGTGGCTGGGTTATGGACATTGGGGAGGGTATGTGCTATGGTGAGTGCTGTGAATTGTGTAAGACTGATGATTCACAGACCTGTAACCCTGGGGCAAATAACACATTATATGTTAATAAAAAAAAAGAAAAAGATCCCTAAAAACATGAAACTTATTTGCACACCTCTATGCAAGCAAATTTCTCTATGCAAGCTTAATTTCTAAGTAAAATACAGTTTAGCCAAATTAGAGATAGAATTCTTAACCAAACTGATTTTTGTGAAAGAAAGGGAAAGTTATCAAAGAACAAATTCAGAAAGAGAAAAAAAGGGGAGAAAGCACCAGGCCCAGATGGTTTCACAGGTGATTCTGCTAAACTGAGAGCAAGGACAGAGCTAGTGGAGATAAATTATTCCAGAGCATAGAAAACAGGAGAGAACTCCCATTCTTCATAAACGCAAGTATAACATTAATAGGTGCATCATAAAAAGAAAGACATTACAAGACAAAATCACCTATGAATATGAGTTAAAAATACTAAATAGAGGGACACCTAGGTGACTCAGTGGGTTAAGCCTCTGCCTTCAGCTCAGTTCATGATCTCAGGGTCCTGCGATCAAGCCCTGCATCAGGCTCTCTGCTTGGTGGGAGCCTTCTTCCCCCTCTCTCTCTGCCTACCTTTCTGCCTACTTGCAATCTCTCTCTCTGTCAAACAAATAAATAAAATCATTTAAAAATACTAAATATAATATTATTGGCTAGATGACAAACTCCATTAAGAAAATGGTGTCCCAGGACCCTATGAGACTTAGGTGAAGATACTCTTCACTATTAAAAATCTATTGACAGGGGCGCCTGAATGGGTCCGTGGGTTAAGCCTCGGTCTTCGGCTCTGGTTATGATCTCTGGGTCCTGGGATCGAGTCCCAGATTGGGCTCTCTGCTCAGCGGGGAGCCTGCTTCCCCCTCTCTCTCTGCCTTCCTCTTTGCCTACTTGTGATCTCTGTCTGTCAAATAAATAAATAAAATATTTTTAAAAATCTTTTGACAAAATGGTCATATTGACAGTCTAATCACATGGCTATTCTCCAGACACTAAAATGCTTTTCACAACATTTAATGGACTGCTCAGTAACGATGCCAGAAAACAGGGTGGAGGGACACTTCGCTGACAAGATAACATACATTCCCAAGCCTGACTCAGCCTATTCCTTACTGGGGCATTCAGGGGACCCCTAAGATCAGGAACAAGATGGAAGTCAGCTCTCTACTAATCCACACTGTGTTGGAAGAGTTATCCAATGTAACCAGCAAGAGAAAACCACAGAGGCAGCATAAAAACAAAAATAGAATAAGAAGTCAGCTGTGTCTATTTTCAGATGAAAATCACATTCTAGAAACAAGGAGGCATTGCAAATGAACACATACAAAATGGTAAAATGCCAGGGAGGGAATTGGCAATTGTCACTTTAGGAACTGACCCTGAATACATACATCCAACTATTTAAAAACACAGTTGTTCAAAGTTATTCATTACAACATTATTTTAGTTGCAAAATATTGGAATCCATATTAATGTGTATACACAGAAGACTGATATCAGAGAGAGAGAGAGAGAAGATAGAGAATATGTGTGTGTGTGTGTGTGTGTGTGTGTGTGTGTATGTGTGTGTGCATATATCTGATGTGAAGTGCGGGTGTTTAAAGGCATGAGGGAGATTTCAATGAACTGATACAGAGTCGTTTCTGGGATACATTGTTCATAGAACAAAGGAACATGTGTAACACGGTGTATAGGAAGGGAGAAAAAAAAACCATGAAGTTGCTAAAGTTTGCAAAAAGAAACACAGAAAGTATAGACTAGAAACTGGTGAAAGTGGGTGAAAACTCAAACCGCCCAGAGTTGAACAGGGTCCCCTGCATATTTTAACAGATGCCATAACCACCCCATTGGGTGAGCCCAGTGGCACTTAGCCACAGTGTCCCAGCAACACAAGCTCAGTTAGTAGGAAGCCGAGAACTGCAGACACGTCTGACATTCCTGTTGCAAGTCTGTTTCTGCAGTGAACAACTGCATTTGGACACTAGTCTTTAGACATTGTAGGTATAAAAGAGTGAGTGCACTGATGTTGTTGGGAGCCTGGCATTCTGCAAAAGAGAGGAGATGCAGGATGGAGATAAAATATGGGATCTCGGCAGGCAGAATAGAAGCCCGGGCAGGGATGGAACCAGCAGTGGGAGAACCAACACTTTCTTTGGTCTCAAGTACACTCTGTGTTTACGACATCCCCACTCGCCCACGGGAGTCCAAAATGAGCAGTGCCAGAGGGGTCAGGAAAGAGCTCGCCTCACATCGGGTCTCTGTCTGCTAGTCCCTGGTAGGAGTGCACAGGGAACCCTAGCCACAGTCCAGGCACATGTGAGGGACACCCTCCTCTACTCTGCCCCTGGGAGTACAGTTGGCTGGGAGACTCCCCCACATCCCTGAAATGTCTGTGTTTTCCCCAACATGGGACACTCTGACCGGCAGTCCACCTTTGCAGGGAGAACTGTGGGCTCAAGTTCGAGGCCCAAGGTCTGGACAGCCTCACGCCTGTCCCCATGCTTGCAGGTGAACCAGAACCAGAACCAGAACCGGGGCACCACACCCCACCCACACCGGGGGTACATGGTGCCTAAAGGCAGGTTCCCGCGCCCTGTGGGGAGACTCCAGGTCTCCTGCTCATTGTTGTTCTCCAGGATTGCTTAATTTATTTTGGGTCAAAGTCTTATCTGGAGGAATTATATGAATAGTTCAAGCTATTTCTCCAAAAGGGAGGAAAATGTGCCCCCTGAAAGCTTTTGCACAAATCTTATTCCTCTGGTAATGTTCATCTTTGCCGGCAAACGGAATTCTTATCTCCAGTGATTTCTCGACTCTCTAGTGACTTGAGCTGTTCATGCTGATCAAACATAATGCAGTCTCTCTGTCAGCCCTTCTTCCACTGAAAACAGTGCTCTCAGATTAGCAAGAAAGCTCCTAGTTTCTAAAAGATAAACTTTGGTCCTATAGAGTCAAGGGGTTTCATTTTAACTCATGAAGAACTGTAACTTCTACCATCCTTTTGGAGATAAAGACTAACTTTTGCATCTGAAATGTTCTTAATAATTTAGTATCATAGTTGTTTTGAAATTTGATTCTTTAGTAAAGAGACCACGCGCTTTGTGAATACAAGACAGATAAACATGGGGAGCGGTCCCTTGGGTGTAAGTCCCGAGACGTAAGCAGGAGTCCACGTTGACACAGTCCACTGTGAAAAGAACCACGGAACACTGACACCTTCCATGGGATTTCAGGAGAACAAAAGCAAAAGCGTGGGAATTAGATTAACTAATGAACTGTGGAACACTACATCAAAGACTAAGTATGGACTATACGGTGGCTAATTGAACACAATAAAAAACAAAAATAAATAAAAAAATCACAGTGCTTACAAAAAAAATAAAGACATGGTATGTGCTGCCTGGGCACAGCCTCCCGCCGAGGACTGAGAGCGGCCTCTAGTGCCCGCTCCGGTGGCTACACTTGGGCCACTGTCTTCGCCCAGTTACCTTCCAGTCCTCTCTAAAGGTGATTTTTCCAGGCTCTGTTTTTAAGAATAGTGCCTGTGCTGCTGCCCGGCTTGCACCTTTCTGCAGTGTGTGCTGCCATCCCGTGTGAGCACGTCATGTGGTTCCCAGAAAACACTGACCCAGTGAAGTCCCGACACTGGTGCGGCACCTGCACACAGGAACTGAACAGCCCGGGGGGGCGTTGACTGACCCAGCGGTTCCAGGGGGCCCAGCAGCCTGGGTATCCCAGCCCCGAGGGGAGGACAGGGGCCCCTCTGCTGCAGCAGCTCCGGTGCCAGGGACGGTTGTAGCCTCTTCTCCCACCCCGTGCACACACCGCTGGGTGCCTCCACCCTCCCGGCCAGACCCCAGAACCTGAAGGAGGCAGGGGTCACAGGAGCAGGGAAGGAGAAAGCCCCCATCCAGGCAGAGGGGCTCGGCGCTCTGTCTTCACAGAGCTCAGCACTTGTCAGGAAGGGACAAGTTCCCTTGACAGAGATTTTCAGCCAAGTACAACTCCAAAACTTTTGGATGTAGCATGAGTAGGAAAATCGGGTTCTCCTGAGTTATTCCGGACAATGCCTTTGGGTTAGACCCACAGAACTAGTCTAGGAACAAGGACTCGGGTGTCTGAACCTATAGAACAGGATCCTCAATGAGGTAGAATGAAACAGTGTCATCACCCAACACTTAAATAGTGACTCTCATTTTATGGGGAGCAGAGGAGGGTTATTTATTTCTTCCTGTAAATGAAAGAAGTCTTTCGGTGAGAACGGTGGGCTTTCCAGGGCAGCTGCATGAGGCTCTCTCGAAGGTGGGCACCCCAGGTTGGCCCCAGCACAGGAGGCATCGGAGCTGCCCCAGGGGCCCCCTCCCTCTAGCGCAGCTGCTCCCACAGACCTGTGAGCTGCCACACCCAGGGAAGCTGCACAGCCTGGAACCCGTCTGTCACCTCGAGTCAGACCTAATCTCCAAAGTGCCAGGTGCCATCCTGGAGAAAGGAGCTCACAGAGACACAAACTGCGGTGGATCCCCAAGATGTCCCTCTCACACTGAACTTGAGCCTTCTTGATGTATTCAAAGACAGGGAAACCACAGTACTGCTTTTGGACAAATTCACAAAAACTCTCCCTGAACAACATGGACTATATCAGAGGAAAAGAAGCGAGAAGAAACGTGTCCTATCTAGGGCTGTTCTTTAGCAGGTTCGGGTGTGATTTCTTCAAGATGGTTCGTTTCCAGAAACACGCGCTGCCATCCCAGCTCTAAATACTAACAATCAAATAAAAACAACAGTGTTTAAAGTTTTGGGAGAGCCCCATGCAAGTTGTAAGTCATCTGCTGTGCTTACCTGTGTCTCCCGCTGTGGCCGCACCCCAGCTCTGCACAGACAGAAGGACGAATACCCTGAGGATGGCTCCAGGGACCGACCCCATGTTCCTGGTCCTGCTCCTGGGGGACCCCAAAGCCCGGAGCTCCAGCCTGCCGGAGTCTGCTCAGTGCGAGCAAGCTGGCACCTGTCTCCCGGTTTCCGGAGCTCCTCCTCCTGCCTCCCCTGCCTCCTCTCCCTCTCTCTCACTCCCTCCTCCCTTCTCTTCCTCCCCTCACCCTCTTCTCTCCCTCCCTCTCTCGCTCCTCTCCCTCTCTCCTTCCTACTCTCCCTTCTCTCTCTCCTTCCCTCCCTCCTCTCTCTACCCCCCTCTCTCTCCCTCCTTCCTCCTCTCTCTCCCCTTCCCTCCTCTCTCTCTCTCCCTGCCTCAGTCTTGCCTCTCTCTGGCCTGCGTCTACATTTCCTGACCCCCTCCTGAGCCTGGACCCCCCAGGAACTGTCGCCTCCACATGCAGGGACCCCTCATAGTGACAGGTGAGAGTCAGGTGCTGCAGACTGGCACCTGCTGGTTTGCTTATACACCCAGGCTCCCTCCCTGCAGCTTCCCTCACCAACAAACCCCGACCCCTCCCCTGCAGAGGAGGGAGGCTGCCCTCTCCTGGGTCCAGGACCCATATCCAGTGAACCTGTGTAAGTGTCAGCTCAGAAGAGGCAGAACGGGGAGAAACACAGGCGTCCTTTGTCAACCTCGGCTGCCTGTGTCTGGGAGAAGAGCGTCGTTGTCTGATTATATAAAAAGTATTGTTTTGGGCTGGAGCATTTTCACCACCTAAATTCCAGTGACGGCATCAGAGGCTTGGGAGCGGAAGGCATGACAACCAGCACAATGGGGGAGGGGGTAACCATTTTTATTTCTATGGTGGGGGGTGGGTAAGATCATGCCAGTTATGTGAATCAGATGGGTTTACTGACTAAATTCCAAGTTTTAAAATGAGCTCTATCTCCTGGGAGTGTGCTCCCACCCAGACCTGCAGTGAGAACCACCCAGGTGGGAGAAAAGGGTGAGAGCCGGGAGAGAGCCTCAGGGGTCCATGTCTGAGAAAAGTTGTGAGTCAGTGGCCTCCTCCAGGGACAGGAGTACTTCTTGACCAGAACGTTAAGCATGGTTAAGGACACCCAGTGTTATAGGTATCTTATGGAGCAGAGAGCAGTCCTGGGACACACAAACAGACTTACCTTCGGCAGGTGAGGAGGCGGGACCTTGGGTCGGAGCATCTGGAGGCTCAGCCGCATCAGGGGTCAGGGAAGATGCCTGTCCACAACACACCTGCCAACCTCTGCCAGTGAAAGGACCAAGAGTTCTCATCCCACAAAAACCCTGTATCAGGTTTCTCATGTGAAGATAATTCAGAAAACAGGATTAAAAGGGATCAGATCATGTATACCTTAAAGTGAAAATTGACTAGGCATTTGGTCTCTGGTACATTTAGGGACAAGGTGGGATTTTGCACAAGAGACAAGTGGTCACACAAGGGGGTGAACGACTCTAGCATGAAGCACACCCCTGCTCTGGAGACAAAGCATCTCTGTCCGGAGCACCAGCAGCCACCTGCAGAGCTAGGACAAGAGGGGCCTGGTGTGGAGCCGTGGTCTACACCCGCAGCAGTCCCAGACAGGTGTCAGTCAGGGTCTATGCCCACAGCGGTCCTGGGGCAGGCATGGGGCCACGCTGTATACCTGCAGCGGTCCCAGGGCACTGCCAGAAGGTCAGGAGGATCCCACCTGCCCCAGGATGCACTGTAGCTTTGGACAGCCCCACCCATCACCAGTCCCTGCCCAGGACCCATCTGAAGGCTGTCCCAGGGTCCCAGGCACCCATGGCAGAGAGTGCCAAGCACACCAGAGGTTCCCCCTCGGTGCCCAGAAGTGAGAGGGCAGCCACTCAGAGCATCCAGAGATACGATGGTGGGCAAGGAGCACCGTCTTCAGTGGGGTGACAGACCTTCGGAGGCCCGAGGGTAGGCACATTCCTGTTCTGCTCTTTAGACACCAGGAGTCACCACTCCTCATGAGAGCAGGTGTATTTCTAGTTGCTGCGATGCCCGCTGGGGACATCAGCTGGGCACTCTTCCCATGACATGGCAGGAAATCCACAGATAGCCAGCTCGCGGGCAGGCAGGGATGAATGGCTGCAGACACCTTGTCCCTAAATGTACCAGAGACCAAAGCGGGACTTTGAGGCGCCAGGCTGCCACTGGCACAGGCTGGGGAAGTGGGGGGAGGGTGCACAGGTGTGTGTGCCCAGGGATGCGGGGAGAGCCTGCAGCTGGAGACACCTACCTGCATCCCCACAAATGTACCTGTTCTAGCTTCTCACTCAGCAGCACACCCCTCTCAATTTTTAGCATTTTCTGTTTAAAATTTGGAATGCACTGAATTCTTGCTTTCAAATGGTAAATGGCTTTGTCATTCCATTCCATCCTCTGATGACTGACGTTACTGTTAGTGGAACACAGTGGTCTGTGCAGATAGAGAATAATTTGAGTCCTTCCCTAAGCTCCAGGAAATGAGCAGCAACACATACACAAGCATACACGTGCATGCATGCAGATGTTCACACGTGGGCACACACTTTCACATGCATGCACGGTCACCCACATTCCTGTGCGCGCACACACACGTTCAGTTGGGTACATGTGCACACACTCACTCATTCACT
The DNA here is from genome assembly GCF_963455335.1 of Martes martes. NCBI lineage: Eukaryota > Metazoa > Chordata > Mammalia > Carnivora > Mustelidae > Martes > Martes martes. Next base: position 149,095,909 of record NC_137890.1, on the reverse strand, counting down.
CGTGCTGACTTTCTGTCTTTCAGAGACTCTCAGATATCGAGACCTGAGATGGATTTTGGAGCCATCCCATCCAATGTCTTGACAAAACACCCCGAGGAAGGTCACCTCGCAAGCTTCTGCCAATTTCTGGCTTCAGGAACCTGCTGACATTTATTAAGTGCCTACAGTGTGCCATGGGAGAGGGGAGGAGAAGCCTATTTCCTTACATTCCCAGAGCAAACCAGAGATTGACAACTTCATTTGAATCAACTACGTGAGTTCCAGAAAAGATGTTTTCCTAATATTATGAAGGACATCTCAAAGAAAAAATTACCTCATCTCTTTGGGGAAGAGAAGACAGGTTTGTATTCCCTTATTTTTCCTTTAACAATATAATAATAATAAGAATTATTATTATGCCAATAGTAATAATTCCTTTAACAATATAATAATAATTATTATTATTATGCCAATAATAACAAGTGGCATAAGATCCAATCCCTTATGAAGGACCTGGTGCCCAGACCTGAAACCTCACCCCACGACTCTGAGCCCAAGCAGCCCTCACACTCCGCACCTCAGGAAGAAGCAATGGGGCCCCGCCTGAGCCTCTGGCCCCAGGATGGGGTGTGACACAGGTGATTGCTGTTTTTCTTTAAAGTTTAGATTATTGTTACAAGAAAATCTACGATCATGTTAACTGTAGTCAGGTATTAAAGGTTTTTTTTATTTTTTTTTAATGTATGCAAGGAAAGTGAATGAGAAGGTTGGTAATCTTTTTTTTTTTTTGAGATTTTATTTATTTATTTGATAGAGATCACAAGTAGGCAGAGAGGCATGCAGAGAGAGAGAGAGGAGGAAGCAGGCTCTCTGCAGAGCAGAGAGCCCGATGCGGGACTCGATCCCAGGACCCCGAGATCATGACCTGAGCTGAAGGCAGAGGCTTAACCCACTGAGCCACCCAGGTGCCCTAAAGGCATTTTTTAAAATTAGAATATTCACCATTGAAATTCTGAGGCTTCATGACACTCAGCTAAGAAAAACGCCAGGAGCAGATATTCGCAGTGTTTAAATATCGGCCTCATCAAACAATTATTTTTTATTTATTTGTTTATTTATTTTTGTTTTTTTTTTAATTAAATTTTTTATTTATTTTCAGCGTAACAGTATTCATTGTTTTTTCACCACACCCAGTGCTCCATGCAATCTGTGCCCTCCCTAATACCCACCACCTGGTTCCCCCACCCTCCCACCCCTGCCCCTTCAAAACCCTCAGGTTGTTTTTCAGAGTCCATAGTCTCTCATGGTTCACCTCCCCTTCCAATTTCCCTCAACCCCCTTCTCCTCTCCATCTACCCTTGTCCTCTATATTATTTGTTATGCTCCACCAATAAGTGAAACCATATGATACTTGACTTTCTCTGTTTGACTTATTTCACTCAGCATAATCTCTTCCAGTCCTGTCCATGTTGCTACAAAAGTTGGGTATTCGTCCTTTCTGATGGAAGCATAATACTCCATAGTGTATATGGACCACATCTTCCTTATCCATTCATCCATTGAAGGGCATCTTGGTTCTTTCTACAGTTTGGCGACCGTGGCCATTGCTGCTATAAACATTGGGGTACAGATGGCCCTTCTTTTCACTACATCTGTATCTTTGGGGTAAATACCCAGCAGTGCAATCGCAGGGTCATAGGGAAGATCTATTTTTAATTTCCTGAGGAATCTCCACACTGTTCTCCAAAGTGGCTGCACCAGTTTGCATTCCCACCAACAGTGCAAGAGGGTTCCCCTTTCTCCACATCTTCTCCAACACACGTTGTTTCCTGTCTTGCTAATTTTGGCCATTCTAACTGGTGTAAGGTGGTATCTCAATGTGGTTTGGATTTGAATCTCCCTGATGGCTAGTGATGATGAACATTTTTTCATGTGTCTGGTAGCCATTTGTATGTCTCATCAAACAATTAAAGAAAGAGGTCATTCAGAGAAAAGTTTCCTATCATAGGAAAACCAAATTGACAATAAATACAATAAATTCTATGCAACCTATACAACGCGCACATTTCCGAATTCAGGCGTCTGAGGAGCTCACACAGGCTGGGTGTGACATCTGTGCAGGAGGGGCCAGCGGTCCGCACGGGGTTCCACCGCCCGCCCCTGTCTTCTCTCCTTGTGGCTGCAGCCGTCTGGCTTTGGGAGCTGAAGTTTGGGCAATGTTCCCTGTCACCTTCTGGCCCAGGGACTCAGAGTCCTTCAGAACAACTGAATGCCTAAAGTAAACTTGGTTTTGTTATAATTGCTCCTTCCAAGTTATAACATGTAAACCAAAATTAGCCAAGTTAGTTGCTTTGCTAAAACCATGCTCTGGATTGGTCAGAATTTTGGAATTTAAAGCTCTAGAGATGCACGTTGTTAATATTTTTTCAACCCAAACTGCTGTAAAATATTGATTTAACTCACAAGAGAAAGTGAAGCCTACAGGCAGCATCTGAGTCTATAGCACAGGCGGGTGAAAAGCAGCAAACACAGCAGATAAAAATAGTTGCATGTCATATTGTTTCCTAATTGAAAAGCAGCCAAAAATACTGAAAGTTCTTGCTTCTCTAGTTAACAGAAATAAGTAGTATTTTGATTTTATTGTGGCTGCTTGTTATGTAATTCAAATAGAGTTACAAAGGAATAGGGTTGTAAGACCAAATATTTTTATTTTAGTTTGTCATTTAAAATTTTTTTTTTATTTTTAAAGATTTTATTGATTCAACAGAGAGAGAGAGAGAGAGAGAGAGAGAGAGAGAGAGCACAAGGAGGGGGAGCAGCAGAGGGAGAAGCAGGCTTCCCACTGAGCAGGGAGCCAGATGCAGGGCTCGATCCCAGGACCCTGAGATCATGATGACCTGATCCAAAGGCAGACGTTTCGCTGACTGAGCCATCCAGGTGTCCCTAGTTTATTATTTTTATTTAAATGCGGATGAGCTATGTCTTGAGTGGATGAGTTATTTATATAATGATCAAAAGCAATTTTTAGTGTTTGAGGGGAAATGTTTCTTAAAAATGTGTTTCTAGATTGACTGAGTTGCAAATGCCTGTTGCAAAACATGCGGTGTTACTGGAGAGAGTGTCCGTAAGACCGACTGGTGCCCATCCCCGGTTCTGCAGGAAGGCAAAGGCCTGGCTCTGCGGGGAGGAGGCCGCTCCTGAGCTCCCTAAGATGAGAAGGTGAATGAAGTTGGCCCTTCTGAGTGGCTCGGGGCCTCTTCCTTCTCTGAACACTGACCTCTCCCTGAGGAACTGATGAAAACCCCTCGGTGGCTTCTGTGCAGCTTTGCCATCGGTTCTTTAACATCAGGAAGGTTCTTGACGCTGCCTTCCACCTTGGAACTCGGGCTTCAGCAGCCCCTCCCAGGGTTTCCAGGATCGGCTGGGACACGAAGGCCCAATCCAGGGTCCGAGGCCTGCCTGCAGGGGCTGTGTCCACAGCACCCAGAACACCCTGCAGCCCGGTGCTTAGTTCATTGTTCAGAGCTTTGTTTGGGATCACTTAAATTTTAAAAATGGGCTAGTCCTTAGTAAAACAATAATGCATAATTAATGTGCCCACTGCGCACTCTAACATACATTTGGTTTATTGTTTTTCTAAAGCAAAGAACATTCTGGGGACGGCCAGAAAGAGACACAAACGCAACGCCCTCAGGTGCCACCATGGTGAGCAAAGTTCTCCGAAAAGGGACGATGGGGTCATTGGTATCGTTAGCGTATTCTCAGTGTGACCATAGGTTATCTGAAAATGAAGCATTGGCCGTTGGAGCAAGCACACAGTGACTGTTGAGAAGCAGTGTGTGACACTGGTCATGCGTTTTCACTCTGAGGCAGAGTGTTGGGCATCCCCTCAGAAGTCGCCCTGGGCTCTCATGATGGTACACAGGCCGCCAAAAGCATAGAGCAGGGGACATGGGCCGTGAGACAGCACAGTCAGCCTGGAGCGTGTGCGGCTGGAAGGTAGACACGAGACCAATGTAGATGTGTGCAGGACAGGGGTGTGGTGGGGAGCGATTGTGCTGAGGGACCCCTGGAGGAGTCTAGGGGAGTCAGTGTGTTGAGAGGCACATGTGAGGAGGAGCTGGGAGTCCCACTGGTACACGGGGAGGAGGTGAGTCTGAGCAGGGCCATAAAGAATCCTAAGTCTTCTCCAGCTCCTTCGTTCCACATTCAGACACGCAGGAGTCCCCACGCTGGTCCATTTGCCTCCTACAATCCACTCAGTACTAATCTTGAACTTACATCCCACCGAAGGGAGTGGAATCAGCCACACTCACCCTCCCGGAGCATCTGCTGGTGGTCCATGATGGGACCGTGGGCCGAGTCCCTCCATGGATGCAGCCCCCGGGCCCCTTGGCTGCCGTCCCTCTACACCGTCATCACCCCCAGGCTCTCATCCCCACCTCAACATTGGCCTTGCGTGCTGGGACTGCATGCCTGAAAGGCCCCCACTGTCAAGTCTTCTGAAGCTTCTCCTTCCATGTGACCCTTGGGTTGCACAGTTTGTCTCTTGAAGGGGCTGGATTTCCCCCATGCTCTCCTTTAGGCTGTCCATGCACTGGTCACCTAGGAATCCCCTGGTGGAAAACTCCAACTTGAGGGGGTAGACACACATTCTCCAGCTCAGTAAAATGTTCTGATGTTGACTCTGTTCTGAATGTTGTAAACGACCCAAACACGAATATGAGTAGGAATTCAATGTTTCGGGGGCCTCCATCTCCTCCATCTGATGCCACCGGCACCGTCAGAGCTGAAGTCCGAGCCCAGGAGCTCACTCCTTTCCTGGGCTCTCCCCCAGCCACTGCCGCCAGTGAAGTCATTCAGGAGCCGAAAATATACGTGTTTGTAAATTGTAATGTTAGGCCTTTGAGCTCAAAATATTCTTTAGCCACAGAGCATCTTCCTTGAGGAAAGAGCTGAGACAGAAGAGACAAGGACTCTTCTCACGGCTCCGGCACCTCCGTCTGCAAGAACGGAGCTGCCCCGTCCCTGCTCCTGTCCTCTCGGATGGTGTCGGCGGTTCTAACCTTTCTCACTATCCGTTAAACATACCCAACATTCAAAATGGCACTAAAAGATGAAGACAATGAAAAGATGAACCACTGAGTAAGAGAAAACCTGCAAAACAGAATCTGATGTAGGACAGGTAACAAAATACCCCAGAACTCTTTAGTTTGAAGAACTCTTCAAACTAAAACGTGAGTGTTTATAATTCAACAAGAAAACAACCCAATTAAGAAATGGGCAAACTGTCTAAACAGACACCTCACTAAGGATGTACAGATGGCAAATAGATGAGTGAGAAGATACCCAGCACCACCCGCCCTCAGGGAAACGCGCAGAGACGACAAGGAGATTGTGGACTGGCCAGAACCCGGAACGCCGCCAGCACCACCTGCTGGCGAGATTGGGAACGGCAGGACCGTCCCTCGTGCGGCTGGAGTGGGGGACTGACAGCTGTGATGGAGAACAGTTTGGAGGTTTCTTACAGAATGAAACATAATCTTACCTGTGATCCAGGAATCTCGGTCCGTGGCATTTAACAAAATGAGTTGAATAATGACGTCCAGTCAAAGACTTTACTCATAATTTTAAGACTTGGAAGCAACAAAGGTGTCCCTCAGGAGGTGAATGGATACACTGTGGCCCATCCAGACGATGGAATATTACTCAATGTTAAAAAGAAATGAGGTCTCGGGGGCGTCCGGGTGGCTCAGTGGGTTAAGCCTCTGCCTTCAGCTCAGATCATGATCTCAGGGTGCTGGGATGGAGCCCCGTCCAGGGAGCCTGCTTTCTCACCCCGCCCCCCATTCTGCCTCTCTGCTTACTTGCGATCTCTCTCTCTCTGTCAAATAAATAAATAAAATCTTAAAAAAGAAAAGGAAAGGAAAGAAAAGAAATGAGCTCTCAAGCCATGAAAAGACCTGAGGAGCCTTCAATGCATATTACTAAGTGGAGGAAGCCAGTCTGAAGTCTGCATACTGCGTGATCCCAAGTCTATGATGTTCTGGAAGAGGCAAATTTACGAAGACCGTTACAAGATGGGTCATGGGGAGGTGGGCTGAACAGAGCACAGAAGATTTTTAGGGCTGTGAGGCTAGTCTGTGTGATGCTGCAAGGTGGGTACAGACCCTTTCACATCTCTCAGGGATGGGGTTTGGAGTATAGGGAAGGCTTAGTGGGGTGAGATCTGGAGCCGACGACCAAGAAAGAAGTCTTGTGCTGTCTGGTGCAAAATGGTGGTTTATTAAAGCCGGGGGACAGGGTCCCTAAGCAGAAAGAGCTGCCGCCGGGGTTGTGAGGGTTCGCTGATCGCATACTAGCCAGTTGGGGGAGGTAAGGAAAAAGGGAGGTTTTCAAAAGGATTTTCATATGTTAAAGAAGACTCCCAGGATACAGGCCTTGCCGTTATCAAGTTAAGGTTGTTTTTCCCTCTAGCAAGGCATTAACATTAGGATCTTTGGGGGCTTCTTGGAGGAACTTTACATTCTGCCTGCTTCAAGTATCTGTCAATGGCTGCAGGTTTTACGGACATTTAATTGTATCTGCATTCCCTTCTGGAAGTTAGGCCACTGATAGAAATGCTTTGTTCTTGTAGATTGCTAAAACATTTGTAAACTGACATAGACTCCTGTCTTGCAGGATCCTGATCTCCTTATGCTAATGGTTTGTTTTTCCTTCCCTTAGCTTTAGGGCAGCCAGGAGCACCTGGGGAATGTCCCATACACCCCATGGGGGTGGGGGTCGTGGGGTGTCAGCTTCTGCTTCCTCCTCAGCTTGCCTTCTGTGTCTTCGGCAGCAGTACTGACTGCATGCAGATCCAGAGGGCAGCCTCATGCCAACTCAGGACTCTAGCTACTGATAATATGTCCATGTTGGCTCGTAACTTGTGATAAATGTATCACAGTAGTGTTACTGTTACAGCTCGTCATGGGGAAACTGGGGAGGGGCAGTGGGTGTATAGGACTTCTCCATACTTTTTTTACTCATTTTTTCCTATAAATCTAAAACTTTTTTTTTTTTTTTTCAATAAGCTAAACTCCCCAAGTCTGTCCTGTCAAGGGATCGTGAGGCTGAGGTCTCTGCGGCCAGGCAGGGGAGACCCTGGAAAATTGGGGCATGATGGGATGCCAGCTTTTGCTGATGCAGTGCCACCTTTGAAAATAAATCTGAATCCTGATGACAACAGGATGGCAGTGGCTCCAGGAGGCACCCCAGTGGGGCAGGGGGCAAAGCCAGGGCTGACCGCCTCCCTGTAATCTGTAACTGTGGAAACATCACACAATTCAAGAAGACCTCTCCCAGAATACGACGTCTGTCATACGAACTCTAAAATTTTGGCGATTTTGCTCTATAAAATGTTATAATGTCCAAAGGAAGCAATTGGGGAAACTATTAAACATATAAGTCACTACTTTACAAATTTTACATATTGTGTGCTATCAGCTTACATTTTAAAATCACTCACTGTAAGTTGGAGGAAAATATTTTTTAAATGGTAAATAAAACTCCATGTGGGAAAAGGAAAAAACCTCCGTGTGGAAATAGAAAATAAGATTATCATTTTATTTTTATTTTTTTTTTTAATTTTTTTTTATTTTAATAAACATATAATGTATTTTTATCCCCAGGGGTACAGGTCTGTGAATCGTCTGGTTTACACATTTCACAGCACTCATCATAGCACATACCCTCCCCAATGTCCATTTCCCCACCACCCTCTCCCATCCCCCTTCCCCCCCGCAACCCTCAGTCTGTTTCTTGAGATTGAGTCTTTTATGGTTTGTCTCCCTCCCAATCCCATCTTTTCATTTTTTCTTTTCCTACCTCCCCCCAAACCCCCCCACCTTGCATCTCCACTTCCTCATATCAAAGAGATCATATGATAGTTATATTTCTCCGATTGACTTATTTCGCTAAGCATGATACCCTCTAGTTCCATCCACGTCGTCGCAAATGGCAAGATTTCATGTCTTTTGATGGCTGCATAGTATTCCATTGTGTATATATACCACATCTTCTTTATCCATTCATCTGTTGATGGACATCTAGGCGCTTTCCACAGTTTGGCTATGGTGGACATTGCTGCTATAAACATTCGGGTGCACGTGCCCCTTCGGAGCACCACGTTTGTATCTTTAGGATATATACCCAGGAGTGCAATTGCTGGGTCATAGGGTAGCTCTATTTTCAGTTTTTTGAGGAACCTCCACACTGTTTTCCAGAGTGGTTGCACCAGCTTGCATTCCCACCAACAGTGTAGGAGGGTTCCCCTCTCTCCGCATCCTCGCCAGCATCTGTCATTTCTTGACTTGTTAATTTTAGCCATTCTGACTGGTGTGAGGTGGTATCTCATTGTGGTTTTGATTTGTATTTCCCTGATGCCGAGTGATGTGGAGCATTTTTTCATGTGTCCGTTGGCCATCTGGATGTCTTCCTTGCAGAAATGTCTGTTCATGTCCTCTGCCCATTTCTTGACTGGATTATTTGTTCTTTGGGTATTGAGTTTGATAAGCTCTTTATAGATTTTGGATACGAGCCCTTTATCTGATATGTCGTTTGCAAATATCTTCTCCCATTCTGTCAGTTGTCTTTTGGTTTTGTTAACTGTTTCCTTTGCTGTGCAAAAGCTTTTGATCTTGATGAAATCCCAGTAGTTCATTTTTGCCCTTGCTTCTGTTGCCTTTGGCGATGTTCCTAGGAAGAAGTTGCTGCGGTGGAGGTCAAAGAGGTTGCTGCCTGCATTGTCCTCAAGGATTTTGATAGATTCCTTTCGCACATTGAGGTCTTTCATCCACTTTGAGTCTATTTTCGTGTGTGGTGTAAGGAAATAGTCCAATTTCATTTTTCTGCATGTGGCTGTCCAATTTTCCCAGCACCATTTGTTGAAGAGGCTGTCTTTTTTCCATTGGATATTCTTTCCTGCTTTGTCGAAGATTAGTTGACCATAGAGTTGAGGGTCTATTTCTGGGCTCTCTATTCTGTTCCATTGGTCTATATGTCTGTTTTTGTGCCAGTACCATACTGTCTTGATGATGACAGCTTTGTAATAGAGCTTGAAGTCTGGAATTGTGATGCCACCGACTTTGGCTTTCTTTTTCAATATTCCTTTGGCTATTCGAGGTCTTTTCTGGTTCCATATAAATTTTAGGATTATTTGTTCTATTTCTTTAAAAAAAATGGATGGGATTTTGATAGGGATTGCATTAAATGTGTAGATTGCTTTAGGTAAAATAGACATTTTCACAATATTTGTTCTTCCAATCCATGAGCATGGAATATTTTTCCATTTCTTTGTGTCTTCCTCAATTTCTTTCATGAGTACTTTATAGTTTTCTGAGTATAGATTCTTTACCTCTTTGGTTAGATTTATTCCTAGGTATCTTATGGTTTTGGGTACGATTGTAAATGGGACTGACTCCTCAATTTCTCTTTCTTCTGTCTTGTTGTTAGTGTAAAGAAATGCGACTGATTTCTGTGCATTGACTTTATATCCTGACACTTTACTGAATTCCTGTATAAGTTCTAGCAGTTTTGGAGTGGAGCCTTTTGGGTTTTCCACATATAGTATCATATCATCTGCAAAGAGTGATAGTTTGACTTCTTCTTTGCCGATTTGGATGCCTTTAATTTCTTTTTGTTGTCTGATTGCTGAGGCTAGGACTTCTAGTACTATATTGAACAGCAGTGGTGATAATGGACATCCCTGCCGTGTTCCTGACCTTAGCGGAAAAGCTTTCAGTTTTTCTCCATTGAGAATGATATTTGCGGTGGGTTTTTCATAGATGGCTTTGATAATGTTGAGGTATGTGCCTTCTATCCCTACACTTTGAAGAGTTTTAATCAGGAAGGGATGCTGCACTTTGTCAAACACTTTTTCAGCATCTATTGAGAGTATCATATGGTTCTTACTCTTTCTTTTATTAATGTATTGTATCACATTGATGGATTTGCGGATGTTGAACCAACCTTGCAGCCCTGGAATAAATCCCACTTGGTCGTGGTGAATAATCCTTTTAATGTACTGTTGGATCCTATTGGCCAGTATTTTGGTGAGAATTTTCGCATCTGTGTTCATCAAGGATATTGGTCTGTAATTCTCTTTTTTGGTGGGATCCTTGTCTGGTTTTGGGATCAAGGTGATGCTGGCCTCATAGAATGAGTTTGGAAGTTTTCCTTCCATTTCTATTTTTTGGAACAGTTTCAGGAGAATAGGAATTAATTCTTCTTTAAATGTTTGGTAGAATTCCCCTGGGAAGCCGTCTGGTCCTGGACTTTTGTTTGTTTGGAGATTTTTGATGACTGTTTCAATCTCCTTACTGGTTATGGGTCTGTTCAGGTTATCTATTTCTTCCTGGTTCAGTTGTGGTAGTTTATACATCTCTAGAAATGTATCCATTTCTTCCAGGTTGTCAAATTTGTTGCCATAGAGTTGCTCGTAGTATGTTCTTATAATTGTTTGTATTTCTTTGGTGTTGGTTGTGATCTCTCCTCTTTCATTCATGATTTTATTTATTTGCGTCCTTTCTCTTTTCTTTTTTTTTTTTTTTTTTTTTATTTATTTATTTGACAGAGAGAGAAATCACAAGTAGGCAGAGAGGCAGGCAGATAGAGAGGGAGAAGCAGGCTCCCCGCCGAGCAGAGAGCCCGACATGGGGCTCGATCCCAGGACCCCGGGACCATGACCCGAGCCGAAGGCAGAGGCTTAACCCACTGAGCCACCCAGGCGCCCCCTTTCTCTTTTCTTTTTGATAAGTCTGGCCAGGGGCTTATCAATCTTATTAATTCTTTCAAAGAACCAGCTCCTAGTTTTGTTGATTTGTTCTATTGTTTTTTTAGTTTCTATTTCATTGATTTCTGCTCTGATCTTTATGATTTCTCTTCTCCTGCTGGGTTTAGGCTTTCTTTGTTGTTCTCTCTCCAGCTCCTTTAGGTGTAGGGTTAGGTTGTGTATTTGAGACCTTTCTTGTTTCTTGAGAAAGGCTTGCACTGCTATATATTTTCCTCTCAGGACTGCCTTTGTTGTGTCCCACAGATTTTGAACTGTTGTGTTTTCATTATCATTTGTTTCCATGAATTTTTTCAATTCTTCTTTAATTTCCTGGTTGACCCATTCATTTTTTAGAAGGATGCTGTTTAGTCTCCATGTATTTGCGTTCTTTCCAAATTTCCTCTTGTGATTGAGTTCGAGCTTCAGAGCATTGTGGTCTGAAAATATGCAGGGAATGATCTCGATCTTTTGGTACCGATTGAGACCTGATTTATGACCCAGGATGTGGTCTATTCTGGAGAATGTTCCATGTGCACTAGAGAAGAATGTGTATTCTGTTGCTTTGGGATGGAATGTTCTGAATATATCTGTGATGTCCATCTGGTCCAGTGTGTCATTTAAGGCCTTTATTTCCTTGTTGATCTTTTGCTTAGATGATCTGTCCATTTCAGTGAGGGGAGTGTTAAAGTCCCCTGCTATTATTGTATTACTGTCGATGTATTTCTTTGATTTTGTTATTAATTGGTTTATATAGTTGGCTGCTCCCATGTTAGGGGCATAGATATTTAAGATTGTTAGATCTTCTTGTTGGACAGACCCTTTGAGTATGATATAGTGTCCTTCCTCATCTCTTATTATAGTCTTTGGCTTAAAATCTAATTGATCTGATATAAGGATTGCCACCCCAGCTTTCTTCTGATGTCCATTAGCATGGTACATTGTTTTCCACCCCCTCACTTTAAATCTGGAGGTGTCTTCGGGTCTAAAATGAGTTTCTTGTAGGCAGCATATGGATGGGTTTTGTTTTTTTATCCATTCTGATACCCTGTGTCTTTTGATTGGGGCATTTAGCCCATTAACATTCAGGGTAACTATTGAGAGATATGAATTTAGTGCCATTGTATTGCCTGTAAGATGATTGTTACTGTATATTGTTTCTGTTTCTTTCTGATCTACTACTTTTAGGGTCTCTCTTTGCTTAGAGGACCCCTTTCAATATTTCCTGTAGAGCTGGTTTGGTGTTTGCAAATTCTTTCAGCTTTTGTTTGTCCTGGAAGCTCTTTATCTCTCCTTCTATTTTCAATGATAGCCTAGCCGGATATAGTATTCTTGGCTGCATGTTTTTCTCGTTTAGTGCTCTGAATATATCATGCCAGTTCTTTCTGGCCTGCCAGGTCTCTGTGGATAGGTCCGCTGCCAATCTAATGTTTTTACCCTTGTATGTTACAGACTTCTTTTCCCGGGCTGCTTTCAGGATTTTCTCTTTGTCGCTAAGACTTGTAAATTTTACTATCAGGTGACGAGGTGTGGACCTATTTTTATTGATTTTGAGGGGCGTTCTTAGCATCTCCTGGATTTTGATGTTTGTTCCCTTTGCCATATTAGGGAAATTCTCTCCAATAATTGTCTCCAATATACCTTCTGCTCCCCTCTCTCTTTCTTCTTCTTCTGGAATCCCAATTATTCTAATGTTGTGTCGTCTTATGGTGTCACTTATCTCTCGAATCCTCTCCTCGTGTTCCAGTAGTTGTTTGTCTCTCTTTTGCTCAGCTTCTTTATTCTCTGTCATTTGGTCTTCTATGTCACTAATTCTTTCTTCTGCCTCATTTATCCTGGCAGTGAGAGCTTCCATTTTTGATTGCACCTCATGAATAGCTTTTTTGATTTCAACTTGGTTAGATTTTAGTTCTTTTATTTCTCCAGAAAGGGCTTTTATCTCTCCGGAGAGGGTTTCTCTAATATCTTCTATGCCTTTTTCGAGCCCGGCTAGAACCTTGAGAATTGTCATTCTGAACTCTAGATCTGTCATGCTACCTATGTCTGTATTGATTAGGTCTCCAGCCTTGGGTACGGCCTCTTGTTCTTTTTTTTGAGGTGAGTTTTTCCGCCTTGTCATTTTGTCCAGGTAGGATTTGCTTTCTCCTGCTGTGGAATTCCGCTGTTCTTGGTGACTGAAGTTGGTTTTGGATGGTTTCTTGTTGATCTTCTGGGGGAGGGGCCTGTTGTAGTGATTCTCAAGTGTCTTTGCCGCAGGCGGAATTGCACCGCCCTTGCCAGGGGCCGGGCTAAGTAATCCGCTCGGGTTCGCTTTCGGGAGCTTTTGTTCCCTGAGCGCTTTCCGTAGAGTTCCGGAGGACGGGAATGAAGATGGCGGCCTCCCAATCTCTCGGCCCAGAGGAGCCGAGAGCTTGGGGTTCCGCTCCTCAGTGCGCTCTCAGAGCAAAGCGCCCAATAGCCCCGCCTCCCTGGCTTGCGGTCGCGCCTCGAGGAAAGCAGTCAATTGTTGGAGCTGGAGAAAAGCGCCGGGTCGCTTTTGTCTCCGTGGCCTCCGGCCGCGCTCCGAGCCCACCCAGCCTGCGACCGGCACAAGGTAACCCCGGGCTTAGAGCTCACTCCTCGGCTTTGTTGCTATAGCCGGCTTCCCCGCTCTAATACCTGCGAGCTCTGCGGCACTCAGACACCCCCAGTCCTTCTGTGACCCCGCGGGTCCTGGGGTTATGCTGACCCCGCCTGGGTTTCCCCCCAGTTTAGCCTCTGGAGCGATGTCTCCCAGTGGAGCCGACTTTTAAAAGTCCCGGTTTTGTGCTCCGTCGCTCCGCCGCTTGCCGGGTGCCGGCCCCTCCCCCCGGGGTCTATCTTCCCGTCGCTTTGGATTCACTTCTCCGCAGGTCCTACCTTTCAGAAAGTGATCGATTTTCTGTTTCTGGGATTGTTGCTCTTCTTCTCTTCGATTTCCCGTTGGATTTATAGGTGTTCACAATGGTTAGATAAGCTATCTAGCTGATCTCCTGCTACCCGATGTCGTCTCAGCCTGCTACTTCTCCGCCATCTTGACTCCTCCCCTTCCTATCATTTTATTTTTTATAGAAATGTAACCCCATCAGACTACACCTGACAATAAAATTCCACACCCTGAGAAACACACACATGACACACATGCATGAAAACACACATGACACACACATGACATACACAGATGAAAACACCTCCATGTAGAACCAGCTCCTGCGCCGCTTCTACTGAGAGTACTTTTCTCACCTCAGAAACGATGCCTTCATGACCCCCACTCATATCTTCATTTAAACTCAATAACAAAAATGTCCCTCTTTCTCCGATGTACAACCTCCAGGGGAAATCTTCAAGCATGAGTTTTACACAGTCACCCTAGGAAGTGGAGGAGTGGAGCCCGTGTTCCAGAGGAGGGCAGGCAGGGGCAGGCAGGGCAGGCAGGGGTGCTGCAGGGCCCGAGTCCCAAATCTCCACCAGCTGTGGGTTCTGGGCTCACACCAGATAGGCTGAACTTTTTAAAGATGTATGTATTGATATGGGAAACAGCATAAGAAAAATTATTAAATTTCCTCACTGCCTACAGCTCACAGACAAGTCCTCAAAACAGGCAGAGCGACCTTCCTCTAGGGACTCAACTGCCTCAATGTGAATGATGAAGTTCTAGAATATAGGTGAGGTTCGGTGGGGTGAGGTCCGGAGCCGATGACCAAGAAAGAATTCTTGAGACATCTTTGGTGCAAAATGGTGGTTTATTAAAGCATGGGGACAGGACCCGTGGGCAGAATAGCTGCTGCCCTGGGTTGTGAGAGGTGGCAGGTTATGTACCATGGGGGTGGGGGAAGGAAAAGGGAGGTTTCAATAGGAGCAAGATTCCTAAAGAATGTCACATATGTCCCACCCAGGAGAGGGGGTGGGGGAAAGGTGGAGGGTGTCAGCTTTTGCTTTGTCTTCAGCCGGTCTTTTGTTGCCTCATCACCATTACAGCTCTTCTCGCCCACAGGGGTCCTGTCCTCATGCTTTAATAAAACCGCCTTTTTGCACTGAAGAAGTCTCAAGAATTCTTTCTTGGCTGTCGGCTTTGAACCCTAACATCCTTTCTACATCATGTATTTTCCTGGTTTCCTTTGAAGCAATGAACAAGACACACTTTCTTGAAGGTACTAGCACTGGCTTTTCTGCTGGTGGGGAGGAGAGGGTGGAACAAGTTAATCCATTTGGCATTGCTCTGTGTTTTACCAGATCTTACTTTATTTTAAAATCAGTTTGCGTATGTTGGAACGTTTGGTGTTTAGTTAGAAAGGGCTGTCAGACAAATGGGGTGCTAAGTGCAAACATGCTCAGCCCTCCACTGGTGAAGCCATTTAAGGAGAATGGATGGGCCCCGAGCTAGGATGGGGAGCCCTTGCATGAACAAAAGCTCTCCTAGATCCAACTCTATTAAGTCTTCAGAGAGAAAACCTTTCAACTTTATAACTTAGTGGTATTTGTTGCAGACTTAAAATTTTTACCTTCAGGAAAGGATAAAAGACGCAAACTGCTCTGCTAGATTGATGTTTATATATTTTGTTTGCTAAAATAATATACTTAAGTAAATTAAAAAGTCAAATACACTAAAACTCTCAAGAAGATGACACCCCAACTAGCCCCCATTCACTAGTCCCGTGCTCTGTGGTTGTTCACCTGTAGGATGGCGGGTTCCTGTGCGAACACAGCCCCTGCACCCACGTCCCTGCTGATGGTGGGCACACCCACCTGTCCCACACCCACCAATTTCAGCTTCTGTAGCTGCAAGCACATAGCAGTCTTTCTGTTCTGGATGCTTCATCATAACCAGAATCACACAGTGTGGGCTCTGTGTCTGCTTCCTTCAGGGAGTAGAGTTTGGCTGATGCTCATCTGTGTGGAAGTGTGGAACTGCATGTCAGGCCTCATTCCTTTCGTGGTTGAATAACATTCCGTGTATCGGGTGTTGGATGGATGGACCACATGGTGTTTATGCACTTGTCCTCTGATGGACATTTGGGTTGTGTTTGCTCTTTGGTGGTCATGGGTAATGCCACCGTGCACACTCCTGGACAAACCCTTGTGCAGAGTGTCGCTTTCATTTCTTTGGGTGCATGCCCAGCAGGGGAACTCCTGGGTCATGTGGTGACTATGTGTAACCTTTGGAGGGGCTGCCAGGCTGGTTTGCAAAGTAGCTGCTGCTGCTGGGTCCACAGGCGCCATCAGCAAGGCCATCTGCTTCTGCCAGGCTGGGGCAGTCCAGACACCTCTGACACTCCCCCACTCCACAGGTCCTGTCCTCTCAGTTTAGCTATGTTGCTTTTTAAATTAAATCAGGGGTCATTGAATACTTAACCTTCTACCATCAAAATGAGCGCTCTTGGAGGCTGTCTCCTGCAGAAAGGCTCAGCACCCTGCGGCTGCCTCCCCTTGGAGCTGAGCCATTGAGATTAATGGGCATGTGGGGGTGTTGTGCCCTCCCAGTTCCGCTGTCCAAATGGGCGAGAACTCGGGAATTCTCCAGCAAGTCCTCAGCCTACACATTCCCAGAGTCTCACTGCAACAGTCACAGCTCTTCAGGATAAAAGAATTACTTCTCAACAATTCTTCACATAAAAAATATAACAACATTTTTTTTACCTTTTAAAATTAAAGAATGTTAAAAGATACTGTATTCATTTTACAGATACAATATTACAAGTTTGAAGCACTTTATGAAACCCAATTACTTGCCACCTGTTTAAAAACAGATTTAATTTCATTGGGTGCCTTCAGGATCATTTAAATTTTATCCACAGCCTGTTTGAGTAAGTAGCATTTAATTAAATAGGAACAATTATACAAATGGTATTCTAATCTAAAAAGTGTTAAACCACCATATGAAACACGGGTACCTGTCTTTGCACACATCATGGTCGTCTATCCTTGAATGCATGAAGTCCTAGTTTCAGGTGACTTTTCTGTTAAAAAAAATTGTCTTTTCCTACAAAACTTAAAAAATACCTGTCACTTGATATTTGAAGATGAACATTTCTTGTAAATTGATCTAATAGCAGCACTTAGCATTTACAAAACCTCTATGACAATGGCGTGTTGTTTATTTTAAAATCCAAGGCCAGCATCTCCAGCTCCATGGTGGACACTGGTTGTCAGGTGTGGACATGGAAGGCAGCTGATCAAGTTGCGGGCTCCGGGCTCCCACCTGCCGCTTCTGCGCCTGCTGTTGGTGGGCAGTGGTAAACCGTGCCCCAGCCGCTGGTCCTAGGAATGAGCACTTGGTTCACAGAGAGACCTGCATAGAACAGACCACCTGGAAATTTTGGTTAAATTTTTACCATCAGTTAGCTGGTAATCTTAGATCCATAGCATCTGCAACATTTGTTTTTATTGTTTTGTTCCTGGAATATAAATCCTGAAGTGTGTTTTTCTACACAAGCCCAATAATTTAAGAAATGATACACAAGTTCTGAAATGTGTCTGTTTCTTGTCCTTCAGCAGCTTTGGGTGTTGGAGGAAGGGGCTGCGGTCAGCAGCCCCTAGGGTAGCCTCCCGGAGCCACCACGCTCACAGGTGCTCTGGGGACCAGTGGGTGCAGAGCCCGCTCAGCTCAGGGACATCTCTCTCTACCACGTCTTCTATTTCTTCCTTAAACTTACTTCCTTTGTAAACTAAGCCCCAAACTGGCAAACACAGAAAAGGAAAGCATGTCTTGTACCTGAGTCCCAATTATATGTCTCCACAGGCAAAGGGTCTGTCATACCTTTTCAGTAAAAATCATACATAATTTAGACCTGGAGCCCCAGCCGTCTGGACGTTCTGGAGCTGCACCTGCCAAACCACCCTTGTCTTCATCTGCGTCCACCCAGTGTGCGGGTGTGGTCCTGCTGCCCTCCCCATGTGCAGGGTTCCGTGGCCTGCACACAAGCCCCCGGGGGGTGTGCGTCACCTGGAATAGCCTTGTCCAGGCCTGCATTTCCTCCTGTGGGCACTGCAGGACCAATGATGGCATCGTGTGCGGACATCCTGGGGGTCCTGTCTTACCACGAGCCCCCTTGAACGGTGTTGGACGCAGAGTGTTTTAGCTGTTGCTGCCTTTTCCTCCCTGTTCTAACCCAAGAGTTACTGTTACTGAGGCATGAGATGTTCTCGTTCCTCGTGTTCTGTCTCTTGGGGGGTTCATGTTTGGTTTGATAAGTCGTTATGGACGTGTTCTTTTCTTTTCTTTTTCTTTCTTTCTTTCTTTCTTTCTTTCTTTAATCTCTGGGACTGTAAAGTGGGCCTCTCCTGGGTTGCTCCCTGTGGCAGCTGGGAGGGGTGGGGAAATGGCCCACCCCTGGGTCCCAAACTCCTGCCGCAAAGTGTTTTGATTAACGGTGGGTAGAAAGGATGCTTTCGCTGTGGGGTCGTGCTATGGGTGGGTTTCTGGGAACAACCAGTTCATTTTGCAGCCATGAGGGAAGTTAGCTGGAAGGTAAAGCTGGGGCAGGGAGAAGACAGTGGGAAGATTATCTCTAAAGATGGGCCTGAGTCCAGGTGGAGCTGTGCCTAATCTGAGAATATTCTGGAACTCTCCAGTGAAGCCAAGTCATTATGTTGCTGTGTGTGTGACCCATTAAGCTAGACTTAAGGGTTCCCCCTGGTGTTCTTCACAAGCGTCTATTGCCTTTTGTGCATCTCTGCAGTCGGCTTAGACGAAAAATCACAACACATTTCCCACTAAACATGACCAACCTTCTATGGGTGGCTAATACCTTTGGTGGTTAATTGTTGGTCTTCTTCTAAGAGGTCAAGAGGCTATTATTATACATTGTTATATATATATATATATATATATATATATATATATATTAGAATACATATATTATTATTGTTAGGAAAACTTAAAGGATGGAATACTGATGAATGTTACTTATATGGCTCAGATGATTTAAATATTTTAATTTTTAGAGTGAAATGTTGAAGAGCAGATGGAAACCAGCAGAGCCTTCACTTTGGAACCAATGCCACCAGAAGGCTAAGACATTTCCCTAAATGCATGATGGTGGTTACAGGTACGTGAACCAGTGGAAGCAGCTTGAGGGGGGAGGGTGGACTCAGACCGATTGGAAACTTAAAGAAGAAATTCTGGGAGCAAGAGAACTTAACACAAGCTCAGACTCAAAATCTGCCTGTATTCTGTCCAAATCTTGGCTGATCATGGGACTATGTGTGTGCTGGTCAGACCCAGGGACTCTAATGAGAAATGACCAGGCTCCAGAGGAGGCCACCATTGAGGTAGGACAACAACAGGGACATCTGTGAATTTGCTGCCTTTGGCTCACGTGTACTTCCCAGCCTGGGAGCAACTCCAGCTACAGAAATGGAAGCCTTTTGTGCCAGAGGTGTCCACAGAAGAGCCTACAGGACAGCTGAGAACTGAAGGCAAATCCTCAGAACCAGGTGAGCTACAAGCTGTGAGCCCCAAATGCTTCACTAACTGTGCCTAGCAGGAGTGGGAGATGCCCCGGGGAGCCAGGTCAGCAGCTAGAAGGCTGTCAGAGCCCCACAAGGTGATGGGGGGCTGAAAACCTGACTTCACATGGAGTGCAAAAAGCTAACTATCGTTTGGAGCAAGAAACAGTGACCCTCAGGGGAGCACAATACAAACCAGAGCTGCCATGACATCTTATTCGCTAAGTTCATTTCAATAAAAAGATAGAGGATATAACATGACCCAAACTCAAGAGAATACTCATTAATGAGAACTGACTCCAAGTAGCCCTAGATGTTGGACTTAACAGACTCTGGTCTGAAAGCAGCTTTTATAAATATCTTTAAAGAATTAAAGATATGATCATCTTAATGATGAAAGGAATACAGAAGCTCAAGAGATGAGTAAAAACTATAAAATCATGGAAATGTCAAGTATGGGAGGTGAGATAACTGATATAAAAACTTCACTACAGGGGCACCTGGGTGGCTCAGTGGGTTAAGCCTCTGCCTTCGGCTCAGGTCATGATCTCCGAGTCTTGGAATCGAGCCCCGCACCAGGCTCTCTGCTCAGCAGAGAGCCTGTCTCCCCCCCACCCTGCCTGCCTCTCTGAGTACTTGCGATCTCTGTCTATCAAATAAATAAATAAAATCTTAAAAAAAAAAAAAAAACAACTTCACTACATAGAAAAATAGCAGGTTGGAAGTAGAATAGTTAGACTCGGACCATGATAGGTCAGGAGAAATTACAGAATCTGAAACAAGAGAGAAAAAAGTGATGAAGGAAAATGGACAGAGCATGCGGGACACTGTCAGCAGCATCAATGTATCTGCTCTATCTTACAGATTCAAGAAGCTCAATGACTTTCATAAGGGCCAACACAAAGAAAACCTCAACTCTGCACTGAGTCAAGATGCTCAAAGCCAAGTTCTCAAAAGACACCACAGAAAAGCCCGTTCTGCCCTGGGGAAGAGTCATGGTGAAAGCTGACTGACCCTCTCTGGAGGCAGTGGAGGAACTGAAAAACCTATGCTTGTGCCTTATTTCAATCGTGGAAGATAGCCTGTGGGATGTTCCTGCCTGTGGGGCCAGTGATTTCCCTGTTAGAGTGAGTTTGTCATGAAGTAAGAGTTTCTCATGAGGGTACTAACTGGAGTGCCCTTTCAGCAGAAGATGTGAATGGTCCACAAAAGTTCAAAGCAAGCTCTGTCCCAGTAAGGGGCAGCCTTTCACTCCTGACTGAGCAATTCCCACAAAGTCTTGGTAGCAGAAACCTTCCTGCCGCCCTGTGGCTACAATGCCCACAGCACCCAGCTCACCTCGTCCCATTCTCAGGGGAGTCATACTTACCTCTGAATCCAAACAGGCAAATGTGCAGCTGTGTCCATGCCCATGTGCAACTGTGGATCTCCACATGCACCAACACCTGAACCTATACCTACCCCATGCCTATGCCTGTGCCTGTGCCCATATCTACACCTGTACCTGGACCCACAGCTTCACCTGGACCCACACCCATACCTGCATTTACACCTGCTCCTATATCTGTACCTACAACCAAATCTACAGCTATCTCCATCCATCTAAGCCTATATCCATGTCTACCTCCCTGGCAGGTCTATACCCTGATTCATGAGAATCTGTCCCAGGGACATATCTTCTGGCAGGTATATACCCTGATTCATGAGAATCTGTCCCAGGGATGTCTCTTAAATGAATTTGCAGGTATGGACCTGAGTCTAACTTAGGGCCCTGTTACTTGGGTCATATAATCAGTTGAGCTGTGATTTAATAAGAAAGTCCTACAAACATCAAAACATTCCTATAAAGCTGCCTTTCCTGGAAACCTTCATGATGCTGGTCTGTACCTGGAAGTTCCTCTTTCTACAGGATGATTAGGAAACAGTAACTTTCCCATGCTAGACTCAGGAGAAGCAGGAAGAGGGTAGGACTCCAGAAAAATAGGCCAATTCTGTTGTTGGAATAAAACAACCATGAACCCTTGAAAATGTTTTTGACAAAATCACCATTGTGAGGCAAAATAAATAAAATAAAAATGAGACTTCTGCTGATACTGGTTGGGTCCGTGGCTCCGGGAATGCAGGAGGAACAATAAAAATGGCCGCCGGGCCGTCATCTTCCCTCTTCCTTTACCCATGACTCTCCCGCCGGAAGGACGTCAGGAAACAGGAACATCAGGCCTCCCCCAACCCTCCAATCACCGAATACCTTACCTTATATGGCTGTGGACCTATGCCCTGTCTTAACCCAAATAAAAGACCCACTCGACCCCCTCCTGGGCGCGACTTCCCCAACTCCCCTCTCCGGAGTTGCAGAACCTCGCCCGAGGGCGCCTTTAAAAAACGTTGCCTTACGCCTATCTCGCCTGGTGTCGAGTGTATCTCGCCTGTAAAACCTTACATTTGGTGCCCAGACCCGGGAGGAGATCGAGCCTGTAAAACCTTACAATACTAAGCTTTGAGGAATTGGACAGAGACAGATGCATCTCTTAGGACCCAGGGAAAAACAAGCTCAGAATCAGATGTGGGGAAGGACATGGCCTATGGGAATTCACTGATTCCCTCTCTGGAAAAGTTGGCGAGCCTGACGGGGGACGTTCCGCTGGTGAACATGCACACGCGTTTGCAGGCTGTCCACTCCTGCCACAGCGGGGTGGACAGCTGTTCCTTTTATAGGCTGCTGCTTTGCTGTTGTCACTGTCACCTGTCACAGCTGGCCCAGAAGGACACACTGATCTGTGTTGGTTCGGGCTCTGTGGGGGTCCAGCCCCCTGCTAGTCCCTACCGCTCACCTGCACTGGCCCACGCGCCACCCGTGCACGGCTGAACAGCGGTGATGGAGACGCGCTGGCGCTGTTCCATACATCATGTGTCCTGAGGCTCAGCAGGAATTTCCAGGATTCCTGACTGCCCACAGGCTGCATTTTTGAAAGCACAAGTTTGGACCACTGTTGGCACAATGAGGTGCCAAAATTAACATGCAAATTTGACACCTGAAACCTGAATCTAAATGAGTCTAAACAGGGCCCCTCTCCCCCAATCATTACTGTACTTGTTACTTTTCACTTTTTGTTAAAATTCTGGGAGTGATTATAAGCTTAGAGGAAGTTTGTAAGACAGTAGCAAGAATACCCACATATGCCTTACTCAAATTCTTTTGTAGTTATTGTTCCTTGTTTAAATTATAAGGAAATAAGTTGAGGAGGAAAGAATGTTTGGTGTTTACCTGCTTTAAAGTAAGGGGCATGCACATAGCCCTTCACCCTATATACCTCAGTGTGTGTTCCCTAAGGGAAGGTGGTGTTTTCCAGGGACCACAGCACAGTATCTGCCTCAGCCAACTGGACACCTGGACGCTGCTTTTGTAAACTCCAGCGCTGATGCTGGGGCCCCTCACAGCTTGTGTTTCTGCTGTTGAGGATGAGTTGCAAGGAGTGTCCTTCTTGCTTTGGTCTTTGAACTGGTATAGCTCCCCAGCCTGTCTGTGTTTTTCATGACATTTACATTTTTGTAGAATAAAAATGCCCTTCCAGTTTGTCAATCTTCCTCATTTCTGCCTGTTTTTCCTTATAATTAGATTCAGGTTATACTTGCCTTAAAGAAGATTGTGTCCTTCTTGGAGCATCACGACTAGCACTTTCCTTCTGCCCCTCTCCATCCCTGGTCTTCTCCCCTGAGCAGGCAGGGTTTCTTTGGTGCCAATAACCCTCTGCGGGTGCAGAGGGGGCTGGCCCAGGGTCTACCTCCAGGCTAATGTCCGCATTAGGAAGCCACAGGGCTGGGCGAGTTGCAATCCAAGTGCAGATGACTCTTGAGGCTACTATTTTGGCTATTTTCAGGCTGTGTGGGTGTGCGACCTCTTCGAAAATTGAACAAAAGGAACCAGTTGCCAGGGCGTCAGGCAAATACCATCTTCTCTCCTGGACCACAGAGGTTATTGTCTGGGGATCAGCTGGCATCAGGCACCCTGGCGAGATGCATGTATTTACTTTAAGCTGCAACATTGTAAGTGAGTCAACCCCACACCTGGAGCAATGTCTGACAAATTCTGCAAAATTGCTGTGAATCACTTTCTTTCTCAATTGCAATTGTTCAATTACAATATTTGTTAATTAAAAATAATTCTTGCTTTTAGTTAATAATATAAAAAAGGAATCGTCAACACTACTATTTCATGTTCACTTTATAAATAATTTTAGATGAATTAGTAACTTTTAAGACACCAGGTAGTTTACATAATTGAACAGAACTTTTATTTTACTTCTGTCCTTAGAATCTGTGATCTAATAGCAGCAAATACCCAGTCAACCCTCCTGAAATGTTAGGAATTTTGGTAGAAATTAGGAGAATTTTTTTTTTTTTAGTGACAAACAATGACTGATGTGTGTGTGTTGATAAAGGCTGACGTGCTTCTGCCCTGACAGTAACTCAGGAATGATAAGCTGAACTGATAAGCACTTAGTATGTTATTCTCTCTTTTTATTTATTTATTTTTAAAAAGATTTTTCTTTATTTGACAGAGAGAGATCACAAGTAGGCAGAGAGGCAGGCAGAGAGGGAGGGGAAAGCAGGCTACCTGCTGAGCAGAGAGCCCAATGCAGGGCTCCATCCCAGGACCCTCGGATCATGACCTGAGCTGAAGGCAGAGGCTTTAACCCACTGAGCGACCCAGGCACCCCCGTTCTTTCTTTTTAAAAACTGCGTGCACAAGAAACAAATACTAGTTTTCCCAGGTGCCTCTGGATGTTCGGATGACATCAGGGACCAAGGGTCTTGGGCTGTCAGAGCTCATGCCACCATTTCCCCTGTAGGTGTTCTTCCTTCTGCTCCGTTTACCCTCTGTGTGTGTGTCCTTCCTCATACGAGGGAGGGTCCCAGCCACACCCCTGACTTCCCACTGGACACTGTCTCTCCATAGGGTTTTGCACCTGTTTCTGTGTTTGGGGCTCTAACTCACAATCGTCACGAATCAGTTACTCCTGACACATGTGAGTCTGGTGTAGACTTTCAAACCAGTTCTTTGGCCTGTATGTCTATCCCCTTGCCAATAACATACCATATTGATTCCTACACTTTATGATGACCTCTGAAATCATTTACAGTGAGTCCTACTTTGTTCCCTTTTTAACATTATTTTGATGATTCCAGGTTCTTTCTTCATCATATAAATTTAGATCAACTTGTCAATTTCTACAAGAAAATCCTAGAATGTTTATGGTGATTGTGTTGAGTCTATATATCAACTTGGGGAGAAGGGACATCTTACAAATATTGAGATGACTAATCTATGAATGAGCATAGTTCCCCACTTATTTGGGTTTTCTTTGACATTCTGTATCTGTGTCTCTCAGTTTTTAGCATACAGATTTGCATATATTGTTTATTAATATTTATATCTAAGCATGTTGAGGTATTTTTGGTATTTTCAAAATTGTATTTTTAAATCTTGAATTCGTTTAGTTCACTGATAACATACAGACTTACAGTACATCCATCTCCATCTTGTATCCTGAAACTTGTCCAACACCCTTGTTGGAACTGTTCTAGAATTATTTCAGTATCCTACCTAGACAATCATGCTGCTGGCAAATACAGGTAATTTTAATTTCCTCTTTCCAATCTGCATGCCTGCTCTTCCTCTTACCATGTGGTCCCAGTGAGAACCTGCAGTACGATGCTTGGTAGGAAGACTGAGAACAGATATCCCAGTGTTCTTGTTCTCTGGACGCTCTCCGTCTACACTGCAACATGGGAGGTTAGCTCTGGGCTTTCACAGATGTCCTTCCTCAGGTTAAGGAAGTGTCTTTCAGGATACCTGGGTGGCTCAGCTGGTTAAGCGACTGCCTTCAGCTCAAGTCAGGATCCTGGAGTCCCGGGATCGAGCCCTGCTTTGGGCTGCCTGCTCAGCGGGGAGTCTGCTTCTTCTTGTCTGCTGCGCCCCCTGCTTGTGCTCTCTTTCTCTCAAATAGATAAATAAAATCTTAAAAAAAGAGAAAGAAAGTGTCCTTCACTTTCTTGGTTTGCACGTTTTCTCATAAAACGATGTTGAATTTTGTCAAGTGCTTTTTCTTTATTTTTTGAAATAATCATATTATTTTTCTCTTTAGTCTTTTGATATGATGAATTAAAATCTAACCTCACATTCTCAGGATAAATCTCACTCTGTCAAGTTTTTTCATATATACTACCAGGTTTTATTTGCTAATATTTTATTAAGTATTTTGTAATTTTATTTATGAAGGATATATGCCTGCAATATTTTTTCTTCTAATGTATTTGTCTTTTTTGCTTTTTAATCAGGGTAACACTGAGCCCATAAACTGTTGGTAACTATCTCCTCTTCTTCTGTTTTCTGGAAGAATTTCTCAGGTATTATTTTTTCTTCTATGATTAGTCAGTAGAGTGTTCCAGTGAAACCACATTGACCACAAATATCTTTGTTGGAAGGTTTTTAAGTACAAATTTAATTATTCTAATAAATAGGAGACATATCTACTTTTATGAATTTTTTGGGAAGTTTTTGTCTTTTAGGGAATTTGTACATTTTGTTTAAGCTATTAAATGTTTTGGCATAAAATTTTCATGATATTAATACACTGTTCTTTAAATGTCTGTGGTGTATAGGGTTCCAGTTTTAGTGTGACAATGACGACGATGACAGTGATGATAAGACGATAGCCTAATTCAATTTGAACTTCAGATTAAAAAAAACACAAGCACTTTTCTAGTATAAGTATGTCCCATATGTGTTGTTTATCTGGAATTTAAATTTACCTGGTAAATTTACCTGGTATGTCCTATGTTATCAGGCCACCCAGGGCGTAACTCCTGTTTCATTCCTGTTAATTTGTTTCTCGAATCTTTTGTTTTCATCATCAGTCTAGCTAGATGTTTATCAATTTTACCGATCTTTTAAAAAATTAATTTAATTTCACTGATTTTTCTCTAGTGCTTTTCTATTTTAATTGATTTCTCTTCTTTCTGGTGCTTTGGGTTTAATATCTGCTTTTTTATTAGTTTTTTTAAGGTTTTTTTTTAAGCTTAAACAATTGATTTTACTTGTCTTTACCTTCAAATAAAAGTATTTGATGCTAAAAATACATCTGTAAGCAGTGCTGTGGCTGTGCCCACAAGCTCTGTGCAGCATGCCCTCCATCGTGCACTGTGCTCACCCTCGTGCATGCTCCATGCACTGTGTCTATGTTCATGCATTCCCTACATTGTGCTTGTTGAGGAACCTGGACTGGATCCTGGCAGAAGAACCAAGTGGCCCTCAGAGGCTTTGGAGGATTGGAGGTTTATTTAACACTGGTGGGCTCAGGCAATGTTGTTCTCCAAAGGTCTGAGCCCAGAGCACAAGCAGGGAGGGGTATTTATACCCTTCTACTTCCGCATACTGGGTACTTTTGGCATGTGCAGGAAATGGGGTAGGAAAAAGAACCCGGAAGGGATCCCCTTGCTGGTTTGGTCAGCCATCTTAGAGTAGTTTTTCCCTATCCTGCTCACTCTCATATATGCTCTGTGCACTGTGCTCATGCTCGTGCCTGCTCTGTGCACCGTGCTCACACTCATGCATGCTCCATGCACTGTGCTCATGCACGTACCCGCTCTGTGCACCATGCCTGAGTTTCTGCATGTTCTCTGAACTGTGCTCACCCTTGTGCATTCTTTGTGGACTGTTTTCACGCTCATGCTGATGGCTTCTATTCCCCTCTGACTTCCTTATTGACTTCATGGGTTATTTACAAGTGTGTTACGCAATTTCCAAAGATTTGGAGGTTTTCCAAATGTCTTTCTGTTACCAGTTTCTACGTTAATCCCATTACGAATAGAGAGCATACTTTGTATGATTTCAGTTGGGTAGAACTGTTCAAATTTGTTTATGACATCGAAGATGTAGTGTCCTTGGATTTATTCCATGTGCACTTAAAAGAAAGTGTGTTCTGCTGTGTCCAGTCGGCTGTTCTATGAATGTCCTGGAGCCTAAGGTAGTTGATGATGCTGCTGGCTCTTCTCCAGCCTCACTAATTTTTCTGTCTGGTTGTGTTGGTCACTGAAGGAGTGCTGGGGTTTCCAGAGGTGCTGTGGTCTGCCTCTCTCTCACTCTTTTTTGGCTCACGCACTCAGGGGAACACAAATGAAATCTTCCTCCCAGAGAAACAGCTTTCCTTCCTCCTGCAGGTGGGGTCAGGTGGGTGGGGTCCTGGGGTCTGTCTTGATGCCCAGCGCTGCCTCTCTCAGATTATGTCTGGCCACTTGCGTTCCTTGGAACCAACCTTGGGTCTCAGGTGAATTTGGGTGTCTTCTGTGGTTTACCTGGTGTTCACCGTTGTCTGATGCCAGGAGTCTCCGGGCTGTCTGAATGGAGGACGAGGAACTTCCCCACCTGCTTCTATTCACCCAAATGAACAAGACTCACCCTGGCATTTCAACAGCTCCCAGCCATAAAGCGTGAAAATATGCAGAGATATTTTGGAATCTATTATTTTTCTTGGTGGTTAAATGCTGTCCTTGCTTGTAGTGATTGTAATCATATTCCTGAGAGAGGAATGGCAATGTAAAGAGTTACATTAAAATTCAAACATGTTTGTATTTGGTTTCTATTTGGCAGTGGGAATGGATTCTTCTTTTATATGAACCACCTGTCTCCACTGAGGTATCATCAGAATGATTCGCTTCCATACAATTTAATAACTGGAACGAGTAGGAAGAAATCAGGTTGGATAGCATGCTTTAGATACACATGGGAAGAACACTTAGAGAGATAAATTCAGGACAATCGTAGTAAAAGTGAAAAGTACTGATCTTTGAAATGATAGGTTTCTGTCGTGTCTGGTGAGAAGACATGCTGGGAAGTCAGCATTCCCATCTGCGGGTCTTTGGCTCAGGGCCAAGTGCCTGGCCCCTCTCCTGCTGGAGGAAACATGGCTTATTCATGTGGGAAACATGGCTTATTCACGTAGTCCTGCTGGAACCCCCCCCCCCCACTGCCACTCACTGCCACAGAGTGGAAAACCATTGCTGAAGAAGATATTCATAGTTGATATCATTATGCAATATATAGTGAATATATATTTGTTATTGATTACTAATTCTAGAGTCAGTATGTACTTTAAAAAAGAGATATACTTGTTTTAGAGACAGAGGGTGTGTGGGGAGAGGGGCAGAGGGAAGGGAGAGGGAGAATCCCAAGCAGTCTCCCCCTGAGCACAGAGCCCAAGGTGGGGCTCGATCTCACCATCCTGAGATCAAGAAGAGGTTTAACAACTGCACCACCCAGGGCCCCTCAGTTTGTACTTTTAAGTGGGTAAAACTGGGGGACACCCCTTTAGCCAACACGAGCATGACTGCTGTGGGAGAATTGATGTCCTGCTGCTCGGCACCCCGAGAAGAACGCTGACCAAGGATTCCTGCTGTCCCTCCCCTGTTTCTTATTTCCCGTCGCAGCAGGAAGAAGCAGAATGAGAGCTTCTACCCCTGCCAATCTTGCCAGTAGGCACTGCTCCCCACCAGGGTCGGGAATGGGACCTACTTCTGTCCACTCAGGGATGGCACCCCTGAGATATCTTGGTCTTAAACATCAACAGAACAAGTCTCAAGAGGTGTTCTTTACGGGAGTGTGTGTATGCGTCTCCCTACACGTCCCTTGCCAACTTCCAGACAGGCTGAAGGAGGGACCCGGTGTAAGTGCGCTGCCCTCTCTGCTCTGCCCCGCAGGTGTGGGCAGATCTGTCCGAACGTGTTGGGAGCAGCCGGATTCTCCTGTTTGTTAGAGGATGTGTCCTGTTTTGCTTCCTGGGCTTTTCCTTAACATCTGTAATTACCTCACATTTAAGGAACATGCCACTGGAATGACTTAATTTTTTCCAAAGTGACCATTTCTTCTGACTTGTCAGTATCTGTTCTTGTCCCTTCTTGTTACACAATTGATTAAAAATAGGCTTCACAGTCGAGAGTCTGAAAGCGACCCTCACAGCAAACCCTCAGACCCCCGTGTCTATCTCTTGCTCTCTCCCTGCGATGTGCTGTACAGGTGACATAAATTAGTCATTTCCCTCCTTGCCCCCAGAACTTCCTTCATCTTGTTCTAGAAGGGACACCTTCCTGTTCAGAACCACTGGACATTTGATGACATGAACTGTGTAGAATCTGAAGATGAATATTTTTGGTGTCGGCCTTCCTTTTTCCATGAAAACATTTGCTTCCTGAACAAAACTGATGAACGTTAATATGGTGTTAAATGGAACGCTATCAATGGAATATAAGGCAGACATAAAAACCAGAATACTGCCAAGGTAGGGTCTTTTTTTTTTTTAAGATTTTATTTATTTATTTGACAGAGGGAGAGAGATTACAAGTAGGTAGAGTAGCAGGCAGAGAGAGAGAGGGAGAAGCAGACTCCCCACTGAGCAGAGAGCCCAATGTGGGGCTTGATCCCCCGACCCTGAGATCATGACCTGAGCCGAAGGCAGAGGCTTAACCCACTGAGCCACCCAGGTGCCCTGAGTCTTTTTTTTTTTCCCCCCAAAGAGAGAAGGGGAGGGGCAGAGGGAGACAGAGAATCCCAAGCCCTGATGTAGGGCTCTGAGCTGAAATCAAAAGTCCGATGCTCAACCGACTGAGCCACCCGGGCACCGCAGCAAGGTAGAGTCTTAAAAGAGGCAGTCCAAAGTGCACCTCTAGGCTAAGGTCTTGTGAAAAATCCAAGGGGAGAATCAAGGAGTACTTTTGTTTTTAAGCTGGGAAAGGAGTTGGCCAGGATGGTGATGACAAGTGGGGAGGGGGAGTGGTAGGACCCTTGCTACCTCTACCCCTGGGCAGTTTTTAGCATTTCCTCCTTGTTCCTGTTCTGGATCCATGCACATACTAGTTCTAGGTGAAGAATGTGGGGATTCAAGGCTGGATATTTGCATACATGGCTCTGATGTAATGACATTTGCTTTGTGTATGGGAGGGTTGACTCTTGTTTTTGAGGGCCTAGAAGCCAAAGCAGACTGTCTTCTTCCAGTAACCCTAACTAAGGTGTAACAAGCTTCCAGGCGGTAGCACTTTGTTAGGCACGCACACTTTCATTTAATGCCAGCGACCCCAGAGGAGACCATTGTTTTAACCCATGCTTCCTAGACGAGGAATTAAGGGAAAGCATGGTTACGTGATGCTCAGTTCCCGCTGAACAGTAAACCCAGGCAGATGTTAGCAATTTAAAGCTCTTGGTTCTGTGGTTAGATACCGGGACCTGGGATCAGCTAGGTTTCTTCCCACATCTATGGAGAGAGACAGACAGACAGAGGGAGAGAGACAGAGGGACAGAGCAGGAGACACAGAGGACAGAGGGACCTGGGATCAGCTGGGCTTCTTCCCAGTCTATGGAGAGAAACAGATGGACATGTACCCAGATGCACACACATATACACATGTACACACATACCTGAAATCAACACTACAGTAGAAACACTAATTCTCACCAAACTTGACAACAAAATAAGAGTGTGGATTATTGCTGTGGTATGCAACAGCTTCTGGAAGATCTAGCCAATGATAGTAGAAGAAATATGAAGAATGATAATAAACATTGGAAAGGAAGAAACAAAATTATACCTATTAGCAGAAGACATAACTGGTTTCCCAGAAATCCCATGAGAATGATGGAGGTGCAGAAGGCATTATCTCTGCCACAAGTCACCTAAACCAAGGGCACGCCCACAAACACAGCACTGTGGGTGAGCGCCATGGGTCGGGCTGCGTCCCCCCATCCACACGGCAAGTTCTAGGCCCCAGCTCCTCAGAATGCAACCTCCTCTGGACGCAGGTTGTTGCAGGTTTAATTGTTAAGACGAGGCCACCACAGTAGGTGTCCATCCATAGGACAGGCGTCCTTCCATAGGACAGGTGTCTGTCCATACGGAGAGGTGAGCTTGTTCACAGATGTGCCGACACCCGGCTGGCCTTGGGCGCACTGCTGATGCTCGCCCAAACCAGGAACCTGCCAACTGTATGTGTCCTGTTTCCCTGAGGAAGTGACACTGATCCTGGGACAAGCTTCCCGATGGCCTGCCCAGAGGGACTCTGAAGGGGACCGGTGTCTGCCCGGGGTGTTCAGTGTGGACTTGCCACCTGTGTTCAGGGGCTCAGGGCCTCACCTGCGTGCAGCTCTGGATGCTCCCGGCTGGTCCAGGACCTGTAGGTGAGCCTCCGAGCTGCCAAGGGGCTCCCAGACACGGCCTCCTCCCCACGGCCCTTGGGGGCCAGCTTCCTCCTCAACCGGCCTCCGCCCCAGATGGGAAGCCGCCACTTAGTTCCTCCTATGTGTTTAAGTAGCTGGGGGTCCCATGGGATCGACACCCTTCAGGGAAGTCTGTGACTTTAAATCCTTGTTTCCAGCAATTTCCGGCTCCTTAGAACCACTGAAATGGGGTTTCCCTTCCCACCACTGATCCTGCAACCTACCAGCAGGCTCACTCCCATAGTCAACATAGAGTTGTCTGCTTCTCAGTTTTCCTTTGTATAGATGCACTTTTTATTAGAACTGAGCTCTGCTTCTGTAAGAGTTTGTACCATTCAAACTCAGAAGGGGAGGGAAGTGAGGACATGCACCATGTCCTGTCCAAACAAGGACTTCGTCATGGGCTAGTCCTGCGCGTCCCTGTGAGTCTGGTTCTGGAGCTGGGGTTGGAGCATGGGGGAGGGGACTGGGTGCGAAGGGCTCCTGCTCCCTCATGAGGGGGCA
This sequence comes from Martes martes, assembly GCF_963455335.1. NCBI lineage: Eukaryota > Metazoa > Chordata > Mammalia > Carnivora > Mustelidae > Martes > Martes martes. Next base: position 149,063,891 of record NC_137890.1, on the reverse strand, counting down.
GCTCATGCAGGTGTCTGACTTAGGTTCTGTCTGGGGGCTTGAGGACTGCCCCCCAACCCCGGGTGGTGGTACTGACTCAGCCTGGGGTTAACCAGAGGGGTGACAGTCGCTGGCATGTTCCGTGATCTCTGGGAAATCTCTCTCACCAAAGGCTGACAGAATGTATTTGGGAGAGCTGCTATAATTATGGGATTTTAATGCAACTCAGGTAGGGTCCTGGGTTATTTTGCATGCACCCCTGGAGCCCAGCCCCTTCCACGGCCATAAATCTTCTCAGAGACTCCTTCCTACATGGGAGACTCTCCAGATGTCCCTTTAAGGATTCATAAGACATTAAATTATACTCCAGATCTGGATTTATGGCAAACTGGCTTCCCCTGTGTGGGGTGCTGTCGTGTCGGCTCACAGACAGGCTGCAGATTTATTGGGTGCCTGTGGCCGAGTGGCTGGGGCACCTGCTGGGAACTTTCTGCTCCCTCCTGCCAGGCAGCTGTCACGAGCCTCTAAGGGACCTCCCTAATTTTCCCAGTTAGGTCTGAGCCTCAGTTAGAAAAAAGGGACACCTGTGTCCACCTCGTCCTAGAACATACCGGAAGAACCTTGTTGTTGTTGCCATGGCAATTCGTCGTGGTGTGGAAACCAGCGGTGAGTGTCACGGTCTGCATGGACCTATCATTTGTCATTTTAGATTTGCTGAGCCTGGCTGGGCGTGACCTCCCCCAGAGTCTCCTGGAACCCCGTGGGTAAGGGCCTTTGTTTCCACCAAGAGGGAGAAGATGGTCGGGGTCACAAAAGGAAGCTGCAGTCTTCAGCCCCAGGTATATGGTCCTTCCCAGTCTCGGCTCCAGGACATGAATGGCCCATGCTCTCATCCTGTGACTTACACAGAAGCCCTGAGAGACTGTGGTCCTCCTGCCGGAGGATGGGCTGGTCCCAGCTGGGGAGGAAATAGTGCTGAGAAAGGACGGTCAGGAAACCATATCCAACACATGGTCTGTGAGTGTCCTACGCGCCAGCCCAGTGGGTTGACTGTCCCAAGAACGTGGTCTGACAGGTGCATTCTGCATGCGCCCGGCTCCGGGGCCTCACCCTGTGCCCTTCAGGGCCCCTCGAGCAGGTCTACCTGACAGCCGATGAGGCCCCGTTTGCAGAAGAAGAGACTTTACACAGTGGCCTGCAGAGATCAGCCGGGTTCTAAGGGCACAGAAGATGCAGCCCCTCACCAGGGACAGTGCTTTCCCCTGGCACATGCTCTGGTAGCCCCTTCTCCACATTCACACGGAGGCTACACTAACATGCTGTCAGCCTGCAAGCAGGTCTGGCTTACGAGTGAGTCACCCACGGTGAAGACTTGGCAGAATCGGGGAGGCCTCCATGGGAAGGGTCCCCCTGAGCGCCCAGAGTGCTCCCTGCCATGGGCCCCGGCATACGGGTGTGGTCAGATGCTCCACTATCTCAGGGGAGGTCCTAGCCGTCCACACCACCTGCTCAGAGCGTCACGGTGAGCCGAGACATCTCCAGCCTCATTGGAAAAACCAGCAGCATCCCTTCCTGGGTTTCTGAGGCTAGTCCAACCCCAGCCAGCATGCGTGAATAAATGCATAAAGCATACTCGTGCATAATTCAGAGTAAAGGAAATACAAATATCCAGCTCACATGTGTGGAGAGGTTCAACCTCACTACTATTCATAAACGCATGATCAAAGAGACATAATCTTTCATTTCATATTAAAACTTGACAAACGTATGGGAAAGGGCTGAGCTCACACTTTGCTGATGGGATTGTGAGTTGTTTTACCACGCGTAGGACTGGTCAGCAAGGTCCATCAGAGTCTACAAACATTCACACAAACCTGTTAACTCCTACCGGTGGGTCCACACCCTTAAAGCCCAATCCTATCTCAGGAAGGTATGGGGACAGTTAACTCCCAGTGGCCTTTAGCTGCGTCTGCACATGCAGTTTAAGAAACGATCATTAGTAAATTCGACTTAGCATGCTGCCAGAGGTGTGCCTCATCTAGCAGGGGAGCAGGGAAGGCTGACCTTGGGACCAGGGACCCTGAGGGCCTGGCGTGCTGGAGCCAGGAGACAGTCGAGGGCGCCCCGAGGCACCGTCCTGCTCCTTCCCTGCTCATTACATGGCGTGCCCATGATCCATCCGCGGCTCTGTGGGGAAATGGAGCTGAAGAGCTGCTCCAGAGTTCTCCAAACCTCCGCCCCTTGCTCTGCTCCCCTTCCTCAGCCTCCAGATAGATGACCGGGCACCTGGAATGCAGGCTCCTAACTCCCCAGGTCCCAGCTCTGCCTGTGATTCTGTGGCCCCTCAGTCCAACTGCCAGTAAATCTCTGGGCTCTGCCTCATGGGCTTGAGATGAGGGGATGTACTAATCTCCAACATGTCCCACTGCTGTCACACTCCATGTTCCACTCTAAGGTGACTGGGGAGAATCAGCCAGATGTGGGAAAGGTGGTGGCACAATACAGAGCCCACCTCCCCACAGAGCCCACCCACCCACAGGACCCCCCTATCCACAGGGCCCACTACCCACAGGGCCCACCTAACTACAAAGCCCACCTGCCTGGCTCCACTTTTCCCATTCAGCATCTCTGCTCCTTTCCCCATGTCCTCTGGCAACACCTCTCACTTCAAGGTTCATCTGGGAACTAACTAGGAGAGAAGGTGCCCTGGGAACAATGGTTAGGAAGGGGAATGATGAAATGGGAAGGGGGCCAGAAAGGAAATGTTATCAGCTCATGCCTGGGGGTGCATGGAGTACACAAAAGTCCAAATCCAACAGGGGATTCTAGAAGGAGCAAGACTCCTCACACTGGCTGCACCACCCAAGGGCACTACTCTGGGTGTTGATCACTGGCACCATTGGTCACTGCTGGGAGAGTCCCGGGGACTTCTGCCCAGCCCAATGCCAACCCCCAGGCAAGGGGTACCCAGATATTTGTCCCTGAGGTAGACCAGTGTGCCTGAAGATGGGAAGTACCAAGGGAACATCTGGAGGTGCTCTAAGAACTCCTGCTCTGTCTGTCCCTCCAGGTCACCCCGGGGTCATCCACTTGTCACTGATTGTGAAGAAAGTGATCTTCAAATCCTAGGAGGACAGAGTGGTAGACCCACCATATCAGGTCTCAGAAATGCACTTCCTATTTGAATTTCCCAGCAACCTCCCAGATGCTATATTCCATTAAGAGAAGGAGGTGTGGGGTGCAGGAGTGGAGGGATCAAGCTGGAGAGAGGAGAAGGGAGACTCTTAGCAATAGTGTGGTCCAGATGACCCCTGTGGGCATGTCCAGATAGCTGCTGGGAAAAGTACTGCCCTTGGTATGGCCTCCGCTGAGTTGACCCAGAACTTTCCCTAATGAGCTTGAGGACCATGCTAGCGGAGGCCCTCCATGTACTGGGTGCCACATCTGTCTGTTTAGGCCACTTAAACTGGGCAGCTGCAAATAAGCCTGTGACCCCAGGCTACATGCAGGTGCACCAAGGGGGTCATGGGCGGGCCCCCAATGGGGGTACTGGGGGCAGCTCCTTCAGGTGTCATGGGGGCCCATGGGGCAGCAGAGGCCTGGACAGGCAGCCTTGGAGAACTCCAGTCGGCCATCAATCTGACAGCAGCCATAGAGCAGGTGGCTCCTGGAGTTTGAGTCTCTGTACCAATACCGGGGTGGGAAACCGAGTCAGTGTGTGACCCCCATGCAGAGGAGGCAAGGAGGAGTGGCTCCCCAGAGGGCCCAGGAAGCATTTTGGAGGACTCTCTGGGCTTCCGAGGCCTCGCTGTCTCCCACCTGGAGTGTGGAGCTGACTGCTTCACGTGGTCATTCCTTTGGAAGATTCTAGAAGCCTCTGGAAGAGTTTAGAGGACCCCCATACCAGACCCCTGTACTCCCATAGAGGAAAGGACAGCTTTCCCCAGAGATGCCTTGATCCTGGGTTTACTCTCATTTCTGCTTCAGTCTCAAGTCCTTCAGAGTAATCACACCCTAACCATCAGAACTAACTGTAAACTATTTTTAAAGTTGTGTATTTTGGGGGCACCTGGGTGGCTCAGTGGGTTAAGCCTCTGCCTTCAGCTCAGGTCATGATCCCAGGGTTCTGGAATGGAGCCCCACATCCGGGTCTCTGTTCAGCAGGGAACCTGCTTCCCCTCTCTCTCTGCCTACCTCTCCGCCTACTTGTGATCTCTCTCTCTGTCAAATAAATAAATAAAATCTTAAAAAAAAGTTGTGTATTTTTAAGTAATATAATATATACTTATATAAATACATACACAGGTGTATCTACATAAATATTGACAGAGTAGAGCAAACCACTACAACACTTTGGGGGTTTGAAATACACATAAAATTGAGACAGACAAAAGGCCGGCGGAACACAGAGGGCCTCCATGTGTGTGCACCATCCCGGAACAGGTTCAGGGGACGCAGTCAGACCCTCTTACACCAGATGGGGAGTGGGGGACGGCGGGGGGCCAAGCTGGAATCGCCAACGTCGACCCTGACAGGACACCAGCTAAGGAGCTAGTCAGGAGGGTGAAGAATAGGATTATCATAGGCTCAGCCGAGAAGAAAGCACAAAGGGGAAAAGTACTGAGCAGCAGAGCAAGAATTAAGCAAACATCAGGGTCTCAGTGATTTCACGCCATCGAAGTGGGATGAATACTCCAGTTACAGGCAGACATTTCTTTCTCTGAATGAAAATAAAACAAATGAGTCCACTTAGAGGCTGATCTTACAAGATTCCTTAAAGTGGAGGTGATTTAATGAACATCTTGCATAAAAAATATTAAAAACTGGAACAATACACTAATTTGAGACAATGTGGGCCGTTTGAAAGATTGCCTGATACAAACAGGGTATGGCAGGATGGAAAATGGGCAGGACAGAATGATCCCAAACGTGTGTGCCCATGGGACGAGAAAGACTTTTGCAGGTGGCTGGGGAGAGCTGCTTGTAGGCGCACTGTCAGTGAAGATGGCGCTGTGCGTGCCGACTATAATCGAGGACATAACGGTAAAATTGCCATTCCTTCAAATCAGGTCCTCTCAGCCAGCAGAGCATTAATGGGAATTGAGTAGAAGGGACCTTGTGTTTCCGGTGATGCTTGGAATATAACTTCCTGGGCAGGGGTGGGGGGGATTAGAGGGAGTCTGGTTTCTCTTTCACAAACTTTGTTTCAGTTTAAGAATAATTAGGGACACGAATTTCTAGTATTTCTATAGAAAATCAAGTTTTTGTAAATGTTAATTGAATTTTCAGTTTCTGTGTTTACAGAAACTGGACAATTTTCTGTGGATGTTTTCTTGGATGTGATAGCATTTCTTGTCTAATTACGTGTGTTGAGTACGCTATTCCACTTGTGACATTTTAAGTTGTGGAGAGTTTTAGGTTGCACAGATGTTTGTTAAAGGAAACAAGTCAGATTCTAAGAGCCGGCCACGACCTGAATGTCAGCAGCGCTTTCGTAGTAAATTCATTCAGATTAGCATCAACTTGAAAATTTATTTGTTTATTGTCTTAATCCACAGTCAGTCATTCAAAATTGGGTCTTTTGATACAAATAAATAAATTGCTTTGCCAATGTGTTCATCATACTTCTAAAATCACAAAAATTATTTTAGTGAAAAACGTAGACAAAGACACTGCCAGATAGTTTCCTGCCCAGAGGGGTGTGCTGAGAACCCTTTCTTCGGGATCTGCACTGACTGGGCCTGGGCTCCACAGATAGCTCAGCTTCCGTTCTACATGTGACTCACTGGAGGGGGGTTTGGCCCACACCTGCCCGCAATGCCTGTTAAGTTAAATAAAATGTTACCCAACTTTTAATTGTTTATCAAATCTATTAGATAGGAACTAGATTTGCAAAAATGTTTACATGAAGGGAGATTCCATTTCTTATGTTTGCGTGAAAAATGTAACTGGCTTTCGTCATTTCTTGGGGAAAGCCCTGGAGTTAGGGCCTGGGATGCCACAAGGGTGAGGATGTGGCAGTAGGTACACAACAGATTAGTCCTGTTGCCCTTGAATCAGGATCAAGAATGACCTGATGAAACCATGACTTGGACGCATTGGATTTCTTCTGTTTGAGGGTGTCTGACCAGCACCTGCCTCGGACGGCACCCAGCAAAGCCAGCTGGCCGCCAGCTCTGAGCCCACTGAGGAGGCGAGCCCATGTGGGGACAGCCTGAATGTATCCCGCTGGCACTGTTGCTATAGGGACACATCTCTTAGTACCTTCCCAGCAGTGCCTCTTAATTAAATCAGTGTTCTCAGATTTTGTAACCCCAACTTGTAGCCAGCAGAAGATTTAAGAAAGATGCTAAGGCCTTAAATTTACCAAATGCAAATTAAGAAAAATAAATTTTGCTCACTTTTTACTTATAAAAAAAAGCAGAGCATATTGTGAACTGACTTGTTCTTTCCTTCCCTGTCGACACTGAGAATATCCACACGGATTCCCGCCGTTTTGATCAATCCTGTTAACCAGGACTTGGTGTGTGGTGGATATTAATGACCCATTCTCTTACTTTGAAAAGAATTACTTGCAAAATTGGCAAATTTGAATTCTCTGATTAAAACATGTCTGATAACCTCTTGGATGTTTGAAAACGGCAGGGCTGTTGACCTCCGTGTTTCCAGAGCTGACGAATCTGGGCTTCGTTGGCAAGCTGCTGCGTCTTATCCCTTGAGAGCTGACTGGCTCTGTCCAGAAAAAGGAGAGTCTGTTTAGGATCTCACAACAAGACTGTTGTAGGTTAATTTTTATTTCCTTCAAGGCAGACGGACTTTATGGGCTTTTGTTTAATTATCATCTGTTGGTCCAAATCAGTATCTTTAAAATGACTCCTCATATAAAATCTCTCCTAGGCTGGGAGCATTCCAACTCACGGCAGAGATGGTCAGTTCTACGTGAAGTGAGAGTGGCTGTGGCAGTGGTGATTCTGTGAGCTTACAGCAATGTAGAGCATACCCATCCTTTCTATGAAGTAGGAAACATACAGAAAGAGTGGAATAACAGTCCAAACTTAAGACACAATCAGTCTTTCGAGTGCTAATCATTCTTCCCAGGAAAACGGGCAAACCCGTTGCTCAGATGCTTCCTCCTGCGGGCGTGCCTGCCTGCAGTAAAGCAAAGAGTTCGATTTAAGACACTGATCAATTTTGTGCTAGACTATCTAAAATCTCATTGTGAATCCCCATTCGTCTTCCAATATTTACGTCTGTGTATCACATGCTATTATCACATTATCACAATTACATAAAATTAACTGAAAATAGATCAAATATTTTAAAAACATTTGATTCCTTTGTGAAATTACATCAGCTGACTCTCCAATTTAAGAAAAATTTCCATTTGCAGTGAACTCCTCAACAAGCCAGTATTATTTGCAAATAGATATTTAACATTTGGGTCCCTTGGTGGATGTAACTCGAAACAATGCTAACTTCTTTTACTCCTAACATTTTCCTCAGTGGAGTTTATTTGCTGAATCCGTGCTCACAGCCCTGTTGCAAAGAGAAGGGGAACAAGAGGCTTTTGGATAAATGTCACGTTAGATTTCTGGCAGGACATCGCAGAAAGCTCAGGAGGCCGAGCCTGGGGAGTGTGCCGCCGCGGGAGACCTAGGGCTGCTGCCTTTTACTTTAGAAACTTGGTGAAGGGGACGCTTTTTCCTTGTTGTACCCACACCGTTCCTTTGAGCATGGAGAGTCCTTTTATTTATTTACTGCTTTCTTAAATAATGTTTTTGAGAGCACAGATGTTAATGATACCACAGTATCATTAAAAGATCATTAAAAGATAAAAAAATTTCAAACAATAAATTAATGGATATTTTCACAAGAAAAATAAGACCAATGTATGCAGCCTGCAAAAGTCTGCTTTTAAGATATTGACTCATGTAGGATAGAAACCAAGGGATAGAATGAGAACCACCACACTGATAGTAGCCTCTACCACTGGAACACCACCGCCATGCCGGGCCTGGTCCCTGATGGCCGTGTCGTCACCCTTTGGGCCTCTGAGCACCTGTGGTGTGAGCTGTTGTGGGCAAGCCGAGGCCAGGGGCAGGTGGATCCTGGGGTCCACAGCCCTGTGTTTGCAGGTGGCACGACCAGCCAGGACGGGCATCCACACAGAGGACAGTGTCAGAGGCTGTGCGCTCAGGGAGCGTTGGTCAACTAGCAGCTACGGGAGTCAGTTAGTGCATGTTGAACAAGAATGAGTTTGATTAGGAGAAAGAGTGATCCTGGAGGAGTGGGAGGAACCTGGAAAGGAAAGGCGAGGGTGGGATGACTGGCCTGGCTCCAGGCCCCGAAGACGGTGGGGCGCATGCCAGCAAGTATTTGGAAAAGCAAGTTGCTGAGCACAGAGTGGGCTCTAGGGAGCTGGTCTGAGCGGCTGCTGGGCACCCACATGGGAGGCCTAGCAGAGAGGCCGCCTGGGGACCTCAGGCACCCAGGGTGGACACAGAGATGTCCTCGGCTTCACTTGCTCTAGAGCCTTGAGGGGTCCACAGGTGTGTAGGTATTGTCAGCAGGTGACAGGACAAGCGTGGATGGATGGAGGCACAGACCTGAAGCTACTTCCCATGTTTCGCTCCTTCTCTGTGTCTGTGAGTATGTATGGGCAGAAGGAACCATGCACACATCCCCAAAGTCCGGATACTCACAGCCACCGTGAGCTCTGTGTGTCTCCTAGGTCCCCTGCTTCAGCCACAAGGTCCCCATACCTCCTCAGAACATGCCACAGGGTCCGTGCCAACCAACCAGCCTTCCCTTCACTGACCCACAGCAACCTTCTTGCGTCTGCCTTGAACCCAACTGCTGATGGGTCTTTGATAGTTTGCATTTCTGGAGACACTTCACAGACACTGGAATTTCCCTAATGCATGAAAATCTGATGACCCTAATCCACTTCAATCAGCCAAAGCCTCTGACCATGCTGCCATTCTCCACAGCGTCTGCCTCTTCGTTCACAGCTAGACTGGAACAGTGACGAGATCATTTCCCAGCTCTCCTGTCCTTTCTCAGCCACAGGGCCACACACTGGACCCTCCACCAGGGAAATTACGAAGGCCCCAGCGTGGGTAAAGCACATTCCACACCCTTTGCTCTGGCGCGGCCACTTTGGGCAATGGGATAGTCACAGGGGGCAGGTCCGGCCCGTGCCCTCTTGGGCTTCTGCCCCTCCCTAGGAAAGAGCCCCCTCCAAGAGTTTCCACCCCCAGCTGGGCCCAGGCTGGTGGGTGGAGCAGAGCTGAACCCAAACCTCCAGGGGCGAAAAGTGACCGCTGAAACAGAGCTCCATGTGACCACGGAGCAGGGCATGTTGGACACAGGCACTGGAGTCTATGTGCTTCCTGTACAACAAAAGCCAAGGGACAGAGAAAATGGCCCCAGGAGGGGGATGCTGGTGTACAGACCCCCAAAACATGCAGCGATGCTGTGAGAACCGCTGGTCAGCGGAGGGCCTTTTGGGGCAAAGCCGACATCACAGGAGACAAAACAGTGCATCTCTCCAGGCTGTGGACGCCCGTGAGGCCGTGGACGCCAGTGAGGCTGTGGATGTCCATGAAGCTGTGGACACCTGAGAAGCTGTGGATGCCCGCGAGGTCCACAGGCAGAATGTCAAAGTGTGAGAGACGCTGGGCACAGACCTGAATGATCCTCAGGTGAAGACGGCGTCTCAGGAGAGGAGGTCTGAGGCCTTGTCAGAGGAGTTGTGTCCTGGCCACGTTCAGCTGGACACTGTGCCCCACCTGCAAAGGTGAGACCATCACAGTCTGAGTTCTGCACCTGCCGGGGACCACCCTCACCTGGCTCCCACCCCTTCCTCTTCTAGTCGGTCTTCCCGGAGCTGAGCCCTGCTGTTGTTCTTCCTGTCGTTTCTTCTGTTACTGACACACGAGTGACATCACAGTGTGTAGGAATCAGGGGTCCGACTGTTGACCTGCGGAGCCCTATGCGGTGATCGCCATGGTCGCATCAGCTCGCCGATCTAGCGCCTCCTGCTGTGGTGAGAATAGTTGAGGTCTCCGGGCCTAGCTGCTGTCAGGTGTTAGTCCCTGGGCACGGGAGACGCCTGGAGCTTGTTGATCTTAGGGCGGGAAGTCTGTGCTCTCTGAACAGCACTGTCCCAGCCCCGGGCCCACCTCCACCACGGGTGCTGAGCTCTTTTTCATAGCGCCCACACACAAATCAGGTCGGGGTCATCGTCTTTCTCTGTTGCACTTCACATGATGCCCTCGTTTCCCAAGTTGTCACAGACAGATCACAAACAGCATCCCTCCTGTGGCCACTGGCATCCCCCTGCACCGTCACACACCTCTGTCCGTGCACCATCTATGGACACACAGGATCTTCCCAGGTCTCGGCTGCTGGGAACTGTGCTGCCCAGACTACGGGAGTGCAACGTGTCTCCTCACAACCTGATTCCGTGTCCTGGGACCAAAACGCATGGGCAGGACCTTTGCTGTTGGTGCTCACGGTAGTAGGAGAGATGAGGATGCAGCCCGGCTTGCCGTAACCAACAGGCAGAGTTTTTATGTGTAGTAGTTTTTGTGTTTAATTTTCTTCGTTATGTTTATTCACTATTTTTCATCTTCTGCATTTTACTGGATTGATCAAGTTTTCACTGATTTTCTTCTGCGTTAGTGGGTTATAAATTTATAATTATTATAAAAGACAGCACTGTGTTCGTGTCTGCCTGTGCATCTCGGTACATCTGTGTGAGCATTTCCCCAGAATGACGGCTGAGAAGTGATTATCTGACAAAACTAGGATGTACATTCTTCCTTTTATTAGATGCTATCAAACAACCTGAGAAAAGGCTGTGACAATTTATAGTCTCACAATATTTGGAAAAACCACTATATTTCAACAAACACTGCATTAATTAACACTAATTGCTTCAACAATCAAACCCCTAAATTCTAGTCACTTCACTAGATAAGACCTGGCAGTACCTGGTCTCGGGGGACCATGTGGCCAGGAGGCTGGGGACACAGGACTGTCCGTCTTCTGTCTGTGGCCCCAGGAGCAGGTGGAGGGAGGAGGATGGCGAGAAGGCCCTTCTGCATCTCCCCACCTCTGGGAGCTTTTGTGCTCAGAGCCCACATTCGACCCTGTGCTGGGAGAACGCCGAGGCACTTGCGTCACTGGCCGTGTGTACCACAGGCTGGCCTGAGCAGGTACTAATGACCCCAGTTCGTATGTGCCCTGGGACTGAAGAAGCTGCTGAAGGAAAACCTGCCCGCGGCCCTTTTCCCACCGTGCACTCGTGACCGTCGGTTCTCTGGAGCCACACACGTCTCTCTTCTGCCACCTTCCTGTCTCCCTGACCTGGGCCCTTGCATGCTGGCTCTACTGGCACAGGTGCCCAGGGGCTTCTAGACCCCTCGAAGCTGCCACACCACGCTCCCCCCATCCCCCTGTCCCCCTAGCAGCTTCCTCTCTGCGCGTCCCTGCAGCATGAGCCCAAAGCTTCAAGCTCCTGCTTTTCCCACTGACTTTTTGTTTGATATCTACCAGCAACTAGAAGTTTATCGAGTTCACAAGGAACACAGGCAGGTCCTTTTCTCCTACGTTTGTCATTGTCCTTCATATACTTGAGGTAATTGTATCAGGTGTAAATGGGCTGAGAAGCAGGATGTCTCCCAGAGAATTAAACTTCTTAGCAACATGAGTTATTGCTGTTTCTCCAGTAATTCTTTTGCTTTGAAGATAGTTTGCACTGATATTAGAAAAAGTAAAGACTACTTTTCTCTAGCTTGTGTTTGCCCAAAGAACCCTGTTTTCTTCCTTTTCCTTTCACTTTCTGCACTTGGTATTGAAGGTGTGTTTCTTGTAAGCCACACACAGCTGGGCTTGTGTTTTTATTCAGCTAACAAGCTTTGTCTCATTTTTGCCTCTGATCCATCCCAAATCCTCACCTCCAGGTGTTCCCCTGAAATCACGGACGACAAATGCAAACTGAGGAATCAGGTCCAAGATGGTTTAACAGGACTCCACTGCACCACAGAACAGTGTAAAATCATGAGAACGCCCCTTATGGTCTTGGTCAGTGAGAGAACCATCATTTCAGTCCTGTCGGGTTGAAGAAAGTCTCTGAACGGGCCTCATGTTCTGAGAACAATGCACCTGGGTTTTAGAAAAACCTGCCATTGCTCAGGTTGGAGACTTGGAACTTGAACAGAAAACAAGTGTCTTCTTTCCACGTGTGCATTTCTAGGAAGTCAGGGCTCAGCTGGAGAAAATGTTGGTGCGAAACATACACTCTCTATAATGACCATCGTCTTTAAAAGCTAACTTACTTGTTTCAGACAGTTTCTAGATGAATGGAGACGCCTGCTTACAACCAGTTTGACTCTGTTGTGGAAAGTTCTGAGTGGCTCTAGCATCTACAGCAACAAAACCTGTCAGAGGCTCCTTGAATCTGGGCTCTGACTATTGCGCTAGACTCTTGAGTCTGTCAGGCGACACACGATCACGTTCGACAGAGCCTGCCTGCAAGGTGCTGAGTCCTGGCTCTGGAATCCAGAGGCCAAGTCTCAGAGTGCTCCCCAAATCTTTGCGGGTGGCCCCGTCTTCCTGGGCGGCAAGGGGAAGAGACAGTAACAGGCATCTGCTGCCTCACAGAGAGCCCGGTTTGTCACTTGTGAATAACAAGTGTGTCTCCCCGTCCTGGTCATCCAGGGTGCATGGGAACGGATCTTGATCTTTTCACAGAATGCTAAGATGCTAAGAAGAGGCACTTGCTGTGATGGGCACTGGGTGTTACATGTAAGTGATGAATCACTAAATTCTCATGAAGCCAGTATCACACTGTATGTTAACTAACCAAAATTTGAATAAAAATTTGGGAGATAGAGAGATAAATAAATAACTAAGTAAGAATGGGGAAAAATAGCTCAGCCAGTGAGGAATTCAGTATTATATTTTTTATCTGGAAACCTCTGTATTTTGCTTTCATTAGGAGGATATTTTCATTAGGTACAGAATCCTAGGTAGACCAGCATGGACTTCAGACCATGAAGAGGTCACGGCTTTGTTCTGGCCCCCAATATCTTCAGTTGAGAAGGATGCTGGAACTGTCTTGTTGACAGTCTGATGCAATATTCTCTTTTAATCTGGATGTTTTAAAGGTCTTCTCCTTCTTTGGATTTCAGCAGTCTGACCATGAGGCACCTTACTTTGGTCTTCTTTGTACTCATTATTCTTTGGTTCCTAGCACATCTTCACTCTTTGATCAGGTTTGGAAAATCTCAGCCATCACTGTTTGATGGAATCTTCTCTCTCCCCTCCAACTGGGAATCCCATCGCATGTGGCTCAATCCCCCCTTCTTTATGCTTTCTTCCCTATTTTTCTTGCTCAATCTGCGTATTTTCATATTTCCTTTTGTTTCACATTCCAGTTCACTAGAACTTCCTTCATCTGTGTCTAATCATCTGTTGTTAAACACAGTCCTTGAGTTTTCATTTCAGTTATTCTACATTTCCACTGTTCCATTTCAAGTTTTCAGTTTCTAGTCCCTCGCTGCAGTCCTCAGCCTTGTCTTCTAATATATTAAGTACAACTATTTGGAAGTTCATGTGTGTGCAGGAACTCTCCTATTGGGTGTCCTGTGAGTGTATTTCTATGATCTTTCATTGTTCTTCATTTCTTTATAATTTGGCCTTCTTAAGCATGGCAGGTGTCCCTGTGGAGGCATCTGATTCCTTAAATGAGCTTGCTCTTCTCCAGAGAGGATTTTGTCTGGCCCTGGAGGGGGTGAGGGCACTCAAATGTTAAAATGCTATGATAAACCAGACCCAGTCCAACCCTTGTGTGTCCTGGCCCATTTCTGTTCCTCTCTTATTCCTTCAGAGGAACAGTGTGTGCCCTGGACCATGGGCTCCTCACTCCCCATGCTGTCCTTCCCTGTATCTGTTGGGCTCTCTGCCAGGCACACACACCATGCTGCTGTGCCCATTTCTTCCTTCTCCTGGGTCTCAGCCTTGTGGTTTTACACTGGCTCATTGGCTTATGGATGGTCTACAAATAGATGTGGATCCTCCTCACTGGGCTGTTGGTCTGAATTATACACTCTGCCTATTCCAGTCAAATCAAGTATCTTTCCAACAGAGAATTCCCTTAGAAGGATGATTTTTTTTTTTTTTTTAGTGCCAAAGCAATCTTTTTTTAAAAATTATTTTTATTAACATATAATGTATTATTTGCCCTAGGGGTACAGGTCTGTGAATCATCAGGCTTACACATTTCAGAGCACTTATGATTGCACATACCCTCCCCAATGTCCATAACCCAGCCACCCTCTCCATACACCCCTCCCCCCAGCAACCCTCAGTTCATTTTGTGAGATTAAGAGTCTCTTATGGTTTATCTCCCTCCCAATCCCATCTTGTTTCATTTTTTCCTTCCCTACCCCCCAAGCCCCCCACTCTGCCTCTCAAATTCCTCATATCAGGGAGATCATATGATAATTGTCTTTCTCTGACTGACTTATTTCGCTAAGCATAATACCCTCTAGTTCCCTCCTTGTCATCGCAAATGGTAAGATTTCATTTCTTTTGATGGCTGCATAGTATTCCATTGTATATATGTATACCACTTCTTCTTATTCCATTCATCTGTTGATGGACATCTAGGTTCTTTCCACAGTCTGGCTACTGTGGACATTTCTGCTATAAACATTCAGGTGCACGTGCCTCTTCAGATCACTACATTTGTATCTTTAGGGTAAATATCCAGTAGTGCGATTGCTGGTCATATGGTAGCCCTACTTTCAACGTTTTGAGGAACCTCCATACTGTTTTCCACAGTGGCTGCACCAGCTTGCATTCCCACCAACAGTGTAGGAGGGTTCCCTTTTCTCTGCATCCTCACCAACATCTGTTGCTTCCTGACTTGTTAATTTTAGCCATTCTGACTGGTGTGAGGTGGTATTTCATTGTGGTTTGATTTGTATTTCCCTGATGCCAAGTGATGTCGAGCACTTTTTCATGTGTCTGTTGGCCATCTGGATGTCTAGAAGGGTGATTTTTACGTGGCGCTACAGACAGACCTACATGCTTACAAAATCCATGTGTGGAAGCCCTCACCCCCAGTGTGTGTGCATGTAAGGCTGGTGAGGAGGTGATCAAGGTTCAATGAGGTTACAGGGTGGGTTCCTGATCCAATAAGATCACTGTCTTTATAAGAAGGGCAAGAGATCTAGAGTTCCCTGTCTTTCTGTGCAAACAGCCAGAGGAAGCCACTTGAGAACACAGTAGGAAGGTGGCTGCCTACAAGCGAGGTACAGGCTCTCACCAGAAACCATGTTTGTGGACACCAAGATAATGGGCTTCTACCTCCAGGACTGTGAGAAACAATTTTTTGTTGTTTAAGCCACTCCCTGGGCGGACTGATATATATGATGGTATGATTCATTTTTTAAAAAAGATTTTATTTATTTATTTATTTGACAGAGACAGCAAGAGAGGGAACACAAGCGAGGGGAGCCAGAGAGGGAGAAGCAGGCTTCCCACTGAGCTGGATGCGGGGCTTGATCCCAGGACCCCGGGATCAGAGCTGAGCTGAAGGCAGACACTTAATGACTGAGCCCCCCCCGCCAGGTGCCCTGATGGTATGACTCATTATTTGAAATACAAAATATATTAGGTACATTGTAGCAGGCATCCTTTGAGCCACCTTGATGTACATAACTATACTTCTTAAATAAATGGTCTATTAAACAAATAAATCCCATAAGAACATCATAGATAAATTCCCATACATCCATGAGGTAGTATAATAACTAGACTTCAGAGAAGTCACTGTGTGGTCTTCCCATGGTATGTGATGGACAGAAGGGAGAGCAACTAGCCCAGCTTTAGGGTTAGAAGGACAGCAAATGCAGGATATGAAGAAAGAGCCGACTATAGCTTCCATCTTTTCTGTAAGAGGACCCTGGACTTGTTTCAGAGCAATCAGAAAGGCCCCATCAATAACGTCCTGGGCAAACCCGCTGGTTCTCTTAAATCTACCTGTTTCTACACATATTGCCCTTCCCTGGACTCTGGACCTTTGTTCCCATAATGTGTCCACCTGAACGTCCACCCCACATCTGGTCCTATGATGTTTGCCTCGTAAATCACACCTGCTATGTACCTATCTGCTCTCGTGTGGCCGACGGCAATGTGGTGACAAAGCCCACTCATGGATCAGATGTATACAATGCAAACAGACTAAGATGAGTTTTTCAAAAAAGTTTTCAAAATTTGCATTACAGGAGGTGAATAAAGTATGTTCAAGTGGTTTGTATGACTGTGGATATTACTTCCCCATGGCTATAAATTCCATCTAAGTCACACCGAGTCAGACACTTAATTAGTTCCTATAATTGTTAGGAACATTCAGAAGTGCTCTGAGGCATAGACACTGTTAGGGGTCAAACAGTGTCCCCCAGGGAGAATATGGTGGACTCCTACCTGGGAACGTGACCTTGTTCGGACGCACATGGGTCTTTGCAGATGCAATCAGATTGAGGCAGGGTCCCTGGGGTAGGCCCTAGTCCATAGGACTGGAATCCTTTATTTATTTATTTATTTTTAAAAAGATTTTATTTATTTATTTGACAGACAGAGATCACAAGTAGGCAGAGAGGCAGGCAGAGACAGAGAGAGGAGGAAGCAAGCTCCCGCTGAGCAGAAAGCCCCATGCAGGGCTTGATCCCAGGACCCTGGGATCATGACCTGAGCCAAAGGCAGAGGCTTTAACCCACTGAACCACCCAGGCGCCCCAGGACTGGAATCCTTTAAAGAAGAGATCAGAATTACAGGGGGATGCCTGTGCGGGGAGAGCAGAGACACGTCTGCCAACCAAGGGGCCCAGGGCCTACTGGCACCACCAGGAGCTAAGGGGGCAGGACAGACCTCCCCAGAGCTTTCAGAAGCAGCATAGCCCTGCAGACACCTGGCCTCTGGGCTCCCGTCCTCCAGAACGGTCAGAAAATCCCTGTTGTTGAAGCGGCTGGGTCTCTGGTATTTGGTTATGATGGCTCCAGGAAAGTGCGCGGTGACCCAAAAGATTAAGGCCACATCTCTAACACTGTAGAAGAGTGCTCAGTACTTTGTCTGTCGAGTGGGAAGGAACTGTGGGTCATAATCCCAGGAAACTAATAAAACTGACTCAAATCCCACAGTAATCTTTGGCCTGTGTTGAGGAAACACAGCTTAAAGATATAATCAAAGAATGTGCCTTTCAGTGTCGGCAATGGCACTGGGCCCCCGCCCTGCTGAGAACACCACCTGTCACACAGCCGTTAATGGGAAGGAGATACGGACCATGTCCTGGTTCTCAGCTGAGCCCCTGCACAGGGGGTGCAGGTAAATGTGATGCTAGACATTGGGGTGCATATAATTTGGCCTGAATGAAGGAGGAGTGGGTGAGGTAAGAGCATGCAGGCGGGGGACCGACTGGAGGTCTTGTGCAGGGGAGTCTGTGAGCTCAGTCCTGCCTCCCACTCAGGGAACGACTCGGGGAAGGCGTGAGTGGCCGGCCCACAGTGGCCACAGACATCACTGGCCTGTCCGTGTTCACCACACAGCTCCTGTGGGACAGATTTGACCTGAGGTCCTGCACTGGGACCCAGAGTTGAAGAAAGGGCACCTGTAGCCAGAAAGAGCCCCGGTGCACGGGAGAGCAGGGCTGCCTCAGTAGAGATGGAGACCTGCCCCAGGCCAGGAGGGGTCTGCCCCTGATGCACTGGGAGCCCAGTGCAGGAGAGATGTGCTCTAGCTTACCACCAGAGTCCTCAGGGGTGTGAGGAAGCCAAGAGCAGGGAGCCCTATCCCCACCCTACAGGTGTCCAGAGAGGCTTCCCTGACCGGCCATAGCCCGGCGGCCCCACAAGTTCACACCTGCCCCTACCTGGGCAAGCTCACCTGCAGGAGCTCACCTATGCAGCTGTGGCTTCCCAAGGCCCATGGGATGCTGCTGGGATGTGGACGTCACAGGGCCCAGTTTGCATGTGGCTACAGCTGAAAGCACAAGTATGGATAAGCCATAGGGTGAGCACGGGAGGCAAGACACAGATGGAAAAGAGGGGGATGGACAAAGGATGAAGGAAAAGCCAAAGATGTGCGAAGAGAAGCCCAGGGCACATTCTCTGTGCATCGAGTGGGAGCCCTGCAGGGTGTGAGGTCTCCAGAGCTGGGGTAGTGCCTCCTCAGAGTCAGGGAAGGAGGGAACGGGGGCTGGCTCCAGAGAGGGCTGCCCTGGGAGCAACGGGGTGCTCATTGTGGGCTCATGTTTCCGGTTGGTGGGGGCAGCTGGGAGCTGTCTGCTGGGAGCTGTCTGCCAGGAGCTGTCTGTTGGGAGGCAAACTTGCAGCCTCAGCTGTCCTCAACTATTCAGAGATAAATCTGTCCCACAGATTTATTTAGTTTGTCCCCTCTCCAAACTAATATGCAGCTAAAGGTTTTTAAACCAGACCGAGGAGAAATAGGAACCTGCTCCCGTCACCTGGTAACCCGGTCCGCCTGTGAAATCATTTTGCATTGCCCTTAGACCCTCTCTTTGCACTGCTTTTGTGGAAAATCACTGTTGGAAGTGGGGGAGGTGCTGGTCTTGGGGTGTGTGGGAGGGTGGCCAGAAGCAGGAGCGTCCACAAGGAGAGGGAATGGGGTCGGTTAGGGTTAGGGCTTGGCCCGCCTCCCTCTGGACAGGCCAGGTCTGGTTCAGACTCTGCTGAGAGCAAAGCTAAAATACTTGCTGAGGCACAGGAACCCCCCCGAAAGAGCCCCACTGGCCAACGCTGGGGCCATTCCACCAAGAAAAGAAATGGAGTGGTATTGGGTTATAGCCCAAGTGTAAGATAAATACACCTGTGTCCAGACAGGTCTAAGTAAGTGACCGCATAAACCAATGGACAAGGAGATGCAAATGTCCCCCACGCCAGAATTCCAAACACTTCATGTAGATTCTCTGTCCTAAGGGGTGAAGCATCACTCAGTGTAGACAGCGACTTCCAGAGTGCATACAGCCCAGAAATGGGGGACAGTGACGGTTGCTTAGCTGGGCACCCCCAGTGTGGACAGCATGCCTTTTATACTTCACCTCTGTGGTCCTCCTTCCCCCAGATAACCCCAGTCTAACCCCGAGAACATGGGGTCCCAGTAGAGGAACATTCTAATCACAAAGCCATCCAGGTGTCAAATCAAGGAGAGTCTGGGCAGGGATCCCAGCCCAGGGGAGCCCGAGGAGATGTGAGGACCACACATCTTTGTCCTGCGGGAGGGCCGGGCCGCGGCAAAAAACCAGTATTAGGGAAAACAGAGGAAATCCAACTAACAAGTGGACTTAGTCGACAATAAGGTATCCAAATCTGTTTATTGTTACAAACACTCTCTACTGAGGTAAGATGTTAAGAACAGGGACCGTGAGATGGAGTAGAAGGGATGCTGCATTGTCTTCAGAATCTTTCTTTAAATTCAAAACTGCTCTAAAATAAAATGCCTATTAAAAAACCATGTTGCTGAGAACAGAGACTATGATTTGCCAGACCAGTAAGGTGATACTCTATATATTGCTTACACAGTGAAATGATTTATTTATTAATAATATTAACATTAGGTAAATCTAGTTAAAAATCTTGTTTAAAAATCTGACCCATTCAGAATGAAACTAGACCTATGACATAAAACGCTAAATATGTTTCAGATCATTTAAAATAAAATATTTACAAAAGATCATCTGGGGTCTTCAAAATAATGAAAATATTTGAATTTCTCTGTGTTGGCTGCTCACTACCCTTCATGAGATCACACCCTCCAGGGATCACACCCTTCCTGAGATCACATCTTCCTATGATCACACTCTCCTGAGATCACACCCTCCTGAGATCACACCCTCCTGAGAGCACACCTTCCTGAGAGCACACCTTCCTGAGGCCACACCCTCCTGAGATTATACCCAACCTGAGGTTACACCCTCTTGAGATCACACCCATCCTGAGATTACACCCTTTCTGAGGTCACACCCTCCTGAGATCACACTCTCCTGAGATCACAACCTCTTGAGATCACACCATATGAAGACCACACTCTCCTGAGGTCACACCCTCCTGAGATCATGCCTTCCTGCAGAAGTACGGACTTGCTCTCTGCTACTGATGCCACCTGAAATTGAGAAAGAATCAGGGGACAGGGATCCCCCAACACTGCTTCAGCCTCACCTCTTCCACTGTCCATTAACTGTTGGGAAATTTATGTGATCGGCAGGGTAGTCTAAGCTGTCTGCCATGTAAACAGATTAGGATTCATCTGATCAACCAGGCTGAAAGAAAAGCTACCTTCCTTCTTACAGATGCTGTTTTCTGAACAAACACAGGGTAAGTGAGAATAGTCTCTACTTTAGGCAGGACAAACAGAGTGTGGTCTCTTCAAAACCAGAAGGGTTACCCATGAGACTGGCAGTCACTTATTGTTTGGGTTTTAATCACAGGTTTCAGTTGCTCCTTTATCTATGGTGGTCATGCCAGGGGCTTGGAAGCCTGCTCTGTGCACTGTGCTCTGGGTTGTGTGACAACCTAATTTTCACAAGACATGCTACCAACCAAGAGACCTTAAAATTATCCCCCGCCCCCACTGTTCTCTGAGACATGATTCATCTGTGCATGCCCCCATCATTCTACGTGCAGGGTGATGGTCGCCTCAGTCAAACCTGCCAACAGCCTGTGCAGCAGCCACACATGTGCACAGACTCATGGGAACTGTGGCCACAGACCAGACCCCCTTCAGACAAACGGAGGGCACATTACCACGCTGGTCTGTGGCTCACACAGAAGCACATGGGTCGGACTTGGGGTGTGCTGCAGAGGACCTCAAGCCCCAGGGAAGAAAAGTATTATCCACTTAACCGAGGGATGACCGGTTCCTACTGCCCAGTCCCTATCTGGGTCTGTCTGAGAGGCTCCATCCCTGGACTGGACCATGACTCCAGTTAATTGTCTAATGTTACTGTTTAAACACACGGTCAAAGTTCATTTGTTTCCAAACAGAAAATACTGATCCTTTGAGAGATGTATGGTCCAACATCTTTATTCTGGTCACAGACGGCGATCTCTACGGATGCTCCTGTGGGCCGAGATTCCAGAATGCGGGGCAGCTCAGATGCCTGGGGAGACCCGCTGGAGGGTGAGTCATACATCACAGGCACAAGTCTTCACCAGCCCCACTGCTTTCCCTGTTTCTTACAAGGGCTGTCTGCTGTCGGTCTTATCACTGCTTAATTACTTCCCGTGAAAGATGCACTCGGTCTTCTCCATTGTATAGGCCACATCAGTGGCTATACTTAACACCTTCTGTAGACATTTGATGGCAAGAATTCTTAAGGGAGCCCTACTGTACAGGAAGGGAGCACAGTGACAAGGGAGAGGACCTGACCTGGGGGCCGACGTGATCTGGGCACAGTCCTTGAACAGCTGCAGGGACGGCCCCTGCCGCCAGTCTGCTTGATGACCTCACTGCCCTGTGCCTCGTGCCCTGCCAATGTCACCTGTTTCCCACAGGAAGCCTCTCAGTCCCGCCCCAGCTCACGGACTGCAGGTTCTGACCCCTCTCAGACTGTCCCTGTTGCTCACCACCGGGACTTGAACTGGGGATGACTGTGACTCCGGAGCTCCAGGAAGGAACCTGAGGGGACACAAAAGAGGAGCAACAGAGATAGCCCGCCAGCTGACAAGTGAGCAGCCCCTCTTCCCTTTCCATATAAAACACTCACTGTTCCAACAATAGGAAGTTGTCGTCCTGAAAATCCATGAAAGAGAAGTGAGTGTTTTATCCAGTGACTACTAACCTGAAGATGCAAATGGCCTATTCTGCGAAGGTTGTTCTTGTTCTAAACAGAGGGCATTCTGCTTGGCCTGCTTCCCACTCCCCTTGCTGCCTTTCAGACCCTGTCCCAAAGGGGGCCCACTCTGTTGAGCTACGCTTGTTCCCAGTGATGCCCACCCACTGCGTGCGGCTGTGTAAGGGAAGCTTCCTGACATTCATGCCCAGAGGACACACGGGGTCTTGCAGGTTCCACATGCTCTCCTGGGCTCTGGAGAGGACACCACCACCCACAATTTACTCAGTTCCTTCACCCTCCTTTACTCAGTCCCCTCCAGGGACTCTGTATTTCTAGCATGAAAGTGAGAAAATTCTCGCTGCAGTTTGCATATCCCTGACAATCATACTAAAAAAACAAGAGAAACGAAAAGTAACACATAAACTAGAATATCACCGAATTGTTCCAGTGATGTTTTCTTTCTTCTTGCCTTGCTATGTAGAGAAGCCAGAAATGCAACGCTGGATAGACCTTCAACAAGAAATCCACAAGACACTTCCAAGAAAATTTAGCATCATTCTTGAAACAAGGAAAAATAGAGTGTAAGAACTTGAGGAATTTTGAAAATATAATGAAAACAAAAATAGCCATTGGGCTTCTTCATATCATTGTTATCAATATTTTTATATATTTTATGGGTTTTTGTATCTATATGATTTTTGCTATGGAGAGCCCCTCAAACATCATCTTCTAGAACAGGGAGAATTGCAAGCTTTGGGTCCTCTCTGAGGTTAGTATAGAAAGGTCTTGACAGCATAAGCTGCTTAAAAAGAAAATATAGGCTCTGGGTTAAGGTCCAGGCATGTTGACTGAAGCATTAGTGATGGGGTTGGTGGAAATGACCAGGCCCACGTGTTAGTGATGACAGGTCACAAGATCAGGCCATGCGCTGGCAGTGTTTCACTTGGACTGAGGCAGATAGGGACTAACGGCTCCAGCCCCTTTCTGTCCCTGGCTCCCCTTTGCTCCTGCTAAGGCCAAGGAAAAGACCAAATAGCCATCCTGTTTGACTAAGATAACAAGTCATTGCTCCTGCTGAGACAGAAGAAAAAGACCAGATTCCAGGTCCTGTTTGAATAAGAAGAGAAAGAGAAACAGCCCCTAAGAAAAGAAAGAGAAACAGCCCCGGAGGTGATTTAGCTCTCTCCAGAGATGCCTCCACATAGATTATACTTCCACATGAAAGGGCCATTTGGCCTTGGGGAACTGGGAAAGCATCCAGGCCTTGAGAGACCACAAAAACATCCCACTACCATCCCCCATTGCCTGTAACCACAAAAACTCACTCCTAACCCTGTTGGGTGCTCAGTCTTTGGGGAGGCATCCCACTGAGCCTGCTGACATTAAGAAAGCTTTGTTCTCCCATTTCTCTGTGTGCTGTTTGGGTTTCCTTGGTCACCTCAGATTTTCTGCAACAGGACGAGGCAATCAGGAAAACCACGTGAAGTGCAGAAATCTGTTGTAGTAACACCATCTCTCTCTTCCTGGGGTTGCTTTCCACTCAGAGCCCAACACTAACCTGCACACATCAAAGGCTTTATAGGAAAAGACTTAAATTATTGTTTTCTGTTCAACCACATTCTGCAGAAAATTTTTAATCGAAAACTTAGTGATATTCTAAGGCACTCCCAAACCCTGCTAGCTACAGGCCACTATATTTCCTTGGTCTTTTGTGTGATGAATTATGAATAACTTAATAGGAAAATATGCAACAGGGATGGTTTTCTGCACTACCCATCTTTGTAAACAGTTGATGACTCCATTGGAACAAAGTTTTCTCCTCTTTCAAATGTAATTAGGTGGGTAATCTGGGTAAGTTTCTAATATTTTGTCTAAATCTCCTTATCTCCATAACTAACTTATGTTTTACATCCAAACAAAAACGTTTAAACTAGAGAACACACTTTCAATGAAAACCAGAACTGTACTTATCAAACCAGCTGAATTCGCCCAGCAGAGATGGCCAGTGGCTGCCCATGGCCGTCTCCCTGCCCCTTCACCGACCTTCTTACCTGCTGGGGGTGTCCACCCCTTTCCACAGCAGTGGTGGTGGGATCCTAGCCTGTTCATGGAAGGTGGGGCCTCCAGGCAGCTGGGGGGGGGGCCCATCCCAGCCCCAGCTCCCCTGTCCTTGCAGACCATAGGAAGGCTAAGGCAGCCACAGTGCCAGCAGGAAGGTTGGGGTCACTCCCAGCTCCAGGCTATGACTGAATGTCTGGTCTTCCCTAGACCCACATGTTAGAGCCCATCCTCAGGTGATGGTCTCAGAGGGGAGAGCTTTGGATGGAGGTTTCGTAGTAATTCATAATAAGCAATTTGTATTTGGTCTTTTGTTTCTGGCAAGCAGCTCCTAAAACCCTTGGAATTCCACAAGGGAGCAGAATAATAAAGATAAATGTGCTTTTTGTTGTGTGAATGAGGTGACTTTGGAAAGCATCTGAGAATTACCTCCAGACCCAGCCCTGACCTCCAGGAGCTAGGCTACACTGAATCCTCTCCCGAGGGCCCATGAGCCCATCAACCACCCCTGCGGCAGGAAGCCTCCCACGAAACTGGGAAGGACAGGGTTCGAGAGAGTTCCGGAAGTTTCTGGGTGGGTGCGAACATGGAGATTCGGGGAGAGGGGTGCTCCTGGAGGGGCAGGCAGCCTGCAGGCCCCTTCCGTGTACCCTACTCGAGGTCGCCCGCCTGGGTGGTCCTGTGGCTTTTAGGGTAAAGGGCGATTTAGTGAATAAGTTCTGTGAGATGCTCTGCAAATCAAAGGATCCCAAAGCGGGGGTGTATGGAAACGGGTGGCTCAGGCCCAAGAGCTGGACTTGCCCCTGGGGAAGTCAGGGGTGGGGGAGGTGTTGGGGTCTGGTGCTGATGGAAGGATGGGGGTGGGGTCTGGCACTGCTTCCGGGCAGAATTGAGGTGAACTGTGGGAGGCCCAGCTGCAGTGGGAGAATTGCTTTGTGGGGGAAAACCCTTCACATGGGAATGGGTGTCAGAGTCTGACCTACAGGGCACACCGAGGTCACGTGCACAGCCCCAGGATGGGCTCAGACCCCAGAGAGTGCATCAGCCCCTTGCTTGTGCGCAGACACGGTGGAAAGATGCCAATCCCCCAGGCCCCACGGCTCCGGATGCACTGGGACTCCCAGATCCCCAGGCCTGGGCAGAAGCCACGGTGCCCTCACGGACTCGCACCGGCAAGGCTGGACTTGGCAAATCGAAGCTCTCACTCTCCTGAAGAACATCATCTCTATCTACCAGGAGTTTTATTTATTTGTTCGTTATTTTTTTATACTCTACCCCCAAATTTAATGTAAGGGCCTACTTAGCCAGAGTGACCCCATCTCGGTAGAACAGCCATTTTGTTGTTTATGCAGTGAACTTAGATTGATCCTGCCCCCTCCCCCCCCGGAACTTACTTAGAAACAAGTCTGGGAAACCAATAAAATATGGCCAACCAGTCCCTGATAAAAGAGCCCAGATACCAGGACGTGTCAGGTCAGGCAGAGATAACAGAGCCCAGATGCGAGGACGAGTCAGGCCAGGTGGAGGCATCCAATCAGTAAAGTGCATAAACTATCTCCCTAACTACCAAAGAATGTGGGCCCTGCCTTTTGGGTGCCTTTTGGGCACCAATTCTGACAAAGGTGATAGGCTAGTTTAAATAGCTACTGTAGGGTGAATTGTAATTCAATTGGCTACCTGTTAGCATGACCATGCAACTTTCTCTGTGTGTTACAATCTCATTGGCCACCTGTGTGTGGCCAGGCTCAACCATATGGCCTTTGCTCTATAAAAGTTAGTCTGTGAGGCTGGGAGGGGTTGCTCTCTCTGTAAGAGAAGACCCTGGCCAGTCAGTTTGATTCTCAGTGCTGGCGTGAAATAAAGCTTTGTTTGACCTTTGCTTTGTATCAGTCTCACTCCTTTGATCATGGACCCCATCATTTGGGGGCTCGTCCAGGATCAAACGATGAGACCTGAGCCAGCATCAGAATTTTTGGGAAAAGCCTCTGGAGGTAAGATCTCGAGATTTTATTCTTCGAGATCCTGTCTGGTTGCAGAGCTCCAGGGTATAGCCTGCCAGGGAGAAGCTGGACGCAGCATTGCTCCCCAGGGCTGGAGTGGATGCAGGGATGCCCCATCCCTCCACTGGTAGATCGCCAGGGGGTACAGGTCCCCCTAGGCGGTCAGGGGACTGAGAAAATCCCCACCAGCAGGTGTTTGCAGGGGACCGAGAAAATCCCCACTGGCCGCTGGGTCTGCGGTTGTCTTTGTCTTGTCTTTTTGTTTTCTGTTGTGTTGTTTGTTGTGTTTGAAGGAATAGGGCAAGCAGAGAGTAAGGGGACTCTGACTTTTATCTCTCCATTCCTCCTAATAGATGTGGGACTTCTCCCTCATTCATTTCTTGTGTTAATGGCTATAACTGGAGTGAACTGTGGTTAGTCTAACTTGAGACAGAGACCTTGAGGAATATTCCCAAGCAGCTGCCAAAACTCCCTTTGTTTCAGGGAAATTCCCTGTCTTCTCTGGCCTGATATGGACTGCCTAACCCATCCCCCCTCGCTGGTGGGAAAGCATGGCATCTGCTCCTCTGTTGGGGCTGATGAGCTCTAAAACTGGGAATCTTTTCTCTGCCTTCTGGCAGCACTTTGTTTCTTCTCTCTCCCCTTTCTGTTTCTGCACCAACTTTGGTGCAGCCTGCATAACTGGCCTCTAGACCATCCTCAGTGCTTCCTGCACCATGGCTCCTTCTCTGTCAAGAAATAAGAAGAGCACCCCCTGGACCTAACACCCCCCCACTCCAGATCTTCCCACCCACGTCTCAGGTAAACATTCAAAGTGGAGTGGGCCCAGGCGGAACGTAAATCAGTATTTGAACTAAGTTAAGTTTGTTGGTTTAATTAAGATAAACATGTCTTTGAAGTTACAGCAGTAAATGTGAAACTTCAATCAGAGTTTACTTAAGGTCAAATAAGCTCGTATTATTTGTGTTAAAATCTATGTTAGAATCTGTTAAAATCTATTAGCAAAGAGATGACTGAACTGATGGTTAATTGTCTGTCTCAAAGTTTTAATGGGTAATTGTTAAAGTAGCTTTCAAAGTCTTTGGTAAACTGAAACTTTAAAGTTTTGTTGGATGACAAATGGAATTAAAATACAAACATCTAGGTCT
The DNA here is from genome assembly GCF_963455335.1 of Martes martes. Lineage (NCBI taxonomy): Eukaryota > Metazoa > Chordata > Mammalia > Carnivora > Mustelidae > Martes > Martes martes. The sequence goes on along the minus strand of NC_137890.1, from coordinate 149,036,844 downwards.
TAACCAAATGGGATAAAATGCTAAAGCATTAATTACTGGAACTAGGTTTCTGCTTTTAACTTCCTACTGCAAAGAAACTAAGAATATTTAGATCTGTTGGTAAACATGTTTTGTGCTTAACTGATTGATAAATTTGCCATCTAAGGAATTCTGTTGTAACTGTTCACAATTGGTTAATACTTAGCCATCACTGGATACTGAAGAGTTTCTAAGAGTACAAAATTCTGCTAAGTGTAACTAAGACTGATGGAAATAAGGGAAACAACTCTGTATGTAGGAAAGTAGGAGATATGTAAGAAAGAGATAAGGAATGAGAATACATTTTGTTAAAAGTAAGAGAAGGTAATTTTGTCTTAAATAAAATGGTGATTTAGAAGGAAATGACTTGGGACAAAACCTGAATGCAAAGGAAAGTTATAGAAGGTTTGTGAAGGAAAATCTTCAGAAAAAAAATTTTAGATATGGTCAGGACGGACTAAGAAAAAACAAAAAGAAAAAGACCAGATGCCTGATCTTGTTTGAGTAAGAAAAGAAAGAAAAACAGCCCCCAAGGTGATTTAGCACTCTCCTGAGGTGCCTCCACATATACCATACTTCCACATGAAAGGGCCATTTGGCCTTGAGTGACTGGGAAAGTGCCCCAGCCTTGAGAGACCGCAAAAACACCCCGTTACCATCTCCCATTGCCTGTAACCATAAAAACTCACTCCTAACCTTGTTGGGTACTCAGTCTTTGGGAATGATCCCAGCGAGCCTGCCAGCATTAATAAAGCTATGTTCTCCCATCTCTCTGTGTGTTGTTTGGGTTTCCTCTGTCACCTCGGATTTTCCGCAACATTTGGTTCCCTGACCGGGAATCCCAACTGCGCTGGCCCATTGTGCCACTGGTGTGGGACAGGAGACAGGCTGTGGAGGGCAGACGGAGTACCTGCCCAAGGGTTTAGGCTCACCCCTCTGATTTCAGCGGATCCAAGGCTGGGCTCTCCCTGACAGCTGCAGCTCACCTCCGCCCTGCTGGACCAACAATAGGATACAAGTGTCAACTGACTGGATCTGCCCTTTGAACCAGGAAAGCCCTAGGGCCACTGTCTGAGCCAGACCTATTCGTAAAGAATGGAAGGAAAGACTGATCACCTCCTATTAGCCAGGGAAACCCAGAAGGGGGTGTCCAACCTGTTTAAATCTGAGGAGTGCCTGACTGTGTGAATCTGTCTGTATGGCTCCACTGCTTCGGCTATGGAGTCTGAGTGGGCTGCACCCTGAGTCTTGCAGGGCGTCATATGGCATAACGGTCATCTATTCCATGGAGTAGCCTGGTCCGGGGCTTATATGGACAGACCTTAGCTAAGACGCTCCTAAGGTCCCACGAGGGACATGAGCAGGACAGCATCTGAAAGATCCCCCTCCCTTTGTCTGCGATATCATTCATGATGGGAGGGAAACCCAGAAAACTCACAATCTTAAGACTGCATGCTTAAAAATAACTAAAAAAAAAAAAAAAAAAAAAAAAAAGAAAGACACTGGTACAGAAAAGCTGGTTTTCTCTCTGTTTAAAAGGGCAAAGTTTTCTTAGGTTAACTGATCTGCTGTTTAAAAAAAAATGTAAGTGGTTATCTCTTTGCCTGCCCAGAAAACCCAGTTTCTATGTTTTGTTTTATCAGGTGTTTAACATCCCTAATTATATTTAAGCATGTGCATTAAAACTTTCTAAGATTTTAGCAATTGTCCCCAAGATTTAAATTGTAAATGAGATCTCTTTGACTCATAAGGCTTTTCCTTGGTATGCTGAGTTACTCAGAAAGTACTGCTAAACCAATGTTAAACCTTGGGTTGTATTTGGGTAAATACTGTAACTACTCTAGAGGTTCTATACATTTCCTAAAGTTTTAATGTTTTGATAAGGTCATCACTTGATATTTAATTATTGAAATGTTATATGTCACAGAAGTAACCTGATTTTCTTGCCAGTTAAATTGTAAACTCTCATCTCATCGGCTCTTTAACCGTATCTATTCTGAGTTTTAGTCATTTGTAATTGTTCTAATTCTCTTGTAAAATGAGTTTTATCTTAAAGGAGATTCATATAAAGGACTTTCAGGACAAATACAGGTCTTATATGTTAAATGTCCTAAAACTAAAATGGGTAAGAATTTCCAGAAGTAAAAGTTGCATTCAAACTAAACCAGAATTAGTAACATGAGACTGAATGAACTAAAAGATTATAATGTTGTGTCTCTTAATGTTTTGTCTTATTTTAACATTGCTGGTTCTGTAAATTTTACTCTTCTAGACTAGGAAAACATTTTCTTAAGTTATCTGTGACTTACAAAAATGTAAAAGTATTCATTTATAAACAAATCAATACATTCAACTTTTCTCTCTATCTGAACCCTCTGAAACTCAAAAGGTCTCAGTAAGTATTCTTTCCTCCATGGCAATCAGTCATTTGCATAACTTAAATAAGAATCTGTTCTCCTTGTAACAGGACACCATTGGAAACACTGGTTATTTTACCAAGGCTTTGACTGGAATGTCATATTTGAAAAAGACTCAGATATGACCAGACAGCTTAAAGGAACTAAGGTTGACTTTATAAAACACGGAGCCATAAAGCCCCTTGGAACTGTTGGCCTGATACCTTGCTTACAGAGTTCCCAGCAGCCTCACCAGGTGAGTAAAGAATGTCATTTCCTGGCAGGTACAGGAACCTCAGGATACTCTGGGGACCTCAGGAAGAGGAATTCGCCCAAATCAACAGGTATTGCAGGCATGTCTGATGGCAAGTACATGGCTTGGCTTCTGGCCTGGAGAGGCTACTAAAAGTTCAACCTAGAGATTCCTTATAAGGAGTTCCAGCAAAACAGATTCTAAAAGATCTGTATGATCACTCACTGTTCTTGCTGAGCTTATGTAAATAATTAGGTCAAGTTTGTTAAAACTGGACTTGTTTTTCAAATAAATTAGTCCCGATTTGACTATCTCAGGAAATGAAGGTTATTTTAAAGAGAAAAATTATGTTTTAATAACACACCTTTATGGATGTTAAATTTTAAATTTGATTGTCTTTAAATGTTTGTTTACCTAAGCTAGACAACTTGAGGTAAACTTCAGAGAAGTTGCACAATATCTCGTTTAGATGATCTTGCCTTTGCCAGTCAGTCAGCCCCAGATATAAGGAAAAAACTTCAGAAAATTGAAGGATTTAAAGAGAAGAATCTGACTGAGTTAGTGGGAATAACAGAAAAGGTGTTTAACAATAGGGAAAGTATGGACACAAGTATATGTTAGTTTTTGTGGATACCTTTTCAGACTGGGTAGGGACTTTTTCTGCCAAACATGAGACAGCAGGAGTGGTAGGCAAAAAGCTACTAAAAAAATAATTCCTAGGTTTGGGTTGCCTCTCGCAATCGGGTCAGATAACGGTCCTGCATTTGTGAGTTCAGTCTCACAGGCATTGGCCAAGGCCATGGGCACTAATTGGAAACTACCCTGTGGCTACCAGACCCAGAGCTCTGGACAAGTAGAGAGAATGAACCAGACTATTTTTTTTTTAATTTATTTATTTGTTAAAGAGAGAGAGAGTGAGCACAGGCAGACAGAGTGGTAGGCAGAGGCAGAGGGAGAAGCAGGCTCCCCGCCGAGCAAGGAGCCCGATGTGGGACTCGATCTCAGGACGCTGAGATCATGACCTGAGCCGAAGGCAGCTGCTTAACCAACTGAGCCACCCAGGTGTCCCAGAATGAACCAGACTCTTAAAGAGACCTTGACAAAGTTAATTCTGGAGACTGGCAGCAGATGGATGGATCTCCTTCCCTTCACCCTCCTTAGGGCGCAATGTACACCCTACTTAAACAAGGTGACCCCATTTAAAATAATGTTTGGGAGACCCTCCCCCCGCCTCTGCCCACAACAATAAGAGGTTGCCCTAGCAGAAATGACTGATCAGTTTGTATCCAGTCACTACAAGTGCTACAGTCTGTCTTATAAAGAGCCCACGCAGAAATCTGAGCTGCTTACACTGAGATGGAGATGGAGGTGGAACCACATCCTTACCAATCCGGAGACTTGATTTGGATATGTCACCACCAAGTGGGAAACCTGGAGCCTCACTGGAAGGGACCATTTACTGTCATCCTGACCACCCCCATGGCAGAAAAAGTAGAAGGCATCAGGGCCTGGGTTCACACAGGTCATGTCAAATGAGCCAAGGATGAGGACGCCCCCCAGAGATGGATGCTGTTGCCAATGGACCCCACCGACCATGGACTAAAGCTAAGACTCAAAAAACAATGAGTTCATTGAGTTCATTGCTGCTCCTATTATTACCTGTTTATGTAAAAACTTCTGAGTCACCTCATCAGACAGAAAAGTCGAGGTGAAAAGTTAGACAAACGGAATTAGTAGAAGTGGGAAAGGTTATGCAAAGTGGTGAATGGCTATGCTTAAACCCTCACCCCCCATATTATATTGGACTAGGGGCCAACCTTACCATAGGGACTTGGAAGGGACAGATTAGAAATGAAAGTTCTTATGACTCTTGTGAGTGGGGAAAGGTGCCTAGACTAACCCTAGGGGATATAGAAGGAAAGGGACTTTGCCTTGCGGCACAAAGAGAAAAGCAAGCTTCCCAATATAAAGACCTATGTGAGACCATAATAGTCCCTACTGTCTTCACTAACTTCCTTAAGGCCCCCCCTGGGGCCTGGTTTGCTTGCAGTTCAGGGCTCACGCCATGCCTTAATCTTGCTTTGTTCCAAAACTCTTCCTGGAACGAACTCTGTATAATGGCCCACATCCTTCCCCAAGTAGATTATTATGGAGGAACTGAGGGGTTCCAACATCTTACTGCAGGGATAGAATGAACAAAGTGTGCGGTTCCCATCCTAATTCCAGCGCTAGTGGTGGTAGGGATAGCAGGGTCCACAGCAATAGGAACTGCAACCTTAATAAAGGAAGAAGTAGATTTTGAGGCTCTTGGGTCCCAAGTAGATGCTGACCTATGCTATATGCATGAACATATAGACAAGCTAACTGATTCCTTGAGCTCTTTAGCTGAAGTAGCACTGCAAAATAGAAGAGGGCTTAACGTACTATTCCTGGAAAAAGGGGGGGCTCTGTGTAGCCTTAGGACAGAAATGCTGCTTTTGGGTAAATCACACTAGAGTCATTAAAAACAGTCTGGCGGCCGTTAAAAGGAGACTAGATGAGCGCGAACAATGCAGGAACTCCCAGGGATGGTATGGAAAGTTTGTTCAGCTGGTCTCTGTGGATGACTTCCCTAATATCAGCAATTGCAGGCCCCCTGGTTTTACTATTACTGATGTTACTTTTTGGCTCCTGCATTATAAACGCCCTAATGTCATTTGTACAAAAGAGAATTGGGGTGGTAAAGATGTTAATCTTACAAGCTCAACATAACCCCTTACAACAGGAAGACATAGAACTGGCTGAAAAGTCAAAGATTTGAGTAGTCTCCAAAGGAAAGGGGGGAATGTAAGGGCCTACTTAGAGCGACCCCATCTCGGTAGAACAACCATTTTATTGTTTATGCAGTGAACTTAGATCCACCCTGCCCACCCCCCCCCCCCCCCCAGGAACTTACTTAGAAACAAGTCTGGGAAACCAATAAAATATGGCCAACCAGTCCCTGATAAAAGAGCCCAGATACCAGGATGTGTCAGGCCAGGCAGAGATAACAGAGCCCAGATGCGAGGACGAGTCAGGCCAGGTGGAGGCATCCAATCAGTAAAGTGCATAAACTATCTCCCTAACTACCAAAGAATGTGGGCCCCACCTTTTGGGTGCCTTTTGGGCACCAATTCTGACCAAGGCAATAGGTTAGTTCAAATAGCTACTGTAGGGTGAATTGTAATTCAATTGGCCATCCGTGTGTGACCTAGCATGACCATGCAACTTTCTTTGTGCGTTACAATCTCATTGGCCACCTGTGTGTGGCCAGGCTCAACCATATGGCCTTTGCTCTATAAAAGTTAGTCTGTGAGGCTGGGAGGGGTTGCTCTCTCTGTAAGAGACGACCCTGGCCGGTCGGTTTGATTCTCGGTGCTGGTGTGAAATAAAGCTTTGTTTGACCTTTGCTTTGTATCAGTCTCGCTCCTTTGATCACGGACCCCATCATTTAGTTCTGTTTTTCAGAGGAAAAGGGAGATTCAAGTGTCCTCTGGCTTTTCCGGGGAACAAAACTGTCCATCAGGAGCTTGGCACAGAGGACCCTGTGCTGTGGGAGGGGCCTTCTACGCACAGGGAGGTAGCTGGGGCCAGGGGCTATTAACCCTATTTAGGGTCACCTGTCATGAAGGGACGCTTGTCAGAAAGGCCAGGGTCCCAAGAGCCTTTCCTTATCAGGTGGAAGAAGATAGGTGCCCACTGTTGGTCACCTGCCCTGAGGAAGGTGACACGCAGGCTGAGAGGTTGAGCCGGTGGCTGTGCCCTGATTGGGAGCTGCTCTATGGTCATCAGAGGCCATCTCTCCTGGTCCTTCCATACCCTTGATGCCCAGCGTGGACCCCTGCTTCTGCCTGCAAGGCACTGCAGTCTCCTCACCTGCAGGACTGGCTGCCCTCCCCACTGGGAACCTTCCCCACCAGAGCCCCTCTGCATGGGGACACTCCCCACCCAGACCCTCAGGCATGGAGCATCAGAGTGGCACATGGGCTATGGGGTCTTGTGTCACATGGAAGGTCTCTGTTTCATCTCATGAGGTCAAATGAGACCCTGGAAAGAGGTTGGATGGGGAGGGAGGCACGTTCAAGGTCACATCTCATTGGGTAGGCAGTTCCTGGAGAGTAGAGACAATGACCCCTCCTTGCTGGTTCCCAGGGGGCTGTGAGTGGGCTGGTTGCAGAAGCCACTGGCAGGACAGCCCCATGGACCTGGTCTGGGGGTGCTGCCCTTAAGCACCCTGATCCCCCAGTTCTGCTGTTGGCTCTGAAGGGAAGCCCCTCCTCCTGGGGCAGCCCCTTTGCTGAGGAGGGCAGGCCCCATGTCTGTCCCTCACCCTCCCCACAGGGGCAGGTGGCACAGGTGTGTTCTCTCTGCTCAGGCAGCCCTGGGGTAAAACAGAGTTTCCAGCAAGACAGCGGCTCTCCTGTCTGCGTTCCATTCCAAACACCAAATCGAAGCGGACTCAGAAAGCTACTTAGTATTTGTTTTTTCACATTTGTGTTAAAATGTTTGGTTTTCATCTGTGCTTCTCACAGGCTTATCGCAGTCCACGGGGAGCACAGGTCGGTGGAGGTGAAAGTGGGTGGTGTTTTTGAAGAGCCCCTGATGATCCAGAAATAAAAGGGAGTGTTTGCATTATTCGCGGAGGTTTTCCCATTATCGCTTTCAGTTTTACTATTTTACTATTTCAAATATGCCTCTCACAGATGGAAGAGCCGCCAAAGAAAAATAATAAAGTATCCAATATTTAATTCGCAAACATAAAGTGCTGATTAAAATCGAAGCTCGCAAAAATTCTATGTAGCTTTTGAAATCTGTTCTGCTTTTAGGATCTCAGTTCCTTCTTTTGTTGCTTATATATTTAATTTGAACCTTAATCTGAAAGGACTGGGGGAGGGGCAGCAGGAATCTGTAAGAACACTATAAAAATTAACTGTTAAAAACGTTCATTTAAATATAAATGTTTTCCCAGACACAGCAGGGCCTCGGTTGTGAGTAAGCCTCAGCAAGGCTCATTTGCATAAGGGGCTGAAGTTTTTCTTCACAGGTACGAGGCTGGTGAGGGTGAAATTTCAGACTCCAGAAAGGCTGAGCCCCATCCTGGTTGTTTCCGAGGTGTGATCCTGTCTGTGGTGACAGGAGGCATGTGGGCCCACGCATGTTCTTGGGGGACCCCACGTGGGAGGGGGCCTCCCTCCTGGTTGCCACCTTGCCTCCCTGAGTTATCTCATCTCCTGTTAGGAAAACAACAGGCGAGTTAAAATTCAGAGCTGTTGGAGGCCAAGACAGCCAAGAGGTGGTATAATGACATAGCGATGGCTATGCACCAGGCCCCCAAACCCACAGTGCTGGCATTTCACTGCATTCCCATTTTATTTTGTTTGTTTATTTAAGTTTAATTAGCCAGCATACAGTACATCGTTAGTTTCAGATGTAGTGTTCAATAATTCATTTGTTGTGTCTACTACCCAGTGCTCTTCACAGCATGTGTCCTCCTTAGTACCCATCACCAGGTTACCCATCTCCACACCCCCTCCCTTCTGTAACCCTCAGTTTGGTTCCTGGAGTCCAGAGTCTCTCAGGGTTTGTCTCCCTTTTTAATTTCTTCCCATTCAGTTTTCCCTCCCTTCCCCTGTGGTCCTCTGTGCTATTCCTTATGTTCCACATATGAGTGAAACCATATGATAGTTGTCTTTCTCTGCTTGACTTATTTCAGCATAATCCCCTCCAGTCCCATTCATATCGATGCAAGTGGTGGGTATTCATCCTTTCTGATGGAGGCATGATACTCCATTGTATAATGAACCACATCTTTATCCATTCATCTGTTGAAGGGTATCTCATCTTTTGCAGTTTGGCTAGTGTGGACATTGCTGCTATGAACACTGGGGTGCAGGTGTCCCTTCTTTTCACTACATCTGTATCTTCACTACTCACTAGTGCAATTGCTGGGTTGTAGGGTAGCCTGGAGGAATCCTCCATATTGTTTTCCAGAGTGGCTGCACCAGTTTGCATTCCCACCAACAGTGTAAGAGGGTTCCCCTTTCTCTACATCCTTGCCAACATCTCTTTCTTTTCATTATTTCTGTTCTCCTTTCTATAATCATCTCATTGTCCTGATTGTAAAATAAGACTTGACAGTAAAAGCCAAATAGGGAAATTCTTCCCAGTGTTTGCTTTATGCTCATTAAAAAAAAAAAAAAATCCTTGATGCAGAAAGAACACAGGTGTGGCTACTTCCAGCACCATGAAGAGAATTAACAAACAACTCACACTTCTTGCTCTTTCTGATTTGTCTGTAGCAATAGAATAAAAATACTAATATCTCACTAAAATATTCTCCCTCAGTTATAATAAATTACAATAAATACAACCTTCCAAATGGGTCAGTTACTATCCCATCATCATATGGAGCAGCTTTTTCCTACTTGGTTTCCAAGGCTCCTTCTCCCTAGAACATACATTTATTCATTCATTCACCCAAAATTGTACCAAATACTTACTGTTCCATCAGTCTGCTCATCTGTTTTTGTTGTTGTTGTTGTTGTTTTTAAAGATTTTATTTTAGGGGTGCCTGGGTGGCTCAGTGGTTTAAAGCCTCTGCCTTCGGCTCAGGTCATGATCCCAGGGTCCTGGGATCGAGCCCTGCATTGGGCTCTCTGCTTGGCGGGGAGCCTGCTTCCTCCTCTCTCCCTCTTTGCTGCCTCTCTGCCTACTTGTGATCTCTGTCTGTCAAATAAATAAATAAAATCTTTAAAAAAAAAGATTTTATTTTAGTTACTTATTTGACAGACAGAGATCACAAACAGGCAGAGAGGCAGGCAGAGAGAGGGGGACGCAGGCTCCCTGCTAAGCAGAGAGTTGAATGCTGGTCTGATCCCAGGACCCTGGGAACATGACCTGAGCCAAAGGTAGAGGCTTAACCCACTGAGCCACCCAGGTGCCCCTACTTGTCTGTTTTAATGACAGTATCATAATGTTTTGAAAGCTTGAAATCAGAAAAAGTGATATCTCCTGCTTTGTTCTTCATTCTTAGGATTCCTTTGGCTACTTAAAGTCCTTTGTGGTTCCATATTTGTTTTAGGAGTGTTTTTTCTATTTCAATAAAAGTGCCAATGGAATCTTGCTAAGGATTGAATTGAATCTGTAGATGGGTTGTGTAGGATTGCCTTTTTACAATGTTAATTCTTCTAGTATGAACACAGAATACTTTTCCATTTAGTTGTGTCTTTGATTTCTTTTACTGATGTCTCATAGCTTTCAGAGTACAGATCTTTCAAATCCTTGGTTGAATTTATTCTTAAGTATTTTATTATTTTGATATTATAATAAATGGAATCTGTTTCTTTATTTGATTTTCAGAAATTTCATTGTCAGCATATACTATATAGAAACACCATGACTTTTTTTTTTTTTTAAAGATTTTATTTATTTATTTGACAGAGAAAGACACAGTGAGAGAGGGAACACAAGCAGGAGGGAGCAGGAGAGGGAGAAGCAGGCTCCTTGCTGAGCAGGGCTCGATCCCAGGACCCTGGTTTCATGACCCGAGCTGAAGGCAGATACTTAATGACTGAGCCATCCAGGTGCCCCAAAACACTATCATTTTGTACATTAATTTTGTACCCTACAACTTGCCAGAATTCACTGATTAGTTTTCATTGTTTTAGTAGAATTCACTTAACTGTTTTTCTGATTGTATCTTTAGGATTCTTCTCTATATGAAATCACATTGTCTGCAAATAGAGCCAATTTTACTTCTTCTTTTCCAGTGATTTTTCTTGTCTGATTGTTCTGGCAAACACCTCTAGTACTGTGCTGAATAGGAGTGGTGGGACTTGTTCCTGATCTAAGAGGAAAAGTCTTCAGCCCTTCACTGAGATGAGCTGTGGACTTGCCATACATGGCCTTCATTATGTTGAGATATTTCCTTTGATGCCTAATTTGTTAAGAGGTTTTTTTTTTTTAATCACAAATGAATGTTTAATTTTGTCAAATGCTTTTTCTGGGATTACCGAGATAATCACATGTTTTTTTCTTTCATTCTATTAATGTGATTATCACATCAATTGATTTACATACACTGAATCATCCTTGTAGCCAAGGGATAAACCCCAGGGATGAATGATTGTGGTGAAAGACACTTTCAGTGTACTGCTGAATTTGGTTTGCTAGTATTTTATTGAGAATTTTAATATCTTTATCACCAGGGATATGGGCCTATAGTTTTCATGTCTAGTAAGATCCTTTCCTGGTTTGTGTATCAGGATAATTCTGACATCATAAAATGAATTTAGGAATATTCTCTCATCTTCATTTTTTTAAAAATATTTTACTTATTTATTTCACAGACAGGGATTACAAGTAGGCAGAGAGGCATGCAGAGAGAGAGGGGGAAGCAGGCTCCCTGCCGAGCAGAGAGCCTGATGCAGGGCTCAATCCCAGGACCCTGGGATCATGACCTGAGCCGAAGGCAGAGGCTTTAACCCACTGAGCCACCCAGGTGCCCCTCTTCTTCATTTTTTTTGAAGGAATTTGAAGAGGCTTGGTGTTAATGATCTATCAAATGTTTGGTAAAATTCACCAATGAAGCCAACTAGTTCTGGGCTTTTTTCCATTGGGAGATTTTTGTCTATTGATTCGGTCTCCTTACCAGTAATTGGTCAGTTCAAATTTTCTATTTCTTTTTGATTCAGTCTGGGTAAATTGTATGTTTCTAAGAATTTTCCCATTTCTTCTAGGTCATTCAGTTTGTTGGTACGTAGTTGACCCACAGCTGCTTTCCCAGAGTTTCAAATAGAGATTTTATGTCATGTAATAGCGATTCAAAATCACCTCACAATTTTTAAGATAATGGATTGGCTGCCATGGATATATGAAAAATAACTGAGCCACTTCCCTCTATAATCCAGGTCAGTGAGCATTGCAGACAGGAAGAACAAAATGAGAAAGGCTCTTCAATATGCACGGGTGCGGGAGCATGATGTCTTGGCCCATCATAGGCACATTTAAATGCTGCTTACTATTTCCACCTACACTGAGGAACTCTGAGAAATCCCCACCTGTAACAACTGGGCCAATTTGACCTTCAAACAGCAGAAATTCCCAACTCCTTCTTCCAAAAGCTTACCCCAGGAGGTCCAGCCATATGCAACCTTCCTCTTCCCATGAAAGATGCCCTCCACCTCTCATGCCTGCCATTTCAAATTGCAACCCTTACCCTCCTCACTAATTCAGCCTAGGAGAACAGCGCATTCATTTTAAATCTGAGAAAACTGCTTTACATGAAGGAAGGAAGAAAACTCATGTTGCTAAGATTTAATAACAAATTATTAAATTTATATTATTCAAAGGCTGCTTCTTGAGGTCTCTGTGCAATAAGCAAGTATCACACGCAGGCTGAGTACTGGAGCCATCTGAGAAATTATCTCCAAGGTATTGACTCCCTGAGTCAGTCAGTCAGTAATTCCAAAGCAACATGTGGAGGTTAGGCTGCGTACACATAGTCCCTCAGTGGCTTCTCCCATCCCTCCCAAATCTGCGTCACCAGAGCTTCCAGGCTGAGCTGCTTTCCGATCAGGGAATCAGTGGTGTCTGGGGTCAAGCAGCCCTCTGCTGCACAGGCGAGAGCCGGGAAGCAAGTCCAGGTGAGAGGCATCCTGCATCAGTGTCCAGCCCACGGGTTCACAGAGTAAGGACGTCTGCTCATGGACAGCTGGACATGTGGGCTTTCCCTTAGGACACGGTGGATGAGCCACTTGTGTGGGCAAGGCCGTGGCAAACAGCAACTAGCAAAATGTGCACCAGTGTCTTTTTGGGAAATCTCGTCATTTGGAAAAAATGGAACGCAGGAATTAACTTTATAGCAATAAATACAAAAGCAACAAAACCCTGAACATGTTCAACATAGGTAAACTGATTTCAGTCATTTTACTTCCTGGCACTGGTGGGAGTCTGAGCTTACCAGCCCAGAGCCGGCCTGTCCAGACCTGGTGAGGGGACCTGACCCCCAGTTCATAGTCACAGGCAGTTTGGTCAGTCTTCCCAGTAATTGTTGCTTTAAAAGCAGATCATTCAGGATCGCCACACTGGAACTTCCCACTATACGTGACACATCCTTCTACTACCATCTCCTCTCTGGAAATACATTCCTGCTGGGCCTTCCCTTTCCTTATGCCCCTAAAAAGAAATTCAAGCCAAAGAATACAATATGAAAAGCTCGCTGCAAACACCTGAAATATTTGTGCGGTCTTTTCATTTTTCTGCCTGTCTATTCAAAGATCAAGGGCAGAATTATTTTCTCGTGTAAGGCTTAGGTTATGAATAATGGGATTATTCACATACTCTTTTAAGAGGAAGCGAAGGAGAAAGGCCAGCAAGTCACTTTCCTACGTGTAAGTGTTAAAGATGCCAGAGGTGCTCTGCTTTGGCTCTCCAAATTCAGCATCCAGAGAACATCTGAGGCGGGGGACTGCAAGAAAAATGACTTTTTCCGTGATATTTATTGTTTCCGCTATTATTTAAAAGCTTTTAAGAGCAATTTTTTCTCTACTCCCCAAGCACCAACAAACACACGTTACAAGTGAAAGCGTTCTCTGGCAGACTTTCAAATGAAAAGGCTTAGAACTAGAGTGACTTCCATAGAAGAACTTCTGCGGCTTTCCAGCTGAGTGGGGCGGGTGGCTGTGGGCCTGGTGGTGGGGACACAGGGCGCTGGCGGCCTGTGGTGCCGGCCCTGCTCGCTGCTCCCATCTCAGGGGTTCTCCTACTTCAGCCCTGCTGCCTAGTGGGTTCGGCTGCTCTTCCTGGTTCTTTTCCTTTCTCAGGGCTTAGCTGTACAAAGAATATGTCTGTCCCCTCTGAGAGCTGATGTACTTCCTCTCGTTCTTCCCCACCTTACCACCAACTAGGTCTTAACTGGATTCTCTCCTGTGAAAGAATAATGTGAAGTACGAAAGACTTCAGTGGTTAAAATATTGTTTTAGGAAAGAGGTATAGGGTGCCTGGGTGGCTCAGTGGGTTAAGCCTCTGCCTTCAGCTCAGATCATGATCTCAGGGTCGTGGGATCGAGCCCCGAATCAGGTTCTCTGCTCAGCGGGGAGCCTGCTCCCCTTCCCACCCCGCCTGCCTCTCTGCCTACTTGTGATCTCTCTCTCTGTGTCAAATAAATAAATAAAATCTTTAAAAAAAATGGAAAGAGGTTTAAATGGTGTGTAGCTAGTCCAGGGAACCTGGGGAAAATCGTAAAGACAGATGAGCAGTTTTTATGAAAGCAAAGTGCAAACAACTGGATGCCATCGGATACCCATGGGGTGAGAAGGAAGGACCAACAGTAATGAGCACACATATGTTACATGCAAATCTGTGCTCCGCGGGCATGTGTGTGCATAATTTACAGTGTTTGTGTAGCCGCACATGTGTGCTCATATACATGAACATATCTAGATGCGTGTGTATATACTCATAGTTATTTTTGCAGTGAGAAACTCGCAAGAATAAACTGGACACTGAATTCTACACTGACCAGTGGGGCACCAGAGGGAAGAGGGCAGAGGGGCTATTAAGGTGTGAGGCTTCCTGGAGCAAACCTTGTTTGTAGTCTTGGCTTTGGAAGCTTATACATAATTCACATATCCAAATATTAAAATTAAAGCAATACTAAAATCAAAGGCAAACAACAAGTGAATCCACCTGAACATCAAATTGGTGACATGACTGCTCAAATAATTTACTAAAAAAATTCCTATTGCTTCCTCAGTACAATAAATTCTAAGTAGCAACACTAATTCAGCCATTATATTTAGTAATCATGCTAGTACAGCAATTTTAAAACTCTTATATACGCTGTGAAATAGAGAAACTCAGTAAATTCACTGAGTTGCTAGACTCTCACTGTGGGAGGAGAAGGGGTGACACGGAGGAATGCAAGGAAGAGCTCTGGGTTACTGATAAGAATCCAGGGTAGCGTGACTAAATGTGGACACTTGTGAATCTGTGATTAAAATACAAGTGCGTGTGTATAAACACATATACACACTCATGTTTATATTCACTTGTCTGTATATACATTTGCATAGATTATTTTTACACATATAAGGACATATTGCTATATACAACCATTTTATTATATATGATTCATGCATACCAAGATATATGTGTAGATAGACAGGTGGGTGGATGGATAGATGGATGGATGAGTGGATGAGTGGGTGATGGATGGATGGATGGATGGATGAGTGGATGAGTGGGTGGATAGTTGGGTGGATAGATGGATGGATGAGTGGATGAGTGGATGAGTGGGTGATGGATGGATGGATGGACGAGTGGATGAGTGGGTGGATAGATACATGGATGGATGGAGAGATAGCTACTTATGTCCAGATGACTTAGAAGTTTACACATCAAGCACCAACAAGTAGATCACAAAACAGTCCCAAGTTTATTGAAGAAAAGACTGGTTCTTTGTCTGAGATGAGAAAGTTCAAAAACTGAATTGCCTTCTTTAGAAAGGAAAGAGGTGCTCCAAAACAGATGGAAAAATGCCGGTTTTAGGGGCTCTTGCTAGCCAAATCAGGGAAAATCTGTGCACCAAGAAAGTAAGGCAGGAAATGGGTAAGAAAAACAGTGAAGGAGAACCCATGGTCCCCCAGTGATTCTCAAAAGTGGGGTGTGTGCAAAGGGAAGATCTTGAAAGGAAAGTATCAACAAGCCATCAGCTAACTGCTTAGAAGGAATGAGAGAACTTTAAAAATGCCATTTTGCAACTTCCCAAATAATAACAGAATCAGACAAGTACAGTGAAAAGAGGTTTTACTCTATTGGTGAAACACAGTTGTTTATGCCCATTAAGTGTCATCTCAGGGATTACGCATCAATTTATTATGACACATCTTAGCAGTGAAGATGTGACCACTTCACCAGGTGACCAGACTTAGCAGAACAATGGGGTGGTGGCCCAAGGAGGCCATGACAGCTCTGAGGAGGAGGTGGCATCCCCAGGCAGGACACCTACCCACAGTGACCAGGCAGAATCTAGGCAAAAAGAGACCACAGAAAAGTCCAGGGTGTGGGCCCTTGCATGGGATGGCTGGACTTGAATCCTCCAGATTGCAGGCAGTTTGAACAGCAAGTCAAGCTGGGACTGCAGATCTAAGCAACAGTGCAAGGAATGCAGTCCTGGGCCTTGATCTAACCGTTGGTAGGCACTTGACATTTGGGACGGAAATAGAAGAAGGTGAACATAAAGTATGAAATAATACAATTGCACGGCCATGAGCACCTTTTGTCAGAGGCAATGATTGGTGGCCCACTTATTCTTAGGAGGAACCCAGTACACCTTCCCCTGGGCATCGCTGTGCGCTATTCTTGGTGTATAACTTTCAGTGAGACTCTTTCCAGTGGACATGAGATGTTCCAGAGACTGTGGTGCAGGACTGGGAGCATAGGAATCTAAGATCTGCGCCTTTCCCTGTCTTGCATTCTGAAAACTCTCCTCTACTAATACATTGTATCTCATAATATCTCTGTATAAATCTTCCTCTCTTTAAATCTTGGCTTACTTATTACTTTTCTTTGCCAGCCTTCTCTGGTTTATCAATCTGGGTTCTTGGTTATACATGAGCTACTTTTAGAAGAAAAAGCTCTTACTCAAGACTATTAGGTAATTCACGGAATCCCTGGGAACATCGGACTCAGGGTGAGACAACATTGAATTATAGGGTCAGACCCCTGCAGTGAAGAGCCCTGGGTGCAGACAGTACCCAGGGGCTCTGCCTATATTTCTGCAGGATCACAGCTCCTGTCTGCACTTGGCCTTGAGAGCAGATGGTTGGGCTCTCCACAGATGTCTCAGGTGTCCCATGTCTGAAACTGAGGAACAGATGCTCAGATCTGAGCCCTCATGGCCACAAGCCTTGGAGCACGAGGAGTGCATGCCCTATGACAGGGACTGCCTCACACACACAAGTGCTCCTAAGTGTCTGGGAGGCAGGACCACTGCACCCTACCTGCCCTTGGCAACGGGTCAGGTGCCCCAGTGGTTGGTCCCCATGGACCAACATTCTCTGTGGTATTTGTTCCCACCCAAGCACGAGGGCACATGTGTCTGTGTGGGTAGAGCTCCCCAACACCTAACTAGACCAGGAGTCCTTGGAGGAAAATGAATATATCCAGGTTTATTCTTGTATTTTCTGTGTCTAGCTTAGTACCGTTACGTGTGCTCAATAGTTGTATGTGAAGTTAGGAGAAAATAGCACACCACTAACAAAACTGTAAGCCACGATATAAACCCCACACCTGACATACGGCAAATGTAGGATAAAATGAAAGACAAAAGTATACAAAACGAAAGACAAAAGAGACTCAGAAAGCATGCTACTTGAGAAAAATACTAGTGAGATGTTTTTCAGTACTGATGATTAAAGTCACGAGTATTTTAAATGTTCCTCTGCAATACTGAAGAGTTAAGTTTCATGCATCCTGTATGCAAATTAGTGTACACTGAGATTTACGATGGATTTCATAGCAACAGTCACTCGATGCTCACATGCAGTGTGATTCTTTTTTACACAAATTTTGGAGAGTTCGTTTGGTTTGTAATAGGCACAGCATATCTATGACAAAGGAGGGTTAGGGGATGAACCCCCACAGAGTACATTGTGAGGGCGTGTAATTCTGCTCTATTTCCTCAACCCAGGGTGCAGGTGGTGAGAACTATCACACTAAACTGATCTAAGCAAAAACAAGTTTATGTATCATTTGATGTAGATGATGTATTTAATTTTGTTAGTCAAATGACAAATACCATTTATCAGGTATATCCAATTTATAAACTATCCTAAATTGTGTATCTTCCTTTCATATGTAAAAGTAAATACGAGGAAAAGATCCCTGAGTACATATTTTCTGTGCCCAGAGCCATTATTTATGGGAACGGAGACACAGAACAAAGGGGTGCATGCGGGCCGTTGACTCCATTTCAGTGTGACCTGTGTGTCCTTCACCTGTGGTAGAGAGGGTGTAGGTAGGTGCGTTGGTAGAGGCTGATGGGTAATTCGATGCCAGGCAGAACCCAAACCTCCCAGTGCACCTGGACTGTAAGAGCTGCACTTGCTTCTCTGCTTGGGGGGAGGGATGGATGGTTCTCCTGAACATTTCTCTCTAGGCTTTCATTTCATGTGAATTAATTATTGGTCTCTCTTCGGCACACGTTAAATCAGTGAAGGACTCAGCAACAACTCAAGGAGTGGGAGATTTTCAGCATCATCCCAATTCTTAGAAACGCGTAAAATAAATCAAATGAAACCAGTGACAGGATGTCAAAATATCTCACTGGAATTTAGCATCAATACTGTCCCACCTCCCCAGAAAAGATGGGCATTACAGAAGTGTTTGACAATTAAAAAGTAGTAATATTGACCAAAACATGGTTAAATAAATAAATGTCCACGCCCCGTGACTTTTTTGTCAGTCCTGGTGTGAATATATTCTACCACAAAACTTTTTTGAGACCATGGATTGGTTTCCTGAAGCTCCTGGGAGAAGTTTCTAGTAAATGAATGAGAACAAGAATAGTAACCCCCCAGTAGGAGGTGTTTCTCTCATTATGATGCAGATCATGCCTGATAACCACCCTGTTAGGATCAACATTTCTGGGTCAAGTAATCTGTACAGTCTTCTAAAGTCACATTCTCCACGTAGGGCTCTGAGCAGCTATACTCGTGTCTTACCTGAAGACCAGGTTTCCCATAAGTAGGTTAGAATATATAATTTTTTACTTTTTTAAAAATAATTTTGTTTCAAATTTAAGTCCTTGTATTAGTCAACGATTCATGTTCAACATTATTTGAACCATTTGCCATTGCAAGAAAGAGAAATATTTGTGTTTTAAATAAATCTGGTGTAGAAAAAAAGGGAAGACTTCACAGTAAGACTTTTTCTAGTGCTTGTTATTAAATGATTAAGACTAGAAAACAAGGTGTAGAGAAACAAGAATAAGTGTCTCTATGGCATTCCTATAAATAGCGTTTATGGGTAGTGACATTTTCTAGATAGAAATCGAAATGATTTTAGATGTTTGTAAAAATAATTAAAAATGGAACCACAAATTTTTCTGCACCATGAAAATAACATTTAAATACTATCTAATGCACATAAATTGTGTATAGAGGCAATAAATTACCTCATTTGTTGTCCGGCAGTCTGAAAATGAGGCTTATCTATTTCATCTGCAGAGTTCTGACTGAGTCACACTTTACCTACCCATCTCTAGTTTACTAGCCATTACCCACCCATCTGTGGTTTACTAGCCATTACCCACCCATCTCTGGTGTACTAGCTATTGAGCACTGTGAAGTGTACCTTGCTCAGTGTAATCGGAACAGGCATTGCTGCCAAATTACTATTTAAAGTAATGGTTAGAGCCTCAAGTAACAGCTGTTCGCTTGCTTACAGACCCAGATCCTGAGTTTAGGAGCTGCCTGCCCAAAGGTGTGTCTCGCTCAGAGGGCTCTATCCTATGGGGTGCAGGTGTCCAACTCATTCTTCTCTGGAATATCTGTGGTGCTCTCACTCTCTCCTCCTTCTGTTTGTGAGTGAACAAGTGAAAGAAAGGAATGACCCACAGAAACACCCACGGAGGTGAGTCTGCAGCCCTTTCTGGGCAGTGACAGTGTCAAAGCCCCTGCTCCCCTGGGAGCGGGTGGGAGGCTGGCAGAAGCTGGGGAGTGAAGGCGGGGGGACTCGAGTGACCGCTCTGGGCACGTGACACAGAGGACAGGGAAAGCGTCAGGGAGAGGGTCTCTCTGTGTGACAACTGGTGAACATAAAGACTTTTCAAAATTCAGCTGTTTAGTCTGCACTGTTTTCCAATTTGGACGCCAGACATCTGCGTCTTGAGTGGGGCCCCACAGGGGCTGTGTCTTACTTGGTTTATGTTTGTACATTAAGTATTAAATTTGCACAGCTTTGCATGGTGTTTGCAAATGTTTAAAGCAGACTTTTGACCTTAACGATGAAGCTTCTCTCGTGCTCCTCAGACATCTGCCCCGTCTCCGGGGACAGAGGCTGGAGTGGCTGCAAGCTGTTTGCTGGGACATGTCCCGGATGCTGACGTGAGCTCTGCCAGCCAATCCCAGCAGCCACTGGGAGCCGGGGGGCTTCCTGAGGACATCCGGCAGGGGAGCCAGAGCCTGACCTCACCAAAGTCCTGGGAGATGCCAGCCCGCCTCTCCACTTGGGTTTACGTACATTTTCTCTGTTGTTAGCAGGTGACTAGTTCACTGCTACTGTAGTTTTTTTTAAAAGAAACTATTTTCGAATAGTTTCAGCAAAATCGAGAGTAAGGTACAGAGATTTCCCAGAGACTCTCCACCTCCACTTGGGCACAAACCAGTTATCTGCACCCCGCGGGAGAGCTGCACGTTTCTAACTGACGAGCCACATCTGCACCCCGGATGTTGTCCAAGATGCTACAGCTCACTTCTGGTGTCCTGTGTGCTGTGGGTTTACACAAAATTACAGTGGCATCTGTCCACCACTGTGGTGTCACACGGGGCATTTCAGTGCCTTAGAATCCCCCGGGCTCCACCTGCCCATCCCTGCCCCCAAGCACTCCCAGCCTCTGGCAACCACTGATCTTTTACTGTCTTCCTTATTCTGGCTTTTCCAGAATATTGTAGAGTTAGGATCACACAGAGTGTAGCCTTTTCAGATTGGCTTCTTTCACTTAGTAAAATGCATTTATGCGCCTTCATATCATTTCATGGCTTGACAGCTCATTTCTTTTTATCACTGAATAATGTTTCCTTGTCCGGATGGACCAGAGTTTATTTACATACCCACGTCTGCAGCACCTGTTGGCTACTTCCAAGTTTTGGTCATATAAATGAAACTGTGTTGTAATTTTTAACAAAGGAGCATTATTTTAGAATCCTTGCTTTAGAACCAGGATCATGACCTTATTTGAAGCGCACAGTGAAGGAAGGGCCCCAAATGTTAAATTATTATTAGACTCAATGTGAACAAAGGGTATGTGCTCATTTCTCCCAGGGTGTAAAAATAGAACACGTCCATTCCCTCTCACCTATGCCATTTACACTTATTCTTCAGCCTAAAAAAATCCATATCACATTTTGCTAGCACTGTTCTCCCAGCTGCATATGTCTGGTCACCATTTTTGTTGTTTTAAGCAAAAGTAAACAGTGATCTGAAGGTAAGACATTTAATGTTTGCATAAGCTGAGGGTCAAGCAAACCAAGATTGTCTTTCTTTATGGGCATTAGCGCTTCAACACTTAAAAAGCTCTTGAGACAAACCATAAGAGACTCTTAATCTCACAAAACAAACTGAGGATTGCCGGGGGGAGGGGGTAGGGAGAGGGTGGTGGGGTTATAGACATTGCGGAGGGTACACACTATGGTGAGTGCTGTGAAGTGTGTAAGCCTGGCGATTCACAGACCTGTCCCCCTGGGGCAAAAAATACATTATATGTTAATAAAAATAATTAATAAAAAAAAGACTGAAGGCAAAAACAAAATAAACAAACAAAAAAACCCAAAAGCTCTTGAGAAGTACCTGAGCAGAGATTTAAAGTTGAGCTCAACGGTGGGGCCCACTGCTGAGAGTCCTCACTGGAGGCAGGCCCTGGTGGAGTATGACCCAGGCATTCTCTGTGGGAATCCCACAGAGGACACTCTGTGGGTGGTCCTGAAGGGTGACAGCATGGGACGAGCTCCAGCGTGTGCTGACCCACTGAAGAGCCCGCCAAGCCTAGTGGGGCTGGGAGCTGGCCTCCCCCACCACCTCCCTCGTCCCTTCCCCTGGGCCCAGCCTCTTTTCATGGGCTTCATGAGCAAGTTGCCTCTTCCCTGAAATGTCTGTTCATACTCTCTGTCCACTTTCTAAGTGGAATTCTCATCTGTCCTGTGGAGTTTTGAGAATTCATCATGTATTCTAAATATCAGTCATTAGTCGAATATTTTCTCCCACCAGGACATGTCTTTCCATTCCTTCTTCTACTTCTGATGAGGTTCCCTTTATCACTTTTTCCTTTCGTGTGTCATGCTTTTGGTGTCAAGTTTAAGAATTCATTGCCCAGCCTGAGATTAAGGATTTTCTCCCGTTGCTTTTCCTATGGTTTTACGTTCAAGTCTGGGTTTTAGGGTTATTTTTATATAAGGCGAGCTCTCTGTTGAGGTTCATTTTTTATCCTTCCTTGCACCTGAAAGCTGCCTTTGCAGTCTTGTCAAAGCCAACATGGGCATCCTTGTGTGGGCCTGTCTCTGGATTCAGGCGTCACCCCACTGACCCTTGTGTACATCCCTTGACTAGCCCCATGCCATATTGGTCCCGGTAGCTGTGTGGTGGAGTGTGTGGTCCCACTGCACCCTTCTTTCTCAAGAGTGTTTCTCCGCTATTATAGGACCTGTGCCTTCCCACACAAATTTTAGAATAAGCTTGTCTGTGTCTGTAAAAACAAAACCCATAAACAAACAAACAAAACTGTTCTGGTACGTTGACTAGAATTGCACTCAACCCCATATCTGTTTGTGCAGAACCGACATCTGTGCTCTGTTCCTTCTTGCAATCCGTGGCTATGCTGTACCTCATCACTACTTAGAAATTTTCAGCATCAGGATCCCCTCATGCTTTACCTAGTTCATCTCTAAGCATTTAATTTCCTTTGGGATGATTATAAATGACACTGTGGTTTTTTAAATTTTGATTTTCTCATATTCATTGTTACTATTACAAGTGGACTTTTTTCATGTGGTGATATATCCTATGGCCTTTTTGAACTCATGTATAAGTTATAGAAGTTTTTTTAGTACACTCTTCATGATTTTCTTTTAAAAAAATATTTATTTATTTATTTTTAGAGAGAGAAGAGAGAGCATGAGTGGGATGAGGGGCAGAGGGAGAGCGGATTCTCAAGCAGATTCCCTGCTGAGCACGGAGGGACAAGGGCTCCATCTCATGACCCCGAGATCATGACCTGAGACAAAAATCAAAAGTCGGATATCCAACTGACTGTGCCACCCAGGCAGCCCTCATCATGATTTTCTAGGAAGCAACCGTGCCGTCTGCAAACAAGACAGTTGTGTTTCTTCCTTTCCAGTGTGTATGCCTCTTTTTTCCTTGTTGTGTTGCAGTGGCCAAGAGTCTCATTACCAGGCTGAAGGAGAGAAGTTAGAACAGAAGTGTTTGCTTGGCTGCTGATCTTAGAGAGGATCCATGAACGTTCTTTGAAAATGAGCACTTCACTTCCCATGTTGCTGTCTTTTACTCTGCACTTAGATTTTTTTAGCTACTACATATTTTTCTTATATAGATTACTTGAATATTTTTAAATTATATATGCACATCACTATTCCTTGATCCATCAGTCAGTTGAGTTACCACTTGCCTGGCCAGATAGGTTGGATGAGGGATTATCCCCAGCTCCTTCCACTGCTCTTACTGCTCAGTCTTCTGACATCACACTTGTTCCCTGGAGGTTTTGTGCTCAGCCTTCTCTTCTGTAAGTGTAACTCAGTCTTCCACATCCTTTCTGAAGACTCATGTTTTAATTGTGAGCAATGCATGGAGTCTGCCACCTTGTAAGTAAATATGTCCATGTCAGTCTCTGCAGAGGATGTGGAGTGGAGGGACTTGCAGAGTCCTTGCATCCAAACTGAACATCCTGAAGGAGGATGACATTCTGAATGGACTCTTTCCTACACTCTGTCCATTGCCAAAATTACAATTCAAATCAGGGAGTTTCAAAGTTGTACCATTACTTTCCTGTTGCTTTGTATTTTATATTCTGATAAGATGCATGCATCTTAAGAAAAGCTTTGAGCTCCTCAGTCCTCCCCTTTGTTGGCTGGCATACCCTGCCCCACCGAGCAGTGGAGATGCAGCAGTCTTGGTGAGTCCCATTGCTACTTGCATCCTTTGCCTTTCCCTTAAGATTCCATATGGCCTGGATGGGTAACCACATCAAGTGTGATGATTTTGCCCATTCAGAAAAGGTTATTTTAGGAAATACCAATAAGCAATGCATTAGTTTCTTGTCACTGCTATAATGAATTACTACAAACTTGGTGGCTTGAAACAACACAAATTTATGACTTCAGTTACTAAAATACATGGCTAATTGTAACACCTAATGTTGGGGCAGATTCCACGTTAAAACCTGTTAAACCCCTAGGGCCTGCCTGGGCCTACTTAGCCATAGTGACTCCATGTTGCCTAGGTAGCCATTTTGTTGTTTAATAAATGCCTCAGCAGTTACTGATACCAGTTCCAGGTAACTGTTGCTAAAACACATACCTAAAACAAGACCATTTTGTTGTTTAATAAACACCTCAGCAGTTACTAGTATCAGTCCTGGGTAACCGTTACTAAAACACACAGGTAGGAGACATCCAATCAGCCAAACCCACATACGTAGAGGTTTGCAGTTGTGCCCTATAAAACTAGCCTGTAAGACCAAAGGGGGTTCGCTCTCTTCGGAGGCGGCCCTGGCCGGTCAGTCTGACTTCTAATGCTTGGCATAAATCAAGGCTTTGCATAACTTTCACTTTGTCTCAGTCTCATTCCTTTGATAATGGACCCAACACCTAACAGCAAAAAAATTAGTTCTCTTTTCTTTAAAAAAAGTTTTGATCAGTTCATTTTTAAAGTACAGAAAAAACCTTATTGTATTACAGGTGTTATCATTCATTCTGATGATGATGTTGTGCTCCTTCATTTGCTGAAATATTTACTTATGTATGCATTGCTTATAAGATAAAAAAATTCACATTGAGAAAAATGTGATGCAAAGAAAATGTCTATGGCCATTTTCACCAGGAATAAGTGCTATACTATCTAAGTAACAAAATCTTTCGTCAATCAGATTCTCTGGTTACTTCCTATGAACACAGGTCTTCCATTTTCAATATGTGAAAACATTAAGTAAATGGGGACTATTATGGACTTGGGAAGGGAATGTGCACAGAGCGGTTTCAGGATGCATCAGTTATGTTGCCAAATGACAGTGTAAGTCAGTAAATTAAAGGAACTTCAAAATCTGCTCAAGCACCAGCTGTTTTCTGTGCCTACTTCAAATCAAATCTGAGAACAGAGCAACCAGATGCAGGGAATCCAGAAGAACATAAAGCAGCTGGGGATTCATTTTGGCTCATTCTGGGTCCACGCACATCATGAAAATGCTGGTCCTAACAGGCCTGTGCTGCACTCCCTCCATAAAGTTACCTGCAGTGTTTGGGGAGCAGCTGTGGGTGGGTAGGACAGGATGGGAAGCTCTCTCACAACAGGATAATGATGAGTTCTCAGATTTTCTTCTGTTTTTCTTCCTTCCCCCAATAGAACAACTACTATTGTTTTTTATGTGCATCTCTTGCATACAATTGAGGATTTTGTTTGTTTTTTATATATAATGTTTTTATATAATAACATTTATATAATCAAGCATATTTATACCACTTACATTTAATGTAATTACTAGTATTTTGAGATCTTTGCTGTTGTCTTACTCTTCATCTTCTCTTTCTTCTGCCCATTCAATATTCTTCTCTCACGTTATTTGGGATGAATGGGTAAATGTTATTTCACTTTCCTTTGACTAGAATACTATTTTATAATTTATGTTTGTTATTACTTTAGTGTTTACCCTGGATATTAAGATCCTGATCTATACCACCCCCCTGTGAATTTTAAGTATGCTTTTCTCAACCACCTCCTTTGCTTGGATATGTTGCTCCAGTTCTCTCTCTCAGTTAAGTGATACTGAGAAATTTGTACCATTAAATGTTTATAAAAGTGAAGAAAAGAAGCATAAACCCATTGATCTAAGCTTCTACTTCAACAAATAGCAGCATCAGGGGTAGAAAAAGAAGAAGAAAGAAGAGGAGGAAAAGGAGAATAAATAATTGAACCCAGATTAGAAGAAAGGCAATAATAAAAGCAGACCCCCATGAATTAGAAAGCAAAGAAACAACAAATAAAAAACAATCTGGAAAATTAATGAAACAAAAACCAGTTAATTGAAAAGATCAATAAAATGATAATTAAAAAAAAAACCCTCCTAGCTAGACTAATTGAGAAAAATAGAGAAAAGACACAAATTAGCCATGTCAGGGAAAAGCAGGAAACATTACTACACTTCCTACAGACATCAAAATATAACAAGGAATATTATTAACAGTTTAAACTTGACAAATTCAAGAACTTAACGTAAAAAATACTTGAAAAACTCAAGTGAACAATGGTCACTCAAGAAAAAATAATCGTGAATAAAAAATTTGAATTTGTAGTGAAAAACCTGCCCAAAAGAAAAACACAAGGTCCGGATAACATGGCTGATGACTTTCACCAAATAAGGAGTGATAGCACCAATTCTATACAAATTATTCCAGAATATTAAGGCAAGGGACAATACCAAATTCATATTGTGAGGCTACACCATTACCCTGTTACCAACCCCAGACATTTACCAGTATCACTCTGGTGATCATATGTGCAGAAATGCTTAAGTATTAACAAATTGAATCCTTAAAGAATATATAAAGACTATTTAAATAATATATATATATATATATATATTCTTTAAGGACATAAATATATATATGTATACATATATATGTATTCATATGCATCTTTATACAAAAGAATAAATGTTTAACGTTTGAAATGAATTTCTGTGATATCTTGTTGGTAGTATAGTGTATTACTATATACAAGACTAGAATACACTTGTCACTAGTATATAATGTTAATAGTACATTATGTACAGTATTGAGTATATAGTATGTTGTGTGTGTATATGGAAACTAAAACATATAATTATTTCAAGAGATACAGAAAAAACCATTTGACACTATTGAATTTGACATAATTTAGCATCCACTCAGGACAGAAATTCAACCTGAGTGAGGTCATCTATCCAAAACCTAGTTAACATCATTTTTGAGGGAGAGAAACTGAATGCATTCCTTTAAGTTCAGAGCAACGCAAAGGTATCATCTCCACACTTCTATTTAACAATCTCCAAGAGTTTCTAGCTAGGCAATAATATAGGTCTAGAAAGAAGAAGTAAAACTTTATTTTTTAAAAGATTTTACTCCTTTATTAGGAGAGAGTGAGCTGGAGGGAGAGGGAGACGATCTGAAACGGACCCCGTGCTGAGTGCAGAGCCCGATGTGGGGCTTGATCCCATGACCATGAGATCATGACCTGAGTTGAAATCAAGAGTTGGCCCCTCAGTGGACTGAGCCACCCAAAACTAGTTTTGGTGCCCCAAAACTATCTTTATTTATAGATAACATAACTGTCTCTGTTGAAAATCCTGAGGAAGTGCCAAACTGCTGTTAAACTAACCCTGAGTTTAGCAAGATCGCAGAATTCTGGGCAATAAAAGTTGTATTTACAATAAGTGTGCTATTAAAATTAGGAAGAATTTTTGTAATGACATTAAAAATGGGACATTCTTGAGGAAAATCTGCATGTATTCAAGACATGAACTTTGAAAACCAAACAACATTGCTGAGAAAAATTAAGGAATATCTTTAAAAAAAGAAGTACCCCACACTCCTGAATAAGAAAACATGATATTGACAATAATTCTTTCCAAATTAATTATAGATTTAATTAAATCCCAATCAAAATCTCATCAGGCTTTTTTTTTTTAATTGGCATGGTGATTCTAAAATGTATATGGGAGTGAAACAGATTCATCAAATATTTGTAAAACATCTGTAATGAACTACTGCTGTCCAGACTGTCTCGTGAGCTCACACATTCAGATAAATACAGAAAGTCCTCCATAGTAGCAAAAGACCTGCACAGAGGCTTTATTAGAGGAAGTCTATGGATGGCAAATAAGCATGACAGAAAAGTGGTTAGCAACACATCACCAACGAAATGGGCATTAAAATCACCGTGCTGTGCCAACACACCCCCCAGGAAGGCTAATATGAAAAGAACCCTCAGCAACTAATTTTGGTGAGGAGGGGAGGAACAGTTTATCATACTAGATGTTTTTGACCCAGAAATTTCAGCCTTTTGTCTCTACACCAGAGAAATAAAAACTCATAGCCATACAAAGACTTGTACACAAAAGTTTATAGGATTTTATTCTTATCACTCAGAAATGGGAAAAAGAACCCCACCAGATGTCTATCCACTTGTGAATAGTTGGACAAATTATGGCTTATTTATAAAATAGAATCCTACTCAGCAGTGACAGCACCACACAGCTGACCCACACTGCACATGGAAGGACCTCAAAACTCTCTTCTCCGTGAGATAAACCAGGCACAGTGGACAGCACATGGAATGATTCTGTTTATGTGACGTTCAAAAACAGGCAAATACCATATCAGTGGTCAGCAGGGCCTGGTGGTGGGGACCATGGGTTAGCAGGAAGGAGCCTGGGGCCTTTGCAGGCTATGGGAAATGTCACAGTGGACCTGGACACAGGTGTAGAATTCACTGAAGTTGTGACAACCCGGATTTTCTTCAACAAGGGGATGGCTGGACACATTGTGGAACAGTAATTTCATCAAGCATTTTATAGAGTCTGGGGGTGGCAGCTGACCCATGCTGAAGGACCTGTGAAGGGGGGTCTGTGCAGGGCATGGGGACTTCCTGAGTTAACATGCCCCACATCTGGAGTGTGGGTTTTGCAAGCATGGACATTTGTTGAAGGTCATCTAACTGAACACGGGCATCTCCTTGCCCAGAAACTAAGGTAAGTGGGTAGGAGAGGTGAAGCTGGAAGCACATGCAGGTTGTGAGCTCCAGGAGTGGGTGGCAGGTGGCAGGAAGCTAACTGGGGCCAACACAGGGCGGGGGTTGGCTGAGCTAGAGTCCCCCTGCTCCACATAACACCTCCTGGGCACTGGAGGCAGTGCTATGGCCGTGGGCAGGGTACAGTGATAGCCCAGGCGTTTTGGTTGGGAGAGGAGCTGGGGATGCCTGGATATCTGGCTGGGGGTATGGTTAGAGGTCAGGCTGACCCACTTGGTGAGTGATGTGGGAGGGATTCACAAAAAGGTAGAGAAAGATCCCCAGTGAGGGAGGAGCCCATGAGAGGGCTGTTGTCATGGATACCACAGGGAGCTAGATTCCAGAGAGACAGAAGCTCAGCTAGGGCCAAGGTCAGGGTCAAGGTCAGGATCCTGGGACACCTGCATGGTGGACCGCATGCACCTGGGGGCCACGTTGTGGGCGGGAGGGCCTCAGCTTCCTCAGATGGTGGGTAGTACCTCACTAGGCAGTTGCAGACATTGTAGGCTCAGGACCCAAAGAGTGGGTGGGCATGGGGGGACCCAGAGCTGTCCTAGTGCCAGTGCCTGACCAGACCCAGGCAAAGTGGCATCCAAAATGAGCAAGCACACGTGAACTGGGTGAGCATGCATGAACTGGGAGAACACACATGAACTAGCTGATCATGCATGAACTAGGCGAGCATGTGTGGACTGGGAGAGCATGTGTGAACTGGGTGAGCACGTGTGAACTGGGTGAGCACATGTGAACTGGCTGAGCACACACGAACTGGGAGAACATGTGTGAACTGGGAGAACACGTGTGAACTGGGTGAGCACATGTGAACTGGGTGAGCATGTGTGAACCAGGCATGTGGGGAGGACACCCTGGCAGTGGGTTGCCACCAACGGCAGACAAACAGGGACAGGCCAATGGGCAGGTACCCCCCTGAACACCCCTGTGAGCCCAGGGTGCAGGGAGCAGGACGGCAGCACCCTGTGTTTTCATCCTATGCCAAGTTCCACTGATCAGTGAGCAGTGAGGGGAGGACCAGCAGGCAGGAGGCAGAGCTTTGTTTCATGTCTCCTGTGAGGGTTGCTTGACAGGGTCTTGATGGAGGGCAGTGAGCTCTGCTGGCCCACGGGATTGTTTTGATCAGCTGCGGGGTCCTTTGTGTTTTGAAGGAGCAGTTCAGCCCGCTGGTAAACTGTTCTACTTTTGAAGTTTAGGATTAAGACATTAAAACTTGTAGACATCATGACCTGGGTGAGTGCAGGGTCAGACTCCCTGGGGGACAGGGGACCAGACTGGGACAGAGAACAAGCAAGCCAGTGTCCAGCACGCAGAGAGCCAGGCAAATGCTCGGGTCACTCTTCTCTTTGAATACCGTGTCTTTGAACCTATGTTTAGTTTTAATTGGAAGGAATTTTACCACTTGCTCATAGTAATTATTCTGGAAGGCAGAGCTGAGGGGGTTTTCTTCTCCATGCTGGTTTTGTGTATTTTTTTTTTTTTAAGTTTTCCTCAGCTGCAGTATTATTTATGCCATTCCAAGAAAAAACAGGCCACAGAACCCTATCTCCTGTGAATTTGGAAACTGTATGTCTCATGCACCTCCCTCCAGTGACAGGAAGTAATTTGGACTAAAAGGATATGCTGTATCAGATGAGGTCTTCTGGGCCTCATGACTGAGCACATGAAAACAGTGGGGTGGGGTCATCAGCTGGGGTCAACACGTCATAGCCCCGTTGGCAGTTCCTGGGGGCCCCGGGGTCTGGGGAAATGACCCTCCCATTGCAGGCTGAGAACCAGATGCCCACATCTTACTGAGAAAAATTTCTTGACTCATGTGTGATTCTCAAGAAATACTGTCATTATTCCCTTGCCCTAAGAAACAGGGGAAGGAGCTCCTGAGAAGACCAAACATGCAGCATATGGTGGCCCTATAGGAATTTGCTCTAATGAGAAAGAAGTGGGAGACCTGGCAGAGGCCTCCCAATGGGCTGGTGGCTGTGGGCCATGCCGACTTCCAGCGCTGGCCTTTGGGGTGGGAAGGGGGCACCTCCTGGACAAACTGGTGCTGGGGTTGTATCGTCTTGATGGCTGGTCCACACCACCGGTGAACCCGGCCTGGGATGGAGGCTGACACCAGGAAGGACGGGGGTCCATTGCTGTTTCCTCCAGGCTGGGACTCCCTACCCATGAAACGACTTCTATTCTCCTGGGAATCCTTAGTCTCTGATGGTCAGGGGCAAAGTTCAGGGGTGCAAGGAGACAGGGGAGCCCAGGTCTGGCCAGTCAGCTCCGTTGGCTTCAACTAGTGACTGGTCACATGACCCAGGGTCACGTGATCACAGGCTTTAGGCCCGGGCAACCAGTGATGTCACATTACAAGCTTGAAATCAGGGTGGTTCCATGGTGTAATGGTGATCACTCCGGACTGTGAATCCAGAGAACAAGCTTGAAATCAGACTCATGGAAGTGTTTGCACCACAGTAATGACCAATACCTGCAAATTAGGACTTTGTTCCCCAAAGACCTGAAGACTTGGGACTGCTGACAGGGCTCTCAAGGACCCGACAACTCCCCCAGAGTCTGTGGTGGGTCCAGACTTCCCTCACCAGGAGGCATGTGTGTTCAAAGTTTGGATGTTTTTGTGAGAATAAGACTTGATTAGGAAAAATTTTCAATATGAAAAACTACTCATTCTAAACAAGCTAATTAAAGGCATGACTAAAGATTTCATTAAGTGAAGAATTATCTGCTGTTAGAAAGGAAAGAGATAAATATACATTTTCAGACTATGCTTTCCTTGAATGATGTGAACAAGGTTAAAGACATTAAGACTAATTTTGTGTTCTTGTAGTGCCTCAAAGGGATAATATAAACAGAAAGAAAAATTTTCAAGAATAAACACAAAGAGAGCATTTTTACCATTGGGAAAAAGAAGAGAACCAAGCCAGCGATGGCAGGTTTCTGTGTTCCGCACTCAAGGACACGGGCTAGTGGCAGCCACAACTCCATTCCCAGCAATGGGACGAGCTGCCCAAGCACCCTCCTCACAGGTGCCTCCTGGACTGCAGTGCCTTTGCTTGTGGGTCCGGGAGCACGGGGAGGGCTGCCTCTGCTTGTGGGTGGGGAGCACAGGGAGGGCTGCCTCTGCTTGTGGGTGGGGGAGCACGGGGAGGTCTGTCTCTGCTTGTGGGTGGGGAGCACGAGGAGGTCTATCTCTGCTTGTGGGTCAGGGAGCTCAGGGAGGCTAGGACACAAAACCCTGAAGGGAGTCATCCCTTCTTCTCCGGGAGGGCAGTCCTGGACCCAGACCCCTGCCTTGCTCTGCGTTTGCTCTCTCAGAAGGGTGACTTTGTATGTTTGCAAACAAGGCCATGTCTAACAGTCTGCACTACAAAATTTTATGTAAGTGTGGATTGCTGTGTTCTGCCGCTCATCTTTTTTCAGCCTTTGCAGAATTTTTGCTGTGCATTACGTAAGAATGAGTCAGTATTTATTACGAGACCAGAACATCTAAGATTAAAAATATGTAAATGAATCTTGTCCACATAGTTTGCTCATGGGAAGAGAAGCTGAGAAGTGGCGAAAACGATTCAATCAGATTTTCAGGAGTGCTGAGCTGGGCACATAAAGAAAGCTATTTTCATTATTGCAAGACTGATTGTAGGAGGTGACTGGTCACGGGTCACCTTTCCGTGTTGCAGCCACATACCTGCCATCACAATTTCTTTTGCTACCAGCAGTGATGTAAATATATTCTTTCATATCTTACTGTAAAAACTGGGTTTTTGGCTGCCTCTCCTATGTAAGTGTTTCCTTATTGCTTGTAATTGGAGTACGCTCGTGTCCGCATTGGAGTCGGGGGCTTTGGGAGGTTAGAGGAGGTGTGGGGGCATGTTGGGGTGTCAGGCCCTCAGCCGCAGCAGGCTGGCACATGACTGCAGATGCCACGCAATTCTTGGATTCGAAACTCTGATTGCTTCACTGTGTCTTCCGTGGCCTGGCCCTGAGTACCCACAGAGCAGACACCGGCGTCTGCTCCCTTTCTGAGATCTTGCAGCCCAAGCACGTGCATGGTCAGCTTCCACCCTCCAGCGCTGGCAGGGAGGCCTTGGGGCCGGTGGGACACAGGGACGGACCATCGTGAGGGCTACAGATCATCATGAAGTCAGTGAAGACATCTGCCCTACCTATCGACATCGCTTAATGGCAAGGGGGACTCGCCACTCTTCTGGGTGTCCTGAGCGGTGTGCCAGGAGGGAGGCCAGAAGGAGGGCCCACCCTCAGTCCCTTCCAGGCAGGCTCAATCCGCCCTGGGGTCAAGCAGGAAATTTACTTACCCAACAAAGTGAGAGCCGTATCTCACAGAACTATTTGCGATTTTAAGTCTGTGTGGCTCTTTTATTTGGGATAATTTACAAAGAGTAAAGTGATTTTGTCCAAAGTTGGTGAACTATTGCAACACCGACATCCAATTCTTGTTGTTTGCTCAGTCCTCTGGGACAAGAAAAAGCCAGTAAACGGTTGTGCATGGGCTGACCGGTTGAGATCTGGGGGACTCGGTAAGTGTAACACCTGTGAAATGCTACCAGGACTGATCGTCTTCCCCTCTTCCATCTGGAAACATGCGGGTGCTCGGGGCCTGGAGCGCACACTGCAGACGCAGGCGGGCCTCCCTCCCAGCTTCTCTGGGAGCACACCCTTGTTCTCAGAACAGGTGTGTTGACGCAGGGAAGCGTTGCTGGCGGAAGACTCGGTCCCTAGAGGAATGTCACTCTGCCTGTTTCAAGGGCTTGTCAGTGGGTAAGGAAATGTAATAATTTTTCTCATACCTCTGTTTCCCACATCACCTGTGGCCAGCACCTCAACCTTCAAGAAGCAGGGCTTCTCTCTCCCACGTGGAGTGTCCCTAACTTTGAACAGATGTTGGGCTTCTGCAGCCTCCCTACCTTGGCTTCTCGGCAGAGATGAACTCTTAGGGACAGGATATCGGTGCCTCCAGGCTGCCGCCTCAAGTCTCCTGACCCCAGAGCACTGGTGTCCGCTGACTGGCCAAGTCAGAGCAGCAAACACCTCCCACAGGCTGATGTCTCTGAAGAAAGCTTACTTAGTTTGACACTAACAAGTCCTTATTTGAGCAGCACGCAGACGGTACTGGAAATGCAGAAGGAGACGTAACTGGGTTATGACCTTGGACTCTCCGTCTCCATCATGCAAGTAGAAGAAATGGATTTTTCACACTCGTCAGCAATGCCAGCTCAGGGCTGGATGTAACTGCTGTTCCCTGGTCTCTCTCCGTAGCCGTCCGTCCATATTCTGGTCTGTTATTACAACACTGACTCCTCTGGAGCTCCCACACTTTCCGGGCCATAGACTCTACTGCACGGTGGCTGTGCCTCAGACTGGGGCCCCTGGAGGCAGAGCCTGAGCCAAGGAGCCTCAGGAACGTGGCCTGTGGAGGGCAGCTCATGGGGGGCACCCGTAGGAGCTGGGGCAGTCTGCCCGAGCCTCAGCTTCACTCTCTCTTCCAGCTCGAGTCCAGACCTTCCCCTTGTCCAGCCCTAGACCTTCTGGTGGGGTATCCAAGTCCCCATTTCCAGGGGTCTTCCCCGGCCTTCCCATGGCCTCTTTGGGCTGAAGGCCTGCCTGCTTGCAGCCCCGACATGGCCCACGTGTCACCACATGCTGAGTGCATGCCTTGCTGCCTGATGTGGCTGGTGGCCCTCCTGCAGTGGGGACGGCCCCCAGCGGCTCCTCCTGCACAGTCCCCTGGTGGACACATGCATGTCTCACTGCCTCAGACTGACCTGGGGGTAGCCACTGGTGTGCGAAGCCCGCAACCCTGGGGTCACCAGGAGTGATGGCAAAGGGCTCCCATTGCCACCTCTTGGTTCGCGTGCCCTGCTTCTTGGTGACATGGTGGTGGTGGGTGGCTTGACGGGTGACACCCTGTCTCTGCAGGACCCCATCTCTGAAATGACCAGCACTCTGTCAGGACAGGCTGCACGGTGGGTTGGGACCCCAGGCCCAGTGCCCACTGCCCGCTTCTGTGGGCTGGGAGGGAGTCCCTGGGTCAAAGAGAAGCTGCCCAGGAGACGGGGGTGCTGCAGGACTCTCGTGCAGGGTCTTTGCTACATCGGCTTCACAAAAGTATGTTTCTCTGTCCCCATTTTTGGAGAGGAGATTCACTGGGTGATGACCTCATGTGGCTCCAGCAAGGCCTGCACATGCACTGGGGGGTTCGGGAGCCCCCACTGAGCGACCTCTCTGCTCCCACCAGCTGTGAGCTCCCCATCACACCAGCTCTGTGTGCTTTCTCTTGTTTAGTCATCTCTCCAACCGCACAAAGAGACCGGGAGAATCTGCTGGTTCAGAGGTGCTCAGATTGGGGTCGGAGCCAAGGAAGTGGAGCCCCGCGAGGGCAGCGACCCTATGGAATGGACACTCCCTGGGAAGTCCTGCTTCTCTCTTCCCTGATGCGTGCTCGCAGACGTTTCAGGAGGGACATGCACAAAGACAAACACAGCAGTTTCCATGTCACCGGCCTTGCGTCTGGATCCACGACGTCCTTGTTTGTTTTGGGACAGCTCCTGAGTGTCCATGTAGATCACGCATTTGCTGATTGTGCAGCCCAGCAGCAGAACTCCTAAAATCTGTGGTCTCTGCTCAAGGCAGCCAGGAGCTCACCAGAATGTGCACAGGGCTGGGATGCCCTAGGAGAAGGCATGCTTTGGGACCTGGGCTTGACTTGGGGTCTGCAAGGAGGTTCCAGGATCAGATCCCCTCAGGAAGCTGCCAGGATGTGGGGACTTTGGCTGCTGTCTTCGTGACTGGGCAAGAACAGCTTCTAGGACAGGTTGGCCGTCTCTGTGGTGTGGGTGGTGTGGTTCCCGACCGTGCTCAGATGCACAGGTGGCTGGTGTGCTCTCATGCTCACCACACTGGTCACAGAGGGACCTCAGCACTGTCTGGGATGTTGTCCTCACTCAGGGCTCTTGTGCACTGAGTGCCCCCCTGCCTCTCAGGAGCCGCTCTTCTTTGTCTATTTGAAGACGCTGCTTCCCTTAGGAAACCAGCCACACAGTGAATAGTCATTAATTCCAGAAATGGAATTCTCCCCTTCTAAATCCTGGACTGAAGTGAAGCCTCAGTCTGTGAAAGGTGAGCGTATGAATCTGTTGAACATGTACTGACAATTGCTGGAGGTAGGATCACAGTGGCCACGGAGCAGAAATATACTTGGAGCTGGTGGTGGTGCCTGGGGAGCCGGGGTCCTGGTGTGCTGCAGCTGCATCCTCTGCAGGAGGGATGGGGTCTCAGACATGGCAGGGCTGGGTCTGGGACATGCACAGCTGCCCCAACTCCTTCTCACTCCCAACATGGTGGTCACTAAAACCCCTTAGCCTCCCTATCTTTCCTCCCTTACAGACTCGGCTGCAGATTTAAATGGTGTAGAATGTAACACTGTAAGTGGGGACAGCTGGGGCTGCAGGTGCCTCTCCTCCCATTTCTGCATGGTCCCGTCCCCACACGTGGGCATCTCAACTCCAGCGTCTTACCCCATATTAGCCCAAGCAACCTGTACTATTCCTTCAGCTCTGACTTCACATTTCCATGTATCTAATTAGTAGGACATCTATGGTTTGTCTCTGCATTTTGTTTCAAGCACAGAGCATCTGTATAAGCCAAGAGAAAATGAGGGAGACAGACAATTCGATGTGGCCCCACAGGGCACAAGACAGAGGGCACACAGAGCTCAAACAGCTGTTCCTAGAAGATAAAACTAATTCCCAGCAGAATTTTCCTTTTTGCTTTTTTAAAAGATTTTATTTATTTATTTGAGAGAAAGAGAGAGAGAGAGAGAGTGAGTGAGCCCACAAATTGGGTGAAAAGGGGCCAAGGGAGAAGCAGATTCCCCACTGAGCAGAGAGCCCAATGTGGGGCTTGATCCCAGAAGCCTGAGATTGTGACCTAAGCTGAAGGCCGACACTTCACTGGCTGAGCCATCCAGGCGCCCCAGCAGAATTTTTCTTATGTTCTTTCACCAAATCTACATGAAAAACAGGGTATGAGGCAAGAAAACTGCAAATTAAAACAAAAACTGGGTGGCTTAGCTGGGTAAGCATCTGCCTTCAGCTCAGGTCATGATCCCGAGATGGAGCCCTACAGTGGGCTCCCTGCTCAGCCAGGAGTCAGCTTTTCCATTTCCCTCTGCCCTGCTCCTGCTCTCGTTCTCTCTCTTGGTCTCTCAAATAAATAAATAAAATCTTTGAAAACACAAATGTGCGCGCGTGTGTGTGCGCACGCGCACACACACACACACAATGTTGAATGGGTAAACAAGAGAAGCCCTCCAGGAAGTTACACTTTACATATAAAAAAGAATAAAAAGAAAGAAGAAATTTAATGTGTAATGTTTGAAGGAACTGCTTGGTTTCATGTGGTAAAGATAGAATTAAAATCATAAAGCCCGTCACCCAGCTACTCCATCTCCCCACCCCCTCCCTTCTGTAATCCTCAGTTTGTTTCTAGGAGTCAGGAGCTTTCATTGTTTGTCTCCCTCTCTGATTTCTTCCCATTCAGTTTCCCCTCCTTCCCCTTATGATGCTCTGCACTATTTCTTATATTCCACATATGAGTGAAACCATAGGATAATTATCTTTCTCTGAATGACTTATTTCACTTAACATACTAATTTTAAAATGCATTTGTCTATATCTATGAATTAGCTTACTGGAACTTTGATTGGGATGGTGTTGAAAGTGTGGGTCAAGCTGGAAAGACTAACATCTTTACAATATTGGGTCTTCCAATCCACGGATGTGTACTATTCCTCCATTTATTTCGCACTTCTCTGATTTCTTACTTCAGAGTTTTGTAGTTTTCTACATAAACATTCTGTACACATTTGTTACATTTGTACCTAAGTACTTCATTTCATTGGTGCCATGGTAAGTGATACTGTATTTTCAGTCTCAAAGTTCCATTGTTCATGTTGCATAGGAAAGTAATCGATCTCATATGTTCCCCTTGTATCCTGAGACCTTGCTATCCTCACTTAGGAGATCCAGAAGCCTTCTTCTTGATACTCTGGGATTTTCTACATAGATAATCTGTGAAAAAAGACTCCAAAAATAAGTAAATAAAAAATAAAGTTGACATGTCAAGGCAAAAAATCCAGACCAACACCATACTGAAAAGAACAAAGTTGGAGAACAATAGTATCCAATTTCAAGGTTTACTATAAATATACAGTAATTAAGGCAGCATAATACTGACAGAAGAATAAGCATATAGATTGATGGAACAGAACATAAAGGGCCCAGAAATAGACCCAACTGATCTTTGTCAAAACAGAGAAGGCAACTCAGTGGAGAGGACAGTCTTGTAAAGAAATGGTGCTGGAACAATCAGATGACCATGTGCAAAAATAGAAGTCTAGTTACAGACTTATAGCTTTTGCAAAAATTAAACCAAGATGAATCATAGACCTAAATATAAACATACATACGTATATAATATACAATATATAACTTGTATGTGCATATATATGTATATATATTCAAAGTACTCAAATGATAACACATCCTGAAGATTCTGCAATAGATATAAAGAGTGAAGGCAACTGATGGTCATTGGTGACAGTTTAATGGAGCTAAAGAGACACATTCAAGGCCAATCAAAAAGAATTGGTATGGTCAGGCCCAGGGCAGCAATGGGTAAGGTAAGTGAAAAGTCCAAGTTTCAAAATTAGGGAGGCATTCACTGTCAGCACAGCTTGACCCTGGTGTCACTCACGTTTTGGTTGAAACTCACTTTGGCCCAGGATTATGGGTGCACAAGAAGTGTACCATCCCTTCAGGCTTGGGTCCAGTTCTAAATGATATCAATCCCCATGGAATTAAGGAGGTCCTCTTCCCTACCAAATGACCAAGAGCAAACTAAACTCTCTGAGAAAAGATAATACCAACAAGAATACCAAATTAATGCTGTAGCTTTTCATACACAATATGCAGCACTCACACAAAAATAACTTGACACATGAGAAAACATGGCTTGAACAAAACCCAAAGAAAATGGACAGCATTAACAGACATAAAGGAGATTCGAATAACACAATTATCAGGTATGGACTTTATTATTTTTTTTTCTTCCCACTTCTTTTTTTTTTTTTAATTTTTTCTTTCTTTTCAGTGTAACAGTATTCATTGTTTTTGCACCACACCCAGTGCTCCATGCAATCCGTGCCCTCCCTAATACCCACCACCTGGTTCCCCCAACCTCCCACCCCCTGCCCCTTCAAAACCTTCAGGCTGTTTTTCAGAGTCCATGGTCTCTCATGGTTCACCTCCCCTTCCAATTTCCCTCAACTCCCTTCTCCTCTCCATCTCCCCTCGTCCTCCATGTTATTTGTTATGCTCCACAAATAAGTGAAACCATATGATAATTGACTCTCTCTGCTTGACTTATTTCACTCAGCATAATCTCTTCCAGTCCCATCCATGTTGCTACAAAAGTTGGGTATTCATCCTTTCTGACAGAGGCACAATACTCCATAGTGTATATGGACCACATCTTCCTTATCCATTCGTCCATTGAAGGGCATCTTGGTTCTTTCCACAGTTTGGCAACCATGGCCATTGCTGCTATAAACATTGGGGTACAGTTGGCCCTTATTTTCACTACATCTGTATCTATGACCCTGCAATTGCAGGTGTGGACTTTAAAATCACGTTAAATATTTAACCTAGTCAAAGAATTCAATGAGAGGATGGAGATTTTGTTTAAAACTGCACATACTATTAAGAGATTAAAACAAAAATTGTAGAATTGATCCACATACATTCTGTGGATCAAACACAGCAGGAGAAACACAGATTAAACACAGCAGGAGAAAGAATTAGTGTACTGAAAAAAGAGCAGAAGAAATATTCACACTGAAACACTCAAGGTCAAAGTGATGGAGATACAAATGCAAGCAAGAGACACAGGACAGAAGAGGCCCAGTACACTTGCAGTGCAACCCAGTGGGAGGGTGGGGTATGGCACACATGACCCTCAGGTGGTTGATGGTTAATACAGGTGATAGATAGATAGATAGGGAGATAGATGTAGATAGTTATCTGTCTGTATCTCCAGTCACAGATTCTAGAAGTGCTATTAAATATAAAGAGGATAAATATTAAACATACACAAATACACACACACACACACACACACACACACACACCTGGAAATCAAAGACAAAGGGAAAAGAATACTTAAAATTACCCAAAAGAAAAACTGTTATCATCCTACCTTCAGGGGAACATAGGCTCAATTGAGCAATTCCTAAGAAGAAACAATGGGAGTTAGAATGTATGGGAATGTCTTCAAAACAATAAGATAATAAATGTTAACCAAAAATCCTATATGCAGTGAAAATGTACTTTGAAGAGGAAAATAACATTTTGAATAAACAAAAAGCCCGAGATCAATACTAAACCCTAGGATAAATGCTGCAAAAGCTTGGTTCAGGTGAAATAAATGTCCCCAGAAAGAAACAGAGATTCAGAACTAAGTGGAGAATAACAGAAAGGGTTAGCTGCGGGAGTGTCTCTCAATGTGCATGGATGGTGCCGAGTAGTTCTCACATAAACACACAATTAACTAGAACAAAACCTAAAAAGATGGGTGATGGGAGCACCCATGTCAAGGATTAGAAAGGGAAGAACAACTCCTTCTCCCTCTTGCCTCCAGAAAAATGAACAGAAGAGAGCAAAGAGATAAGGATGGACTTAAGGACGATTACTTCTCCGTGGAGACCTAGAAGCCAGAACAATGGAAATGTATCTGACAATAACATTCAAGAGAGATGATAAAACAGATGCATGTTCAGGAGGGTTGTGTGAGCTGTCAGTCACCAGCTACCTTACACTAAGCAAAGTCATCCAGGTCATCTTAAGCGAGAAGGACAGCCCATGTGGAGAGGCAGAGAGGAAGATTCAGGGAAAGAGGAGAGATGGGGGCGCCTCAAGAAGGTCCCCTCTGCTGGCTCTCAGCCCTCCCTACCCACCAGGATGAGTGTCCTTGTGCAATGCCCAGGCCTCAGTCGCCATGGATGTAAAACAAAGGGTTTGGACGAGGGCTCTCACACCACATTTCTCTCCCAGTGGTTCTGTGCCTGCTGCCAGCCGTGCATCAGTGTTTCTCTAGGGGAGGGACTGCAGGCCACAGTCACATGGCTTCCCCAATTGACCCCCACACCTACAAATCTTGAGTGTATGATGTCTCACTGATTTTTCCTAATACTTCTGAAAAAGAGACCACTGCTCATCTGTCTCAGAGGGTTACCTTGCTGGATGTGGATTCATGTACAACAGGCCCTCCAGCCATGCCTGCATGGCCCTCACCTTGGGACCTGCAGAAAATGCCCACACTGA
Source organism: Martes martes (assembly GCF_963455335.1). NCBI lineage: Eukaryota > Metazoa > Chordata > Mammalia > Carnivora > Mustelidae > Martes > Martes martes. The sequence goes on along the minus strand of NC_137890.1, from coordinate 148,995,976 downwards.
ACGCCCCCAGCCCCCAAGACGGACTGAATTAACGTGGGCTGCAGTCTGGGTGTAACTGTTTCTGTTTTATGGTTTGCAAATCTCCCCAGAGGTCTCACTGTGCAGTTAAGATGAGAAACCCTGGTTTAGGAGAAGTGAAGAAACAAGACAAAGGAAACATTAGGACACATCCAACAGCCTTTAAAACACACATTAAAATAAGAGCTGTCCTGGCATAGTTCCTGCTGGTCCTTCTCTGCACCAAGATGTACCTGCATTTAAGTCCTTCCCTGCAAACATTGCTGCATTAGTCTAGAACATGAAGGATTTTCTCCATCTGCCTGGGTGTTCTCACACCATCATAGTTGTGCCTGTCTGGGGGTCCTCCCCACCCCAGATGTCTGTGCCCGGCCATGCTCGAATGCGGAAGCCATGGTTCAGGGATATGTCCTGACAGTGTTGCTGAAAGAGGCAGAAAGAACAAGGGTGCCCATGAACCCTGCCCACCCTGCTTGGTGCCTCCTGCCTGCCCTGCCCCCAAGTCCAGTCATGTGAGTGACCGCTCACCAAAACCCACCAAAAACTGGGAAGAAAATTGATTTGGGCTAGATTTGCAAGCCCTCATGCAAAGTGTCTGTTTTTCTGGGTTGAGGAGCAGGAAGGACTGTGCTCCAGCAGGTGGACACTCTACGGGACAGGAGGGCCAGGGGAGCAAGCGCGGGGATTGGCTGGGCAGGGCACACCAAGAGGAGCCCCCTCTGTGCAGGCTGACAGAAGCCAGCTAAGGCTGCAGCAGGCTGAGAACTCAGCCCTGTGCTCTCGGCCAAGCTCCCAAGCGTGTCCCAGGATGGGGCTTCTCTGCAGAGCTGTGCCATCTGTGGGCCTGGGGATGTGGTTGGAAGGACGAGGCTGGCAGTGGGGCCTATGTGAGCAGGCAGCTTCTGCGGTGGCCCGGGGCACCTGCTGTGCACTGTCCTTTCTCAGGAGTGCCCGGAGCAGCTCTGGCTTCCTTGTGGCCTCATCCCTGGTCTTCCAGAGCACTCATTCTGCAGGTCTGGCTACTCCCACGGCAGTACCGCATGATCACTACTAGTGGGTTGTTGTCAGGTGTGCATGTTGGGTTATCATCACTGCTATGAGCCGCTCACGGTTCATCCAGCTGCACGCTGGACGGAGGTCAAAGTCATGCCAAATGGAAAGCCAGTGTCTTACCTGTTTTTGCTACAAACGTGTTTTCCGTGGTCTGCTTGGAGGAGTCAAGTGTTCTGCTGGGTAGTCAGTCCGTGCAGCATGAGGAAAAAAGGAAGCATATCTCCAAAGCAGGGGTTTTAAAAACACTACATTACTGAATTCCTCCTCAAACTGAAGAAAAACTAGAAGCTACCACCGTTCAGTAATGCAGCAGAGTACTTATTCTTCTGTCAGCATCATTAAAAGTTAATTGGAAAATATGGACTCTTAATGTGAAAACCAGAAAAGCTGTTAATGACATTAGATGCCTGTATGTCATATATCCTCATTATTAGGGAAATATCATTAATGCATGTTTTTAAATGTTTTCCACAATAACCCACATAGATGGGTTAGATATTTATGAATTTTTTTAAAGATTTTATTTTTTTATTATTATTTTTTAATTTGACAGAGAGATCACAAGTAGGCAGAGTAGCAGGCAGGGGTGGGGTGGGGTGGGGAAGCAGGCTCCCTGCTGAGCAGAGAGCTCAATGCAGAGCTCAACCCCAGGACCCTGAGATCATGACCTGAGCTGAAGGCAGAGGCTTAACCCACTGAGCCACCCAGGTGCCCCGATATTTATGAAATTTTAAAAAATCACTTTGAAAGGAAACGGTAATTCAGCACAAAACTGGAAGGATCCAGGGTATATTTGTGACTTAAAAGGCTGACAACAGAGGCCCCCGGGAACAGTTCTGTCCTGCACCATCTTCAGTTGGTCATCGAGTGGACCCAGGATGAGCAAGAAGCAGATCTGGTCCCTTGAGATCACTCGCCTGACAGAGGTCAGGGGTGTGGTTCCTTGGCCAGGTGCTCACCGGCCTCTGGGGCAGGGGCATCCCCTTGAAGAAGATGCATTCCCAGATTTCACTCCAATGCAGGGGATTCTGATGCCCCCTTGGGTTTTAGAAGTACCAGCCTCAATCGGGAGTGTAGCCCAAGCCTGTCTGAGCGATGAGCAGAGCACAGTTGGGAATGCACAGCCGCCCCCGTCCCAGGCTATACAAAACCACGAGACCCAAATGCCAACCTCTAGTTGGATGTTAGCACATGCAGTTTTTATCTTTTGTCTGAAATTGTTGCTACTATCAGGGAGGAAAATAAATAGGAGGCAAACATGACATACATGGTGATCCTCTGTCCTCTGGGATGTCTGGCTGTAACGATCATGCAAATTGGCCAAAGAAATAATGCGAAAGGTGGGGGCGTGCTCGTCCCAGGAACTGCATGGAAAATACTCCCCACAGACTTCGTTTTAGTAGGAACTAATTCCGTAATAACCTGGCTAAGCTGTAAATGCGTTGACAGCAGAGAAAAAAATCAGATTCCTGTGAGATAAATGTCAGCACTAAAACTGAAGATATTTAATGTTTATTGGTAAATAAACATTGGTAAATAGTAAACGCATATTTCTATTACATTATTGATGCCTCAGATTCTAAGAACTCCACTGAAGCAGCTCACAGGTCTGTTCTGTGGACAGTTCTGGGCTCCAGGGCCCCTGCTCTCAGATGTCCTCAAGAGGAGGCTGCCCTCCCCCCGCCCAAAGCCTGGTGTAAGCTGGACTTGGGAAGGGGAGGGAGTCCTCTGATCACCTAGTCCCAGCTCCCTCCTGCTCCCCACCCTCCAGGCAGGAGATGGGGTGATTAGCCCAAAGTTACAACATATATCTCAGAATTAATTTTGATTTTTATTATTAATCTCCATTATTTAAGAAGAAAACATATAAGGAGCATCCATTTTAGGAAATCCAAGTGAACCAGCATTTGAAAATTAACCATTTTTTTAACATTAAAAATTAAAGGCAGATATTATAAGATAGGCTCAGACGGTATGTAAGTAGAGGTATCCCCAGTTGAGGCCCAGGTGTCCTGGGGCAGCAAGAAGTGTCCTCTCTGGGTCCTGCCCCAATTCCTGGCCCGTGGAAGACATATGCACAATGTTTGTTCTCTGTCCTAACTTTGGGGGCTCTGTAGCCAGGCCACAGACGTCCAGGGACTGGACGGTCTCCCCAGCGAGGGCCTGGGTGTGCAGTGTCTGGAGCCCCTGCTGGTCGGCAGGGCAGACAGAGCTCCCATGGCACACATGGGGAGCCCCTGTGGGTGCTGCCAATGGGGGCATGGGCTTCCGGCTGATCTCATGGCCGCTGGACCTGTGTCTGCAGTTGGCTCCTGGCCTCAGCAGCCCCTGACTGAATCCAGGCCCCGACCTGCGTTGCAGGGATAGTCCACAGGACCGCCTGCGGCACGCTGAAGACCCAGCTCCCATGAGTCTGTCACCGAGTCTTTGCATCACCTCCTGCTCCCAACCGGCTGACAGCCCCCTGACAGCAGCTACAACCCGATGGACCGCTTTGAGCAAATGTGGCTCTTATGGAATATGTTTCTTGAATGCTCACCCACAGAGTTGCTGTGTTTTGGGGTTTTTGTTGTTGTTGCTTGTTTATTTTATTATGTTCGGTTAGCCAGCATAGAGCCCATCATTAGTGTCTGAGGTGGTGTCAGTGATTCCTTAGTTGCACGTAACACCGAGTGCTCATCACAACGTGGACCCTCCTTATCGCCCATCACCCCGTCGCTGTATTTTGGGTTGAACACCTGAACACAATGGGCATGGGGAAGGGCTCCCTAAATGTGTTTTTCCTTTCACATGCCTTCAGACCCTTGACACTTAATGCAATGAAATGACTAGGGAAGTTATATTTATGTGGCAGATAGGAGCACATTTCGAGGTGTCCGTGACCGGAGGGATGAAGACATGATATTCACACTCGGTTCATGATCCAGCGTGGAAACAGAAGTGTGAGGACAGACATGAAAGAGGAGCAGAGAGGGCCTGGTGGGCTCACTTCAGGATGGCTAAGGCAGGCCCCCAGAAGGATGTGATGTTCAAACCAAAAGGCAGGGGAGAGAGGAGATAATCTAGGCTAGGAGGGAGCACAAAGACAGGCATAGAGGCCATGGAGGGGAGATGGGGCACCCCAGGGATGGGCTGGCAGATGGGGATGGGCACCCACAGGGTTGGGCTGGCAAGGGTGGGGGCTTGGGGGGATGGGCGCTCACGCAGACACCCACATGACTGAAATGATGAGGGCCAAGTGGGACTCCTGTTGGTGGGGCTCTGGGTTGCGGTCCTGGCATCTGCTGCTCCTCACCCAGAACCACCCTCTGCGGGTGGTGTAATCTGTGAGCTCTCACTAGGAAGCAGACATAAAGTCAACAATGAAAAAAAACAGGGTAGCTTATCTCAGGAATAAGAAAGGGGACAGTGTGGCATTTAGACAAATTAGTATTAACAACCAGCTTTAATGATTAACGCAAAATAAATGTAACACTAGTTGTTCAATGAGTGATCCATGAGAGAGATTTGGAAGGTCTCCAGTTAAACAACAGGGTTTAACCAACGTGATCTCTGCCGGTACTAAGAGACAAAGCCAGAAAGAGAAGCCGTAATGGCCCTTCTTGCTCTGTGATCAGCCGTTCTCTCCGAAGCATGGTAGACATGCTTCCATGTCTTGTTCTTGGAAACTTCAAGGGCCGTTGTGCCTTCTTCTTATAAACTATTTGTTTTCTCATTTTCTATCATGGTTTCAGTTGCTTTGTGTATGTTTAAGGGTCAGTTAAACATTAGGGAATCAGGCCTTTACATTAAATATAACTTGCAAAATTTCCCATTTGTTATTGTCTTTTGATTCTTCTTATGTGTTTTCTGCTATACCATTAGCATTTCTTTTTAATGAAAATAAAGTTAAGTTTTATGGCTCTTTTTAGGAAAAATCTCTGGATTTTGAATCATGGTTTGAAGACTTGCCCTGAAACGTTTTCCTGCCTCCCGTCCTAGGGGCTGACAGGGAACAGGGCATTCGAATCCCTTGCCTGTCTGGAGCAGCATTTCCTGGGGCTTCTTGGCCACGCTCCCATGGAGTCACAGCAGGAGGGTGGTTCTGGAAACAGCCTTGGGACGTTTCCCCATACAGCTCACACTCCTCAGTGATTTAAAGCACTGCTCCTAATTGGAGCATATGTTGCTCTTACAGTGTGATACTGGGAACTCTGATGGTTACCCCACACTTGCCAAGATTTAGGAGTTTAAAGATGGAACAGCTGCAGAATGCTGACTCACACCCAGACTTACTCCAACAGCTTCTGTGCTGGCTTGTGCCGGCCTCTGCAGCCCTGGGAGACTGTGCCACAAAAACCGGTTCTTAGACTGCTGTGAAGGCAAACTCCCTTCCACACACCCTCCCGGGAACTTACTGGATGGTGTATGGGCCCAGCCTGCTCACTTATGCCCTGGGTAGCTGCTGCTGGACCTCCAGCTCTGTCTGGAACTTTCTCAGCTTCATGTTTATTGCTTAACTTTGTAATGTATTTTTTTGAGAGAGAGAGTGCACATGAGTGGGGTAAGGGGCTGAGGGAGTGGGAAAGCAGACTCTATGCTGAGCAGGGAGCCTGATACAGGGCTTGACTCCAGCCCAGAATGCTGAGATCACCACCTGAGCTGAAGTCAGTTGCTTAACCAACTGAGCCAGCCAGGTGTCCCGTAATATATTTCCAAATCAAGAAATGGGATGTCTCCAGCTTTGTCTTCTTGCTTAAGATTGCTTGGCTATTTGGCTTCACTTATTTGTGGAGCATAAGGAATAACACAGAGGACATGGGGAGATGGGAGAGGAGAAGGGAGTTGGGGGAAATTGGAGGGGGATACAACCATGAGAGACTGTGGACTCTGAGGAACTAACTGAGGGTTTTGTAGGGGAGGTGGATGGGAGTCTGGGTGAGCTTGGTGGTGGTATTGTGGAGGGCCTGTATTGCATGGAGCACTGGGTGTGGTGTATAAACAATGAATTCTGGAACACTGAAAAGAAATTTAAATAAATAAATAAAAAAAAGGATTGCTTGGCTATTTGGGGTCTTTTGTGTTCCATACACATTTTAGGACTATATTTTCCATTTCTGTATAAGCTGTCATTGGAGGGACTTCATAGAATCTATAGATGGCTTTGGGCAGTATGGACATTTTAACGATATTAATTCTTCTAACCCATGAACTCATATGTCTCTCCATTTATCTGTTTTCTTTAATATCCTTTATCAACGTTTTATAATTTTCAGCATGTCTTTCACCTCTTGATTAATTAATTCCCAAGTGTTTTATTCTTTTTGTTGCTATTGTGGATAAGATTTTTTAAAATTTCCTTTTTGGATAATCCATTGTTTGTGTATGGGAATGTGACATTTTTATACGTTAATATTTTACCCTGCAACTTTACTGGATTTTTCTATTACTTCAAAAATTTTTGTTGTTGAGTCCTTACAGTTGTTCCTACTGACACGATTGTGCCATATACAAACAAATAATTTTGTTTCTTCCTTTTCAATTTTTCTTGCCTAACTACTCTAGCTAGGACTTCCAGTACTATATTGAGTAGAAGTGGCGTGAGTGGACATCCTTGCCTTGTACTGGATCTGACAGGAGAGGAGAGCTTTCAGTCTTCCGCCGTTGACCAGTGTTAGCTGGGGCTTGGAAGGTAGGGAAGGAGAAAGGTATTGCACGTATGGCAGTGTGCTGAGTCTGAGGCAGGGCCATGCGGTGGCACTCATCTTTTTTCTAAAATATCTAAACTTAACCTTACATTGTTACTGAGTTTTTTTAAAGTAGGCTTCATGCCCTGTGTGGAGCTTGACCTCACGCCCCTGAGATCAAGAACCAAGCTGAGATCAAGAGTCAGATGCTTAATGGATGGTGCCACCCAGGTGCCCCTGTAATTTGAATCTTTTCTAATTAAAATAATATCTTCTTAAATGGCTGGTGTCTTATTTTTTTTTAAAGATTTTATTTATTTATTTGACACAGAGAGAGTATAAGTAGACAGAACAGAAGGCAGAGGGAGAAGCAGGCTCCCCCACTGAGCAGGGAGCCCGATGCAGGGCTCAATCCCAGGACCCTGGGATCATGACCCGAGCCGAAGGCAGACGCTTAACCCACTGAGCCACCCAGGCGCCCCTGGCTGGTGTCTTATTATGCAGAGCACAAATAACAAACAAAAAGTGGGAGTGTGTCAATTATTCCATCTGGGACTTATTTCTTGAATTAGACATACATTTTTACTAAACATATTTTCTTTCTTTTTGAACTTAAAATAAGTAAAGAGAGTAACTGTGGAGTTTTATTTACACAAGACTTTATTTATTTATTTATTTATTTATTTAAAAAAAGATTTTATTTATTTATTTGACAGAGAGAGAGAGAGATCACAAGTAGGCAGAGAGGGCAGGCAGAGAGAGAGGGAAGCAGGCTCTCTGCTAAGCAGAGAGCCTGATGCGGGGCTTGATCCCAGGAACCTGAGATCATGACCGGAGCTGAAGGCAGAAGCTTAACCCACTGAGCCACCCAGCTACCCCTACACAAGACTTTAAAAGCCCCATTCCCAAAGACTAACTTGGCATTTTCTAAAATGTGTACAAATGAGTGAGCATGACTAACACTTCCTTTGGATTCCTGAGTATCTCAGATCAGACTTTTCCCACCCTGGCCCTTGTCACTCTCCTGCTAGACGCTCGTGTGTGTGTGTGTGTGTGTGTGTGTGTGTGTGTGTGTGACTTGTGTGGGCACAGCTGTGCGTGTGATGGAATCATGCTTCATGCTCATTCACCTAACTTCTCGTGAACACTCTCTCCATCTCTCTCAAGGGAGAACTGGGGGAATTGGTTGGCTACACTCACAATATTACCACTCCTGAACTCTATCCCTCCACATGTATGGCCAATGTGTCCCTTTCCCTATCCCACATATCCTCATGGGGAGGAAGGAATTAATGTGTGAGGCCCTGGGGAAGCCTGAGCTCACACAACTGAATGCTGGTTAAGCAGAGATCGTGTCCAGAGCTGCTTAAGGCCAAAGCCCATAATCTACTCCACTCTCCTGGGTCTTCCCCCCTGCACAGACCAAATGTGCAAGCCAAGTGTTTTCAGAGAGCAGATTTTCTCCCTCTCTGTCCGAAACCTCCAACCTTTATGTAGCCCTCGTGGTTGAGAAGGCTCTGGTGCATCTGCGAGGGTGCAGTTGGATTGGACGTGGAACTTTCCAAGTAGAGATAAGATGCAGAATTTTATCCTGGTTGCAATAGGAAGCCAGTTGATGACTGTGTCATCCAATGAAGATACGATTTAGAAAGAGTCTGTAGAAAGTAGACTGCAGGCAAACAAGACAGAAATCAAGAGAAGGGGCAAGGATGGATGTGGGTGGCCCCGATGAGGGCAGAGGACCTACTTTGTCTCCTGTAGCTGCTTTTGCTACAAGTGCGTTCAGCTGCTCCTTGGCTACGGTGAAGCAAGGTCATCCCGACTGACACTGAATCTTCAGGGGGTGTCCTCCGGGGTCAGGGTACAGTAAGGGCTATTCAAGGGTGCTCTTCCTCTGCGCTCTCATTTACTCCTGGAAAGACCCAAAATGAATATGGAAATCAAGATGAATTTCAAGGGACACACTGGTAGCTCGTCATAGTAATCTACCACTTCTGCCCAGCTCTGATTAAGGAGAACTGCAAGAAGAGGACAGAGTGATACTGGAAACACAAGTCTTCATTGCAAACCCAAACTGGCAAGCTACGCGTCATTACCACCACACGCTAGCAGGGAGGAGAGACGGCGTGACCATGGAATCGGGAAGATGATTATTTCATGAAGCAATTTTTATATCTGTATGATGAAGGAATTGTGTAGCACACCAGCTTCACCTCAAGACATGCACGGGAATGACCAGACTTTTGCCTGATGTCTTTATCTCTGAGCACTTTAATAATTTCACCAATGATCTCCCTGTAAATGAGCTCACTGAGAAAATATCCCATCTTTGGCTTTTGCCATCTGCCTTGGATTTAAAGTTGTGAAGAAGAGGATTTAATAGAAATTCCAGACTTGACATCCGTTGCTACCACACATGATGACTTTGGGAAGTAATGACCTTTGTTAGTGGAAGTTTATTTGCTGGCACCTGTCCTTGCTGGGAACCTTTGTGCAGGAGTCTGTGCCCTGTGTCCTCCTCTGCATGGAGGGTGGGCATGTCCCTGCAATGCCTACGCAGATCCAAGTCTCTGTTCCTTCTTCTCCAAATCAGAGGTCAGCTGTGGTAGACCCGTGGGTACAGCATGTCATGAGATTCTAACCAGTTTAAGTCTGACTTCTGCTTTGCTGTAGCTCAGCAAGCGGAGACAGGTGTGTGTCATTGTCGAGTACTCTACACAGGTGACATTCTTCAGCCCAGGAGCAGCGTCCCATATGTCACCTGCTATTTCCCAGTAGACCAAAAATGGTGTCATTCTCCTGTCACAGGACAGAACACGATTTCAAGCCTATCTAAACCCCCATCCAAGCATAAGGAAAGGAAGCATAGAAAATAAACGTCACAGTGTCACACTTCTTGGCAAGACTTCTCCCAACAGAAGTCACTTCCCTTCTCAATAAAGAAGAGATAGTTTTTAAAAAATTCTCTCAAAATAAAACAAAGAGTTTTCAGGTGGATCTCATCAGAATTAAAGAAACCACAGTAAGTGTACATAATTAACATGACTTGGTACTATTATGCAATGAATATTATTTCTCCAGGCCAGCATATAATCAATCAGCCAAACAGCCTTGAGAAAACTATCTCCTCCATCATCAAAGGTGATGTGACTGGCCCAGATCAGTCAAGGTTCTCCAGAGAAACAGAACCAGTAAGAGACCCCTAGAGGCATCAGAGGAGACTTATAACAGGCATTGGGTCCTGTGGTCATGGAGGCTGAGAAGTCCCACGATCTGCCATCTGCAAGCTGGGGACCCAGGAGAGCTGGTGGTGTCAGTCTGAGTCCAAAGACCCGAGACCAGGAGCACTGATATCTGAGGACAGAAGATGGATGTCCCAGCCCTTCCTCTACCTTTTTTTCCCCACTTCCTTTACCTTTTTGTTCCTTTCATGCTCTCCTTGTAATGCATAAGGCCCACCTGCTTTGGTGAGGGCGTCTTCATTAGGCAGCCCACTGAGTCAAATGCTAATCTCTTCTGGAAACACCCTCACAGACACCCAGAGCAAAGGTTTATCACTATGTGGGTCTCCCTGAGGCCAGTCAAACTGGCACACAAAATTAACCATCATGAGAATACAGCTCTTTATACTCACAGTATAAAATGCAGTTTGGAAAATGACTGGCCTCTGACCAAGAGCCATCTTGTGATCTGTGCACCATTAGAACAAAGGGGGCTCTGCACAAATGACAGAAATATAAGCACATACACACAGTATAATTGCTGACTCACTTCTACATTTCTCTCCGTCCCTCTTATTTTATACACCTGTGTGGGGAAACGTCTACAGAAAGGCTGCTCTGGAGTCTGCAGATAGCCAAGAACTCCCCACCAGAATATAAGTACCCCAAATGTATGGAAATGTGGGTAAAGCACAAAACCAACCACCCCTTGTTCCCAGTGAAAATACTTGGGATAGCACCTCTTGGAAACACAGGCTGAGAGAAAGAATGGAGGCGTAGAACCCCGTGAAGTGGAAAGTGGTGGGAAACACATCTCCAGGCACAGGGCTAGTTTTATTGCGCTCCCCCACAACCCTGCTGATTTCCGGGCTCCTGCTGAGACCTGGGGAGCCCTCTGCTTGCTCTAGCTGCACTACAGGATGACAGAAACCTGGGGAAGCAGTTGGCCACCACAAAGAAAACAAGGCAGCAGCGGCTTAGCGCAGCTCGTTAACTGCTGGGAGTCTGTGCGGACGCCCCTGTGTTGACAGTGCGTGACGAAAGATGCTTTGAAGAACTCTCACAAATCAAACTGTCACGAGATCCCATTTCAGCAGCCTCTTAGAGCTTATTAATCAGCTTCCCAATTTGATTTTCTTCAGTAGCAACCAACCAACCAACCAGCAAACCATTATTCCCAAATATACATGAATCATTTCCCCGGGCTATTTATGTTTCAGAGATAAATTAATATATTATAAAACACAACTCTAAAGTACCACTGTTTCATTTAACAGACTTACCAGAACTTACACAGCACAATTGAATGTTCTTCCCCTTAATGGAGCAGTCTTGGTCATCCATTCTCTCTACAGAAAGGAAAATGGAATCATTTGAAGCTTCTAGGACTTTTATTCTGTGCTACGCATTCTGAACACATAGTATTATTTGTCGTGCACTATTTCTGAAGTAACATAAGAAAATATATTCAAACATGCCTTTGGTTAGCTTAAACACTTTACCTATATTCACCAATTCACATGCATGTGCAGGTTGTCACTGTTACCAAAGAAGGGGCAATTGGGCCTCTTTGACTCACTTCAAGTTCAGCCCTGCTGGCTCTGGGAATGGAGGTTCAATGGTGCTGGGGCAAGACAATGACATAAGCAATTCTTCTAAGGGGATGGTACCCACTGACTTCACTCAACAAACAGCTACTGTCCACCCACTTCGTGCTCGCTGGTTCCTAGACATTCGAGGTTATGTTACTCTACTAGGGCTTAAACAGTGAGACATTTAATTTGCACAGTCCTGAAGGCTGGAAATCCAAGATCAAGGTGCCAGCAAGGTTGGGTGCTGGTGAGGGCTCACGTCATGGGTAGACAGCCCCATTCCTGCTGTGTCCACATAGGCCTCTCCTTTGTGAGTGTGCAGACAGAGGACCATCTCTAGGATCTCTTCTTCTTATAAGAACACCCATCTGGGGACACTGGGTGGCTCAGTCACCTAAGCGTCCGGCTCAAGTCATGATCCCGGGGATGCAGGATTGAGCCTCATGTTGGGTTCTGCACTCAGCAGGGAGTCTGCTTCTCTTTTTTGCCCTTTCCCCTCTCCTTGCTACCTGCTGTTCTCTCACACTCCCTCTTAAATAAATAAATGGAATAATCTTAAAAAAAATAAGAATACTCTTATTTTGGATTGGATCAGGGATTGGCCCCTTTATTGGAAAAGGGATTCGCCCCTTTATGACCTCATCTAACTTTGGTTAGCTTCCCAAAGTCCCCAACTCCAAATATAGTCTCTTTGGGAGTTAGGGTATCAACATATGAGTACTGGATGACATACTACAGTCCATGACAGAGGCGGATCTTAGAACAAAGGGAAAAAGTCTCCTGTTTTTATATAGCTTGTATTTCTATGCTTGGGGGTGGGGGCCCACATCTAGGACAGACTCACAATGAATGTGAGAAATAAGTAGATCCCTCTGTTAAGTCATTCAGGCCAGCGTGGTACAACTCATCAATTTTTCTGTTTATGGATCATGTTTTTCATGTCAAACCTGAGAACTCTGTGTGGTCCTATGTCCCAAAGACTTTCTCTGATGTTTTTCCTAAAGATTTACAGTTTTGTAATTTACATTTGAGTTTGCGATCCATTTTGAATCACCTTGTATATGAGGTATGAAGCTGTTTCTCTCTCTTTTTTTTAAATCTTGATTTCTGCCTATAGATATCTATTGCTTCAGCAGTATCTCTTGCAAAGACTATACTTCCTCCTCTGAATGACTACCTATTTGTTAAAAATCAGTTGGCCACATTTGTGGATCTAGTTCAGGGCTCTCTATTCTGTCCCAATCATCTGTCTATCTTTATACAACATCCCTTCCTGATTAATGTCACACACACATACACACACACAGATAGGCACCCAGCCATACACACAGAGAGTAAGAATCAATAACTGGAAGATTGATTCCCCTCTCTTTATACATTGTTTCTAATTGTTTTAGCTATTCTAGGCCCTTAGACTTTCTAACACAACAGCAAATTTAAAAAATGACCTTGCTGGGATTTTAACAGGAATTGCACTAAACCTATAATTTGTGTGGGCTGAGTTGACTGTTACTGTGCTGAGTCTCCCAATCTATGAACATTGTATGTTTCTCCATTTATTTCAATCATCTTAGATTTCCTTTATCAGTATTTTCTAAGTGTAAACCTACAGATCTTATGCATATTTAATATACCCAACTAATTTTTTTGGACAACTTTAAACAGTTTTTAATTTTTTAAAAAATATTTTTAGGTTTTGGTTAATGGGTGAAGGACCTCAATTTGAGAAAGGAATCCATCAAAATCCTTGAGGAGAGCACAGGCAGCAACCTCTTTGACCTCAGCTGCAGCAACTTCTTCCTAGGAACATCGCCAAAGGCAAGGGAAGCAAGGGCAAAAATGAACTATTGGGACTTCATCAAGATCAAAAGCTTTTGCACAGCAAAGGAAACAGTTAACAAAACCAAAAGACAACTGATGGAGTGGGAGAAGATATTTGCAAATGACATATCAGATAAAGGGTTAGTATCCAAAATCTATAAAGAACTTATCAAACTCAACACCCAAAGAACAAATAATCCAATCAAGAAATGGGCAGAGGACATGAACAGACATTTCTGCAAAGAAGACATCCAGATGGCCAACAGGCACATGAAAAAGTGCTCCACATCACTCGGCATCAGGGAAATAGAAATCAAAACCACAGTGAGATACCACCTCACACCAGTCAGAATGGCTAAAATTAACAAGTCAGGAAACAACAGATGATGGCAAGGATTGTTGGTGGGAATGCAAGCTGGTGCAGCCACTCTGGAAAACAGGATGGCAGTTCCTCAAAACGTTGAAAATAGAGCTACCTTATGACCCAGCAATTGCACTACTGGGTATTAACCCTGAAGATACAAATGTAATCTGAAGGGGCATGTGTACCTGAATGTTTATAACAGCAATGTCCACAGTAGCCTGACTATGGAAAGAACCTAGATGTCCATCAACAGATGAATGGAATAAGAAGATGTGGTATACATATATACAATGGAATACTATGCAGCCATCAAAAGAAATAAAATCTTACCATTTGTGACAACATGGATGGAACTAGAGGGTATTATGCTTAGCGAAATAAGTCAGTTGGAGAAAGACAATTATCATATGATCTCCCTGATATGAGGAATTTGAGAGGCAGAGTGGGGGGTTTGGGGGGTAGGGAAGGAAAAAATGAAACAAGATGGGATTGGGGGGAGACAAACCATAAGAGACTCTTAATCTCACAAAATGAACTGAGGGTTGCTGGGGGGAGGGGTGTATGGAGAGGGTGGCTGGGTTATGGACGTTGGGGAGGGTATGTGCTATGGTGAGTGCTGTGAAGTGTCTAAGCCTGATGATTCACAGTCATGTACCCCTGGGGCAAATAATACATTATATGTTAATAAAATAATTAGCAAAAGAATAGTACTCTTTACTATGTTGTAAACACTATCTAGTGTATTTGATGTCAGGTGATTGTGTTATCACAGAGTCTTGGCTCATACATGTATAATATCCAACAACATTTCCTAAAGAAAATGTTTCTCACATTTGTAATTTTGATGACTTCTGATAATATGAGTTGGGGTTACAGGTGTCAACCTGATCAAAAGTTGCATACCTAGAGAACACTTTAATTGGCTACTTTCATCTATTTCAATTCTCCTGCAAGAAAATATGCAATTAAACCTTCTTAACTAACTCCAAGCCCCTTCTTACCATGGCATTGCCTTTCAGAAAAACCGAGTGGGAACTAGCAGAAATACCAATGAGCAGAAGAGGAAATTCAGCATTTGGTGGTTTTGGGGGACAGAGAGGCAATGGGTGGATGGGTACTGCAAAGCTTCTGGGGCTCACAGGTATGTGAGTCACACACTTTGAGTGAGGACATAGTACAAATAGGCTATTTGTAAAGGTATCTGAACCCAAACTCTGCTGGATTGAGATCCTGACATCTTCGAGGCAAAAAAATGTCTTGAAGAGCAGTAAGCATCACCTTAGTGCCTCTATGTTTTGTACAAAAATTCTGCCATTCAATAAAAAATTACCTGGCATGTTAATAAGTAGGGCAAAAAGACAACTGACAGAAAGAAAAAAAAAAACAGAAATGGCGCAAATATTGGAGTTACTGAGCAATAATTTAAAATAACAATTATCAGTATGTCCAGGTAAACATGAAGACTTTTATTAGAGAACTAAAATCTCTAAGAATCTAGTGGAAAATCTGGAAGTGGAAAATATGAGTTAATGAATGGAACCACAGCTTACATGGGAGAAGAGAAGCTGTGGGAAATACAGATATTGAGATATGGAGAAAAATAATAGTAAAAGATAAAGGAGAAGAAACACATGGAAGAGTGTGGAATTAAAGTTTTGGTGGAAGAAGGAGGAAAGTACAAAAATGACATTTGAGGAAGTATGGACTCAGATTTTTCCAATAGTTAAAAAAAAAAATCAAAGGAATGACAACCAATATTTCAAAAGAAACACTAAAATCCAGGGACAAAGAAATGAAATGTTTAATGTGCTGAAAAAATACAAATATGTAAACTAAATTTCAATACTCACTAAATATATTGTCTGGTAATCAACACAAAATAAAGGAATTTTGAAGTTCACAGACACAGAAACTATGGGGTCACAGTCAGAAATTAAAACTAACATTGGGGCCACTGCTGTGGACAGGGCGGCGGTGACACACTTCCTCTTGCTCCACCTGCTGAGCACAATCATAAACTTCAGAAGCATCAGGAGGTATAAGCAGAAGAGAACTCTGAGTGATGCAGGAAAGATGAACTTGTCAGGAGCTCCAGGACTGGAGAGACAATGGCAACAAGCATCTGATGAGTCCCCAACCAACAAAAGAAGAGACACAGGTGTGACATCTCTTGACCCCCCAACCTAGAAACAGAGGGTGGTTCAGGAAGGATCCAGCAGAATCCTGCCTATGATGCTAGGAGAGCCCAGCAACACCTACTGAAGGTCCTATAGGATACCTGTGGACAGCCAGAGGGTAGGAGAAGTGCACTTCTTTCCTGAAAGCCTGGATCCTCACCACCATTCTTGGTAGCAGCACAACATAAACCCAGGAGATCCTCAGTGACTCCTTGGGCCCCATCTGTCCACCTACCTACATTAAGTGACTGGCCAGGAAATGATCTTAATTTACACCTGCCAGAGACACCACCCCCAACCCAGAGACACCGGGGCCTGCCCATATACCAGGAGGGCCAACATGGCACCATGACGTACAGGAACATTGCAAACTCCAGGACTGGGCAGTGGTAGGTGAGCTATAAGCAACAGCAACAGTGCCCCTAGCAGTAGTTATGTCATGTCAGTGACCCCTACATCATAGTAATGGTGTCTACCGCAGTGGCCGCGCCGGTGATTATTAAGCATCAGTTTATTTTCATCATCACAGAATGCTTTTTCAAACAGTGTAAAAATAAATCTACTCAATCCTTTTTGCTCTGTTTTCTCTGAGGCCAAATTAAATTGAATTTTAAAAGTAATGGAGTTTTATTAATTAAGTACAAGTACAGACCTAACCTTAAACTTTAACTTCATTGGTGTAAGACAAGAAAAACACCCCAAAATGTATGATTTTTTGCAAAATGATAAAGATTCCCATGGGATTCCAACGGCTCCTGTGTGATCTGAGAATCCATCTTGGTGACACTACTTCTTGGCTGACTCAGCCCCCAAACTGACCAGCTGTGGGGGATCTCCCCTCCATCCCATCATATGTTATGGCAATGGTTTATACAGGAATAACTCTGCACAGTGTTTATATTTCATTAGGTGTACAGAAAATATATTGCTTAATTATTGAATGAACGCAATATTTATTTGTGGGCATACTATTCTTCCATCTGTCCTAATTTCTCCCTCTCCCTGCTTGAAGAACACCCCAGAAGATGAATATTACAGACTGCAGAATGCTACGAGTTTTATTGAATTCATGAGAAAAACACCCTTGTCCACTCATAATAGCAATAGTACTCCTTAAACCAGGTAATCTCACTGATATGGGACTCACAGATTATTTTTCCATCTATGACTTCTGCCTAGCAATTTTGAAGGAAATAATAGACAGGTTCTCATCAGGGGAGCCTGACGGGTCCACACACCCTGAGTCTGTACTGCCGAGCCACTTCTCACACTTTAGGTCACAGACACAGTTTTGTTATTTAGTCCAATTTATGAAGTTTATCTAATACTTACAATTTATCTAGACACTACTTTATAGTACATTTTCTGTGAACCAAAACTTAAAAACAATGCTTAAATATATAATCGACTCATACTATACAACCAAAGATGTACAACTGATTCTCATTGTTCATGGTAGTTATGTTCTACAAAGTTGCCATAAACACCTGAATTAGCAAATATTGAATTATTGCATTCAATAGGGGAGATAAATATATGTATATTTAGCATATATATATACACACACACACATATGCTTTAGACATAATATATGTATATTTATAGTTAAACATCGTTCATATATATATATATATATATATATATATATATATATATACACATATCTCACACTTTAAGAAGACAAGAAGACCAAAATGTTGGCTATCCACTCTTTTCTTAACAAAATATAATTCAGTAATGGAATACATTAATAGATGAGAAGATGCAATAAATAAATGTAGGTAGTATAATGGAATTATCCAACATCTGCTTCTTTGTCATATTGAAATTGAAGGTATTGTCAGTGGCTTGAAGCTCACTTAAATTTATCCAAGAGCAAATATGGAAACAAAGGAAAATCCCTCCCTGTAACACCCACATTAGCTTTATTAAATAGTAGGAAGTGTTTCTCAAAATGATGACAATTAATAAAATATGTTTATGCAGCACATGTTTCATACAAAATATATATATTTTTAAAACTTTGGTTTTTGCATGCATAAATGAATTTATCCATTGTAGTATCTTCAAACAGAATCTGCAAAACATTGTCTTGTAAGGCTATCTTGTTGCTTTAAATGTTGAATTATGAGTTCACTAGCCTAAGCTGTTTTCAGACTTAGTCCAACTACTATGAATTTCAATATTATAGCAATAATATTACATCACAAGAGAGGAAGTTGAAAAAGAGGTTGCTATAAAGTAACCCTCATAGCTTTTTTCCATTTGTTCCCATCCTCCTTCCTGAAACACCAAATATATATTGAAATCAATGGCGGATGCTTTATTTTAAAAAATTAAGATTTAATTTAATTAACATATACCATATTATTGGTTTCAGAGGTAGAATTCATTGATTCATCAGTCTTATATAACACCCAGGGCTCATTACATCGAATGCCCTCCCTAATATACATCACCCAGTTACCCCTTCCCCTCTACCTCCCCTCCAGTAACCCTCAGTTTGTTTCCTATAGTTAAGAGGCTCTTATGGTTTGCCTCCCTCTATGTTTTTATCTTATTTTATTTTTCCTTCCCTTTGCCTATGTTCATCTATTTTGTTTCTTAAATTCCAAATATGAGTGAAATCATATGGTATTTGTCTTTCTCTGACTGACTTATTTCACTTAGCATAATAACCTCTAGTTCCATCCATGTCATTGCAAATGGCAAGATTTCATTCTTTTTGATTGCCTGATGCTTTAGACAAAAGCACATGAGCAGATTTGAGGGAATTATCAGCCTAAAGTTTCAGGTTTTCTAT
This sequence comes from Martes martes, assembly GCF_963455335.1. NCBI lineage: Eukaryota > Metazoa > Chordata > Mammalia > Carnivora > Mustelidae > Martes > Martes martes. Next base: position 148,977,261 of record NC_137890.1, on the reverse strand, counting down.
TTCTTCCTGTTTCAGTTTTGGTAGTTTGTTTCTAGGAATTTATCCATTCTTCTAGATTGTCTAATTTGTTGGCGTATAACATTCTCTTATAATTGTGTTTCTTCAGTGCTGATTGTGACCTCTCCTCTTTCATTCAAGATCTTATTTATTTGGGTCCTTTCTCTTTTCTTTTTGGTAAGTCTGGCTAGGGGTTTATCAATCTGGTTAATTCTTTCAAAGAACCAGCCCCTAGTTTTATTGATATTTTCTACCATGTTCTTTTTTAAAAAAATTTCTATATCATTGATCTTTGTTCTAATCTTTATTATTTCTCTTCTCCTGCTGGATTTAGACTTTATTTGCTGTTCTTATTTCAGCTCCTCTAGGTGTAAGATTAGGTTATCTATTTGAGACTTTACTTGTTTCTTGAGAAAGGCCTGTATTGCTATATACTTCCCTCTTAGGACCAACTTTGTTGCATCCCAAAGATTCTGAACTGCTATGTTTTCACTTTTATTTGCTTCCATGTGTTCTTTTAAATTCTTCTTCAATATCCTGGTTGACCCGAAAGACTCCACCAAAAAATTGTTAGAACTGATACAGGAATTCAGCAAAGTCGCAGGATATAAAATCAACCTACAGAAGTCTGTTGCATTTCTATACACTAACAATGAAGCAGCAGAAAGAGAAATCAAGGAATCAATCCCATTTATAATTGCACCAAAGAACTAAGCTACATAATAATAAACATAACCAATGAGGTAAAAATCTCTACTCTAAAAACTGCATAACATTTATGAAGAAATTGAGGAAGACACAAAGAAATGGAAAAGCATGCTTATGGATTGGAAGAACAAATACTGTAAAAATATCTATGCTACACAAAGCAGTCTACACGTTCAATGCAGTCCCTATCAAGATATCATCAGCATTTTTCCAGAGCTGGAACAAACAGTCCTACAATTTGTATGGAACCAGACAAGACCCCAAATAGCCAAAGGAATGTTGAAAAAGAAAACCAAAGCTGGAGACATCACAATTCTGGATGTCAAGCTGTATTACAAAGTTGTAATCATCAAGACAGTATGGTACTGACACAAAAACAGACACATAGATCAATGAAATAGAGAACCTAGAATAGAGAATAGAGAACCTAGAAATGTACCCTCAACTCTGGTCAACTAATTTTCAACAAAGCAGGAAAGAATATCCAATGGAAAAAATATTCTTTCTTCAATAAATAGTGTTGGGAAAATTGAACAGCCACATGCAGAAGAATGAAATGGGACCATTCTCTCATACCATACACAAAAACAAGTTCAAAATGGATGAAAAACCTAAATGTGAGACAGAAATCCATCAAAATCCCAGAGGAATATGCAGGCAGCAACCTCTTTGACCTTGGCCACAGCAACTTCTTGCTAGACACATCTCCAAAGACAAGGGAAACAAAACAAAAATGAACCATTGGGACTTCATCAAGATAAAAATCATTTGCACAGCAAAAGAAACAGTCAACAAAACTAAAAGGCAACCTATGGAATGGGAGAAGATATTTTCAAATGACTTATCAGATAAAGGTCTAGTATCCAAAATGTAAAGAACTCATTAAACTCAAAACCCAAGAAATAAAAAATCCACTCAAAAGAATGGCAGAAGACATGAACAGAAGACATACAAATGGCCAGCAGACATATGAAAAGATGCTCAACATCACTTTGAAACCAGGGAAATACAAATAAAAACCACAATGAGGTACCACCTCATACCAGTCAGAATGGCTAAAATTAACAACCTAGGAAACAACAGATGTTGGCAAGGATGCAGAGACGGGAGAACCCCCTTATACTGTTAGTGGGAATGCAGGCTGGTATAGCCACTCTGGAGAATAGTATGGAGGTTCTTCAGAAAGTTAAAAATAGAACTATCCTATGACCTAACAATTTCACTACTAGGTATCTATCGAAAGGATACAAACATAGTGATTTGAAGGAGCACATGCACTCCGATGTTTATAGCAGCAATGTCCATAATAGTCAAAATAGGGAAAGAGCCCAGATGTCCATCAACAGATGAATGGATAAAGAAGATGTGGTGTATGTGTGTGTGTGTGTGTGTGTGTGTGTGTGTTGCTCAGCCATCAAAAAGTATGAAATCTTGCCATTTGCAATGATTTGGATGGAACTAGAGGGCATTATGATAAGCAACAAAAGTCAATCAGAGAAAGACAGTTACATGATGTTACTCATATGTGGAAGTTAAAAAACAAGACAGAGGATCATAGGGGAAAGGAGGGAAAAATAAAATCAGAGAGGGATGCAGACCATAGGAGACCCTTAACTATAGGAAACAAACTGAGGGTTGCTAGAGGGAAGATGGGTGGGGGGATGGGGTAACTGGATGATGAGCATTAAGGAAGGCACTTGATGTAATGAGCACTGGGTGTTACATGCAACTGATGAATCACTAAACTCTACCTCTGAAACTAATAATATACTATATGTGAACCAAATTGAAATTTAAATTAAAAAATAAGATAAAAACAGAGAAGGAGGCAAACCATAAACTATAGGAAACAAACTTGAGGGTTGCTGGAGGGGAGGTGGGTGGAGATGATATAGGAAAAAACATTAGGGTTTAAAGCCAGTGGCCAAGAAAACATTATTGAGATGTCTTTGGTGCAAAAAGGTGATTTTTATTAAAGCATGGGGACAGGACCCATGGGCAGAAAGACCTGAACTGGGGTTATGAGTTGGGCCCATTATATATTTTCAAGTTGGGAGGAGGTTAGGGATAGTGTTAGCCCCCCAGGTGTTTTGGAAACAAGGTTTCCAGGATACCAAGGGAGCTAGTTACTATTAGGAAGGTCATTTATTACTGTTTCACAAAAACTCAGTAATGAGACCCTTTGTATGTATATCAGTGGGTCATATGCTTGGGGGTGATGGCCAACATATATCTTGGGGTAGAGATAAAGGAAGTTTCCAAGGAATTTTTATGTGTTAAAGTAGTCTCACAGGATCCTGAGGGTTGGTCTAAGATTGCCTTTTGCCTTTAACAAAGCATCAACATTGAGGCAGTTGAGTCCCTAGAGGAAGGTCATTCTGCCTATTTCAAGGACTTGTCAATGGGCTGTAGGTAGTAGGGAAATTTAATAATTTTTTTCTGCCTTTGTTTCCCACATCAGAGAGATGGGGTAACTGGATAATGGACATTAAGGAGTGCACTTGCTGTAATCAGCACTGGGTATTATCTGCAACTGATGAAACACTGAGTTCTACCCCTGAAACTAATAATACACTATATATAAGCTAAATTGAATTTAAATTAAAAAATCTTTTTTTTTTTTTAAAGACAGCTGTTGCCAAATTCATCTGTGAACATAACTGAGATCCTTCCCTGCTTGAACATAATATGCAGTAAGTGCTGAGAGCTGACCAAGACCAGGCTGAGGCTTAATCTCAGCTGTGTGCCCACAGCCAGGCTTCACATTTGGTTCATTAGCTTCCCATCCCCTGTCCTATCTCGTTCATTGTCTGACTCGTCTTGTGTTCTGCTTTGTGTGGAGCCAAGTTAACACCTGATAAAATACCACTGAGTTTGAAATCCTGAACCTGCTTTATGATTATGTTAAGAATGAATAAAGCTGACGTTGTGGAAAGACCAAACCTGTGTATGTGCCTTAGTGGTGTCCTCTGACAGGTAAAAAGCAATTTTTGCAAATCTAGCTGTGACCTGTCTATGTACAGGGCTAAGCAGAAGTTCCTAAGATGTAGGTTGCCTCACCGAGGGAACTCAAAGTAACATGGAGCCAGATGTGCTAAGCTTCTTCCCTGTTTTGGAGTGCTGAGTCCAAGTGAGGGCCCAATAGACCACTGCCTGTGGGGAACTGACTCTGATAAACTGTTCTTCTACTCACTGGGGAAAGGAATATGTGGGAAATAATTTTGGAACACTTAGTGATTAATTTAGAAAAATAAATACATTTTTATGTTTATTTCACACCATTAAAGATTAAATTTCAAGATGGAAAAATGAACTCAACAGAATATAGAACCTATACAGATAGAAAATACAGAAATATCTATTAAGGGTTTCCTAAGAACAATATCTTAATTGGATAATATGAAGGAAAAAATATCCCAGTAAATAAAAAGGTTAAATTTCTTCACACCAAAAGATACCACAAAATACCTAACAACAAATGATATATTGGGATAATATTTTGAAAGTATTTAAAATATAAAATATTAATGTAGTTTTCCAGGTACAATTCAGAGGTGAGAGGGGTGTTTATCTCATGTTTCTAAGACAAAAAGTGAGAAAAACTTCAGATTAGTGACTCTCTTGACCCCATCAGAGCATTAAGTTTGCAGACCATCAATTAACTGTAAATTTGAGAGGCAGGTGTTCACAGGGAGAAACAAGACCTGAGCATTTACTTATGGGGGTTGACGTTATCCGATGCCATGCAAGCTATTAAGGAGATTCAGTTAGAAAATTTCTAACTGCTAAGAGACAAGTATGGGCTTGCATGAGAATATTAAATCCCTGAGAGCTACACATTCAGGGTGATTTCCACATTTGTGTAGAACTTTTTCTCCAGGAGCCACCTAAGGTGATGGCAGAGAATACTGGTAGGGCCCAGAGGAAGCTGCCACGGCAGCCATCCTCAAACCTCCCAGAAGCATCTTCTCTACTTTCCCTGGAAACAAAAGCCTCAATCTCTTGGGGGCAGGGAGGTAACCATACTGGTCCAAGGCTATTGGTGGACAGGGATTTCAGTTGGGATAGGGAAATATAGCCACCATGAAATCCATTCAGACCCTCTCCCATGCCTCCCATAGGGATGGGGAGCTTTAGCCTGCAAGGGAATAAAAGAAAGAAAAAGATAACCCTATGGCCTGGGGGCACTTTTTAATGGATATTAGTTTTTCACATATATCCTATATCCTATATTCAACTCTCCTAAGAAATGTTATTCTATTAAGAACAATTCTAAAAATCATGGAATTTACCTATCAAGAGGAATTTTGGTTATTTCCAGGTTGGGGCTATTACAAATAAATCTTCCATGAACATTCATATACAGGTTTTTGCGTAGATGCGGGTTCCCATTCCTCTGTGATATATGCTGACTGTGCTTGCAAAGTCATATGCAAAGTTGCATGTGCTCTATAGGAAGCTGCCGTACTGTTTTCAGAGTGGCTGTATCATTTTGCCTTTCTGTCAGCAGTATATGAAATATCTAGTGCTTCCTATCAGTCATGTATGAAATATCCACAGGTGGTCGACAGTGAAGGAGAGGAAGTCCTGCCCACAGAGGAGGGCAGGAGCTCTTGTGGAAGTATGCAGGCTGGTTGAGAGCAGATGTTCAGAAAAATACTCTGGCAAATTGGTCCACATCATAACCACAAGGTAACGCTAGAGGTATCACTGGAAGTGTCTGGTAGACTGGGAGTACCTGCAGCAGCAACACACCTCAAACCCAGTCCAGCTCCCGACCAGACCAATGCAGTTCCTGGCCACCCCTTAGGAGGCATTGTCCTGTACCACATGTGTGGTTTTCATCAAAATGTTGAGGTATCTAAATGCAAGCATAGACAGTCTGAAGAGATGAAAGAATCATCAGAACCAGACCTGGATATGACAGAGATGTTGAAACCATCACAGGGAGAAGATAAAGGAGCTGTGACAAATACATTAAAGGCCTTAATGGAAAAGGAAGCTATCGGGTAGGGGATCACCTACAAGATCAGGCAGGTGATTCCAGGAGAAAGACAGCAGCTGAAAGAATCAGGTGGAAATGCTAGAAATCAAAAGCACAGTAACAGAGATAAAGAGTGTCTTCGAAAGGCTACTCAATAAACTCCCAACAGCTGAACAAAGACTCCACGTTGACAGGTAATAGAAATCACACAAACTTCATTCAAAGAGAAAAAGAGGAAAAAAGGAATTGCAGAGAATCCAAAAGCGGGACAACATTCAATGGTATAGTACATGGAGTATATGGAATTTCCAAATGAAAAGTGAAAGAGAATGGAGGGAAGAAAACTCCTGAAGGAAGTGTATGGGAGCTCAGAAGCCCAGAGACGAAGGAACCCTGAGCAGGAATCTGCCTGAGGACACCTCCCTGACTCCCCTCTCTTGCCCCACCTGACCTTCAGGGGTGACGTACTCTGATGTGGAATGACCAGTGAGGGTCCCCAGTGCAGGGCTCCTGCTGCCACCCCTCTGTGATGCTGGTTCAGTGACTCAACATCTGATCTGAAGCACTTTTCCGTGTGCTTCTTTTTAAATCTAAGAATAGCTTTCACCAGAACATCACTCAATAGCTCAAGTGGAAACAATGAATGTTTTTAAAAGTCACCATTTTTGTCACTTCAGTTGTGCTTGCTCAGAGGTTTTGGATTCAGGCTGGTGTCACTGAAGAAGAAATAGAGGGTATTTCACAGGACTGAGGTGATGCTCCCACTTTTCATGCCTGCCCACACTCAGCCTCTGGCCCAGCCCACCTTCCACAAGAGCGCACACCTACATGGTGGCTTATAGCCCACTGCCACTCTCTTCCTTCTGCAGGATAAGAGAGCTGTCATCACTGCTGGGAAGGACAGCCCCTCCCCGAGCAGGGGCCTCAGGATTGTCAGCACTCATCTCTGTAGAACATTCTGTGTGAATGAACTCAATGATCACTGGCCTTTCTTGTGTTGTCTTTCAAAGGAGAAAAGGCCTATGTGTTCTTAACTCAGAAGTGAGAAATAAAACAGCCAGAGCATGCTAGTTTTAATGGCTGTTCCTATGACCTCACCTGGTCCTACTGAAATCAGTCATGATTTAGCAAGAAAGAGAAGCAACCTCCAAATCCCACTTGACAGTTGACCAGGAGGAGAGATAGGGATACGTTCTATTTTAGTGGATTAAAGCATCATCTATGTTCAGGAAATAACTTCGTGTTATACTTTGTGCTTCTGGGAAGTAATCATAACATGTAGTTCTCTTCTCTACTCTCTGGTTGACAGGTGTTTTTGAAAGATCTCTGCTTATTACTTGCCTTTGATGCTCTTTTAGATAGAAGACAGAAGGAGCTAGTCAGTCCAACAAAAACAATGAGTGTCATGGACAGTGAAGGGGTAGGAACTCAAGCCCCTTGAGTAGGAAACCACAGGCTGTGTATTACAGGTTCTCAGCAGCTGTTGCTATAGACCATTTTTTTAAATTGTTGTTATTTGTTGCTGTGCCCTTGAGCAAAGTCCTTGAAAGACAGCACAGTAGAATACAAGAGACAGAAACATCTGACTTCCCACAAGCAGGAGCAGCACTTGATTCCTTCTAATATATCCCAGCAGGGAACAATAGAGGTTTGCTGAGTGGGCAAACCAAGAAACCATGAACCCTGGGTCCACTAGCCCCTGAAGGATGAAAGAGAGGCGTCATCATTAGATTCCAATTTCCCCACCATAAAGTGGGCTCCCTTGTTGTGTCTTCAGCAGTGAAGTCTGTCAGTGCTGAAGCTGGCACAGTGCCCTGAAGGCGGTCCAGCATTTCCACACGTGGATCTTCTAAACCCTCACTCCCACTCTGGAAAGCAGTGGCTTCCACAGAGCAATCCCTTGTAACTGCAGTGTAATTAAGGGGTATTTCTTAAAAATGGGCACGGGGCTTCTGGAACAAGTAATTGGTACTGAACAAAATCAAATTTGGAAAATCAATAAGGAAGTAAGACTAAGTCAAATTAATAGTGCAAAAATTATGGTATCTTCAGCAAAGAAGTGTCTAATATTTCCTGAGAGCTACAACTATCTGAAATGGACCACAACTTGGAAATTTTAGCAGCAGAGGAAAAACAACTTATGCAAAACAAACAAAAAGCTTTTTGCCAAATTTTAAATAGTTCTATTCATTTCTAAAACATCCTATAAAATGGCAGAAATGCTGTGCCTTGAAGAAAAAACTTACACTGAAGGAAATTACTGATTACACTCAAAATATTTTCAGCCTCTCTCATATGCATACATGCAGGTGGGAGCTGTGGATTTTGAGTATAAGAAATACATAACACAATTTGTAAAGTGCAGGTGTGTTCATTTTTTAGAGCATGTATTTGCCTTATTAGACCACTGCATTTTTTGAGAGCTAAAAGTTTGTCATCACATAGAAAAGTCTGAGTTAAAATGTCACACTAAGGAAATGAATGATACAAAAATTTTAAGAAACTCAAGAATGTGCAGAAGATTGAGCAAACTGCATGCCTGGAATAGATGTGCAGGGATGGAGGGCAACTATGGATGTCACTATGGAGACATGAGTGCAGGTCAGAGGGAGAGGGAAGAAGACTGGGATTGGAGGCTCTGCTTGCAGTGATGATGGATTTGGTGAATGAGAACAGCCTTCACTCCTGAAAAATAACAGGAAATCTGGATAAGACATAAGAACACCATCTTTCTAAAGGAATAAGAAACATGGCTATGGTTAATCAAGGGGTCATGATTTAGGACAGGAAGGGGACTGAGTGGGGTGAGAAAATTTGGAGCAGCTTTTGCTGGGAACCAATGACTGGCAATTCAGGGTGCCAGGAGCCAAAGAGACCAGCTGGAGACAACCACGGATCTGGTAAGAGCAAGGGTCCCCCCTCAGGCCTGCCCCTGAGATTAGCCTGCACATTGCACAGCAATCAAGCAAACTTCAAATTATTTTGATTCTTAAAATCAGATTAAAAGAGATAAGATTTCTGGATTCCCTAAGCATTGGCCAGAATTCTCCCTTAAGAAAGGTAATACTCTCACAGACCTCAAACTGTTTCTACAAGTGCTTGTATAAAATGTCTTGTACTCTGCTTGAAAAAAAAAATAGTAGTACTATAATACGAAGCATGACCAGAACCCAAGACAATAAAATAAAGAGGTAATACAAGAAGGCTAGGTAAAGTTTTTATTAACCATGGATAATAAATTATAATGAAAATAGTGAACTGAAAGATAGATAAAAATGTCAAAAATGAACCACCGAATATAGAGACAGAGGATACAGTAATAGCATGTATGCAGTTGGAGTCCAAAAAAGGTGAGAATTACAGAGACAATATTTGAAGAGATAAAACTGAGAGATATCCAGTCACAAGTATAAGAAAACCTATGAGTCCCATGAAATGTTTTTGCAATAAATTCAGCATATCAAAATAAAATTTCCGGAAATCAAAGAAAAATAAAGTTGCTAGAGAGAAAACATGATTACCTAAAAAGGAACAGCAAGGAGAATAATTTTTTAATAGAATGGTTTGAGGACCTCATTCTGTACAATCACAGACTGAAGGATATACAGCTGTTGGAAATCATTATTGAGAGTGGGGGATCCCACACCTGTCACAAGACCCTGGCCAATGTGTCACTTGGATAGAGAAGCAGCCTAGATTTCCAAACCAGGTGTGAAGACTCCAGCTAGAAGATTTGCAGCACATTCCACATTTCCCTCCACCCTGGCCTCAAAGGAGGCCCACTCGACAGCCCTGCACACAGCCAATCCACACTGTGTGGGGCAGAGCACTTCACATGCCTCATCATGCTCGCCCTTGTGCTGGTACAGACACTTCTCTCTGTCTCTTTCTGGTTACTTGCATGTATCACTTGACTGAGAAAATTAAATTCTGCTTTGTTTTTCATGTTTGAATGATTTCCTTAACATTCTAAAAATGGGTCAAAATAATTAAAACAATTTTATTAAAAATAGTTTTAATTTAAGTTGACATCTATGGCCCTATATTTATCATGTCAACTGATGGTATATGCAGCATTTAGAAACATTTTAAGTGATTGGTTTCTGAGACTCCCTGCTTGCCAAAACCAGACCAGAAGAGCTTTCTTTTTTTTTTTTCCTCCCTGTTCATATTTGAAGTCATTTTATATTGTATTTTGTTTTTATCTCACAGTGGAAATTTATTTCTGGTGTGACTCAATAAGCCTGCCATTGCCTCACTCATGTTCTGTATGTTGGAATAAAAATTATATAACTAAAACCATATTAACTGTATTGGTTACACTGGTGCTGATAAAACACAGCTGTTCACATGCACACAGAACCAGCAGGACCCAAAACCTCTCCACTCTTTTCTTCAGCTTCACCAAGTAAAACACAGGACGGATCAGACTGATGGAGAGCTTGAAGGGGCAAGAAGAGTGGGGGCCATGCAAGGTGGACCAGGAGTCCAGCCACTGGACAGGTGTACATCTAATGATAGAAAACAATTTGATGTTGTCCTGGACTGGCCAATTGGCCATATAAATCTTATTGGCATTCTCGATGACCAGAATCCCAATCTCTGCTACAGAATTCATAATGGGCAATATTCAATTCAATTCCATCATTCATCTCGTGGCGGGTAAGTCCCCATGAGAATTTGGGTTTTATCCCTTCTCATGGCACATCAAGGCCAATTAGCTTTTCCCAAGTCCAAAACATGTAAAGTTTTCTCTCTTAATTCAGAAGTTAATACTTTTTACTGTCTTTGAAATCCCAAGCAATCTTCCTGTTGCTATAACTCTCTACTTGAATTTCTATACTTATTTGAGTTTTCATACTTCAAATGATTGATAAATAGAGAATAGTCTTGCCAAAGGAAAAAAAAATCTGTTGGGTAATCAAGATTTGTTTTTAGTTTGACAGGCAAAAACAAATAAAAACAAACAAAAACAAACTAGCCTTAGATATAAACATCCATCATACTTGCACATTTGGTCACCTAATTTAGTCACCTTGCAGAATCTAACCTTTCAAATTATAGATCTATATACTGATCTTTTAAATAATTAATTAATTAATTAAAATAAAGATAAAACTTTATTAGATGAGTCATCTAAAAAATTTAAAGTTATTTTAAAAATTTGGAATGCAAACTGGTGCAGCCACTTTGGAGAACAGTGTGGAGATTCCTCAAGAAGTTAAAAATAGAGCTTCCCTATGACCCTGCAATTGCACTACTGGGTATTTACCCCAAAGATACAGATGTAGTGAAAAGAAGGGCCATCTGTACCCCAATGTTTATAGCAGCAATGGCCACGGTCGCCAAACTGTGGAAAGAACCAAGATGCCCTTCAATGGATGAATGGATAAGGAAGATGTAGTCCATATACACTATGGAGTACTATGCCTCCATCAGAAAGCACGAATACCCAACTTTTGTAGCAACATGGATGGGACTGGAAGAGATTATGCTGAGTGAAATAAGTCAAGCAGAGAGAGTCAATTATCATATGGTTTCACTTATTTGTGGAGCATAACAAATAACATGGAGGACGAGGGGAGATGGAGAGGAGAAGGGAGTTGAGGGAAATTGGAAGGGGAGGTGAACCATGAGATACCATGGACTCTGAAAAACAGCCTGAGGGTTTTGAAGGGGCAGGGGGTGGAGGTTGGGGGAACCAGGTGGTGGGTATTAGGGAGGGCACGGATTGCATGGAGCACTGGGTGTGGTGAAAAAACAATGAATACTGTTATGCTGAAAAGAAAGAAAAAATTAAAACAAAAAAAGAAGTGGGAAGAAAAAAAAATAATAAAGTCCATACCTGATAATTGTGTTATTCGAATCTCCTTTATGTCTGTTAATGCTGTCCATTTTCTTTGGGTTTTGTTCAAGCCATGTTTTCTCATGTGTCAAGTTATTTTTGTGTGAGTGCTGCACTATTACGCTGAAAATAAATAAAAAAATTAAAAAAAAATGTTCATTTTACCCTATTAACACAAACAGGCCTTTAAAGTAGAAAAACAAAATGAGCAATACAGACATTTATCCCTATAAATAAAAAATGCAGTCACCACACACGCACACACACACACACACACACACACCCCTCAGTCCCAATTCCTGATTCTGTGTCTGTAAACAGCAAACAGTCCAGTGCCACGTCTACCCCTTAGATGGTCCTAAGGGTTGGAGGAAGAGGCACATTGAGAGGCATGATGCAGCCATGATGATGGAGAACTGTCACTCTTAATGGTGGTCTCCCAGTGCCCTTTGATGCTGACTTGACAGAGAGATAAACCATTCCAAAACATAAGAATGGGGAGAGTGAGGACATAAGATGAACATTAGCCAGAAGTCAGTGGTCACTATCCTAAAGAAACAACATATAGAAACAAAACGGTAGAGATGACTATACCCAACTCTGCCTCTGTGTATGTATGTGCATGCATGTCTGTATGTGCATGGGGGGTATCTATGTGTGTAGTGTGGATGTGTGAGTGTGTGTGCACGCACCTGTGTGTAGATGTGTCTGTATGTGCACGTGTGTGGGGTATCCGTGTGTGCATGCATATGTGTGCACCTGTGTCGGTATGTGGATGTGTGTGCACCGGTATCTGCCTGCGTGTTGGTATGTGCATGTGTGTGGGTATCTGTGTGTGCACATGTGTGCATACGTGTGCACCCGTGTGCATATGTGTGTGCATGTGTGTCTATATGTGCATGCACGTAGGTGCCTGTGTGTGCATGCATGTGCATGTGTGGGTCTGTGCTTGTATAACTATAAACTCAGCTCATAAAATCTGGGGCACCACCATAGAAATTGCTACCCCTGAATAAATTTTCAAGAAAACCCATTTGAGAAAAGTTGCTCTGGGCATTTATTTTAAATGGAGTCCCAGATTATAGGTTTTCTAAATGCCTGAAAAGTATTTTTATCTTTCCCTTTAAGGAGGTGACATTTCAATTTCACCTGCAGTAAACTATCAATACATGATGTAAATTCTGTTTTCTCATTTGATTTAGCTAAAAAGATATGCTTGATGTCTCCACCCATGTGAATAATTTGACAAGGTTTTCCTTGAATAAACTAAATTTTACAAGTGTCCCTTGTCATGTGGATATTCTCTTATCTGTGCAATTGTATTTTAGTCACTTCAGGAAATGCCCATTAGTGAATGTAAGCTGCCCACGACCACATCCTGACTGTGGCCTTCTATTCATGGCCTTTTATTTCAGTTAATCTTTGACAAATACAGTGGGAGATTTCCCTAGGAGTTTTTGTTTCCTTGCTTTCCTTACTTTCTCCTCTTCTCTCAATAGCAAGAGGCTAGCATCATTCAGATTTACATTCAGGTGTTAACCCACATGAGCTAGGCTGCTCAGCATACCTGTGCAGGTTGCACCTGCCTCCACACCTAAAAGAAAGTACCCATGTAGGTGATTGAGACCCCAGCTGCTGGACCTCCACATGAACACTGATCTACCTGGGAGTCTCCTCGATAAGGAATTGGGTCTGAACCCTCCCCTGGGTAGCAGAGACCCTGCTTCATTGAACCTGAGAGTCCATGAAGAGGTCCAATCACCACTTAAGTCTTTTGGGGCTGTATTCCTGACTCTCACCAGGTGAGGTAGTGGGCATGGAGGGCTGAAGCATTTACAAACTTTGTCACCCATGGCCAGGGGCAGGACCTGGGTCCTCACTCTAGGCTGGACACTGGTCTCTGCCACTGACCAGCCGTGTGACTGCAGGGTTGCTGCAGCTCAGCTTCCTCATCATCGCCCACACAATGTTGTCCCCAGCAGCAGGGCTACCCTGCATCCCGTGGGGAGCTTGCACAGGAAGGAGACGTGAGGACACCTCAGACAAGGATGCGGGTGAGCCTAAGGGCACCTTAGTGCAGTGGGCTGCAAGCTCTTTAAATTACTCACCCATCAGCCAGTGGTGTTGAGATCCCATATTTGTGTGTTTATGTATTCACAATACATGTATATCCCTCTACATTTAATAATATATTATTAAACATCTATATATTATTAGATTAACCTTTTCTGTAACTTGTAAAGTATTACAAACTAAAACCATTAAGCATGTGAGCTAAAGATGACTCGGGATAACAGCAAATCACTCCCTTATTCTCATAGCTAATATCTAGGCCCTTGCACACTGAGTGTTGGGTTCATATTAATAGTCGTGGCTGAAAAGACATTTTAAAGACCTTCATCATGACCCCATTTATCTTGCTCTATGCGTCATAGGCTCTGCTTTTGTGGACAAGGATGCCATTCACAGATAGGCCTCCTTCCTCCCCCATCCCTAGTATCCCACTTGTTCTTGTCTTATCAGGGACAATATGACCACCAATCACTTAATGGGGACACCAAACTTCAGCATACTGAACATGTGGAGAAAGAGGGGCTGAGCTCCACAGGAGGAAAGAGCTGGCCCCGAGGAGCAGGATGCAGTGGTCAGCCAACATGGAAAGTGAGTCAAGCATCTGCTTCCTTCCTGTTTTGAGATGTCATGCCTCTTCCTAAACCCTACCACCTGGTGTCACTGAGCAGCACTGCTGGGAGCATGGCTCTCATTATGGGGTTTTCTGCACCTGTAAACAAACAGGAGTTTGTTTGTTACAAACAAGAACATTTGTCCGTGTCTTTCCACAAGAAGACATATGTAAAACAATGCCAACACAGAAAACCAATAACCATTGGCAATGAGAGCTGTTTACATGTAAAAAGAACAATTTAACAAGAAATTGCACATCAGGAGCAATATGCTGTAGAAGCCAAGTGGCAACTTGTACACAGTCCACACACTACCTCTCAGAACCACTCACAGGGCAGCCATCACAAGTAGCATTTCATACAGAAGGGCATCCAAGCTCAGGGGTAAAAGTATGGCTTCCAGTCAGCAAACACTATGATTCTGGGCCTGGACCTAGTAGCCCACAAGCTTGCCCAAGGTCCAGTTCTTCCTGTCCCCATTTGTTCCAAAATTGGCCTTTGCGGCTGATGAGGGCAAACATCCTGGACCAAGAACAAGATCCTGTCCCTACCAGGGAATCAGAGGCCACTGAGAGCCTAGTATCTTAGACTAGGATTGTGTCCTGGCGTGCAGGTCTCCAGAGTAGCTTAGCCAAGGATTGGTCACATCATTTGGGAAGGGATGTCTTTCCACAAACGTGGCAGAATCCTTGGTTGGAAGCTTTACAAAAGTGCAAATGTATCATTTTCGACTAACTGTTGCCACTTTCAGGATAAGTATTACTCCATCCTCCCCACAGAGTGCTTGATCTACAGAGTGGTTTGCTCTCAGTTTAAGTCGTGGTGACTTTGTTTCTTTGGTGTCTGTGTGGTGCTGGGGTCCTGGCTCTTGTGACTGCCCCACATCCCAGATTTACTCATGGCCCCCAGAAGTTCCTCAGACGGTCCACCATGCTGACCTAGCTCCATCTCTGGTGGCAGATCCCTCTCTGTCTCTTCACCCAGAGCCCTCTTCTCCCCTCACTGGATATGATGCCTCATGTATCCAAAACTGGCACCTTCCTTTCTATCTTTGAAATGGCCTTCTTCCTTCCCCTGGAACTTGGCTCAGGGCTGCACACTGCTACCAGCCAAGCCACCCATCCCCTTCTTAGCCCAAGACATCCCCTGCTGCCACCACAGACCCCACTTTGTCACCCATGGATGCCCCTACCCATACATGACTTCACTTCCCATTCTGCTATTCAAGCCTAATAGGCCTTTGCCTGCATGTGGGCTCCAGAGCTGGCTCATGCCCCATGAGGGAAGGGTGACAAGCCCAGCTGGTCTGGCCTGCCATCTTGTCCTACAAACTCTATTCTGAGAGACATTTTCACCTCCAGGATACAGCCATTCCAACCCTGAGTGGGAGACTGATCATACATTGATTTCATCTCTCTGAGAAAGGTATCTCTCTCTGCTATTTACTACCAAGACCTCAAGACCAAGGGCACTGCTGTCACCCAGAAAAGTGGGAACACTTGCTGCTCTGCAAGCATTCCCCACAGCCACAGGCAAGAGCCAGGCTTTGGATAGTGGCCAGCAAGTTGAAGCTCTATGTGGAGGGTGGCCATTGGGGAAGGGATATAGCATGAATGTAGATGCAAGTGAAGGTCAAGGAAAATGGGGAGAGGATGGTGGCACTTGCCTCCTGTGATCCCAGTGCAGAGGAAATTTCAAAGTTTAAAACCTCTTTTTTGGTAAATGGGGTATAAGAAACATCAAAGGCATGCACACTCAGATGGCACACACATGGGTTCTGCATTCCAGGGAAAGGTTTGGGTGAGGATTTCCTATGGCTGTGGATTCTTAGAAGAAGTGAAGTCACCAGTTACCCAATGGAAACTGTCATCCTCTGGAGGCTGCAGCCAGTGCCTCAGTAATATCTTTTGAGGCTGGCAGAGGCTGCTACACCCAGGGGATGCTGGATTCACTCTCACAACAGGTGTTGCTGTCACACCAGGACTTGGGTTCTTGTCAGGTTATGGACAACCCTAAAGACCCCAAACTTAAAGAGATAGCTTGCCTAGTGGAGTTACTGTGGGGAGGCCCTTTCCTCAGTTGGAAATACTCCTTTTGAAAAGTAATGAGGCCTGTATGAAACTCAGAAAATCTCTGCCTTTTGACTGAACTATTTAATCCATTCACATTTAATGTAATTATTGAGGTGGTTGAATCTACCATTTACATCTACCATTTTATTATTTATTCTACATTGTTTTAGCTCCTCTTTTCCTCTCTTTCTCTCTGCATTTGTTTTCAGCAATTTTCAGTATATTTTAATTCTTCTCTTCATTCTTAAACTATGGTTTTGAAGTTTTTTTAGTGTTTACTCTAGAGATTACAGTATGCCCCTTTAACCACAATCTACTTCAGGTGAATACTGACTTCATTGTAGTAAGAACAGCAATTTCATTTCAATATAATTCCTAATCTGTTTTTAAAATCAGTTTCCTGACATGAAATCCATTAAACATTTATGTAACCTAAGTGGCAGTCCAATAAAGCAAGGAAAGCATCAGGTGGGACCAGAACACTGCCCACTGGCCACAGGTATAAGAAACAAATCAGTCAGTGTTTGTAGAATCACCTAGATTCTTAAAAACTGTACTTCTCAATATTTTTTTTTTTTGTATTTGTGTCTATGGTTGGTATTTATATACAAGAAAGTCTACTAAGACTTCAGGTCAGTTTGTAGTCAAAGGTCTTGGCTTGATGCTCAAAGTATTCTAAACCCCAACACCACCCTTATAGGACATCAAATATATAGCAGCCCCGTCACTTGCACTGTTTGGGTACGTGGAAAATTGACTGAGTTATACTTACTGTTATCAATGCACTGAGAGACTGAATTACATAAGATTAGCCCTCTGTAGCAGCAAATTCTATGGGATGCAAGAAGGAGATGAGCCTGGATGTGACTAGGACCCAGCATAAGTCCTGTGTTGTTGTTGTTTTTTTAAAAATATTTATTTATTTATTTTTATTTTAGTTCCATTGTGATTTATTCAGGACACATTGCAGCTCTTAAAAAGATTAACATATATTTTGGGAAAAAAAATCCCCTCATAGTTAAAATCTTGATGACATATAAATGTCTATCTCCAAAATATTTCATGGAAATGTGTAAATTTGTAAGGATATTATATTTCTTTGACTTTATTAAGATACACGTATTTTATTTTCCTGTGTAAGTTTAGGTTTTTTCCCTTTAGTTTTTTTATTTCTTTTCAGTGTTCCAGAATTAATTGTTTATACACCACACCCAGTGCTCCATGCAACACATGTCCTCCATAATACCCACCACCAGCCTCACCCAACCCCCAAACCCCCTCCTCTCCAAAATCCTCAGTTTGTTTCTCAGAGTCCAGAGTCTCTCATGGTTCATTTCCCCCTCCAATTTCCCCCAACTCACTTCTCTCCATCTCCCCATGTCCTCCATGTTATTCCTTATGCTCCACAAATAAGCAAAACCTTATTTATTTTTTATTGTGTTATGTTAGTCACTATAAAACACATCATTAGTTTTTGATGCAGTGTTCCAAGTTTCATTGTTTCTGTACAACACCCAGGGCTCCATGCAGTACATGCTCTCCTTAATACCCACCACCAAGCTCACCCCTTCCCCACCCCCCTCTCCTCTGAAACCCTCAGATTGTTTCTCAGAGTCCACATGCCTCTCATGGTTTGTCTCTACCTCCGTTTGCCCCAATTCACTTTTCCTTTCCTTCTCCTAATGTCCTCCATGTTATTCCTTATGTTCCACAAGTAAGTGAAACCGTATGATAATTGACTTACTCTGCTTGATTTCTTTCACTCAGCATAATCTCCTCCAGTCCCTTCCACGTTGATGCAAAAGTTGGGTATTCATCCTTTCCGATGGCTGAGTAATATTCCATTATATATACGTACCACATCTACTTTAGATATTCACAAATGACACTATAGAAAAAGGGCTGATATCCAAGATCTATAAAGAACTTCTCAAACTCAGCACCCCCAAAACCCAGATAATCATTTCAAAAAATGGGCAGAAGACATGAACAGACACTTTTTCCAATGAAGACATACAAATGGCTAACAGACACATGAAAAAAATGTTATCATTATTAGCCATCAGGGAGATTCAAATCAAAACCACAGTGAGATACCACCTTATACCAGTTAGACTGATGAAAATTGACAAGACAGTAAACAACAAATGTTGGAGAGCATGTGGGGAAAGGGAAACCCTCTTACACTATTGGTGGGAATGCAAATTGGTGCAACCACTTTGGAAAACAGTATGGAGATCCCTCAAAAAGTTAAAAATAGAGCTACCCTATGGCCCAGCAATTGCACTGCTGGGTATTTACCCCAAAAATATAAATGTAGTGAAAAGAAGGGCCATATGTATCCCAATGTTCATAGCAGCAATGTCCACAGTGGCCAAGCTGTGGAAAGAGCCAAGATGCCCTTCAACAAACCTGTGTTTTTAATCCAAACTGGGGAGATCAGTCAGGCCCGACATCAGTGACACCAGAATCATCTGAAAACACTCTCTTACAGCTCATGGGCGAGAGAAAGGCCCTCAGAAAGGGCTTGCCACCAGGAAGCTACATTGGAAAATAGCCCCCTTGACAGTGGAAGTGATGGAGACCGTGTTTGGAGACACAGCCCCTCAGGACCGGCAGATGTGCAATAGGGACAGGGGACAGAGCC
The DNA here is from genome assembly GCF_963455335.1 of Martes martes. Taxonomy (NCBI): domain Eukaryota; kingdom Metazoa; phylum Chordata; class Mammalia; order Carnivora; family Mustelidae; genus Martes; species Martes martes. The sequence goes on along the minus strand of NC_137890.1, from coordinate 148,958,324 downwards.
ATAGGTCTTGTTAACAACTTCTTTCTTGAATTGCCAGGACCCCTTAGCCCATAGAAAAATCTCTCTTTGGGAATTTTAATGAATCTCTATGCCTTTTATTGGTGAAAGATTTCCACACAAGAAAACATGATCACTTTATTCCTGATAACTAATTTACAACTCGACTTTATGCTTTTTCAGGGAGTTTGCAGTTTTTAGAACATGGCAAATTATAGAGAAGAATGTTCCTTCTCATTAAAAGTGTCACCCGGGCAGGAATGTGCTGCTTTGGAGAGAAATCACTTTTTAAATTGAGATCTAAACAACATGAAGGCAGGACTGCACGCTTGCCTGCCTTAGGAGAATTACAGCCACCACAGCTGCATTTCTCTTCAATGGTCCTTCAGTCAAATCACCTTGACACAGAACCTGAGCACTTCTGTAATAATGGAAGACATCATTAGTAGAAAGGCTACACTCTGGGTAGGAAACAGCAGCACAGAAGTCACGGATCTTGCCAGCGGGTGACGTTGGAGCTTCCTGTGGGGTCAACCATCTCTCCAGCCAGGGGGAGTCAGAGCTTCCAGTGGGGGTCACCCATCTCTCCAGCCAGGGGGCATCACAGCTTCCGGTGGAGGTCACCAGCAGTGGGGGAGTCAGAGCTGTCGGTGAAAGAAAAAAGTGTCCTTGCCAGTTTCGTTCATATTTTTTTTAAATATTTTATTTATTTATTTGACAGAGATCCCAAGTAGGCAGAGAGGCAGGCAGAGAGAGAGGAAGGGAAGCAGGCTCCCCGCCAAGCAGAGAGTCCGACGCGGGACTCGATCCTAGGACCCTGAGATCATGACCTGAGCTGAAGGCAGAGGCTTAACCCACTGAGCCACCCAGGTGCCCCCATTCATATTTTTTAAAAAAACTTTTTACCCAGGTAGAAAAATAATGCCTGAGATATTTTGATTCATTTGGGGGAATATAAGTGTTCCAACAGCTTTTTGTAAGATTCAAAATGGATTAGGCCTTTTCATTTTATTTTTATTTGAAATAATTACTGGGCAGATCCCATGTGATGGATTCTGAATTAAAGGCTTCTTGTCCTGATCCAGGTTGTCTACCGGCAGGTGCATCCCACCTTTAACCTCCTTCAACCTCACAGGGAATGAGTGGAAAATCTATAGGAAGCCACACCGTGTAATTAGCTTAAAAGTATTTTTAAAAAGGTCTGTCATTGTAACAGCATTTTAATGGCAAGTTCATTCAGAATTAGTTTTTTAGTCGAGTGTCCTGGCAGTGGTGGCTGGATTTAGGGAGGAACTGACGGCCCACGAGAAGCATGGAGGCCCTTCTGTGGGTGTGGTGACAGGAGCTCAAGGTGTCACACGGGGGTGACGAGGCATTCATGGGACTGTCATGGCCAAGTTAAGGGTGTGCTGACTGGCTCTTCTTCAGATCTATCCAGTTAGTGACCTTGACCCAGGGGAGTGAGGAAGTGTCTGAGAGCCTGGGGAAGCGGGACTGGGGGCAAGCTGAGGCTTTCCTCTGCTGGAGGCTGAGGGTGGACTGCAGGTGACAGCTTTCCAGGACCACTGGCCCTGCTCAAGGGCCCCTGAGATGGCCATCCTGAGGCAGTGACAGTGGGGGTAGGGACACGTTTGCAGCCTGTTAATTATCAGACACCCAAACACATATTGTCAGGGCTGTTGATCCCTCTGGTTCACTGCACCCAAGGACCCTCCATGTACAGAGCTCAGAGGAAAACAGCAAGCAGTAAAGAGAAATGTGACAGCCCATGTGCAACTAAAGAAATAATGCTGAAACAAAACAAAACACACTCTCCGGAAAAGGAAGCTATCACCTGCACACACACGTTGAAATAACAGATTTTCTGGCATTACATGACCTTAAAAACTAAATCAGTAGAGTAACTAAAGAGAAAGTTGACTTCTGAATATCCATTTAGAGTCCTGGATGACCAAGGAAAAGAAAGGCAGAACAAAGATGAAGACACAGAATTGACAATCGTCCAGGGCACCTCCAAGGGTGACAGAAGGGTGGGGAGGGGACATTCAGGCAGGGTCCTGATTGGAGTTTCATCTCAGCATCACCAGCATAAAAGGGCAGAAGAGATGGGAACTAATGGAAATCATGATCCACAAGAATAAATAAAAATGTTCTGGAATCTTCCAGACATAAATGCAAGTTACTGAAAGTGGAAAAAAAAAAAAAAAGAATGGGGTGCCTGGGTGGCTCTGTTGGTTGAGTGTCTGACTCGTTTCAGCTCAGGTCATGATCTCAGATCAGGCCCTGTGTCAGGCTTCTTGCTCAGCTCAAATTCTGCTCGTCCCTGCCCCTCTGCCTCTTCCCTCTGCTCTCTCTCTCTTTCTCTCTCCCTCTCTCTCAAATAAATAAGCAAACAGATAAACTCTTAAAAAAAAGTAAACAAGCCACAGGCTTTTGTAATACAAGACAAGATTAAAAAAAAAAAATAACAACCACCTTTGGACTGATGTTTACTTTTGTTGCAACAAAAAGAATACGGTCCAAAAATCCTATAGCCAGATTATACAAATTCACTTGTCAAACAAAGGAGATGCATTTCCAGATCTGAAAGGCTTCAGGATACAAGTTCAGGTCTGCGGTGAGGAAATCACTCAGGAATACTGTGCACCAGTGGTACTCAAACAGTGTGCACTGGAATCACCTGAGGGGGGGTTCTGTTGAAATAAAGACCCTGAGTGGACCCAGAGTTTCTTGTTCAGAAGGTGTAGGGCAAGGAATTCACAAGTCTAAATGAGACCCCAGTGATCTATGTTGATGTGACAGGTCTGGCTCCACACTTTGAGAACCACTGCTCAGACAAGTGACCCAGAATAGGAAAACAGGCGTAAAATCACACAAACTTAAAATATTTAAAGCAAGGGGATATTGTGCAACAATCCGTGAAACCGCAGTGGGAATCAGTTGAATCCACAAGCATAAAAGTACTCCATATGTGTGCTAGTTTTCCAGCTCTTTTGTTGAAAGGACTCATTTTTCCATGGTTCTGTGGCACCATTTCCAACATAAATTGTGTCCATAAACAAGTGGGTCTTGAGCTATACTTGGTGTATTTTCCCATCCTGGCACTGACAGCAAACCGGTCTAATTATTACAGCTTTAAAACAGGTGTTGCTTTCAGGGTGGGGAGCACAACCTTTCACCACGTTCTTCTTGGACTTTCATTCTCATGTGCATTTTAGAGTTAGTCTGTTTAGTTATAAAGAAAAATGAAAGAAAAATGCTGAAATTGCATTTGGAACTATAGAGTATTATGGGAAGAATAAAAATGAAGTTTTATAATTTTTCCCATAAACTTCCAAAACATTTTAATATATATATTTCTAAAAATAATACAACTATTCCTAATATAATAAACTCTATATCTTCATTTTTCTGTACTGCTTTTTGTAGATATCTTGAACTGTAATTAGTTTTAATATTTTGATATTCCATCCAGCAAACTTGCTGGACACACTTATTAAATTTACTGATTTTTGTACTCATGATATAAATGCACTATTATATACATGTATTTTTTTTACATCCAGAGTATGTGTGTGTATATATATTCATCCAGATTTTAGATACACATATACATATATTTAGTATGTGTATATATATTTATCCTGATTCTGTATCTATGTTTTTATGTGTATGTATAGACCACAAAGAGAAGAGAACGATTATCTTATTACATATATATATAATTGTCTCTTCTTTGCTCTTCTTATTATTTCACAACCTAGGGATGCATGCTTAAATTTTAAATTTTAATGGTACTCATGGTTTAAAGAAACAATTTTATAATTTTTGATTTATATCATACTTCTTTTGCTCAATATCTTATGTATAAGATCCATCCATGTAAGTACACGTGGCTCTAGTCCATTGTGTTATAGAATCTAATCATATAAACATGATTATACTTTCTACCACAATACCACATTGGACCCTCTCACCATTGATGGACATTGAGCTATTTACAATTGGGACAATTACAAACAATGTTGCCAATACCTTCTTATAGGAAGTATACATATTTACAGTGGGATGCATTACCTCAATGGTTCCCAACAGTTTACAGATCCTCCACCTACTTCCCTTCCATCGTGGCTGTAACAAGGTGTGCTCCACCTGCAAGGTTGAGGTCCTCTTCTGCATACATCATTCACAACATTTGTGTTGGCAGATTTTTAGTTTTCGTATCCCAGGGAGTTTACAGGAGTATTTCATTGCAGTTTAATTTGCGACTGCCTAGTCAACACTAGAGATGTTAAGTGTATCTTCATGTTTGTGAGTCATTTGTGTTTCTTCTTTTGTGAATTCCATTTCAAGATTCTCGCCCACTTTATTTTTGGAGCTGTTTCAATATCTGTCCTATTTACTGGCCTTATTAATTTTTATATATTGTAAGATCTTTTTCATTTTTGGTTCTATAGATCACATTTTATTTGCCACCCTGTCTCGTCTTTTCTTCCCTAAGGTGTTCTTTACATAAACAGAACATCTCAATTTATACAATCAGTTATCGTTCCTTTTATGGTTAATATATTGTTTCTTTGTAAATTTGTTTGCCTACCTCCAAGTTATGAAGATATTCTCTTAAACTATTTCAAGCTTAGCAGTTCTATCTTTCATATTTGGAGACACAGTCTACTTGGGATTTGTTTTCTTGTGTGAGAGGTTTCATTTTTCCCATGTGAGAGTCCACATGATTTAGTACTGTTTGTTACAGTGTTCATCCAGTCCCTACCCACAGCCTCTCTGTCATGTAGTTAGGGTCCACAAACCCGTGTGGGTTTGTCTCTGGACCCTCTACTTTATCCATATTTGAGTCAATCTCCATCACAACGACACAGAACTTGGTAATAACTCTGTGTCACGTAGTAGAAATGATCTTCCATTTTGTCCTTCTTTAAGACTGATTATTCTAGACCTTTTGTATTTCTGTATCATTTTTAGAATCAGTTTGTCAAGATAAACTCATAGATATTCACATGCACACAAGTTTGTTGAAGTATTGTCTACATATACAATTGGATCTGTAAACTGTTTTGGGGGGAAATGGATATCTTTACAGTATTGAGATTCCTAATCCATGAACAGATTCACTGTCTCCTTGGGAGGGCACCAGGACATTCATGGAGAGATATGCAGGGTTGAACCTTCTAGAAAGCTAGGTTATCTCTGCTTTCACATCTCCTGTGGGAGGGTCTCTGTCACAAGGTAAGGGAGGAAGCCTGAATAAACATCTACATCAATTATGACTTTGACCTTAAGTAATAGAAAACCCAACACAACTTGGTTGAAACAAATACTAAAATCCATTGGTTCATGCAACTGAAAAGTCTGGGCATCTGGCTTCAGGCACAGTGTGATCCAGGGCTACAATGCTATCAGGACTTACTTCCCTCTCTTATGTTGGGTCCTCCCAGCAGCCTCAGGCTCATGTCCTGCAGCACTGAGACCAGAAAAAGAGAGAGAAACCTTTTCCAGGGACACGAGGAAGGTGGGTGTTTCCTCATGGTGATGGTCAGCTCACTACCTGTTCCTAAAAGTGTCACAAAGGTAGAATTAAGACATTAGAAGGTATTACTGAGAAAACAAGTGTAGACAGGGTGGTTTCCCAGCGAACAGTCAGGATGGATGCTATAGCCAGGAGAAGCAGGTGGACATGTGGGCTTCACCATCCTAGGATAACCTCTATGTGATGGTCATGTTCCTCAGGTCTCACAGTAACTTCTGGGTCCACATCAATGTAGGGATTTAAGGGAGACAAGTAAAGGTGAAATGTGTGTTATGTCCTTCTAGAAAAACAGAGGTATTTTCTTTGTTTCCTCATTGGAGGTTATAGACATCCAGAATAATCTGTCTACATCAATAATAATACATCAGCTAGGACATTCAGTTAGTTATTTACTTGAGTGTTTATGCCCAACCTCAGCTTCAACAAAATAGATACCATTTTTACTTAGTTATTATTTTCAATAAAGGCCATTGGGGAGTTAATTAATGCAAGGATGGAGGGTGCTTCAAATTTAGTTGATTAAATTTTCTCAGTGAACTCAAGGCAAATTGCATCGGGATTTCACCACTAAATCCCTTGAGGCAGTTTATTAATTGAGAAAGATGAAGCTAGTCTGGAAATGTTATCATAAATGTAATTGAGTTGGGGACTTAATAAACATACTGCCTCTGCTGGCAAAGTCTAGGAATAAAGAGTTGTTGGAAAGAAACTCAGCTGTGTCACCATATGGTGCAGTCTAGCCCTGCACACAGAGAATCAGACACGGGACTTGCCTTTTCTGCCAGTCCTTGCTCTACCACAGGCCATTTGCAAACCCAGGGCTGCACAGACCCTCCATTGCTTCTCAACTACCTTTTCAAATTAAAGTCATGTCATTTTCCATCTATCCCTTGTCTTTCACAGCATTCCTGGAGTCCTAAGGTGCAAGGGTGAAATGGCTGTGGTTTTCTTGAATGTCTGAGTATCAGCTTCTGAGGATGCTCTGGTTCTCCTCCTCACCTTGACAACACAGGGAGCTTGCTACAAGGGTTGATCCTAGACCCAGTCCTGAAATCCTGGCAGGGGGCTATGAAAAGGTTGATACTGGGAATATGCTTACATGACCAGCAGGATGGGCTGCCTGGTCCTGAGGTGTTTGTGTACAGGCTTATAGATCCAGACCTGAAGGGGAAGGCTCTTCCCATATACCCAGCAGAGGAAGGAAATCCAAAGCTCAGGTTCTCCTCTGAACCTCTCCAAGACAGTCTTGGGCTAAGACTTGCATCTTTATCTCAGGTACCTCCTCACCTGACCCATATCCTTACCCAACATAAACTTTCACCTAATCCATATCATTACCTGATGTACACCCTCATCTGATCTATATTGTTGCCTGCTGCACAACCTTCCCTGACCTGTATTTTTACCTGATGCGTATCCTTTCCTGATCCATATCATTACCTGAGGCATTCTTACCTGATTAATATCCTTACCTGATGCATCTTTACCTGATCCATACTGTCACCTGATGTGTATTTGTATCTGATCCATATTCTTTTTTCTAAGATTTTATTTATGTGTTTGAGAGGGAAAGAGAACATGAGAGAAAGAGAGAGAGACCATGAAGGGAGAGGCAGGAGCAGACTCCCTGCTGAGTAGGGAGCCCAACACGTAGCTTGAATCCAGGACCCTGGGACCAAGACCCAAGCCGAAGCAGACACCTAAACAACTGAGCTACCCAGGCATCCCCAATCCATATTCTCACCTAATTTATTTGCTCTTATCTGGTCAACTTTCTTACCTGATACACATCCTTACCTATGCATACCTATGCATATCCTTATCTGATCCATATCAGATAAGCTATTGGTGTGTTCTGTCCTTTTCTTGCAACAAACCATAGGTTTGTCACATAGGTATCTGGGGCCTGTGAGTCTTCTTTAGCAATAAAACCCTTCCTAACTGCCATCAGTGCAGTACAAAAATACAAAAAAAATTTATTCAACACCATTTCCAGGCAAAGCCAACATAAAAATGTCTTTTCTAGATATTTGTGGAGTGTTCTTTAATTTTAGGAGGCTAAGTCACTGATTAGCAGTGATAAGTTCAATGGATGTTTATTTAAACAATTGATTTATTTTCAAATTTAGCCATTTCTGATATTATTACAATGGGTAACATTGTGATGACAGCTGCAGAAGTAAGAAAGGCACAAGGTATGAATGTAATCGATCTTTTTTTTTCAGTCAGGAGACTGCCCTAACATATGATTTCTAAATTGCCCCTGAGTTCTGTTCTTTTTTGTTGACATCCATTCTGTGGACAATATCTCTGAGTCACTCACATTAACTAACATGAGACCTGGGACATCTTGGAGGCTAAGAAGTTAACCTGAAGGTTATGCCAACTCAGACTCACCAGAGCGTTGCTCAGACAAAGCTGGGAGAGCACTGACCACTGTCCCAGGGGCTGTGGGAATGTTGGCTATGAGGCTATAGCAGGGGCTAGAGGACTAAGGGTCTTGGGGGAGAAGGTGATAACTGGGAGGCATGGCTGAGCACCAAGCACTCTGAGGACATGTCCCAAAGCATAACAACTGAATGGCCAGGCTGACAGGACCCCCTAGACTACTCTTCTCCATCTGTGTGCATGTTTATCCCCAGCAGAGATCTTTGCTTCTGACAGAAAAAGATGATGTGTTCCCTATCCTTATATCCATTCAGATGGCTCACCTAACAGTTGGTCAGTAAATATTCGTGGAATAAATGAGCCTAAATTTAAAATCACCTTTATGACCTATATGACTATACCTTAAAGTATAAACTTTTCACAATCATACCTGAATATTGGGAAGAAAGAAAATAAATCTACACCTGCTATTTAGAGGGTGCCAAGGATGATTGGCAGAGGAGGAGCACGTCTGGAGTAAGTGTCAGGGTAGGAGAGAGAAGATCCACACAGAAGCAGATGTGAGGTGAGTGCGATGAACTGCCAGGTTACTTCATCCCCGGAGTCAGCCCCCAGAGTCCAGACGGGGCAGAGAATCAATGGTGAAGGCAGAGACCTCCCAGCACAAACACTGTCCCTTGGCCAGTAAATGCACTCCTATTTGTTCATTATGTGGGCACCCAGTGGTTTCTGCGAGGGCTTCATATAGTAACCAAAACCTTCTCAAATGTGACCGGGTGGAGTTGAGATGCTGACCCCTCCACGTGTAGGAATGGCGGCAGCAGCACCCTGCTGTTTAGGGTGCATTTCCACAGAGAAAGCACAACAGAGCTTGGGTCACCTCTTCATGGAAGACTGTGAGATGAAAAGAAACCCATCATGTAGCAATAGCCAGCATCCACAGGAGAAACACCAGGAGATGGCAAAAATGAATCATTGGGAATAAAAACAAGGAACTGGGTCTCAAAGGAAGAGAATTTACTACAAGTATTTATTCAAATGTGCTATAGGAAGTGAAGAGCTATTTGTGGGGGGAGAGTGGGGGAGGAAGTTTACTGATAATAATATAAAGAGAGAGAGAGAGAGAGCTTTTATCAGCTCAAACTTGACTAGAAGAGTTACCAAAGAAGATTTCTGTTTCACTGTAAAGGGCTTGTGACAGTATCTGTGCCTATTAATGTCACCTTGGCAAATGCATTCATGCATTTGAACATCAATGCATTTGTTTAAAAAGGACTGTGTTCTTTTATCTGTGGAAATATTTTCACATACAGAGATATGTCTGTTTCTGTGTTTTTCTTCCTTTGCAAATCTTATTCATTTTAATGTGAAATAGCAAAAATTAAATGGTCAATAAAAATCAGCATTAAATGTAGCTGTCACACTTACTTTTCCAACGTAGCTGTAAAATGTAAAATCCATGTGTGATTGTGATCACTTACTCACAGAAGGGGCTACTTTTGAAAGTCTTCCCCCACCCTGCTTCTGGCTTTTGGAGACGGTAACACTCAGATCCTCAAGAGGAACACACAGACGCATAGGAAGGAGGGTGACCGGCACCCCACAAGCATCCTTGTGCAGCTCTGACTGTGTTGTTTACTGCTTCTTGAAAAATAGAAACTGTTAACATTCACTTTCTATTTCAGTTGGATTCATTGGCAAAGACCTCTTATTCCTACAGAAGTCACCTATGTGAATACAGCTTGTGGGTTAACTTATGACCATGCTCACCTGACCTGGAGAACAGCTGTTAAGTTTATTGGAACTTTTCCTGGTGAAGGAAGGAGGGCACTTCAGGTGGGGACCGGCCTTGACGTGGAGCTGGAAGGGTCGGACACCGGCCCGGGGCTGGGACACCTGCCCAGGGCTGCGCCACAGAACACGAAGGGCAGAAAGCTCGGAATCAGCACCATGGCCAGAAGCTCGAGCCTTACAGAGCCCAAGAGCTGAGAATCAGCACCCTTACCCTAGGCTGAGAATCCAGCAGCGTCCTGCCTTTCTCAGGTTGTGTGTTCTCCATCTGCTGCTTCTCTCTCAGCATCTCTTCCTTCCTTCTGGTGAGTTAGGTATCAGGAAACAGAAAAAGAAGAAGCTGTTATCAAAAGAGACTATGTTCCCATCCTGCCCACCAAGCGAGGCTGAGGCCAGGCACCGTTTACAGCCCCTCTGTTCCTTCCCAGGCCCTCCTACTGCTGAACCTGATCCTGAACTACTGACCCCTCCACCACCCACAATTCACACTTCACCAGGGGTGGTATGCAGGACCATCTCAGAAAATCACTCTTCCTTCCCAATTAAAAAAAAAACAAAACTAAAAACAAACTAAAAATTAAGATACTTAACACTTTTGATAGAACGGCTTGGGTGGACCCAAAGAAAGAGGCCACAACCGTGAGGATTGAACATAATGACCCACTGGTGACCAAGTGGGTGGGAAAAAAATATTAAGACTTGCATGCATTTTTATTTTCATCTCGTCTTTTGAGAAGTTATGCTTTGTTCATGCTTTACATGCATATAATCTTGTGGCCCACCATGACATGCATATAATCTACAAATAACTATACATACACTGGAGTGCATGGTTCCAGGACCTGCTTCTTCATGGTAGTGGCCATGCGCTGTAGAGCATGAACCTGGAGCAGGCCTGCATTCTTGCCAAAGGGCTAATCTCATAATCTATCAGACCATGAATTCAAAATTTGAATTTAAATTTTTTAAAGAATTTAATTTTTAAAAAGTTTAAAAAAATTAATACTATATGTTAGCTAATTGAACATAATAAAAAAATACCAGGAATATCTACAACAAGTTAACTTAAAGAAATGTATCAAAAAAAGCTATGTGTTACCATTATTATGATATCAAAATCAAGATTGAAATAAAGAAATTGGAGCAATATTAGCAGAGAAAACACTGGAATATTAATATAAACCCATCCCAATAGAAATTTTATATTGGTGACCTATGAAATAAATATACAATATCCAATTGGAATTTGACCTTTTAAAATTCATTTTCAATAGCATGAAGAGTACACACATTACCCAATTTTGAACCTACTATAAAGCAGTGGTAATAAAGATTGTTGGTATTAGTAAAAAATATGACTACATAGATAAATGCAGCAACATAGTGATCCCAGCAATAGATCTACAAAAATACAGCCAACAGTTTGTTGATAAAGGTGCAAAGCAATACAATGGAGAAAATAATCTTTTCAACAAATGATAGTGGAAATTTTGGAGAACGATATACAAACAAACAAACAAACATACAAACAAAAATATCATCTTGATACATAATCCCCATTTTACAGGAGAGTAACTCAAGTGAATAATAGACATCAAAGTTTTGGAAAAGAGAGAAAAATCTGTGTCATATTGGGTTTGGCAATGAATTTTTAGATGTATCACCAAAAGCATGATCCATAGAAGGTAAAATTTATAAATTGACATGATCAAATATAAAAACCTTTGTTGATAAAATATATCATTAAGAAAAATGAAAGGGCAACTTAGAGACTAGGAAGAATTTATTTAGAATCATATTTGTGGCAAATAACTTGTGACCAATATTTTAGAATGGTCTCAGAAGTTAGCAATAAGAAAACATTCTACCAATAAAAGTGGGCAAAATGGGGGCACCTGGGTGGCTCAGTGGGTTAAGCCTCTGCCTTTGGCTCAGGTCATGATCTTAGGGTCCTGGGATCGAGCCCCACATCGGGCTCTCTGCTCTGCAGGGAGCCTGCTTCCCTTCCTTTCTCTCTGCCTGCCTCTCTGCCTACTTGTGATCTCTGTCTGTGAAATAAATAAATAAAATCTTTAAAAAAAAAAGTGGGTAAAGTGTTTGGACAGACATTTTACTCAATAAAGTATGTAGATGACAAATGAGCAAATTAGAGGATGCTTAATATCATTAGTCATGTGGAACATATAAATCAAAAGCATGGTAAGATATCATATCTATTGGAATGGCAAAAAAAGTTTTTAAATGAAAATACCAAGTGAAAATACCAAGTACTAGTACTTAATATCATTAGTCATGTGGAACATATAAATCAAAAGCATGGTAAGATATCATATCTATTGGAATGGCAAAAAAAGTTTTTAAATGAAAATACCAAGTACTAGTGAACATATAAATCAAAAGCATGGTAAGATATCATATCTATTGGAATGGCAAAAAAAGTTTTTAAATGAAAATACCAAGTACTAGTGAAAAAGTTTTTAAATGAAAATACCAAGTACTAGTACATTGAGCAATTAGAACTCTCATGCATTGCTGGTGAGAAAACAAAATGTTACCTCCACTATACAAAACAAGTTAAACATATTCTCACCATACAACCCACAGTACCACTCACAGGCATTTACCCAAAGAAGACTTATATTTATACAAAATATTTGAATTCCATGTTAATGACGGTTTTATCCCTACTTGCCAAAAAGTAGAAACAACCTAGGTGTTTTTGAATAAGTAAATTGATGAACAAAATGTGGTATATTTATACAACAGAATATTACTTACCAATGAAGCATTAATCTATGACCTATTAGGGAAAAGTCTTAAATGCATTTTGTTAAATGGAAGAAGCCAGATCCCCAAAGACTATATATAACACAATTTCACTTATAAGACACCTTGAAAATATTTGGTTAAATCTCAGAAAAGGAAAGACATTACTAGAAAAATTTCTAAATTGTAAATAAAGTCAGTAGTTGAATTTGTACTAGTGAACCACTATTAATTTTTTAGTGTTGATAAATGTCCTATGGTTAATTAAGAATGATGTTAACTTTAGGAGAAGCTGTGTGAAGGTTAAAAGAGGACTCCCTGTGCTGTCTTGCAACTCTTTTGTAAATCTATGATTATTTAAAAATGAGAAATGGGAGCACCTGTGTGGCTCAGTTGGTTAAGTGACTGCCTTCAGCTCTGGTCGTGATCCTGGAGTCCCAGGATTGAGTCCTGCATTGGGCTCCCTGCTCAGCAGGGAGTCTGCTTCTCTCTCTGACCTTCCCCCTTCTCATGCTTTCTCTCTCTCTCAATTAAATAAATAAAAATCTTTAAAAAATGAGAAATGAATTAGAAGTTAATTGACTGGTTGGACCTCAGGTCAGCAAATTATATTTTCAAGGCAAGTGCAGTCTGCCATCTGGTTTTGTAAATAAAACTTTATTTAAATTTATTTATGGCAATTATTTTATGTACTGTGTACAACTGTTTTCTCACTACATCTACAGCTTGAGTAGCAACAAAAATCAAAGGGTCCACAAAACCTAAAGTATTTAATATCTAGTCTCTCCCAGAACATGTTTGTCAGCTTCTGCTTTATATCACAAATAAGAACAAGTAGGTTAAAATTTACTAAGAAAATACAATTGAAAAGTTCTCAACATACAGACACAATTATAGCTATGTGAAGTGAGGGGTGTTAATTAACCTTATTGTGGTAATTATTTCACAATATATACAGATATCAAATCATTAGGTTATACACCTTAAACGTGCAGTATTATATGCCATTTATGTCTTAATAAAATTAGCTAAAAATAAAATAAAATAGTGAAGTATAAAACGTAAGTAAAAATATAAAAAAAAAAAAAACAACTACAGGTATTACACCAGTACTAAATGTAAGAAAATAGTGTGTCTATTTTAGTATCAGAAAAAGAGACCAAGGGGTGACTGGGTGGGCCTAGTTGGTTAAGCATCTGCCCTTGGCTTGAGACCTTGGGATTGAGCCCCACACTGGGTTCCCTGCTCAGGGGAGGGTCGTCTTCTCCCTCTCCCTCTGCTGCTCCCCCAGCTTGTGCTCTCTTTCTTTCTCTCTCTCTCTCAAATAAATAAATGAAATCTTAAAAAAAAGAAAAAAGAAAAAGATACCAAAACAAAAATATTATGAGACAAATAGGATAAAAGACCAAGATGACATAACAATACAAAATATATATGTGTCTAGAAAAAAGTTCTGAAATAAATAAATCAAAAATTGATGGGACTAAAGGAAGAAATATAAATTTAATTATAGTTGATATTTTCACATTCTCTTTCCTTAATTGAAAGAACAAGTGCCCAATAGTAAGTATAAATATCATTCACCAAATTGAAATTTATAGATTACTACATCCACCAACTGCTGAAGAGACATCTTTACAGACACACAAGATTATATGCTGAACTATAAACACGTCATCACAAATTTAGATGCAAAACTTCTGTTCAACATAGTACTGAAAATCCTAGCCAGAGTAATTAACCAAGATAAATAAATAAGAGGAATATAAATGGGAAAGGGAGAAGTAGAAGTATCCCTATTTGAAGATGACATGATATTACATATAGAAAACTGGGGGTGTCTGGGTGGCTCAGTCAGCTAAGTGTCCAACTCTTGGTTTTTGCTAAGGTCAAGGTCTCATGGTTTGTGATATTGAGCTCCGTGTCAGGCTCTTCGCTCAGCAGGAAGTCTGCTTGAGGTTCTCTCCCTCTGCCCCTCCCCCATGCTCTCTCTCTTTCTCTCTTTCTCAAATTAATAAATCTTAAAAAAAGAAAACCCTAGAGACCCCACCAAAAACAAAAAACAAAACCCAGAATAAACAAATACAGTAATTTCATAAGACAATTCAATATATAAAAAATTAAAAACAAAAAAACTCCAAAACTATCAGAAAGGGAAATTAATAAAACAATCCCATTTACAACAACATCAAAAATAATAATAATAAAATATCTAAGAATAAATTTGACCAAAAAGATGAAATCTCTGTAAGATTGAAAACTATAAGATATTAATTAAAGGAATTTCAAAAGACATGATTGCATGGGAAAATATTTTATGCTTCTCAACTAGGAGAATTAATATTCTTAAAATTAACATACTACCCAAGATAATCTACAGATTCAATGCAATCTCTATCTAAAATCCAGTAGCATTTTTCACAGAAAAAAAAATTCTAAAATTTACATGGAACCACATAAGACTCCAAATAGCTAAAGCAATCTCAAAAAAGAACAAAGCTGGAGGCAACATATTTCCTGATTTCAAAGTACATTATGAAGCTATAGTCTTCAAAACAGCATAGCATTATAACAGTCAGAATGGCTGATATTGAAAAGACAAGAATAACAGTGTAAGTGAGATGTTGAAAAAAGAGAACCCTTGTGTACTCTTGGTAGGAATGTAAATTGGTATAACTGCTCTGGAAAACAGTAAGAAGGTTCATCAAAAAATTGAAAATAGAAGCACCAAGTCATTCCACTTTTGGATATTTAACCAAAGAAAATAAAAACAGTAATTTGAAAAATATATATATATACACACATATGTATATGTGTGTGTGTGTGTGTGTACACTCCTAAGTTTATCATAGCATTATTTACATTAACCAGAATAAGGAAGCAGCTCAAATGCTCACTGACAGACAAATAGATAAAGAAGATGTGTTGCACACCCAATGGATGATTATTCAGCCATAAAAAGAAGAATGAACTCTTGTCATTCAGGAAAATACTGATGGACATAAAGGCTATTATGCTAAGTGAAATAAGTCAGAGAGAGAAAGACAAATACCATATGATTTTACTTTTATGTGGAATCAAAAAAAAAACAAAACACCAAAATCAAAAAACAAACCAAAACCAACCAACCAAACAAACAAAAACCCAAAACAAAAACAGAGCACACAAAAAGAGAGAAACAGATTCATAAATATAGAAAACAAACTAGTAGTTTCCAGAGTGGAGGGGATGGGGGAAAGGCAAAATAAAGTGAATGGGGGTTAAGAGGTACAAACTTGTGGTTATAAACAAGTCATGAGACTTGTTTAAAGAAAATAGTATAGGGAATATGGTCAATAATATTGTAATAAGTTTGTATGGTAACAGATGGTAATTATACTTATTGTTGTGAGCATTTCATAAGGTACATAATTTTTGAATCACCATGTTGTACACCTGAAACTAATACAATATTATATGTCAACTATATTTCAATTTAAAAAACTATATGGCATTGGCATAAAAACAGACACATAGATCAATGGAACAGAACAGAGAAGCCAGAAACAAACCCGTGCCTACATGAGTTTATATATCAATTGATGGCAAATCCACCAAGAACATACAACAGGGAAGGGATAGTCTTTTCAATATATGGTGTTGATAAAACTACATTGTCACACACAAAAGAATGAAAGTGGACTCCAATCTTATACCTTGCACAAAAATCAACCCAAAATGGATTGAATACTTGAATGTAAGACCCGAAATCATGAAATTCCTAGAAGATGACAAAGTGGAAACTTCTTTGACCTTAGTCTTGGCAATATATTTTTTTATTTGACACCAGAAGCAAAAGCAACAAAAACCAAATAAACGGGTGGGACTACATCAAACTAGAAAGCTTCTGCACAACACTGGAAACTATCAACAACAAAAAAAGGGGAACCTGCAGAATGAGAGAAAATATTTGCAAATTATATATCTAATAGTAAGTTAATATCCAAAATATATAAAGAATTCATACAACTCAATAGCAAAACCCAAACAATTAAAAAATGATCAGAGGACCTGAAAAAACATTTTTTTGAAGAAGACATACAAATAGCCAATAAGTGTATGAAAAGATGCTCAACATCACTCATAATTAGGGAAATGCAAATCAAGCCATAAAGAGATATCGTCTTGCTCTTGTCAGAATGGCTATTAGCAAAAAGACAAGTGATAACATGTGTTGGCTAGGATGTGGATAAAATCAAACCCTTGTGCATTGTCAGTGGGGATGTAAATTGCACAGCCACTATGGAAAACAGCACAGAGTTTTCTCAAAAAGCTAAAAATGGAGCTACCATATGATCCAGCAATCCCACTTCTGAGTATATATCCAAAGGAAATAAAATCAGTATCACAAGGAGCTATTTTCACCCCCATGATTGTTGCAGCTTTATCCACAATAACCAAGACATGGAAATGACTTGTGTGCTTGTCTATAGATGAATGGATAAAGAAGATGTGGTTAGTGCATACAATGAGATTTTATTCAGCCACAAGAGGGACACAAGTCCTACTATTTGTGACAACATGAATGGACTGTTGAGGACATCATGCCAAGTGAAACAAGCCAGACAGAAAAGGACAAAAACTGCATGGTATCACTTATATGTGAAATCTTAAAAATAAATAAATAAAATAAAAATTTTACAAGTAAAATTTATAAAAAACAGAGTAGAAAAGTGGTTGTTGGAGGCTGGAGAAACAGAAGTTGGTAAAATGGGATGAACTTTAAGATATAAGATGAATAAGGTCTGAGGATCTAATGTGAAATAAGGACTCTAGTTGGTAAATGATATTGTATAGTTGAGATCTGCTATGATGGTAGAACTTAAATGTTCTCCCCAAAGGAAAGAAAGAAATAAAGAAAGAGAAAGGAAAGAAAAGAAAGAGAGAAAGAGAGAGAGAGAGAGAGAGAAGGATAGAAAATGTGATTTGATAGATGAGTTAATTAAATAGGTGGGGAGGAAAAGAAGTGAAACTGTGTCTCTCCTTTGCTGGATAAAATGGAGGTTAAAAAGAAATAAACATCAAAGTGACAAACAGATAAACGGAGCAGAATAGAGAGCCTGGATATGGACTCACATAAATATAAGCAAGTTATCCTTGATAAAGGAGCAAAAGCAATGTAATGAAGAAAAGATAATCTTTTCAACAAATTGTGCTGAAACAACTGGCCATCCACACAGCAAATAAATGAATCTAGAAACTGACGCTACACTTTTCGGAAAAATTAATTGAAAATTGATCATAGACCTTAATGTAAAATGCAACAGTATAAAACTCCTAAAAGATACAGGAAAAAACCTAGATGACCTTAGATACGGTGATAATTTCAGATACAATATCAAAGGCACAGTCCGCGAAAGAAAAAATTGACAAGTGGACAAAATAAACTTATTAAGCAAATAAGACTTCATTAAATATTAAAAACTTTTGGGACGTCTGGGTGACTCAGTCAGTTAAGCATCTGCCTTCGGCTCAGGTCATGATGTCAGTCTGCTTCTCCCTCTGTTCCTCCCCACTGCTCATGTTCTGTGTCTCTCTCAAATAAATGAATAAAATCTTTAAAAAAATTAAAAACTTTTATGCTTCAAAGTATACTATAAAGAAGATGAGAAAACAAACCACAGACTGGGAGAAAATATTTGCAAAACATATATAAAGGTCTGTTATCCAAAATATACAAACAACTCTTAAATCTCAAGAGGAAAAGAAACATCCCAGTTTAAAAATAGGTGGAAAAATGTTAGCGGATACCTCACCAAAGAAAAGACACAGATGGCAAATAAGCATATGAAAGGATGCTCTCCATCCTGTGTCATCCAGGACATGCAAATTAGAACAATGCACACCTACGGGTATGGCCAGAATCTGGAACACCGACAACATGGAATTCTGGCCAGGGTCTGGAGCAGCAGGAGCTCTTGGTCTGCTGGGGGTGCAGAATGGGGCCACCACGTGGGAAGAGAGTTTGGTGTTTTAAAACACCAAACTGATAAAACAAATCATACTTTGCCATATGATCCAGCAAGAGTATTCATTCCCTGCTCTTTACTCAAAGGAGCTGAAAAATCTTATCCACACAAAAACCTATGTATGGATGCTTATATCAGCTTTATTTATAATTGCCCAAACTTGGAAGCAACCAAGATGTCCTTCAGTAGGTGAATGGAAAAACAGACAGCAGTTCATCCAGACAACTGAAGATGACTCAGGACTAAAAAGAAATTTGCTACCAATCCATGAAAAGACATGGATGAACCTTAGTGTATATTATTAAGTCAAAGAAGCCCATCTTAAAAGGTTACACAGTATATGGTTCCAACTATATGATGTTCTGGAAATGGCAGGACTGTGGGGACAGTAAGGGATCAGTGGTTGCCAGGAGCTGGGAGGGAAGGGTGAGTAGTTGGTGCAAAGATGATAGTTGGGGCAGTGAAAATACTTCGTATAAAGCTATAATGGTGGATACAGGTGAGCACGCCCTTGTCAAGCCCATAGAACCTGCAGCCGAAATCCCACTGAGGCAAACGTAAACTGTGGACATTGGGGAATGGTGCGGCATCCATGTTGGTCCATTAATTGTTAGAAATGCACTGTCCAGGGGGGAGCTGGGCAAGTGTGGAGGCAGGATGTATGTACTCTGTTCTTGCTGCTCCATTTCGCTGTAAACCTCCCACAGAAGACCCAACAAAAAGCTATAGCCTGAAAACGTCGAAATAATGCCCAAAGCGCCTTCGGGGATCTCACTGTTGTAAGGGAATGTCCTACCTTAAAGCTGGCATGGATGTGACGTCTAAGAAAGAGGAGGGGACCTGACATGCCCCTTCTGCCTCAGAGGAGGCCTAAGGGTGCTGGGCACACGCCAGCCCCACGCACGCCCCCCATCCTTCACCTGGAGTAGAAGAACCGTTCCTGCTGCAAACCGCAGCTTGCACAGAAGGCTGCCGGCTGTGCCCTAGGTCACCTTCATTCCAAGGACCCCTGCCTGTTCCAGATGGCCAGCCATCGATGCCCACCACCCCAAACATGGGAATGTTGCAACCAGCCCCTCTGGAAATGTCCCCAAAGTGCTCTCTCGCCCTTGAAGCCAGCTGTTCACAGCCACATGAACCCGGAGGGCTATTAGGGGCATCTTCCTCTTCCAAACCCACCTGCTTGATACAGTGACTGCCTGTTGCAGATGGTCCAGCCTCTTTCTGACCTGTAGACACCGTGATTTCCCCCGTGACTAACACCCTGGGTGAAGGGTGAAGATGGCCTGGGGCTCTGACCCCGAGAGTACCACCCTCCCTATCATGTGCTCCTGCTGCCTCACCTGCTCCAGGGCCCATGTCTCAGGGGCTGTCTGTCTTGCAGGACCCCCTTGCAGGCCTGAGCTTGGTGCTTGTGACAGCAGACACTGGTGGAGCTCAGGGGCCTGGGGCTGTGACTCTGACCCACCAGCTTAAGACAGACCCCAGCTTTCCCCACCACCTGCTCTGACACAATCTTTCCCCATAGGAAGAACATGGAAAAGTCCCGAACCACTGGCCCAGGTCGTATAGGGCTGTCTTTGCAACCTGTAAGGGTTCTCTTGGAAAATGTAACCTGCTTATACACCACAAACTGGAATTAATTCTATGGAAATTCTAGTTGTATTATGACCCCAAACATTTTAAAAATGTTGCCACTTGTGATAGCTGCACGACCCACAAATCACCCGTTTGCAAAACGGGAGCAGCAAACCTCTAAAACCTGACGCCCACCGAAATCCTGGAACCATTGATCAGCAACTGTGAAAATAGCTCTACAGGTAAGTTTACTCCTGGAAAGTAGGGACAAAAGAGGGTGAAATTTGCTAGCATGCTCATTATCTAATAATTTTAAATTCCAAGTATATATATATGTTTTGATACCATCGAATTTGTGTTACTTGCTGGGTTGTGTCTACACTAGAGAACAGCAGTTGGACCCCTGAGCTGCAGGTGTGACTCTGTCCTTCCAGTGTGCCCTCTCTTCTCCTGGCTTTGCCAGGTCCTCCAAGCATTGGAGACCCAAGTGGCCCCCTGGTTCTGTGTGGCCTGCCACACAGAATGAGCTGCCCAAAGGACCCCTACTGACAGAGGGAACTGGACACAGCTTACCTCCCAAGAGGTGGGTGAAGGGCTACACCACCATAAACGAAGGAAAACCCATAATGAAGACACTGCATAATTTGTTCACTGGTATGCTGAGACTGATGGCTGGTCTGGACCCTAGGACGATGGGTTTCCTGCTGGGGCCGGCTTGTGCATGGTTCTGGGGAGCTGTGTGATCAGGGATTTTAAATGTTAGGATGAGCTTCTGTCCCCATCAGGGTGTCACTATTCTTGGGATGCCTGGGTGGATCAGTCGGTTAAGCATCTGCCTTCTGCTCAGGTCACGATCTCAGTGTTCTGGGACTGAGCCCCATATCGGGCTCTGCACTCAGTGTGGAGTCGGCTTGGGGTTTTCTCTCTCTCCCTGCTCATGCTTTCTCCCTGTCAAATAAATAAATAAATATCTTTGAAAAAAAAAAGTGGCACTAACTTCTTACAAAGGAGCATGTTCCTGGTCTTAAAACATGTCAAGAAATTTTTCTTAAATATATTTAAATAGTTTAGGGCACAACTTAGAAGTAGTAAGAGAATAATTAGAAAGAAAAACGGATCATTGCCACAAGAAAAAGAAAAGTCATTTCAAATGATGGATTTTGATTTGATTATCAAGAGAAGTAATGAACTGGAGTCCTGGAAATAATCAGTGTTAATAGACTTTCATTTTTCATTATCAACAGGAGAAAAACAATTTCTCTCAGCCTATTAACAGGACATTGTTAGCATAACCTGTTGTAAGTATAAGGAAGCTCTAACTTTGAAAACCATTCTGGGGCTGCTGCAAGAATCCCGTGTAAAAATAGGGGAAAAAGAAAACAAAGGAAGTCCCTATGGTGTGACAGAAGCCACAAAATAGCCCATGTACAAAACAAAACCAGATAATGTTGTGTAAGCCTTAAGAACGTCCCATAAATAAATTGGTGGCCATCCATGGTTAGTGCTTTTTAATGCAATTTTTGAACTGACCTTGAAATCAAAGTAGCATCAGAGTTGAATCTTTTTTGGGAAACCCCTTTGTCACTTGGATCAGGCTCTGTGTCTGAGTGTCCTGCAGGGTCCCTGGACCCTCATGCTGAGACTGCCCCTTTCTACTCAGGACACACAGTATCCCGGACATTTACATTGGTGCCAAGCTTAGCCCGTGTGGAGGGGACCTTCCTGTCATCTAGAGTGCATAGCCAAGTTTGGGGTTGTGGTCTGGAGGGTAAGGCAGCCACACAGGGAAAGAGTGTCCTTGGGGGAACTTGTTTGCTGATTGACTAACAGATGGTGGCCTGGGCCTGGGAGGCAGTACACCGCCTTCCAAATCTGGGCTGGGTAATGGGATGTGGGCCTGTCTCCTGAGGTTGGACTGGCCTCACGCACCTACTTGCTGACAGGACAGCTGGTGTGCCAGGAGGCCCACCTGGGGCCTGGGCTGTCCTGGTGAGCAGGGATCCCTCATGAAGGGAGGTCTTGGTGATCAGGCCTGTTGGCCTGAGAGACAGATGTTGGGACATTGGCCCAGAAACACATCCCACAGACTCCATGCTCACAGGCATGGTTCACGCTCTGGGACCCCCAGGCTTCCTGCTTAGGAGATGTGGTGGCAGAGGAACTGGGCTGTCACCCCCTCCTCTTTTCTCCTCCCTCCCTGGTGGCACCCAAGCTCATAGCCGCAGGCCCCCTTTGGGACCACCAAGGGCCAGAGCTGCCAGGGCTGGGCCCTCGGGTGGTGCTGGCCTGGGTGGTCACACTCACAGGACCCACTCAGAAAGACACGCGTGGCCCGGCCTACCTGGGGGCCTGGTGCCACTCTAGCCCCCAGGGCAGCTTGGGTGTGAGGGACAAGATTCCATCTGGGGGCACTGAGGCCCCTGCTTCCGGAACCCGGGTCCCAGACTGGAGCTGAGCTTCCATAACGGCCCACCGCAAGGCTTTCAGGGACCAAGGCCCCAGCTCCATGTCACTGCCTCAGAAAGTCCCTCTTGACCACCCTGCCTGAGGTCCTGTCCGACTGCAGCTCATGCCCCCCTCCCCCCACCCTGTGAGTGCGCTGCTCCCCCAGCAGAGCCCACAGCATCTTCGGCGTGGAACCCACGTTCACAGATGTTTGCTGACGGAACGGCAAACTGCGGTATGAGTGGTCTTCCTCCGGACGCAGCTCCCGGGTTCCAGGACTGGGCTGCACCTGTGCTTGCTGGGCCCTCACAGCCTGAGAGGAGGGAGCCACCTGGGCCATCTGCAGGGAGGGTTCTGGGCTTGGAAGCCTGAAGCCAGCCTCTGAGTCCTGGGTTGTAAGTGGATTTGCAGTCAGAGCCTCAGGCTGACCCTCCCGCCACGGAAACCGTTCTCAGGACTGTCCTCGTGGAACCGGCGATGGCTTTGACTCTGCGCCCAGGTTCTGCAGGGTCACCTACAGCTACACACAACACCCAGGCCCCTTGTGCTTCTGTTGGAGCCCCTGATGATGGGCCTTGGTTGAGAGCAGCCTTGGTTGTCACTGAATTCTCCAGGGGGCTTTGTGGGCCTAAATACTGACTATTGTAAGGACAAATGCCGATTAAAACTAAGAGGCTTACTTCTGAAAATAAGGGAAGAAACTTCCCACCTCCTTCCCTTCCTCAGAACTTTTACTTTAGGAAACTTGAGATTAGAAAATCTTCCTCTGTCTCTTTGAGATGTATATTAACTCTTTCTGAAAGCTAAATGGCCTCTTCCCTGCTCTAAGTCCCAGGGAAGTTTTCTGCAGGACCTGGGAGCCTCCAGGAAGGCAGTACAGGTGGCCATCCATAGACCGGATGGATTTAGGGTTCACGGGAGTGACACAGGGTGCTGGTCCCCAACCCGACTGACTAGTTGCCAACTAGTCAGAGGCCTTGGGGGCTGTGTGTGGTGGGTGCCGCAGCCTCAGCTTTGGGAAAGGTGAGCTTTCTCTCTGTCCCTGTAACTCTGGCTGGACTGCCTGGGACTTGAGTCAGCTTCTGGTTTAATGTTGAGGCCATAATGAGTGTTTTCTTTCTCCTCTCCCTCTGTGGGGAGGTTTTCTGGGTTGGGAGATCTGTTTTCAGTCTTTTTTCCCAACAGTATTGAAAACAAAGTGCTGGGGAAGGTGGGGAAGGAGGCGTAAGGATATCTGTTTCACTTGGAATCGGGTGACCTTCATAGTCCAGACAGTTGGAGTCCCGTCTGGGCCGCCGCCTACAGAATTGAGGACCCATGGAGCCCAGCCACGCACACACGGAATGATGGTGGGCCGCCTGCCGGTCTTCCGGCCTCTTGAACTCATCTTTATTTGGACACCAGGGCTGCATAGAAAAAGCCTCTGATGGCGCCTCTGTTTCAGTGAAATCGGCTTTCAGGCCCTGCTGGTCGTAGTAGGTCTCAAGGCCTCCCAACACTCCAAACTTGCTGTTTCAAGAGCCCCCGACCAGGAACTGGCCCAGGCCTTGCTGCTCCCAAGGTCTATGCTGAGGTGGGATTGGCCCAGAGCAGCCTCAGCCTGGGTCTCCAGGGGAAAGGAGAGCCAGGGGCCCCCAGGACAGTTTCAAAGCAGGGGGCCCCTGATCCCTGCATCTTAGAGCAGGTGGCTCTCCTTCTTATGAATGGGAATGGCCATCGGAACATGAAATGCTGGTGTGACACCTGCTAGTGCCTGGAGGGCGGAGGGAAGAGGGCAGGTGCTCTCAAGGTGGTGGGAGGAGAGCCTGACTGAGGGCAGGGGGAGCACCAGTGTATGCATTCTCCTGGACTCAGTCCATGGGTGAGTCCCTAGGAGCACTTATCAAAGATCTGGTGAGTGTGAGGCCTTCTGGGCAAAGCGTCCCTGCTTGTGTCTGAGTGTGCCCTGTGCCCTGTGCCCGGGCTGCAGGTGCCCCCTGGTGTCTGGCAGGGGAGGGACTGCGAGGGCTCTGATTCAGAGCTGGGTCAGGCAACCACCTGTCTCCACCCTCCACGCTCCCTGCACCGCCCCCCCCCGCACCTGCATGAAGGAGATGCTGAAAGAAAGGCCACAGGGCAGCAGGACATGATGCCCTAGTCCAAAGTCCAGACGACTTTGGCACAGAAGACATCTGCCCAAAGAAAACAGACACGAGGCAGTACAAAATCTGTTAGGGCTATCAGAGGTTCAGACAAAGTGGCCCGCATTTTCAAAGTGAAATCAGTGTGTCTGTGAAGGGACAGCTGCCCTGCTGGGATCAGGTTATCTCCTCGGAAATGACTCCCCAGCCCTCCACCTGCAGCTCACACACCTTCGTGCATTATGCAATACTTCAGTGCATTCTCACCAAACCACCACAACAACAAGGAGAGGAAAACCTGACAGACGTCCCTGGGCTGGAGATAGCATTCAGAGTTCACACCTGAATGATGGAAAACATCCCCGATAAAAATAAATCTTCTAATGCATCAGAACCATGATGCCAAAACCTGAGGGAAAAAAAAAAAAAACCAAAAACATGGCAACCTGGAAAAAAAAAAACCATGGCAAAGGGTACAAACGAGCAAGCCACAGAAAATGAGAAAGTCAGGAAAGTGCACCCCAGTGAGATGCCGCATGCCCTTCCTGGTGAGAGTCTGGCAATAGTGACAGCTCACGTGCTCCAGATGTGGAAGGAGGGCAGGCTTTGCAGACCCATTACTGTGGACTGGAGCTCTTTTGCAAATGTGTTTCATTTAAATGCTCTGAGCACTGATTTGCCTGAAGAGCACACATTCTGGAGCTTATCACAGGAAAATCAAAGCCTCTGTGTGTAAAAACACGCACTCAGTGCTGACCACAGCCAAGATCTCAGTGCCCAGGGCACAAACTCCCTGAGACCCCCCTCCCAGCAGGAGAAGGTCAGGCAGAGGAGTGAACATGCTGTTGAATATTCAGCAGCTGCATAAATGAAGAAGTAACACCCCCATCCCTCACCCTCCAGGGTCTTCAGCTGAAAAACAAGCTTGCTTTTGTCACATACCAGGAGCTTCTGGCAGTATTTGGTCTTGTCAGTCAGCAGAAATGACTGACAAACCCCTGTATGCTTTCTCACAGGAATCTGTAGAGACCCCTTCCCTCTGCACCCCTTTGGGGTTATTTAAGCTGCTTTATCTTTTTTTTTTTTTTTCTTAAGTAGCTTTCATGACCAACATGGGGCTTGAACTTACAACCCTGAGATCAGGAGTCACATCCTCTACCAATTGAGCCAGCCAGGCCCAAGCTGCTTTCTCTTTGCTGGCCCCTGGGGTGGCACTTGGGACAGCAGTGCCCTTGACCAGTGCCCCTTGTGGCTCCACTGTGAGGGTGGGACCTGCGCGTAAGCCCTGAAGTGGCCCCTGACATTCTGGCACATGTCCATAGACTTTTCTTGCACGGAGGAAAAGAGCAAAGACTTCGGCAATCACGGCTAACATATCAACTTGGGGCATGACCTGCAGTTCTTTAACCTGGAGAACCCATGCCGTGTGGGTGGGGTTTTGAGCTGTCATCTGCTTACATAAACCTTCAAGATGTGAAGACAGCGGAGGGGTACCACCCAGATTTAAAGGATTAGGGTTATAGAAAACATACAACAATCTATTTATATACAAACACACCCACATGCATGCATGTGTGTTTGCTATGTACGCGCAATGCATGAACATTCTTGCAGGTGTGTAAGCATATGTATGTACGTACACATGTATAGCATGTCTCCACACGTGTGTGTGCTCAGATTGTGTGTATGGGCGTGTGAGTCTGCATTTGCATGCACACATGTGTTGTGTGCCTTTTATTACACATTTAGCTTACATCAGAAACTTGTGCTCAGCTTCAGCATGAAGAGCTGCAGCCATGACATAAGAGATAATTGCTAAGCAGCTGGGTTATCATAAAGTATGCAATTATTCTAATTTCATTCTAACTATGAAAAAGGAGAATTGAAATGAATGAAATGTGTAGCAATGCCTCTAGCAAAGAATTAGGCTGCCTTATTAACTGAACCTTGAGACCTGAATGGTTTTAGTTTGAACTGAATTTTACACTTTGTCCCATTTAAATTCCTGTTATGTAAATCAAATTCTGTTTAAACACTTTGATTTTAACTGGAAACAGTAGATATTATTATGATGGTTTGGAATTAGCAAAACCGTGAAAATACTGCGTGTTTGGCATTGACTCCATCGCCGTGCAAGGTGGACACTTTGTGCTGGTAATATTGTCATCATTTTAATATTTTCATTTATTTTTATAGTTTCTATAATATCTAACAATTCGAAGTACCCTTAGAAAGCATGATCTCATTAGTACTTGGTAACTATCCTGCCATGAACTGTGATTACTATTTATGCTAAAGGACAGAGCTCCCACTGGCAATCACCTTCCCTGAATGAGACTGCTAATTAGCTCCAAAGCCAGAAAAGAACAGGGCTCCCTGGGAGTCACGAACATCTGTGCCAGAGCACCTCCCACAACACAGTAACTGAATTTCTCCTTTAGAAACTCCCTAAAGCCATGCAGACATCACCCATGAGCAGAGCACAAAGTGTTAATTCTATCAGCACATTGCTCATGACACTAATACGCATGTTTGGTTAAACCTGATGCTCTGGGGACAGATTGTCACAATTCACCGCGGTGGATGTACTGTTCAAAAGAGACTTTCTCTCACAGCATCCGCTCTGGTGGCCTGAAATCCCGGACTGCTGTTCTGCTCCCCAGCTGCTGGCTGCAGACACCCTCCTGCAGCGTCAGAGGCAGCGGGTAGAGCCAGTCCTCAGGGCTTCATGTGAAGGAGGTGAACAAGAAGATGCAGGTGTCCCAGGTGCCACACCCAGCCATTCTGCCAGACATGCATGTAGTTTTTTAGCCACAGGACACTTTTAATTGTCAGAACCCTGATTTAGGACCAAAGAATGAACATCCATGTCTTTTTAGTTCATTGACTTACATGTGTCTCTCCAAAAGTCAGTTCCTGAGTGACTGAGCTGACCAGAGGCCCCTGAAGCTCACAAGGCCACCCTAACCCTAATTGTCTCCAGCACAGCCAAGGTGAAGCTCTGGGGCTGCAATTCCCCAAGAGCCAACACAGCCTGTCTCCCTCCCATCGTCTGCTGTGCTGTAATGTGGATGCATCACACATCCACCAGCGACAAGAGACTTACAGTTCCCATGGGCCAGTGAAAACTTTGTTGGTTTATTTTTTAAAATCGTAGTAGTAGTAGTAGTAGTAGTAGTAGTAGTAGCAGTAAGTGGGCTCCACACCCAGTGTGGGTCCCAGCACAGGGCTTGAACTCATGACTCTGAGATCAGGTCCTGAGCTTCAATCCACAGTTGGACGCTTAACTGACTGAGCCACCCAGATGTTCCTGAAAACTTTATTTTTAAAAAATCATTTCAGCACTAAATAGATACCTATACTCAAGAATGACCACATTCTGCCTGCAAGACTTTTCTTCAAGAAGCTGGCACCTGGGTGACTCAGTAGTTTAATTGTCTGTCTTCTGCTCAGGTCATCATTGCAGGGTCTTGGGATCAAGCCCCACCTTGCTCCCTGCTCAGCAGGAAGCCTGCTTCTCTCTCTGCCTCTGCCTGCTGCTCTGCTGTCTCTCTTGCATATAAATAAATAAAATCTTTAAAAAATAAAAGTAATTTTCAACAGAGAAAGAAAGGTTTTCCTTATACAGATAAATCTTTTCCACCTTGTCTTATAATTACTGTACCTAATCAGAGCTATTTTTAAAACTCCTTTTAGTGATGGAAATACATGGTTTCATATTCCATTCAGATATTTTATGATACTCTTCTGGTTCCTGTAGATGAGGCATCAATTTTCAGAAGCCTAATTATAACATCTAGATAAATATATTAGATCTTATAAAACATCTTAAGATTCCCCTCTAAGTCATTAATTAATTGTCTTATGTTTATCATAATGGAAAAATATTTAAAAAGGCATTCTCCTCTGTTAAGACAAAGGGACACATCATATATTTTCACAGTGTGAAGCATGCACAGAAAGAAAGTAGCTCTCTACATATTGTGTTTTAAAGATATCAAAGTTCCACTAGCTATTAATGAATCCCACTGACCATCCACAATGTACAAAAACCCTACCACCTAATCACGCATCTCTAGAACTTCTACAGAGTGGAAGAAAATTATATCCTATAAAATACATATCTTTGATCAGCAACTTTAATTTTCTATTATATTTTGCTGGTATATAAAAAAGAAATTTTGAAAAACATTTCTAAATAACACAAGTCCAGAAAGAAATCTCAAGAGAAATTATTACATATTTTGACCTAAATGAAAATAAGAACACAACAGAATGTGTGAAATGCAGCAAATAAGTGCTTGGGGGAAATTATAGCCCCTAATGCACACATTAGAGAAGAAAAAAGATCTGAAATCAATCATCCAAGCTTCCACTGGAGTAAATTAGGAAAATATGAGCAAATAAAATCCAAAGTAAGCAGAAAAAAATAATACAAACTGGAGCAGAAATCAATGAAACTGAAAACAAAAAATCAACAGAGAAAAACAAAACTAAAAACAGTTTTTTGGGAAAACCAACAAAATCAATAAGCCTTTAGTCAACCTAACTAAGAAAATAAGAGAGAAGACACAAGTTACTAGTATCAGAAATGGAAGAAGGACATCAGTACAGATTTCATAGGTACTAAAACAAATAATAAAGACAATTATGAACAACTCTGTGTCTAAAGATTTCATAACCCAGAAGCAATAGCACAATTCCTTGAAAGACACAATCTGTCAAAACTCACATGAGAAGACTTAGATCAAGGACGCCTGGGTGACTCAGTTGGTTAAGTGTCTGCCTTTAGCTCAGGTCAGGATCTTGGGGTCCTGGGATCGGGTCCTACAGTGGGCTCACTGCTCAGTGGGAAGTCTGCTTCTCCCTCTTCCTTTGCCCCTCCCTGCCTTGCTCTCTCTGTCTCTCAGATAAATAGATGAAACATTGTTTAAAAATTAAAAAAAAAAGAAGACATAGAACATCTACACAAACGTATCTTTAATAATATGGAATATTATTATCTATTTATTTATATAATTAGATATATTAAATAATAACAGATAATGATTAATAACAATAATAAATCAATATATTTACATAATTAAATAGAATCAATGATTAATGGTCTTATCAAACAGAAAGCCTCAGGCCCAGATGGGCTCCCCAGCGAATTCTATCAAACATTTAAAGAAGAAATGATACCAATTAATCTATGATCTCTTCCAGAAGATCAAAACAGGAAACACTTTTTAAGTTAATCTACGAGGTAGCATTACCTTAATATAAAAACCAGATAAAAGCATTCTAAGAAAACCATAGACCAATATCTCCCATAAACAGAGATGCAAAACTACTGAACAAAATATGCAATCAAATCCAACAATGTAAAGAAAGAATTTAGACCACAACCAAGTGGGGTTTGTATCAAGTATGCTGGCCTGGTTCAACATTCAAAAATCAGTTAATGTAACCTACCTAGCACATCAATAGGCTAAAGAAGAGAAATCACATGGTCATATCAATAGAAGCAGAAAAATGTTTGGCAAAATCCAATATCCATTCATGCTAAAAATTCTTGGCAAACTAGGCAAAGAGGAGAATTTTCTCAACTTGTTTAAAAACATCTGCAAAATTGCACTGCTCGGGCACCTGGGTGGCTCAGTGGGTTAAATCCTCTGCCTTCGGCTCGGGTCGTGATCCCAGGGTCGTGGGATTGAGCCCTGGGTCATGATCCCAGGGTCGTGGGATTGAGCCCTGCATCGGACTCTCTGATCAGCAAGGAGCCTGCTTCCTCTCTCTCTCTGCCTGCCTCTTTGCCTACTTGTGATCTTTGTCTGTCAAATAAATAAATAAAATCTTAAAAAAAAATTGCACAGCTGACATCATAATAATTGTGAAGATCTTGAAGCTTACCCACTAAGACCAGGAACAAGGAAATCTCTTCTTATTTGGGAATTGCAAATTAAAACAATGAGATAACACTAAATATCTATTAGTATGACCAAAATTGAAAACACTGACAATAACAAGTGCTGTCAAAGAACTTTTAGTCATTGCCAGTGGGTATGCAAAATGGCACAGATACTTTTAAAGAACAGTTGACAGTTTCTTACAAAACGAAAAATACACTTATAATCCAGTCCAACCATCTCACTCCTTAGTATTTATCCAAATTATTGAAAATTAGGTCCACATGAAAATCTTCACACAGATGTTTATAGATTTATTCATAATTGACAGTATTTTGAAACATCTAAGATGCTCTTCAGTATGTGAATAGATAAATAAACAGTCACACAACCAGATGATCAAATATTCTTTAGCACTAAAAAGAAATGAGCTATCAAGCCATGAAAAGACATATAGGCAAGTTCAATAAGTATTACTGAAAAAGAAAGTCAATCTTCAAAGTCAATCTATGTGACTCCAACTACATAATTTTCTGAATAAGGCAAAACTATGGAGACAGTAAAAAGATCAGTGATTACCAGAGGTGAGGAGGAAGCAGGATGAATTGGTGAAGCAGAGGATTTTTAGGGAAGTAAAACTATTCTGTATGGTACTATAATGATGGTTATATGTCTTTATACGTTTGTCCAACCATAGAATGTACAACACCCCAGATGAACCCTAGTATAAACAATGGGCTTTGAGTGGCAATGATTCACCAATGTATATTCATCAATTATAACAAATGTACTAATGTCCACTGTCGTGGAGATTGTGTGTGTTGGGAGTGGAGGTATATGGAAATTCTCTATAATTTCTGCTCAGTTTTGTTATGAATCTGAAACATCACTAACTAAAAAACTAATTAATTTCGCTAATTAAAAAATAAATTTTGCAGCTGGACAATTGAACAAGTTCTCAACACTAGTTCTCACACTAGTTTCCACTAGTGTGAAGATTCTATTGGATTTTCTGCATACATAATCATGCTCATTGCAAATAATGACTTTTGTTTCAAACTTTCCAAAATTTCTTTGTCATTTCATTATCTTTCCTAATGTAATGGTTAGCAACTCCAGCAGCTACCACCTTGACTTGTTTCCAAACCTCAAGTAAACCTCCTTTTTTTTTTTTTTAAAGGAATCAAGTATGATGGTTCATTTAAATTTGTATGGATAATCATTATCAGACTTACTGTTTCCTTTGATTTCTACTTTGTTAAGAGGTTTTTGTCACTGTGGACATTGAATTTCATCAAATGCACTTTGTGCATTTTTTAATATCATCACCTAATTTGCTTTATTTATATTTGAAAGTTAGATTGAATAGATAGCTTTTTGAGTGTTAATTCAATTTTGAAATATACCCCCATTTGGTGATAATATGTAACAGTTTATATGTGATTGGATTTAATTTGCTAATGTTTTATATAGTATTTCTGCATCCACATTCACTACAGAGATTTGTCTGTAGTTTTTCTTTCTTACAATGTCCTGGTCATATTTTAGTATCAATGTTAAATAGATCTCATATATGTTAAGTGTTCCAACTTTATCTATGCACCTGGAAGAATTCATGTGAGGCTGGCATTCCTTCATATATGTTTGGAATGATTAATCAATAAAATCATCTAGTTAAGTATTGCTCCTTGTGAGAAGCATTTTAATAACTGATTCAATCTTATAATCCATATATGACTTTCTGTTTCTTCTTATGTAACTTATATAAGTTGTTTTTTTTAAGATACTTGAACATTTAGTTGAAATTATCAAATTTGCTGATATAATGTACTTTTAATGTCCACTTGTAACTTTTTGATGTCTCTAGGGTCTGTAGCAACATCCTCCTTTTCATTTCTGGTGGAGAATTATGTTTTATTTCTGCTTCCCTAAATTTGAGTTGTCAGGAATTTCACTGATATTATTAATCTTTTCAAAAAATGTATGTAATGCTAACTCCATTTTATGTTTGTTTTCCATGTCATAGATTTCTGTTCTGATATTTATTTTCATTTGTCCTTTCACTTGTTTCATTTTCCATCTTTCACCTTCTTGTTCAGTGGAAGTGTATCATCTCTTTTCCCTAATACATCCATTTCATTGCTTCTCTGCCTTTTGGCTAAGATCAAGTGTAGTATCTGTTCTTATCAGTTTAATATCTGATATGTCCTCTATCCTAATACATCCATTTCAGTTGTACATTCTCCTCCAATCTCTGCGTTAGTAGCATCCCATGGACTTGTATGCTTTATCTTCAATATCCTTCAGTTCAACTATTTTCTAAAATGGCAAACAGAAATATAATATTTGCAACATATGTTACAGATAAAAGGCTAAATTCCTAAAATAAAAAGCACTTTTAAAAATTGAGAAGAGAAGGCAAAACTGAAATGGAAAAAGATACACAAAAACACATGAGCAGACCATTCACAAAACACATATATTTAAATTAGTCTTAAATATTTTATATAATAAGTTTTATTTGTAACAAAATACAAATTTAATCTGTGATACAATTTTTTATCTATCAGTTTGGCAAGAATTAAAAACATTAAAAGAAAAATTTTCAGGACATATATTTAAGTTAAAAAATCAAAGTGTACTAGCAAAACTTTGTTATGAAATCTTTTTATAAGGAAACATTGGAAATAGAGGAAAATTTATGTTTGCAGATGCATGCACACACACACACACACACACACACACACACACGCACACAGATCAACAGAACTAATGAGGTTTAAAAGGGTAGATAGGAATGTATGGAGAAGGCAGAGAGGAGGAAATGGCACCTCTCTGGATACACTTCTTTCTATAATTTTGGTTTTTGAGCCATTTTAATATTTTATATACTCAATTTAAGTTATTGCAATGGGGGGCTAAGATGGACTACAAATGGAGTTTTATCAAAATAGTGTTTTTCAAATAACACACAAACTACTGTTGTTTTCCTCAGTACAAAGAACTGCAAAACAATTGGGAGATCTGTTAATAGCTTTTTAGCTAGCTCTTATTTTAAATGACCATTCTTTTAGCAATTCTGACGACACCTTTTGTTTATTATAGAACTGAGCCAAAGAGAAGATCTAGTGATGCTGACATCTGTGTTTTTTCCACAGCAAAGATCTCCAACTCCGCCTTTGTGTCTTTGCCAAATGCAGTGATGGTGGCTGACCCTTCTGCTTGCTCTTGCCTGGGTGGTCTGTTTCTTTCAACAGAATAAAGGTTGGATCTCACCATAAGGCAAGGAAATTGAGGCCCCGGAGAACCTCATTCACGGGATAGACTGCACACCCTACAGCGTGCTGGGAGAAAGGAGCGGTAGGCACAACTGTGCATCCTGGCTGGATCTCATCCAGGACATAACCCCATTCTCAGCATTGAGGCAGACTGGAGCTCTGCCAGCACCAAACCACCACATCCCCCAGACCTGCGTTCAGCGGGGAAACGAAACTCCTTGGAGGATTACTGAACTGGTAAGGATGCATTGTCGTGAAGCTCAGAAATTCATCCGATGCTTTCTCAGCTATGATCTGCAAAGGAATTTCCTTGGGATCTTGATAAAACAGATGCTGGTTGGCAAGGGTGGGGGCCCCAGTGTTATACAGTTGCCGCTGGTCCTTGGGCTGTACTTCGAGTCACAGGATCTACAGTGCCCATTCTGGAACTCCCGAGGCCTGCCTCCTTCTGCCCCAGAACAATGAGATCACAAGCTCGGGTTGTCCCAACCCCCCGTGGAACCCAAGGTAGCTGACTCGGTGGAAGACCCTGCTCATCTTGGAGGTGCTGCTGTGTCAGTAGACTGGACAGATTTGGTCAGTTTGGGGACTAACGGGACCAGCCTGCTCAGCCTAGGACTGTCACACAACGACATGGACTGCTTAGGATGTGCTGGAAAAATCCAAAGTTTCAGGAAATTCTCCTCATGGCACATATTTCTTAATTGTCATTTCTAGGCCCACACCCAAAGTCTGTAAAATCACAAGAACTGGTTTTAAAACATAAAGAATGTGTGGAAATGCTCTGGACTGTAGGGTGACCCTGCCACTTTGGACGATAACTGAGGGGTAGGGGACAGCTAAGTAGAGCAAAGACATCCATAGAGCCATGCTCTCAAACACGGCCTAAAGTTGTCCACCTGTGCGTGAGATTTCAGGTAGAAACCCATTTGGGCTGCAGGACCTGCCTGCCGAGAAATGGCGTCTGTGACCTGCCTGTGACTCCCCGTCCCTGAGTCCTCTCACAGAGCTGCTCCCTTTCCCTCCTGACCCCTAATGTTCAGCATCTGACTCTGGCATTCCATTAACGACAGAC
The DNA here is from genome assembly GCF_963455335.1 of Martes martes. Taxonomy (NCBI): domain Eukaryota; kingdom Metazoa; phylum Chordata; class Mammalia; order Carnivora; family Mustelidae; genus Martes; species Martes martes. The sequence goes on along the minus strand of NC_137890.1, from coordinate 148,923,442 downwards.
TGTACCTTAAGCGCATTTTTATAGTATGGTAATGATCTGAGCTGGTAAACTTTTTAAGTAGGTGTTTCCTAGAGGAGGAGCTAGCATATAGATAAACAGTATTGCGAGGTAAGTGTCTTGACATCAACGACAGGGCTCAGCCCTACCTACCCTGCTGCTCCACAGGCTTTGTCCCAAAACATTACAGGTTGGGAAAATTTTCTCAAGAGCTAGATATATCTTTGCTTGTATTTCTTTTCGTAACATAATAACAAAATCACTTGATTGCTCTCAGATGAAGATTAGAAGGAAAGCAAACAATTTAAAATCACCTCATCAGTTCATGTATACCTGTTCTTTTTAAAGCATGCCAGTATATGGGTATATTTATTCCTTCTTAAATGCATGTATTTATATACATTTTTGCTAAGTGGGTTATTCATGAAGGTTTCTAAAATTCTTGCATTAAACTACTGATGAATATTTATGGAGAACTTTTTTTCATAAACCAGTCATAATGCTATGTGACTGGAATTCTATTTTTTTTAATGCAAGTCTATTTATGTATCTTTCAAAAAGCATGAAAGACTTTAAGAGATTTCTTCGCCTCAACTTCCAAGTGTCAGGTGCTGGGTCAGCTGACTGATATTCTCAGGAAGACTCACGGACTGCACATTGCTCATGCAGGAGTCCAGCATGGACACCCATTCCAAACCTCCCATCAGACTGAGGAATGTGGTTACTTCATGAAAAGCCAGAGCTGGGGTAGCACTGAGTGACCCCCCCCCCGCCCCGGACACTGTGTGTCTTCAAAAGAAAGAATTGCACGGACACCCTAACAGAGATTGTTCCTAGAGTGCTTCTTACCCTCTGTTTTCTATCAAATGCACTGAGCACTCTGCCTTTTGTGGTAGCTGCTGGACTTCCCGCCCTTTGAGGATGGGCCTTCTTCTGGGCAGCTCATGCTATCCCCACATGGCTGGGGGCATCGGGTGGGTGTCCTGTGGCCTCGAAGCCCAGCCTGTATAGCTTTCAGCTTCCACGCAAATAGAATAAGCTTTCCTGGACTACATGGTGAGCTCAGCTCCTAACCTCCACTGATGCCCACTCATTAGTCTTGCCTGTGTCCCCACATCACTCCATCCCACCTGGCGTTGGCAAGGCCCTTATAGACCTATAGGTGAAATTGCCTTATAACTTTCTGTGCTGTATTCAGAAGCAAAGAGACCGCTTCCTCCCTGAAT